>NC_050610.1:24815000-26214193 GCF_014743375.2 Drosophila subpulchrella
GTGACTAGTCTTTTAATTAAATTTTAATTCTAGTTTAAAAACATGTCTGATTAAATTATCAAAATATTCCCTACAAGTGTTCAAAACCATTCCTGCCAAGAATTATTGCTATTTCCAACTCAATTCTGTTTTTAATTGTTAGCTTTAATCAGAAAATACCTCTCCTTCGAGATGTTAAATCCTAAATATATAGAAATACAAATGCTAGTCTCCCATAAATTAAACTCAATTGGACAGAAAGGAGGTGGTGAATCCAATCGGCCGACAATGAAAGCGCCTGGGAATTGTTCTCTGGTCACTGGCATGCAAATTAAGTTTTCCAATCCTCAATTGGACGCGTTTAAGTTGTCAGAGCTTCACTCACATTGTCAGGATATTGGCTGTGGATGTGGGTGTAGATGTGCGGGGTCAAGGGTGAGCGAGCGATAAAAGCATTACACAAATCAAATATTCTCAATTGTCTCCCCGGCTTGTTGTTGGTGCTGTGTATCCTGCGAAAGGAAGCAGTCCTTTTCGGACCGAGTTGAGGCACTTTGCACAATTTCGAGTCATTAAAAATGCAAACGGCTTATTGGCCAGACAGACTCGACTTTGACCAGTCCATCTCCCGTTCCCCGCCCCCCCTGTCCTCTTGAGTGGGCGTGTCCTTGTCCACTCCCACTTCCTCCAATCCCACAGGACTACCAATGGTCGGAGGACCCAGCTGTTTGTGTGTGTGCAAAGTTTGGGGAACTTTGCTGTTTTTCAAAAATATTGACACGCAAAGTTTGTGCAATCACCAAACAAATTACTTCATCAATTTTACAAAACAACAGAAATTTAAGATCTTTTAAAAGTTTTCTGCCAAGCCAGCATCGCAAACGGTCCCAAAAACACGGAAGTGAATGCGTCCCCTGGAATCCCCACCACTTCCAAAAAATGAGTTAGGGTTCGAGAATAAAATGGGAACTTAAGATACATTTGTTAGAATTTTATGGTCGTTGTTGCTAAAATATTGCTGTGTAAGGTATCTGCGAAGATCCCCTAATAATAACGCTACAACATCCATACTTGTACCTAAGATTCTTTATAAAGTTACGAGAGTAATGTACCAGATTTTTGTATGTTTTATCCTAAAGAAGAATTTCGTTATAGAGTTCTTTACTTTAGAAAACCACTTTCCCAGCTTCATAGGTAAAGGAAAAATTATTTGTATTATTTCATCAAGAACATCCCAAAAGTGGGCTAAGTGTAGCTCCACTCGGACACGCACCAGAGTCCTGCGGAGGCTCTCGACCCAGTTTTGGGGCAGGGGAGGATCAGAGAGGCACAACAAAGCCAGCAACAGAAAAGTTTGCAACAAATTGCTTATGCTCCCAAACATACACAAATACGGGGGCCTGAGAAATGGAGAATGGAGCCAGGGACATGCGCTGGAACTTGTTAATTTTGACCAGCTGTCCGGGCAGTAAACTGCCTTCTATGGGCCTTCCTTTTGCCTCCTTCTTGGGACCGGTCCTTCCACATCCTTTCGAAAAAATGCTACTTTTGCATAAATGAAATCAGACGGATGGGGAACAGATAGATGTGCCGGCAGATAGATGGATGTGCAGATAGAGAGAGTCCTCTCATGTGGTTTATACCACAATGGAACTTTCTTCTGGGAACTCCACCATTAAAAGCGCATTCCTAATTTACGTTCCGCTTGGCTTGGTTCCGAAACCGAAATAAAATAAGGGAATCCCACTCGACCCTCTACCCCTTGAAAAGCCCCATCTCTGAAGCTTTGTTTCGGGTTAGCCAGGAGCTTGTTCAGACGGAGACAGTTTTGACAGTACATTTCGTAACTCGTAACATGCTCTGCATATTGAATTGGGCTTTCGGGGTAGCGGGATGGAGGATAGCAGGCAAGCGATACCCCCTTGCTGACCCTTGTGCCCTCTGTCTGTGTTTATGTTGTGCTGGTTGGGGGGAGGGATGTGGGGGGGGGGGGAAGGACATTTTGCGGAATTCGATTTTGACAAGTTGACTTCACTTATTTGCAAATTACTTGTGTACAGCCCTCGCACACCTACAGACAAACCGCACCAAGGTCTTGTAGGTTTATGGGAATATGTCCTGTCATTAATTGCGTGATACTTGGGGGGAGTCTCCTTCTCAAGGGTAATTTCGGAACAGTGAAAAAAATATTTGTATATTATAAATAATTTCTAAGATATATACCACAAGTAACTATATAATAATCATAGCTGTTAGATAGAGCTAAAAAGGGTCCAGGTTCAAGTCCCACAACTGCTGTGTAGGTTTTTACTACATTGAAGTTTAAGCAAACCCTGATTACATATTTCATGGAAATACTTAGTTTCACATTTTATTTATTAGAAGGCTATTGACCCTTTCTTTATTCGAACGTATGAACTATTTGAAAATTGCTGTTTCCGATCTAAGATTTTTATATCAAGCAGTTATTGCTGTTCATTAATCACTCTATAAAAAGATTCTTGGGTTAAAGTACTTGGATTAAATCTGAAATAATAATCCTGGTTATACAATGTATATACTTGTGCTGTAACTGGTTAAAGTGATTTAAAAACATAAAAGCTATCTAATGTAAAATTATTTTTTCCAGTGCACCTCCAATCGATGTCGCGCACGTGCTCATTGCCCTGTCCCAGAACGTTGTCAACTGGCTCGCCGATGTCCGTGACAAGTGGCTCATTGATTTTTAGCACTTTGGGCCCATCTCCTGCAGCACTTACAGGGTGCAAGGATCGGGGAGTGGGAGTGGGCAATGGGAGTGGCCAGTGGGTGTGGAAATGGGGCATTCTGATGGGCAATTGACGGTCAAGCGAACGGGTAATACGTGTCGACCGTGTCGCTGTTTACTGCCATACACGCTGAATTATTCATGCAATTATGCGCGCTGTCCTCCGTCCATCGATTTCCATATGGGCTATAGAGATGGAGGTGGAGATGGAGGTGTCGGTTTCCTGCTTCAGAGAATCCCACTTCGATTGGCCACGGCTCCCCGAGGATTGTGTCGTTCCGGTGCAAGTTTAGCAATTTCATGCATTTCTGAATAATGTCCACAGTTGGCGAGGCAAACATTTGCCCAAAGTTTCGCCCAGCTCCTTGGCCCGCTGCATT
This sequence comes from Drosophila subpulchrella, assembly GCF_014743375.2. Lineage (NCBI taxonomy): Eukaryota > Metazoa > Arthropoda > Insecta > Diptera > Drosophilidae > Drosophila > Drosophila subpulchrella. The sequence goes on from NC_050610.1 coordinate 24,818,127, forward strand.
GTTTTAGTTTTGTGCAAACGCCGGAGGCTTAAACATCGAGCAGCTGCGTCCTCGTGTGGGCCAACTTTGTATGGCACTAATTAGTTCGGTCTCCGTGGGCAGCCTTGATCCAGGTTGAAGGCACAAGTGGAAGTGGGGGTCCACCGCAAGCCTTCTACATACCACTCGTGGCCAAACGCAAACAACTGGGTTTTTTTTAGAAATGTGAACAGATGGATCCCATATTTCTCATACATTACGATCTGGTTTCCGACTTAATATGTTTTGAAAGAAAGAATTTTGTTTTTCATAATTCTCTAAAAAATCTCTGGAGGCTTTAAACCTTTTAGAAATATGCCAAAAAGAATGCAGTGAAATCTTTTTAAAATATATCGTTACATAATTTTGGGTACCACTACAATTGATTCTATTTAAGCGCGTTTCCATATTAAATAAAATTATTTTATTGCTCTTGACATTTGGTAGTTCTACTATTTTTCTCAACCTTTTACATAAGGAAGACCCTTGGTAGAAGTTTGATGGAAACGAAACCCCACCACTGCTCATGGCAAATTGCACAATATCGCAAATTAATTATCATTGGCACTGCACATGACCCCAACGACCGCCGACCTCCAACCTCTGATCCCATAGTCGTGTACTTAGCAAGCATGTCAGGCAACACATAATTCCATTGCACACATTTGAGCGATAACCTAATCCTCGACTGCAACTTGGGCTTAATCGCATTTGACTTTAAAGTTATGCAAAATTACGATAAAAATAGAGGGTGACGGGGACCAGCCAGCTGGCTGCCTCACTCCCGCGACTCGCTAATAGTTTCAATTAGGAAAGTTAATGAGTGCGGCTATGTGGAGCGTAAAGGACAAAGTTTCCGACTGCGCAACTTTGGGCCAAAATGGGGAGGAATCCGCAAGGAGACAGGTTCGATCTAACTAGGCGTGAATTTTTACACAATAACTATTGTCAGACGGAGGGACCAAAGTGGCAAAAAGGGGGTTAATTTGCAGTAGTTTCCCTTTTTGACATCCCGAGAAGTGCTTCCTGTCCCCGGTTCCTGCCACTTTTAATGACTGGAGTGTCAGCGAGGCATCCTGGCGTCCCCAAACACATACACATGGAGTCGCCTCCACACATGGCCGACAAGTTTATTTAAATCTGAGACGTTAATTGCTGTTGAACATTTATCTTAATTAAGTCGACTCAGACTGCGACACGACTCCTATTTAAGCAGCAGTTTGTGGCAGCCGCAAGGAAACAGGATGGCAGCGACCAGGAGTCGTCTACCTCTGAGCCAGCCAAGTTGAAAGGACGAACTAATGGCTAGACTTATGGCCCTGAAGGTAATGCCGCTTACCCAAGTTACCAACTATTTCTATGAAATGAACTCTGAATGTTATCTGAAAGATTATAAACGATGGTGCCACGGAAATCAGTGGTGGTTTGAAATCACTTATGGAGGTGTCAGAAAGTATGCAACAATTTATTTGGAATCAGGAAGTTCGTTGGATTCGTGCCGAAGGCGCACGTTCATTTTTTATTGACAGCTTTTTAAGAGATTTCAAAAGCGTGAAAAATACAAGTATTGTAATTTCTTTTGTTTTCAGGTTTCTTAGAAATTTATGATTTAACAACGAACATACTGATATATATACGAAATATATTGCAATGCATCTGGAAGTGTCAAATGAAACAATTATAAATCATTACACAAAATCCGATTCGGTATCGCTGGAGGAACAGTAAAAGCTTGTCAAATTTCCTGCAACTTTTTGTGCTGACGCTGTTGTTTGTGGCGGGCACAAAAATTATATAACTAATTTACAGAAATGCCACTTTGTTGCCAACAGCAGCGGACCGGCAGCCCAGGCTCACAGAGCAGAAGCAAAAAAATAGAAAAAAAGTTTTCAATTACCACGCAACGGCAATTTCCGGTCGTAGTCCTCACGGCGGTTTCCTCATTTTGCGACCCCCTCGCTGAACTTAACAGGTGGACGACAGTTTGGATAAACGAGCTCGTAAAAAACGCATTTAATGTGTTTTTGATGACATGTCAAGTTGGAGCCCACCCACCAACTAAGAGCGGCACCTGCGGCTGCAAAGGCAGCAGCCAAAAGGAAGGGACATCCATTTTTTTACAGTCCAAATTTGTTTTGTTTCGTCCTTGTGCCGAAGTACACGGGGAAAAATTAAGAGCAGGCTGCTTTAAACAGCTTGTTTCCCTTATCGAGAGGGAGGGTCGGGAAAGATTTTTGATTTAAGTTAATGGTCCTTCGAGCCGGATACTAGAGTAGTTGATCCATACCTTCAGTTCTCCTCAGAACCTAATGCGATAGTATCTTCGATTTTAAACTAAAATCAGGACATTTTCTTCTAAGTGTGCCGTACCATTTCCCCATATTAGAGCCAGCATATTTGCGGCCGTATTGTGTCGGGGACACTGCAAATAACTTCCTTACCGTTAACAATGCTTGTTTGTTTGAGGCTGCACACACACAGACATGCGTGCACAACATGGCATAGCACTTAGGAGGAGGAAAACACGTATACGTATTACGTATACGACTAGTTTTCCATTCTCAGCCGTAGACACCGTAGACAGCGTAGTGGCCAGGAGGCAGACGGCGAAACAGCAACACTGGCGACCGGGCCGGAGAAGAAATCATCTCGAGAGTTTGGCGAAAATGTGAAAAATTCAAACCTCGAAGGGTCCTCTAAGTGCAGATTGTGCACGTGAGCTGAAATTTTAATGAGCAGCCTACGTAGTGCTGATAGAGGCGTATCCTCGGACAGGGACACGGGCACTAGCTGTAGGGTCGAGTTCGAGTTCGGGTCCTGTCTTTGTATGGTAAATAGTGGTGTTGGTGAATGCGTTCGTTAGGCTGCTAAATATGTGGAAGGGTGACTTCTTTTTACACACACGGAGAGAAAGCCACTTGAAAATAATATTTAAAAACCATTAAACATTTAAAAAAACTGTTTTTGATGACCCCTTAAAGAAGAATATTTGGTACTCTGAGCTTAGCAAGGTTTTTTTCTTCATATGTCCGAAAATAAATAAAGTTTCCCAGTGCATGGTTGTTAACGAAATCCTGATGGCACTTTGTTAAGCATACGCATTGTGGGCCGTCACGAAGGTAAGTGATTTTTAACTTATGCCAGTCGGTGTGGAAAGCATAAGTGTTGCTTTGCGGTCTCGAGGAGGCGGATGATTTCAACCCCCAACCTCATCTCATCCACACCTCTGGCCGAAAGTTTCATGGTCCCCATGATAGGATAAATTTATTTTGCAAATAAGGAAAGGAAGGGGAGACTAGAACAAGGACGATTAGAGTCGGGCAAGACGAAAGTTTGGCTTTGCCTTTACGCTCAATAATAATGCCCACCTAATGCCGGGCGGGAAGGAGGGGCTATTCGCATCGAGTGGCTGCCAAAAAACTGAAGCAAAGTTTCTTCAACCGGAAATTAATTGTCCTGACCGCAATTTCCAATGTCCTTAAAGACCAGTCAGCAAACTTCAAAGCAGAACAAAGCAGCCAACTAAAACAAAAGGCGGCCAAGAAAAATGGCCCAAAGAACAAGCAAGAGTACCAGGGTAATATGTTTGAGTTCTTAAAGCGAAAGTCGTCGGGCCGGGGCTGGTTCCCAAAAAAATTTCGACAAGCACGAGCAGATAAGCTCCCAGAGAAATGTCCCTATCTACTCTGCTCCTGCGTTCTGCCCTTTTCCCCCTCGACTTTTCTCCCTTTCTCGACCAAGAAGACGATGTCGTCGGGGACAACAAAATGTGCTGCTAAGCATATTAACTCAAAAATGCACAAAAGCAAAACATAAAGTGGCCAAGACGTCCAGAACTCGTCCAGACAGCCACCGAGCACCCAGATAAGATGGTAGATGGTAAGGCAGCCCGGACTGGAACATGTAAATGACTTCAGAGGGCGGAAGAGGAATAGCTTGTCGCTGTCACGCGGCCAGAAGACGGGGAGAAAGGCGGGGAAAGCGCCAAAGAAAGGTAGCGATGCACAGATAAAAATATATTTTATTGTCATTTTGGATGCTTTTTATAGGGTGGAATTTTTAAATATATTTATTTTTCAGGAAATTGTATGTGTTATCATGAGTAAATCGTTACAATTCACCTTGTACTCTAGCCTATTCCTATCTAAAGCTAGATGAATGATGTAAAATATGAATATTTATTCGACAGCAACCTAGTATACATGGAATCCTTTAAGACTTAAATTTGACTATAATATTTACTTTTCCAAGATATTTATTCTTGAAAGATATTATCTATTTGATGACTAGCTCAATAAGATCACGATTATCTGCCTCCAAGACCAAGACCAAGACTCCGAGACCGATTTTATCTAAAGTGTAGGGACAAGGGCACTGCAGCAAAGTGTAACGACCAGGACGACGGTGCTGTGCTGGCATTTACACAGCCGAGTAATAAAACCCAAAAGCTATGCAAACATTATTATGCGCCGCTCCTTTCGCCCCTCTAAATGTTCATGAAGAGTTTATGAGATGGCAGCACAGTCCAGTTGACCAGATCCGTGGAATGACGTCGAGGCCAGCACCTTGCTGTCAGGGAAACTTGCAGGACTTCGGCGAGGGAGCTGGAATACTTTCTGCCCAGGACCCTGGACTTTCGACTCCAGATTCCGATTCCGGCGACAGCCCGCAGGCCTAAGCAGCTTATAAAGATACAGGGCCTCCTAAGCAGCAGATTACTTGGGAGTCTGCTCTAGATACTACTGTACAGATACAGAAAAACATTAATAAATAAATTTGTGGGGAGATAGTATCTAAAGAAATATGAGCATTTTTGAAGAGCCTTTGTTCTTGAAGGGTAAGTTCTGAACTGGTTTTATTTAAGCCATTTAACAATATATTTTGGTTTATTGATTTCGTATAATGCGGTCCTTACTTATTGTCTTAAGCACGATATAGGTCAGCATATCGTATTATTTTTCTGTGTATGACCCGGAAGGTCTGAGAATTTATTGATGAGCTTGTGCCAATCGAATTAAATTTAAGTCCCCCATTCAAGCTAAAACTGCTAGAAGACAATTGCATTAATTACAGTGAAATGTTAAACTTGCCTGGCCAAAAGTGCAACAGCATTTATCGAAGACTCAATGTCAATAACCCTTATCCGCTTTAACCATTTTCCAACAAAGATGGGAATCCTTTCAAGCCTTGAACAAGGATTACTCAGTGTCCCCATCGTTTGTATTTTCTGCTGTTTATTGTTTAAACTCGAGTAGCTCATGTGAGTGGAAAAATAGGGGGAAACGGGGAGCATGGGGGTCTAAAACTGGAAACTGGCACATTGCGCCATCTCCTTGGTATCCGGTTCGGTTCCTCTTTCGTCTGGTTTGGTTGCAATCATGCAATTTTAGCTTCAATTGAATTGAAACAATATTTTTCTTTTCCGTTTCCGCTCTGCCGCTTGTGCTATTTTCCCCGAGATGCCCCGAAAAATACCATATATATATATCTACTTTCGTTGGCTGTCGGCTGCTGGGCGAGTTTACTATATATCGCGTGCCTTTCGCTCCAGTCAGTGGGAACCCCCTTTTCCTTTTTTTGGTTTTCTACCTTCTTTACCTTTCAACGGTGGAATGCACCAGAGGATCCCTGCAGAAAACTGGGCAGACCACAAACAAGCCAAAGATACGGAGCAACGAAAAGGAAAAATTTATAAAATGTGAAAATAAAGCGGGTTTACTGTATTTTTCATGGCTTTCGCTGGCTCTTCCCGTTTTTCCCCAGCACCAGCACCAGAACACCAGCACCAGAAACAGAAACACCAGACGAAAGCGGATGAATCCAGGCCAGGAGAAGATGTGCACATTGAGGAGTCCAATTGCAGCAATTCAATAAGGACGGCCCTGCAAAACCGGCATGAGTGGCTCCTTGGGCTCGCTGGCTCCTTGCAAAAGGGTCCTTCGCCTTGCTGAAATAGCAGTGCCAGAAGAGAAAGGCCGCTCGTGGAAACAAATAAAGAATTTGTGATTTGGAAAATTAAATTTTTCGCTGAAAGCACACTGATGCCCCGTAATAAAATTAGGTATTTTGAATTCGTTCGCGATTTCAACGATTTCTTTTAGTTGGCCCTTTGTTAAAAGGAGTTTTTCTCGGGTCCTCTCGGATGATGCCACAATAATTGGATCTTCACTTTTTGGTTTATGGGGGAAAGCGATGTAGCAAATAAGGTTCAATACAAACTGAAATAAAGGATTTCTTAGGAATGAGAGAAAATGTTTCTTGAATGATATGAATAATGCCAGTCATTGTAATGATTATTTTTTAAACCAAAAGAAAAGGGCATAATTCCCTTATACATTCCAAATAGGTTTACCTTTTGTATTCGCAGTCCCAAAGATTTTGAATTATTCTGGATGATGCAGCTAAGAACTAAATTGAAGGGGGTAATCAATCGGCTAATCACGCCCCTGGCTGCCAGTTATTACCCAGGTCGTCCGGGTTGTCCTTTTTCAGAATATCAACGTTCGTGGCAAACAACAAAATTAGTCAGCAAAACACGGCCGCCCTGCAATTAGCATCATGAGCACTATGCAATTTTGATGACCAAATTGCCATAAGCCGGTCACTGACACATTTTGCGGAGTGCGGAGTCCGAAAGTCCGGAGGACACTGTACTCAACTGGGCGATAATCACGGAACACTGCACCGCTGCACGCTGATGCCAATCAAAATTCAAAATTTCGACAGTCCGGCCGTAGCCCCGGCCACGCCCATGTTCCCCCTCAAAAAGGGGGGCGGGGCGGGAGCACCGGAGCGTGGCTACGTCGATAAGTCACGGACTAAATGGTCGAACATCGGGGAACGCGGGTCAGATCATCCGGCTGACCACTGCGGTGCCTTCTACAGTGATAAAAAGGCTTAATAATTTAAATTGAATATTGTTCATATTCCTATAATATAAAATTATATTAATCTGTCTTGTTAGTGGGAGAATATTTTCTGTTTTGAACTTGTTTATGAAGTCGTCTAAAAGTATGCAATTATATATTCTAAGTCCAATGGAAGAGGTTTTTTATTCACTTGCGTGCAGCATTTTAAGTATATGTTTTACCCTTGCACATTTTTATAGATCAGTAATATAAATTCATATAAACCTAACTCAGATCGAATTTAAATATTTTATAATATCATTGTTATTCATTAATCTATTTCCTAATTTAATTCCAACACACCAATGTTTGACGTTATTTTTTTATGAAGCATACTTATAGGCAGAATTTCAAATGATACCAAATTCCATACGATTCACTCGTAATTAATATAAAATATCGAATTGAAATGCATTTTGGTTCCAGTGCATTTTCAAATTGCGGGTCACTCGCAGCATTAAGCAGATAACACATGCAAATAGGCGGCTGGGAAAATTCAGCAGTCTGTGCCGTGGTTAAAGTGCAGTTTCGGTGACTTGAAAACGCGTAAGAATCCACACACATCCGGACGAGAGGGGAGGTGGAGATGGTGCATAAAACTCCATTAGAGCCATAAAAGTTAAAAGCATTTTGCCTGGCAACTGGCAACTGCCAACTGCAGATTCCCGACCCGGTGCCTCCGGCTCCAGACTCCAGAATTCTGGCTCCAGGATCTACAGCATCCAGCATCCAACATCCAGAATCCAGACTGTCGACTGCCAAGAGCCGGGAGCGTTCGATTGTTGCTGCTCAGTGATTGGAAATGGAAAAGGACTGGGGGAAAATGGGTGCTGCTCGGATGGCATTCTACGGGTAATGGCAAACGCAAACGAAATACAATAAAAATAAAACGAGTAAGCGAAAAGAAAACGTTTGCCGGAGGAGTGGGTTTTGCGAGGGGAAGACGACGCATTAACCAAACACCGTGAGTGCCAGAGGCAACAATAACCATGCTCCTTGGCTCCTTCCCCGGCTTGCAGACCCCCTCTGGTGACATGTGCATGTGAGCAAGAAGGATCCTTGGTCCTGCACAAGTGTTGCCATCTGCGCAGTTCAAAAGTCATCTAAAACTAGCTGCTCTAAAGCACTTAAATGGTTTTTATACTGCAAAAATATACAAATATTTTTTTTAAATTTGTATCTATCTAAAATCGAAATCGTAATACAGTTGGTATTATCATAATATCACTTTTAAAGATGTCTAAAACTCTAATAAACTGTAATATAATATTTAAAAAAACTATTTATAAGTAAGATGCTTTAGTGTGACCTCCAAGTCTTAGGAAAAGGTATCACAGAGTTTACTAGCGTTTTAAAAGATCTTAAAAAAGCGTTTAAAAGCATACTACAATTTTTCGTACTTCCTATATTTTCCACTGCATACTTTTAGACTCCTTTAATAACTTGTTATTGGTAATATTTTATTTTCGGTTGGAGCCTCGCAAGTCTTGCACACTCCTTATAGGGCCAGATTCAAATCGGCAAAACTGACATCACTGGACTTTCGATTTCCCCTCTGACTGGCTAGAAAATTGCCACCGGCGGCAGCTGCATCCTCGGGATGCCGGGATCCAGAGCACCGTATGGCGGATGACAGCGGAACTGGACACTTAATGCGGTTCCGTGGCGTAATTAGCAAAGCAGGCCAAGCGGGCCAAACAAATGTGAACTTTTAATGAAACGGGACGGCCCCTGAAAGGAGCTGCGTGACCGGGGTCGGTTCAGATTGCTTATGTATCGATCCTGCCTCCATGGCGGTGGTCAGGCCAAACAAGGGGACCAACGCACGTGATTCCCCCATCTAGTCTGGGTCAGGGAGCTGGAGCTAGAGCTGCCTGGAGCTTTTAATCCAACCCACATAATAAACGAATCCGACACGTCCCTGCAGTTGCTGGTTCTCTGGTCGCCGGCATCGGGTTGTCAAAATAATTAAAGACGACAGCCGAAGGAAAATGATTATTTTTTCGATACAAACCCGCATCCACATGCGACCCCCGGGCAGCTGCCTCTTTTGATGAGTTGGGGAGGAACACTGGCAAAAATCGGCATTGCAAGCTAACTTTAAAAATCGATCTATTAGGGTAATCACAGAAACCATGAAAAGGTGTTAAAAAATATAACAAAGTATTTTAAGCCAGAAAGATAACGATATTCGATTTTACTGCATACTTTTCGACACATTGAAAAATCATTTAATTATTTAGTGATTTCATTGGAAACACGTATATAATATAAAATGTACACGTGCTTCAATCATCATAGCTTAACATCATTAACCATATATTAACAGCTTAATCAGTTTGTTTAAAATCTTAACCGTGGATAAAAAAATATTGATACTCTGTTCTTTACTTTTTATAATGTCTCAATCGAAACCTCGATTATAGATTTTTCCGAGTGCTGGTGTTTTATTTTCTGCATGTGTGCGGGGCCTCAGAGGTGTTCACCGCGCTCGCTGCGCTACCTTTGACCCGACCCGGCCAAAACAATTCCGGCCAACCAACCATCCAGGCCATCCATCAATAACCACATCACGTTTTTGTTATAAATTTGTTTTATATATTTCTCCATGGCAAAGGAGCTCTCTCGGCCGCCCACGAATGCCAGCCGTTGAACACTTTATGTGCAAATTTATATGGCAATTCGGGCGAGCACACACACATATAGGTGTAAATCCTATTGCCGAGCGTGTGTGTGTGCTTTTAATCAAAGTTCTTGATGCGTCAAATCCTTGTCGCGATGCCTACAAATTAACTTTTCTGCCAGCGAGTCCCAAAGTCAAGCCGAAACTTTTCAAAAAAGAAATTAGCCCGATTGCGCGCCTGTTCATTGTGCGAATGTTTTTTGCTCGAAATGGGGCTGCTCAATGAGTTCTCCTCGGAAAACAAGGGGGGGAGGATCTCCGAGCAGCACTCAAACTGCAATTATGGAACTTGAAGTAAACTTGCTGTGAAACTCAAGCTGCAGTCACAAAAGCTACAAGAGGGGGCGGTACGAAACTGCACATTGCATACATGGTAGTAACCATTAATGCAACATCACGGGGGGAAATACATTTGTAAGGAAACTTCTTAGGACGACGCATAAAAATTCGACACAGGAAAAAAATGGTAAAGGATAAAAAAATTCACAGAGATTAGCTACCAACATATTTTTTGATAAGGCTGAAAGTGTCTAAAAGTATGCAATAACATTTTCCGAAAGACAATGTAACATTTTATTGCATACTTTCAGGCACCCTTTTAAAGTGATTTCAAAACCCTTGCGATATCGAGCTGTTTTTCTATCTGTACAGCCCACTTTAAGGTGCTGCGCTCCATCGAGATCCTTCTTTAAGCTCACGTTCATTTGGGTAATGACATTTTATTCACATCGCAGGCATAATGAAAAATCTAGCGAGAAAGAAAGAAAACATTTCCTGTTTACATTCTCAAAATTGCCAAGTTGCAATTTATGGCGCGATTTGTTTATTTTCATTTTTTGCTTTGTTTCTTTTATCAAATGTGTGTACACACGCTGTGCCAAATGCATTTGTGTCTGTGTTTGCGTCTGTGTGTTTGTGCTTGTGTTTGTGAAGGGGTGTCCTGCTTTTGTTGCTGTGGGCGTTGTGTGTGTATGTGTGTGTTTGTGGGAGTGGGCGTGCCGGTCTGCTACATATTTTACAGCTTTGTGCGCTTAAAACGTGCCTGCTGGACATTAGTCGCCATTCGCATTGAGCCCGGTCCACTTGTCGAACGTATAAGGAAGCGGGGTTTTCCAGGGGGTTACGGGTTCGGGGGGTCAAGGGGTCAGAGGAGCTGCTCACATTGAGCAGAAGAATGCAATAACACATGAAACGCAGCAGGGAAAACAGAGCGGTCAGACAGGCATTTCTTCTCGAGAGGAGTGCACAATAACAAGCTAGAAATAATACCGAAATGGTGCTTAGCCGACTAAAAGATACTCAGTATTAAAGGGTGTTAAAAGGAAAGCCCAGATGTTAAAAAGCCAGAAACTAAAATGTCACAACTTATAATGGATGCAGTGGGGCGATGGACTTACTCCGAAAATTACGTTCTCTTTTTAATGCATACTTTTAGGCATACAACAATGAAATAATATATTTTGGATGCTGAAGTTCGATGGATTTATTTCGAAAATTAAGATACGTTTTTAGTGTATACTAATAGGCATATAAAGTGTTTCAAGGCGTCCAAAAGTATTAAATAATATATTTTGATGGATTTATTCCGAACGATGACGTTCTCCCCTTCAAATGCCTACTTTTGGGCATTTAAAGTGAAAGGACTTTATATTGCCCTTCTGATATTTCAAACCGATGGAAATTCCAGCAGCTTTGCCAGGTATATTGAAAGCTGCCTTCTGTCGACTGCCTCGCAGGAGGTGTGATTGATTGGCACCCTCTTGCCGCGTTACGTATACGCCCCGTGGAGCCTCCGCTACAAGCATCACTCATTATCTCACGGCTCGAAGGGGAGGCATATGCACCACCCCAAAACACATCCCACCCCCCACTTGGAAGCACCCACAGCCCACAGCCCACCCACTGGCCATTTTCCACACTCTTAGATAACTTTTCACGCTGCGCTCCCTGGGCACGTCTTTTTGTTCTGAATACAAAAACGCGCACAATGTGCAAAAGTGTAATGAATTTTTCCGCTGTTGGTGCACATAAAAGAAATGGACAACAACAGGAGCCAGGGGCAGGGAGCTGGGAGCCAGGACAAGAGCAAGAAAATGAGGGAGAAGGACCAAGGACCAGGGACCAAGGACCCAGAGCAGCTGCATAGAAATTTACTTTTTGTTCCAGCACTCACAAAGAGCGGCTAATTAATGTCATTGTTTTTTGACAGCGCAGCGTCCGTTGCATTATTAAAAATGCATTTGGCAGAGGACGAAAGGATGCGTGGGTGTTTTGGGTGGGTTGGCTGGGTTTGTTGGGTACTTCTGCCACTCCTTGGAAACCCTTTTCATGCGTGTCCTGTGCCTTCGGTTTCCTTTCCCCCGCAGTTCCTTCCTTTCGGCCGCTTTGTCTGGCCAAACATCACATCCCATCACTTTCCTGGGCAAATAAGCGAAGGAGACTCGCATACAAAAGGACTAAAAGGCTGTTTGCATAACAATTTCTATTGATTATTTTTGTTTGTATTGAACAACCTCCCTTTCGTGGCAAACAATGCAGCAAAGTATGCCGGGAATTCCTATTATAACCGCAAAACAAAGGACACACACAACGCCAAAACAAAGTTTCCAATAAAAACCCATGCTCAGCTGTTAATGCGTGAAAGTTGGCAAATATTATCGCTCCGAACAATTCCCAGCCGCCAGCGAATTTTCAGGACCTTGGCTAATTGAATTAGTTAACTTGGCAGCCCATCCCGGCACCACCCCTTCGGAATTCCTCTGCCTCTGGACGTGCAACAAATTCATTTTGCAACTCCAGTCCTGACTGTCTGCTGACTCGACTGCTGGTAATTATAATAAACAACAACTGTGTCCTGTTTACTTCATCATAATTAACATAATGGGACTTCAAGTACAAAGATGTTGACAGTAAACAAGAAAAATATGACAAGATTTTCATGTTGCCGTCGCCGGTTTACGATGCTGATGCTGGATGCTCCTCCTCTCATCCAGGACCAAGTCCTAGAGGCGAAGGAGCGGCAACTCTTTGCCGGGCTCGTCCTTGTGCCGTTTTGGCCATTTTTCCCTGTTACTCGATGTTTGTATTGCCATTGTCTTCGCCTGGGCCGCCGCGTGTGAGTCTGTCAAGTGCACAGCGCGAAAATGCGGCCTACACACAGATTCAATGAACTAGAACTAGGCCCATTAGATCATTTATTTCATAAACGTTTTATAACAACCTTGAAAAATATTCATCATGTATGCAATGAACTTGGACTGGGCCCATTAGATCATTTATTTATTAACCGTTTTATAATAAAATTGAAAAATATTCATCAAGTATCCAGGGATTCTTCAATTTTAAAATATGTTGTATCATATCTATAAACCCCTCTTATAGTAACTGTTTAGGTTCTAGAGATCTCAAATGAAATATTGGTTTCTGAAACCAAAGATTATAAGGTTGCGAAAAGTAAACTCCATTTATCCAGCAGTCTTTAAATGCTTAAAGAATATAAAGACATAGACACCTTTTAAAGTGAATTATCAGCTGTGAAGATTACTGTTCGGAACTTTCTAAGGATATGTATGAATACTGTTTATTATAATCTCGAAAAATTCGTAAGTATATAAAAACTATTCGATAATCCGTCTTTTCTTTCACTGAACCCTCTCCCGACTGTAAGTGTGTAAAGGAGTTGCTGTTGGTCTTTCTGGATCCGCTTCCTTCGCCAGTCCCTACAGCTCCTTGTGCTTCATCTGTGACGGCTTTGTTGCGTTCCGACCGTGCTGCCGTGTCCTTCCGCGTTGTCCTGTATAACGCACTCAAATTAATGCGACTTCATTAACACTGTTTACCCGTAAATGTGTCTCGTGGTCAGAGGAGGACGGAGGTGCCAGTCGGCGAAGAGGCGAGTGGGTCGTATCCAGCATGCAAATGCTTTCACTTTAAGGCTCGCATATTCAAATTACACCGCAAAAGAACAGCACGAGGCAGCCAAAAAACCAACAAAGCACTCTAAAACAATTTAACCACCCATCTTCAGTCTTTTTTATTTTATTTATTCCCTTACAGGAGCCCGGAGCCTGAGGTTGACGTTGACGTTGACGCAACTTTAAAATGCGACATGTCATTTCGTACTTTTCGGTATTTCAGTATTTCCCACCGAGCTGACGGTAATTTGGTTGGGGCCACGCCCCCACCATTTCGCCCCCTGTCCCGTGGGAGTAATTTTGCGTTTTGTATTTTGCGGTTTTTGTGTGCTCAGATCCTGTTCAGCAGCTCCTTTTTTCGCGCTGCCTCCGGCTGGTTTTTTATATCACAATTTCACAAATTTGCCGAGGTCTTCATGTGCCCATATGCTGGTCCGTATGTGCGTGCACAGCAAAAAAGTTAATTATATTCAGCTTGGAGATTATTTTGGAAATGGGAATTTAATAGAGGTTAGCCGAGAAACGAGTAATTTTTTGAAATTGTATACAAAATGCTGTACAAATTTTAAAGATTGAAAATATATTGTTGCACACATGCATTGTTAGACACTTTTTATTGTGCCTATTTAATTATACCCTGCTATAAATATCTTTCGGTATAACCTTGTTTTTCTATCTGTGTGTACTGAGCGAAAAACAGGCTACCGCATTCGGTGGAGGTATCTGTTAACCGCGGTGCTGGCAGATAGGCTTTAGTCTGTCGCACTAATCAAACTTTATCTGAGCAAGTTTATGCTTGACTTTGTCCCACCCCAAGGCTCAACCACCCTCAGTTCTCAGTTCTCAGAACTCAACCTTATTTTCCCGGCTCCAAAAGCCGTAGTCAAACACAAAACACACACAAAATTTTGGCCATGTAATCAAACACATGCGGACCAGGAGCAGGACGAAAAGGACGAAGGACGAGGACGAGGACGAGGATGCTCTTACATAAGAGCAAACAGACAGATACACAGAAACTGGCGCTCTCGCATGTATTTGTTTTAAGATGAGTTAGAAATATTCGTGCTTGGTTTGTTTTATGGCACCATAAATGCTTGTTTCATTGCAAAGTCGCACATTTATTTCCTTTTGGCGTTTTGCGGTTATAGTTTGCGCCAGGCGCATCCTTCCTTTCGCATTTCTCCCGATAACCCCACCCACTCGAGCGCACATTAAAGCCGGAGCAGATTGCTTTAAAGCTCCCGCGCATGCAGGAAATCGAATAACCTTACTTTATGCCCGATTCGAGTCGGTATATTGAAGTTGATGTGCCGAGGAGCCGGAGGATGGGGAATGGGCAAGTCAACGCGTTGTGATAATAAACGCAAATGACTGCTACGGGAATTCGGGAACAAGCGACGCCTTTGCCCCTGGACAGAAAACGGAAACAGAACAGGGAGCTGGGAGTTGGGAGTCGGGAGTCCGGAGCACCGACAAAAGCAAGGGTGTCCTGCAGAAGGAGCGGGAAGAAACAGGACCACAACGGTAGCCTCAAGTTAAATACACAGCGAGAAGGAAAAGCTAAAAAAAATTGGATAAAGAAAAAATCTTTCTTTATTCGCTTAAGATCCAATTTGCCAGACTATTTCTAAGAGTGGTCCTTCGATATGCGGCATTTCTTCTTTCGGAGAAACACAAACAGTAACCTTGTAAGACTTCAAACCTCGGGTGTCCAAAAGTATGCTGTGGAAAACAGCATTGATAAATTATAGTATACTCTCAGACACTAATCATATTTTTATTCAAAAAATTTATGAATATGGTCCTTTGGTATTCGTCTAAAAAGCTGTTTAAAAACTTAGTCTCTTAAACTTCCTGTACTCCTTAGCAGTGTAACACGCATACTCGTTTTTAGAGCGCGCGGCAAAATGATTTTGAAATTACAAAACAAGAAGAAAGCGAAGAGGCAACCCGAGCCCCGGCTCATTACGCATGCCAGCGTTTTGGGAATACGGCAAGTTCAAAACACAAGATGATGCCGCAGTGGGTCGAGCGGGTGGCTGGTGTCAAACAGGAAGCAGACCCGAAAGGACAAGGGCTCCGACTCCTCGAGAGGCGTTCCCTGTCCGTCGCAGTCGTTTGCCCGTAATGAGCTAAAAATAAGTTGCCTAGACCACAGCAGAAGTGGAAGCCGAAGCCCGAGGACTGAGGACTGAGACTAAAAACCCGGACCACGACGACACCGATGTGATGTGAGCTGCCTGCTGATGTCTGTGCATGGTTTATGCATTAGCATCAGGAGCAGCAGCAAAGTAAACCTCAATCAAGCGCGAGGGAAGATAGTACAGAGAGAACGCCCCTCGTTGGGCGCCATTAACGTCTTCAACTTCCTGTTAGTGAATATTTCAATTATTAATGCCGCCGCTCACACCCACCGACGCCCTTTTGGCACCCGGGAAATACACACTCACACATAAAAATGTAAAGCAGCGTACCTGGGTCCTGTGCCCTTTATCCTTCTGCGTCTTCGTCTAGAAAACTTTAAGCTGATGACTACGGGGGCGTTTCGAGCACTGATGACGTCGTTACAGTCGTCGTTGGGATTCCCCTTTCCTTTCATCCCCTCTAAGCTCCGTGTGTTGATGGCACATTGTGCATTTTTCATAATATGCCTGCAATCGTAAGTGGGAAATGTCGCCCATGCCCATTAATGCAGTGGGGCTCTGAATGGGCAGCGCGACGAGGAACAGGGACTGAGACAGAGACCTAGAGACGTCTTCGGTGCGTCCGTGGACCACACAAAAGTGGCTTAGCGCAAAGCTGGAAGAATGCGCGCCTTCCGCAGACCCAGCTGAACACTCCACTTCTCCACTTCCGCACTATTCGAACCCGGGTTCGGTGTGCCCAGAAAGCTCTGTGGTCTGTGCGCTTTGTTAACTTATCCGCCGGGATTGAAAACAAGCTGGGTTCCTGGTTATAGCTGAATGACTCACTGACTGACTGAGGGACTGAGTGACTGACAGACTGACTAGCCGACAGATAGACAACGGAGCAATCCGCAGCCGGCTGGCATCTTGACTGCCGTTGACATTTGAGGCAGTGGCCAACTGGGAGAAGAAGTGCTACACGCAGGAAAAAACCGGACAGATAGGGTCAGTAGACTTGATTTTTTACCCCGTTTAAAGAGAGTTTCGGAAACGCTGGTTTGCCGGCTAGGGCTCGTCGTACTTGGGGTGTGTTCATCCATTTGTAATTGTTGTTCTTCTACTTTAAGGAAACCTGTCTTCAGCTTCTCTCGGTGTAACTGAGCAATTTCTTAGGATCTAGGAAATGGGATTGGGATGCAGCGCTTTGAATTATGCAGATGGGCAGAGTCCGAGTCGCGGGTAGTGAATTAAGGGGAGTGGGGATAGGGAGATTGATGCCCTCTCTCCGGGGCGGACCATTCGAAGTCGTCGAGACGACAGCGGACAGACCACGTGCTCGGCATCCAGCCGTGCCCTCATCAGTCATTGATACGCCTTCGTAATCGTTGTCATTGGCGCAATCTACGCCCAGTTCGGCAACTCGATTCCGGTCGGTCGGTCGTCTTGGGCATCTCTGGCATATCCCCGGACTTCATTACGGCGCAGTGTGCACGGCGAATTCATTTACATTGGTCCTCAGGTTAATTTTGACAAATGGCTTCGATCTCCCTAATGTATTGGAGTAATTTAGCAAAATTAATGCCCTAATTAATCAGGCAGCGTCTTCGTTACCATACCATGGGCCCAGGCCCATTCCCATTCCAAGCCCCGCCCAAAGACAATCTGTCCGTTATCTCGGCCTTATCGATGTGTATTGGCTGCCTGTCTATTTAGCAATCAGTTGCGCAGCTTGTCTATGTCTTACCGGTACTGCGATTGGGATTGGGAGTGGGAATGGGAATGGGAATGGGAGGTCGTATAATGAGGCTTAGTTTGTAGCTTAACTCGGGCGCACGAGGATGAGGAATGGGGCACTGGGAGCTGGGAGCTGGGAACTCGGAACACGGGACTACGTGAGAGCGTGAAAGGAAGTGTGCGGCCGGAGTGAGCACAATACGCCAATCAGTGTGGCAAATAAATTGGTATAGTTCGAGCCACCTTCGGATGGGCAACGTATGCGGGTCGGTCTGTGTGTTTGGCCTGATCTAATACGCAAAGTTTCTGATTTAATGCCGCCGACGGCGATGGCGGACAGCCGAATCTGGATTAAGGCCGTAATTTGAGATACCACATGTTGGCGGCTTAGAGAACCAAAATTCAAATGAGAAGGAGTCAAGAAGCTCAGACTTCAAACAATCAATGATCAATCAGATCATTAAAAAAAATGCAGTAAAGGAAGTATATTATCTTTCGTAGTAATATGATGTTATATATTATATATTTTATATATTTATTGATGGAGATACAAATATATATTTTACTAATTTAAACATTAAGCAATTAATCACTTTTTGTCACTTGAAATTTAATCTTAAGTTTGGGGAACCAGACTGTGTACCGGAAACGCGACTCCTTGCCTAACCATGAGATCGAAATCAACACCGATAGGCCCGGTATTTTATTGCATAATTATGTCATTAAAATTGGAATCATAACAGCGAGACGGCGAGGGGCTGCTTCCTTCGCGAGGGGCGAAAAAACTCAATTGGCAACAAAGATATTTAGCAATTTCCGGGAGCTGCGTTCCGGGTGCCTCCGCTCCGTGTTGATAAATTCGCCCGAAAATAATTTAATTTTGTAATTTTGCCGTTACGGCAACGACGATGACGATGACGAGGTGGCGCAAAAGAGCCGAAAGACTTTGCCTCCTCAGCCGCGTAATTTTTCCACTTTCCACTTTCGCTATCGACTTTTCCGATGTCGCGTCGTCGTCGGCGTCGCCGTCGAGTTGTCAGCTCGCCAAAACGCAAATTGGCATAAATGTTTTCAGCATTGACAAAACGGTTTTGGCATAAACACGAAGCCCTATCGGTATCCTTGATCTAAATTGTGCACAACCGCAAGCGATCAATAAGGACCTGGACTTGGATGAGTGTATTACAGGTCTAGGCGCCTCCTCTCCACGAGGTCAAGGATGAGGCTGATGAGGTGGACGAGGTCGGGTCGTGGGAATTTGCATGGAACCGGAGCTTTGGCGCCAAAGTGCCCCTGGCATTCCGCCGCTTCTACCCACAATAAAAACCGGTATTATGAAATTAACAACTTGTAAAAGCAATTTTAATAAGCATTTGTGATAGTAATTGCCGTTGTCTGCGACTTTTAGCTGCAACTGCACATTCGGGGTGACAAGATAGGAGACTCCTCCTGGCTGTCGCACGTTTTCTGCTGCGCTGGCATATTCTTTTAATTTCGCAATTAAATATTTAATGAGCTGCGCCGGGCGACAGCAGACTCAGCAGCATTGCGGCAGTCTCATTAGGAGACCAGAGAACCAGGGAATCGGAGTATCCAGGGGAATCTGCAGATCTGAATAATTGTGGCCCGTAACGAGGCAGTGCTGCATTTTGGGCGCACTTTAATTGCCAGCATTTAGCATTTGGAATTTAAGCCAACTTAGACACAGGCCCAGCAGCAGTTCACTTCAGTGCAGCAGCAGCTTTGCTCCGTATCAATGATTCACCTCGAATTTAATTTGAGAAGTGACGAATGCAGCTCTCTTGTTCGTCATGCAAATGAGAAGACGAGAGTTCAACGGCAAGTGCAAGGTAATTACCCTGGTCCGTGGTCCGCATATCGATTGCATACAGATAGGATAAAATCTGGGTAAGGTTTCCTTTTAAGAACCAAAAAATCTTAAAATCGGCTAAAAGGTACCTAAAAGTATGCTATAATATATAGTTATATGGGAAAAATGACTACAGACTTGGACAATTATAATATTATTATATTATAATGGAAATACCATTTTATATTTTTTCTTTAAAAGGTGGAAAAGTATGGCAAGATACACTTAGAGACTCTTTAAATGCCGAAGAAGATATCCAATTACTTACAGCACACTTCTTCAGACATTTTTTCAGATTTCGAACCCCTACATTGGGTATTATTTCTAATTCTTTTCCGTGCACCTAGGCCGGATTCGTGGAACCGAGAACTGGGCCTGGTCAGGTGCTTAATTGTTCCCCTGTGCATATGGAATGTTACTGCGAATTCGAATGCCATCGTTTTATGTGCACTTCACATGCAATTGCAAAATTAATTGCATACTTTCCAGCTGCTCTGCTGACTTTAAGGCTCCGTTCGTGCCGGATCCTGACCGCAAAAACTGGGCTTTAATCGCTGCACGACCACGCCCAATAGCCCACCCTCGCGATTCGGGACTCGAGACTGGCGACAGCCAGTGCTATGTGCAATGGTCTTGCAAATCGAATGTCAATTTTCGACTCATTTCACGGAACACTTGAATTGGTTTGCAGGAATAGGAATTCGAATGGGAACAGGAACCGCCGAGCAGCACAGCAGAAGCAGAAGCAAAAGCAAAGGAGAGTGGACCATCGACTCGTGGAGGACTTGTGTTTGTGCTCTTTTCGTTTGGCTTAATCGCAGAACTTCTGTTTTCGATGGCTTCGGCGACAAGCCCACTACACCATGTCCCAATCCCATCCCTGACCCACCATCCGGCTTTGTTTTCTCTGGCTTTATTACAGCTGCCTAGCTCAGAGCGTTATATGGCGAGGGTGGATCGGAAATATATAGTTGCCATTAGCAAATCCAAAGTAAACAAAATTTTACTTCCTTACTAGCTTATCCTAAGTTTTTTGATGTCTCGAAAAAGGTGACCCCAAACTACACTTGTATGGCTCAAAACCTAACTTATAATATCATCATTTTTAACTGACTTATCTCTAAAAATATATGTATTGTTCAATGCCCTAAAAATCAGCTATAGAGTATTTATTGTCACATTTTTTGCTCTCAAGGTGGTGACTCAAAACTGCACTTATACTGCGTATATATTGCCTCATGGTAACCTATTTAAGGGGGAATATTAGAAAAGAATGGTGACATAATATTCCAATATTCTGCCTTCAGTTTCATACTTCGTTCAATTTCTGCTGTCTTAATTCTTACTGGCTAGCAGAAGGGTGACCCAAAACTGACCTTCTATAGCTCACAACTAGTCCCATAGTATTGCGATATTAAATTAACGTACCTCGAAAAGTTTGTGGTTTTATTCTCTGTCCTGTATGTTAAGGATTTCGGATTGTTATCCCTTTAAAATCAGTTGTCCAGCCCTCGCACTGCATACCAATACCGATTCCGTCGTAATTGCGCCGCGGTTCGCTTTGGTTTTCGCTGGTCCGCCGTTCGCTTAATGCTTTCAAGTTTCAATATATCGTCGATGGGCGCCGCGCCCACATACTTCAGCTGCTGATAGCAGATAGCATATAGCGCAGTTCAAGGCCCGTCGGCCAGTGGTTAAGCCCCCTAATTGCGTGGCCCGTGAGGCCAGATTCTCGTCGAGTGTGTGTAAGTGTCCCAAAAGTGTGTCAGATGTGGAAAATCGGGGGGAGGAAGGATCAGGGGATTCGGCGGGGCAGCGTGTGTTGCAATTTCTGAATCGCTTAAGTTGTTGCTGTTTCTGCGGTCGATTTTCCATTAAATCGAATCGTCCTGGCACTCGTATTGGTTTTGCGGTCATATCACCGCCGTCCGGTGGTCATCTGCCCCAGCTTCCCAGCTTCCCAGCTTCCCAGCTACCCGGCTACCCATCTCCCCATCCAATTGAGGGCCCCCACCACATCATCGGCTGTTGTAATGGCCGTGGTCTTGGCTATCGAGTGTTTTCGGTAGTCAAGGAAATGGACTGGCACTCCCGCTTGGGATTCTGTCCCTCAGCTTTTCCGAGATATTGTAGGACCCAACAAAGTTGCTCGACGCATGGTAATTCCGTTCGCTGCACTGATACAAAAAGTTGTAAGGGTATGAATTCCTTAAAAAGTTAGTATGGGTATTAGTATGGGATGTCTCACCTTGATAAAAATGTCAGGGACGAGAAAATCATGTTAGAAAAAGGGTAGATTAACTTCTAACTTGACTTTGTCACTCTTACTCATAGTAAATTTAGACGCCATATTGATTGAATTGCGATTTTTAATATCAAGTTAACACTATTCAATATTAATTTTCTTAGTCTGCCAAAAGGAAACTGATATTTTTTTCTGTGTATGCATATTGTCCCGACGTGTTCTTGCAGTGACGCATTTCATGGGAGTTCAATAAGCGCCAAAGTTTCAGGGAAAAGTCCGGAAATGGAAATGAAGTTATGCAACAATGTTTTTACCATGGCACATAAATTATTATCGCTCGAGGAGGAGCGGGTTTTCTCAAAGTTGTATTATGATGTTTAGTGTTTAGTTTTTTCCCGACACCCGGGGGGACTACGATTAAGGCCCACTCCCAACCCTTTTCGGTGGCCTTGATGTTGCCCTCTGTGATGCTAAAGGCTCGCCTTCGCCTCCATGTCCTTTGTGCAGCGAAGTGCAAAACTTTTCAATGGGCAGCCGAGTGGAATTGACTGCACACGTAACCGAACCAAGCCGAAACGCAGGAAAAGTGCTCTTGGCAATGCCAGCAGCTGGCTGCTGGGGCTTTTCCACTCCTTTGGCAGGACTTTTAACGAATTTCATTTAACAAACTGAGGCTCCCCGGTCACATAAAAGGTGTCGCACCAGAAAGGGCGAAACAACAACCACAAATGCGCCAATTGTGTGTGTTATTTATGGCTTAAAGCACAGAGAGAGAAAATGGAAAGTACAAAGTCAAAGGATGAGTCATTTTAGGAACTGTGGAAATTCTAACAAAATAAAAAAATAATTCCATGTGTTGACCAAAAAAGACACTCAGTTTTTGCGCAGTGCCGAGTGCCTAGAACGCTCGTTGATTATTTATGGGCCACCGAAAACGGGAACATTCATTAAATTTGTATACAACCGACGAGTATGAGGATGTTGGATATTTATGCTGCGCTTGTGCTGGTAAATTGGTACATTCTATTTGGGGTCCTCCCAAAGAATGGGTTATGAGCGACCCCTTCGGCTTCTGTTTCCCCGTCATCCGGTGTACATACTCGTATACTCATTAGCGCGTCGCCCGTTATCATCAATTTGCATTAAATAACGAAACGCTAAAAAAGTTTAACGACTAAACAAATTGCCAACTCCCCAACACAGTCAACAACAACAACAGCAGAAGCGTTGGGGAGGGGATTTCCCATTTTCCGTTGATTAACAGTTTGTGTGCCGCTCCCTTTGCCCTCTGAACTGAAAGAAGGGTGTGCGTGGGGGTGGTGCCTCTTGATGTATTTATTTATGCGACACGCGAAATGATAGATTTCTGCCCCCCACATATTTATCAAAATGAAAAGCAGGAAAGGAAAGAAAAGAGGAGAAACGAAAACAAAGCTCAAGGGAGCTGGCATATCCGAACATGGTATAGCGCTGCGGCACTGTGAGAAATAGGGATGCATTTCCACAAAATATATTGAAAAATGTGAAGGGTCGGATCATAGACTTAAATAACTATGAAGAAAATTACCTGATGGAGATAAGGATGATAGAGCTTCATTATTTTGTATATGAGTGATTCTTTGTGAAACGTATCGAGATTTTCTTTATGGTCTCAAAACGGTTTCATATTTTTATCACGATATTATACCATTTATACAGGATTTTAAAAATAATAAAAAAATTTATCCATTTGACAGAAGCAAAGATATGGCGATACCTTTTTTTTGTTAAGATTGTGTATAACTTTAAATTACATGGCGTAAAAAATAAAAAAAAAATCTCCTTAATTATTATTTTTGCCAACCTTTCAGATAAAAAAAACTCCCATAACAGTTCTCAAGCAACTTATAGGCCAAACTTAAAAAAAAAAATTCAATCGCGGTTTTCTGCAAATCGGCATTTTTAATTTTTATAAAAAATTAGTATAATGTTCTAAACATAATCCTTGTTGAACCCTACAAATTTTGACGTGGGACCTCCATGGGTTTCCCCAGAATTAATTAAAGCAGTTTATATTAAATCAAAATCAAAGCAGTCTTTTCTTGTTATTATTTTTAAATTATGATGTAACGAACTGTTTTCGAACGTTCTACGCTCTACTTAAACGACGCGACTAACCCAGAGATATTGTACGTTCGTCCCACCAAATTTATGTTGCATAGCAGCCCGTGACCCAAGAAAATGCAAGATATCCGATTGGGACTAATGGGTAAACTTTATTGTTTGTCTTGGGCTGGAATTTTGACCTCGTCAGCTCCTTCTCCTTCGGTTCGTGACCCTCCTTTTTTCCAGTCTCAAAACTCGCCTTCTCCGCTGTTGCTTGGCGCTCTCCAGTCTTGATATTTATGAGTAGTTTTAGGACTCCCTACAACGTTTGTGTTTTGGGAAAACTTTTTAAATTACCTCCTATGCCATCACATGCACCTTTTCCATGAGCAGTTCCAAACGGGTTAGTCGTGTCGTTTAAGTAGAGCGTAGAACGGTCGAAAACAGTTCGTTACATCATAATTTAAAAACAAGAAAGAACGCTATAGTCGAGTGCCTCGACTATCAGATACCCGTTACTCAGCTAAAGGGACCAAAGGGAAATGGAAATAAGCAAGCAGCAAAGCAAGACTGAAATGCGCCACCTACCGGCGGTAGACAGATTTAAGCGTTATGGGCGTTAGGGTGGGCGTGGCAAATTTTTTTTTGGTCAATCGATAGGTATTGACGAGACCGATACAGTTCAGTTCAAATTTTGTATCTAGCATGAAAATTGCGGCCGCCACAGGCTTGGGCGGTTTGTGGGCGTTAGAGTGGGCGTGGCATATTCGCGTATCAAAATTGAGCTGTGTACAAAGCTACGGAATCTAAATCTGAAATCCTGATTCTATATCTTTGATAGTTTCCGAGATATCCACGTTCATATTTACGATTTTTTGAAGTTTGGGGGCGGTTTGTGGGCGATAAAGTGGGCGTGGCAAACTTTTTTTTAAATCAATCGATAGGTATTGATAAGAACAATACATTTCAGTTAAAATTTTTATTCTAGCATCAAAACTGTAGGAGCCACAGTTTTGGGCGGTTTGGGGGCGTAAAAGTGGGCGTGGCACTCTACTGAAACAAACTTGCGCTGCGTAAGAAGCTCAGGAATCTGCACGCCAAATCTCAATAGCCTAGCTCTCATAGTTTCCAAGATCTCAGCGTTCATCCGGACAGACAGACGGACAGACGGACAGACGGACAGACGGACAGACGGACAGACGGACAGACGGACAGACGGACAGACGGACATGGCTAGATCGACTCGGCTAGTGATCCTGATCAAGAATATATATACTTTATGGGGTCGGAAACGCTTCCTTCTGCCTGTTACATACTTTCCGACGAATCTAGTATACCCTTTTACTCTACGAGTAACGGGTATAATAATAACAAGAAAAGACTGCTTTGATTTTGATTTAATATAAACTGCTTTAATTAATTCTGGGGAAACCCATGGAGGTCCCACGTCAAAATTTGTAGGGTTCAACAAGGATTATGTTTAGAACATTATACTAATTTTTTATAAAAATTAAAAATGCCGATTTGCAGAAAACCGCGATTGAATTTTTTTTTTAAGTTTGGCCTATAAGTTGCTTGGGAACTGTTATGGGAGTTATTTTTATCTGAAAGGTTGGCAAAAATAATAATTAAGGATATTTATTTTTTTTTTTTTACGCCATGTAATTTAAAGTTATACACAATCTTAACAAAAAAAAGGCATCGCCATATCTTTGCTTCTGTCAAATGGATAAATTTTTTTAATATTTTTAAAATCCTGTATAAATGGTATAATATCGTGATAAAAATATGAAACCGTTTTGAGACCATAAAGAAAATCTCGATACGTTTCACAAAGAATCACTCATATGGAGTTGAAGTTATCAATAATCCGGCTCGAGGGACCATCTATAATGTAGATAATACGGAATTTCACGGTTTTAAGATGTAGACTTAAGATTCACAGTTGTCAAAACTACGAAAGTTACAATATAAGACAGTAATCGAACGGAATTTCGAAACAATAAAGGCTTGTATTAGAAGACAACCTCTGGTTACTCTCTGTGCACTTTCTCATATATGGTTTTTGGCATTTGACTGAGTTGGGGCAGGCCATGTGCCACTTGGTGGCACTGCAGGGCAGCGAGAGCAGACTTTTTTTGGCCTTTCAGGGCAATGTCAGGACGCGAGTTGAATGCCAAAAATGCGCTGATAAATTATATGACATGGCATCATGTGTCACACTGGAGGGGCTGGAAAGGTGGCTGCCGGAAAATAGGCAACGATTCGGGAATCGGGAGAGCAAACACAAATAGACGTGCCAGGCTTTCGAGGGACGACGACTTCTCCGCCGAGGTGACGACTGTGACGGGCTGTCAGATTCGAGAAGTGGGAAATAATTTGAATAATCCCCATTGTTGGGGGAATTTGTCTAGCTTCGGATTGGGAATCGCAATCGGGAGGAGGGAGGGCTGTGGATCGCACCTGATTGCTGACGGGGAATGCTGAGCGCTGAAATATTTCATCTTTATGGCTTTAATATCCTGTGTGGCTGCAAGCAGCTGCCAATATCCTGTCTGCACTTCGCTAAATTTCAAGGGATCAAAGAGGAGTTCCCACCCCCAAATCAAACATATTAACTTAATATTTCGCTACCCCGCCGACGTTTCGCCTTCCAACAAAAGGGAGCGTTATATGAGCTTGTTTGTATGAGTATGAAATGACATTTTAATGCCACGTTATATTTTGTTTGTATGAGTATGAAATGACATTTTAATGCCACGTTATATTTTCATTGTTGTTGCTGCTGTTTGTCGCCATCATCGTCCTGGCGTCCTGCGCCCTCACGTCCTGTGACGCAAGGATTCAGTCGGCGAGCAGGAGCGAGCAGGGAACGCTTTGTGGCAACATGTAAAATCCATTTATTTTGACATGAAACACATAAACCTATATTTGATCCATTTCTTTCTCTCTAACTTTGCGGAGGGCTGAAGGTGTGAAGTCATTTCCTTGGCTATAGAAATTCCCCGCTTTGTCTGCTCCGGCTTCGTTGCCTTAAAAAATCAAATTTGACGTTTGGAATAGAGAATGACATTTATGCTTTTCAATTTCACGTTGCGTACCCACGTCCCTAATTGAACTTAGCCTGGGATAATACCCCGAGTGCTCCAAGTCGAATGGAATTGGATCTATATATGGTTCGCCTGCCATCGATGATGGGCTTCCGACTCCTGACAGCTGCACACTGCATCATTGTGGGCGAGCGTCTGGCATCGGTGGTTATAACCCATCCAGCATAATTGATTGCACACAGTGTTGCAGTTGCAATGGCAGTTGCAGATACTTTCAGTGCATCTAGCTGCAACATAAACACAATGCAGCCGAGTGCCACGCCCTTCTGGTCTACGCCCCCGTGCCAAAAGCAAGTGTGTGTCATTAGTACTCTTCATTTCGGACCAGATCTGCAAGGGGATTTGTTTTAGGGCTTGCCATATCGATTTGTTGACGCTAGGGACTTACAAACTTTACTTACCCAACGAAGTTCTTGTTAACACTATGGTCTGGTAAACAATTTTAAAGCTTCCCCGACTTTACATTTGAAAACAATTCAAACGGACAATTATTTATCTTAAAGCATATGAAATAAAATATATAAATATTTTTTTTATTTTTTTTTTTTTTTTAATGATGGACGTTGTTGCACTAAGAGCAGTACAAACAAGTGGCCCAACGACACGAAGCACGTGCTTGTTACGCGCGGGGCCCTTTTATCAATTTGGGCAAAAATTTTTATATACATAAATGTTACTTTACTTTAAAGAAAAATATTCCGGCTCGAAGGACCATTATAAATCTATGTTTTTTATTTATTTTGAGCGCTAGCCATGGTGTAGGTAATCAATCCAATCAGAAGTACATGTGCCATAGAGCATTGCACACGCGACTCTGCAGGCCGTTAATGTGAATTATGTTGTTAGCAATGTTGCAACAATATTTGCTCCGCAAATGTCATTTTCGAGGCTTGCCACGAGGGAGGTCTCTAATTCTGGATGCGATCCTGACGCCGGGATGCTGTTTCTGTTTCTGCTCCTGCTGCCCTGCTCTGCTGTTGCTTTAACAGCATGCTGTTTCTGCTTGGCCTGCTCTTCGATGATTAATTATATTGCTTTTGTTCTATTTCTGCTGCGTCCTTTGCAATCCAACTGAGTGTGCCACTATTTGTTATTGTACGCGTTCGTGTGGGCGGTTGGGTGTGTCAACTTTGGGAGCCGACCGCCCGTATCTCGTATAATTTATACGTATCTGCGTACTTATGTACTATATGTTATATTCCTGTGCTCTCGCATGTACAATTTACATTGTTCGCCAGCGCTGCATTTAAACAATGCGGTTTAACACTCCACACTCACACGTTTATTGCGTTTGACATTGTTTCAAAAGTTAAGTTGGGCTGTGGCCACATCAGCTCACAACTTGTGTCTGAAAACAAGTCTGAAACCGCCGTGTGTGTGTGGGCAATGAAATCATAAATCTGGCACGGCAATTGTAATCATGTTCCCAGTTAAATAGTATTTGCATCTGACGCAAGCGGCAGGTCCTTCCAATAAATATTGTACTCAGCCAGAAACATGCAGATTTTATACCTGTAAAACACAGGAAAAAACTTAGCTTGAGTATACTTTATTCAGAAAAAATTAAATTTTATTGCATATAAAGAAGAAATACAGCTGTCTAAAAGTATGCAACAATTTATTTTTAAACACAAAAAACATATGATTTCGTTTTGAAAGGCAAATGAATTTTGTCACAGCACTCAAGCAAATTTAAATTAACTTAAAACTTTAGTATTTTCTCAATTGTTTTCCTATTTGCTTATTTAATTTTAAAATTTGTATTTACCTAAGCTTTTATAAAAATTATTTTTCGTCCTACATATAGATGGCCTGGTGTAGACTTTCTCAATATTTAAAAGCACAGAGTTTAAGCAAACGTTTAGAGCCAAACAAAATTTTTCCGTTGAAAAAATAATTCAAAAACTAGAAAATACACCATTATGCTTTCAACAAAGCGAGGTCGTGCCAAATCGATGCCCAAAAAAAAGGGCTCCGTTAAGAAAGTGCCCAAAACAGATCCGCAACAGCAGCGGTTCTTGAAGACTCGGTTCAGGGCCAACAAGCCCATCTCGAAACCATCCGTGCCACCGAACCAGAGGATCTGGCGCAAGACAGTGGTTCAGACAAAACCCAAGATACAAAAGAGGATTCCCAAGCTATTTCGCATGGATCAGCATACGGGACTTCCTGTGGATTACGAAAGGACAGTTCAGCGGGTGATGCACTATGTGAATCCTCATTTGGCTAGTAGACCTAGTGCCGAACAGGTTCTGGAGGAGCTGCTGGCCAAAATGTTGGCCGAGATTGTGCGACATGGTGGTCATCAGAACACCCAACTGAGGTCCTTGCTCGGGGATCACTGCAATTGCCGTAGGAGGGATATGGTCCGTAGTAAATCTGAGCAAAGCAGACGCGAAGCAAACGAGAGCTTGGACCAATTCCATAGCGCCTGGTGAGTATGCTCGAGTATCCCATCCTTTTTATCATAATACTAGATATTCCTTAAAAGCAAACGGGGACCCTGCCGATTGCCCAGTCCCAAACTTGGTCCCACCTACATGAGCAAATTCAACTTCAACCAACTGAGGATCAAAAGCACCTAAATAACGGATGGAAAGCGACCTGTTAATAATGTCCCAAGATGTCTCGTTTCGGTATATCAAATTGGAAATATTGCGAAGAGTTTTTGGCGAGAATTTTAATGGATCCATGGCAGATACCTAATATATTATTTTGCACTTTTAAAATTTGTATTTTGCTCTGCCAGTGGTTGGATTAATAGTAATCTAAACTACCAACTAAGAATAAATAGTTCTAATTTTCAATATAATAATAATCTTCAAAATCCTTTCTAATCCGATTATCCTATAATATATAATAATGTAGTGTAAGTCTTTAAATTTCCTGACAGTCTAATAGCAAAATTCCTTTGCACAACTTTGCTTTTCTCCTATTAAAAGGAACCCAACAGAGTTATATTCTAACTATTGTAACTTAAACTCGATGGAAATTTAATTAAACGTAAATTTAAAGCATCGATGAGTAATCGAGTTATGGAATTTAAGTCCTTAAATTGCTCAGGCTGCTCAATGAAGAAATTTCTTCGCTCCAGCGCATTCTCCCTCTTTACGAACCAGGTGTTCCACCTTCCGCAATTAAATGGCCTCAAAGGCAAACATCAACATTGATTTAAACAGAGATTCCAGGGCTGGGCCCCTAAATTAAATTCGGAAATGGCACTAGTTTGTGTGGGCTTCACAGAGCTATGCTATTTTCTGTAGAGACTCTCGTAAAAATAACAACTGCCGTAAATAAATTCGTTCAAAGTGCAATGTCGAATGGTCAGTTAGGGTCATTCGGCTCATATCTATGAATTTATTTGCGCTGGCAGGGCAAAAATGAAATGAGATTTATGGCTGGGGAGTGTGGGAGGCCATGTGGCTTTGATTCGTCGGGGTCACCAACTGCTCACCGCAGTTCATCCGGCCAACCAACTCTGGCAATTATCGCCGCAGACAATGGCACTCGAATGCATTTAACAAATTGAATATACATTCCTACGTGGCCCCGCGTTTTCCTGCTACGTTGGCCAAATACCCAATCAGTGGGCAAATCTTTTAATTAAGAAGTTTGCTCGCTCGAGGCTTTACTCTCCACCCCCGACCCTCTACCTGGCATAATAAAATTCACGCTAAACTTAACTAATTTCGCGAAAACCCGATTGAACGTAAATAAAACCCAAATGAAAATTTCACAGCAAGACGCCTTCGCCTCGCTTCGCTTCCTTGTTGCCTTTGGCTGGAAGCCCGCGCGCGAATCAATGCGTTTGCGAATAATTCATAAAGGAGCAAAAAATAATATCAGTCGAGCGTGCTAACAACTTGGCAGCCACGCCCACTGCCTCCTCCTACGCCTCCGGCCCCTGCCACGCCCACTTTTCACCTTCATTTCGAATGGAAGGCGAAGCTGTCGGCTTTAGTTATTGATGAGGCTGCTGTGCGTGTGCCGGCAGAAAACGGCGCTTTTGCGGCATTACGTATACGTAATATGCAATCAATTCTCGCACAAAGAAATCTGTTCGCTTGTATGCAGATTGCATAAAGGGTTTTGAGCCTGCTGTCCGGACAGTAAAAGCTGCTTTCAATATGACACGGCATGACTGCCACCTGCAGAGAGAAAAAAGGAAAGTATGCAAGTCGGAGAAATTGTTTTCGAATTAAGGCGCATTCAACTGGGTAATTTCGTACTTTCTTTTGTTTCAACCAATAAGCCCTCAATAAAATGTATTTCTTACCCTAAGAAGATTAAATCCGATTATGTGGCTTGTCTCAATAAATTCCCTTTAATATGAAGGCTCTCATAATCAGAAAACTCAATCAGCTTTGATACAGACATCTTTTTCAGACAAAATCTTTACAAAAATCAAAATATGAATAATATAGTCTGACATAAAAGGTGTTTGAGTAAAGTTCATAAATCAATCAATATGATGAATCGCATTTTGCAAAAATTTGTGGAAGCTGAATGACAGGTAATTCGTAAGTCCGAGGCCTCAAAATGTTATTGAGAACTACAATTTAATTCTGTATTTGTTTCAGTGATATATTCATTTAAAATTGATACATGGATCTTAAATTTATATGTTTATTCTGTTAACTTTACCCTGTGGATGAGAACGTTTTTGGAACATTTTTGGACCGCTTAGTGTGAGCTTCAGTCATTTATATGTTAGACTGAATTAAATATAAAACAGAATTTGAAATAACGAAAGGTCTTTCTGATTTTGACATTGTTCATGCTGGTTTTTTGGAACAGTGCGCTGGGTTAAGAGGCTATCGATGGCAGGGAGGGGTGCCCAAAGCGCGGGCCACGCCCATTAGTTATTCGCTGGAAATTATGCCAAAGTGTTTGGCCAACACCACCCACTTGGTCCTTCCTCCCTGGGTCCTTTCCCCCCGGGTCCCTTCGGCCCCTATTGCTCCTCATTGGGCGCGACAGCTAAAAAGCCAGCTGCGATGCATTGATGTCAATGATGGCGACAAGTGCACTCCGCTTCCTCATCCGCATCCGCATTGTGCCGCTGTCAGAGGCGGGAATCGATCGAGTGGCGATGGCCGGAGGAGGAGCTATTGGCCAGAGATTGGGGGAACCACTTGAGCCAAGTTGACAGACAGCTCGCAACGAGCGCGCATTTAACATTGTCTGAACGAGTGCCATTGTGGAGCACTTTTGCCAGCGGAGTGGCGCAGCAGCACTGCCAATATATATTTTTCCCACCAGCCACCAACCACCAGCCGGCAGACCCGTTCCCGTGCGTGCGGAAAGTCGGTTAAGCGCCTGGTAAATACGCCAAGTAGCCAACTAGACCCACTTCCACTTCCCATTTGCCATTTGCCATCCAGTTCCCCATCCGCCGGAGCTTTGTGTGCACTAATTTGAAGGGGCAGCTCCTCCATCCCGGAGTGGATGCTGCTCCTTCGGCATAATTTGATGCGTTTTTAAAGGCAATTCCACGCCGTTTTGCGCAATACATTTGCCGGAACATTGCCAGCCAGCCAACTTCTGACCCCAGCAAATGCACTCGTCGTCGATGATTTGGCCAAAGGATTGGCCAGCTCGGCCAGCGGGAAGCCATCATAATCGGGAGCAAAGACGATAGGGTAAATATTCGAGTGGATAATTATGATGGGGCTCTGCATACACTGGCTGAAAAGTTTTTTATTATTAATATGTGTTACTTGTTAACTAAAAATCATTTATTAATAATTTATCATCAAGATTTCACAGAAATCTAGAAACTTAAAAAAAATTTTTATAAAACACTTAAAAGGGTGCCTAAAAGTAGGCAGTTCGTTTGACTTTCAAACTGATTTTATTTTATTGCATACTTTGAGACACCTTTATAAGTGATTTCAAACTCCCAGTGATTTCTTTGCAATTAAGTTTTCTTTTATGAAAGTAGTTTTTTATTCAGTGTAGAAGAAGCTAGGCCTCTCGTTCTTTTTGCTCTGGACGGGGCCAACTTAAAAATGTATAATTTAATTTTGCGGAAAATAACGTTGCGCGTGGCCGCTGAATATTCATGGCTAATTTATCAGCTGTCCTCCGCGCTGCGACTGTGACTCTTGCTCCGGCTCCTAATTAGCATTTACAAGAGCTAATTGGCATAAATACCCAAGGAGCTGGACGGAAAAGGATCCTCGAGAGGTTGCTCCTCTTGGCGCTGGAGTGCCGGAGCTTTGGCCCTGGGATGACCAGATGGATGGCTCAATCTCCCCGAGACTCACTGTACCATCCACTCAAGGCGTGTTTATTTTGGGCGAATGTGTATGTGTCCACTTAAAGCTTAGCAGGAATGAAAGGAATCGTGTTTGCCCAGCGAATGAGCACTGCTCATTGAGCAGGACTTACAATCCACAATCATCCTTATCCCCAGCGAAACGCGCTATTTGCTCGAGTCGAGTTCATATGGGGCGTGTTTCCACCCTTGAGAGCTGAAATCTTGTTGCACTGTCTTTCGAGTCCTATTTGAGTTGCCTTAAAAGTTGTCTTCTTTTCTCCCGAATCTCTGTACTTTTTTCAGCCAGTGCAATCATTGCTGCAGAAATGAAATCTTTATAGTGAGATGCTGTTTTGTCCACACACTAATTATTAGATCAAACAGGAAAATGGCTTGGGAGAGTGAGTATTTGATTTGAGGATGTAGGAAAAGAAGGTAAAATAAAAAGGTGACCCAGAACTGCATTTTCAGGGTCTGTATCTTGGCTTATCGCATCTCGTTTTCAAATTAACACACTTCTAAATGTTTATAGTTGAATTTAATAATAATGTGCTTTCGATTTATTCACTTGTTTGATTTGAGAACCTAAAAAGTAAAAAAATATGAAACAGGTGACCCAAAATTTTACAAATACTTGACCAATCAGAACCTGATTTGAATGGGGATACCCTCAAAAGTTTGTGTTTTAAATCTGTGATAAAGCTTCCTCTTTTTCATATTACCGATGCTAATCTCTGCTGTTTGATGGGTGATACCATGTTGTTTACCTCGATTTTTAGGCCTTTCTTGAGAGTGATAGGATCGAAGTGGACATGGAGCTGACTGGCCGGCGACAGATGGCTCCGTGGTGTTCCTGGTCACTCGGGGTGGCTGCTGCGTGTCGCCGGCTAAATAAACAAACTAGCTGACCCCGTACCTCATCCTTCAGCGGCATTGTGTCCTGTTGTCCCGTTGTCCTGTTGCTCTCGAAATCCCACCATACCGTCCGCTTGATTGCTTTTGTTGTCCTGTTGCTGGCGTGCAACAATATTGAGATATCGTCTCAAGTGTAAATTGTTATTGACACTTTGCGTGGCCCTCTGTTCGGCAGAAAATCATCGATGCCATCGCCCAGTTATTTCTCCATGCTTGTTGGTTGTTTACCCCAAGGTTTGTTTGCTTTGTGCATTTGATCAGCGCCAAACAACTGGGCAGATATCTTGGTCTTCCTCTGAAATTTTAATTAAACTGCAAAATTTACTTCCTTCTCTTTATGGCGCCTGCAGTTAATTAAAGTCCAGCTAGTGTTTTGAGTCTCTTTAAGCCTCTTCATCTGACGAGATGGATCAGAATGACTCGGGGAACTTGAGTGGGGCTCTTTGTCTCTAAGACTGACCTTCATGAGTCAATTGTACTATAAATTTAAGACAGACGAACATGATTGAATGAAGCTTCATCTGCCAACCCGCTCTCCTCGTAAGCTGGGAAATTCGCAATAAAGTGAATCGTTTCCTTGAGCTCATTTCAATATTCTGTTTAAGCATTTTATAATATTATCATTGTGCCTTTTATATTAAATTCCGAGCAGCGCACGACCAGCAGATTCATTTTTTATGTGCCACATCCTTGGCACGACGACGACGACGGCTCGAAATCGTCCTTTTGGCCTGAGTATATGTTAATAAAGTGCGTAAACTCGACCAAAATATGTACATTGGAGGCCTGGGAAATATGCATGATTGTGCCTTCCCCCATAAAGCAAACACACGTACGGCCGGGAAATGGGAAATACTGGCGTGGATGCGAGGAGGACATAAACCAGGCCGAATGACAAGAAAATCGTATAAAACCCGTCCGCTCTGCCCGCCGGCAGCCGTAAAGTGCAACGCAGTTGCAAAATAAAGAAATATGGAGTCAATAAAGGCAAATGTCCCACCAGCGATCCCTCGATAAGGAAGCAGGAGAACTCTTATTCTTGAGACTCCAAAAGGAAGTTCTTAAATTAGGGCATTTCCCTTAGCAGATGATGAGACCTCTGTTTAATTTTATAGGCCGGCAACCTCGCTAATCCGCCCTCAAAAGCCTGCCAATCCCTCATTGTGAACTAAATTCAAGCCTAAAACCATTTCCAATCCAGCAACTTTCTATTAAGCATAATTTGTTTTCATTACACAAAAGTTCCTCTGGAAACTTTCTCTCAGCTCCCATGCCCGGCTGAAATTTAATTGGGCCTACGCAGAGGAGTCCAATGAAATTTATTTGCCTGGTTCCCCCATCATCACAAAGGCCAAAATCATACAAAATCAGAAGCCAAAAATCAAAAAATTGCCCCGGGCCCGTTATTTGTTCTAGTGGAGAAATCGGAGGGGTTTGGCCATGGGTTTGGTTCAGCAACCACAACAAACTTACAAAGTTAAATGTAAAACTTTCGGAGGTCGAGGTCTGAGTGGAATGGAAGTCATTTTCATTACTGTCGCGGCGATTACTCAGCGAGTGATTTGTGTTTGATCTCTGGGCCACTTTTCAGGGGGCGGCGTAGTTAAACAAATGATTCGGCATCCTGATGGGGCGACGGAACGGTAACAGTTCATTTGCCTCGCCCGCCCGGCAACTTCTAGTGCTCTAATGAACGATATCCTGCCAGATATCCTGTCGGGTATCCAACTGGCAACTGGTCTCGTTTCGGCCCCAAAAGCGGGGCTAATATGCAAAGGCTCTTATCTGAAGTGTGACGTGGGTAGGCGGTGCTCGATGGTAGATGGTAGATGGTCGATGGTGATGGCTCGGTCCAGTCAAAAACAAACCCGCACAAAGCCGGAAAACGTGGCAATTGTGTGCCGGCCCAGCATCTCCAAAGCCTCATTCCTTCTGTTATTTTACACCCGGAGAAAACTGAACCCAAAAATCATAGTCTACGTTAAAATGTTAGGTTACGTTTGATATTTAAACAATGTTAGATTGATATTGAACATTGCAATTTCTCGATATCCCTCATTTACTCCCTTAATAAGTTTTCAACTGTCTAGACGTGTATTTTATTTTCAAGACTTTATTATTCTTAGCTTACTAAGCCAATTGAACGTATTTTTGTATATAGTATAATTTTGAATTTTTTTTAAATGTATTTAGTTTGGTTGTTTTGAGAAGTGTAGTCTTCCCAGAGTCTAAGGCGAAAATTGCCATTGTCTTCGGCTCGTTGTTGGTGTCGTTGCCAAAATACAAATATTCATTTGTGTATAAGCTGTGAAGGTCGTTTTATGAGAGCAGCCAAACCGCAACAAGCCATTCCACCGAATCCAGCGAAGCGTGTAGTCCTGTAGTCCTGTGGCCCCAAGCCCAAAACCCAGGCTCCAACTCGGGACCCTGCCATTCATTTGGTTCGTTGTGCTTCATTCATTAGCTTGCTTTCCGTTTCCGCTTCATTCAATCCACCCGATGGCTTCGCCACTGCTTTCCACTGACTTAATGCCATCGTCATCGCCATCGACATCGACTTTGACTTCGACTTGGACCCGAAACCGTAACCGTAGCCGTGGTCTATATGCTGCGTTAAATGTTGGCTGAAGTTTATTTCTATGCGGCAATTTTCGACTGACTCCTCTGGCTCCCTAGCCACCAACCCACTTCGCCATTCATTTTCAATTTATCTTGCCTAATATCGACATGCTCCTCGAGAGAAAGGAGCAGAAAGGAGTCCTGTGTGCTCGCCATTTCGTGTAGCTTAGCTGCCATTTCACTTCTTGGCTTATCGACTTTTATTCGAGCATTATTTCAGAATTAATAATTCAATTTCGAGACGCTGAAAGTGGAGCAGGCCGAAACCGACGACTTTGCCTGGGGAGCCAGCCGTTCAGCAAGTTTTCAATTTGGGAGAAGGAACTCCGCATTTTGACCCGCTTTCGGGCCGAATCGGAATCTCAAATTCCGATTGATTCATTTGTGTGTCAACTGCACTACACAACGACCATTTGCTCGCTCCCATTGTGGACGCTGTAAATCTTTTGTTGCACTGGCGTCGCCGTCTCCACGAGATCCCGATCCCCCACTTTTTGTATTAACAATTCTGGCAAAGTGCTCCACCAGCCAGCTCAGCCGGCTCTGCCCACTTTCATCTATTTTAATAAAGTTAAAAGCCACCCGAAAATGGCTTGAGCTCTGCTGCACGGATAAAAAATACTAGTTCATAGCGTTTTGATGGGTGGGTACTATAGAAAAGACAATAATTATTTCGGTTGCTTGATTTAAAAAATATACCTTGAAAATACTGATGAATCCGTATTTCAAATATTTTGTTGTATACTTTTAGGCACCTTTGAAAGTGATTTAAAAACCAATGACCCTTTCTACTCCTTTAACATCTTTGACATATCAAATCGAAATGTTGATATCTTAACCACCATTTTCTTATAGATATCACATATCTATATTTTTCTGTGTAGACTGGTAGTCTGCTGGTCCTCTCGGATGCTTGACACATTGCCAGGCGCTCCTTGCAGCGGAGGATTCAAAAATTTAAAACAGTTTTTTGGTTATATTTACCGGTTTAGTATATTAGAGAGTGGCTGGGAAAATCCTTGCCCAGGGAGGGAAAAGCGGAGAAAGCAAAAGGGAAAGCAGCACACACAGTCATTCATAAACATGGGGCTGCAGCTCCTGGTTTCTCCCGCTTCTGCCAAGTCAGCCGGTTGAGTTTTTCCAGTTGCACTTTTCACTGCTCCCAGTTCACACTGTTTCCCAGCCCCCTCCCCCTTTTTCGTCCTGCTGGCAAGTGGAAAGTGCTTACATTTTTCTGGCAGCGGAAATGCATATTGCTTCCGGCCTTTTATTCATTTCCCCTTTGCATTTTTTGCGCATTTGCCTCTGCTGCTTTTGTTGCTCCTGCTGGCCAGCAACTATTCCTAGTTTGGTTTTCTGGGAGGTAAAGGAGGATGGTTTTCGGGCTCCAGGTTTTGGGAGCCTCGTCGAGGGGCTCTTTACAAATTTTTATGCTGCGGTCATGCCAAAATGCATTGTAAATGGAAGGAGCTCTATATGAGTGTGTGTACGTGGCCGTATGGCTGCCTCAGTGTAAATAAGTTTTGAGTTTGTCTTTCGCTGATGTCGACCGCACACGGTCCTCCTTTTCATTCTCCCTCTTTCGGAAGGCCAGTGCGAAGAATCAGCGGCAAAAAACTGCAGATTGTTATGGCTGTCAGGACCCGGAGAGCGCTACACCACACTGAGAAAAATATTTAAATGATAGAATTAAATACATTTTGGGTAAAAGTGAAATCAGCAAAATGGGTGGCTTAACATGGGCTTTAATATGTTGTGCTTAGAGTCCTTATAAATACCGAAATATACTTTTAAAACCTCTAATAATAAATGTATAATTGAAAAATAAGTGAAAAAGGTGTCTAAAAGTATGCTACCGTATTTTTAGAGTCAGTATAAGTGCCAAAAAATGTCCATGTTCAAGATATCTGTGAAAAAAGTAAGCCATATAATAATTATTTTGCTAAAATTTAAAAAACCCATATTGTCTAAGCTATGAGTTTCTGTACTAGGTTTTAAATAGAATCTTACAGCTCTAAAATACTTTATATAACAACTTTCAGTGCTTAATACTGTCTACCATTGAGAAATTCACAACAGCCTGTTCAGTATTTTTTTTCCATTTGAATAAAACACAACAAAGAGAACACACTTACATAGCTTCAAAGACGACATTCCATGGCTTTTCACTTCCTTTGAAGGCCGTTTTAAAATTCCAGCCCGAGCATTAGCAACACCATATCGAGTTCTTATACAACATGACCCGTACATTTCGTTTTATGGCGGTCTAATTTAAATTTTTCCAGTGCAACACGGTTTCAGTGCCAAATTTCACGCACAGATACTGAGCGGTTTTCCCTTGCTTTTTTCGACATTTTTCCTTTTCTTTTTTTTTTGACTCGACTCGACTCGCTTTTCTCCTGACTGCTGATGATGTTTTTGTCGTTACGCTTTGTGTGGCTGTGTGTCGTTGGCTGGAGCTGATGTGTTTCTGCGGGTCAGGGGTCAGGGGTCAGCTGCTCAGTGGATGTGGAAGTGGAAGTGGAAGTGGAGAGGGTATCGCCACGAAGCCCCTCCTGCAGGCCATCATTCGAGAGTGCTACACTAGAATTAATCTTTGTCAAACGGCGTGGCTTTCGAGTCCAGATGAGAGCCAGATCCCGAGCCCCCGCCACATGGCAATTGAGATACATTGACTGGGTTCTCGACTGCAAATCGAAGGAGCAACAGCAGTGGCATTGGCAATGCCAGGACCAGGATACGTGGCTACATGGATACGTGCACTATCTGTCGATCGAGTTGGACAGGCCTAAGCCGGCAATTCCGCCCGCCTCTTACATGGCCGAAAGCAACCCTTTTTGCCAGTCCATCCAGGCAGCTCATATGCATAACGTTCTCGCAAATTTTGCCCTTGCCAAGAAGGCCCGGCAAACAAATTTGCAACCAAAGTGCTTCGCTCCGTGCACATTGGCACATTTTTAATACACTCCACTTCTTTCTGAGTGGGTGGGCGTGACCTTTTGGGGTGGGGTTACGGGATGTGGTAAATACACCGAAAAATCGTACAGGGTGTTGTGTCCTAACCTTCTGACTTTTGAACTCTTATTCAATGATTTCGAGTTAAAACAGCTAATGGTGTTACATAATACGGTAATGTATCAAAATACCCTTTTAAGGGTATAAGGAGTATTTATATTTTACTGATTCCATTTGTATCAATTTATTATCATAGATCTCATACGACATAGACTTTTTAAAATAACTAAGTGTATTTAAGTCGGTTGCATGTAATATTATTGATGGATTAGAATAATATAAATCTTAAAAAAACTTTAGAGGTTTTCTTATTTAATAAGTAATTTTTAAAAATTACTAGGACCTCCTTTGACAATAATTGATGGATCTTAAAGGTTTTTCGCACCCGAAACTTTTTCTTCCAGGGTGCAAGGTGCCGGGTAAGTAATTCTAATCTCGTTCCGCACACAGAGTCGCCTGCCCCTCGAAATGTGGCCCTTCCAGTAACACGTGTCTGGTAGTTTTCAAGTGCTTGCAGCTTGATTTGATGTAATTTATTGAAAATTTATACAAATTTGTGCTTGTCTTTGCACAATAGCCCTCGTGCCCAAGACCCCAGGCTCCCAGACTCCCAGACTCCCAGACTCCTAGACTCCCCTACTTTCCATCCCCATGCCCATGCCGGGCAGCCTTCTTCGTCTGAACTCGTTTGTACTCTGTTATTGGCAAAAACTCGAACCGAGAGCCGGGAGTCTTGTGCATGTGGGTCACGTAGCCATGTGACTTATACGAAATGCAAATGAAATAGTATATTCAGTGGGTGGTGGTCCTTTGGATCCTGGGTGGCCTGTGTTGCCTGTGTGCCTGTGCCACGGGTGCAAGTGGCAAACTGCCCAAAAGAGTCCGGCTGCCGTGTCCGTGGACACTTTGTGTGCCACGGCCATGGAATTCGAAATCCATGCCAGCAGCTGTAATAGAATTGCTTCTCGTTCGCTGTTTCTTCTGGCTTGCATAAGATAAATGTGCGAATTTGCGCCAAGTGAAAGTGTTTTTGATAAATGTGCGAGGGACTAGGACTACGGCGGCAATCGTAAATCGTGGGCGGAATCGAAGGACGCCCGGAGTGATCCTTTGATTATTCAGCACAACAACGGAGGTCCTTTAAAGAATCGCAGCGATTTCCCGACTCCATGGCTACGCTGCCCAGCTTCCCATTGTCCGTCGTTTTGATCCTAGTGCCATCCACACTTGTCCAGTTTTGGTGTTCTTCGCAAGGACCTTCGTCCTTCATCCTTCGTACACCCACTCGCCTGCTTTATGATTTCGTTTGATTGTTTGGTTGCTGGCGCTACTTTGTTGCCATTCTGCGCTGGGGCCAACCCAGCTGACTGTCTGCAACTTTGCTGATTTCATTGCTTGATTTCCTCTCGTTGATACCCTGCCAGAGAACGAGGGGTTCCATAAATCATGGAAAATCAGAGCTTGAAGTTACCATTTACTTCCTGGTTCCATCAGCCACCTTTATATTATGTATAAATGTATATAATAAATACATTGCCAAAATACCAACATCAACTCAGCAATTTTTTGTGGCCTTCCTACAAAATATGAGTTATATTTTCCAGCAAGGGTATTTTCCTTACCTGTCTTATGAAGGCCAAATTATTTTCTCAGCTTCCTGCTATATTTTCCTTTTATTTTCCATTTCAATTTCGTTAAGTTTTGGGTGTCTGTCTTGGCTCTTCCTTGGCAGATACGTGTGGGTTTACGCTCGGACTCCATAATAGAATTATTTGTATCAAATTGTGGCAACCGAAAAAAACGAAATGAAATGGAAGTGGGGCAGGAAGACCAAGCACCAACGCACTCTAACACAATTGGAAACTTGCACAAAGGCATTTTTATTCGCCTATGCCCAGAAAGCCCAGAAAGCAGCGCCCGGAATTGAATTAAAAGTTGCCATTTTTTGCTGGCTGGCTTATCTGGGCCGCAAACATTCTGCTGCTGCTTTCTCCCTGGCCCCTTTTGGCTTTCATTGGCAAAAAGTGTTGAGCTGTGAAAGTTGGCTCGCTGGCGCAGGGCGAAAGTAATTCCGAATCTAAAGATTCCCGGGCAACTGACGCCGCTGATGCTGCTGCTGCAGTGACAAATGAACCCGGGTCGGGGTCACCAGCTGGAATCTGGAGCGTATCTGGAGCATAACGGAGCCTCTGCTCCTCTTCGATTTTGGCATGCGAATGCAATCAGCACCTGGCCGCATCCCCTTGTCGTTATGACACGAGCTTTTGTGATCAATATGTTTTCGAGGGCCAGGACACCACCTGCCACGCCTTGCAATTTGTTGGCATCACCGGGGGGCTTCGCTCTTCCTTTTCCCACAGATAGCAACTGCTGACAGGAGGAGCAGGAGGGTCCTCCCCCACATCCTTTTTTCCCCAGCTGCTGACAAAGACGAATGGCAAGTGCGACGTTCGCGCAATCAGCGGCGGAATAATCAAAAATGAAAATAAGCATTGCATACTTCTCGGCGCTCCGCACGAGCAACGCGCAAAAAATCGTTGCCATGGAAAAAGGCGCTTCATCTCTGGAAATACTTACCCGGGGATTTTCAATGAAGTATGTATTTATTAACCTTTTTGCGGTTAATAATTCAGGTGCTTCGGTCTCAGAATAATACCTTTTATGTAAGCCCTGGCTGGTCTGCTATTCTTGTCTCCTTTCCGACTTTAATTTTAATAATAAGTTATTGTAGCAGCCAGGTACAATTATTCATTATTAGTTGACCTATAATAACAGATTCGCTAGGTACACTAGTCAAAAACTTATCATATATCAGGTAAAAATATTGGCAAAGCACTTAAAAGTAGGCTGTAATAATATAATAAGAGGGAAGTCTAAGGGGTCAATATATCGTTGCATTCTTTTATACACTTTTAAAGTGATATTAGTGTTTTATACAAATTTCATCTTTCTTTTATGTAATACTAGTGCAACATGCTTTAAACCTTGAATACAGTACAATTAACCGAATAAAGTATAAAAACGATTACTATTGATCCCTCTAGATGCTCAGCTATTCAGAAAAGTTGGTACCCACCACCCACAAATGACACTTTGCCCCCATTCCCAGGCGATTGATTTATTGAGAGATTAATGCCAACGATTTCCTTTACTGCTGGGCGTTAGTTTTTTTGCACTTTGCCATATTGGGGCCATGAAAGCGGCGCTGTCACTTCAATGTGCGGCTTTCTCCCAGTGAGTCTGTGTCTGTGAGTCTGGATCCTTGCAAAGTCCTCGGTTTGCCGGCAGCGTACACATGAGTTATTGGCTCGATAGTGCAAACACTTGCAAATGCGGGCAAAGGGGATGCCCCCTCACAGGCACACATAGGGGGTTTAAAACAAGACTTTGTATTGCACTGAAACATTCATAAGTTTCTGCGAGAATCAGGTACCCTCCTAATCAGCTGTGGGGCCTCGAAAACGCCTAACGAACTTATGCAAATTCCCGGCACCACTGTCGGCATGAATCTCAATTTGGGGGCCGCCAGCAAAACTTGGGCATCCTTTGATGTTTGCTCAATTAACATAGGCGAGAACCTCACAACCTCGTAGCCTCACCACCGCCGGGTCTGCAACACTTAAGCGGATTATGAAAGCTGGAAGTCTGGCAGCCGTAAGTCGTGATTTTTTAATAGCTAAACTTCGGCAGCGCCGCGAAAAGCGAAATTTTCCTCTAAAACGTGACTGATTTCCTGAGGAAACTCTGCCAACAATGGCTTAGACACAATGTTTGGGTATATCTGGGCGTAGCAGCGGCGCAGACCTATCTGCAGAAAACCAGAGAGCACAAATACTTTGCGCTCAAGCTAGAAGGTACTAGAGATACATTTATTATTCGTAGGTGCACCAGAGAGAAATTTGAGAAATTGCAATAAAGAAATCCATTCAGGAAGTTCCTTGGATTAATCGACTTGTTTAAGTGTATAAAATCCGAAACTTAAAAACAAAAACTTTAATTTAATGGATACAAGGTGTGCCTATGAGTATATTTACCACTCTTTTTTCCCAAGTGAACTCTAGCCCACATCGTAAACTTTTGCAGCTAGAGCTTTCCAAAACTTTTCAGCTACAGCCACAAAAAGAGTCCTTTTCCGCCTCCTCCCGAAATGTGGATTACGCACACATTGAAGGGCCGAGCGTACCGCATCTTGTACTATAGCATACCTTGCCACTCCGAACCGCACTCTTGGAAATGCTTAATTTGCTGCCGCATATACATATTCGCGCTATCTGCCGCCTTCCACGGCTAACCGAAAATGAGCTTCGATGAGCCCAAATAGTTTCGTATTTCTGCCGAACCTCTGCTAAGTGCTTGTCGCTCCAGGACCCGTTCCTCGAGATATTGCTTCTCCACTCCGCCGCAACGATGCCACGTAACTTCATTAACGTTCCTGACTGTCTACAGAGAAATAAATATTATAAATACTTACATTAATTTAACTATGTTTTATAATACTGTAGATAATATCAGAATTTCAATTTGAATACCATATTTGATTCATTTGACTGACTGGTACTAAATATCCTTCAAAAATACCATAATAATATTGTTATCATGGTTTTTTTAAATTTACTGGGTAGCAGGAATACGAGAAAATGTTATTTGAAAATTATATTACAAATAATATATTAGTTGTACTAATATTGATCTATACTCAGATATTCTATGTACTGTCTCTTTGAGCATTGTTACTCAATAGATAAAAGTGTAAACTTGTTACTGAACTTTGGTATCCGTGTATCTGCTCGTTGCGGGTGTTGCATTTCAGCGTTCCAGGCGCTAAATGCATTTCGGCTGCTCGTCTACAGAGGTAAGGAGTGAGTAAGGAGTG
Organism: Drosophila subpulchrella; assembly: GCF_014743375.2. Lineage (NCBI taxonomy): Eukaryota > Metazoa > Arthropoda > Insecta > Diptera > Drosophilidae > Drosophila > Drosophila subpulchrella. The sequence goes on from NC_050610.1 coordinate 24,862,507, forward strand.
AAGTAGGTGGTGTGGCAGCCTATGGGTAATTTCCTTCGCGGCGCCGCCAGCCAAAGCAAAGTTTAATTAATTTTCCTGCGGCTTTTGGCTTCGGCGGCGTGGCTCTTAAGTGGTTCTCCTCCGCCAGATGCTCCCTTTTCTGGCCGCAGGTTTTATGTCTTTGTCAAAATACGGGGGCCTCGAATTTTCCAATTTTCACTGCTCTTTATTGCCTGCCAGCGGCCTCGTTTTCATTCCCTTCCATCGGAAATGGCAGTTTCAATTTAGCCGTAGCATCGACAGTTCATTAACTCCAACAGCTACGTAAATTGACCGCGTTTGGCATAGTTGCAGAAATATATTTACCACAAAATTACACAAATCAAATGCATAATTCTGCTCTAATGCCCGACCGATGAACCTGCACAAAAAGATCAAATGTAGTGACGGCATTTGTTTTTAGATTTGCGAACCGCAACGCAATCAATTGCATCCAGACAGTCGGGGTGGGCAATCCAGACAGCCAGCCATTCCACAATCCATCCATCCATCCATCCATTTCGTCATGTTGAAACGACCACAATAAAGCATGTAAGTGGATTAAACTCAACCACTCATTAAATTACGAGTGCGCTGCTCTATGAAGTGGGGACCACAGCAACCGCAAAAACATCCTTTGACTACGGAGCCCAGTATTGATATGTCCTAATAACATAAATTGTCAAACAACTGAAGGGACGTCATGCAAAAGAAGGGGCACGGCTACTGGCCAGAGCAAATCAAGATTAGACCCGTGAGTTCGCACACTTCGACCGCTGTTTTCGACTCGTCTGCAAGTCAAAGGACCAAAGGACTGCCAGAGACGTTCGCAGGAATATTCCATGAACTCAATGGATTTCCCGGCCATTAATGCGATTGTAGCACTGCCTGAAAAACCGCACCGTCAAGCGGCTTAAAGAACTGTCAGCTTTCCTCAAAGGCAATAACGTAGACCGACTTAAGGTGGCCCACACTCCTCAAAATGATTCTGCGTCAAGAAAACCACACTGGCTTTAAGAAATATTTGTACTATAGAACATATTTTAATTTAAAGCTTTTTAATTATTTCTTAAAAAATTAGTAGCTTAGTTAACTTTACTGTTTCTATATATGGTGCAAACCAATTAAGACATTTTTTAAAGCTGCCAAAAAGTATGCAACTATATATCTCAATTCCAGAAGACCGCTGCGAAAGACAACGTATGCTTTTTTAAAGCATACTTATAGGTACTTTTATAATTATATTTGTTAATTTCTATTTAGGTAAAAGGTGTTTTTTTATAAAAATCAAAGGAAGTACATTTTTTTTGAGTGTAGAAGAATCTGCAAAAGAGGAGCCACTGACGATGCGATTCAGTTATGGCCTTCCGAGTCAAGTGAATGGCAAAGGGCCCCAGTCATCCTGGATGTCAATGGACATATCAGTTAACGGCGCACCGCAAGAAAGTATCCAACGGCAGTATCGGGGAAAAAATCCACAAAGGCACATCGGACTGCCAGATGCCACAAATGGCCAGTGGGTGGTTTACATAGAAGCTATGGGGCTTTACCCCCCACAGTTAGAGCTGCACCATTGCCGCCAGCTTGGCATATTGATTTTAGTTTTTTGTTGAACTACATATTTGAGTCCCCCTGGCGTGTTTACCTTAACTATTTGCGTTGACCTGTTGTGCTTGGACGCTCGTTATGAATACATTGTTTGCATATTGGAGACGGTGTATGGAGCAAGGACCAACTCAGTTTCTCACTTCAATTAAAAGTGGAAAGCCATTTCCGGCACACTCCAGAGCTTTGCTTTTCACAGGAAGGTATATTAAGTCAGGAAGTTGAACAATTAAAGGAAATACTGGAGAACTTCTAAGTTGAATTGCATTCCCAAGGATTTTCTGTCAAGCTTGTATTTTATACAAGACCTATTTCTCAATATCAAGTTAACTTTTGTCATTAGTTTAATTGCTGCGTCGGCAAATAAGTTACTTAATATTATGTTGCATTCCCAATAAGTCGTTACTAAAATATTCATCATGTTAACTTTCTCTAACAGATAACAAATAATAACCTTAACACGGCATTGAGAAAAACTGACTATTTATTTTCAGAGGAAATGGGTTTACACCCCTTCAATACAAAATGCCGCATGCAAAGTGGCAGAATAAAAGGCACCCAACATTAATTGTCAACTGCCTTAATTGCCCGTTTTCGTTGCACCAAAATCCGCAGCAGTGGCAGCGGCGTAATAAAAAGTACAGTATCTGAGGCACACGAGCGAGCCCGTGCCCAAGTAGGAATCGCGCTGCAGATTGCTGGGTCAGGTTAGGTCAGGTCAGGCCAGGGATCTGGGAGTGGATCTGGGAGTGGGATAGCCGGGTTAAGGCCGTCCGCTTGGCCAGAGGACCGGGCCTCGAGGCTCTGGCTCTGTTCTATTCTGCTGGTGCTGCAGCGGAGCTGACACGGTGACCTAAAGGCGACAACAGCCGCATGCAGAATGGAGCTCGGAGCACGGCAGAAGAACACTGATAGAAAAAAATCTATTTAAATTTAAAAAACCTATAAAAATTCACTAAAGAATAGAAATCACTTATAACAGTGCCAAAGAGTATGCAACAATATTTTTTAAAGACCCATTCCGCTAGACAGCTTTCTGATTTTCAGTGCATACTTTTAGAAACCTTTACTATTTTGATACATTTGTATATATGTCACTGCATACTTTTAGACACCTTTACTATTTTGATACATTTGCATATATGTCAATTCCTTTATAATAAAAAAATCCATTATTTTATGTATATTTTTCACTGTGTATTTACAGCAGCGTCACAATGGAAGCAGCCCACAAACAACACACTGAAATTGTTTGCTTTGTGCCTTTGGCTGGCTGGTTGGTTAGGGAAAAGCCAGCAGTGCTAATAAACAATGGGCCACGGCACGGGAAAATGGAAAACTGGGTCCAAAAGGGGGACCAGGAGCTGGGGGAAGACGCATCTGAGACTTCCTGGGCGCTGCGAGCTGTCGCTACTAGATGTTTTTAGCTGTTTTACGCTTTTAGGGCAATTTGGGGACAACGTGGCGTATGCGTGTCGTGTCTACTGTCTACGCTGCCTTTGCAGGTGTCAAGTGCCAAGTGTGTAGTTTACCGCAAAGTGCTGCCCCGTATAGTATGTAGTATATTCTATATGGTATGTATGCATGTTTTAGTTTTCATAACCCGGAGCGCTAAAAAATAACACAACAAAGGACCTTTCCCATTCGAAAGGCACTGCGGCAGCTATAATGGCCACCGCATAACAGGCATACAGCCATACAGCCACACAGCCACAGAGCCGAGAAAGGACCTTAAATTGTTCAATTCAAAGGCTTCTGCGGAGCATTTACGAGCGACAACAGGAGCACACAACGAGTCCTGGGCCAGGACCAAAGGGAAACTCGTTAAATGCCATGGCTGCCTGCCTGCCTGCCTGCCTGCATATATTGTTTGTGGCAGCATGTAAAGATGGGCCTCCTTTCCACGGAGGCGACTTCAAAGGGGAGTGAAAGTTTTCTTTGTCATCTATTAAGGCATTTCCTGCGGATGATTTATCCAGGCCGCACAACCCCTACTTTCCCCAAAAGCGAGTTGTTAAGGTGGAAGTTTCAGATGTATCCACTTTAAGGGCGACTGTAATCCTGGCAGACTTTGTGTAGCCGAGCCAACAAATTAATTAGTTTTCAACACTCGAGTTACTTTAAATGGCAATTCGTATAATTAATTTCGCACACATTGGCACGAGAAGTGCAAAGCAAATCGAAGTCATCAGCAGAGTGGTCGGAAGTATTTGGCATACGTAAAAGGACCTGCTGGGCCAGGTCAGGGGTCACACATTCAGATCCAGATCCATTGAGAGCCAAAGGAAGCAATTTTCCTGCCGAATGCGTTTGCACAAAGCGAAGATATTGCAGAGTACACAGAAGATACGAATGGGAGCAGTGGTTACCAGAGCACCAAAGACTCCAAGGACTTCGAAGGACTTCGAAGGACTCCCAGTGCAATCACTCAAACGGCTAAGAAATCAACTGCCAAAGTCATAAATTTTCGGTTTGCAAACTGCAAATTATTCCAGCATCATCCATTCCTCTCTTTTGCTGGCAAAAGTTAAATAATGCAAGGGCTGCACAACATGTGAGCTTGGATTTGAGTTGGTGTGTGTGGGAGACTGCTACTTTCTGACTACGGCCAGTGAAAAATTGTGCAGAAATATTTAAACTGCAATTCCAAAGCGATTTGTTTTATGGCCCCCAAAGCTCGAGCTTTGTTTCGCCGCCGGCTCCGGATGCGGATGCGGATACGGACCGACTTCCGGTTTCCACTCCGCTGCCCGCGACGGCGCGGAGAACTTAACTCGGATTTGATGTGGCCAAGCAGCTGTTAATGCTGCATGATTTATGCTGCATGCAGCTCATTATATGCCACTAAATCAGGGCAGCAAAAGCTCAATGTCGCTGGGAATTTTTGGCAGTTCGTAGGGGGAGACTGAGAGATGGAGGGAGACTCCTGCGAGTAGGATGTGTGGTCAATGCACTGCCGCTTCCGCTTCCGGTTCTACCACTTCCGCCCAGCGGTCGTAAATTTCGTGCAGCCGCTTTGCATGTCCTCCAGTTCTCCAGTTTTCCAGTTTTCCCACTCCCGTTTATTATTTTATCGGAGCGGCGTCTGCACTCCGCTGGAGCTGCCAATTGTCATCGCCAGCCAGCCATCCTGCCTTCCAAGTCCGCGCTCGCATCCTGATCCTGGCCATCCTGACGGACCATTGTCCTCCGCCTTTGTATCCTTTCCCGAATGATTTGTTTGCCAGCCTGCAGTTGGCTTGTTTTTCTTAGCTACCGCGATAAATCAACACTCCAACGCCCTTCCCATCCTTTGGTGACCCCGAACCGAGTCGACTGAGCTTTCGGATTACTATGCATTAGTACGAAATTAGAACTATTATATTTATGGCGCAAATAGTCCGCACATCATTTCTGCAGCGCCCAGGTAAAAGGTAGAAAGGCAAAAGCCAAAAGGGGTAGAGCAAAACGTAAAGAGGCAAAAAGCCTAAGCTCCTGCACTGGAAGAAAGGGAGTTTTACAATGACTAAAAGGAATTTAATAGGTATTATTAAGAAATTTTATTTAAGTTTATAATCTTTCTGTCCGTGATTTAATTTTGTAGATAATTTATGTTGGTAAGTATATACATTTAAGTATCAGAAAACCTTCTTAAAAACCATTGCCTACTTTTGTACAGCCGCTGAAAAGGTTATTTCGCTGCCGACTCTCTGCCGCAATACGCACAGTATACAGTTCGATGTACAAGGAGTTGACCAAGTAGTTGCTTTCCCAAAGCTCTGAAAAATGTTTTTCCTCTTCCGACCCTCTGCCGATACACGCACAGTATACACCTCAGTGTAAACAAAGTTGTCTAATATTTTCTCAGTGTATCCACAGAGCTATTAGACACGCCTAGCAGTCACTGTCTGGCGTTGGGCTGTAATAAAAACATAAAATGTTGCACATTATGCAAACAAACCCACATGCACAGTGGCTCCCACTCACACCCGCACTCACACACACACACACTTAAGCTTCGGCGATGGCGCCGCATGTCTAACGGTTTCGTTCGCCATTTGCAAACACACACGCACACAGGCACACACACTCACGCCCACAAGGACGAGGCCGAGGACGCACAGACACGGATGGATACCTTGTGCTAAGCAAACTTTGGCCCTGCCAGTGTGTGTGTGCGGAGAACATTAAATTTATTTGAAATTATTATTATGCGCATTTACCTAACATTTGCATAACCGTCAACGGTTTGCAGGTTCGCAGGAGGAGCCCTTCTCGGCGGGCCAATTTGCGAGAGAAATGTGGGGAACTGGGCCAAAGCAAAGGCAAAAGCCAAACAGCTTATAATGTGATTGAAAAGTCCGCGCGGAGTGATCCAGAGTGAATCTTTTCCTCGACTTAAAGCGCGTTTTTCGCGCTTCAGGACCTGCGATATTTAACCGAAATATTTTGTCATCTGTTATGGCAAACAATATTATGCATTCGCTTAATGCGCTAGTTTATGGCTCCAGCTACTGACCGGCATAAATAAGCAGCGGTGAAAAAATGAAAAACGGTAGCCAGCACAAAAAAAATATACATACCATATATATGAAAATAAAAACATGGCGCATAAATTAAAAGCAACGTGCACTAGATTCGCCCACATCGCACACACAAAGCTGCACACATCGGAAAATTGTTTTAAATAATTAAATGCTGGCGCTGCACTTATTTACACCATTTACCAAACTGTGTGCACTAGGTGTGCATGGAAAACAAGCTGGATGTCGGTGTGTTTCCAACTTTTGGGATACCCTTTTAGAATGTTGCGTACTGAATTACAAATTTGTATGCTTAAGTGGTCCTTTTTTGATTAAATTATGGTATTACGGTGTTATGGTAAAGGTGTCTAAAAGTATGCAATGCAAAATAACGTTAGACAACAAATATTGTTGCATACTTTTAGTCTCATTATTAATTGAATTCAAATCTGCACTGTTTCTAGGGTACTCTCAATTATTAAGGTGGACTAGATATTTTTAGGTGCCGTAATATTTCATTTTATTAATATTATTGTAACTAATATATCTAAGGAACACGATATTTTTCTGTATTCAGGGTGAGCCCAAGTTGAATCCTTTGCACATGTTTTCGACTGAATGCTAGCATAGAGATGTTTTTGTGTATGCCTACACACAATAAAATCATATAGATATTGCACACAGGCAATGTGGCTGGCTTTTGCTTTATTTTACTGGTCGTTCATTTTATTGTGATCGGATGATATTTTGTATGGCGTATTCCTCCTCCCCATTCCTAGACCCCATCCACTGCCAGGGAGCTGGAGAGCACGAAGGCCTGCTGGCTGGTGACCGACTTCTGGCTGCCCTCGAAGTCCACAAAGATGTCGACCTCCAGGTCGAAGATGCTATCCTTGCTGGCTTTCAGGCCGAACACGCCCTTGATTACCTCCCCCGCCTTCACGGGGAGCGGGGTCTCCAGATAGAAGACCGTCTGGATCCAGTGGGTCCACGGGGCACAGGGCGACGTGCTGAAGCCGATCCCTTGCGGAGTTTTGCTAAATCCCACATCGAAGTAGGCCACCAGGGCGTGAACCCAGCCGTTCCGGGTGACCTTCAGCTCGTAGAAGGATCGAAAGTCGGCGGACTGGCGCTGCTCCTTGTAAAGGTCCAGCGACTTGACCAGGCACGCCTGGCTCATCATTTGGCAGCCGGTCACGCGCTCCATCACCGCCAGCGACTCGCACCTGCGCCGGATGGCCGACAGGTCGAAGCCGTGCACGTCGTGCCAGAAGCCGAGATCCTGGTCCTGCCCCTGGATGGCCGCCACATAGAGCTGCGCCGAGTCCGGAAAGATGTGCCCTCCGGCGGAGAGCCACTTGTCCCGCGCAAAAATCAGCGAGTCCAGCATATTCTCGGAAAACAGGCAGGAACTGTGGCGAAATGGTTTCGGGTCAAAGGTTATCGGTGGTGGAAATAACTCTGCGAAAATTACTCAGGGAGCCAAGGCAATTTAGACATAGGCTCGTACACAAAAAAATTACACCAGTAAAAAATAATATAATACGAAAATCGTTTTTACGGCTCCATTTCTCAAATTTAGAGCCGATTATTTTTTTGGCTGTATTAATATATTCTGCTTTTACTACAACTATTTTACTCTTTCTTCGATTAGGTTAATTAAAAAAAAGAAAACATTCAAGTTTATACAATTCTTTGGTAAAATGACATGTTTTCTTTAGATTAATAAATCGTTGTATATCTTGAAATTGTTGGTTCTGATAAAACAAAACATATCAAAAACTATGATAAATATTTTTGGTTATTATGATTTGATTTTCATAACACAAGTGTTGAATATTCAACTCACCCCATCCAATCGCATAGAATAATGTCCACCTTATCGATGTCAGCGGGCAGTTCAATGTCCTCCACTTTTCCCCTTATCACAGTTATAACATTGCCGAATCCATTATCGTGGACTATACGATGGGCATAGTCCGTGATGCTGGCCGCATCCACAGCCAGGACCTTTTTGGCCCCCGCCTTGGCGGCAAAAATCGAAAGGATGCCCATGCCGCAACCCACGTCCAAGACAGTCTAAGGATTCGGAAGATATCTTATAGGGGCTCTTTATAGCGATTACCACTCTACCCACCTTGTTCTTGAAGGAATCGTTGTAAAGGATAGCGTCGCGAAATGCCGTAACTCGTACAGGATCCTTCAGCAGCCACTCGTGCACCTCGATGCGGCTGTAAATATTGAAATACATTGTCTCCTGCTGACGCCGCTCCTTGATTCGCTTGAGGGCCAACTCAAGATGGCGATCTGCATCGGACTTCAAATCCTCCTGTTCCAAGTTGTTAAACATGTTTTTGTAGACGATATTCTTTGCAAATGTTCAAAATTCCAATACGGAAATCCCACAGGTATATGGATGTCTAAGATCTGACTTGATTATGAGAGAAAAGGCAAAATGGCTTATTTGGCCTGGCTAGTTTTTCATAATTAATTCCTTAAATTACCGCCCCCCGCACCCCGCACGTGCATTAACTAATTAAAAAGCTCATTAGCGTACATAAATCAGCGTTATGCAGACATAAATTTCATTATTACATCCCAGCCAGCTCCGCTGACCTACTACCACTGCTCCACGGATGCGGGACAAAGGACCACGATGACGAGCTGGGGCAGCAAACAAGTTTGGTGGAGAAAGCCACCGGACGAGGGATATCATTCACTCCGCCGAAGACGTCGTCATTCCATCCAACCCATCCCATCCCTCCGAATCCCCAGAAAACAATGTCTTCGTCTAGTCGGGCTCGCAATTATGGCCACACTGCTTCCGGACATTCCCAATTCGATTGTGGGAACGGGAATGGCAGCGAGAAAGTGAAAAGTGAAAGATGCCCTTCCATTCCCCCTGTATTTTTGTGTCTTATTTTTTTCGCCTTCAGCAGCATCAATCGCTGGATTCTTGACTTAAGCAGGGCACAGCAGAGCGTGAAAACATCATAAAGATGAGAAATTATTATCTGGTTCATGTCCAGGGGACTGGGGACTGGGGACAGGGGACAGGGGACAGGGGACTGCGGACAGGGGAGCGGCATTTAGCTGCTCTGTTAGCGGCCCTGAATGAAATATCACATCCTGCAGAGGAATAAAAATCAGCGTCGGTAAAAAATACACACATAAGAGAAGTAGAAGTAAGCAGGAAGCATCCGGAGCTCGAACAGGAAGCCGAAGATACTATACACACCCACTCCCCCCGACGAACGATAAACGCTCGCAGCGTCAAAAGACAATGATGAGGCAGGATGGTCCGGGAAAGGGTGCACAGTCAGAAAAATTTATAAAATATAGTGTCATAGGATGTATAGAACGGCAAGAACAATGGAGAGCTAGAAAATAAAATGGTATTTTAAGTGATCTGTAGATGGGAATATGAAACAATTCTATATAAACGTATGTTTCAATTTATCAAGAGTCAGTTCGGAGCCCAAACTAGATAAGCTACCACACCAAAATTGGTCTTAAAATATTTTTTACGTATTATATGCTTACCCTAAGAAATGTTTTCGCCTCAAGAGATCCCAATTAGTTGCTAAAAACACTTGTTTTTTGGTTGCCTATGGCATACATATGTTTTTGACATTGCACACCTATTAAAAATTTATCTTATTTTTCTTACCTGTGAGTCTTATCCTTACCTTAGGTATATTTTTTTCCGTGCAAGGACCTAAATCGGGTGAGGAATATGGAAGCTGGCAAGCAGAGAAATAAAAGCCAGCCTCTGGTCGGCATCAAAAGTGACGAAAAATTGTAAAAATAAAATATAATGGCAACGCAGGACTTTCTCGTCCTGGACTCGGGCGATAATTTTTTATTTGTATGCCGCCGAGGGCCAAAAGGGTGATGGGGTGGTGGGTGGTGGGTGGCAGTGAGTGGGCGGATCAAGCACACACACACACACACACAGGAGACAAATACAAACACAAACACTTTGCGGGCATCGCCGTCAAGCTGCGCGTTATCCTTTGTGTAATTTCTGGTTTAATGAGGCGGCATTGGGATGGACCCACCCCCACCACCCCTTCCGCCCCCGGCAAGCCCATAGGTAAGCATTTTTACACTCATACATTTTTACGACTCGAGCATTAAGTTAAAATTTGTGTTAAATATTTTATTGTTTTTATGGCCACATGAACACCTTGCAGCGACACGAGCCGGGCAAATTATGAGATTCAAGGGGAGCCCAGCCACTGGGGAGCTGCTACTGGGATCAGGGGCAATATTTCAAGGCCCTCTATGTCCTTGCTTATGCAGGGTGTGGAAGGAACCACAAGAAAATGGGGATGCCAAGGCATTACATTAAAAATATCATACGATTTTATTAAAAGGTAAGATAGTACGCTGTAAATATGGAATACTACTTATTTTACTTCTCATAATAATTATTGAGAACATTCTTCTTAGGATTTTATATAAATCGGAATGGTGGGGACTCCATATCATAGCACTTGCAAAAACACACAATTTTATAATAAAGTAAGATGGCACCGTGTAAATGTGGAGTACTATTAATTTGAATTCACATATTGTTCAATTCTAGACATTATGTTAACTAAAATATGAAGTAAATACGGATTCCATTTCATAACATTATAGATATCATCCGATTATAAGAAAACGTAAGATAGTTCGAGGTCATAAGAAAGTAATATAAGTATATACTTCTTATGATAATTATTGGGTACGGCTTAATAACCATTTAATTTTGTATTTATCCAGTCCTTTTTCAATCCCAAAAACCACACCTTTCTTGGCCACTCCCTGCACATTCACCGTAACTCTCTGGGGGACCACAACCGGACTCCCACTACGTGCGGTCATTAATAGTGGCCAACTGCCCCCGGATTGTCCCACTCAAACACGATAATCTAGACACTTCCTGGCTGAGCTCAAACAAATCGGGATTCGGGGTGATTATGAAATTGGCAATTAGTCGACTGAGTTGTGACAGCTGCTCGATTCCAGGTAGAATCGACTGCGGGGCAACATATGGCAGTCTAAGGCTGAGGCCCTCAGCCATTCAGCGAATCGCACTTGACAGCCGTGAAGCGTCGACTTGCAGACGAATAAAACACTCTGGGAGGCATTCACCTGTCTGAAGTCAGAAATTAGTGACTTGGACTGCATTTAAGAGGGCGGGCGACCGGCGCTATTATCCCATACATATCCACCTATTAACGGGCCGAGTGAATTATGATTACGGGATGGCATGCAGGGGCTCATGTTATGGCATGTAGCCCCCGAGCATTTGCAGATTTATTGCAGCTAAAAATCAACGCTAATATAATGCATAAATCAGGGGTGCCTAAGTCAACATACTATATATAAGGTAAATGTGCCAGTGCACCGGGAGGAGGTCCTTCGAAGGATTCTCGCCTGTGAACCAAGTGAAATTCAGCGAAAACGAAACATTTTGGCAAAGTCGTTGGGCGGGTGGTAAGGTGGATGGTTTTGGACTGGGTGGTAATACAGCATATTGAGGGCGTCTCTCTCTAGGACTCTCTCATTTGCAGATTTTGGCGCAGGCGCTTTGATTTCCACCTTCCAGTGGCGAAGTTCGCCTCTCCGTCTGCAAGGGAAATTTTTTGGGGAAACTGGGTTTTCTCGGCCACAAACAGCAGATGTTGGCTAATTAAAGCATTACAACGTAGGTCAGGCTCGCCTTCGAGCCGTGGGAACTTTATGACTGGCCAAAAGTGACGATGCAAATGGACCATCATGATGCACAGATCCCGAGTGCAGGTAGCGACCATAGATCACCAGAGATGATGTACCGCATTCTTGGGCATAATTAAAAAGCCATTTAAGCGGGGGGTTCGCTCAAATTATCCAATTATCTGTCCCATGGCAGAAGTTACGGTTCTATGGTTGCTCAAACAGAAATGTTTTGGGTGTTTGGCACTTAACACATTTCCACATGGCTTCACTTTTTCGGCCTTTAAGCGGGCTGCGCAGGCGCTTTCCTCGTTTTCTGAGCGCCAAACGGGTTGGGAGTTTTGCGGAGAAACTGGTTTTTGGGTCACAGTCACATCGAAGGGCCGCCGACAGCCGAGAACAGGTAAACTCGAGATAATTATTCAATGAAGTCGAGAAGAACAGGGCTTTCCACACGGAGAAAAATAGAGTTGGTCATAAGATGATCTAGGTAGTTTAACTATGAAAAATTTAACACTTTCATTAAGTCGTTTACAAAGTGTAAGCCTATGTAGTTATAAGTAACTCCTAGTCCCAAATCTAAATCTCCTTGACTATTCGATGTTAGAGGCAGATTTTCTTTAGGTTCTTAATATGGTTGGTTGTGGTAAGGATAAGTCTGTAAATATTTTAAAAAAAATTGATAGTTCCGAATATTGTTAATGTTGAATCTATACTGGTTACAAATAAAGGAGTTCTTAGGGCTCATTCTTAGAAATAGTTAGGACTGGTTAGGATAGGACTGGGTAATACCAACTACTGTTTGGTAAATTTCTTCCTGTGCACTCCCCTGAGTTCTCGGGTTCTCTGTGGTCGGCGGAAAGCCATGTCAAAGGGTTAGGACAGGTTCGCTGGCACTACACTGTGCTACTCCCTCGGCCCGAGCGCGAACCCGAACCCTAGCCGAAGACGAGGTAAGCCCGAGACCGATTTGGCCAGCATCAGAGAATATAAGAGAATATGCTGCGCACATGCTCTCTCTTTCTCCCCAGAGCAGCCCTCTCTTTCTCCGCCTCGGCTGCAAGCAAATGCCGTCTCTTTTCGAGTGGCAAATAGAGCACTCCTGACGCAGATTCAGTACTCAATTGTTGTTCCACCACGGCGTACGTGAACGCGGATGAAAACCGATTTCCAATCCAATCCAAAGCAATTCAAAATCCCATTTCTATCGCAGCGTTTTGTGGCCGTAAGTGCTGTCTCGCTCTAGCCTCTTTCCCCGAGAGTGTGTGTGTGGCTAGGAAAATTGTACAAATTATGGATACGAAAATTGATGGAAAATCATGAGTGAAAAAAGAAAAACAAAGCGAAAGGCGGGCGGCAATCAAGCGGAACGCCAGAAATCTAAATCACCACCCGGAAAAAGGGGTGGGAAAACGCTCTCCCATTTGTGCGTGTATGCGTGTGTGTGAGTGTGTAAAAGTGGAAATTCGCTCGCGTTTTCGGCACTTTTCAGAATCGGAAAAACAGGACCACACCCGCGCGGGTGCAAAACTTGAAAATGGGAAAAAAAACAGAAAAGGCAAAGAAAAACAGCGCTGCAAGAAAAATTCCAGTTTCCCAAAGGATCGCAAAGAGAGAGAGGCAGAGAGTTATAAGAGTGGTTCTATAAACTTGTACTGCCTGGAAATTCTCAAGGAGGGGGTTTTTTGGGCCAGGACAGTTGCGCAAGTGAGCAGTTCCCGTTATTGGGGAATTTTGGCCAACAAGATAAAGGTTACGCATCAGCTGTTTGCTTATAGAGGGGGAAAAGGTGTCCTCTAACTAAGGAAATACAAAAATTTATTTTCAGAAATTAAAAAAATATTTACTAATAGTTCATAACGATTAATTTCCATACGTTATTTAACTAAAAAGAGATCATCGATAGTATTCTTTACACAAAAAAAGTGTATTGCCTAACATCTTTATAAAAATAGGACTCATTCATTTTTTTGAAGTTATTTTTAAAAGCCAGCTTAACCTTACCTTACTAAAAATTGCCAAAAATTAAACCCCTTATTTTCCCGCTGAGCAGTTGAGCAGTTTTTCCCTGCTGCCTTGGAAAACTGGTTCTCTCTGTTTCTGTTTTTCGGCCTGTGCAGCCGCCGCGATTTTCCAGCTCGCTGTTCGACAGACCCGTCAGTCGGAGTTTTCAAAAATTGGTGGCAATTGGTGTGGCGGCGACGCACAGCTGTGAGCTTCAGTTTCCGTTTTCCGATTCGACCTGTGATTTTAGCCCCCAAAAAGGGAAAAACAGTAGAAGGATGCTTATAAAGCAGCTCCTCGTCAAGTGACAATTATATAATGTGTATGAGAAGCAACCCCCTTTTGATCCATGCCCACATCCATGAGTCACGTGCTTCGGAGTGTGTGTGTGTGTCAGTGAAATCATGAATGCCAAAGGACCTCCTTTTGTTGTTGACCAGACGCGACAATTACCACATCAAAGGCGAAATACCCATACAATATTCCCATTTTTACGCCGTATTGATTTTATTTGTTGTGCATAAAGGCATAAAAGCCGCGCCTGTGTGTTTTTATACGTTCGCCATTCATTTTACGCCTTATGTCTTATGATTTCGCCCCATCCATCCATCCATTTCCCCCAATCAAATAGGAATAACATAAAAATCCTTTGTGCAGCCCCACGGTAAAGTCAACGGTTTCAAAGTCCTTCGTCAAAACGCATACGCCCAGTGTACTCGAAGTCGAAAGTGTCATAAAGTATGCGATTATCCTGTAAACAAAGTGTAAAACGCGCCCAATAAACGCCGAAAAAGAAAGGCAAACAACAAACAACTCCCGGATTTTACGACTTGAGCAATCAATTCCGCTGGTCACCCGGGGATTTGAGGACTCCCTCCAGGACTTGGATTTCCCCCCGGAACAGAACTATAGAATCGGATCTGGGCACGTCGTATAATGATTGCGCAAGTGAGGTGAGTCACCCATCTGGGCAAACATCGATATTCCGAAACGGAACGGGCTAAAATTACTATTGCTCCTCGGGGAAAACTAAAACAAGTACGGCACTCAACTGCAGCTGACGAGGGAAAACCTAACACAATTTGCACACACATCGAACCGAACAATCAAATACTCCAAAGTCCGCAGGCTAGAATTTAATTAAAACTTATGAAATTTTCAATTACACTGGCAAGTGTAAATAAGTGCGAGTGCGAGCATTACGGGCCCAATTCAATTACGGAATAACTGAAAGGCCAGAAAAAACACTCTCGCCCGGAAAAACAAACAGCCAGACTGAACTGAACTGAACTGGGCCAGAAAACTGAAAACAGAAAACAAGCGGCCAATGTTAGTGGGGAATTGGAGGGATCGCTTTTGCGAGGGGACTGCAGTTCGGCAGGGGTTTGATTGGTTTTGCGGCTTTGTATCCACATCTTCCTCAGACTTTCCGGGCAGATTGACCATCTGCAGTTTGAAATAACGAAGCAGCAAACATGTGTAACCGATGACGACAAAGACAGATACAGATACAGATACAGATGCAGAGCGAAAGATAAAGACAAAGGGTTATTAGTGGTTCGGGGGCCAGGAAATTGCAATTCCCATAGAGGGATCCGGATACGGATCCATGGTTTGCCAACTGCGTTTTTGCGCTTCACTTCACATCACTCGCCTCTTGGCAATCGTCTATTCGAATTTCCCCTCCCTAAGCTGTTAATATTGATAAATGAAGCAGTTGTTGTGCGCCCACTCTATGGGAGAAAGGATTACCCAGCCCCAAAAGAAATATATTCGGTCTTCTGTCCGTCTTCAAGTCCCTGAAATGCCAGCAATCATCGCCGGATCGATTTACCATTATGGTAGTACATGGGAGATATTTACATGTAACGGCTGTAAGTGGGTGCTTGCGTGACTGCCGACTAAGGTCACTTCGTAACCTATTCAAACGAGTTACGACCTCGCTTAGCGATAGCGATAACGATAACTATGCTCTCACACGAATGCAGTCGAAAACTGAGGCGCAATATGTGTAAACATAAACATGAAATTGGGGCCACCGCTTCGGGGATCGAAGATCTTGATACTCTGCGGGTCGGTATAGTTTGCATCCACACCTCGAAGCAAGCCAAATGTTTGAATGAATGATCTATTAAACGTTTTTTAATGATCTAAGCATTTGATGGTAGGTTTTCTATAAACAATGTCTGTAAATGCTGCTCAATGCTAATACTTTTTATGTAAATATATAAAACAAACCTACTTTCTTAGAGATAAATGTATTATAAATATTATGGTGTTTGATTCCAAACTACTGCTTTCAACTATGTGTGATCAATTCTATCAATCATGCGAGCTATCATTTCCCCAAATACTTCATATAAGAAAGTGTACCCCCGGATTCGATACGAAAATAAAGCACCTAATTCAAAACAAAAGCGATGCGGGGAACGGAAGCTGTGGTCAGTCAGTCAGTGAGTCTGCTTAGAGTTTTCGTGTTTTCGTTTCTTCGCTGGAATTTCTGAACTTCGGGGTCCGAGTCAGATTATCCAACAATGTGAACTAGAGTGGACCCCAAAAGCTGAGACTGCGAGGCCTGAGAACTTTATCAGCGGCTTGTGTTTGGGTATACACACTCCACACTCTCTCGATCGGACAACTCCAGAGTTGGCGCCCAAAAAACTGGCGCACATAATGGGACCGAGCGAAACTCGAGCCCAAAACACAAGTCCGAGATGAAGGCGTAGAAGTTTGGGTTTGGGATGGTGGTCGGGGCATGGGGGAACTTAAGGGGACTTGGGGTCTCGAGATCGGCTTACACTTGGAGTTGAGTTGTACATACGGGTTATGTACATCATTGGACTTCAGGTCTTCAGGTCTTCTGGTCGTATAAGAGAGCCCGACTCGAACTTGTTTTTCTTTTGCCGCGATAGATACACAGAATTTCCTGCAGCAGCCGTTTGTTCCTGTATTGACGTCAGATGGAAACACAGCATGCAATTTGCAGTCGACGATCGACGGGGCAATGGCAACAGCAGAGGACAGGTAGTATCACAGAGAGAAAAGTGGGTGTGATGTGAAGATTTAATATACCATTTTGAGAAATATATTCCATCAATCAGGCATTAACAATATCATTGGACAATGGGCAAAGTCTAATATGCATATGAAACATTTGCAATTTTCATTATCAATTTAACATTTCTTAACGGAATGCTTGTGGGAAGGGCTTTGGATATGCTAAGATCAAAATGAAATTGATTTTTTGTAGTATGCAGATAGTTTTTTCCGGTGCCGGGAAACCAACTCTCAAACATTCCCACACATCACGCTCAGGTGGAGTTGGGCGGGAATGGAATGGTTCGGTTTGGAAAGGTGGTGGCACCACATGCAGGGCTTCGCCAGAAGGTGCACCACTCGAACTCAAACTCATCGCACCTCTCGGCACCACTCACCCACATCCTGGTGACGCTTTGTTCTTGGCTCTTGTTTTTCTGTTTTTGTTGGGTTTTTACACTCCATTGGCAGTGAAGCGTTAAAATTGACCCAGTTGTTGATTTATTTTTACAGCTCTTCGGGTTGGGCAGTGCAACTCGAGTCGTGGCATTTCTCCTGCAATTGGATGGCCCTGCAAAAAATAATTCAAATTGAAAGGGATGAAAAAACAATGCGAATTTGCGTTTCCATTTAAATGCATGAAATATCCGAATATTCCAAAAAGTCCGCACGACCTGACTCGAATCGAGTCGGATCGAATCGAATCGCTTTAAGGTCTCGAGCTCCGTGCACGAATGCATTTTCAATTTGCTGGCTAAAAATTCCGGAGTCGAGATGGCTGAGAGGCAGCAAGTTTGCAGTTGAAGTTGAAAATTGTTTGCATTTTTTCGCTTGCGATAAAAAATAAGTACTGGTTGCTATATGGGAAGCCCTCTTCCCAGATAAAAAAGAAGAAAAACTCTGGCAGAGACAACTTGCCTTCCCCCTTTTTTGTCTCGTTGTTACTTCTCTTTTAATAACTATGCGGGCTGCTTTTTGTTTTCTTAGGGCCAAACTTCTGGCCCAGAAAACGGGGGTTGTGGAATGGAATTGCCAGGCGGAAAGAAGCTGAAAGTTTAAGTGCAAAGCCGGAGAAATTAAAATATTTCCATACTGCAACTTAAAGTTCTGCATTTGAATAAAATGTAGCGAAATTGGGCGGTCATGAAGTGGTTAACCGATTCGAAGAAACCAACAGGCTGCGGACTGTAGCCCTAAATATTTTTCCCAGGACCAGGAATGGGTGTTCATTATTTCGTAGCGACCATTAAAGTAATTTGCCACACTTGTCGCCGGCCATTAGGCCCCATTAAAGCGCAATCAGAAATCTTGTTTCCCTCCGCTCCTTTTGACCAATACTCGAGTATCAATTTGGCCGGCGAACGAAAAAGTTGCCAAAGTGTTGCCGCTGCACGAACCCTTTTTATTAGTTTTCCGATATCGACAGGCGGCAGCAGGAGGCCCTGCTTTTAATAAGGACATTCAGGCCACAGCGGCAAATAGTTCAATGGACTCGTCAAAACGCTGGGTCTTTCGCCATAAGACGCAGCTTAGCCCGGAAAATCAATATCCCGGCAAAGTCCCGAGCTCTTGTTGCCCTGAGCTGGCTGAAAAATGTTTGAGTTTTAAAAAATAAGGACCCGCTTGGCCTGCACGGTGCAAAGAAATTGAATATTTTATTCAAATACCCAGGGTTTATGTTACCAAAGCCAGAAAGGCAAATATCCCAGGACGAAGCGTCTCTAATTTCTCAATTTTATATTTAAAGTATTCGGGAGTGCTGCTTGATATACGATTTGCGTTCGAGTACCTCCATGTTCTTTTGATTAAAATCAAATAAATTAAATTAAATGCGTTTTAATTTTAGAACCACTTATATCTTGTGTTTCAAAGTAAATATTTTACTTTTCCACGGGAAACATGGAGATTTTATAATGCAAATATATAAGTATATATGTTTTATGGTAGAGTTATAATTACCAAAGCAATAGATAGAAAATATTTATTTTATTCTGTTTTAAAAAATAATGTATTTAAATATTAAGGTTTTTTAATTTCTTGAGTTTAAGTATCTTTTAATATTCTTTAAATATAGGTTCTCCGTATCCATATTTAATATTATAAGTTTTGATTACCGTTTATTTGGACCTTGGCTCCCCCGGTTTCGCTCTCTGTACTAAACAAACATCTGCATCTGGCCAGGAATGGAGGTCCTCTGGCTCCGGGGCGTTGTTGTTTACTTATTCAATTTGGAGCTGTTTGAACTGCGCTGATATGCCCATTACAAGGTGCCCAGCCAGCTATCGAGTGTACGACGTGCTCCATGGCGTATACGTAATTACGTTTGTCGCTGCCACATCGCAGCCCCACCCCCTCCCCCCTGCGATTGCCACTTTAAAGCATGGAAATTTATTTATTGCATAATGGGAAAAGTTTTGCACTTCAGTCATGATTTGCCCCCCGTTTCCCCGCCACCGCTGTTCGTCTCCATCTCCATCTTGTGCTATTCAACTCGCAGCATTTCATTTGATGCAGCGACCAAAAGACGTGCGTAAACAGGGTGGCCGGATTCAGGATCCCGGGATCCTTTGGCCAAGTCGGGGGCGTCGAGTGCTAAACTTTTTTGCCCGAATCCCGTTGGCTTTTTTTCTCCGCCGAACTCGAACTCGAAATCAACTTTATGCCGAGGCAACGGCAGCAAAGTTTATGGTCATGTCCGCCTGTTTGGGGCTCGGAAAAGCGGAGGAAAGTCGGGAAATTCGACGGGGGTTGGCCGTTCATTAG
Source organism: Drosophila subpulchrella (assembly GCF_014743375.2). Taxonomy (NCBI): domain Eukaryota; kingdom Metazoa; phylum Arthropoda; class Insecta; order Diptera; family Drosophilidae; genus Drosophila; species Drosophila subpulchrella. The sequence continues at coordinate 24,882,141 of NC_050610.1, forward strand.
CGTTGCCATTACATTTATTTATTTTTCTTCATTCCGTTCTGTTTCGCTGTGCGCAGGATGTCTGATATACTGGCACATCGTCGGGGAGGAGGCGCCCATCCAACTTCCTTTCACAGTGGGTCCGAAAAGTCTCGAGCAGAGAAGCGGGAGCTGAAGCTGAAGCCGAAGACTAAAGTCCCCTTTAGTTAGTGTGAGAGCTTTAGTTTCAACAAGTTTTAAAAAGTTAAATGAGACACACAAACTTCACATAATAGTGATGGAGAAGTGGAGGAGATTCCGGGACAGTAATCAGGTTTCCAGAGGGGCTCAAAGTCAAAGAAAATTCTGCTGCACGCATGTCTGCAGTTATTAGTCGAATTGCGGTGGAAAAGTTCTTTTTTCAGACACTTTACAGGATTTATGGGAGGCCAAAAGACAGCGCACAGAAGAAGACGGCGAAAAGATGGAAAAGTTTGCTAAATTTTCACTTCCGCCGCCGCTTTTCTTTGCGCCTTTGATATTCCACTCGTCCATTCTCTCCGACTGCATAAATAATAACACAAACTTTTATTATTAATTTTGCTTAATCGAAATGCCGCAATTAAGCATGAAGCATAAAAGTTTGCCATCCTTTGTCCGCGCCCCTCCTCCTTTGGCACCCAGCTGACCTCCCGCCCTCTTTTTAGTTTCCAGAATAATTTTGCACTTTTACTCCGCCGAATATCTTTTCTAAGAAAAAGTTGGACGGCGGCGGTGGTTCTTTTTGCCACAGAAACAGAGCGCAAAGTTTTCTGCACTTTCCGAAATATTATTAAGAATTTAATTGCTTCAAAGCGCAAAGTTTTCATCCCAGCCGCGCTGAGAGCCACGCCCATCTTGGATAATTTCTGGAAACTGTAGAGCGAATGAGCGGAAAAGTGCCGAGTCACATGGCCAAGTACAATGACCAATAAGTAAGCCTCACGAGCGAAACAATCCATTACGGAGTCGCTGGCTACAAAGGCCGATTGCTGTGAATGAAAATCTGTTGCGTAATGGGGCAGCGATAAGAAAGTGAAAACTAAATGCTAAAATGTATAAACGATACACACGTCGCCTCATTTCCGGCCCGTTTTCATCGTGTGCCGGAGTCGTTTGAAATTAAATTTCAAAGGCCCGGGACCATTAGTGGCCTCCTCCTTTGTCCAGGTCCTGTCTGTCCCGTCCGGGATCCCGCCCCCTCTTAGGGGCTGGCCAGGAACCCACAAACATCCTGTTGATGTCAGCAAATTTTATTTATTTGTGGTTCGTGTTGTATTACAGCATTTTAGAGCAATTAAAATTGTACAATGGCCGGGGCATTTTGCATGCTGCCCACCGAGACTGCCCAAAAACTTGGCCACAGTCTATTTGGCCGCATTTTTGCTTCTTTTCTAGATCATTTAGCGGCCGGGCCAAAGTGCCTAATGATATATTGACTTTGCCTGCGCCGGCTGTTATGTTTCAAACTTTTATGGCTATTCTTGGTCTAATTGCCCGCGGTGGGAAGGTAAAACTCATTAGATTAAGTGATAGCAGTTCTCTTTATGGCCCTATCTCGCTAACTGGAATTAGCTGGCCACTGAAAAGTGGGGCCAAGGATGCTGGATACCTGGCAAAAAAAGGAGGCAGGATAATCGAATGGCAGTGGCTCCCACATAATGTCTGCTCCAAATGGCCGGGGATTGTCAATGGAAAGCTGCTCGGGAATTGCAACTGGTTTGGTTCCATTGTTCTGTCGTTTTGCCCTAGATATACAGAGCCTCTCTGGGTTTTTCTGCCTCGCTAACAAGCTTACGGACGGATGGCCTACGGGCACGGGCTCATTCCCCAAATGTAAGCCAAACAAGCAACGGGGCGTTCCATTTCATTAAAGTTTCAAGGCGTACCACGCGGCGTATGAGTGATACTAAAAACGAAGCAACAGCAGTTAAACGGGCGAGGTACACATTCTAAACACTCGTCGGAGCTTGGGAACTTACACAGCGAACTAAAATTGTTGAAATTTCTTAAATACGTGTTTAAAAGTATGCAGTACCCGAATTTCTAGTTTGAAAATATTTTGTTGCATACTTTTAGACACCTTTAAGAACTTTTTTAAATTTGATATTTTTTATATGTGGTTTCTAAAATTATGCAATACTGGGAGTTTCGTGCTAAAGATATATGGATGCATACTCTTACTCTTTATTAGGGGTTTAAAATTAATATAATTTTTAGTAAATCTGCTTGATTTGTTAATTGTATGATTGTTTCCACTCTTGCTTATATTTTTTTTCCTGTAGGAGTGCCTAACTCGCATATGAAATGGCCCTTTTCTTGGCAGTTTCCACCGCACAGTGTGCAAAAGTTGTAAAATTTGCTGTTTTGCGCCAAAGGGCACACACCCAGGGCAGGATACATACACAGCACTTGGGTCGAAAAACGAAAACTCGAGGGCCTGTCGAAATGTCTTGGGGTGTGGCAGCGACAAGTCCGTGAAGAAGTCCGTAGTCCGTAGTCCTTGGTCCGCAGTTCGGAGTCCTCAGACCCAAGTCCGGGGAGTAGGCACTCGCCTTTATTGGAGTGCAATGAGCTGTAGTCTGGTCCCCGTCCTGTTCTGTTCTGTTCCCAAGTTGTTGCGCACAACATGCTTAATTAGTTTCTGAAACCAAAGGGGCTGTGGCTGAGTCCGGGGTTAGAGGTCCTGACCATGTGTGAGCCAAGTGAAAATAATTTGCGGCTTCCAGTTTCGGTTGGCCAGCGAGGGTTTTTAATTAAAAGTGCCTGCTACCAACCTGGACCCATCCCCTTTTCCATCCCATCCATCATCAGCAATCCCCAGAACGTAATGCAAATGAGCGCCAAGTAGCCGACGTCCGTGGACGGAAGATCCGCTTCGGAGATGCGGTGGCTGTGTTTACGGCGGAGTCCCGAATCCCGCATCCTGAATCCTGAATCCTGCGCCGTGTGTGCAGCCAACCAAAAAGCACCAGCAAACGGCGGCGGAAGCGGATGCCACAAAGTGCTGCCACCGCACGGGCCGAAAATAAAATGGCCGCCGTGCGAGGACTCAGGGACTCATACACTGGCCGAAAAAATGTATGAATTGGGATCTTTGAAAGGTCGTGTTTTGTAAGGAATAGCGAGTAAAAAAAATACATTACAGTAAACTATTATCTAGTCATGTATAATTTTAGAGCCTTTAGTTTTTAGAGGTCGTTACACTTTTATGCTATCACTCAATGATTGTTTTAATGATTTTAAAGATATCTTATGTCAATATAGTAAATGCGCTTATTCGGAGGCACTTAAGTTACCTTTCAAGATACCTTAAGAGATATCAAACTTTCAGAGATTTCAGTATTTAGAGATTTTTCTTATGTCATTATACCCTTGAGTTGATAAAGATATAAAACTTCTAGAGATTTCAGTTTTTAGAGATATGCATTTTTTTTAAGTCGTTCACACTTATGTGTTATGATTATAAGGGTAAAAGGCGAAATAATGTTTTTTAGATAGGTAGGTAATTTACCTTTTAAACTAATACGAAAGCTGGACATGCTTACGTATCTCTTACGCAATTTTTGGCTTCGGTGGGATTGAAAATCCGTTTCCGAGTGTATGGAAATGTGCAGCGGGCCCCGTGACGAATGCTGGGCCGTGGGAAAGGGCCCAAACTGGCGCACACACATTTTAATGACAACGACGTGGCCGACAATTCAGTTATGGGTCTCATGGCACACCAGCCAGCACAACGGCCGAAACAAAAATGGGGGCGGGGCGAACCAATCAACTGATTTAGTGCACGATGGGCTGTCCCCCTGTCACCCTGTCCCTCTGTCCCCCCGTCGCCGAGCTCATCCTTTTCGTCCTTTTGGTCCTGGGGTATCAGCAAATGCAATTCGTTTGCTGATTTGTCATTGTTTGGTATGGCTGGTATGCCGGCTGTCCCCACAGCTCAACTTGAGCTGATTTACAAATGAAATCATACGCCATGGCGGGCATTTCGGTAATGAAAATTCAGCCATAAGGGAAATCATTTTTCCGGCTTTTGTTCTATTTCGGCTGTGCCAGTGACTGTGCCGTGCATCCTTTTCCCTTTTCCTTTTTTTGGGGAGCAGGACGAACAGGCACCGCACACTTAATGCGATTTTTGCTGCTTGCTTGTTGCCTGGCTTTTAGTTTTGATGTGGTTGTGAAGGAGCAGGAGGAGCAGCAGGATGTGGAGCAGTTGGAGTTCCGAGGAGCCACAGGACGAGCCCAGTAGCGCTGAGGGATTCGAGTGCGCTCTATAAATAAATTTCGTTTTAATAAACTTGTCATAATGGCGCTGGCAGCGCAAAAAGTTTTAATAACGCTCCACAAACCTTGACGTTATTAAAATTTTACATGTCATGCCAGAAAGGATTAAATTCAACGCACAAGGACTCTGCGAGTGTGTGGGTGTATGCTGTGTACTACACTGTTCTCACCGGATGTATTAAGTTATGCATTAAAATGGCACTAATGACGTTTATACAGCTCTGTCAGCCACGAAACTTTCCATCCATCCCCCCACACACACAAAAACATCCTGAGGGAAGCTTTGCTCGAGTTACTTAATTGCAGTGACAACATTGAATAAGGAAAGCAAAGGCTTTTCACCCTCCTTCCTCCCGGAATCCCCCGTTTTCCTTTCCAGGAATGAAAATCGTTACAAAAATGCTTTGCCTGCAATTTAAAATGTCTGTGTGGGTGGCTGTTTCTGTGTTTCTGTGGCTTTTTGTGTTTTCCCTGGGTGAAAGGGGGAGTTTTACGGCAGCTGCTTATATTTACGTGGCCATGTAATGGCGGAGAAAAATCCCGGAAGATGGGACCCCGAGAGTTTCATTTTGTACAAATTGAGCGAATTCCGCTTAAAGCATTCCAAATAATTTAATTAAAAACACATTTCAGGCTTTGTTGTCGACTGCGAATGACGGGGAATTTCCTTCACCTTTTTTTGTATTCTGCATACTTTTGTGGGCGACTCATAAAACACGCTCGGATGCCATTTCAATCAACTGCAGTGGTCCCCAAAACGGGGCCCCAATCACGATCCTTAGATAAAGTGGCGGGTGGAAAAACTATCAAACAAAGGCCTATCCCCCTCCCCATTCGCCAGCAGTCTTCGACACCCAACACGAGTTTTACATTAAAACGCAAAGTTTTATTGGGGGAAAAGTTTGCTCTATTTGTATAGGAGCCTCGTAAGTTTCTAGGCCGCTCCTTTGTCAGGGCCTGCACCCCCATCTCAATCTGCTAAGTGGTGTCCTTATCAGTTGTAGCTACAACATATTAGCTGCTTAATTTCACGGACGTGTGTGTGCGCCCACGGAGTGTTGAAATGGAAAACTTTTGTTTATTAATTTGTCAACGGCGCTTAGGTTGTCCAAGATGCTCGATAAGGTCTACCTGTCTGGGGAAATAGCATTTTTGTAATATGGTACAAGGTTTTTGGGGGCGGTGTCCTTGATGTTCAACCAAGATATGTTAGGGGTGTGTTGGTGGAAATAGCTAGACTTATATTAACTTTCAACACTTTGTAATACCTCGTGGTTAAATTAGATGTTTTTGCAAAAATTCTAGTTCCTAGAGTTGGTTCCAAATCAGCACCGAAAGTTGTCTTGAACCTACCAAAAACTTCTCACATTAAGAGGAAAATTAGAAAAGTTCATTGAAAGTTTAAACAGTTTTTGGGATCAAACATAGGTTTTTGGGTTGAATAACAAGTAAATACTTGACAAGCTGCACTTGAAGATGGGGTGGGCTGACCCACAGGAGATGGTCTAACCACTGGGGGTGGCGGAGGGAAGTGGGTGGCTTTGGAGGTGGCTGGGGCGGATCTCCGGTGACACTTGACGTCTGACACTGACGGCTGTGATGGATGACGGCTGAGGGACGTGACAGCTTCATCAAGTGCAGCCAGGTGCGACTGCAAGGCGTTCATTGATGGCAACATTTACCGCAATTCACTCGCAACAATGCCGATGCAAAGCTCTGACAGAATCTACCCCTTCTTTCTTTTTTCCAGATGACGCCACTGCCGGTGAGAAGGATACGTTAGGGCGGCGTCGAACTATGGGAACAGAGGCATGGGCGTGTGCGCGGACCTTGGGTCTCATCGATGGTGTCGGGCATTGAGCACCACCCAGCACAACAGCACCCAGCAATCGGAGGAGCAGGATCAGCAGCTGGATCAGCAGTCCCTGGAGATCCCCTCCAGGAGTCCAACGACGATTCCCGCTACTAAAACGCTGACGGCATCGCCGGCGAAAACGGCAGCTTTCACAGTGAAAACGACCAGGAGAAGACGAAGCCGGCGAAGGGCAGAAGGCAGCTCCATCTGGATTCCCCTCTGGAAAGGTCAGGGGTCAACGCCTACGATACAGGTGCTCCAGCTCGTACTGGTCTCGTTGCTGGCCCTTCTAGCGAAAAATGCCCAGGCGCACAACATTCCAGGTGAGTGCAGTGCAATCAAGTTGCTTAATTAAATCGCAGCGAAAGCCTCGACTATTCGCGGCCAAAATTTCATTTTGAAAATTTGATAGGCGCCCGTTTCTTTGCTCTTTTCGCCAGCTGAACTCTGAAAAGGGCGCATGTGTGGAACTTGATTTTTATTCAGCGAAAGCCTCGACTATTCGCGGCCAAAATTTCATTTTGAAAATTTGATAGGCGCCCGTTTCTTTGCTCTTTTCGCCAGCTGAACTCTGAAAAGGGCGCATGTGTGGAACTTGATTTTTATTCAGTACTCAGTACTCGGAGCTCGGTGCTCGGGAAAATGTAATGGCGCACAATAAGCGGCTTACGTGCGGCCAAAGCTGATTACATTTGGCAATTAGTTGACAGTTGGGCGCAGCATCGAGTGAACCGCTGGCCAAAAAAGAGAGAGTAGAGCTTTTATTTAGGCCTTTTGATTTATTCGTTCCCGGCGAATCTCTCGGTGATTACAATAGGTGGCCCCGAAAATGGTGATTTTTTGGAATATCTGATCAAATTTGTTGAAGTGGTAGCGATGGTTCTGAATTTCAAAGGTTTTAGGCAGGCTTAGATTTTATTTTGCACAATTTTTGGCTTTTTCAGAATACTATTTTATTTTGTTTTACGAAATGGAAATTTGGTTTCTGCTTTTAGATTTTTAAGTCAATTTAAAGTCGATGTTATTTAATCCTACCCCAAAAAGTCCACTTTCATTCATCAGTAGTTTGATTATATGTTCAGGGTATTTAATTTATCTGTATTTCACTCAATTTATGCATTTGAAAGTTGTGAGGCTAACTGTCAATTAAAGAACCTTTCGTGAACATCAGCCTGCCACTAAATTCAATGACCTGACCTTCACTCGCATTTTCCGTCCTATTTCCGGATAGTCTTCCCCGTCCTGCCGAAGGACATTAAAAGTTGCCACTGGCTTCGCTCAATGTACCGTGGCGTTCTTCGTTCCTCGCTCGTCGAGTGAATTAATTCAATTTAATTTAGCCGAAAATTGGAAAAACCGCTTGAGATTCCTTTCGCCATGACAGCGCAATGGCCACTTTGCAGCACGGTCGAAAGGTCAACGTCAAGTTGAAGGCTATGCGGAGGAAGGGGCGTGGCTGATGGCTGATGGCTAGATGGGGAATGCCGAAATAAGTTCCTCGAAGGCAACTCAACTTGGCTTTAATCAATGAAAACAAAGTGCGCCTCGCTGAATAACTCAAGCCAGGAACTCGTGTCAAGTGGTGGTGGGTGGGTGGCAGGTTGGTAGGCAAGTGGAAGGGGCCCTGAGTAGCGAAAACGTCTGCCTTTGGCTGAAGGACATTCTAAATGGAATAATGAAACCACTTTTGCATGTTAACGCCATCAAAAGGCGCGACAGAGGCGAAACACACGCGGGTACTTTGGCATCCTGGCTTCCCAACTTCCTGACTTCCTGCTACCCTCGAGTACTTCACTTGGCTCTCGGCGACATGTCTGCAACATTATCAAAGGGCAATAGACGAACAAGTGCCTTGACTGTACACCGAGAGAAATAGCTTAGATCTTACAACTACATAGTTGGAATTTGCTTAGGGTCTAATCAGTGGTATGAAACATAAGACACTAGCTTATATGTTGACTGACTGACTGGATTTTGCACTTTATGTTTATAAATCCTATAGGTTGCCATCACTTTAGGAATATTACTACAATGTATACTGGATACTGTATAGATTTCTGATCTTATGACACTTGCTTAATATTCGGATAGTGTGCAAACAGTGCAAAAGCAAGCAGCTCAAGTACTTTTTAAAGTATTTGAAGTGGTTTTGACAGTAGTGTGGTGTTTCAAAAGGTTCTTAGGGTGGTACTATCCACGTATTAATCCTATAAGTAAGAGATTATTTTAAGAAAATTTCCTAAATCCTAAGAAAGTGGTTTCAAATAATTAAACAGCAGTGTAATTGCTTATCCTTTCCAATGTAATTTTTCATAGCTGTGGACTCTTTTCTCCCAGTGCATGCTTCTCAGCATAATCACCATTGCCAACCCCATCAAAGTCGTTGTCGTCATTGTTTTTGTGTCGCTCCTGATGTTGTTTTCTGTATTTTTTTTCGGGAGCAGCCAGCGGAGGCTGAAAGGCGATGCAAATAGTCTGCCAAAGCTGGCCAAGTTAACATAAATTTATGCAAATGCCAAAGTCAACAAGCGAGGAGTGCATAAAGCGAGCCAGCGAGTGAGTGAGTGAGTCGGTGGATGACTGAGTGACTGACTGGTCGAGTGTCTGGTGGAGAGGAGGTTAACAAAGACGTCATGTAGCTGGAGCCCAAGTCCTTGACAGGCCTTTTCCCATCTCCAATGAGAACTGGAACGGGAATTAATGCAAAACGCATTAAGTTGATTTTTTTTGCCGGACAACGCCCCAATCAAAAGTGGTTGGCCAGCCCGAACAATTGCCTTCGGACATTGGTAGTTTGCTTAACCCTATTACCGACACAGATACAGTTGGATCTGGATACAATGGAAGAGGAGGGGGGGATGTGGCATGTGCAGGCAGGTCAGAAGTTGTTTGTTAACAAGTTTAGGGTCATCATGCCAGGGCCAGAGATTCCGAGCTCTCGGCAGCAGCTGCACAGGCTCCATCGCCATCTTCAAGTGGCATAGAACATCAACCCCCCCCCACAGACACACACACACACTCGCACACATGTGTGTAACAGGATATGCTCCCTTATTGGATTGGTCTCCAGTTTACTGTTGTTGTCCTGCTGTTTCCGACAATTCATTTGCATTTCCGTTGCCGCTTGCCGAGCTTTGAGCTCTGCTCCAATTGTAAACGAAATTTTCAGCTTGGTTGACCATGTCAACGGCTCAGAAAAGCTCATGGAGCGCCCCCTGGCGGTGATGGGTGCCAGTTTGGGGGCGGTGCATACATAAATAATGCCCAGCACATTTGCACCTCGGGGCAGTTGCCACAGCACAGAAATGAAGCGTCCGTCAAAGGCAGGAACAAGGAGCCTAATCAGCGCCTGTCAAGTGCCCACCGCAGTCCATCCTGGCATCCTCGTCCTCATCGTGGCACCTACTCTTGGCCACAGACAGGTGACAAACGCTAATGAAATGTCACGACTCGTTGTCAGGGCAGGACATTCGGTTGAAATGCTGGAAAGCAACTTTTCGTCAACCAAAGAGCTCTGTCCCTCTGATTTCCCACTCTGTGTGTGCGTGTGGTCAATAACTTTTATTCAAGAGGTCAACCAACATGCACAGAAAAAAAACTATGCACTGTATTCCAGCAAAATGTTTTAAATATATAGATCTAATGATTACGAGTTGAAAGCAGTGGACTTACATTGGGTTTTGCTTATCTTGAAACGACTAGTCACATCCATTTCCTACTGTCCCTATCTAAGCACCTTCGATCACTATAATTTAAGGCAATACCTTTTAGATAAGACGATAGAGGAACTATCGGCATCATAACTTTCTTCTTGTCCTTATCTAAGTAAGAAAAAAGTAATTTATTAACATGAAAACTAGCTAAGATTTTGTCCATCTTTTAAGAGAAAAATTTGAATGTAGAATTTTAGGGAACTCAACCACAAACTCATAGAGGTATCACACATTAAAGTCGGTATCCAATTACCAAAGTTACGAAATCTTGAAGTACAATTTTGGGCTCCCATACCGAATGCCATTGGAGCTACGGAAAAATCGAACATGAAAATGGGTTAAAAATCTGACCCTCGCTTAGGAGAATAATATTAATGTAGATTATTAGAGAATTTCCCCACAAACTCATGGAGGTATGTCACTTCTAAATCGGATGCCAATTACCAAAGTTATGAAATCTTGAAGTACAGTTTTGGGCTTTCATAACGAAAGCCATTGGAATTACGGAAAAACCGAACATGAAAATGTGTTAAAAATTTGACCCTCCGCCCAACGAAAAATTTTAAATTGGAATACTAGATACTAGAATACTACTAGAATTCAAAAATAAACTCACAGAGGTATCCCACGTCAAAATCGGGATACAATAACCCAAGTTATGAGGTCTGGAAGTGCAGCCCTCTTTGAGGGCTATTGAAAGTATGGAAAAATCAAACATGAAAATGGGTTAAAAGCTTGACCTTCTCTTGAAAGAAAAATTTGAATGTGCATTACTAAACAATTCTCACTTCGAAATCGGGGTTCAATAACTTATGTCATGGAACCTAGAAATGCAGTTTTGGGTACCCGTTGTGAAAGCCTTTGAAAATACAAATCTTCGTATTCAAAACATCATGTTTCTGAAAAACCGTCAGTTAAGTTAGATAAAAGATAATTTTTATTTCTGCTCCTTAGAATCTATGATATAGAATAGCTTTGGCCAACTTAGGTTATGCCGCAAATTTTTTTCCAAGTGGTTCCGAGTGCATTCCTCTGCATATTCTGGCCATAGTTTCAGGACCACACACATTCGCAATCACCGACATTCAATGGCATAACTGATTTCCAAACCAAAATGGAAGCCGGGTCAGCTATTGGTCCCCTGGGAGGGATGGCGGGGCCAAAACATCAGTCAATGACCAGCACTTGACATGTGACCGACATAGCCATCAACAAATCCATTTAAAAGTAACCCCTGGCACGATGGTTTTCCCATTCTTTCTGTCAGCGGATGGGACTGGGATGTGGCAGGATGGGATGGGAGGGCTGGACATTCGTCCTGGGCCACGTAAATCGTGCTGAATGTCACGTCTAAATAGAAAGCAATAACGAGGACGGGACTGCGGCTGCGGAATTGGCCGTATTATGGGCGCATCACGTTGGGGAATCCTGGCTGCGGTGGGAGTTCCCATTGGCCGATGTGTAACAAGTCATATATACAGCTGATATTCCTTTCTCTCATCCCTTTTGCAGAAGACGCCGTGCACATCACGGCCATCCTCGGCGAGGGCGTCATCTTCAACTGCCATGTGGAGTTCCCCAACGACCACCCCGTGCCATATGTCCTGCAGTGGGACAAGAAGGTGAGCGAAACGGTACGATATCACAGTTAACATTTCTTCTCTAAACTCTCTTTTTTACATTGTTGTTCCGATACGCAAAAACAAAGCAAGAAAAAGTAAGAAACAGTCAGTCAGAACAGACAGACCCACGCAGTAAACGAATAAAGAACTACCAACCTATTCAGTGTTTTTTCTCAACTAATACGTACAATACCATCTTATTGAGCCTTGTCCCCTGAAATCAGTTACTCAGTTTGAGTTCGATTACCTTTTGAGTTTATTAATCGTGCCTTAAAGCTTACAAAGCAGCAACCAAATTAACTTAAACCTAAACCAGTTGATCCGATAACCGAACTTTGCCAATGCCCGTGTTGTTTGTTGATGTCCATGCGATACAGATAACCATAAGTTATAGCTTGAGATGTATGTGTTTATGTGTTTCCACATTGGTAATTTGAGTACTTGATTTCCTCAGTTTGGTTTCAGTTCGCCTTGGTTCTCATTCAGCCATCAACCTATATCCTCCGGCCTGAAATCGGGGGACTATCCCGATACCGATACCCCGACCTGCCCCCAAATCACCAGCCTACACAGCATTTGAAATAGGCAGGCTTTCGGCTTTCCAGCGGCCGCTTCTGATCGGTTTTGGGATCGGATTCTTTGCGCCTCCTTTAAGTTCGCAGCCCACAAGACAAGCCACACCAAACACACAAAACACACACACGAAACACACCCAATATTCGACACTTTGAATCGAATTATTTTTGCGGCATTCGAAAACACGAAAGATGAAATTAATCAAATTATTTGTCAATTGAAGGAACGGGCTTCACAGCACCCGGACCAAAGAGAGCGAAAGAGAAGAAAGCAGTCGAAAATTCACATTCCACCAATAAAAGAAATCGAAAATGAAATTCCATTTGCAAATCAAATCAAATCGAAATTCGTTCGCAATCGACAGCATACACAAAATCTAGCTTAGCTGCTCACTGCTCACTGCAAAACCAAATGAAAATGAAAACAATTTCCACTCCCGTTTAATCCTCAACCATGCAAATCCCAAACAATTAGCCACAACCATTCATAGTCGAGCAAAAATATTGAAAACAAATTAGTCACATTGCCAAGACTTTAGTTGCGAGTGTTCGAAAACTCTTTCATGCCGCCTGCACCACCCGAAACCACCCGAAAGCCACCCAAAACCCACCCAACCACCCATAGTGGCAGTCGGAGTTGGCAGAAATATGCTAATGTTTGGCAAAGTTGAGCCGCAGATAAACAGAGCAAAGATTCGTTTGGAATTCCATGGGGATAGCTGCGCAAACTTTTCAGCTCTGCCACTCGGACAATCGATGGATGGCAGGGCAAACTCAAGTGGCATATTTTTGGCATTTTCAACTGCCACTGCACATTCCCGTAGGATAAGCAAATTTAATTCCAATCAAATAAGCAAAGGCGCAACGAAACACCCATTGCATATAGAGCACCGCCCAGTCACCCAGTCACGTCTTTTTCTCCACTCATCTTTTTCATTTGGCGTTTTTGTAATGTAATCCAATTATTTTCCCACCCTCTTCTGCATGCCTAGTGTGTAGCAAACTATTTTACCTGGCCCCCAACCACACCGGTAAAGAATTTAGTCGTTCTGATGAAACTCCCTAAGAAATTACGTTTTTCGTTATCAATTTAACATTATTTCACATTTTTTTATTTCGCTTCAACTTGTGAGTATCAAACTGATATTTTCTAGCTGTGTACGTACTCTGCTGCAAAGTTTGATGAAGCCAACTAACGTGGGCAACCTCAGCTCAGCGACTTCAAACTGAACCACGACCTCAAACAGCTTACTTTCCATAATTTCCAGCACGCCTAAGCCAACTTTCTTGGGGGCCGAAGCCCTGCGCTGCAGCTTGATGGCAAAAACCAAGGAAAACCGCAGGGATAATAAAGTGGGAAATGCCAGCGATGGCAGCCAGGATAAAAAGTCAAAGTCACGACTGTCCTTCGCTTAGCGAAATGCAGCCAAAGTTATGCGCATATATGTGTGTTGTGCTGGGCAGATAACGTCTCCTGCCTCCTGTTTTTTCGAGCCAACTTAAAAGTTTTACAAGCAATTTTAATGCCAAACAAAAGTTATAAGTACTGCAAAAAGTATGTTTATGTTTTGTCGCGATAAAAATACGCACACCGCAGGGGGGAACGTCGGTAAATGGCCGAATTAAAGGGATTAACATGGCTTTAGCTTTTAATTTATGCGCTCGTATTTCTCTCACTCGCATTTCCCCTGCTTTCTCCCCGTAATTACATACATTACTGGCCCGTAAATGCGAAAGAATTTCATTAAAGGCTGCCTACTTTTCTGCCTGCCCTTTAAAGAGAAAGCGAAAGCCCAGGAGGACGGGAGTCTGGCGTTGCCTTAGTTGCAATCTAAATTAATTGCTACTGAATAAATTAAGCGGAAAAATGTTTGCCAAGCCAACTTATGACGCTTCTGCGAGTGCGAATATTAATTTTGGCCCGGGTCCTTGGCTGTCTGCCTGTCTGCCTGTGTGTCCTGTGACCTTTTCGCCCCCCTTTTTGCCGGGCCGAGCTGCCAGGGCAAGTTATTTCATACGTCAGCCGAGGAAATTATTAAAACGTCTATAAGTTTTAATAAGCGACACACACAGGGCCCATCTCCGTCCATCTCCCCCGTCTAATTAGGGAAATAAATCGATTAGCCCGGCCCGGGATAACGTGGCGTATGAGCAATTTGCTTACCAATTATTAACGTATACGCAATTACGCCGCCATCCATGGGCCCTGGCATTTAGTACTTTCTGGAGAGATAGGGTGCTAATGCCTGGCCAGGTCCAGGTCCTGTTGGTCATGCGAGAGAATTCGAATCGAAAATGCACTCGGTTCAATGCGTTTCGGGGAGGAGGTCCTGTGAATAAAATAAACAAAGGCCCGGGCTGCACATGGATGGGTTGAGCTTTCGAGGGCGAGTGCAGGTTAACCCCAATTTTTGTTGCCTGCCTCGAAATTTATATTTCACATGCACATTTTTTATCTGCACAAGCTAGAATTTCAAATGTATCTCTTTGGCCCTCGTCGTTTTAGTTGTTTTACCCGTTTTAGTTGCTGTGCCACACTCACATGATTTATTGTTGCCAGCGTGTCCCTGGCACAGAACAAAAATACTATGTGTACGGCGGTGGGGGATGGGGCTGGGGGATGCCCATTGCCACCCACTTTCCACCCGCTTTTCCTCCGGCTGTTGATGAGCATGCAAAAGGACGGAGGAGCAAGTGGTGAGCCCAGGATCTGGGGAGTTCGTGTTGACAGTGAAAATGTGTGACCATGTCTGTGTATATATCTGGTAGTTTGTGTATCTGCGAGAGCGCTTGTTTGTTTGCTGGCATGTTTACCATGCGGCAGCGCAATTTCTCCACGTTAACGTGATGAGTTTTTGTTTTGACTGTTTGTAGATTTTACTTTTACACAGACGGAAAACGCAGTTATGTCCCCCGCAGCCGTGTGTATGTGTAGCTATGTCGCAACTCAATTTATTTGCGACAGTTGTTAGTTGTTTGCGTTGTCTCAGCGGGAAACTTTCGAGAATTTCCGATTAGCTTTAATCCCGATTTGCACCTGCATGCCGCACACACCGTAGACTTAAGCGTTAAATGTATTGTAGAAGTTAGCATGTGACTAGCGCCTAGCACACACTGTTTTCTGTATGTGTACATATCCCCAAAAAACTCGCGACTCATAAACTCATAACCCTAGGTTAGATACTGTCTGTACCTGTAAATGTACCTGTGTACCTGTTTCCAGTTGAAGCGTACCAGAAACCAGACTCTCGTTTGTCGTATGTACAAATGCCATGGCACATATTCCATGCATATAACGCATTCCAGACAGACCAATCAAGAATCAACTCTGATCCCATGCCCGCTGACCTATCGATAAACTAATGTGCGATTATGTCCTCCTCTATCAAGGGCTCCGATCTGCCCATCTACATCTGGTATGAGAGCTATCCGGAGCACATCGAGGAGGGCTACAAGGGACGCGTGTCCCGCGTGTCGCAGGACTCGCCCTTCGGCTCCGCCTCGCTCAACCTGACCAACATCCGTGAGTCGGACCAGGGATGGTACGAGTGCAAGGTCGTCTTCCTCAACCGGGACCCCAAGCAGCATAAGAACGGTACATGGTTCCACTTAGACGTACATGCACCGCCGCGCTTTAGTGTTACGCCAGAGGATATTATATACGTTAATTTAGGTGAGTACCAAATGTGTGTTTATGAGGAAAAAATATTATCGATTTTATCGATATATCGAAATATAATTTATCGATGCAATATCGAATAAATTTTAAAAGTTTGTAGTAAATGCAGTGTTATCTGTAGTGTTATATATAAATATATATATATTTTTGATATACCCATTACTTTTTCCGATAGCAAATGTATTATCTTTTAATATTATAAAATAAAGATGGTAGATATTTCGAACTATATGAATATCGGTATCACATCGCTATATCGATTTTGGCTACCATCTCTACCGTGTGCTCAAAACCAGCCGCTTTGCGCCCTGATAAATAGCGAGGCCATAAATAAGCGCATATTCGGCTGGCCAACTTATTTGGGGGCTGTCATCTCGCAGAATTAAGTGGAGTGCGACCCCCGCACGCCTTTGGCCCACTTTCGAGTGTGTCAAATGGTCGGCCATTTGTTGCAGCGCCCGAATGAGTTTGTCACCTTGAGAACTTGTACTCCCAGGAGTCGTAAAAAGTGCCACCATCCTTCTGAAACGAGTTATGGCCGCCCATTTGTCATCTTCCGATTCCGAAAAGCGTAAGAGGTTGGCCCACGAAAATCGATAAGCTCTTTATGCCCTCGCAATCGTATCAAATCAAATTTCCGCCGCTTAATCAAAGTTAAAATGTTTACAAGTCCAAGTGGCAGGCGGCGAAACAAAGGGCGCTTTTCGAGGGGCCGGAAATGCGTTGAGCGAAAATGGCGCTGCAGCGCATAAATCAGACAAACAATTCTGATTCTGGTCCTGAAAACTGTATACTGTAAACTGAAAGCCGAAGACAACGGGGCCAGTGAGGCGAGTAGGGAACTGCAACAAAGAGCCGGCCCGTTTCCATTGTCTGCCGCAAATGGTGGCAGGACGAAGGACAATAGACAAAGGACGGCCGAGCCGGAAGGAGGCGGCTTGTGGGTCCTCCTCGTCCTCCTTGAAACCAAAAAGCGTAACAATTGCCACCACTTACCTTATTAATTCCTCGCTCTCGCTCTCGTTCTCATTCTCATTTCGTTGTGGCGATGGCACCACATTTCCTTGCAGGTGATTCAATTATACTCAATTGCCAGGCAGATGGCACGCCCACGCCGGAAATACTCTGGTACAAGGATGCCAATCCCGTCGATCCCTCGCCCACGGTGGGCATCTTCAACGACGGCACCGAGCTGCGGATCTCCACCATTCGGCACGAGGACATCGGAGAGTACACTTGCATTGCACGCAATGGTGAGGGACAAGTCTCCCATACGGCCCGTGTTATAATCGCGGGCGGCGCTGTAATCATGGTAAAAACCTAAATACAAATCACTTAATTTTGAGATAAAACAGGGGGTGTCCCAGAGGTCTCTTCCTAACTGAAGTCCAGCCGGGAAAAGCTCAGTGTCTCTAAAAAATTAACAAATTCCAATTAAATTAATAAGGCAATAACAAGAGATTTCAAATCTTTTATTAAGGTGTCCAAAAGTATGCAGTGAAAGAAAATAGTTTGATGCATACTTTCAAACACATTCATGATAGATTTTTAAATTCTGTGACATAGACTTTTTCGGTTAATTTTCAAACCAACCGTCCCGAAATTCACCAGAGATTTCTGTGACACCCCTGATAGTAAACACAACCGAACCAAAAAGTGGTGCTAGGGGATGAGGATTGACTCGGGAGTTTTGGGCGGGGCTTGAAAAGCATTGGCCACAATAGCCCAGGGCTCGCAGCAGGTACTAATGTGCAGTTTTATTCTCTACCCCCACGTTAAACCGAATCCCCCCAAAAACCAATCCCCAAAATAATCGTAGGATAAGGCGGCGCCCGACAAACACACTCGCACCAAGTCCAAGTCGAATGCCGTCAATGAGAGGCTGACCATACGTGTAAGTCCTGAACTGAACTCAAATGAAAATCGCTCCTTGCATTTTGCATTCTGGATTTCTACATTCCGCATACTGCATAATCTGTTCAACGCTTTTCCATTAACTGGGCCCAAAGCTGGCCACCGCCAAATTCCCATTCACAGAACAGACCCAATCACTCTGAATGCTCTGGGCTCTGAACTTTGGGCTTTAGGATTTGAAGAGCAGCCGGTAAAGCGGCTTCAGAATTCACCAGACCAGACCATGTCCAGATTCCAGATTCCGATTTCGATTCAGAGCGGGGTTGAGAAAGGAGCAGCCCCCAAAAACGAGGAAAAACCGTAACAAGCGTGAAACTTTTTGTGCCTCCATGTGGCCTCCATCCGGCCCGTATTTACATGCCAGAAAGGGCAGACCCCCTAGAACAGCCCCCACCCCCCCATAAAACAGCTAAACAGAAACTGAACAGAACAACCAGCAGAAGGAGGAGCACTCGGTACACTTGACATGGTCATTCGCCTAGTCTCAGGCAGATCCCCCTATTTACAACCTGCATACAAGCATGCTCACATGCCCCACACCCACCCAGACCCACCAACACCCCCACCCACTTTACAGCCCACTTTCCACCCCGTTCCGGGAAAACCTTCGTGCATATGTGGGTGGAACATGGCCGTCGTCGTCGTCTGTATAGCATACTTTTGTGCGCGCCCGCTAATGCATTTGCATTTCGGTTATTTACAGTTAGCAACTGCAACTGCAGCAGGGGTGGAGGGGGGGGCGACTAAGCCTACACAGCGAGAAAAATATGATAGTCATCGAATGTATAAAAAAGCTTTTAATACTGCTTTGATATAGCATAGGTCTTAACATGTGACATATTGGATTTGGGTTCGTGACAAATTCAAAATATATAGCTAAATTATTTCTTTAACATTATTCTGGACTTTTTTCTAAATATATATTTTCATAATAGATTCATAATAATAATAATATCACCAAGTATAGGTAGTAGTGTGAGTACAAGTGAGTAGTTTTTTTGGGCTTCTCAAAATGTTCGACTTCTCAAAATGTGATTTACATAACCAAGATCCATTTTCCTCACTGTACCTTGCAAGCAATCCTGCCTTTTTGGTCTATCCTTGCTGGCTTAGGGTTTTCCTTTTCCGCCTTGCATGCACAAAGCGGTTGGCGTCTTGGAACTTGGCTTGAACTTTGACCTTTTGCTGGCTTTTCAGGCCAGCCAAGAAAAGCAGGCGGCAGTGGGCTGGGCAATTGCACATACCTCGTGCTTCAATTACTGCTCAACCGTTTTGCAGCAATCTGCGCATAAATATTGCAATAACATTTATCTGGCCACAGGCAAAGTGGACATTTTATGGATGACCCCAAGGGAAATCGAAGCCAGATCGAGCCAATTCAATTTACGAGGCCATTTCGGGCAGCAACAGCAGCGGCCACAGCAAAAGCAAAAGCAACCCACATCAATTTTGGCCATAACTAAAACTAATTCAAATGAAACAGTCTGCCAGCAAATTGCCCGAAGGCAAAGCGGCGGCAAATGTGCCCATTAAATAAGCCAAGCTCCACAGAATGCACTCATGCAATTACGGGAAGGACGAAAAGGACGAAAGGGGTTCGGTCCGTAATGTTTGGCTCCTGACATTTGACTGACAAGTTGTCAATGGCAGAGGAGGGGATGTCAGGGAGTTTCGGGGGGAGCCTTTCATAGCTGTGACAGCACAAAATGTTATTTCTCGGGAGCGAGTGCACACAAAGGATATCGATGACGGCGACAGCCAAAAATTAGCTGTCAAGCTCCAGGCTCCAAAAAGGCAGCGGACGACCAGGGGTGGTTCCTTCTCATGATTTGAATTAGTCAACAGTCAACAGTCAGCCATCATAAGTTTGCAGTTCGTTACCCGTTTTTGGGACTACCTTATCTGAAAGTATCTTTTCGCCTTGCAAAAACACAGGTGCCCCCGACCAACCAAACGAAGAACGAGGGCGAAAAAGTGATATTCTCCTGCGAGGCTAAGGCCATGCCCGGGAATGTCACGGTGCGCTGGTACCGCGAGGGGTCCCCCGTGCGGGAGGTGGCCTCCCTGGAGACCCGGGTCACCATCCGAAAGGACGGCTCGCTCATCATCAACCCCATCAAGCCGGACGACTCGGGCCAGTACCTCTGCGAGGTGACCAACGGCATCGGCGATCCGCAGAGCGCCTCCGCCTACCTCAGCGTCGAATGTGAGTATTGGGATATATTTCAACAAATGAGATTCAATCATAATGTTCATTTAGTTAGTTAATAATTTTATACGTCTATCCCTATCTACTTTTCCTCAAGCACATATTATAACTTTTTATTATGTGCTTAGTAAATCTTATACAATTCAAACCTGTAAATAAAAGTAGCGCATTCCCTAAATTTAACATCGGTCAAATAAGACTGTTAGCCTTTTGTTATAAATGTCCCTATCTACTCTTAATCTAACGACTTCAATTAAAATTGAAACTGCAGTAAGAGATACAAAGAAAGTCATTTTCTACATCCCAAAAAGTAACTAAAAATTTCAGCGATTTTAGTTTCTAGTTGGAAATTAATAACACAATTAATTCACGTTATCTGGTTACTCCCATCCATTGAATATTGAATAACATATATAAAAGACTAAAAATTAAAAACTTTTGCTGGAAATCGATTCTTCACTCTAACATCTATTTATCCACTTCCACCACCTCCTTTCCAGATCCCGCCAAGGTCACCTTCACGCCCACGGTGCAGTACCTGCCGTTCCGGCTGGCCGGCGTGGTCCAGTGCTACATCAAGTCGAGCCCCCAGCTGCAGTACGTCACCTGGACGAAGGACAAGCGCCTGCTGGAGCCCTACCAGATGAAGGACATCGTGGTGATGGCCAACGGATCGCTGCTGTTCACGCGGGTGAACGAGGAGCACCAGGGCCAGTACTCCTGCACGCCGTACAATGCGTTGGGAACGGCCGGTGCCTCCGGGATCATGGACGTGCTGGTCAGGAAGCCACCCGCCTTCACGGTGGAGCCGGAGACGCTCTACCAGCGGAAGGTGGGCGACAGCGTGGAGATGCACTGCGACGCCCTGGAGGCGGAGGGCACCGAGAGGCCCACCATAAAGTGGCAGCGCCAAGAGGGCGAGCAGCTGGCCGAGTCGCAGCGCAACCGCATCAAGATCTCGGGGGGCAACATCACCATAGAGAACCTGCGGCGGGAGGACTTCGGCTACTACCAGTGTGTGGTGTCCAACGAGGTGGCCACCCTGATGGCCGTGACCCAGCTGGTGATCGAGGGCACCCAGCCCCATGCCCCCTACAACATCACCGGCAAGGCCACAGAGTCCTCGATAACGCTGCAATGGCTGCCGGGATATAGCGGGGGATCGGAGTACAAGCAGGACTATACCATCTGGTTCCGGGAGGCGGGGGTCAACGACTGGCAGACCATCTCCGTAACGCCCTCGGGCAGCACACAGGTGACCATCAACGGTCTGGCCTCCGGAACCACCTACGAGTTCCAGGTGGTGGGCAGGAATGTCCTCGGCGACGGGATGATGAGCAAAGTGATGACCGTGCGCACCCTGGGTAAGTCCTCTGGATCCTTTCGTACCTCTCTCTTTCGTTCGCTTTGCTCCTTCCGTTTTTGGGTTCTTGCTGCAGTCGCATATCCCGGCATATCCTGCACATAATCTCATGAAAACTGCACAAACTGAATCTGGATTGGCTCTAACATAACGCTCTTGTTTTTCTCTCGTTTTCTTCTCTTTTTCCTCACCGACCTCCTCATCGAAAAACAAAACCGCTACTCGATCTCTAACTTTCTCATACTAATCATGCGCGCAATCAAATGCAAACTGTCAAATGCCAAACCGCGACCACGAATTTTTCCTGGGAACCACGGAAAATTCGGGTTCAATAGAAGACGCTCCGGCAGCGCCACGTAATGTCAAGGCTGCAACACAACCGCCCGACTCATTCTTTCAGCTAATGCCAGACGAAGCTGGTAAGAGAAAATACCCAAAAAAATAAAAACCAATCCCTAGAATGCGTAGTTGTATATAAGAATCGGAATAGACCGGATCAGCAATCGCAGCCACCGACGTACAAGGATCAAATCCCTCTAGTTTTAAAATGGTTCCAAGGGATTATAGTTGTTGCGCCAGCAATCGTTTCACTGAATGATGTATATACACAGAAATTTACCAATCTATAAAGGGGGTTCCAAAATAATGAGTTCCTTTTTTTTGAAAACCAAATTAAGTATATATTATAATGCATGATTGTGTAGCTCCTGTTGTTGTCTTCTCTTTTAATAACTAGATCAAACAAGAAAAGTTAGATAGCTAGTTGGCCCTCAATTATGTTCAGATGTGATTATACATGTAGGATTATGATTTTTTTATGAGGCTATAGTTTGTAGAAACCATTTCCCCCCCAAATATGATAGTTTCTCCGTTCCCAACCCTAATCTGCATGAGGCTTGAATGCTACCCGTACCAAAACTGTAAATACCCACATTTGTTTTTCAATATTTCACCAAAATCTTGGAGAGTTCAATCAATTTTGCAACCAACTGATGGGCACTTCCCCTTACTTTCCCCACTTGCGGCGACCGCAGAGCAATATCCCACTCCTCTCCCCAATGAATTCAATATTCATTTTGGCTTTTGGGGCCAGCTACGAAAAAAGCAACAATTAAATATTCAAACCAATTATACGGGGCTACCCATTTATTGGCTGCCAAAGAACACGCCCCAAATTCCCGCCGTTTCCCACGGGGCATAATTTGCCACATGTGCCGGGGCCTCTGGTCCTGCGAATATTACATTTGTGGCTCTCACGCACACAGGACTATCCTGATCTCCGCTCGCGTGTGTGCGTAATTATAACAGTTTGGGCCCCGCATTTAATTATTTAAATTAATTGAACTGTTTTTACAACTGGGCCGCCGTGTCTTGCAGGTTGTGTATGCGGTCGATATGACAACGCCCATGCTCACTCCGTAATTTAAACAGCAATATTACCAAATGCCGAGCACATTTACCAAGGGCGCCCCTGCCACGCCCCCGTCTAGGTCCTTTCGCCCCCCCTCCCCCACCCCTTGACTTTTCCGTAGGTGCGGCAATTTGAATGCCTTTGTCGACGTTGCCGCGTGTTTTTCCAACCGCTTTGCGATAATAGTTAATTTTATCCCTGCTCTCTGTCTCTTTTGCTCCTTTGTTGTGTAGTTTATCCCCCCCACCACTCTCTGGTTTTGTATGTGTATGTACACCCCCCCACCCCCACCCCTGTCAAAACACACACACAAATAAATGTTTTCCCCCATTTAGCGTATTTAATTTAGTCTGTGTGTGTGTGTGCGTGTATTACAGTGCGTATACGTGTTGGCGCACGCGTAGGTTTCGAAAAATGAGGAAAAACGCTACAAAATATCAAGTAACAACAACAAGAACAGCAACAAGGACAACGAAAAACAAAAAAGGCGGCAACTCTGGCGGCAAATGTGCGCCGTGTTGTGTAATGCAACCCTGGATTTCGTGTACGTGTGTACCTTTTTTGGCGCTTGTAACGAAACACCTACCAACACCAGAACCATCTACCGCCCATCCACCCACAGACACCACCCACTGTAGACCACCCACCGCCCACCGCCTCATTTCATCCTCAGCAGCCCAGCAAACAACAACAGCAACAACAAGAACAAGAACAGTAACTAAAACAACAACAGCAGCTAAAGCAAACGCCTCGCAGAAATTGTATTTCCTTTGGCTTTTATTTTCTTTTGTGCTCCTTGGTCGCTGCTTTATTTTCCTTATAATATTTCCATTTTTTGTTTTAAATCCTGCATAAAACATCAACGGTAAACCATTTGCCACTGCCCCACCAACCCACCGCCCACCGCCCACTTCTGCATCTGTGTGTGTGAATGTCCGTGCCACATTTGTTTATGTCGAGCAATTTTCATCCGCCATGTAGACCCGCTGACGCTGGCATTTGCTCACACTGAACCACCCAGCCACCCAACCACCCAACACCCACTGAAACGAAATGGGTGGTGCAGGGTGGTGCAGAGCGGTGCGTGCTGCTTTCCCTGCTGTTTTAACCATACGGCGCAGCGCTTAAAAATTAATAACAACAATGCGAGCAGCAGGCAGCGAGCTCCTTCAACATTTGCAGCATTTCTGCCCTGACATTCGGGAAATTAAATAACTGGGGGAACGAATTGGGGTTACCCTACACTCAGCATTTAAGATAGCCTTAAAGGTATTAGTTGCTTTAACTAAATTATGACAATGAAGGGCCGGGAATAGGGTTACCCCCACCCAGAAAGTACAAATAATAAAGATTAGTATTTTTTAGAGAGTAGAAAACGTTTTAAAACATCGAAAGTGCCCAAATTATTCTAGGGTTTTGCTAGTTTTATAAGGGCGCCTTAAAGTATGCAACATTATAATTTTTTATTCGCAAGTTCTAAAGCATCAACCAAAAAACGGCGTTTATTTTTTCACAGCATACTTTTAGGAACCTTAAAAATTCATGTCAAAGCCCCAGTGATTCCACTGTCAAACCAAGCCAAATAGTTTTTATAAGGACTTAAGATACATCAAATGTCCACTTTCCGATACATTCAGACTATTGATTTCTGGGCCAGTGCCTAATCTTCCCGATCAACCCAGTATCCAGCCACTTGGCATGCCCACCAGAAGAAGGAGTGAAATCTAAATGCGTGTCAAGGCTGATTATAAACGAAAGCCCACACATGTGCACTTATGAATATTCAATGCATTTCACTGTCATAATTACAGCTCGGTCTTTGTTGCCGTGCGGGTTTTTCAGTTCTTGGGGCAGCAGAATTTGCATTCGATCAAGGTAAACTTATCGAGGACTCGATGCGAGCGATTGAGTTCCTCTCTCTGACCTTTGAGAACGGTGACCCCGTAGTTAGCACACTATTCGGTACTTGGACTGCACTTTCTTTCAATTTTCCAAACACGCACCTCCCCCTTTTTGCACACTTTAGTTTTAATTATTTACTCGACTTGATTTGATTTGAATTTTGTGTTTTGTGCTCTTGTGTTTCTGATTTATTTGCAGACCTCTTAGCCTATTTTGACATTTACTTTCACACCGACTCGCACGGCAAGCTAGTTTACTCGCCGCCCAAATTGAGAGTCAAAGGTACTCGTATCAAACATCACTACATAATACCATATTAGGGTGTTCAGTTAAGTTGAAATGTGTAAAAGTTAGCGGTAAAACGCGAATTCTTCAGTTGAAAATGAAAAAAATGTTTATTTTTAGATTCTCGCAAATTCTTGAGTATTAAAGGGACATTTTGCCATTACCTGGGTCCTAAAACCAACTGTTTAGACAATTCTTACTACTTTACGACCGAGTTATCATTACTACTTGTTATTATTTCCGCACAAGTACACCAGTAGATATCATTGCTGATACTGCTTACACTTTTACACATTTAAACGCCTACAACTTAACTGAACAACCTATATAAGTCCTGCCTTGTATTATTTTCCCTCATATTTTTTTCACTTGCAAGTGGCGCTTAAGTAATGTCTCTGTCTTGTGAAACAGCTAGTAATTCCTGCAAGCAAACTGCAGATTTACTGCGGGTCACCCTGAACCCGCCCCGAAAACCCTGCCCGAATCCCCAGTGCTGCAGTCATAAATAACATTTAACCGTGCGACGGTGCCTCGTGCCTTTTTGTACCCTTCCGCCGACCCTACTACCCTTGACATTTTTACAGTCCGTCCGTCTGTGTCTACCCATCTCATTTAGGCCGCTTTTCCCAGCCGCTTTTCCCGGGCCATTTTGCTTTTTATGTTTGTCACTTGTCTCGTTTATGTTATGTCAAATCTGCGCACATTTTTTATGCGGGCCGAGAATTAAAGGGTTGCTACTGGTGCCTGCTGCTCGCTGCTCATTTCTGCCCCATTCGCATAATCAACTTTTGATATATGCGAGTACGCAGAGTATGCGCTTTCCAAATCCCGCGAGGGCTCTTTAAAAGCATTTTTAATTAACATACATACATACATAATGAGCGTGGCATTTTTCGTTAGCGCCATCTCCATCGTCATAATAAATGGCTTGCACTTATTGCCGCACGTGGGGACTCCCCATTTCCCCCTCCGAAAAGTAAGCCCCATATCCCCGCTTTCGCACCGTCAGCTCATCCGAACTCCGCACCATGACCATACATCGTTTTATGCTGTTCAAAATTTCATAAGCGCCATTGGGAGCTACGAATTGGGCCCCATTTACATGACACATTGTGTATTTCTCCAAGCAGTTTTAATTTGCATTTGCATGTGCGACAAGCCGAGTCCTCCAGAATACAGAATACAGAATGCCGAATATCCCATGGAGACCGGCAGTTAATTGCATCGAGCACGAGCACGCGTTCTCCAATCAGGAGGTCCTGACAAGCGTACCGAGAATTCAGGTTATCTATGCCTATAATTCGTTTCCATACACTCAGGAGAATCCTTTGGTATTTTTTTTTGGCGCCGCCCCATCCATTTGCAAACTCAAACGGAAGGAAGTTTGAGGGCCCCCAAGTATTCAAATGCGATATACGAAATACGAAAATGGAAAGTTTTATGTGTGTATGCTAATTAAAATGTGTTTTTGTCAATCCCCCCACAGCCAGGACTCGTTGTCATGAATAAATGCATGGTGCAAAAAAGGAAAAGGTTGCAAAGAGTTGCAAAAAGCCAAATGGAATTTTCATAAAGCTTTTAAGCGTTGCGAAAAAATGAAATAAGTAAAATCTAAAGCAAATAAGGGCGAAGCTTACACTGAAAAATAGCAGTTATATAGTTCTTATTTAAAATAGCTAGGTATATATGGTTAAAACCTTTTATTGGTAAATATAATCAAATTTAAAGTAGGCCCCTTTTTTCTATAGAAATTGGGGAAGGCTAAGTAGAAAATCCCTCGCGCAAATAAACAAAGCATAAAATGAAAAGCAAATAAATCAAAATAAATAATGCAAACGATTTAGCCAGCATACACTGAAAATAGTTAGCTTTAGAAAGGGGGAAAATAAAAAGGTTAAATACGAAGGTTAACTATTTGTAACCCATTAAGTGATCAAAACAAAGGGACCCTAAAGAGGAATTTAATGATTTATTTATAACATTAATACTTAATACAACTCCCCTTGAATGTTTTCAATGTATGAATATTTCGATGTCGGATTTCACCTTTGTACGTTGTTGGCAATTGAAATGGCTTTAAATTGCTGACTGGAAAACAAGGCAGGACAAAAAGCAGGGCTACCACCCCATTTTACCCATTTTCCGGGTACACTGTACATACTAATGGATCGTTTTTGCTCTACCTTTCCTCCCCCACCCCAAATGTACACAGGTCCCAAGCCAGGACCCCCGAGGAACGTTTCCGTGACGGAGGTGTCGAACGGGTTCCTCATCACGTGGCAGTCGCCGCTGGAGCGGGCCCACATCGTCAAGTTCTACACCATCAAGTACCGGACGGACGCCCAGTGGAAGACCCTCAACCGGGGACAAATCCGGCCGGAGGAGACCCAGTATCTGGTGAAGAACCTGGTGGGCGGCAGGACCTACTACTTCCGGGTGCTGGCCAACTCGGAGAAGTCCTACGAGTCCAGCGACGAGGTGAAGTTCCCGGTGCCGGCACGTGTCAAGCACAAGGCGATTACCGCCGGCGTCGTTGGGGGCATCCTGTTTTTTATTGTTGCGATCATTTTATCGGTTTGTGCCGTAAAAATTTGCAATAAACGTAAACGACGAAAACAGGAAAAAGGTAACACTGAGGCTAAAGCTAACACACACACTTGAAATGGTTTTTGATGACAATCACTAAAAATGCTAATGCTAATGATAATGCTAACGATATAGATGTACCGATAACGTTAACGATCGATCGCAAACAGTAATCGTAATAATCGATGACGATGTTCTTGTTGTTGGCGAACCCAAAACCATTATAATTGTAATTATGACTAACCCCCAGCTAACTAACTGCCTAACGTACTATTAATTAAATACATTTCGAGTTTCCGACGGCGCAGGCCACCCAATTATCGATAACTTGGAACTGATTACCGATAACCATTACTTGCCGTGCTTTTATGAGTTCAAGTTTTCCTCCTTTGGCATTTGAGCTTAAAATATTGGTTTGTTCGACAACAACAGCACATTGGAATTTGCATTTGAAACTGTCTGTTTGCTGAAAGTAAAATATTTGACAAAATTTCTGAGCCGTCGAGGCGTTTGATATGAAATTCTCCATAAATTATGCCTGTCTGAGATTTTGTATGATTTGTACTTTTTCGTTGTAGTTGTGCAAGTAAAATTGAGTTACAATTCGGCAAAAGTTGCTGAAAAATCTCTGTATATATATTTACATACTAATTGGATTTCGGTTTGCTTTTCCTTATTTGGTTATCCTTCTTTTTGGTTCATGATTTCGTTAGCCCTGAGTTCTGATTTCTTCTTTTCTGGGCCCAAGAACCCCCTTGCCCCCTGCTCGTCCCCGCCCCTGGTCCACCCCAATCCATTTCCGTAGACAAAAGTGACTCCCAAAGATCTAAGTTGAAAATCGGCCATCAGACCTCTGAAATTATCAGTTTTTGTTTGCATTCCATTACTTAAGCCTTCTGTTCGTATCATTGGGCCTACATATAAATCTTTTTTTGTGTAATCTCAATCTGGCTTCATAGCGCTTTGCAGCCTGTTTGTTTTCGAATTCAACGCATGAACATATTACTAGTTGTTGCCACTTTAGTTAAGCAATCGATTAAGCTCCATTTGCGGGGGAACTCCTTTCGAAAGCAGTATGAAAAACCCGGCCAAAGTTGAGCGGAAATTGAAATGCCAGGGCCAGAGGACCCATACCAGAACCCCAACCAGGACTTCCAGGACATCCATTATTTGACGCCCGCTGGCTTTAATGCAATCGAATCAAAACCCGGACCGAAAACCGACCATTTCGAACCTCTGTCTCTGCCTTTTGTTATGGTTTTTGCTTTAAACTGTATTTTAAGTGGATTAATTAATGTTGCGTTGTTTAAATCAATTATTTATGTATTCTTTCCGAGACCCCCCTCCCCCACACACTTACACGACACAGAAAAAAAAATAACAAAGAGCAGGAAAATTGCGAATTTTTTAAATCAATGCAGCCCATTAACTGCGAAATATGATGTACATACGTATATTCAATACCGAACACATTGTTCTACAATTTTTTCCGTAACTCCTTTTTTTTGCTGTGGTAAGCACATTACGATAGATTAACGTAAAACCGCTAATGATATAAATGTGACAAGCTGATAACGCTGATGATGATAGAAATACCTTTATCTCCGAACCATTGACAAGCATGTTCTTGGCCAAATCGTCGTTGTTTCTGCCCAGGGCTGAGTTCATGACAGATAAAGGTATTTGAAGAGACATTTGCAGAGAGGAAACCACATCTATATACATGGCGAATGACCATTTATATAGCGCAATACTGGGCAGACGTTTTTTGTAAACAATTCACGCACAAAGATGGTAAAAGAGGCCCCCAAACCATGTCGATAGAGCACTCGCATCTAGAAAACAAAACCAAAACCGAGTCCAAAGCATAAAATGATCGCGTCGTCAATAGATCCGTTATGCCTGGGGTCCTCCGCCCCTGTCCGCCCAACCTCGGGGACTTCAAATGGGTATTACCATACCCTACACCATATCTATTATATCTTTTGAAGTCCTAGTTGGGCAGTCAAAGGGCGGAGCGACCGAGCAACGCAAAATATGAGTAATGCTATAGTAAGACCCCCTAAAACCCCAACATCGATGCAAGCAAGGGTAAGTTTTTGCAATCATTTTAAGTCGATGTCGTGTGCCACAGATCCTGAGTACTGACAACTAAAGGTTATTTTCAGACGAGTTCCCACCACCCCACCAACCAGAACCAACCTATCAAGAACCAACAACCAACTAACCAACACTGACATCACCACAACCATCGATTAAGCATCTGCATTCCACTAACAGTCCGCAATCCGTCGGTCACAAGTTGTCAGTGCCCCTCTTCTCGGGCAGATCGCTCCGATACTGCCGCATATATTTCTCAAGCACCCCACACATTCCACAGATTTCATAATTACCCAAAAACCAAAACACAAGCACTGCCAAACGAAACAAAAACAATACTTCTCAAACACTTTTCGTTTTTTGTGTGTGAATCACAAGTTTTTGTCGCTTCTCCTCAGTTTTTGTGTTTTTGCATCCCCCATAATCCCCATATAATCAGCAATATTTGGTTCTCGATTGCATTAAACTTCAGTTCTTATCTCTCAGTCTCTCTCTTTTCCGTTGGCACAATTCGTAACTTGACCATTTAAAAGCCATTTCACGTGTCATTGTTTTTTCCAACCATTCGAAGCCAGATCCTAAATAAAATACTGCGAAGAGCACACGGCTGTGTATATATGCACTTCGGAGTGTATATGCTATATGGTATATAGCAGGTTTTCGCATATAGCCGTATATATGTGGGTGTCCCCAAATAGTTTGTCACCGATAACCGTCAACTGGCCGGAGGAGCATTAAGTTTCGATTATGTTGGCATTGTTATTCCTCGAACCCGTAGCCGCCGTTCAATTACCCAAACTCCGAATCACTAATTGGCATTGCTCCTTCTGCCCCCAACATGTAATTGCAACCCAATCAACTGAAACTAAAACTGAAACCAACTAACAACATAGTTTAGTCGTAGTCATCTAACTGCTAACTGGTAAATGGCAACTGTTATCTGCTAACTGGCGACTGTTTAGTGTCCTTTAGTAATAGCCTAGTTACTGCTAAAATTTAAACAATCTAAACTTATTAGCGACGACAACTGAAACAACATTAGTGTGTAATCTGGCGATGCTGGCATGCAAATTGGCATAATCAACGTGGGCAGGTGCACAGCGAGAAAGATTCCGATTAGAGTAAATTGTAACAATTTACAATAATGATATACCCTAATTAAAGTTGGGAGTTTTTTATATCTCTTAATAAGGTGCCTGAAAGTATGCAACATTTTTCATTGCCTACTTTTAGACAGATTTATAAAAGATATCAAAATCCCAGTGGTATAAGCATGATATATCTCCAATTTAAAATCCAAAACCTAAGGACAACTATTTAAAACACCTTTCTCTCTGTGCCAATGACCTTAATTTCAACCCGTTCTCGACCAAAATCAACAAACAGCCGCGTTATGCCAGCTTGTCCCTGATTTAAGCAGAATTTCGAAAGAGTGTAATCGCATTTATATACGTCTATATGTAGAGAGCACCGTAGTAGATATGCATATGCATAGACATATATCCGTGACCGTCGTGTGTGTATATATAGAGTGTGTGTGCTTGGTAGCTATACGTACGGTGTACGGGTATTTTATTTACCGGATAGGACGGCTCACGCTGCACGCCAAATTAATTTTAGAAATTATACGTTTGCAGAGTTCAACATGGTAGCTTGCAGGATAACGGACGCTCGTAACATTGCCGCCAATAATCATCATTTGCACAATCGCAGTACGGGCTCAATTTCCTCTGGTCAAGTGCCTTTAAAAAAGTGAGTATCCCCTTCGGTGGCATCTCTAATCTGACTCTAAATTCTCCCCCAAATTCGCCCAACTGCAAACCTTATCTGAATCTGTATCTTGTCATCTATCTGTCTACCCATTTCACTCTGATTGGCATCCGCCATGCACGTTCCACCGATCTACTCTCGCTCCATAGCAATACTGAACATTACCGTGATTATGAAAGCGTTTTTATAGTTCCAGGTCCATCCTGTCATAATCAAAATCGTAAGCAAACTTTTCTCAAACTTAATCAAAGTTTTCTTTAGTTGAGTTGGCTTCAGTTAAGTGATTTCTTGGTTATTCCCATGTGTTTAGTTTTGCATGAGGGGAATTAGGGGTTTCCTTAATTCCTCTTTAGAAAATATTTAAATATCGAGAGAGAAAGAAGGGTTGGGTAAGTCGATGTTCTTGTAATTTGGTAACTATAAAAGAAGAAGAACAGAAGCTTGAAACAGTTTAAGCTGGTGTCTAAAAGTATGCTTTCGAAAAAATTCGTTTATTGTAGCATACTTTCTGACACTGTTTTTGGGTACCTTAAACTTTTAGAGCTTTCTGTGGCAAGCCCAACTTTCTCGTTTCTATTTATTTCCTTCAATTTTCAAATACCTTGTTTCTTTTCATTGCGTCTTTGATTATTTGTTTAATTTGTGTGTACCGCCCTTACTAAAACCTTTTCTTCTCCCCCGCACAGGTACAAACAAACCCGAATATCAAGTCTAACCGCCATTCTCATTGCCATCCTCCACTGGATCTGGCCACCTGATCGCTGCACCAACTGCCACTCCATCTACAGTTCTCCGAACCTCGAGGATGGCGATGAGGGGGGCGGAGGAGGACGGAGGCGTTCCGTAAGCCGCATCCAACGAAGCCTCGACGGACGCTTTGTGCTGGATGTGGAGGGGGTCTCGAAACTGGGATACTCGCAACAGACCCTGGAATCGGCCAATGTGGATGTGGTGGACGGTGGCGGTGGGCTCTTCGAGCGGCGCAACAGCAACGTCTCCCAGAAATCCTCCAGCGACGATGGGGGATTCCTGTCGCGGCGGAACTTCATCACGGCTCGGGCTTCGTGGCGACGTCCCCTGGTGGCCTCCTCCAGCCAGCTGAGTCTCCAGTCGGCGGCGGATTCGGCCAGGGGCTTCCTCCAGGGCCTGCTGAAGATCGGGGGCAAGCAGGCTTCGGTTCCCAATCCTCAGTCCTACTTCGATGAGGCGGTGAGTGGAGCCCGCTATCAGAATGTCCTGCGTCCCTACACGAGCAGCAATAATTTGTATGGCAACGCGGACAGAAGTAGGCCTCTGCATATTAACACAATCAGTGGCAGTCTCAGCCAGCAGCAGCAACAGCAGCTCTACACTCCCTCGAGGATCTCCAGGATATTCTCCAGTTCGCCCCAGCAATTGCAGCCCCATCATCAGCAACTCTTGCTCACCAGCGGTGGTAGTGGAGCCTATCCCACGCATTTCAGCGACCTGAGCACCGTGTATCCCCCGAATTCCGCGGAGAGATCTTCCCATAACCTAAGCAGTAGATACAGGTACTACTCCCAGGAGCTGCCCTCGTTGAGAACCATTCAGGAGGAGACCCGCCGGCAGCAGCAGCAGAAGCAACATCCCCTGGAGGATCACTTTGTGCCGCTCCAGCTGCCATCGCCTCCCTCGTGGAGGAGCTACTACCAATCGCAGGCCAGCTATCGCCCAAGAACCCGCTGGTATCCACGTCATCATTCCAGGCTCTTCAGCAGCCGTCAGCAGCAGCACGAGATGCTCTCACCTCTGCCCCAACTGAATCTCAACCTGCGCAACTCCATGAATCCCGGGGGCCTGGAGGCCTCCCCAGAATCCCGCTCCAGTTCGAGTGGGTTTGGTTCGAAGAACACCTCAAACCACCCGGGGAGCACCAGTGAATGGAGGCTACTACCGCCCTATAGAGCACCTCCGTCGCCGCCCAAGCATTCGGGTTATTTTGGAGGACAGCAGGCCCAGGGACAGACGCCACACGGTTCCTACTCGTATCCCCGGGCCACCACGCCGCCCTACACGATGGCCCACTGGCTGGAGATGATCTCAAGACTGAACGCGGCCACGGACAGTAACCTCCCGAAGGCCCCCTGTCCCGTGGACGTGGGCAGTGTGGATGGGCACTACGAGTTCGATCCGGCCACGCCCACACCCAGTGCATCGAGCATGCTGCGCGAAGATCTCAACCTGCACATAGATACGCATCCCTATCACCACCACACACTGGGCCCCCTGAGCGGGAGTCTGCTGCACAGCCATGCCCCCTACAGTGGGGCATTGGGAGGAGGGCTGGGAGGCAGCAGGAAGCCACGATCTCTACCGATTCACCTGCCCCGCTACGACAACGTGGAGGTCAGACTGCAGGCCATGAGGGAGGAGTTCTATGCCTACCGCAAACGCCAAGCGATGCAGCAAATGGAGAGCGTTTGCTGAGCCAATGGAGCATTTAATTGAGCCCCAGCCACACCCACTTGCCAGCCCAAAACCACTCCCACAAAGAGCCAGATTCACGGATGATAGATACACCGACAAAGTTGGACAGCAATCAGACGCGATATGATATTGGATCAGGCCCCCGCAATTCAGAGATGAACTTTAAAAGTTTGGCCCCCTGCAAACTCACACCCAGAAAAAGCAAAAGCAAAGCAAAAACAAAACACTTAGAAGCCAGAAACAATTAGTAGATTTAAAATGAGATGAAAGCTGTGTACATATATTCGGGGGAGGGCCCCCAGAAGTTTAAGTATAATATTTAACAACTATAGCAATTATAGCAACATATTATTACAGAAATCGATAAACGTAAAATTGACATTTAACGCAAGTAAATGAAGCAAACACAAATTACAATTACAATTAACTATTATTTACGAGTGTATTAGATATTGATACTTAACGTAACACAGATCGAGATATGTTAAACATTGAGCATTAAACATTAATTAACAATCCACAAGCGTAAGCCTAAATTATGTTACCTTACAACTAAACTAAATTAATACGGAATATGCTAGCTGTTAAGCATTTAGTTGTTAACAACTAGAGAGCAGAAGTGGAGAACGAAGAGGCGACGACTCAAAATAAAAGCGCTAAAAGTAATTAAAACCACATATAGAGAAATTGTTTCATAATTAAATTATTTAACGACAAGAAACCTACAAAGCGAAGAAACAAAAAAAACGAAAGCGAAATAAAAACCAAAACAGTTTAACGAAAATTAAATGAAATATAACTGCTGCATATATGTTTACTGTTGACCTACACACGATAATTAACTCGAACAAATATTTATTAACCCAAAAGTAAAAGCAAAACACAAAGAAATCAATCGAAGAAAGGAAAGGAAACCCAAAGAGACTATTCTTTCCGGTTAAGATCAGAGCCCAGTGAGAAAGCTAGACGAAGGACCCCCATATGATAGTTTCCCGGGTTCCCCAGGGCGATGGTATTTGGTCTTAGGTTATAGGTCAGTTGTGTAAAGACAGCTCCCCGGATGCAGCTTAGTTTAACGAGACGAGGCGTTTCTGTTTTTTAAGTATTGTTAACGATAAACGGTAATTGATTAACGATTAACAATTAACGATAAACGATAAACATGTCTAAAGATCAAATTGTACGGAATGATGGTTTGACACAACTTGACGCCAAAACACTGCCAGAGCGAGAGAAGCGAGAAGACCGCGAGTGTGTATAACTTGTGTAAATTACAGAGCATATACAAACATAATACGATAACGATACCGATAATAACGATTACGATAACACTATTCAGGGGACGGTTGGAGCGCGAAACAAATCAAGAAATCAACTACGAATCAACCGACTAATGATCTCAAGCATTTCTTTTGGCCTTCAACTGCAAACGTATCTGTTTGCAAGCCCCATTTTTCCGACCTCTGATTTTCCCCCCTAACAATATGAGCCCGTCTGTCAGTTCTTCAAGTTCTTCAAGCGCGACCTCTAAGACCTATCCAGATCAGATGGGATTATCCTAAGTAGAGTAGGCCTTACAGATCCGCGCTTGTTGCATTCTTAGGCCGCAGAGAAAGTCGTATTTAAATTGAGATATGATAAACTAGCATAGAAGTTCTGGGATGGGAGGAAAACTCGAGTTGTGTTGCAAGTATTTTGTAAATGTTGAGGGTATTCAAGTAAATAAGTTGATTTTTGTAATGCCTAGGACACCCACACTCTAACACGCCCACACTGAGAACACACACACATTAAACGTTTAACTAGAACGAAATAAATTAATTAATTAACTGAGCATTAACGGAAAGCGAACGAAGTGAGAAAAGCGCAAACGAATAATTGCAAAATGACAGCATAAATTGAATTTTAATTGAGCCACGGAGCCGAGAGACGTTAGGCGCAGGACTTTAAGGCAAATAGATACATATATGATTATTTATACGAACGAGTACGAGTGCATGTATTATGTACATGCGGCACGTATATATGGATATAGATACTGGATTACACGGCATGTACATTAAGTAAGAGGAATACATTAAATCTAAGTTAAGTAAATCTAACGCTTTAGTCTGCCACTTTGATTTTTGGACAAGGTGCGCCAGTTAACTTTTCGACTCAACTCGACTCGACTCAAATGAAATGAACAAAAATAGGAACTATCAAAGGAAACAAAATAAGAAATATAAGAAAGGGAAATCTATATTCTTTTGCACCTCCTTCCACTTCGACGACCATTTCGCCAACATTTCCCCGGAACACATTACTTACCAACTTTCGCCTCACTTCCCCCTGTCCGCCAACACACTTTCACTTTCCAGACTTTCCACTTTCCCCACTGCAATTCCAATTCAGCATATATAAATCGTACAAGGATAAATCAGTTTAGAACGAAATATATTGTAATTAATACAGACACACAATTATAAAGAGAAATTAGCAAAATGAACAAAATTTTTAAACAAATAAAACTTACAAAACAAAGCAAAAAAAAACAAACAAACAAAAAACCAAACAAAAAACAAATAAAAATACAAAACTTGAAATTGATCAAATAAAACCGTAAACCTGTGTTTTCACTGCCCATTCCGTCTGGAATATCCCGGAAGTGGGCCTTAATTGATGCCCCTTTGCTTCCACACAAAATATCACTCATACGCCACCGTGGCCAACCTGAAGATGACTGCCTGGCATTGGGGCAATTAAGGTAATGAAATTCACAAAAATTCCGTATAAATAACTCGCGGATGCACACTGGATATATCCGACTTGCAGGAACGATTGACACAGTTTTTCAATGAATGAACTCCCATAAATGGGAATCATGGTTTAACCTTTTATTGCTGGGATAGTTCACTCTTGGGGCCAAATGCTATCTGCAACACTTTGGCGATCGCCTAATTATTTAAGTGGATAAACGTCTGCGAAAGCGAATTGTGGGGGAGACGCTTTCCAGACAAAGGAGACCTCATCAAAGCAGATGGCGTGGGCGTGTGTCAAATGTCAAATGCAGTCAAACGTTTGACAGGCGAGAGAAAAGAGAAGATCATAGAAGCAATCATCGGCTGGGATCGGGGTTGGTCGGCTCTTGGTTCTACTGCAGAGAACAAAAAACCCTCTATCTTTAAGCTAAATATCAAAAGAACCCTCTATCTTTAAGCTAAATATCAAAAGAATTCTTTGGAAAATGTAGAACAACCGGGTGGAATTCCTCAGCTATGAAGGGACTTTTTTTTAAATGAAATCCCCTTAAGAAATATATTATTTTGATCGTATATCATAACTGGGTTCAAATCCCATCTATGAATAAAAAAACTTGTTTTTTCTATTTCTACTTAGTAATTTATCCAAATCCTGACTACAAGTTAGGTAGTTTTTTCAAAGTCTAGCATTAAATCCCCAAATGGATCATAAGATATCATAATATTCTTTCTGTGTAGCATAGATCGCCACAAAAGCCCGGCCTCATCTGCCACTCGTTCTGCAGTCTGATCTCGGTTCGGTCTCGGCATTCAGTAGCTCTTCTCCAGCCGCTCAGTTCAGTTCGCAACCCTCGAAAAAGCGCCGCAACTCAGCCGTCGTATAATACTATACCTATACTATACCCGCACTATACCTGAACGGAACTGCGCACAAAGATATAGTACACAACGGATCGGGTTTCGTGCGCCTTAGAAAATCCGAATTCCGCGAGAGAGCTCTGCCTCGCTTAGAGCCAATTGACCTGATTTCGGGTTGGGGTTTTTAATTTGATTTTGCGCATTCTGGCAACGCGGAAACATTATGCAAGACACCGCGCGTGAGTGACCGAGTGCAAGTGCAGTACCCATTAGAAGCAAGAAAGTATCTGAATAAAATGCCAGCGAAACGCAGCAGAACACTCCGGCAGAGCGGATCTTCTGGGTCTTCGCTGCTGGCTCTTCTGGCGATTCTTTTCCTAACGAGCATATCCTGGGCGAGCGGTGCCCGCGATCACAGGCGACAGACCAACCTGGAGGCCAAGGTGGGCTCCCACGTGGTCTTCAACTGCTACATCGACTTTCCCTTCGATGCCCCCATTCCGTACTTGGTGCACTGGAGCAAGGATGTAAGATACTGAGAAAAGCGAAGAGTAAAAAAGTTTATAAAGGAAATATAGTTCCAAATTGTATTTTTTTAAGTGCTCTGAATTTTCTTCTTTTTAGTGGAAATATTTTAAGTAAACCGATTATTTTAATATAACTATTTACCAAACAAAACCACGCGAAATATGTAAATATCAAGCGAACTTTTTATCTGTGCTGGCCCACTCACTTATTTATGGCTCACGCCGACGCGCACGCAGTTCTTAAATGAAATTGTCGAAATTATTAATTTATCAGACACGTAGGTGGCCCAGACCCCGACCCCTGGACCCCGGAACCCGGGACTCTACAGAACCCCCCTCCGGCTGGCTGACTGACTGACCAGGGCCAGTCCGGAATGCTTGGTTAGCCTTAATTGCGTCTGCTGGATGCTGTTGGTCCAGCGCAGCGTGGAACGCGGCTCCCACATTCATTAAAAGGGTCGCACTTTACGACCGCACTGCAAGAATCCCGGTGGCCAAAAATGGTTATAAGTAAACAAGATACTTATAAGTCCACATGATTAGTGATCACATGAAAATAAATGAATGGGAAAGCCCTGGGCTTATTAATAAGGTTCTTTAAGTTTAATGAAGAGTCAGAGGTAACAGAAAAATATTTTAAGTACTTATTGGGATTTTCAAATTTTGATAGGTTGTCATTCTTTTTTTATCAGGCAAGTTAAATATGTAAGGATATTTTAAGGACTTTTTCAGACTTGCTACTTTTAATTGGTTGTAATCCTTCTTTTATCAGCCAAGTTGAAGCTATGAGGATTCACTATTAAATCTAATATTTGTTGCGACTTATGATCAACTTGAGAGATAATATATTATAGTATATTAATAGTATATTACTATTCTTAGGTGACTTTGATAAATGGTTCGTTTTATTAGGTGGCAAATAGATGTATAATATTATTTGACAGCCCTAATGATTATAAATAAAACGATATATTTCGTTTTGCAGATCCTTTAAAATTTAATTGTATACAACTTTTTGGGAACTTAATTTGATGGATCTTGCTTACTTATCAGTTAATAGGTAAACAATTTTATTTTTTAACCTCATCCTTAGGGACAATGTTTTTTAATAAGACAAATTAAAGCTCCGTAAAATCATTTGTATTGTTTATCTTTTTTGACAAGTGCAGTCAGCCATTGCATCGCAGAAAATGCAATCGCCGTGCCAGTGGGGTGGCTCCCCATCCGCATCATTCCCAACCCCATCCCATCAACCCCGTCCCCATGGAGCACCACCAAGGTGGTTGTGTTGGTGGTTCGACGGACTGGTGGGTTGGTGGATCCCCGCCCTTGGCTACTAATTAAAGCGCAACCACATGCAGTCGATCGGGTCGCATCCTGGCTGCATCGCTGCATTCCTGGCCGGCTCCTCCTCCTCGCTTCCGCTTCCGCCTCGCCATTCGCCATTTTCCATATAAAATTAAATTTAATTTGACGCGCCGAGGAGTGATTTCAGTATGGCAAACACTTTAAATTACCAACACATCACATCGGGGCAAAAACAAATCGCGGAAAGCGAAATGCGAAATGCGAAGAGTGTCAGTGTGAAGTGTGACATCAAAGACAGCGGGGTAAGTGAACCAGTTGAAATCAATTTCAATTGGATTCAATCGAATTGAATGGCTGGCATTTTGTTGACAACTGTGAGTAATGCAATTTAATTCAATTGCAAATTCATTGCAATCCTCGCAGACAATCAGAGCGATTTCAGCGATTTTCAGACAGAGCAATATGTTCCGGCGTGCGTTAGTATTTAAATCGAGTGAATTACCATTCATCGCACACGCCCGTCATCAGTGGCCATCAGATGTCCACTCCAGACCCCCTTAACCCCTTAACCCCTATGCTGTCTTTGATTCAGATCACATCGCATTCCCATCGGTAATCGGGGGTCTGTCCCGCTTATGTTTTTACCTATTTAGCTGGCTGCTTAATTTGCTTTTTTCCCGCTGGTCACTCCCCTTTCCCATTGTGTTTCCATGCTTTTTGTCCACTCGGTCAGCGGGTCATGATGTCATTTTGATAGATACACTTTAATTGCGCTCGAAAAAATGGGTTTTTCTCGGCTATAATTAAACAAACTCATACGCGCGATTTGGAGTCCACGGGCATATGCATAATCTGCCTGATTTATGGCCTTTTCTATACATTTTTAGTGTGTGTCTGCAAATGTATTCCATGTTCTACGTATTCTATATTGTAGAGCGACTTTCACGGCCACCGCGAGGCTGGGTTGCAAATTTTCGCGCCACAACGACGGCAAAATTACCGGATAAATCAAGTTACGTTTGTAATTTGTTAGATAATGCTGATAAATGTGTGTGCGGCGGCAGACGACACTTGACACACAGTTGGGTGTACATAATCATAGTTATGGGTTAGGACGGGCGGATCTTGAGTGCACCATAATCTACTCAAGGCGGTTTCGCCATAGCTCCCATCCAATCCGGTCCCATCCCGTCCCATAAAACGGTGA
Source organism: Drosophila subpulchrella (assembly GCF_014743375.2). Taxonomy (NCBI): domain Eukaryota; kingdom Metazoa; phylum Arthropoda; class Insecta; order Diptera; family Drosophilidae; genus Drosophila; species Drosophila subpulchrella. Next base: position 24,922,495 of record NC_050610.1, read on the forward strand.
TGCGATGTGGGTGACATTGATGCCGGGCGGTGCATCTTTCCCGATCTCAATTAAAGCACAAACCTAATGTCAATAGATCAACTGACACCCACTGCATCCGATGTAGAAACAGCACACAATTAAACGTATCCCATATACCATATCCGATATCCCATGGCACAGCTGCTTTTTTTGCGGTCGGAGGCTATCAATAACCGGGAAAACAGAATCCCTAGCATGCGGTTTATGGGGTGTGACAGTCCTAACCCGGCAAATAAAATGCAGTGTACTATATGGCGTATGCTATAGGGTATGGCACGTATAGACGAAAGTCAAGTGCGCAAACAAAGCGAGCATAAAAATGTGTGTGCCAGAGCAATTAGAACAGCGGCCAGCGACCGCAGCCGATTCAATTGCATTTAAATAATTTAAGCCTAACGCAGTTTTTTCCGACTCTTTGCCATATGATGCAACGCAAACACATTCTGTTTACCCGCATGCCATTATTATTTTTTCGCTTTTTTCGCCTTTCGGTTTTTCTTGTTTTGCCTATGCACATGTATAATTGCCAGGCCATATATTTAATAAATATTGACAAATATTTTCAGCATTAATTAAAACAAAAATAATTTAATATGCCACCAGGCAGAGAACCGCAAAAACAGCAAAGAAGAAAAAACCGCTTTCGAATTGAATTATTATCCGCCTATAAAGCGATAATCTATTGCCCAGATTAGATCTTTTTATGGGCGAGTAAATGTTTTTTTTACTTTGACAGATTTAGCCTTTGAAAGCCGCAGGCCAAGCCATTTTTACGATTCACTCTGATAGATAGTTGATTGATCTAAAACACAAACGCATTTCAGGGTATCAAATTAATTTATAATTTTCTCTATCACCATTAGTGGGAACGATAAGCACACTAATCAAACTGGACAGTGTAATGCATTTAATGGCTGTCACAATGCTATTACAAATCCAGAATGCTACGTTGTCAAAATAATAAATTGAATCATTGTTTCGCCATCAAATTAATTGTTTAAGCTAGCCATCCAAACAGGAAGAGTAACCCATTCGAAAGGGACATGTGTGTATGATGATATAGGTTCCTCTTTCTGCAGACGTTACGCATCTTGTTAGACTATACTCTATTTATCTTGAATAGTGTGGTGCGTCAGAATTTGATTCTAGTCCTTTTTCAGAAGTCCAGTCGAAAGGACAAACCCACTTATCAAATTGGACAGCTTATTGCATTTAATGGCCACCACAATGGCATTACAAATCCAGAATGGAACGCTGTCCAAATAATAAATTGAATCATTATTTCCCCATCAACCTAATTATTTAAGCACCCATTAAAAGGGGAAAAGTAATCCATTCGCTAACATCATAAATATTACGTTACGCATCTTGGTAAACTATATTCTCGTTGGTCTTGAATAGTACGGTTTGCGAATTAAACTCAAATCCTATTTCAGGGGCGGGCTAGCATTGAGCACTTCAAGTGCGCCGCGCCACGTGAGCCCATTTAAATTTGTCAACAAAGTAGCGGCATGGGTTCCTCACCCCCCAATCAACCTTCCCTGGTTATTGTTATATTCTTGTGGGGTTTTGGGGGCCTTTGAAAGCCGTTGGCCACCGCTGCGCTACGTCACAATCATGGTCGGGCACCCGAAAGGGGGCCCCAAAAAGGGGGGGCTGCTGTTGTTGGGCTCAGCGGGAGTTTGCGAAAATTATAATGGCGCATGGGGAGAAATCGGGGGCATAAACAATCGCACACACACGTCTGACACAAACTGTTACACAGCGAGTGTGTGTGGGCGTGTTCTCTATATAGATTCCGCATTGCTCATGATTTATAACTGCAATTGCAGCCCCGAGATGGCGGAGCCAAATCATAACCAAGCAGGGGAAATTTGTATCTAGGTATTTCGTACTCGAGAGTTGCAATTCTCATTGTCATTTCATGGTTCAGCTGGCATTCACAACAAATATGCACTTAAATGTGTACTTTTCTTGGGAGAGATAAATTTTATTACTCAAAATTTGGTATGTAACTTGAGGAATCTGGATCTGGTAAATTTTAGATTTAATATTTATTAAAAAATATGCATACAGTAAATATATTTATGGCACTTCTCTACCCACAGAGCAAGAAAATCTTCACCTGGTATGAGCAGGAGACCTCCACCAACGAGCTCTTCAATGGCCGACTGCATCTTGTGCAGAACCATCCGGAGTTTGGAAGAGCCTCCGTCAATCTGACTGCCATCCGCGAATCGGACCAGGGCTGGTACCACTGCCAAGTAAGCTTCCCCAACCGCTCGCCCTCGGTCCGCAACAATGGAACCGCCTACCATCTGGCGGTCCAGGGTGGATCCCTCATTCGAATCCCGCCCGTGAACCAGACCATCCAGGAGGGACAGACCGCCTTCTTCCACTGCGTGATGAAGTACCCGGATAACTCGCAGGCCTCCTGGTACAAGGACGGAGTGCTGCTGCAGGAGGTCCAGGATCTGGTGAGGAGATCCTACATCGGTCCCGACGGCAGCCTGAGCATCGATCCCACCATGATGAGCGACCTGGGCGAGTACGAGTGCAAGGTGCGCAACCACGAGGGCGAACTGCAGACGGCCAAGGCCTTTCTCAACATACAATGTGAGTGGGGCTTGGGTTTTCTAGAAAGTATTAGAATCTTTAAAATCTTTTTTAAGGAAACATTAGCATAATTTCATATTTAAGGGATCAGGATTCGCTAAGGTTTCGAAATCATTTAAAAAGGCGCATAGAAGTATGCAGTAAAAGACGAATTCTTTTAAATGCCGGAAATGTATTGTTGCATACTTTTAGACGCCACACCCAATTCAATCCGAAAAAATGTTCCATATATAGTTTTGGGTTGGTTTTCAAACGGAGAGGCTGTTTTCCGAAAACTGAATCATAAGTTGGTAATGACAATATCCTCTTTTCTGCCCCAGATAAGGCCAAAGTGATTTACGCCCCGCCGGAGGTTTACCTGCCTTACGGCCAGCCCGCCGTGCTCGACTGCCACTTCCGGGCGAATCCGCCGCTGAAGAATCTGCGCTGGGAGAAGGACGGCCTCCTGTTCGACTCGTACAACGTGCCCGGGGTGTTCTACAAAATGAACGGCAGCCTGTTCTTCGCCAAGGTGGACGAGAACCACGCCGGCAGCTACACGTGCACGCCCTACAACGACCTCGGCACGGACGGACCATCGCCGGTCATCAGCGTGATTGTGCTCCGGCCGCCCATCTTCAGCGTCACGCCCAAGGCCATCTACATCCAGAAGCTGGGCGAAGCGGCCGAGCTGCCCTGCGAAGCCATCGACCGGGACGGAAACAATCGGCCCTCCATTGTCTGGAGCAGGGTGAGTCCATATTGTCCGCTTTGTCCGTATTGTCCGTACTGTCCGTACCGTCCGTATGGTCATTGTCATCTGGGACTGCCTAAAATGGCAAAAGGCAGCTGCCGAATGGTAATGCCAAAAGGGGAGCGCATGCAGTTTCACTTGATTGCATTTTTAATTATGCATACTGGCAGTTCCACCTGACCAGGCACTGCGAGAAAAAACGGTTTGTTAGTTAAACTTTTATCAAGTCGGAAGATAAATATCATCATAATATTTTCCTAAATACCGAATAATATAATGCTTAAAGTGCTAGAGAAATTATAGGGTGTGTCTAAAAACCAAATTAAATAGGACTTTTAAATATTTTTATACAACTTTGAAAATGAGATATTTAAAGGGGTGTCTAAAAGTATGCAACGAAAAACAAAGAGTGACATTTAATATAAATTGTGACATACTTTTTGACATGAGCAAATCGTTCGACACTTAGGATCAGTTAATAATCCCATCCCATCTCTTTTTATCGGTGTAACTCTGATTTGGGCCCCTGACTCTCGTTCCGCACCCAACCAATTTGCAGAAGGACGGGACCCCACTGCCGCCGGACAGGTTCAGTCTCAGCGGCGGCAACCTGACCATCACTGGCCTGGTGGAGGGGGACCGTGGAATATACGAGTGCTCGGCCACCAACGAGGCGGCCACCATCACGGCGGAGGCCGAGCTGATGATTGAGAACATCGCGCCCCGGGCGCCGTACAATCTCACGGCCAACAGCACGGAGACCTGCATCACCATACGCTGGCAGCCAGGTGAGAAAATGGGTGTAATTGGGTGTGGAAGTGGACGGGGGGACATCTTTCGGTGCTCAACGCTGATTTCGAAATGCAGTATGGAGGCCCTTCGCTGAAAGGATCAGAGGTGTGCATAAAGCCCTAGTTTAATGGTCAGCCTACGCTCTTATATAACCTCCTATCTCAAAGGGATTTTCACAAGGAAAAATGTTTGTTTCATATTGTTAGTAGTGGCAGAAATGCGGCAGATCACGGGCAGAGTCTATTTTAATAAATTGTTGAAATCAATCCCCTTTAGGATACCTTCGCCCCCACTTGGAGTACACCGTGTGGTACCGACTCATGGAGGCCCCCGAGTGGCGGACCCTTCGCGTGCTGGACAAGAAGGTGATGGAGGCCACTGTGCAGCACCTGCAGCCTGGCAAGGAATACGAATTCATGGTGCTCAGCCAGGACAAGTACGGCGACGGGATGTTCAGCAAGCAGTTCCGCTTCCAAACGCAGCGTAAGATTATATACTTATCTGAAAGTAAGGATAATAAAACAGATATCCTTGCAGCCTCGCCCATCAGAGCGGAGGACGTTGATGCCCAGCAGCTGCAACATGACCTGGGTCAGGTCACTGCTCCCGCTGGGGGACTGGGAGCTCCCTGGAACCTCACTGCCATTAGCAACCAGCAGGGCTGGCTCCTCCACTGGGAGCATCCCACCCAGGGACTAGAGGGCCTGCGATTGTACGCCGTCCGCTGGTGGAAGGAGCCGGAGCACTTCCTCATCGGCCACGCGGAGACCTTCGACAACTACTACCAGCTGCGCCACCTCAAGGAGGACACCCTGTTCAAGGTGCAGGTCCTGGCGGTGGGCACCAACACCCAGCAGTCGGTGCCCAGCCACGAGCTCCTCATAGACGTGCCCTCTCAGCGGAAGGTTCGCGCCCTGATCATCGGCAGTTCCGTGGGGGTGATCTTCCTGCTCTGCGCCCTGTGCGCTTTTTTATACGTGAAGCGGAGCTGCCTAAGGCACCTGTTCGCCAAGGATAGCTCCGCTGGCGAGGATGAGGACACCGCCGAGAGCGGCGACTGCGACAGCGACGAACAGGACCAGCGGGATCGGGACAGCATCAAGATCCGCCAGTCCACCTGAGGATTGCTCCAGATCCGCTGGCGATTTGACAGCAACTAGGTTGGCCAGTGAAACCAAGGGAGGGGTGGAAAAAAGAGGATAAAGATGAAGATGAAGATGAAGGTGGTTCACCGTGCACCAGTCCGTGGGAATCTGACTTTTAATATACGTCTAGCTGCTATCTGTACAATAAACTCTACTAATTGTAACGCCAAACTAACCGAATTCGAAAACCAAATAAAACAGAAAAGACATTTTTAATGTGTATTTGAATGGGTTTTATTTAAGTGGCTAAGAGGTTTTTATAAGGTTTGGTGAGGGGCAAATATACAAAATAGGTAATAGTGGATAGTTTTTTGGCACATGAATATGTGATACGATTACCAATCTCATTATATGAACCAACTTGAGCAAATTGTTATTGTTGGAAAATATTTTAGAAACCCGCCTCAATTCAAATAACCCGCGTTATGGGTAGCATTTTTCGAACAGAGCTTTTTCGACCTTACTCTCTCTGGTTTGAAGATAATTCCGAGGTAGCTTTCGAGTGGATGAGCTTTTTCCGTTACGGCTGGGTGCATTTAAATATTAGTCACCAAGTGGTTCCTGAGACTGCGTTCTGCAATGGCCCCTGAGCAGTATGTCTGGCACGTATTCCACCCACTGACGTCGCGTTCGTTAAGATCCAATTAACCATTACGATCCGAGGCACTCGGCTGTGCACTGACAATTAGCTATTGTTTTGGGAAGCCGCTGCATTGCAGTTCCAGACTTTATGTCCCGAAAAAACACCTGAAAGTACTTTAAATGCACCCAACTTGGCTTGGTTGCCCAATGTACCTGGCAGATTCGCATTAAGCAAAAGTGCAGCTGCACCTGAAGCGAAATGAAAGGCAAGCCCAGTCCCCCGAACTGATAACACTCGATGACACTCCAGCCTAATAGGGCATTCCCATTTGATTCCCGTTCCCATTGAAACCGAAACTGAAATCGACTCTGGCTATCGTCCATTGGCACTTCCATTTAACTCTAATTGAATTTTGCGCACAGTTCCACAAGCTATCATGATTATTATTACATAGCTTCGGCCAAGGCTGACGGACAATTTAAATAGCAGCTAAAAACAATGTGCGGCTGATATAAAAATAAACTATTATTAAGGTCGATGCGATTAGAAGTCCCCCGACTGCGCATTTTCCCCGAGAGTTACAAAGTCGGTTGGTATTGGGGATATAGCTCACGTTTTGTACCTTTGGTTGAGATATTCAGTCGCCAAGGAGAGAAGTGAGGGGGGATTACTCATACTGATATCGGCCCCCGCTCTCCATTTACCCCCCTCCAGGGTTCTTCGAAGAAATCGCAATTGTTTTTGTTTAGTTTCCGCGCTTTGTTCTGCGATCGTGAGGTTCAAAGTTCGCTATCATTCAGACAAATATTGTAAGTGAGTGGCAAAAAAACAATGTTTCTCTTCGGGATATCTATTCATTACAGAGGAAGAAATTACGTCGACCTACTTCCAATATAGTTATTTAGTATACACAATACTAATAAATATAATATAATAAAATATAATCTATAAATAATGTTCAAGGATAACTAAATGGTATACCCTTTATATTCCATATACCTGCTCCGATCTAAGCTCGAAATATCTATTCATTACAGAGGAAGAAATAACGCTGATTTACTTATTTAGTATGTACAATACTAATAAATATAACATAATAATATATAATTTACAAACAATGTTCAAGGATCACTATATGGTATACCCTTTATACATACATACCATATTTTCTCAATGGTATATACCCTATGTTACTATTCCATATACCTGCACCGATCTAAGCTTTTCAGTCTAGAGTCTGAAATGGGCAGTACTTACTGCCACCTGGCCTTTGGTAATTTCAATTTACTCACAGTAAAAACCGAAAGTGCCCAATTAAGTTACGACATACCCGCTTTTCTCGCCGTGTACTCCCGCTCTCTCTCTCTCTGTCTTTACCCGCTTCTCTGGGGAGTTTCGCTCCATCAAATCCAAGTGCAGCTGAACCCAAATCGCACCGAATTTCCCACTGGGCCGCCGCTCTTTGTGTGTGTTTACAGTCAGCTGTTTTCTGAGCAGCGGAACCCCCACGCACACTTGTGCGCCATGCGCACTACCGCTCACAGACACTCGGGTTAATTTAAGTGTATGCCAGCGTTTGAATTAAACGTCGTACAAAGCGAGAGAGCCAAGTCTTCCCCATTGACGAAACCCAAATAGTATCGCAGAGTGCTGGGAAGGTACTCTGTACCTAGGTGAGGTAGAAGCTGTGGGTATACATAGTACCTAGGTCACTTTTTGCGATAACAGAACTCCACATCATCTCAGTTCGGCTAAGAAAGCACGGCAAAGATGCAATTAAAAGACTTCACATACTGATTTGTAACTATTTCGTACCTTTTCCGCAGTGCTTTATCTCTTAGTAGACTTACTTTTTCTGCTTTTATATAAAATCTATGTGTTTTAAAAATACTATATTCCTGGTGTCCTAAGAAATCTCTTTCGCCAAGTTCCAGGTTAAATTTTTAGACCTAAGGTTGGAATTTCTCGAGAAGTACTTTCTGTAATTGTTATTTAAATGCCTTTATATTTTACAAATATATTTTTAAATATTTCAGTATAGTTTGAGAGATAGAAACGTCGGATAATAAAAATATAACATATTAGATAAATGATATAGGTTCGCATTTACATTTGTTTATGATATATGATATGATATATATGATATGGTAATGATATGCTAATTTGGTATTTCAGAACCCAGGACAATTCCTATTCTTCAAGATACGTATATCCAGAGTATGTGATATTGATATGATATATTTTTTAACATTCCAGTATCCAGCTCACTTCTTTCTCTCCAAGGTAGTTATACCAAGAACCATACCTATTGGTAACACCTATGGTTTACCTTGGTCCACATCTAGGTACAAGAGTCAGACAACCCCCATCTCTGGTGGTAGCCGAGAGCCTGCTCCGTCTCACACAGATACAGGTACCCAAATACCACAGTGCCAGACTACCAAAGTATCTGAAGCGGGAGCGAAAGCGCTCTCAGCTGGCAGCTGGTAGCTTAGCAGCCGCAGTCTCGCTTCTCAGTTTCGGTGGCTGTTTCTGTTTCTGGTTCAGTTCAGTCAGTTCGTCGTCGTTCGCGCTGCCTGAATGTTGTTGTCTCCTGCGATCGAGCGGGAATCTTCGGGATTTAGGAATCGAGTCCAATCGAAACGGATCGGATCGCGCTGAATAAAACACGTTTCGGCACGGAACAAGATACACTTTTGCGTATTCCTGGAGCGCCTCGCATACCATCTGGTGTTTCGGTTTCTGGTTCGGCTCTCCCGTAGAATCGCCATGCCCTTGTGGCGCATTTGAATAGCTGTCGTTGTTTGTTTGTTTGCTGGCTGCCTCAACCATAACAAAAAAAAAAAAAAAAAAGAATTCAAGAGCACGAGTGCGGTGTAAATAGACCTCTACGAAGTAGAAAAAGTATCTAACGTGCTAGGCAGCGGGACTGCGGACCATCTCTTCTGGCAGCGGCCAAAAAGATATAATGCTAATAAACCAAAAACACGTTTTATGCCGTTTGTGTTTTGCTCTTCTCGGAAAAAAGCCTCATCTTAATCGAAATCCAAAGGTGAGCATGAGCACTACTAAAACACTTTATGCGAGTGAAGTTATTGCGTCGTTCTGAGGCCTTTTCCTCTGCAGCCTGCAGTCGCAGTTTCACCACCCCGATGAACTTTCCGACTTCCCAACCGGAGTTACATAGGCATACCTCCCCCTTAGGCAGACCCATATGTATCTTTAATGTTTTTCTGCCTTTTGTATCTGCAAAGAGCGCCTGCGCTCTCTCGGGAAGGTGGAAATTTTGCAATGTTCTCCGGCGCTGGCTGCTGTTTTTCAAATGTTTATGCCCCGCGCGCCATTTGTTAATAGCATATGACACATCTGAAATCTGGCAGGTTAAAGTCGGGCCGTTCGAAAAATAATAGAACATGTCGGGCCAGAAGGAAAAGCAGCTTAGGGGTCGGGGTTTGGAGGGGTTTCCAAAACTGACCTACTTTTAATGGCTTTGGTTAGGGTAGGACCTCATCTCGGGTCATCCACCCACGAAAACTGCGAGAGAAGTGCGAGTTTGTGAGAATCCGAAAATCGAAACTCCCCTTGTCCGGCGGATTGATTACCAGATTAGACAATACGCAGCTGTGCGTGGCCAGTTTCGAGTGCCGGTGGCCTATCCACTTCCGAGATAAGGAGTCGATGGCCGACAACAGCTGGCAGTCATATAACTAAAACCCTGTACGGTTCTATAGTAGTGTGCGACTACGCGCCTTACATCTTCGGCAATTGCGATTAGCGAAAAGGAAGCCCGCGCCCAGTAGCAGGAAGCCTATCGGTCTACCCATCTAATCACTAATCGAACTGCAAACAAATCTTTCATAAAAACTCGTGTGCACTGGGCAAAACCTTACTGACTTTGCCAAAACAAAAAGGGCGATACGATAAACATTGTCCGCAAAATGCATGTATCATGCTCTAAATATAAACTCGATATCTGTAGGACCATTTTAAATATTAAATAGTAAACATCCTCTTAAAATGTTTATGGGCTTAATTTATAGAAGTGTAGAAACTATGTCCCATTAAATAAGCAAGTCAACGCAATTGGTGATTCTAAGAATTTGATATTGCTTTGGCTTCTTAGAAGAAAACTCTTGAAAATTCCTCCATTATTTATTATTGTACATAAACAGCATACCTAAATCGACTACTAAACTAAAAAGGTCCGTCTGTGAAAACGCTGAAAACTATTTCCTTTCACAGTAAAAACAGAAGATTGTATATATCATCCCTCTATGGTATGTTAGTTTTATAGGGAAGACAAAGTTCCTAAAACCCTTCGAACTTTCCTTCCAGTGTACGAGTAAGTCGGAAATCTCATCGCTAAACGGTTAACGTAGAAATCTTATCAGACGGCCACCTGCAAAATCAGTTCCCAGTGCAGGCAAACCCAGCTCGCAACTCCCGATGCAGTGGACTTTGCGAGTGTTACAAGCTCTATAGATGAGTGTATCTCTCTGAGGGGTATGGGTTCGTGTGCCTGGGTACCAGTGCACTGGTCACTGGTTCTTGGCCGGACTGCCACTAACAGCTGTTTATGAAGCCCATTCCCCGAGCCCTCGAGTGTCTGGCATTGAATTCAGCGTTTATCGGGTGTCGTCGTTTCTCAACTGGGTCTGTATTTGTAAATATATGTCTGGCTCTCTGGGCATTGTTCAGTAATTAGAAATTCATGCTGCTTGGTGCCATGGGGCAACCTCCAAGCCGTAGGCCTCGAGAACCACGAGGGGGCTGTGGGTGGTACTTCCTGGGCCTGTGATGTAATATATGCTCTGTTCGAGAGTGCTCGATACACTCGTATGTGTATCTGTGCGAGCTCGTCAAATCAATAGAGGCAACACCTCCATTTAAATTATGCTTGATTTGCATCGCTTTCCCATTTCCCTTTCATTCCAGAGCTGAACTGAGAGGAACCACCTACATTTACATGTACTTCCAATGCAGATGCCAATCCTCAGTGTATTCAATTAAATAGAAGCAAGCGAGGGCCACAAATAAAGATCACAAACCAAATGCTGACGCCATATGCCAATAAAAAAGCCAAGAACTAAACGGATTCACAAAGGAAACCCCACAAACTAGAGCCATGAACGAGCTGCAGGCCTCCAGTGTCCCGCTGGTGGACAAGTGCTCCTCCCACGCCGTCATCCTGCCGGCGGCCAAGAGTCCCAACAAGGTCTCCGATTCGGCGGCCACAACGGCACCCAATGCGGTCCTCTACACGAGCGGGAATATGTCCCTATCTACGCTCTCCACGGGCAGCAATCCGCATCCCAATCCAAATCCCCGACAGGAGCCAGTGCCGCTGCTCAGCCAACTTAAGCTGACCAACGACCTCAAGCAGAACAACCATGGGTAAGTCTTTATGAACTGAGAATGTTATGTTGTTCGTATCTTTATGATGGGAACATATAATCAATACGTTATCCGTGTAAATACCTCTCGTCAAAGTTTCTGTGGAATCGTAAATAGAAGCAAGTAATATCACAAACTTATTTGTAGGACCGGGTTCATATCCCACTGGTGTCCCGCACATTTTTCAATCTTATTTTCGTAAGAATTTGGTCAAATATGTTGATAGATTATATCTTTATTAAATTCCATTTTATAAAATTGACAATATTACTTAGCAGACTTACAAAGATATGAGAATCCCCTATCTCTTCGTTTCTGCGTAGGATACGATAATTGCATTAGTCGGGATTAGGCTGGAATAGTGGGATAGCGGGTTTTAGGTTACCCGGGGAACTGTCAGTCCAGCTGTGGGGATTATAAGCGGGAATGAATTGAATTATGTCCCCTGACCCTGAAGTGCTGTATAGTATTGCATTATTTCCTGCGGCCACTCTGCAATTTCCGCTCGTGGGAGCCAAGGACTCAGGCTTTCCTGTGGGGGCAGTGGGTTTTGCGGCTTAGTGGAAAGGTGGTCGAGTATCAGCTAACTAATCACACTGTCACAAGTCACTTTTCCTCTGAGGCGACACTTCTATTTTTAGCAGCTACCCGCATAAGACCATTAAAAAATCAAAGCAATGCAGGGGAGTGGGAATTCGAGGGGGAGCTATTAATAAGACCGTCGAGTCAAAATTAGCACGCATCTGCAATGCTCGTATCTTCCTTCCGTTTTTGGAACATGCCACCTGCCAGGACGTTTGAGGTGTGTCGCGGAACAGGAAACGGAAAAGGAAAAGGAAGAGGGAGCAAATGCCCTGGAAAATCGATGGCTCGACTCCGTCTCACAAATCGCGTGTCGGCTTGGAAATGGTGCCAGCCACGCCCCCCTAAATTATGCCTCATTGTAGAAATAAGTTTAAAGCCACTTTCCAAGAACTGAAAACTTTGGCTCTTAACTAGCATTAGAGTTGCGAAACTTATGACCCGGTCATTTTACCAACCTTGAACTTTTTTCCAGAGACTTAATTAAAATGCAAATTGAAAATCTATTGGTAAAACGCCCACGAACCAATCAATGCAGGTACACCAAACTAATTAAACTTGTGGGCAGGCGGGGCCTTTTTGTAGAGGACAGCCTTTCGAATGCTGCACAATCCTGGCAATCAGGTTGGTTGGGCCCCAGGTCCAAGGATTCGATGGGAAACGAACAGGAAAGCGGCCATAAAGAGCGCCTTAAATGCCAACCTATTCGACGTGTCCTTTCGACCCGGTACGCCCCCTTTTCTCCCGCCCTGTCGGCACTGCCATAAATAATAAGCCACAAACAAACGCACATATGTGCGGAGGAAGAAAGCCAGAGAGAAAAAACATGTAACAGTGAATGAAACGCCGCCAAAAGGCAGAAAGCCGTAAAAGCCATAAGACCAAGCAAAACAATACAAGGCGGACAAAAGGGGTCCTAGGGCTACTGAAAGTAGCAACGAATGGGGGTTTCCCTTTTTGGGTGATTTATTATGGAAAGTAATATGAAATACTGTGCTTGTCGCAGGCAGACCACCGGCAGAGAATCAAATTCTGTCCCCATGAAATGGGCGCGTGTTTGAATCTAATCTTGATATCTTTAAAGTAAAAACGCAATAATAACAGTGATTCTAAAGTGTCAATAAAAATATTAAGACATAAAGAAAATATACTAAAGATTTCAGAGGGTTCCTAACTGACAAAAAGGCATATGTAAGCTTATCTTGGCAAACTGCTGGACCTTTTCAGTCCTAAAACAGCTTGATCCTTGTCCAAGTTGCAAGAAGGGTTTAAGAATTCATTCATTCACGCTATTTCCAACTCCAACGTCTTGGCCTAGTCGATAGACCCCTTTTACGAGGAAGTAGGACAGGGGAGGACCTCGCGGCGCCGCGTGCCTGGAAAAATCGAACAAGCCGCCAAGCTGTCCAAAGTCGTGCCGCAGTCAGCAGTTGGACTCCGTTCGGCTTTTCAGCTTTTTAGTCCTGCGGCAACATCGCGTCTGTGTGCGGCACTCCGTTAGTTGGGTTTTCGTTTTTGAAATATTTATGTGCTTATTAGAAAAAGGCTCCCACAAATAGGGGGAGAAAGTGGAAAACAGCCCATGGTGCTCCACGTGGCTGCTATTTACGTGTGATTTTTGCTTTTGGCAAGCGGACAAGAAAACTACGTATACGACGTGTAAGCCGGTCGGTTATGTAATGTGAAGTTGCCGCAAACTCAAAACCGATAAAAGTCCGAGTGCAGTGCCAGACTTGAAGGCGTCATTGCTTCCCAAAGTTTTCCCCAGTCGAATGACAACCTGTGCATCCTTGAGGCAAAAGTCAGCCAGCCAACACACTCGAGGCATGTTGACCTTCTCCCCCGTTTCGAGGGCACAGCGGTCCTGGACAGGACCTTCTCCCACGCTCAGGAGCAGTCCACCTCCGCCTTCCCCGCCCCCAAGAAAGCCACCCACAACCGCCCACACATCCGTTTCCATATTTTATTGGCCTTGCCGCGCTTCCTTAATAGCTGGAATATGCCAGGAATTAAAGCCAGATGATGGTTCTCATGCATAAGGTTTGAAGAAATGCGTAGATTTTTAGACTCCTTGAAGGAATAATTGGCTCAATACCATTGCTAAGTAATTTTAATTTACTGAGAATGATTCATACATATTTGTTTAATTAAATCCACATGATGGCTCCCAGACAATTACCATGGTCACATATTTAATTGAGTTCTCCCTGACAGCACTTTAAAGTGGCTTCTTGGTATTTCAAATAAAGGATCACCTTAATTCAAAGAAATTCCCTTGTAATATCTTGGAATTCATCAGCATTAATTGAAACTTTTTCAAAGGCGACTCTCCTGCACTGTTCAAGATACCATCGTTGGCACACTTGCTTATATTAATACTTTTATTAATCGCAATGAATTGCCTCCGCACCGCTTTTGCTGACATTTATGAATCGCTTAATTGTCGTTAAGCGGGGATGATCTAATGCCAGCTGATATTTCCGGTTGTGCCTAATCAGTGCGAACACAATGTAACTGGTCCCGTGGCCCCAAGGTTCAAAAACTCAGCGCCTGAAACTGAAAACTAAAAGTAGAAGTACATATGTAGTTCTGTAGTTAGCTGACAGATATATAATGGGGTACCAGCAGCAGCTGCTTTATGACCGGCTATCAATCAATTAAGTAGGGCCCCAATCGATGCCTCAGAACCTGGCAACAATTACCACGCATTAAGATTGATAAGCATTCGAAGAAACCCGGAAGGGATTGCGTGACCGACTCCATTTGAATCCAATTGAACGGGTGAATTTATAAGAAGACAACGTGGAGTTTTTTGCCCCCCTTCCTCCTCTCAAGAGGGGAACTGTCTGTATTCTGAGTGCATTTCGCAAGACAAAGCGAATTAAACTTCGTCGAGTCTTCGTTCAGTTGGGAATGGTATGGCGTGGTACGGGTACTGGATACTGAGTACAGGGTTATGCACTCTGGGTGCATGCGCACTTGAAATGTACTCGCTCTGGGTGCTCGAGCACCGAGATATTCGCGGGAAATGATTCGCAATACGAGTTCTCACACAGATACAACGAATACCCGATACTGGGGCCACAGAGAGCCGTATTTATCGTAACTGAAAGAGGCCAAAGCAAAGCAAAAGCACAAAGCAAAACAAAGCAAAGTGTGTCTTGCTGCTTGTCTCCCAATTGTATCTGTATTCACTTAGCATGGCCCACAGCCAACAACAGCTGACTTTCCCCTCCGCCTTGCCACCAATCTTATTTTAATATCTTGCCATTACGCTCGCCACGAAATTATAGAAATTATATCGAAACGGAATCCAGAAGGTAATTGGTTACACTGTAATTGGAGAAGTGAACATATGTGGACTCCGAAGTGCGTGCTAACTGAGGGAATGTGAAAAAAAGTACTACATATAGGTAGGAGAAAACAAAGGAGACTCTGTGATTTGGTACCTCTTTATTAATTTATAGGCAGTTTTATCTTTAGGTGCAGTAGGCCTATCTAGTGGATTTAAAACAAAAGCCTTTTAGATGACTTAATACTTATTAGATTTGCAAATCATTCTCTTAAAATTCATTCTATAGTTTTTAAACATTTTATAATGTTTTGTCTTTATAACTCTTAAATGGTCCTCTGCATATCATTCTCTTAAAAAAACGTTGATTTATTTAAAATGACAACCAACTGGCAGCCCTCAATGTACAGCTTTATACTGTCATTCCTGAGTTAACAACACGCCACTGATAAATTGTTCAGCTGGATACACTGACCTTTAATTCCTCACGCTGGACTCCCCAGCTACCTACTAATTACTTGCCGCCTTTGCACATTGAGGGGCTTCCCAATCAATCAATTTCGACCAACTAGCTCAACAAACTTGCACCCAAAAAGATGTAATGTTAATTGGCATTGGCCCGCTGCAGTCGGCGTCGGCGGACTTATCAATCGAAGTCGCCACTAATGAAAACGCACTCGGCTCTTTGGCTTTGGCTCCGGGCCAAGGAATGAGGAATGAGTAGAACCCACATGCGACAGAGGTTTCATGAATGAAACAAAAACCAGAGCGAACTTTGGCCTTTCCATTGTGGAGGTGGGAGGTGGGTGAACGATGATGGGTGGCGGTGGGTTGGCAGCTGTGAGTCAATGGAAATCATTGAAGTGGGCACGAAGGGGGCTTTAAATGAGTGACTCTGCTGATTGATCCATTGATTGACGATTTAGGTCGATTTGGGGGCGGCACCATGAACCGCTAAAGAGTGTGCTTCAGGTTTTTGCAAATGATTATGGAACTGACGCTCACCCGCTGCGTCAGCGCGGAAAGTGGGGGCATCCGGAACTCTAGTTTCGAGATACCTGCATCTCAATCTCAATCACAATCGCAATCCCAGGAGGATGTCAATCGCCGGAGATCCGCCGCCTATGCCGCGGCCTACGCTGAAATGCTGCAGGATGCAGGACGCAGGGAACAGCAGCGCTCCATGTCCTTGGTACAGACCAAGCTGACCAAGAACGGCTGCTGTATAAGTGCCCTGCAGAAAGAGCCCAAGTAGGAATCGAATAAGCCCCTGGAGATACCCTGCAACTTAACCACAACTAATCCAATTCCCTTCTGTGTTCTTTCAGGTCCCAGAACAACCTTTGCAATGGCGGCTTGGGCGGCAACAACCATGCCTTGGCCCCCAAGGTGGCCAACAACAGCGGCGGTAGTCCCAATGGCCAGAAGAAGGGCACCATCGCCTTGTCCCATCTGCCCCAGAGGCCGCCGGTGGACATTGAGTTCTGTGATATATCCTACTCGGTCGCCGACAGCCATCGGCGTGGGTGCAAGACCATACTCAAGAGCGTCTCGGGAAAGTACCGGAATGGTGAGATCACTGCCATCATGGGACCCTCTGGAGCCGGAAAGAGCACGCTGATGAACATCCTGGCGGGCTACAAGTGAGTTACCTATCTATCTTTAAGGGTTTTAGTTGGTGAAATCCCAAGCTTAGTTAGACTAAGGCCTTATCAATTCTTAGCATTCACTGACTAATATATTTGCCTTTCCCAGGACTTCTCAACTAAGTGGATCCGTGCTGATCAACAGCAAGGAGCGGAATCTCCGCCGCTTCCGCAAGCTCTCCTGCTACATCATGCAGGACGATGTGCTGATCGGCAACCTAACCGTTCGCGAGGCCATGATGGTGGCCGCCAACCTCAAGCTGGGCAAGAACATGATCAGCTACGCCAAGGTGGTGGTCGTGGAGGAGATCCTCGAGACGATAGGCCTCAAGGAGTCGGTGAACACGCTGACCTGCAATCTGTCCGGCGGCCAAAGGAAGCGGCTGTCCATTGCCCTGGAACTGGTCAACAATCCACCCGTGATGTTCTTCGACGAGCCCACCTCGGGACTGGACAGCTCCACCTGCTTCCAGCTCATATCGCTGCTGAGATCGTTGGCCAGAGGAGGACGCACCATCGTGTGTACGATCCATCAGCCGTCGGCGCGACTCTTCGAGAAGTTCGATCACCTGTATTTGCTGGCCCAGGGACAGTGTGTTTACGAGGGCAGAGTGAGGGGTCTGGTGCCGTACCTCTCTTCGCTGGGCTACGAGTGCCCCTCGTACCACAATCCCGCTGACTATGTGCTCGAGGTGGCCTCGGGGGAGTACGGCGATGCTGTGCCCAAACTGGTGGAGGCGGTGAAGAGTGGGGCCTGCAAGAAGTACTCGCACAAGGATTACGTACTCACGCTGGCCCAGAAGATGGGCAACAACGACATTATCAAGGGCAGCGGCAGTGGGGCGGAGAACACGGCCGCCACCCTGACCCTGGAGGATGAGAAGCCACCATTGGAGGACAGAGGGCAGCTGGAACCCTCGATCCTGGTTGGGGATCCCGCGGAGGAGCTGAAACCACCGAAGACGCTCGAGACGCAGCAGTCCCAAAACTCCGACTGCAGCGTGGTCAATATGCCAACCACTGCCGTGGACGACAGCTGCAGCTTCAGCTCCTCGAAGGGCACCCACAATGCGGTGGGTTCGGGCTCCGGGGGACCCAGTGCCGTGGTGGGCTGCATGACCTCGCTGCTGGACTCCCACGAGAGTGTGGTGACCCTGCCCAGCAAGACGGGATTCCCCACCTCCGGCTGGACACAGTTCTGGATCCTGCTCAAGCGCTCATTCCGCACCATCCTGCGCGACAAGATGCTCACCCACATGCGACTATTCTCCCATGTCATCGTGGGGGCCATCATCGGAATGATCTACTACGATGTGGGCAACGAGGCCAGCAAGATCATGAGCAACGCAGGGTGCATCTTCTTCGTATCCCTGTTCACCACCTTCACGGCCATGATGCCGACCATCCTGACCTGTGAGTTGATCGATTTCGAGGTTTTTTGGCTTCCAACAATAATCTGGAATCTTTAATTCGCAGTTCCCACCGAAATGTCGGTGTTCGTGAGGGAGCATCTCAACTACTGGTACTCCCTGAAGGCTTTCTACTTTGCCAAGACCTTAGCGGACATGCCGTTCCAGGTGAATAATAGCTAGGAAAATAATTTTTTTTTAACAATTATGATATCTAGTAGATGACCTTTAAGACCTGTACTTACTGTACCATTATATAATCCTATATAATCTCTTGCAGATCGTCTTCTCAAGCGTCTACGTTCTGGTGGTGTACTACCTAACTTCACAGCCAATGGAATTGGAGCGGGTTTCGATGTTTGTGCTAATCTGCGTGCTCAACTCTCTGGTGGCCCAATCGCTGGGGCTGCTGATCGGGGCGGGGATGAACATCGAGACGGGGGTGTTCCTCGGCCCCGTGACGACCATACCCACGATATTGTTCTCCGGCTTCTTTGTGAACTTTGACACCATTCCGGGCTACCTGCAGTGGGTCACGTACGTCAGCTATGTGCGCTATGGTTTCGAAGGTGAGTTGGGATCGGATCTCGCTATCTCTATCATATAATATCATATCATATCTATCAATCTTCCAGGTGCCATGGTGGCCATCTACGGAATGGATCGGCCCAAGATGCACTGCAACCAGATGTACTGTCACTACCGCATGCCCAAGAAGTTCCTCGAGGAGATGTCGATGGATAATGCTCTGTTCTGGGTGGACGCCGTTGCCCTCATCGGAATCTTCTTCGCCCTGCGCATCATCGCCTATTTCGTTCTGCGATGGAAACTGCACATGATCCGCTAAGCGGACACTTCGTGGGATTTGTTCATAGTCTAGGGTTATCATTATTACCATACGTTAGAGATCACCTGTACATAGAAAAGGTTGGGGGCTTGTAGGCAAGTAGGGAGAGTGGGATCCCAGGATTGCAGCTAGATGTAGCTTTACCGCATTCTCCAACTTCTCCCGTCGGGCTTTTTACGTTTATACAGACATACTCACAGACAGAAAGTAAAAGGCAAGCATTGCATCGGTATCTAGAAGACGATTCTAAATATATACCCATGGATATATATACACACCACCCAAACAGTAGCTGTTCTGCATACCAAACATATGGAATTTACTTAGATCTATATATAACTAGGCGTACCCACGTAGAGCCCCACTTCGACACTCACTTAAATTGAGGTATAATTCTTGTGACCAAGCAGAAAAGAGTCTGAACTTAAGTAGGTTGAAACATAACAAATTGTAAACAAGATCAAGATCCTTTGGAGCGGTAGCCGAATCGAAGCGGGATTCAGGACACGACTTTCTCCCAACGTTCTTCACTCCGTCCCTAAGTTGTGCTCTCAAATATTCTCTTTCTGCGAGGGAAGAAGTCACCTTTCTCTACTCTCTACTTTTTTGGCAATCAGTTTTGAACCCAGAAAGGATCCAGCGTGCAACGAACGGAAGTTAGGCGAGTGTGGAAAGCGGAAGCGGAAATAGAAATAGAAACCATTCCCTTGTGATAGAAAGCGGTGCAGTCCGGGTTGGGGAATCCATTTCCCGGACAGGGGAGGTAGAAAATCAAGAGGAGAAGGGAACCTGGCCAACTGGTGATATAAAGCAATTACTATTATTACGGTGGGATGCAATCGGATTTGTGTTAGCTACGCGTATTTGTGATTATTACATTTTAATTTAGTACATGTTTAGTTTAATTTTATACGTCTACATTTATCATGCCAAAATAAATGCAATTTTCATTTAAATCGCACACTTTCCTTCCTTCTAAAGTCCCTACCCAATTACTTTTTAGCATTACCTTTGGATTCGGAGTGATATACAAAAACAAAGATTATCTCTGTTTGAAATGATATCGGTGGCAACACATTAGGGCTCCTTTGAGGAGGACATTGAAGCATTGTAATTTTTGAATAAGCAATCCCCAGGATATATCTGTTGTATATGGCGTACTGCATATTTCGGTAGTTCGTAGCGCATGTTGTACATTAAATTTAAAGAATGGTCATTATTGTACACAAAACCCATATTGATTACTGTCAAAATCTGGTAGAGTATTTTTAATAAAGAGCCCAAAATATCATCAAGTCAATAACCGAAGGTTAAACATTTTTTTAACTTTAATGATATTTATACAAATTAAGAAAAATAAAGTCACATTAAATATAAGATCTGCAGAGATTTATATTGTTATAAAACTTTCGGTGTGTAAAAAAAGGAGAAGAGTTAAGGCTATTGACCGTGTATTCCCCAAGTCCTCGATGTTTCCCACCCACCCAAAATATCACCTTTACAAAGTGCACAGATCCAGGAGACGAATCATCCAAATAATACAGTTTTTTTTTTTGTTTCGATAATATTGCTTACATTTATATGTAAATAGACATGTATATTACATGTAAATGGTTCTTGCCTCGGACACACCGATGAGACATCTATTGAGGAATTTGTTTTTGAGTAGCAAGGACAAGAACCTTTCGACATGCAACAGATGGTACAAAGTTTTGTAGATAAAGCATATTTTAGTCTACACTTTTCTACATTTTGTAAAGTAGACTTTATGGTGACCCCGATCATTTTCTTGTTTAATATTATTATCAGCATCAATTTGTACACTAAGATGTCAATGTTTTGTTAAATTTAAATTAAGAAGGCAACAACTTCTCCAAATATGGAAAAAGGAACTCCTTTAGTTGCCATAGATCCTTAGTACGAACTTTCCACCAAAAAATCAGGATTTTGAACGAAAAAAAAAGAATTTAATTGTTCAAATGTGGAATGCCGTAACTCGTAAAGTTCGTATTAAAATTCCCTATCGAATGGCATCAAAACCTAAAAACTTAATTTTTTGGCAATTTTTTTCAAAAATTTTAATGTTACCCCTTTTGAGAAATTTGAAAAATGTTGAAAATTGTTTCTTTTTTTTTTTAGTTTTTTTATGTGGAACGTTAGCTTAGGTTAAAAAGAACATAAAACTGTGTTCCCTTAAGCTTGGGCACTTGTTTTAACTTAATTACAACAAACAATATAAGAAAAAATTCCAAAAAAAGAAACCAAAACAGTTCAAATTTTGTAGAAATTCCTAGTTTCAATCCCAACTATGGAGTAGTATTTAATCAAGAAAACTGTAATTTTTGCGATTTTTTGCCAAAACTATATTTAACTGCCATTTGACATTTGTTAGGGGGGCGGAAAAGGTCAAATAAGCCCACGTGGGAGGGAGGTGGAGCCAAAAGTCAGATGGAACAGATTGGAATGAGGAAATGGAATGGCAGTTGCAATGTCACCGGTCAATCGGAGTGATTTTTATTGGCTTGTTGCTTTTTCGATTCACTGATAAATTGTTAATGTCCCCAACACAGACGAACACAATCATGCAGGTCTAGCCATAGAAACACACTCACACACAAGGGCTGGTAAAATGCAAACGTTGCAAATTTATTATTTATGTCCCGCTAAGCTTTGTGCGCATAGACGTAGAATGCTGAGGGGAAAAGGGGTGTAAAAGGGTATCAGGACTAACACCCCGCGACAATTTCAGCGATGCAGATGCGCCAGAACAGAAAAAAACATAGAAAACACACAGAAAAATATTTATTACCCAGTGATATAACATAGAAATTTTAATTTTAAAAATTACTAACTGGCTGGATTTATTTTTTTAAAGTCAAGGCAACCTAGAAAAAAGGTGTGTCAGTAAGTCACAAATATTTCAAAATTAATGTATAATAATCGGAATGTTCTGTGAAAATTTTCAAAGTGCATTCCCCGCAGGAAAATAATATTATTTTGGGCCAAAAGTTTCGGCGCGCCGTATAAAATTGCGTTTTATGTGAGTGTGCATAGAAAATTTGTCCAATTTTGGGAGGAAGGGCGGGGGGATCGGACCCAGCAGCAATTTCAATAAATCAAACAAATCATTTGGGTATATATCTGGCTGGCGGAGGGCAGGGAGTCGAAGGTTGAAACATGTTTACTGCCATGTGCCCGGCAATTAATGCCCGCTGCCAAATCGAGGAGCCCAACAATGAGCAAAGTGCAGTTCGCACTTTAATTAATTAGACATTCATTTGCAGCATTCCCCGAGGCCTGCATATCTGGGTCCCCGTGCCTGCGTCGCTGCAGTTCAGTCGTTATCCTTTGCCGATTTGTAATGTGGCAGTTTCAGCGGCACTCGGTTCCCATCGGCACAAAATTGCAAGGGGGCGCAACGGTGGCAGGTGGCAGATGGCAGGAGGCATTATGCTTCGCAGGCGTAATAAATTAGCACAAACATGCCACTAAAATGGCACCACGCCCACCTGCTGCCCCCGAAGGCGCTGCCGAGTGACCCACTCTAAAATGCTGTCAATGCAGTCCGCATGCCAATGCAATACCCACACTGAAATCAACGTTGCCTTCTGTGTGTATAAAGCTCTCCAAAATGTTTTAAAAATCAATGCTGAGGAAAAAGCAGTAGCTTTCCATCTTCCAAAGTTAAGGGATATGTTCTTACCTTAGAGTACATTCGTGCTAGGAAATGATTTTGCAACAAACCAAAATGGTTTTTAGGAAAATATTGTGGTTTTAATATTTTTTGCAAAAATGGTTCGAGTTATCTGAAACAATATAACAATATAATATAATACTATTTAAATATAATTTAATGATCTATAGATCTATAGTTACATTTTAATATAAAACATAAAACACCATAATAAACTAGACCTAAATCTTTTCTATGTATTAGCCTTCGTTTCATTTGATTTCCGAAAGCTTTTAAAGTAGAAAAGAAGAAGACTTATAGGTATAAAATCCATAGAAATATCTTTTTCATCTACGAATATCTAGTACTTTTCTATCGGTGCATCCTCATCACTCGCATCCATTTCGATGCAGCCCGGCAGGCAGAATAGCACGTCTGGGATTTGGCTTGGGATTTGCGCACAATGTGTTTAGTGGCAGCAACACCAGCTCTCTGGGTCCGGTTTGCACCACCACCACCTGGAGGTGGAGCCTCTCCACCGGTGACGAGGACAACTAAATCAAATGAAATGGATGCAATGCATAGCGAAGAAACGGGCCAGTTGCCTTTGTTGCTCGGGGATCATGTATTAATTGCAAATGCAACTTTAAAGTCCCCAGTTATATGACTTTAATAAAAGAACAGACAACATTTCTAGGAATAAATATGTGGATAGTATATATAATAGATAAATACATATGATATAAGAAAACTGAAACGTTTTTCGGGGAAGTTCCGACCGATCAGCGATAGAAAATGGCTGGCCACTTCGTTGTCCGGCTTTCTCCTCCGAGATGCAGCTCGCGTTCAAGTTTTCCCCACCACCGCCTCCGACTTCTCGCTGCATTCGGAATTTATGGGTTTTATTGTGTGATTTATGCATCGCTCGCCGAAAGTCCGAGTGGCGGAATGGCCATGGGAATGGGAATATGGCCATTCGACTCCGGAGCACGCAACTTCAAGAGAGAACGGCGCGGAGGATATTTTTACGCCGGAAATGCGCCCATCGACTGCGTGTTAAGTCTCGCACACACTCGCACGCACTGTCATGGTCATCAGTATGTAGGGGGTTTTCCAGGGGTGAAACTTTTTTATTGCCGTCAGTTTTTATTGCCGGCCAGTGCAAGTGAGAAGGAGACCGCTCGTGTTTTACTTATTTCATTTCTCAGCTCTGGATGTCCGTGTCCATGTCGCGGGGTGTTTGGCCAGGAAGCGGGACGAAGGACTCAGGACCCAGGACCCAAAACCCAGCAGGATCCAACCCAACCCGGTAATTGACAGCGGAAGGAGCACGTGTGAGGTCATTGATATGGCGTTCTCCCCGGCCCGCTAATGTGTCTGCAAAGCCCAATCCCAATCCCAAGCCCCGCCAAGAGCACAATGGCCATGCCGGGGAGACGAGAACGTGCCATAAATCCCAATCAGGAGGTGGCGGTACTAGGCCATCTCCATCTCACTGCCAGTCCAGCAAACAATGCGGCACATTACGCATACGCCCCGTTTGCTAGTCACAGATCATCACAGATCCATCAGTGCGAACGACTGTATTGCTAAGCCAACTGTAGGGATACAATGTATAAAGTAAATGAAATTAAGGATATTAAAATAAATTAATTTATTATTGGAAAATAGAATTATTGACATAGAATGAAATTGTAACAAAAAATGTATACAAATTCAAAATTACATGCTCCAAAATTTGTTTTACATTCTTGAATAAAATTTTTAATTTAATAAAATAAAAGTTTAATTTAATTTAAATAACTATAATAAGTACATCTGATATTTGCTTTTCTTATCATTAATTTTTCTAAAACAAATATTTTAAGCTGAGAAAACAAATATTTGATTAAAATGTAAATTTTGTTTTGAGTTTATAATTTTAATAGATGGCTAATCAGCAAAGTTATTTCTTGCAAATTTGCAAAACCCATTAACTTTTCTCATATGGTAACGATACATTCGTGTGTGCCCTGAAAAGTCCCTGAAATCAACCCAGGTGCATGGAAATGGGTGTGAAACACAATACACTTGACCCCCGCCCACGGCCTAGCGGCTTTTTATTGCCCCCGACGAGTTTAAACCCAGAAATAAAAGAAATTTATTGCACTTTTGCAATTATTGCAAACCAAAGCAATAACCCCGGCCGAGGTTCCAGTTCCAGTGCCACTTTGAGTCCCATGTGCTTGACATTGCCTCGGGGCAAGCGTTTCACGCCTCGCTAACTTGTTGGCCCGCCTCTTTGGGCCTAAAGGCTCGAGTTGCGACTGAAATTCCACTTTTATTGGGCTCGACACTTAACTTTATTAATTTTCCAACCAATGACGATTGCGGGGTGCGTATGGCGTATGCCGAATGCCGGCTGGCGGAGCCGTGCTTTAGTAATCCATTACCGCAGGTGCCGTAAAAATGCTTAGTTTACGATTTGCGATTAACGCGAAACAAGTGCGCCATAAAACCCACGGAGTCGAGTCACTCTCGCAGCCCCGGAATCCGAACCTTCTGTCCTCCGATGCTTAGTCCTCATCGATTCTCCGGCTGGCATCTGGCCATTATTCGATTAATTTCAATAAAACGAATCGAAATTTTAACAGCCAGACACACAGTTGACAGTCTGCAGCTTGGCGGACATAAAAATCCTTGTAGCAGCAACAAATTCCGGCTACGAAAGTGACACTAAATCCCTTCGAGCTCCTTTAATTAAAACTTGCGACTCGTGAGTCAAGTTTTACGAGGGCGCCCCCTGGGAGTCCCTGGCAATCGTGGGAGCTCCTCTTCTGCTCCTCTGACCAAAATTAGGCTGACAAATTATGCAAAAAGCATAAGTGCAAAAAGCGGCCCACTTAATCACTCAACTTCCACTTCCTGGGCCATCTTTTCCCACTGCCGCTCGGCCAAAAGAAATTAAAGTGAAGTATGCCCAAAAAACTTTGGCTGCCTTTCAAATGGCTGCTCCACCGGATGGCGGCCAAAACTAGACGACAACGTTGAATGGCTCCTTCGAAAGCACATAAATTTTAATAATTTATCCCATATTATTCCACTTAAGTCGTTTAGATTTTCATAATAAATTAATAACGACAAGCGCTGCGACCTTGCCGGAACCCATATCCCGCCCCTTGAATTTTTACAGGGAGAGAAAAAGCTGTGTATAAACCTTACAGTTAGCTATTTGATACTTTGAGAGTAGTACACTAAGTTAATTAAGTACAAGTGCTATGCAAATAAGTATCCGGCTTGAAGGACCAATATTCATATTGTGTGCCCGTATTTTGTATGCGTTAAGAATATATTTTTCAGTGCACTCCAGGGTCCATTTCTAGGCCCATTTGAGTCACAGAACGGCGGCCACATCAATTGCCAAAACACAAAGTTCCAAGATTCCGCAGGGGCGGGGCGACTATTAAAATGCCATGGCAACGGTGCAGACCAAAAAACAGAAATGAAGCCGATGATGATGAGCGAGGCCTTGTCGCAGGAAATCCTGGGATCGGGGCAACCACTGGGCCACCGGATGTGCGTCGCCCCCATGGCCCCCCTTTTGCCCACGCCCATGACCACGTGCGCCGGGCGATGTTCGTGGCTTATTTATACGCTTAATTTGCGCCACAATTTTATTTACAAATTGTTGTTGGGACGCACCCAGCGAGCGGCAAGGCCAAAAGTTGTCTTGTGGTCTTGGTCTCTAGGCTGTTTGGTTGTTGGCCCGGACTGAGATTTGCGGCATTTCGGTTTATGAGACAAAGGCGAAAATTTATCGTTGCGAGGGGGTTGCGGCCGGAATTTATTGGCTCCCGCCCCAGCGACAAAAGCAGCCTGCTGAAGTGGCTCCGGTTTGGAGGTGCAACGCCTCGATGATTAGCCTTCAGATTTGTTTTTAAGCCAAGTAGGAGAAAACAAGGGGCTGCAGTGGGAAAAGCTTCTATTAACAAGTCGTCAGGGCTTTGCGTTTTCCTTCCTTCAGTTGCACTTGAAATAAGATTTTAAATTAATGTGTAACTAAAGAAAACCAACGCTATCAGATCTACACTGGTCGGCATATGTATTTTGACAAAATAAAAGTTAAGTATACTCATAACTTGAATATACTTCTTGTAAACTATAGGCATCAATGGAAAGGTAATTTCAATGCCGTTTGAATGATACAATACATTTCTTTACCCATTCAGTACTTATTGAAAAGGACGAATTTGTGTAAATCAACTTTGAAATTTTTTTTTAAAACTTTTTTCCTCGTCTTGAAAACTTAAATTTTTTGATGCAAAAAGTTTCTTCAAACAAAAATAATAGTAACTGCAAAAAGAATTTTTCAAATATCATTTTGCTTATATTTTTTATGATTTTTTGAAGGTGACAATGTCGGAAAAAATTTGTATGAAAAAGACAAAAATATGGCTCAAATGCCTGTTTTTAAGCATTTTCAAAAATTCATAAAAAATATAAGAAAAATGATTTTTGAAAAATTCTTTTTGCAGTTACTATTTTTTTTGTTTGAAGAAACTTTTTGCATCAAAAAATTTAAGTTTTCAAGTCGAGGAAAAAAGTTTTAAAAAAAAATTTCAAAGTTGATTTACACAAATTCGTCCTTTTCAATAAGTACTGAATGGGTAAAGAAATGTATTGTATCATTCAAACGGCATTGAAATTACCTTTCCATTGATGCCTATAGTTTACAAGAAGTATATTCAAGTTATGAGTATACTTAACTTTTATTTTGTCAAAATACTTATGCCGACCACTGTACATTTGAAGTTATACAGTTCAATTTAGTTTTTATTTGATTGCCCTTCGAGCCGGATGTTTTTGTTCCTTGAAGCCGTATTATTTTGCCAAGGAAATTATAATATATATTTTATTCGCAGTTCCATTGTCTAATTTAGTTTTTATTTTATTGTAAGTATTGGTCCTACGAGCCGGATGTTTTTCCTTCAAGCCGCATTGTCTTGCATAACAAATTCTAATACCGTTGTTATCGAGATTATTTGTAAAATGTATTAGTTCTTCCCTTTTTCCCCCACTGTTTTATATTTTCCTCAGTGCATCTATTTTCTGCTGTCCACCTATCATGGCTGTTTATCAAACTCCGGCTGTTACAGCTAAAGTTGAAACCGAACTGAGGGACTGGAAAAACACACTAGGCAATCACGAACCGTTTTATTATAAAAGATGTGCTGGCCACTCGAATAGGACGGTCCGGGCCCACTCCCACTTGCATATTTACAACATTTATCAGGCTGCCTTCAGCTTTCGAAGTTGACTCAAGCGGTCAACTGGCTGCTTGACATGCCTCCCTCTGCCTGGTGTTTTTCCAGGGGGATAAAGCCATCGAAGCTGTCATTATAGATTTGCTATGATGGAAGGCCCGAACAAAAGTTGTTGATGTGCGTCTGCCTGGTTTTGTCTGCTCCGAAGTCCTGATGGCTGGGGAATACAATTTTCCTTTGCCTTCTGCCAGCTGGACACGAAACCAGAGCGCTCAGCATCAGGTATGTGTGTGGTTTCTGGTTTTCACCTGGCATCTCCATCCGCATCCCCAGTCCCTTCTCCAGGCCAATCCTCTCCAGCCCCCGTGCTGTCATGCACTAAATATTGTGGCTGCCAGTGTCTTCCCCTTTTCATTACGGGCTCTTCTTGTGTGTGTTCATTTGGACCCTCTTAAATTTGAATGGCATGCTGCTCTGTGTGTCGCTATCTCGCATCTATGGCATATGTATCTGTATCTTCGGCAACGCATCTGTGCGGAGAGTGTGTGCCTGGTTTCAAGTACCATTGAATTGATTGATGTTTGATGCACTCAACCACAACGATATGCAGCAAACCGCATCGCTGCTGCGGCAGCTTCTTGCAGTCCCCGCCCCCTGGAAATCCCGCCCCTTGTCACTGCGCATTTGAGTTGCATACTTTTTGGAGTGCCCCAGGCTGACGAGCACACAGATAAAAAAACAGCTCATTTTGCTGGAAAAATACCTTCAAAGACACATCTCACGTGGCAAAGAAAGTCAAAAGGAATAGGGCTGAATACAAAGTAAGTATAACATTTTACTTGTATTTAAAATTTTCCTGTTAATAAGATTTGCCTTACCTATATTATTATCACATCATATTGATATTCTTGTAATTTATCAGTCATGCTTCAAACTTTATTTTAAAACTATGTTTCTTATTGCTTAGAAAACTGATCAAGGCTCACGGCCTATTTATGCCACTATCCGGTTCAAAAAACCTTAAAGAAATCACTAAGTTTCCCCAAAATGATATGCGTTTTATTGCTGTGTAGGCTGCTCTGTCAGCAAATGCGAGAGCAAATGAATTTTGAAGTTGTTCGCCGTCGAAGATGAGAACATCCATGGGTTACACAACGGTCCCGCCCCTCAATTCCGAGTGCAGTAATCTGACCACACATAAATTCTCGTTTCCCAAGCTTCCTATACACATTCGCACATAATACTTTATATGTGGCCGAGAGGATGAGAGAAATTGGGGATTTTGCGAGCTGTATCGAATAATAAATGTGCAAAAACGTTTTGATTTACACCACGACTACGCTTTTTTAATCATATTTAAATAAATTAAACATTTATTATAGAAATGCAGCCATAAATAAATTGAGTAAATACAGGGAAAACCGAGAAAAACAAAAAGCTGGCTGGAGCAGCAGTAGCACCCGGGTATTCCGGGTATTCCATGGCCAAGTTGTTTGGATGTGGATGCGGAATTGGCCATCAGTGGCCGCTTAGCCGCAGATGCTATGAAATTGAATTGTCGACAAACAAAATGCAATACGACCTCATGCAGAATGCTCTACTATGGGCCAATTTATAATGAAATATTCGAGAGTTTTTTAATCGGACCCTCATATCTCTTAGCTCCATTCTAGGGTATTTAAAATGTATCACTAATGGTCTGCGATTTGTGCACAGTTTTTTCCAGCTCGGTTTATTCAAATGACATTTGGTTAAGCATTAAATTGATTTTCATGACTTGTTTACTCAAGGCTTAATCAGGAGTTCCCCCAGCCCATAGACATTTGCATAATTGCCACCCAGCTGTTGAAATTAACCGCATTTATCACAAATCGCAATGAAGCGTTCGACAAAAAAGCTTCCAAGTTGGCAACTTTTTGCCGCCTTTGTGCCGAGTGCGATGTGCAATGTGCACAACTATTTTCGCATTTTGCACTTCCGCTATAAATTCAGGAATTTATGGTGCGTATCACTCGCCCGAATGTTTTACATGCGATTCTTGGCCTGCCCCGCAACAACTCAACTTGCAACTCCAGCGAACAAGGAGGCAGACGTGAAACACCCTGAAAAATAAGATTGTAAAAGGTCCTTGGATATCCTTTTCTTAAAGATATAGATAAAGAGTATCTTGGGAACAAAAAGTAAGAAATAAATAGATTGACATGTATTTTATAAAATACCTTATAGCAAAACTTTAAATAAATATATATATATAATATATTCCTATATAAATAAAAAAAGATATAAATATATTTAAAAACTCCATCTGATGAGAACACAACGTGTGATACCATTTTTCCAAACTGTAAGCCCTTGGAGTGGCTAAATTCCCTTCTGATTTGGGATAGGGCAGCTCAAGAGTTATGCGTCTCCAACTGAAGCCGAAAAACTTTAACGTCTTGGAGTTTTTGGCCACAGAAAAAGGGAAAAATCGTAAGGAGCTGAAAAAGGACTCAGAACCGTCTGCTTCTCGATTTAGCGTAGTTCACTCTGTCTGGATAAAATATGAGAGCCTGGCTGGCGTTTTGGCTCCGTTTAATGAGCTCTAAGCAGTTGCCTTCAAAAACAGGGGAAGCCCCAGTATCCCAGTATCCCTGCATCCCAATATCCCAGCTTCCCGGTTTCCCAGTTGGGACAAGTTTAAGCCACAGATGGCTTGGCGACGCGTCGCTGCAGCTGACTGCCCCTCAATTCGCTGCCGCATTGCGATTTGCGCTAATTCACGTGTTTCCGCTTGCTCAAGTTCGGGTTGCACTGCCCTTCAAAGTCTGAGCCCTCCTCCACTTTCTGGATCCCTTCTGACTTTGGCCACTCCTCTTTGCCACATTACTACACAGATAGAAACTAGATAAATTTGTTACCTAACTAGCTGAAATATGGAACTCATATCAAATAAAACGGAAACTTATTTCACTTATCTTTGAAAACCACATAACACTTTATACTGTTCAGTTAAATGTTCCTTAAATATTAATGATTATAATCTTGTTAGTACGTTTAATATAAGTAGCTTAAGGACTTCTTCAAAAAAATTCTTTTATAATTAAGTTTCTGTATGCGTGTATGCTTTTTTAAAACTGTTTATAAAATGGCTTTACTAAAAATACAATTTGTTTTCAAACAGCCATATTTTTATGGAGTTTGTGATTGTATTCAGCACCCCATTTCCCACAGTGTAGAGCCCCCTTCTCCCGCAGCTCTTGTGGCTGGTCAAGGACTCACTTGCAGAAATGCTGCGGCACTCGGTGCAAATGTAGCAGTGGTCGTGGATTAGCGCTCAGCAACTCCCTTTTTGGCCAGGTGGAAAGTTTAGTGCTGTTGCCACGGTTGTGATTTCAGCCAAGTTGCGATGAATTACCATTAGCCCAACTTGCCAGCGGATTGCTGTTCGCAATGCAG
The DNA here is from genome assembly GCF_014743375.2 of Drosophila subpulchrella. Lineage (NCBI taxonomy): Eukaryota > Metazoa > Arthropoda > Insecta > Diptera > Drosophilidae > Drosophila > Drosophila subpulchrella. Next base: position 24,953,909 of record NC_050610.1, read on the forward strand.
CAGCAGATGGAATCCCGAGTTAATTGTTCCCGGCATTTCAAACACAATTACGAAAACTTTGTGGATTTGCACTGGCTCCGAGTCCGAAGGACATTTAACGAGCTGTCTCTGGATTTTGAGTAGCGTATCAATGGCTGTCCGAGTTGCAAAACTTTCCGAGCAGATCGAATTTGCGTCAACTTTGGCCCGAAATGGTTCGGAATTCAGAGCCCAGAGAATCCCGTTCTGCCGCCTTCCACCTCATTTCCATCTGCATTGGCTCCTCTGCTCGCTCAGCATCATTATTTATCCGAAATTTGCTTACAAGGTGCTTACAATTTTTCCAAATATGCCAGCCAGAACAGACAGAAATAGCCGCACTCAAAGTGTTATTAGTTGGCTAGGAGGAGGAACTGGAGAAGGGGGGCACTATTGACAGCCAATGCATTGATAGCAACTCCGAAAGGGGCCAAGATGCACTGAAAACAATTACATTGGCATTTCATTTGATGTCCTGTTTATTGTAACTCATCAAAAATCCAATCAAAAGATATACCTGTACAGATATTCTTTAGATTTAATGACTTTCTAAGGAATTCTAGTCAGCTAATCGAAATTAAGGTTAGTTAGTTAGACCTTATTTAATTTCCTTAATACTATACAGGCTTTTTTATTGGCTGTAATATGTTATTTTAGGCGGAAACGTTACCCAACAGCGAAATAAATTATATATTTATGAGCAACGGTTTTTTTTCAAGTGCACCCAAGCGAGGCCATTTGCATGGGAGCATTTGAATCATATAAAAAATGAATTGCCATTGCCTTGCCGGGTCGGGCGGTATCCATTTGATTTCATTTGCCTGTGGCCTGGCACCTGGATGGCCATCGATTTGGGCATCCTGCCCTGCCCCCGCGATCGTGGGATAGATTTTATTCACCCGCCAAGTGGACGCCACTTTAAGGTGGCTTAAAGTCTCCGAGGTATTAGCAATCAGCTCCTGATGAATTGCCGGCGATGCGGGAAATGTCGATGCCCGTACTGCGAATACAGATGCGCAATCGGACGTCGATGCAGCTTCGATATATTGAAATTCCGGCGTGGTTGGAGCTGTCGAGTCCTGCGGTCCAGCAGCTGAAGGATGCGCGCTTCCGCTGGATCCGAAAAAAGGAAAGAAAAATAAACAAAATTAACGGCGTTTGCCGCTGCTCCTTTTCCTGTAGTGCCATCGCGTTTTTCGGCCCTGGTCCTGGCCGCTTTTGGTCATTAGAAGTGACGGTGCCGCAAAGCCACGCACTGGGCACCACCCCTTTTGCAGCACCCCCTCCACGCCACCCATGTCACAGTGAATGGTCAGCGGCCCGTTGTCCCCCGTCGGTCATTTGTCGTGCCTCAGTTTTTGGCCTGAGTTCAATTTTCTGGTCATGCACATGGCAGCCGCTGCTGCATCTACGTCGAATTTTGTTCATTAGGCACGCACACACACGGCTGCCGCCCTTCAGCCAGCAGCCACGCCCCCCGCAGGAGCAGGATGAGGACGGGGATGAGGATGACCTGGCCATGGCGATGGCGATGGTGACTAGAATTGTTCCGCAGGGAGGCGCACAGCCGGGATCCGCAATGTAATCAACGAAATCGCTCGAATCGCCAGAAATCGGCGTTTTGTCTAGGAGGCAGCAGCAACAATGGAAAAACAACGAGGCAGCGGCAGCAGAGGATCCGGATTCGGATCCGGGTCCAAAAGCCCGGACCCGTATCCGCACCCGCCTGAAGCAACACGAGTGGAAAAACACGCGAGGCGGGCTGAAAGGCGGTCTCGACACTGGAAATACCCTAAGGTACACTAAGTTTAAAACGATGTTGAGGTGTAAACGATGCAGCGGTCACCTTGTATTAGATACAGTTTTTACTAACATATTAACCACTATAACTGGTAGTTCAAAGAAAAAATTAAATGTAATCAAGAACATACCTAGTAATGTAAATTTAATTTAGAAACCATACTTAGTAATTTAATTCAGTTTTTTGAGGATGCCGCTGCATCGTTTACAGCACCCTTAAAACTTGGTGCGGTTTTCCTCTATTGCTCTCTGATTTTATTCAATTATACGTTCATAGTTTTACCTAGGTTAAAGTGAAATAAATAAATAAGAAAAGTATACAATTTCTATTATATATAAAGATTATAAAACTTCCGCGTGCAAGCGCTTCATCGTTTACAGCTTGCTAAATACTCGTTTATGATCCTAAATGGGCCTTATAAACAGAAACTATATGTGGCATACCGAAGTCGAAATCATAATACCCTTTACAAGGGTATAAACAATGGGGGGCACTGTTGCTCTTGCAACTGCAACTGCGACCATTAACGGTAATTCCGGCAGCGCTTTTAATTGCGCATACAAAGAGGCAATAGCATGGAAAATGAGTTGCGGCCCAGGATTTTGAACCAGCTATTGCAACGGGCCGAAATCAACAGATTATGATTGCCGGCCAGCGGAGGAGGTCCTCTTCCTTGAAGTGCTGACAAGGCAAAGTTGAAAATACCATCGAACGACAGGTTTATTAAGACCCGCGGGCCATATCACACCAAACTAAACAAATTTAATTTAAATCCACTTTTCATGAAAATCAATTTAATTAGTATTCTATTAAATGTGATTTAATGGTACATTTAAAATCTTTTGAACCCAAATTCCCAACAAATTAAAAGCGTTCTAATGGTCTGAGCTCTATAGAGGTATAAAATATATATTTGTTTGTTGAAAACTAAAATGCATAAATCAGTTGTGTAAGTCCCATTAAGGCTAATCACGTTCTCCATACATCATGCAGTATTTTTAACAACATTATATTGATATTTTCCACTAATCTCCTGTCCGAAATGCAACAGTGTGAGCCCAAAATTATTCAGTCAGTTCATCAAGGCAGACACTTTCAATAAACTGCAGACTAATTCGTGGAATTACGAATTGGTGGCCTGCCAAGGGACCCGGAACTAAACAAAAATCGCATAACAGTAGGGCTAGATGGTGCGGATACGGAAAGAGGGGCTTCCATTTCCACGATGGCAATGTAATGAAAAACTCATAACCTGTGGCTTTTTGTCATGCGGTCACACGCACAGACAGACAGACAGACAGACAAAATCCATGCCAGGACACGCAATCCTGCCAAGGATGTGGATAAGAAGCCCGAGCATACGGAGAACTTTTCCTTTGGCCTTTTGCCTCTGGCCTCGACTTCGGACTCACATTTCCCCGCGCCTCCGCTGCTTTTACTGTTTCTGTTTCACATTTCATTGCTAACTCTGAGGTCCCCAAACGAGTTCACGAGAAATTGAAACCCAAAACCAAGAACCGGGAACCCAGCCACCCCGATTCCCAGCCTGACATACTGAAAACGCAACGAAAACTTCTGTGCCGCGCTGACAACTAAATTCGATATCGATTTGATTTAGTTAAACGCTGAAACGTCTCCTCAACGGCCCGTCGATGGGAAATGGAGGACACACTTTTCCCCGCATCGCCCTGGGCAATGAAATTCCGCATGATTGTCGCCTTATGCTGTGAAAATAAACAAACAAACGGACGCAGGCCCAAAGCAAATAGAAGGACACTCAGATAAGCAACTGCGATTGAAATTGGAACAGGGATTGGGTTGGTTTTGGGGTAACACTGGGGGAAAATGGTGTTGTGAAATAGTTTATATTGATGTTGAAGCCTTTTTGATATTCCATTAGGATTCCTTAAAAATATTAAATTCATGGGAAAATAAATTGTATACTTAGATCATAGAAGTAACGTTATTTGGAGCTGTTTTGGGTTACTTGGGAGTACAGTAATTCTTAGCAGTGATCCACAATCCAATAAAAATTGACATGCTTTATCTGTACTGGCTTGGCCTCTATTGTGATTCTCCAATTTTAGTGATTTATGTTATATACTTAGTATTTATATTATATCTGTGACTCCGAAATGTTTATATAACTTATAGTTTTTCAGACTTCTTCTTCCTTTTAAGACAACATATTTATATTTATAATTTATAAATTGTTAAGCCATGAGTTCCATGGATTTTTTCCAGTGTAGCGTCAATAACTGACATTGGTTTTGGAGTGTGGGACCAATAGACCATCAGCTTAGGCGCGCGAAAATGACTTGAGGGTCGAATGGAGTGGTTCGGTGTGGAGGGGAGCGGAGTGCTGTGGGCCAAGGAGGAGGGGCTCCTTTGATGACCCGCCCGATAGCCGCCGAGCTGAGATAGCAGAGGGGCGTGGCTCCGATCCTGGAGCTCCGTGTGCGTCTGTGTGGTCATATGCAAATTAGTGCAGCTTCTGCATGTGGCCACAGGCATTACCATTGCCCGCTGGCTCATGTGAATTTCAAATGTGCGCCATGTTCCACCCGAGACCGCTTCTTCTGCTGCTCCTTCTTGGGCTTCTGGTTTACTTCTGGGCCAGAATGGATTAAGTTGCCGGCCGCAAAAGGTGCGGGGAGTGTGGGGTCATCCCTGGACTTCCGAGAGAGATCCCTTTATCTGGCATTTTTATCTACATTTCTTTCACATTTCCACCGACTGCATCATAAACAACAACGAGTGCGAGTGTTTGGCAACAAAGCGAGCATGAACAGAGCCACAAATTAACATACAACACTATTCCCAGTCCGAGTTCCGAAGGACGAACATGCTGCCACAAACGTTTTGGCCAGGACACAGGGGAAAGCCAAGGGGAGAGGGCCAACAGACGCCATCAAGCGAATTAAAACCAAATCACTTACAAGCGGCCAAAAGTGTTAACGTGTAAATTTCCATTTACCAAGATCGAAGCGCTCTGATAGGACCAGACACTATAAACATGCAGGGGGCCAGGTGGCAAAACGGGGAGGGGGAGGGGGAGAGGCTCACCACCCGAGTGGGAGTTAAAAATAAAACTAGTGGCCAGGCTCAAAGCGCTTGGCCAAAAGGATATTTAGAGGTGGAAGTAACGTGTTGTGTACACAGAAAGAAAAACTGGTGAATTAGCATTGAATGATTTTTATTTGAACACTAGATCGGAATATCAATTTAAGTTGGAAAATATTCATGAAAATTGAATGATTTTTATTTTAACACTAGACCGGAATATCAGTACAAGTTGGAAAATATTCATGAAAATTGGTAAAACTGTTAAACAAACCTACCGGATTGCAGTAGTATTCCAACAAGAGCACAAAAATCTAGATAAAATCTATTTTTGTATTAGTTTAACAAAAAACTTATACAAAATTAAAAACACAGCAAAACTATCTTTTTTTTACACAAGTCCTTAAACAATATTTTTTCCAAAAAATAACTAGTATTTTGTTCCAAACAAAGCAACAAATAATCGAAATGTGGAATGTCATACCGCGTTGAATTCGTGTTGAAATTTCCTATCGATTGGCATTCAAATCTGAATACATGAATTTTTGACGATTTTTTGTGATGTTACCCCTTATAAAAAACTCAAAAATTTGACATTTAAAAAAAAAATTCATTATGCCCAAAAATGATATGGGGGCTTAGCTTAGGTTATAAAAAACGTAAAACTGTGATCCCTTCAGCTAGGGGACAGATTTTGTGAAAAGTGAAAAAATTGTCAAGAGATGTATTTTTATAAATCTACCCGAAAATGTCGGCGATCGTTATTGAGGTTATAAGTTAGGCGAAAAAATCTTCCATTTCGCTTGGGAACCTATTTTAAAAGAAAAGTTATGACAAAGAGAGAAAAGGAAAGTATCTCCTTTTGTCACAAGTCCCTAATCCTAATGCCGAAACAAAAAAATGGAATGGGTTATCGCATTAAGAGTTCCAAACTTTTTAGTTCTTCTGTTTTTTTGCCGTGTATGAGAGTTTCTCAGAGGGGCAGAGGCGTGGGCGGGATAAGGGAAAAGGGGAGCAGTTAAGGCGCACACACACATTTACATGCATAAATAAGCAAGGAGCCCAGGACTTCTTAACTCAATGAATTCTCCTGCAATTTCGTAAATTAACACTTTGGACGTGGGAGAAGGAATCGAGCTGTGAAAATCACACAGGGGCGTTGGCAGCGGGGACTGGGAAGGGGGTGGAATGGAAATGTGGGGCATAGACAGTCTCGCACTTACTTCCGAGTCATTGAAGCTATCTCGCTCCCTCTCCTTCGGGGCTCTGGGCCCTGTATTCTGTTGCCAAAAAGTCTACAACAGCGGAAACAATCTGTTCGCTGCGCGTCGAGGCAGCAGCCCATAAACAGTGAGCCGCCCCACTGGAAAACCCCCGATTCTTTCCGCTCCGAATTTGCATTTTTGTTGAAATTGATATTTTTATGCTATAGCTTCCATGGCGCAGTATATCGGGTATCCCAAAAGAGGCATTTTCGAAGAGCGTGTAAATTACGGGCGCCTGGGAAATTCGATAGCAAAGAGATTGGCTGAACTGACTGTATGGGAAGTAGTTTTCGACATGATCTGAATATACTTGTGGTCTTTCTTTATTTTTATTTTGTCTTAAAAATACAGTCAAGTTGTAAATAAGATGGGATAAGTGGAGTTAAAAGGGTTCTGCCAAAATACACTTTCTTTCGAATAGACAACGTAAAAATAGTGAAAGTATTTTAATCAAAGCTTAAATATTTAATGGTTTATGGATAAATTTTAATCTTTAAGAAACGATTTATGGTTTTTTTAAGAAAATTTGTTATTTCTAACATCATTTAATTTTATATATATTTACCGTTAGCAAAGCCTTATTCATTATAAACTCCTCTTAAAAAAAGTATACACATATGGTCTTTAAAATTCAAAATTGAGTACTGAGTATTAGCATTATATTATCTTTAAACATCAAAAAGAAAAAACAAGCCATGTACCTAAATAAAAAAATACTTATGTCATTTAATCTAAGCTAAAGTTTAAATTTTAAACTGTGGAAATTTGACCAACTCACCCAAAAAGGCGGTTTTTCTCGTTTAAAAGTGACGAAACCCGCTCATATTGGCACTTCATTGCCGAACCATCACCCCTTTTCCTTTTCGAGGATTCGCATTGAATCCGGAGACCCCTTTCGCCCCTCCCCTTCGTCCTTGTCGCCTGATATCGAAATCTGTTTTATCAGCACACGTTATTGCTTTTGTTGCTGTGTGACCCCCACCCCCAACCCTTTTTCGATCCCACTCGTACATAAATTTATTCGCGATTTTGTAATTCCCTTTTTGGTTATAAATTTCGCTACTGTTTCGGTTTCGGTTGAATGCATCGCATGCCACCCCCTCCCAACCCCCGCCCCTGTTGTCACATCCCCGTGTGGTTGCAATCAGTTTATCAGTTTATTTGTACACTGGTGTGGGTGTGGGTGAGGGGGTGACTTGGTGAGTGTGCCTGCGAGTGTGTTTATTTGTTGTATGCAAATAGGGGTGGCCGCCAAAAGGGAGTGGGCGCAAAAGGGGTGGTGGCTGCACATCCTCGTCACCTCCGAATCCGAATGGTTTTGGGGCAAGGGGAGAGGAAGAGCAGCCCTATCCCTGCCGCTGTGTGCGCTAAAAATTACGCCAGTCCAAGTCAATTTCGATTTCGGATGCGACTCAAAGTGAGTAAGTCATAGACAATGTTGTCACGGCCCTATAAGTCCCATTTATTGGCATTACTTTTATTGCAATTATTTTTTTTTTCAGAATGTATTTGTCTATAGCATCCACATCCATATTTCTAGACCACTCTTTTTTTGCAGTAATATGTGTAAAGTAGGGTGATCTTTTTAAGGTCAAATGAGCTCACAATTCGAAATGGTGCCCAATGGGATCAAACTATTAGCATAAAGTACAATCCGTAAAATTGGTTCTATCCTTAAGTAAATTAAGTAGTAGCTTGTTAGAGTAAAATCAACTCAATGTAACCCAGTCCGTAGAGCATTTGTCTTCCAACAGAAATGATCACTATCTATCTCCAAGCTATCGTAGCTATTGGCTACAATTGTAATCGAAGGATTAAAGAAGACTTACATACATTTATGGGATGCACATTTAATTAGCAATTCAATTCTACAATTTTAAAAACAAAGGGTAAAGATTGTATAAATAAATTCGGAAATTAAACTTATATTCTATGAATCGTTGATGGCCACGGTATTCAATATTATTATTAAGCAGGGTCTGATGTCTTCAAAAGGTACAAGGTAAAATAAGTAGGTAAAGGTTATGAAAAGGAAATTCATTAAATAGGGTAAGAATGTAGGCTTCCAAATTTTATACAAAATAAGTCTCCCCTTATGTATATACACTCAGGGAAAAACACCGTGCTAAAAACAAGTACAAACAGCCTTGATTTAAGAAAAATTGCATGCTTAACATTTAAGAACGTTCGTGCTCAAAAAATTCTCATATTAAGCACATTTTGGAGTTTTTATGTCTGCCAACTCTAATAATTCCCAACTGTTTATTCTGAAAGTACTCAGTATATAAGGCGCATAAATTAGGTAGTGTTAATGCCCGTGAGCGGCAAGTCGTAAGTAAACTTAAAATATTAATGTTATTTATATATATCTCGTTTATTTCGTTTCAGTTTCTAATACTTATTTCTCTTACTAGCATAAAATAAAAACTCATTTTAGTTTCATAATATTTATATATTGATTTAAGAATTATTCGTCCTTAAATCATGCCTGCAAATTTCTTACTTTATTATTAAATCGTTCTTGTTTTTAGTCCAAATATGACTTGATTTAAGAATTATTCATTCTTGATTGAAGACCGAAAGGATCTTAAATCTAGTATTTTCGGTCTTGAAAATTCGTGCTCAAAAGTAGTATTTTGTTCTCGCGTTCTGTATTTTCCATGCTTGGCGAAGTTTTGACACCGAAAATTCTAGGTTCAAGCACGAAATACTTGATTTTTTTTCTGAGTGTACAAACATTATATTCAAATCGAGATTATCGAAACATGCTGATAAAGTTTATCGTGCCATAAATAAAGAGCTTCATAATAAAAAATGGTTATTTGTACTTTCGTATCAATCTTTAATTCGGAAACATAACTCTACCAACACAACTCTACCAAAATGCCAAAATCACACTTAGGGAAAAATTAGGGTTTTTCGGTGTCCAATGAACAACGCCCGATATCGAATCTTTGCTAAGCGCGAATTTTATCGATACCAGAGCGAAAATTACAAATCAAACTAAAATAATAATGCAACACAGAAATTATAGGTTTACACTTTTAAACTTTTAAATTTAATTTCGAATGATTCTTATTTTAAGAACGTTCGTTCTAAAAATTTCAAGTACGAATCGGAACAAAATCTACATTTTTCTGGGTGCAGTTTTGCCAGCCCTTATCTCTGGCGAACAAGTACAATTTGTACACTCAAAAAAGTATCAAGTAATCTCGATGTCGAGAACAAAAGGCAGCTTTCAAGTACGAATTTTAAAGACGAAAATAATCGCTTTCAGTACTATTTTAGAATTCTTCCATGAAGTATGAACTATTCTTAAATCTTGTGATATTTGTATATAAAACAAGTACGATCTATTATTAAAATAATAAAGTGCTTAAATCAAGACTGTTTCTACTTGATCTTAGCACGTGCTTTTTTCTGAGTGTAGTGCAAAAAAAAATAATTTTATATGGGACTGTTTAAAATTGACAGACTGAAAAGAAACGAAATAAAATAGTTCATTTATGCAATCGCTTCAAGTCCACATGAGATGCCGGACGTGTTTTCTTATTACGGCGGTGGCCAGCTGTTGGTCAGTTGTTCAACTTAGTGGAGTTATAAATACCCTTACAGACGGCGAGGACCCTAATTTCACTTACCATGTGTGCTGCTTCTACAACGCATCCGACCCAAAACCACGGGATATCAGGCTAATGTTGGAGAATCGCACTTTGGAAACGGAGATCGTCGACGAGTTCACTATCAGCTACACAGTAAACCTAGCCCAGTTAAGGCACACCAGTTTGACATTCAGGTGCATCTTTCCGGATAATAGCTCAGCGAAAGCCATCATCACCGAGTACACCTTTTTACGAGCGTTTAGCTTTTATTGCTCATACACTGACATCAAGACGGAATTGGAGTGCCGCTTTAGGCATTACCAGAAGGACGCAAAAACCACTGGCTTCATTATCATCATGGACGATAAGTACAAAGTTTCTTGCACATGTTTGGACACGGAGTTGACCGTGTGCAACCTACAATATCCAAAAAGCTTTCATGGAGTTGACCGAAACTTCACTATTGAAATGGATTCGCTTGGTATATCACAGAAGTATGTGTATCGCCTAACTGACATTCAAATGAGAGAGCCGTATTGGCCAACCAATAAGCCCCATATTGAGCAGATGGGATTTACAGTTTGCATCAACTTCGGCCCGAATGCGTTTAACGATTCAAACTCATACGAATGGGAAGTGTTTTTGCGCGGCCAGAATCCGGAGATCCCTCAGGGCATGATCAATGCTGACTTCAATGAGACTCAAGATGTCTGTTTTGAAACCCCGCACTTTTCCTATCAGACCTTTCTAGTGACTTTATTCGTTCGCTTTAATCACAGCGACGCTCCCAGAATTACCTATGGTTCCGAGCTATACTTCACCACAGCGCCCTCAGCGCCCAACGAACATCCGAAGTTTCTGTCCAATGGATTCTACTACGACCCGGAAAAAGGGGAGATTCACGTATTTTGGGTTCCGCTCGAGGAACATAAATTTAACGGAGCCAACTTTACGTATATCCTGTCCACAGATACGGGGTAAGCTTTTTACATTGTTGCAGAAGGTATATACATAAGTGGATCTACCGTGTGTTTCCATGGAAAAATTGATAGGAACAAGTGCTTTCTTTCTAATATTCTATTAATGTAAATTATATGAATTTAAATTTCTTATTCTTCAGAAAGAAGCCTCTGCTCAGGAGCAACAGCTCCGCAGTTTTCCACGACTGGAATTCTACGCAATGGGCCACTGTGTTCATTTGGAGTCACAACTCCATGGGTAGCTCACTGGAAAGCGATAATCTGACTGTGCCGATTCTGACCAACCATACACAGCGTCAGCCCAGGAACTTGCAGTACCACTACCACGTAGAGAACAGCATCATGACCTGGGATCCCCCGCAGGATGATAGTATGCTAAAAGGTTACGACATACTGTATTGCGCCCCTTCCACAACCAGTAAACAGCTCTGCGAAAGCCAAGAAATATTATCAATTGACTTCCAGGAAAAAGGGATCGATCAATTCCAATTATATGGTGTGGAGGGACATTTCACGTTTGCCATATCGGCGAATTACATAGATGAGTCAAGCGGTGGCATTATATGGTATGATGATCATACGCACCTTCTAGAAGCAGAATCGAACTTTCTACCTCTTTAAATAATTCTCGCAATTACAAGCATAATCATCATTGCACTGTCAATACTGATCTTCTTCTTATTTCGGAAATGGAAAAGAAAAAAAGTGAAAGAGTTCAGGATAAGCTTGCCTCCCATATTTGATCCCGTTGATATGGACAGATTACGCTTAAGAAATGTTGATTTTCCCAGTAGCCCCGATCCTCCAGTCGAGATCATGCCTTCCATCCCTGTTTCCCCACGAATATTCTTGGATTCCAAGGAGACGAATGAAGTTGTCAGGAGCAGTAAAGCTCAGTGTTTCTTAAGTCTTAGTCCCCCAGATCCAGTCTCCTCACCATACACAACAATGTGTGAAGCTGTCTTGACAAATTATAATCCCCCTGATCCCGTCTCTTCACCATACACAGTGATGGACACAATGCTTTAAAATTTCACAAATACTCAAAAAAAATGTATATATATATTGCAATAACTATATTCTAGTAATGTTAGTTTATCAAATAAATTAAAAATTTTTCTTTTATTTTCTTAATCACGGGATCTGGGAAACTTAAGTTACCCCATCAAAAACATGTTCTAAAAACCTCTGTTGAACAGACCTGATCCAAAATATTTATTTATTTATTTATTTCAATATGTAATGGATATATTTAAAAACCAAAAAATGTTTCGATCAACCATCAAAAGCTACAGAGATTACATTAAAGAATGCGATCAATGGAAATTGTTAATAATTTGATCTGAAAAATGCCCAGCTAATGCGATAAGCAATGCAATTTTAGCCGCTGGGCCGAGGCCAATTTTCAACGACAATTTATTAAAGTCCCCCTGTTTCCGATTTGGGTGCCCCCTTAGCCCCTGTGACCCTCCACAACCGCCCACTGCCCGACTTTCACTTTCGCTCAACTCGGCCGAGAAATCTCGACGGGCTGCAAGATATTGTGTTAATTTGCCGCAGTCATGAGCCTCTGAGGTTGCGAGTTGCAACGGCAAATTTGTTGCCGTTTTAATTTTTCTGTCAGCTTGCGCTCGAGCGCCTCCCCTACCGCTGCCCCGCCCCCTGACCTCTGACCCCTTCAACTTTGCATGCCACATGCGAGGACTTTTAATTGTTGCAGCTGCAGCGAGAAGGCAGCCACAACTTAACAAGAACGCGTCCAGTTGAGGAGTCAGTGCATAAATTAGAAATTGGCGACCTGCACGGGCGCGCCTGAAGAGTTTTCCCATCCCTCGAATTTTCCGCTTTCCCGCTTGAAGTGCCTCTTTGCATGTGTTGTTGCGTTTTGCCACTCGACGGGCTTTGTGTACACACACAAATTACCGGCAACACAGCAACAAACAGAGCTCCTCCCCCTCATTTTCCAGCATTTTCCTCCCGCTTGCATGTCCTGAGTAAGGGTTAACCAAAGAGTAAGCATTGTTAACAGGACTAGGCTTAAATGGCACACTCGGGGAAATCATTAAACATAATTGAAGATCGAATTTGCAGGGAAGAGCTGTGGCTTGAGTTTACACAACATATTGTATCTCCAAGATGCATGCTTAGATAGAAAGTTCTTACTGTCCATTTACTGTGTTTTTAAATATTAATCAATGGGGAATGTTTTTGGGAAATATTAAGAAAGTTGCAAGAGTTATGAGTATTAATGTATAACACAGAGAAAACTACCCAGAACATTGTTCTTGAATTGAGAACATTCGTTCTTAAAAACCGTTTAAGTACATTTTGTACATTTGGTATAAATTGAGTTTATTTAACAACTTTTTGTCACTAAGGACTGAACTAATAGTTTATTTGTACATGCAATATACTTAAATACCGTCAATTCAACTTGATTTCAGCAAAATAAAAACATTTTCAACTTAAAAATTTCGTTCTATTTTTAAGAACATTTTCAAATCAGATGAGAACGTCAGAATTTTCTCTGTGAACATCCTTTTATAATCCATAAAAATAAAAGAACAATATGGAATGAACTAAGGATTAGCAATATTTCTTTTATTTATTCATCATAAAGCTTTTTGTTTTTAAGGTTAAGCAATACAAAATAATTGTCAGAATACTTTAAGAATACTAATAGCAAGTGATATTGTAAATCTATAAAGTTAATTAAAGTGTGTGCTTTTTTGCAGTGCACTTACTTTCTCTTTCCCTCCTCAGGGAACGGCTTACCTAGTTCGTTTAATTAATAAACACATTTTGATTAGCGTGTCAGCACCCGCCCCCTTCCGCCCAGGCTTAAGCCACTTGCCGCCCCCTTTTGCCATCAATTTTCCCCCTTCGCCCACTCCAATCAGACACGACTTGACCTCCTGCCTTCGACCTTCGACCTGACTTACTAACACGATTCGCTATCCCCTATTATTTTGTTCCGTTTTGTTTGCCATCATCATTAGTCACTCTCTTCTCCTTCTTCTCTCACCCACCCACGCTTGTCCTCTCCCAATAAGAATCCCCGTTATTTGTTTTGCTGTCAGATTAGACTCACTTGTTGATGTGCTCTCTTACTTATACATGGATATGTACGTTCCAATAGGAATCACTGTTCGTCTTTTTTTCGCATTTGCTTTGCACTCACCTTCTGTTTCTTATTCTCTTTCTTTTATATTATGATTTTGTCCTAAGAGATAACCCTAGAAATATTCTAATTTTGTAGAGTTAGGAACTTTTCAACTCGATTTCAATACGATGTTTCAAATATTGTTGTTAGATTTAAAAAAAAATTAATTAAATTGGTTATACTTTAAAATCTCTTTAAAATTGCATATTTTTGCCTTAATTGCGTTAGTAATCCTTGTTCTCTCGAAAGAATTTGTAATTAGTGGGGATTGTATCGCTCCATAAATAAGCCTCATTTTGCACTCCTGATTTTGCAGCACATGTGCAAGAGAGCTATTGTAATTGAAATTCCTGCTACATTTTTGGCTTGTAATTTGATTTTAATGTGGGTCAAATGGTTGCCAGAGCCCGCCTTGTTAGGCAAAAAATAAAAAAAAAGAATAATACACTTAAAAAATTCCTTTTGAAATAATAATAACATATGTAGGTCTTTCAAACACCAAAATGTTTTGAAAATATACCCCATTAAATTAGTTTTTATTATTTTTTCGTCATAAAACTTTTATTGTATGAAACCCCCTGAGTTATCTAGTATTTTTGAAGTGTTCCCTGGGAACAGCCGTAACATGTGCCGAATTGGCTAATGGTCCTAAAAGCCGCTCCCCGTTGATTGCAGGGGCGTAGTGCATGGAGGGGGGCTAACACACTTTGTGCAATTTAGCTTTTGGCCAAAGTCATTAAGCCCGATGTTAAAGCCACTGCCTTGCCGAATCCCTGGCTGCGCTTCCTGCTCCTGTTTCTCTTCCAGGTCCTCGAATCCGGGTCCTTCTTTTCGAGAGACGGTTGGCATGTCAACCGGCGCTGCTCTGCTGCAGGCAGATTTACAGTCAGTTGCTTTTTCACTCCGTCCGTCAGTTATTCCGTAGAACGTCCGTCCGTCTGTCCGTCCGCCGAAAGCGGATGCATTACAAAGGACATCAAGTCGGGATATTGAGTTTTGTGTGCAACAAAGAAAAGCGCATACAAAGCCGGGCGCAAAATAAATGCTTCTTTGTTGGATTGTTTCGGCGGCGGGAGGCGGGGGGCGGAGGAAGGTGGGCGGTGGGCGTGGCTGGTCGGTAGATGGCAGCGGGAAAAAATTGAATTACATGCGAGCCAGCAGCTTCTATGCCCCCCTTCCGCCGCCTTTGAATCCGTATCCGTCCGAGTTTACCGCAGGCGCAAAACTACTGTGATTGCGTGGCGAACACTGCGAGAAAATTCATTAAAAAAGGATAACATTTATTTTGGAAACGAAAATGTTTTCAAATGACAGGGGAAAAGGCTTTTGAACACACTTAAAGCTAAGAAAATTAGACATGTTTCACACAATAAAAATAAGATCTATTATATGATTCGTTTTTGAAGTTCTTTTTTTATAGATTTGATTAAACCCAAAGAATTAAAAAAGATATTTTAAAATCCGTATAATTAAATTGTCTAAGCTTCAAAGAAATATTTAAAGCTTATACTTTGATTTTTAACAATAGTAAAATATCTATATATATTATTATTTATAAAATAATTATATTATAAATTCTTATTTGTATTTTCCGTTAAAACTACTTTCTTTAAACCCTTTGAACACCCGTTTCTTCCAGTGCAGGGGCTTGTGGGCGTGGTCGCGAACTGAGGCGGATATGATGAAGCAGCGGCATAAAAATAAGTACAAAAGCAACGCAGCGCCAGGCGAGCAAAGGAAAATGCTTTCTCCTCGACTGCCGGTGATGCCTCATCCCATGCCCTCGCCACCGCCCCCGCCCCCGCCCACTTTTCCAGCGCCTCCTCCTTCGGCTGCCTGCTTTTTTGTAGCTTCATAAAAAATTTCCCAAGCGGAAATGCAATTTAATTAAAAATGTCCTGCTGCTGGCGAAGGAGTCTCCTGCAGTCCGCACTCCTTTTGAGCCCCCAGACCCGTCGGAACTGAAAATTCAGCTGGAGCGCCACGCTTTCTCCACATTTTGCTGCGTTTGTCTGCGGAGCAACTACTTGGACACTGAGTTGTAGGCAAACATGATGAATCTCTTGCACAGATTTCCCGCTGGACTCGCGCCCTTTTCCCTTTTTGCCTCGCCCCACCCCACCTTCCCCTCGCTTTTCCGCTTTCCCTGCCAACAAAATCGTTTAAGATTAACAGCTAGCGATAAACAGGCGGCCACTGAAAATGCAGCAAAATTAAATGGCCAGGCTGACCGAAGACCCTCGATCCCGGATTTTCCCTTCTCCGGCTTTGGTTAAGTGAATTACCATACTCAATTAACGTTATGCTTATTACGCCCTAGCTTCTAATCCAATTCGACTCTGAATGCAATGGAAATAGTTGGGCAGCTGGTTGGGGGGGTACAAATGGGGCCTTGGGGACGGAAAAGCGAGCCATTGGACTCCACGGAGGCTGAAAGACGCCATTCACCGAATGGGAAGGCTCAGCCAGGGGCATTTTCCGAATGCCAAACAAAATTAGCCCACCATTTATGGCGACAGAACAATGCACGAATGAATGGCCGGCTGCGACTCAAACCTCAGCTAATCTTTGAAAATTCCTGTTTCAATGGGTCCAAATCACGCAGAATGGCAGGCTGCTATTGAGAACGAATTCCTTTCTTCTCCATCTGGGTTTTAAATAATTTGAAATGTTCCCAATGAACTGAAATAACTTTAAGGGCTGTATATATCTTTATATTATTTCGAAATGACCCAAACAATCTGTATTACCGAACCTTAGTTTTATAAAATTGATGTAAATCCTACAATGAGCATCTTGTGGATAGATTTTGTTAAAAAAATAAATGTTTCCAAAACTACTTTAGAACTTAAAGTGGAATAATATGTCTTTTTTGTTATAAGTAATCCTTAAGTTTCTGATAATCTTATTTATATAGCTCTTTGTGGCTAAACCTTCACCAAAATCGGTGGGAAAAACAGTGCCCTCCCAAAGTTAGTCTCTATTTCAGTGGCAATTTTTCACCCGTCACCTGTGGCGTCCATGTAAATTCGCATGTTTACAATGCAGTTTTACACGCTGCTGGTTGCCAACCGAGTTTTGGATAAATATTTTTTAGCTGCACCAGCTGCGGTGTCTGTGCTGTAAAATCAACAGCAGCAACAACAACAACATAAGCCACAAAGTGACATTGGCAGTGCCACGCCCACAAAGGCTGCTTGCGGTTGCGCCCTAAACCGAGGTTTCTCCGCAGAATCGGAATTTATCTTTTGCCAACCGAGGTCCTCGGTAGCTGTTTGCTGTCAATTAAATTATGCCATTACTTTGGGGTCAAGTGTGGCCAGCTGCCGTCAGCCACGCCCCCTTTGGGACAGCCACCGCCCACTCGAAGTTTATTTGTTTGCACAGTTTTCGTTGATTGTTAATCGAATTAGGACGCCCGGACGAACGGAAGGACCCGCAGAAGGACACTTCGTTCGATCTCCGCAGTGAGTCCTCCTGACTTTAATTAAATTTAGGCCTCTGCCATGGTTTCAGATTTGCACAGAGAATAAGAATCTAGAACAACATTTTAGGAAGAAGTAATATCTATTTAAAAATTAAATTTGTATAATAAATATTAGAGAAGGTTTAATAAACCTTTTCTTCATATAAACCGCATTCTTAACTATAACATTAAAAAGGAGCCAAGCTTAAATATTATTCCTATCCTTGTGCGCTTAAATATTTCTTTATAATGTTGTAGTATTACTTTTATAACTAAATATATTTTATATTCTTTTATAAATTTGCATAATGTGGTTCAGCCTTTTTCTTCCAATACACCATTTCGCACATCTGTGCGTTCGCGACGGCATATGGCGCTCATTATGCAGCTGGATCGTGTAAATGAGGCAGCCATGAGCCCGACTGGCCACGCCCACCTACAGCCTCCGCCCTCGACCCCTCTCCCCTATCTCTCCGCCCCCTACTTCCCCCTCATCGCTATCTGCGGCTGCCGCAAGCGCACTTTCGTTAATTACGCAACAACAACGGCGGCCAAGAACAAGGGCATCGGAAAGAGGCAACTTACAAATCCTCCGCGCCATGCTCCATCAACGGATGCGTTGCATCACTTTATTGAACTTAATTGCATGCAATAAACCGGGCGCAGAGGATTCGAGGTATCCGGGAGGATCTAGAGATGGCAGCGTGAGGGGTGGTGCATCCTGGAGACCTGTGCGATAGTTGAGATAAATAGATTAAATCGTGAGGTTCTAAAGAATTCAGGCTTTCTCGTTTTGTAAAAAAAGCGTGATAAACTGGAAAGTGCTTCCCATTTTGTCAGCTCAAAAAATCCTCTGTTTCTCGAGACTATAGAGACCTCCACATGAAAGAAAAGTGAGGGATTAAGAATTCGCGGTTTCTCACTTTTGGTAGAAAGAACATAATAAGCTAGAAATTGCCACCAACTTTTTAGTATAGAATGTACATTTTCTTGGAACTCTTAGATTTAGTTTTCAACAAAATAAAAACGCGAATTCTTCAGATCCCTGTTATTATACCCGTTACTCGTAGAGTAAAAGGGTATATTAGATTCGTCGGAAAGTATGTAACAGGCAGAAGGAAGCGTTTCCGACCCCATAAAGTATATATATTCTTGGTCAGGATCACTAGCCGAGTCGATCTAGCCATGTCCGTCTGTCCGTCTGTCCGTCTGTCCGTCTGTCCGTCTGTCCGTCTGTCCGTCTGTCCGTCTGTCCGTCTGTCCGTCTGTCCGTCTGTCTGTCCGGATGAACGCTGAGATCTTGGAAACTATGAGAGCTAGGCTATTGAGATTTGGCGAGCAGATTCCTGAGCTTCTTACGCAGCGCAAGTTTGTTTCAGTAGAGTGCCACGCCCACTCTAACGCCCACAAACCGCCCAAAACTGTGGCTTCTACAGTTTTGATGCTAGAGTAAAAATTTAAACTGAAATGAATTGTTCTCATCAATACCTATCGATTGACCCAAAAAAAAGTTTGCCACGCCCACTCTAACGCCCACAAACCGCCCACAAACTTCAAAAAATCGTAAATATGAACGCGGATATCTCGGAAAATATCAAAGATAGAGTATTGGGATTTCAGATTTAGATTCCGTAGCCTTGTGCGCAGCGCAAGTTTGTTACGCAAATATGCCACGCCCACTCTAACGCCCACAAACCGCCCAAGCCTGTGGCGCCCACAATTTGTATGCTAGATTAAAAATTTTAACTGAAATGTATTGGTCTCGTCAATGCCTATCGATTGATCCAAAAAAAAATTTGCCACGCCTACCCTAACGCCCACAATGCTTAAATCTGTCTTCCGCCGGTAGGTGGCGCATTTAAATCTCGCTTTGCTGCTTGCATATCTCCATTTCCCTTTGGTCCCTTTAGCTGAGTAACGGGTATCTGATAGTCGAGGTACTCGACTATAGCGTTCTTCCTTGTTTTAATATATTGTGTTAAAAAGAAATGAAAGCCCACAACAAAGTTGCATTTATCAATGTTAATTGGAAATGACCAATTTTAAGATGCAGCCTTAAGAAGTAACTCACGCTGGCCTCACTATTCGATGGTGTACATTCAATTACTTGGCTATTTTGGCTGCATTTCATTTGCATTCAAAGGTTTTTTACGTGACTTTCGTGCGTTGCAACTGCACCGCTGCAAATTGAATTACCACCCTGCTTTCCTCCATTAATAGATATACATATACGTATAAATTTATACATATGGAGTTGCAATTGTAATTTAAGTGGGCGGCAGGGGCGGGCTATCATTCATCCGCCATTCATGGATGATCACCATTCGGGAGGAGGGAGGGTGGAAAAGTATCGGGTTGGAAGCACTCATTTGTTGCGCTGCTTTGTCCTCGACTTTTGTGCGTTGGCAGTGCGACGTTTCCGTTTCCGGCCTTTGTCCGGACCTCATTGTTGTCCGTCCGGAAGAACGAGCGGCCAGCACGTGCCCGTCTCGAGCGGCTTTTTGTCGTCACGGGCCATATTTTATTATAGCATTTATGATATATATTTGAATTATCGCATTAAATGCACTTTGATTCGCAGTCGTGCTGCATTATTAAAACTTTTGTGTAAAATTTAATCAACTTGGGAGTTACGCGCTCTCTGCCATTTTCGCCTGCAGCTAGTAACTAAATTATGGACTATTTTTGTTGCATTATTAAATGCAATTTTCGACTATAAATGCAATTTGCAATATTCACTGCTTTTTTTTATGACTCTCCCAGCGGTCTTTGTTTTTGTTTTAATTGCATTAAAAATGCGCCAACGTTGCGGAACAAAATCAACAGCAACAATCGCGATAGCGATAACGCCAACGAAAAATCAAATCAATTTGCAAAGTTGAAAAGGTGAAACATTTAATAGATAAGAGAGGAAACATTTTAAAGATTTAAACTATTGATTTGTTGATTTAAAAATGTTTAGAAGTGTGTGCTTGGTATATATCATCTAGTATCCGGCTTGAAGGACCATTTACCTATCCCATATTGTCTATGGGATATTATTATATAATATTATTTGGTTTGGTTAGCAAGAATGCCATTCTGGTATGATCACCTTATATTATTATTGTCATTTGCTGACAGAATTAATTGCCATTCGATATGCCGGACAATCGATTGGCAGACAAATGCAGCCAAGGGAGCAGAGCCCATCAATTTATATGAAAATTGCGTCAGCACACATGGCTCAGAAGTCAGGAGTTGGATGTGGATGAGGATGCAGATTGAGTTGCAGAGGAGGAGCAGGGCCAAATGTCAAAGGGAAATGAGGACAACAACAAGGGGTCGGAGGCCTTTATGGATATACGGCGAGCTTCAATGCAATTTCCGTAATATGGAGGAGCTGGGATCACGGCTGGAGGATGAGATTGAATGAGATGCAAGCGGCAGCGCATGAATTTAATTACCAGGCGCAAGGAGCCAGCGAGCTGTTGCCGTCCCGCTTCCGCCCCACTGTCTCTATCCCCGTCTCTGTCTCTGCCCGGGCGTCATGTTCGTGTTGTTGTCACTCCTGGCTGCAATGTTAATCAACTTCATTACCACAAATTGCTATTAGCATATGTTAGTGTGCTCCTTCGCAGGAGCGAGCAGGAAGTGCCGTACAAACACTGCGAATTTCTGGATTCAAAAGTCAAGGAGGAGAGTGGAAACATTCATTTCAGGAGCCATATTAGATGACTAAATGATTTTATACAATTGCTTTTCAATGGGTATGATTTTCTTTTGATTATACTAGAATATTCTTCTTAATTGATGAGCTTTACACTTAGACTTCAAGTACCTTAAATTATTAAGATTCATTTGGATTTTTCTGGCTTAGAAAACTGTTTAGCTGCACTATTTTTCTCTCAGTGGATGAAATGCTGCGGAAACACACACGCAGACACTGGGACAAATGCACTTGTCTCGGCTGTCAAGGCGGCAGCCCAGCAAACAACATCAAATGATGCAATTATTGCGACAGGCAGATGGAAGAGGAAGGATATTAGGCGGGATGGTCTGCAAGTCACGTGGTGGCGGCTCATTGCCCCCAATTTTCGCCATCCTCGGACGCACAAAGTCGCAATCGACCGCCGCTAATATAATTAAAAAGCCATTAAGCGTCAAACAGACAACCTTGAAACGACGGAGGAGGGGACTTGACTTGGTATACCCCAACCGATGGAATCAATCATGGCAACTTGCAGTTCGGGATAATCGAATCAAAACTAAAGTCCCCTTTCTATTTTTTGTTGCTAATAGCATGTGGGGTGCATCCCTTTAAATTACGTTTTTTCAGGCTAGAGTGTCTGAAACTCTGTCCACTGGCCTTGGAGCTCTTTTTATACGTTTTCTGCACCAAATGACGGCAGTGGGGATGAGTCTTTGGTGGGGGAAACTTCAGACATCGCCTGCCATCGCCATAAATTATAAGTCATTGGCTGGACTCGTCGGAAAATGCGGATAGGGATGAATGCGGGCGTGGCGGATGTGGATGGGCATTAATATCCCCAACATGACTATGACTTTGAGTGAATGCCTCAAATTAAAAAGAAATTTACCATTTACCGCACTCGGGACTTGGATTAAAGGCAGCGCAGCCACAGCCATGACCATGGCGTATACGTAATGTATCAAAAGTTGAGCGCGTGTGTTGAAGGTCCCTTTGGTCCTTCGAGCAGCAACAAAATGATTACAGCCAACTAATGACGCTGTCTAAAATGATTTATCTCGTTATGGCCATAAGAGGGCGGGTGGTTTTGGCTCTGTTTTGGTCCTAGTTCTGGTTGAGTGGGAGTTTGAGCAAGAGGCATCGGCATCTCTTAGCAAAAGTCATATAAAAAAGCGGCCATAACTCAAACGTGTTTATGATGTACACAGCCGATTTGGTGCGTACATAAGCTACGCAGGAATTGCGACACAAATCCCGAAAAGAACAAGAAATAGCTGGGCAAATCCGCGTTTGAGGACAACTTTGAATGGAGTATGGCCTGTGGTACATAGAGTACAGTTCTCAACGGTTTAGTGCCAGTCGAGCACTGTTTAATGCGAAATACGGAGAACTGCTGGCCAGGAAACCGTATTAACATGCTGGCCAAATAGCACAAATGCTTGCCTCATACAAATCCAAGCTCCCTACAAGACATGGGTGTATCCTGACAGGTATCTGTTTTGTTACACTATTTTACCATACTTTCTTACAGGAATAAAAAATATTTGGTGTACCTAGCCATAGCAAAAACTTGATCTAGAATTTGGGCGAAATATATGTTAGATCTTTAAGTGCAGGTCACTTAACCATTTTCCACTTTCAAAAAGTGATTAATAGGAAGAAAAAATTTACCAGAGTTTTGAAAATATTTGTTAAGGTAAGTAATAGAATGCAACAAATTCTGAATTCTACCTTTACAAGACATTTCAGTGACACCCCTAGTTTTCAAAATATTCTTAATTTTCCAGCAGATTCCAGAACATTTTGGGTTAGTGCATCTCTGTCTCCTCCTGTCGAGAGTTCCACACCGTTCTTCCATATGCACGGGTATTTGTTGTGCTCAAATCGTACATATAAACGATGGCATCGTGCATAGATGCCATTTGAATGTGGATCTACAAATGGTACGGAGGCCGGGACTCCGAGTGGAACTGAGACTGGGACTCTGGTAGTGGCAGTAGCATCTGTTACTAATGGATAGTAGCAGAAAACAAATGGACAAGCGCACAGATTCGCATACACTCAGATACACACCCACACTTTTAGATGGACGTCAACAGCTCGTGCAAACATCTTTGTAGATTTTATTTCTAAATCTCATTACCAAATGGTGTCCCTTTGTGGGGTAGAAGAGGGGTGGGGGGGGCTCTACGTGCGTGGGTGCCAGTGTGTGTGTGAAGGACTTACTTACCCACACAGACGCACGGCTATAAATGCAATAAACTGTAAGTGTGTTACGGCTTTCCGTCCTGCGAATTGTTCTTGTTCTCGGACTCGGGACAACTTCAGCTTTCCGAACTAAATTTCGTTGCTTTTCTGTGTGTGAGCACCCGGTACACCCATCAATTTGAGCAGATATCAGCTGTTGCAAATGTTTTTATAATCGCAACAAAAGCGATTGTCTCAAAGTTCCCTAAGTGCTCGGCAAAAATACGGCAAAAGTTGAATGGAATTTCTGGCTCGAAATTAAACTAAGAACTTAGGTTTTTCCCTAACTAAATGATAGCTTTGTTTTGCTGAATTCTGGTGCTCTAGTGTTTCAATTTAAGATTTGCAAATTCTAGGACTCATTTCTAAGTTTTCCTTCTAGTTTCCTCAGCTTCTTTTCGCCAATTAAAAAATTAGCAATTTAATAGAAAATTAATTCTTATGTCCTTCGCTGCAAAATAACTAGAAACGAACACAACATCTAGAAATAACTGCAAAAACACAAACAGAAAACGAAAAATTGTTTCAAAAACACACGACAAAAACTTAATCGCTCGTGTAATGACTACATTCGACTTTTGTAATTAGCAGCCCGTCGCTGGGCAGGCACTTTCCTCTATTTTCCTGCATCCCCCATTTTCCATGTTGCCCCGTTTGCCAGAGAATAAATATTAATTTGCCAGGGCCCCAATTTCGCCCATCTGCCCCCCTTTTTTCCCAGCCAATGCAGCACGAAATTTATGTGCAACGTACAACAAATTTTCACTTATTGCCACACGGAAAAACAAGCACTGACTGCTAAATTAAGATAAAATGGATTTAGATTTACTATTAACTTAAGTAAAATATTACAAATATAATGGGTAATACCTTTTTCTAAAATATATTTAAGCCTTCTGTTGATATTGAATTTTCCTCCCTGACATTGAGTTCTTATAAAGATGTTTCTTCACATTTAGATTGTTTATTTTTCTCAGTGCTGATCTGGGGGCGAAACGGAACGGAACGGAATGGAATGTGTCGTGGCACGGATCCGGAAGCGGGTCTAACTGTACTTTGCAGTGGGTTGTTTGTCCGGCGCTGCTGCTCCGTGACAAGAACCCGCGCGAATGCAATAAATTGTGTATTTAATTTTCAATTCGTTTTGCTTTCATTTGGAGTCCTACGGCCCCGGAGTCCTCGAGTCCTCGAGTTCTCGAGTCGTTTTGGCCGGACGCCAGCTCTCACGGAGCGTGGCTGTAACTTCCGGTCGGAGAACGGAGGAGTCCGCAGCCCCAGAGTCCGGGTGCTATCGTTTTTAATGGTGCACGTCCAATTTGATTACGACTGTCATCTGTTCGGGCAAGTGCGAGGCACGGCCAGGAATTGGCCAAAAAAGGGCAAAACACAAGCGGAGCCACCGTCTAATGAAGTAATTTCAATTAGAGGCCGGCGGGGGGTGACCATGCCCGAAAATAACAACCACTTAGGGGTGACCAGAAACCACTAGAAAATCTATTAAATACAATGTCCTAGGTTTTGTTATAGCTTCCAAGGAAATAACTAACTAAAATGGTAAGTCTTATTTAAAATTTTTAATGTTTTGTAAAAATATGCTTGCTTTTCTTTCCTAAATCATATTGAGATTCCTGAATTTAAATATCTTAGGATGACTTTAAGGGACCTTTCCGGCATGTTGCCCCATTAACTCAAATGACTTACATAAGTTGACCCAAATCAAGGGGATTCCCAGCTTGGCAGCTGCGTTTCCTTTGACCACGCCCCCTGGCAGTTCCTAATTATGCTAATTCTCCCGCAGAATCGGAACTCGTTAGGGAAACAAGTCGGTCTCCCGTTTTGGTTTATGAGAAGGTGTCGCCAGCTAATTTCTGCACACCCCATCGATTCCACAGATCCAGCCAAGCCTTCTTCTCGTTATAAGCAGCTGAATGCATTTATCAGCACTTATCTTTCTGACTTCCAGCCAAAGCCAAAGTCAGAGAAGGCAGCCACCGAAAGCCAAAAGTGAAAATTTGCTTTTATCACGCAAACAGCAGCCATTCCCCAGCAGCAGCAACAGTTTAAGAGTTTGTGTGGAAAATATATATTTTTGCCAGCTTGGAAATTGGTGTGGGTGAAGACAGAGGAGAAAAATCTATCCACGGGGGCAAAACGACAAAACGCAGTCAACTTCATTAAAGACGGATGAGCGACAAAAGTCCAAGGATCGACTGCAGAAATGAGCAAAGAGACCTAAAAACTGAGAACCGAGCAGGGAAATGGAGAACTAGGAACAAGGAAAGCCAGCGGTGGGCGAAAAGTTTACATGAAGGATTTAAGGAGCTTAGCGAGTCAAAGACGAGCTCCAAAGTCTGCACATCAAAAAATTTCGAATAACTAGTCAATAGTTTCACTACCATGACATTAAATCTATAGCAGTTTAAGGTCATCGATATAAAGATACAAGGATGAGTAACGCACCATAAAATCAAAAATTATCAAGTAATCGTATCCATAATTGATTTAATTATACAATTTAAGGCCATACAACGATAATTTCTATAGGCAAAACAAATTCCTATATTTTGTTTTAAACACTTTCTTTCTTGTTCAAAATATACCCATCATTTTCCCTCAGTGTCGCATTCCCAAGCTCTATTTCGCCCATTCTGCAGCTACTTTTCTCCGGCTTTCTACGACAGCAATCGAGGTAAAAGTTTTGTCGCTGGCTTAAAAACGTTTTCTCCAAAAGTACTTGGGAACATATTTGCTATCAGTTGGCGTCCAGTTGCTGCCTCAGTATCCCAGTATCCCAGTGCCCCTGCCCCACCTTTGTTCGCGACTCCCTCTGTTTGTCTCCCTCTCTATCTGCCTGTCTGTTTGTTTGTTTGTCTGTCTGTTTGTTTGTTGCCACTTTCGGCAAGTTTTTCCAGCAATTTTTCAGCCACGTCGTGTCTGGCTATAATTTTGTGCTGCCTGCGTCTACGCACAGTGGTCCTTATAAATATCACAACTAGTATACCAGTTTAGAAATCCTTTTTGGTACTTTTTAAACAAAACGATATATATAATGCTATACCACTTTATCTTCTTATTTGAATCTATTACAGTTTTCGAAATAAAGCAAACAATTTTATTTGTACTGACTTATTTAAACCATTTTAAAGTTGATATACAAACTTGACCAACAAAACCTGAAGAATTCGCGTTTTAAATATGCTTTAAGGGCAAAATCCCTGCAAATGAACACTTATATCCGTAAATCACACGAAAAAGAACCATTCTCCACCTTTGTGAGAATTATTTCGGTGCTCTGGAGATAAATAAAAAGGAATCCTAATGGTCAGTGTGCGGAGGGTTCGACGTCGTCGTGCGGTTGGCAGCGCTGCCAAGTGTTGCATCCGTTTCCTGTTGATAGTCAGTGGCGTGTAAATAGAATGTTCTCGTACTTGAATTTATTTGCCCCACATCTGCCACCCTCTGTGCGGGGTTTACGTTTCGCTCCCCTTTCGCTTTGGCTCCACTCGATCTTTCTGTTTAACAAAGTCAAACAATTTCATGCAATTAAAACCGTTTTTCATTAAAAATGCAAATTTCAAATGCAAAACGAACTCGAGTCACGTCAAGCATCAACATTCGCCCCCGAACCATCCCCTAACCACCCTCCATCCACCAAGTGTTTGTACTCATGCAAGTTGGCTTGGATCCTGGGCCCAGGTACTTAACTTGATGTCACCAAACAAAAGCACTTTGTTTCAACATGTGCCTGACACTCCACCCCCTTTTGGCCACCCCTCCTTGGGGTTAGAGGTTGCAATGCAGCGTGCTTAAAAGCCGCTTGTCTTGTAAACAATCATAAAAAATAATAAAATGCCATAAAGTCGAGAATGTGGGTGGGTTGTGGGTTGGTGGGGTGGTGGGTGGCCGAGCACTGTCTCTAGAAGTGTGACGATTTAATTTAAACACGTCTCGGGTCCTTTTGCACGGAGGAAAATATAATCAGGGCTTGATTTAATATTTAAGAGATGGGTTTTAGCCTTGTGGATAAATAAAAAGAGAAAACCTTGTCTTTCCCATTTAAATAGGATTTCTAAGCAACAAAATAACGTTAAATTCTTCTAAGAAAATAAACTTGTTTGAAAACTAAACTGGAACAAGCTTAAGTTCGTACTCCATTTTTATTTAGAGTGTAATTCCCCATCTCTGGATCTAAGGATCATTGTCTTTCTGCTCTTTGGCTGAGTCTGGAGTAAAAGGGAAGTTGCTTTGTTTTCGCCGAGTGCTTTGAATTTCTATACGCCCCCACTCACATGTCTGCTGCAGATGACAGTGTCATGCTTTTGGATTCTTGCATTGTTGTTCGCTAATGTCCTCCCCAAACCCTATTACCCCATCAGCCCATCACAACCCATCCCATCGTCACGTAGGACATTGTTACATTTGACAATTTTAAGCGGATTTTGGACAAGGGAATGCAACGATAGGAAAGGGATGTCTGGTCAGCTGACAAAGGGCGGTTTTAGGACTTTATAAATAATAAGGAATTGAGTTTAATTTCTGACATTAAGTACTTAAGTTGTATTCTCCATTTCCATGTGTATATTATACAAATGAATATATATTTAGTTATATTTAGCTACAATCTCTAAAAGGATGATCTTCTTATATTCACAGACAATTGAAATCTTCCTCGGAACCATTGACTTTCCCCATTCTCATCGGATCAATACTTCCCCTCTTAAAAAGGGCACCCATGCATCCCCTACTTCCTTCCCTTCTGAGCTATTTCGTTGACACTCGCTTCATTTTGAGCAGTTTAGCTTGTTTGTAAAGTGGCTTATGAACTGTGTGTGCCATCTGCCTCTTTCCCTGTGCTTAAGCCTTACTTGCCATTTAGCCCGGCTCCCAAAGAGGAGCCAAAGTTTCTGCCAAGGTAAGTCCTGGAGTTTTTTGGCCAATTGGAGGCGCTTGTTATGAGTGGGTGGGAAAAGTTCACCTGGCCCACGCTTCATTGGAAAGCGTTTAGAAAAGTTTTTCAACGCAACAAGGCAACTTTAATAAACGCCTCGCAGAGGATGCGTCGTGAATTTAATTTTCAACTTGTCTGACATTCCGTAATTGAAAGCACAGACATTGACACTTGACACAAACACCCGGAGCAGTCAGTCGATGGGTTGAAAGGACGAAAGGACGAGAGGACCGGGTTTTTGGACTGCGTCTGCAGCGATGCTGCGTATGGCGCATTACTAATACGCAGTGTGTGACAACCACAAGAGACAATTTGGCAGCTGCCAAAGGGTTGGCGGCAGAAACACAGGCTGCCACACACAGACACACGAGGGGGTGGCAAAAGAGGGAAAGGGGTGGGGAAAAAGGTGGCAAAAGGGGCGGCGCAAGGGGGCACAGAAAGGGAAAGCTGAACATAGGCGGCAACCGGAAAGGCTGCTGCCGTTGCAGTTAAGCATTCTGCACTGTCAGACACACACGCACCATGGGGTCAATGCCCACATTTATGTTCTAAAACTATCTTTAAAAAAATTAACAGAACTATAATAAATAGGGGTAGAATTAAAACTAGCTGAGTCCAACCTAGACCTATTAAAAGCATTATGTATTTGACATAAAACCATTTTTATTGGTTTAGTAAAACCTTTTTCAACACACAAGAACGAAAGTATGGAATATATTAAAAAGGATTTTGATTTTTAATGTGCGTTTTGAAAGGAAAGATTTACAAAGTATGGTATCATCTTCAAAATCATCATAATTTATCTAGGATATAGTAGTCCGTACCAAATGATTTTAACATTCGAGAATTATTAACCAAAGTTAAAAGAGGTTTTAATTGAATATCTTTTCTGGTTCCATAGTACAATGGCTGCGCTAAAACGAGGAAAGTCACGCACACATGTATACGAGATGAGGGCGTGACGGGCTCTGGTTCCCATATCTTTTCTCTGGGGATAAGACCAATATTAACGCTTTTGGCCAAAACTTAGCAGAATGAAATCAACCAAGGAATATTTCTTATGAGATGTTAAATATTTATTTTGATAAAGGTAAGTTTTCAAATATTAATTGTTATTAGAAGGGTTGTACACTTACTTAATCTGTATAATAGATCAAGATCAGAAAAGTATTACATTCTTTAGGGCCCTATATTGACCAGTAATGTGCTGAGGTCACCTGACTTTCTCATACCCCAATGAAAATCCACATAGCCCATTTCAGTAGGTGCGTTCCCACTCACGCTGCCATCTCTTAGGCAGATCCAAATCCAGATCCAGCGGCATCCACAGGCGCGCAGGCATTGTGGCTGTCTCAAAAAACCGAAAATCGTGAGGATTTGGCTGCTGTGGGCGGAGTGGGAGGAGTGGGCGGCACAGTGGGCGGATGGGAGGGCAGTGGTAGGTGGTAGGTGGTGTGGCCTTCCTTTCCTGGCCGTCCATTCGCTCGCCCGATGCTCGAGTGGCCGCAGGGCAATTGGATATAATTTCTAATTACACGCTTGGACGGACTTTTTACTGTCAGCTTAGTTTACTGATGTCTCTATATTTTGCTCCTTGTGCTCTCCACACACACACACATTCGTGTGTGCAAGGATGTGTGTCCGTGTGTGCTGTGTAATTTGGTGAATGTACAAGTGTAATTTGGCATTTTGATTTTTAATTGTTTGCCCATACAGCTGGCAGGCATGGAAAAATAATTTCCACAACAAGTTTCTCGGTTCTTTTAATTAAGACAGGACAGTTGCTGCACAGGGTAATTGTGGAACAATTACAAAACCCACACATGAAATTTGCATATTATAATTCCGGCTGTAGTTGCTGTGTAGTTGCAAAGTGCAGTTGGAATAGTGCAATGTACATCCAGTGACAGACGACCCTCATCTTGTCCTGCTTCTTGGCCATAAATTGCTGCTGCAATTGCAATTGTCGTAGCTTTCCTCCTTTTTCTGCTGGCGATGTCAACACTTGAACACGCGCGCGCAAAAGCCACACAGCAAAAAAGCTGAAAAAAGCTGAAAAAGCTGAAATTATGCAACAGATTCGGAAATTTTTGGCTCACAAGCCGGGGGAGTTTATTTTTGCGCAATTACAAAAAGCGGCAAAAGAGTAAAAAACTGGCATCGCCAGCTTCAACTGTCAACTGTCGCAGACATTTTTCAGTCCTGCGAGTGGCGTCCTTTTTGTCCCTGCTTCTGTTGCTGCTGCTGTTGCTTTTGCTGCTGTTGTGTATCTCAGATGTTGCTGTTTCACGCCATTATATTGCAATATGATTATTATGCGAGCGCCAGAGTGTTGACGTTGTCACGTTTTTCCAGCATGTCAAGTGCAACTTTTCGCGGTGCGGGGCCCCAGATTCGAGGCTTACGAAAGTGCTGCGTACTTTCGCTAATTAGCCCATTTCCCTTTGCACAAGCTGCACATCAAAAGTCGCAATTGTCTCGTATTTCAAAGCTGGGCAGAAAATGAGAATTGTTTAAATATCTGTAGAGATGGCCTAGGGTATTGTAGAGATCATGTAGCCAGGCTTAAAAAAAAATTAATGCATTTGGAATATGCTTTTTGTAATCAAGTACAAAGTATTTATCAAGAAATTATTTGTAAGAATTAGATTCCAATAGCTGCCAGTCATAATATAGCAATTTAGAGGAACTCTCATATGCACATATCCTTTTGTAGAGTAAATTTGTGTGAAAACTTCCCAACTCGGAGCACACATGCTGTATGAGCAACTACCGAATCTCTGGCCTTGGGCTGCACCAGCATTGTCCGCACCCCACAATAGTTAAACTTTTGGAGTTGACCGAAGTGGTCAGGCGAAAGCATTTGCAGGTCTCCCTCCGACCCCCGACCTTCCGCCCCTGACTCCCCGAAACCACCCTCTGCCTATCCTATCCTGTATTCCCATGGCGACCCTCATCAAAAACGATTTAGAAGCAAGAGCGGCCGGCAAAGTTTTTCCTACTTTTGGCAAATGTGCAAATAACAAATGATTTCGGATCTGCCATCACCCACTTGTAAATAAAAGTGCTCCTCCTCCTCGCACCACCGCCACCACCCGTATGTTTGTTTGCCTTTGTTTTTTGCGCCTGTCATGGCCGTTGTGTTTTGTGAGCATTTGCCCTTTGGCCAAATCAAACGTAAGCCACAATTAAAACATAAAAATACCAAAGCGATTTTGCTTTTGTTGTCCAGTGGGAGCGGCATGACCACTCCCCCAGCTTTACACATATCAAACATTGTGTAAGCTTTTTTGTCGGCTGTCGTCTTCAGTTCACACAGCCCCAGGCCATAATTAGCTCGAATTAGCTGCGTCTGTTGCTGCACTTGGCAGGTGGGGTCCCTCTGTCCTTTTCCAACTCAGCAGCCCACAGTCCTGAGATCCCAAGCAACCTTTTTCTCCATAAACCAGATCCAAGCCATTGTCCGGCAAAGCCTTTAATTACCCTGTAGCTATATTAAAGAAGGGCATTTTGAGAAAAAGAGGACTTTCTGAAATATCAGATAAAAACTATTGAACTCGGTATTGGTTTTAAGTACAGAAATTATGAATTTTTAATAACATCCAAGTAATGATGATTTGGAGGTATATGTGCCCTAGATCCGCATTTCTATACTACTCAGCGTAGCTCATTAGATCCTGATCTTAACTTTTTATAGCTCTACAGTTTTCAACTTTTATTTTACTTATTTTTATTAAAAAAAGTACAAGTTGGATAAAAAAAAAGGTTTTTTGAGAGGTGTCCTTGCAGGGTAGGACCTTGTCGGGAACTGGTCACAGCTTAAACAGTCTGGTCGATGCCCACTCAGACGTAACCCAACCGGCAATGCCTGGGATCTGGTTCATTCTCTGGCCTAAGTGGCCAGTGGAGCCATCGACGCTGACGATGTCTTGTCATAAATCCGAGCACTCGCCGCCGAGGCTGTCAGTAATTAGCGCACTGAACGCCAGTTCTTGCCACCCAGTGGCTGGCCCACAAAGCTAACGAGGCACTTTGTAAGAAGCCCAGATGATAGGTGCTGACTGGAGAAGGAGGGACTTAGGAGGAGGAGGAGAAGGGAACTGGAGCAGTCGGAGGCGTCTGCAATTAGTGAGCAGCTCTCAGGAACGAGCGCATTTAGTGGCAGTAGTAGTCGTCCCCCTGCAACAAAGTGGCTCCGGCAACATGACACTCTTTTGGAGGAGGATGCTTCGTCCTCGTTACCCACAGGAGTGACGGGTTGACGGTTTGACGGGCAACTGACTGGGTGACGGACAAAGTGACTCCGACTGTCTGATACATTCATTTATTCGCTCTTGGGCACGTTCTGCGCCCGCCAGCGGCAACAAGCCGCCACTCGACTTGCCAAACCAATTGGTGGTGCTCTCTGAAGTGCACTTGCTCCTCCCGGATGTCAAAAGTCATCACCTTTATCGGTCGGCAGCATCTCGCAGGGCGGGCCGGAGGCTTTCGAATCCGGAATGCTTGCCAAGCCGGCCATTTAGACGTGGCATTAGCTGTGGCAATATTATGACTGCAGCAAGGAGCACTCGGGTATATTGTAATTCATAATCATGCGATTTGCTTGCCAGAAGACACAGCGCCTTACTTCCTGTTGTGGTTGCCCACGGCTTAAGTGGCGCCCTTGCCGTCTTCGTCTTCGACTTGGGTCGAAAATTCTGACATTGATTGTGTTTGTACTTGGGCTCATCTCGGAGAAGGACCAGTCGAGTAGATGGGGACAGTAGGATGCAGCGGGGAGAAGTTGGATCTAAGCCGTTGAGCACTGAAAATATTTCCCTTGGCTGCTTAAATGTCCTGCAAGTGGAGCTTAGCCTGAGTGCATTGGCCAAAGCGGTTGTAATTATGGAAGGAATGTGCCACTGAGCAGGCTTTCGGGTTATGACTCCTCCGGAATTTATATAACTTACACCTCCCAAACCCAGTAAAATCCTCACTTCAATCATTTCACTTCAATTCATTTGGTTTTATTATATATATTCTCCTTGCCATATCTTTATACAATCCATACATTTCTTTATTGGTATCTTTATTTGCTTAACTAAAATGTACACACAACGGACAAAACAATCTCGAGAAGCCAAGTCATATCGTATATATATAGTCAATAATATGACCCAAGCACTTGCCGTGCGGGTGCCTCGTATTTACAGTAATTTACACGGATATTTTAAGCACATTACGAGTAGTTACCCAATCATCGTTCCCACGGATCCAACCTGCTTCTATAGCTGTACAGTAACTCGTTCCCTTAACAGTTAGATATTTTAATTATTGTTCTCTCTGTCGCTTCTCCACTGATTCCATCTGTATCTGTAGCTCAATCTTTGTCTGCTCCGTTTCGGTACCTCGGTATCTCTATCTATATTTTGTGACATTCTTTGGTCGCTGCTTGGATATTTACACGGCTGCCAGCTGCTAAATGATATACATATGTATCGAAGTCCTTTGTATAAATTCTGTAGAGTTATCTAACGCTTTCTCCAGCCCCGGTTTCCTATATAAAAATATCTCTGCTCTGTGGCTTATTAACTTAATCATTAGCTGGTTGGCTATAGTGACCACTACAATTGCTAGACATTCGTAACGCCCAGCTTGGCCAGATTGCCCAGCGTGATGGCATCTCCGGGCTGAAGTCGCAGGGCCGCCTTATAACTGGCAGCCGCATGATTCGTCCGTCCCAGCAGATGCAGAATGGCCCCCAGATTGGTGTGAGCATGGGCATCGTCGGGTCGCAGAGCCACAGCCTGGAATGTACAAACATTTGGCTTAAAAAACAGTTCATTTGGGAAGTGTTTTTTCGATCAGTGGACTCACCTTTCTGTACCACAGCTCTGCCTCCACTTTCCTGTCCAACAGTCGCATAGCGGTGGCAGCTGCCACCACCAGGGCATAATCGTTGGGCGCCAATTCAGCGGCTCTCCTATGGTAGATAGCGGACTCATGATGTCGCGACTGCAGCGACAGGAATTCGGCTAAAAATAGGGGTGAAATCAATTAGTGCTTGAATTTAAAATTAAAGCCTATATATCATGGTTAAATATAATGTATTAGTAGGTTAGTAGGTGAAGGTTTTCTTGTATACAACAACCAAGATTATTGTTGGGAAAACTTATTTAAGGGTATAATGGCAAATGACAAATAATCGTTACTTTGGTGACAAAACTCTTGGCTAATATTGTGCTTTTAAATATTACAAATTCTATAAAATATTCAGTGCTCACCATAATGATGGTAGACGCTGGCCTGCTCGGGCGCCAGTTGCAGGGCTCGCTTGAACCACATCTCTGCCTCCGAGGCTCGGCTGCTCTGCAAGGATAAAGGATGCGAGGTTAGAAATACTTCCCAGTAGTTCGTAGCTCATAGACGGTACACCTACATTTCTGGCCAGTGTGATGCCGTAGGAGAGATGGGCGGCCACCTGGTTGGGCTGCAGTTCGAGGGCTGCTCGATGGTGCCGCTCCGCTTCGTCCCACTGCTGCAGGCGACCAAGGACATCCCCGATTCGCTGGTAAAGGACCTCCCGCTGCTGCGGCAACCCTGGCAGCGAGGACAGGGCCTCCCGATAGATGGCCAGAGCTCGCTGGAGTTTTCCCTGCTCCACGTAGAGGGCGCCCAACTGCAAGTAGGCCGAGCTGCGGGCCTGATCATGGGCACCCCGATCTCGCACCGAGGCCCCATCCAAATTGGAGCCCGCCTGCAGAACTTCAATGGCCTGCTGGCGTTTTCCCAGCGCTATGAATGATATGCCCAGGTTGAGGTAGGCCACTACAGGGTGGGTAATATCATCAGTAAGCTACGCCACTGCCAAAGGGAAAAACTCGGAAACTCACCCGCCAGATTTGGTCGGAACTTGATGGCGCGCTGAAAGCACTCGACAGCTGCGGGATAGACCTGCTGATTCTGGTGCAGGATGCCCCTGAAGCGAGAGTGAAAGTGTTGACATTAATAGACTGAACTTGTCCGGCTCTCGTGGTCTAATTAGAGCGCCTAAATCGGAGAGACTGGCCCCTTTTGGATTCCGCGGGGCCTGACAAGTCGAGTGCCTGGAGGGTTGAAGGGTTGCTACTCAGGCGAGCAACTACTATTTCACTGAACAAAATAGAAATATTTTATAGCAGGCTTTAACCTTTAGAAATATTTAGTTTAAAAGGCA
Organism: Drosophila subpulchrella; assembly: GCF_014743375.2. Lineage (NCBI taxonomy): Eukaryota > Metazoa > Arthropoda > Insecta > Diptera > Drosophilidae > Drosophila > Drosophila subpulchrella. Next base: position 24,989,348 of record NC_050610.1, read on the forward strand.
ACTCTACTTTAAGTTTGCTGAGTTATTAAATAGTTCGTCTTTAAGTTCAGTATATGCACACTAAACCTATACTTTCACGACCTTTTCCTTAGGTGTACTTGGATTTATGTAATTAGTTTGCCACTGCCAAGCAGCTGGCTCTTAAAGCAGCAACTGCCTTGCACTTTTCCGCAACCAATCCGAGGGTGAAAGGAAAGCACAGGGAATCCTTTTCACTTTTCCCATTCGAATGCGAACCATAACAAGTGCAGCAACAAGACCAAACCAACAATAAAATCACGAATGTTTGACGTTGGGTAAAGTAAAAAATCAAATTATACAGCTCAGTGATTTGCTGGTATCGGTGTTTGCCGGTTCTGGAGGACATGTGGGAATGTGTGGGGATTCGGGACTTTGGGGAGATGGCAATCAGTCAAGCAAGCGACAGCGCCGCGAGCATTGCTATTGATGATTTGATCGCAGTAAATAATGTATGTACGGGGATGTATATCCGCAGGATTGCTGCGAAAACTGGGGGAAACTGGCTGCTGCGGTTGAGGCAGCCAACATTGATTTTCGATTAGCGCTTCGGTTCGCTTTGCAGGCAGCCTGTTGAAGGGTTTCCACACAGGATACAGAACACAGGACACACATAATGGCAGCCTTAGCAGTTGTGACCTGGTTCTGAACCATTGACTTGAGGACCGTGGCATTAGCCTGGGCGAAAGGAGTTGGGAATCGGGGTTAGTACAAGCAATAATCTGGCTTGCGACAAGCCGCCTGACGTTGACAGACAGGCGGTAAAAAGGAAAACCCGAAATGACGCACTGAATATTCAAAGCGCAACTCCGCGCTCACTTTTCTTTCCTTCGCTCGCTTTTTTCGCAGCTTTGTGTTTTGTATTTCCGTTTTTCCACTCCTGCTGCTGGCTTTTCCTTCTGTTCTGTCCCGTTTTATGTCGCATCGCGTCGCTGCTGTGAAATATGCGCAATGAGCAAAAATGCAATGCGAACAGACAACAGACAAAACACAGAGTACTATACCAAACAGAGGGATCTGAGGAGAACAGAGCACGCTTACAGACTTTGTCAGACGTTGACAGAGGGACGGAAGGACGGACAATCGGACGGAGAGAGTGTGAAAGCTAAGGACTTTTGTCGAGCATCCTGGATGGTACACAAGAAACAACATATTAAACTTAATAAAATACATCAAGGTCAGTTTAAAGTACACAGAAATGATATTTACATTTACTTGTCAGGTTTACCTTTCAATAGGTTTATATTCTTCGAATCCGGAAACGATTTATGTTCTTTATTGCCAAGAAAAGATTACATTTATTAAGAATTTGATCATACAAACCTATGATAATTTTGTATCGCTGTACCTAAAACCTTTTGCGTCTTATATTACATCTTAAAACACCCTCTTTCGTTTCTCCCAGTGCATGCATCACGAAATGCGCATAGTTTCTGCAGCGGCACGCAAATGCCCTGAGCAGGATATAAATGGGAAAACGAGACGAAGGATGCAGTCGCATGGCGACTTGGAGGATTGGTGCGTGTCTCGGGTAGCGCGAAAGGGAAAAAAAGGAAATGGGCTTCATTTGACAGCTTGTTCGGCATTGTATTGCCATCCCGGGGACGGAGTCTCATAACTGGGATGCTGCGCTGCATAAAATGGCCGCGCTAAATGCGCACCCAACCGAAGGGTTTTCAGGGGGCTGGGGACATAGTGCCTGCCGTGGGTGGCGAACGCATGGAAAGATAATGAAAATGGCTGCCATTTATCGCATCGCTTTTGCCTGTCACATGTGGGTGGGCAACATAATGAGGCCAGTTCCGGTTTACACTTTAGCAAAAAAGAACACCCCAAAGGTTTTATGAGAATCGGGGAAGAAGCATTACATGACTTTAATACAGGTATGTCTTCCAAATTTTATTTTTAAGTTTTAAATAAAATAATAATTTAGAATAATTATTATAAAAACTCAAGAAGAAACTTCATGGCAAATAGGGTTGCTTATTTACCAAATACCACTACCTTTCCAAAAAGCCCCTATTTCTACTGACCCTATAAAAGGCACTCTAACTGTTCACAAAATGGTCGCTAAGTGCTCCTTGCTATGTGTTATTGGTTACTCACAGGTTAAAGTGCACATCCGCCATGTTGGGCCTGTACCGAATGGCCTCCTGCAGGACCTGTTTGGCCTCCTCATAACGCCCCTGCGAGCTGAGTACGCTGCCCAGATTGCCCAACGCTAAAAAGCCAAATGAAATTAGCTGGTGATTCGGCTGGAAGAGATTTAGTAGGAGCACTTACCCTTTGGCGGATTGATGGCAATGGCGCTGCGGTACAGGCTCTCCTCGTCCCGCCAATCGGCATTCCTTCTCAAGGTCCGCAGGCTCATGGCGGCCAAAAGGACACTGAAGCTCAGTAGTAGGGTAATGCGGGTTCTCCGATTGCTGGCCATCAGTTTTGAGACCCCATAGCCCACCAGTAGACAAAATCCCACGCTGGGAAGGTATAGAAGTCGTTCCGCGACTACAAATCCCACGTAGAACAGAAGATTGCTGGCAGGCAGGAAGGGCAGGGCCAGGAAGCTAAGCGACATGATGAGCACGCAGGCATGCCGATTTCCCGGTGACATCCCCTCCAGCGCGTAATCTTTTGAGGAGCACCGAAAGCTGCCACTCGAACTGGAGCTACTGGAACTCGAACTGGAGGAGGAACTCGAGCTGGAACTGGAGCTATTTGTGCTATTGCTGCAACTGCTGCTGCTGCGGGAGCCGCGGAAGGCGGAAGACACGAGGTGAGGGCTTTGGGTTGGGGTTTGGTTCGAAACGGGGGAGCTCCCCTCGTAGACATAGCCACTGCTATTATTGTTGTTGCAATCGCGACATGGAAGCGATCCATCCTGCTGATGGTGATAGGCTGCCTCAAAGGCTTGGTACTTGCTGCTATTGTTGGCCATTCGCTTGCGCTTGGAGCGGGATTTGCGACTGGCCACCTTTTGGATGTGGTACTGCGGAAAGGAGGACACTCCGCTGTTGGTAACCTCCTTGCTTGGCCCGCTTAGCAGTTGCCTACAGCTACGCCACGCCACGCCCACCAAAACCGAGTAGAAACAGCCTGACTGGGCATTACGGCGATCCCACAGAGATGTGACCCTGGGCAGGGCATCCATGCCCCAGTCGAAACTCAGCACATTCGGCTGGAGCAGCAGACGCAGATTGAAGACGGGCAGGTAGAGGAAGGTCAGCAATCTCGTCCAGGCGGAGGGAGTCCTCGCGATCGGGTTGTCCGCACTGGAGAAGGCCGTCTGCGGTCCTGGAACAATTACCAGGCGGCAGTAAGCCCCGCAGCACAGAGCTCCAATCACTATGCACACGGATCGAAGGCGTTGCTGTAGAAGAGCAATTACAAATTTGGGAAACTAATTAAGCACATGTTTTATCTGTGTGAAGAATGTTAAGGGGTTATGGCATTTATATGGAACAAAATAAATAAACAATTGAATCAGTGGTTAACCAATCGTATAAAATGTATAATGTATACTACTACTACTATACTTCTGATACTACTTAAAATACGAAATTAAGTAATATTTAAGTCGGAAGGTAACTCACCTTGTCCACCGTTCCACTGAGCCCTCGCATCACGTCAAAGAGGGCGCAGACCAGGAGCGCCGTGACGGCTGTCTCCTTGCAGAGCAGGCCGGCCAGGGCCAGGAGCAAGGTGGCTCCCAGGGCCAGCCACTGGCGCGGATCCCCGGACTCGCGCCACCTCATGTGTCGCAGGTAGCTGAGGTACGTGAGCAGGTAGCAGACGCAGGCCGCCACGTCCGCCCTACCCACCACCCCGGCCACCGCCTCCGTGTGAATCGGGTGGGCGGCGAAGAGGGCGCCGGCGGCCAGAACCGCCCACACGGAGGCCAGAAGCGTTCGGGCCACTCGCACCACCAATGCGGTGGCCACACAGTGGAGCAGATTGTTGACCAGGTGGAAGCCCCACGGCGCAAATCCCCCGCCGATGAGATAGTTCAGCCGGAAGCTGAGCACGCACAGCGGTCGCCACGAGCCGTGGGATCCGCTGTCCGTCAGCGGAGTGCCCCAGAAGTCGTTCGAGAAGCTCCGCTGCCAGGGAGTTCCGCCCGCGACATCCGCATTCGCCAGGATGGCGCGTCTGCAAAGGGAAGGGAGATTTAAGAACTCATTACAGACCAACAGACAATATCCGGTCAAATGAATGCTCTTCTTGGCTAGAAGACTAAGTCCTTTCGTCAAAAATGTAGGTAATCTATATTTTTTAGTATACATTCTTCTTCAGCACTACATGATTTTTCAATCTTGAAGTTTAATTACTACAATTAAACGCGAGTTCTTTAACTTAAACGCGATTTCGCACAACTTAAAGTATGAACTTTTGTTGGACCTTTTTGCCAAGTGGAAATAAAGCTGAAGCGAAAGTCCTTTGCCCAGCAACTTTTGTCCAGTCATTAAGGCTTTTACTGCCCATGTATTTATTTTGCACATTTTGTGCCGAAGTCAAGCCAAGGTAAAACCAAACTGACTGCGTCTCGATGTTGTCATTGATGGCATCATCGGCATCCGCACACAAGGCATCTGGAAATGCACTACCCAAAAACCCTAAGTGCCGTTAAAAAATATAAAAAAGTATCTATCTGCCACTTTTCTTCTAAAGAACTCGCGTTTTACATTGACTCCAGAGTTTAAGGCATTTACTTATCGAATCTTTCAATGTAAGACGGATGCGTAAAGAATTCGAGTTTTATTTTAACTTCATAGTTTAATGTATTTTTTTGTAATCAGTCTTGTTTGCCTTTCTTATTGTTCCCAGTGCATGAGAATAGAGGGAGCTAGCATTCTGAGAACGACTTCTACTACATTGCCAACATCATCGAGTGGTATCCTGTTGGCTTTTCCCACACCAACACACTTTGCCTCGTACCAGGACTTGCATTTTGGTCTTTGGCGGGAGTCCTGCTCCGTTCCTCCATTTGCTCCTCCGGTATTCCTACTCCACCACCTGTGCACTCTCTGCACGCACGGCAGGCGGACTTTTGTAGGATTTTGGCCGGGTGTTCGTGACAACGGCGACGGCGGTGCCAGCAGCTCGTATATCATGGCAAAGGCCGATGAGGCGCCACCGAACCACCCCAAAGCCGCCTGTCCCGTCTTTCCACCTGTCCCACCGCCAGTGGTTCACATAAACAAATGCCACTCTAATGCCGCATAAAGTCGGTGGAGCAGCCTGGTCTCTCTGTGTGTGTGTGGGTGGGCTGAAATTCGATTTTAAGCACCACCGGAATTCCATTGCAGCATCAAGGCATGCCGCAGGCGACTTTCCCCAGCCAATAGTTTTTTGTAATGTAACGCAATTCAGGCTATGCTATCGCAACTTTAATAAATTTGCCTGGAAGCTTGAACGTTTTCCTCCCCGATTTCTCAGGCATAATGACTCTTACCTGTCGTCGTAGACGAAGCCAGCGTTCAGGGTGTTCAGATATAGGACGAAGGCCAGGCTGCAGCAGAACAGACACGTGAAGTCCATGCTGGAATTATAAAAGAAGGGGAGATGGTATCGATTAGTTTTCCGCTTATCCATAAGCTATTACGGAAACTATCTTAAAATAAAGTGCTTTGGCCAACTCAAGGTCTTATCGGTTGGCTTACAAATTAGGTTTGTTTCGACCCAAGTATATACTTTTGCAAAGTAAGGAAGCTGGGGAGTTGGAAACTATGAAGGCATAAGGATAAGACTTACTCTCCAAGTAAGGGTGCTCTAATCTTAGATAAACCTATATAAACAACGAGCTTAAAATATAAGACTTAAGAATTCACGTTTGAGATATTTTCAGTGTTGGAGAGTTGTTAGCTTAAATAAATAAACAAGACCCGCGAGCTAAAGTTATAACACCCAAGAATTCGCACTTTATTTTTTATAGATTCTTATTAAAAACACACAAACATTTCTTTTTGGTGTACGTCTGGTATAATGAGCTCGGGGACGAGCAAAAGTTGTGACATTCATCCGAGATCCTTTCGCAGCCATGTTTTGCAACTCTGGATCATATTTCCCATTACGGGTATTCGTTGCCGGCCTTTGTTGTTGCCACTGCTGCTGCCAGCGGCAGTAAGTAACTGCTGGCAGCAGCTTTTCCTCTGCTTTTCCTTTGCTTTCCGCTGGCTTTTCATTCCTTTCGGAATCGGGCAGCAACGTGCAGGTAGATTGCATTCATGACTTCCTCCTTTTTGGCGCATTGTTGTCATTTCGGACTCCCTGACAGCAGTTGTTGTCGTTGTTGCTGCTTTTGCTGCTGTTGTGCCGCCTTTGTTGTTGCTTACTGGCCGTTGATGATGTTGCAACAGCCATTACACATAATGAGAGCCAGCAGTCTGTTGCTGTTGCATTTGCTTATCCCGCCCGTCTCCTTGCAGCCACCCCCAGCTGCTGACTCTATGCACATTTGTTGCTGCGGTTGCCAACGTCAACAAGCCGGACCCCCTCCCCTTGGAAGCCAGGCCCCCAGCCCGAGTTGCCAACCCCTTTTCCACACCGAACATCGTTGACATTAAGAGTCGCAGCAGTTGCAGACAATAAAGGCTATCAACAAGCCTCGACGGCGATGTTTGTCCGTAAGCCAGCTTGTGCGTGGGTACCAGGAGTCCTTCTTCTCCACCGAATAATGGACACACGAGATCCTGGAAACCGCAGCCCCATTACGCCATTCCCAATCCCTTTCATGTCCTGCTGTATCCTAAATGTGTTACCATGTGGTATCATACATGCACAAATTTCATTGTGGACTAATAGAAAATAAAACATCACCGATCCAACAAATTTTAGGAATTGTAACTAGTATATAATAACTTTCATTTGTAAAATATTTTTAAGTAAGAAAATCTTTAATATTTATGAACTTTTTATAATTTAATTTACCATATCATCACAGAACACATATATCATTCAATCTAATTTTATATTGATATAACCTTAATCCTATGTATATAACCCCATTCTGATTTGTGCTGACAATTATCTGAATGAACTAGTTCAGAACAGTCGTACCAAATTGCGCAACTCCGGCAGTTTTCCCGGCCTTTTCCCATTTTCCACCCACAATCTTGTACATGTGAGCAATAAGCAGTTGGCTTTGGCTTCGCTAAGTCTTATAAAGGGGATGGCCAAGTGGGCGGCATAGTTTTGTCGACGTTGACACACTGAGAGATTTGGCTTTATGCACGAGGTCCGGGCCTTGAGCGGCTTATGGCCAAATTAGCAGCATTCAATATGCGAGTAAGCCGCAAAGGGAAAATGCGAGAAAAGCGAAAACGGGGGCCTCAGAACATTTACTACACACACCCGCCAAAATTGCTTTGCTAATGAGCCATAATGATGAGCTCGGCCCGAGTTCTTTTCCTTTTCCTTTGTTTGGGTGTTTGCCTGATTGATTTGCCTGCAGTTTGTTTCCGAGCCATTGACTTGGGGCCATCTCATCTCATCTCAGGACTATCATTCGCAACTTGTCAACTCATTTGGCGAGCGACTCGCATACCAATTATCGTCAAATAATAGCCCACAACTTGAAGACCTCTTTATGAGGAAGAAGGCCCTTTGTTTGCCGTCCCATACATTTCCTCTTCTTGCTTCCGCTCAATCTAGCTTTTCCCAAAGCTCCACCCACAGACACACATCATTTGGCTCGTTTGGGCCATAAATCATGTTTTATTTTCGTAATTAGCCCGGCCACCGCATAAATAACGGGCTTTCATTGTCTCAATTTTCGTGGGCCCCTGTGTTTGCCCATTTAACAGTTTCAGGTTTATTGTTGATTAAATTTCCACTTTGTCTTATTACTTGCCACCATCGTCGCACTTTAAACTGTTTGCACACAAGTTCGAGTCTCTGGCACTTGCCATTTTCCTTGCCTTTCCACTTGGCTCATGCCAGTTGGCACTTTTGTTTTTATTGCCCTGCCACCTGCCATCCTTTGCTGCTGACCTAGTAAATTGTGTCGTCTAATGGTTTTTTCTTTTTCTTTTTATTTTTTTTTTGCCTGCCACCACTCCCCCATGCTCTCGGCATTTTTTCATCGCTGCGTTTGTTTGTTGTGCCTTTGACAGTTTCCGCTTCCGTTCGGGCAGGTGTTTCTCAGGCCCCGCCAAAGTTGCCACCTAATGTTCAGCCACCGAAGGTCGCTTAAGCCTTGGTTTTCCCCGGATGCAGGTGGAATTCGAGCCGCCCTTTTAAAGTAAGAATCGATCTTTATGGAGTGGCATGTGCACTGTGAGAAACAGTGGTTGATTTGTTGAAAGGCGAGTGGGTTTCGAAGGTCACACCCCAATACGGCGAGCTTATGCCGGAATGGCATCGTATCTAAAACCAATACTTTCATCGCTTTTAAAATAAATAGAGTTACGGACTCATATCGCCGTTTTTATTGGTGTAGTGTATTCGAAGGTCCCACCAGGCCAGGGTCACTCTGCAGCCCACAATTAGCCAGCAGCGGCGACTTTGGGTATTAAAATTCTAAATTAATTGCCCGGCGAGTGGCGTTGGAGGGCCCAAATGCCCAAATGCCAAAAACAGCAGCAGCAGTATGGAAATTAGGAAATGGCGTAGGTCTCCGGAGACTAATAGACGTGAAATTTAAGCGCATTGAATTAATTTCCCCGCTTTCCTCACACATACACCGAGCAACGAACACCGAACGCCGAACACGAATAAAGTTATTTAGGGCTGGCAGCAAAAACTATAATTAATAGGCGTTTTTATTTCACTTTGCTTGATTATGCATAAAATTAATTATATGCCGACACCTGCGGCCGGCGTTGACCCTCCTTTGCAAAGGGGTTAAAACCACCCACAGATACTTAGCCACCCTTTTTTTACTTAACTTTTTTTTACTCCCCCGAGAGGCAAGCAATCATTTGCCGCTCAAATTGCTGTCGAATAAGGCTGAAAAAAGGCAGACTACAGTTGAGTAAGCCTGCCAAAAGTGAAAGTTTATTATTATGCGGTATGCAGCGTTGCCTTGTGAGCCCCACACACATTGCATTTTAAATAGGCAGCAGTAGTTTTCGGGGGCCTTGCACTCTCTCCCGCCCAACCGGACATCAAAATAATGAACGGAAAGGCAGCCATTTTGGGAAAGTACCGTAAAAATGCCGAAAACGTTTTAAAAATGAAACGATTACACCATTGCGGCTTGCAAACGACCAAGTTATGATAATGTTTGGCCAACTAAACTCGTTTAGCTTGCCAAATACGAATGCCCAAAACCCTTTTTCCCCTATTTCCACCTAAAAAAAAATACCACACCCATGTGTGAGTGCGGATGTGCAAGGTAAGCCTCACAGCAAGTGCGCAACACATGCAAACAAGTCGAAATCCGAGTGGAGAGGTTGGAGTCAGGAGTCCGGAGTTCGGAGTTCGGAGTCCGGAGTCCCAAGTCCGGGCCATTGGGCACATTGTGGATGCAGCCGGTCTGACTTTCCGGTCAGTTTTCGTTGGGAACGGACTGGCCCTGCTACTGCCAATATTTTTTGAGGTATTTAGCAGCCGAGCTGAGCTCTGTGGGTGTCTTTGGGAGCAGAGTGCAAGTATAAATGTTTATTGGCTTCGAGTGCACTGGCAGAAAATAAAAGATTTATCAAAAATAAGCCTGCTTAAAAACAAATCGTACTACCAACAGACCTAGAAACGAGAGTTTTTTGTTTAAGAATACATGGTGTTTAGTATTTTTAAGTTTGGAGGTTAAACTTACTGGTTAAGTGCAAGTCAATTTAACTGCTTGAAAGAAAATGAAAATGAAATATATTTGTAAGTTCAATCAAAAGAAGTTTATTGGTTAAATTAATCAGTTAAGTACTGGTTTAGTGCAAGTCAATTTAACTGTTAAAAATAAAATATACCTTTCTTTATACATTTCTCTAAGTGTCTGAGTTGGATTTCAACCAAAGCCAGGGACAGACTCAGACTTTTTGGCAGTTTTATGCTAATCACAAAAAGGCAGATTTCCCGCCCCCACACACACACATGCACACGTGCATACCATTGCCTTTCGTGGGCGTGGCTGTTTGAAGGAAAACTTTTCATATTTTGGCCCTGCAGTAAAGTTTTCGTTCGCTTTTGGGGGTTTTCCTCGAGTTTCGGTTTTATAACTCGTTGAACATTTGCCCAACGGTTCGTACAATTGCGACAGCACCCCCATTCTCCTGTGAAAACCTGTCTGAGCGGCTTTTGGCGAATTATGAAAGTGCCGCAGTTCCGCTTCGAGGCTTAAACTGTGACGAAATTTGAATACCAAGATGGCTTCGATCAAAGGATTTCTAGGGCAATTCGAAAATAGCAGATATTCGTTACAACAGCCTCACGGTTTCAGTAATAGATTGAGATACTTCTCTTCATATATAAATTCCAAGGGAATTAATAATTAAAATATTCTTAGGATAACGTCTATATCTCTTGGGTATTTTATTACAAACAAATTATTGTGTACTATGACATATTTATTTTAATTTACCAATTAATTTAGTTTTCTTTATTTGGTATAAGTGCCTGGAAAACACCGAATTTAACCATTATTCAAGGCTTTTCCGACAGACAGCTCCTTCAGCCACACATAAATAATAATTAGGTAATAATTAGCATCTGTCAATTAACAGAGCTCGATACGCTCTCGAGTTTCGCTGGGCACTTTCCCCAGTTTCCCACTTTCCCCGCTCAACACTTCACAGCCATAATTTAATTTAAATGCCCAAAACTGTGAATCGTTTAATTATGTATTCGCTGGCGAGCACACATACGGAATGGGTGGGAAAACACTTAATGGAGGGCGTTCGGCGAGGAAGGATGCTACGGATTTACTATGCCAAAATGTTTTGGCGCCCTGAAAAACAACGCTAGAGCCCAAATAGCGGAATCCGAAGAGTCTCGATAATCGCGCGTTGGGTTGGGAAATTTTGGGGCGCTTGGGAAAATGCGGCGGAAAATGAGAAGCTGCGGCCTAGTTACGAATTGTATTATAGTGTGCGTAAGTGAGCGTGTGTATTTGAGCTGCGTTAATTGAATGCGCAACTGTCGTGCGTGGCCCTCCGCCCATGGCAGCCCCCCTTACCGCCCACAAAACCCCCGCCCCTTCATTTGCGTAAGCCTGTTGAACAATTATAACTGGGATGTCCAAATGCCAAGTGCCTTGAAATTGAGTCCGACGACCAACGTGGCGTATGCGTGTTGCTCTATATGCTAATTAAAATGACATGTGTCCCTGTGTGTGTGCGTTTCCTCTGTCTGTGTATCTGTCCCTCTGTGTGTTGTCTGTGTGTGTGTGCGCTTTGTGCTGTTTGCATTACATAATTATAATTACGCATACGCCATGTTGGCGCGCATTTGATTTGACCGCTTTTCTTCACTTAAGAAAATAGAGGCAAGCTTTGAAAACTAAAAAGTATTATTAACTTGAAATAATTCTAGTACGAACTAGAACTAGTACATTACTAGAACTGCCAATCTAAAAAAAGGTTTAAAATAGATCTCAAAATATTTTTAACAAGCCCCAGCAGTTTTCTCAGTGTACGAGTGGAGAATTTTTACATTTCTTCCTACTGTATGTATGCGGTAAATATTTACGATACTGTTGCATTTGCACCACCAGTTTCCAACCGGGCTCCCCATTTTTTTCGTAACATTTAAATAGTCGGCATTGAATATTTAACGTTTTGACGCGTTGGCCAAACAACCCGGAGGAAGCCCTCTGAATGGATGGCAAAAAAAACAGTGCAAATCGAAACATTAACTGGTTGAAAAATATGTATATTTGCACATATAGTATATGGCATGATTCGTATGAAATAATTAAACGGCATCCCATGTTTGTGCCCATCAGGTGTCCTGCGTCCCGTGGATTCTCCTGTGTGTGTGGGCTGGGGGTCCAGGAAAGAAATCCAATTGCTAACCGCAAACATAATTAAAAACTTTGCGCAACCACAATCGATGGCGAATGCGATTGGGTTCCGATTTTCGGACATTACACAAGTCACGTGGTTGTGGGAGTGTGGGCCAAAACGGAGTTGCAGCTGCAATAAAATTGAGCGGAAATGCTCACGAACTGCAATTTTCCCTCCTTTCCCACGGATCGTACGTGGGCATAAATCCAATTAAATCACAAGTTACGCAATGTGATAAGTCACGTTGTTTATTGTTTCAGCGCACACGGTGCCAGGGTGGGGAATATGGGGCACTCGTACACCGCAATTTATGCACAACCGACAGGCAAACACAACGGAGCAAACAAACAACTCACGCGCCGGCAAAAATAAAATAAAATAAAATAAAAAACCCCAAAAGAACAGCAGCCACACGCTCAAATGAAGCCCCATAAAATACTGCACAACTAAACGCAGTCTGCGGATTTGGCAAACGTATATCAGCCGCGAACACGCAGAAACCGCGATGGATGCAATACTAGTAGTTCCCATATATGGATAATCCCCTGAAATAAATGATCCCAAGCTGAACTAATGCGGCAGGAAATATGTCTTAGGTATTAAAGTGAATTAAATGGTTACTTAATTTACAAAGCCTTTATAATGTCATTACTATCTGGAGGTTTAAAGTCACTTTTAAAGGTGTCTTAAAGTATGCAATACAATATTTTGAGTCCATTTTCCATTTCGCTGCATACTTTTAGACAGCTTTCAAAATAAAAATGTGAATTTTAATAATATACTCAGATATTAATGCATCTGAAAAATCCTCGAAAAGTCCCTTTTTTCTAAGTAAATTTTCTTAAAGATTTTGGACTTAAAAGTTTGGGCTCCACATAAAAATAATGACGCTTACGTGTTCCTAGTTGGACAATAAAACAGCTTTCTCTTCTAATTTTAAAAGTCAAGCTCGTAAGCCCAATAAAATCCATGTCAGTCATAAAGTTCAACTTCATCGAATCTTCTTCGATTTTTTGTTGGTCTTTAAAAGAAACCCCTCCTTCCACTGCTCCCAAATAGACCGACCAGATTGCAGGTTGACCAACTTCACATTTCCAATCCCGAAAACCTTGCGGTTTTGTATCTTACTCATTATTTACTTTTGGACAACTCTCGTTCAGGTCCAAGGAGCGCCGAGAAAAAAGGCACAAACCTGGGAGAAATATGAGCTGAAAGGAGGGAACTGCCAAACAATTTTTGAAGTGCGTTTTGGAGCACATTGAAGTTTTTGTGTGGCTTTCAGCGCGCCGCTGTGCAAACTTGATTATTTCTGGTGTGCGGAATCGGAGTCCCAAAAGGTAAGCTGGCCCCAGGTTTATTGAAGCATCAATTTTTTCTGCTGGCCAAATTATTTATTAAGTCCCCGAAAAGGGCCAGCCGCAGATTCGAGAAGAGGACCGCAAGAAAAGGGTTTTCCCAAAGCAAACTTTTAATGCCCTGCAAGAAAGTGGAAATGGGAGTGGTTAGGGAACGAAAAGCAAAGGCAAAAGCAGCTTTAAGGCAGCCCCACATCAAAGTCGCGATTCCTTTTATGGTTTTTTAATGCTGCAGCATTATTAGGTGGCTTCTATGTTGCGCCATTCGCCTTCCGGCGGCATAAAAGCAAAACGAGCGGCGCGTCGGAGCGTTAAAATTTGTCACGCGCTCCTCCGCACATGGGGCGTATGTGTAATTTTTTCGCAACTCCGCCCAAGGCGAACTGCCATTCCACATCGATCGATGTGCGCTGCCAATGTGCCAGCTGGCAAATGTATACGGCAAACATTTCTATCAATCATTCAAAGCGATTGATTCCCAATGCAAACGGAGCGGGCTTCTGACCTCACTGCACTTGCAGAAATACCTTTTTTTATCTTTGTGACCATTTTTGGTAGGGCCAGGAGTCTAGATTTCTTATACAAGGTTTTACTGATATATAAAAACATTCTATTTCATTACATATTATGTAACTTTCGACTTAAAAATTACTTTAGCAATCTAAGTTTCTTAAAAAAAGATACTTTAGGCTTGCAGTACTATCACAAGTTCTTATTTTGAGTGTACAGAATGCGCACAGCACCTGCAGCTGCCGGTTTCCACTGCCAAAATAATGCACATTGCAATATCGTCCTAGCTCACACACTTGCAAATTGACAACCGACAGATTTTTAGCCATTGTGCAAAAATGCTCGTCATGTGCGGGCTAAACCAGGACAGAGATACGGATGCAGATGCAGATTCAGATACAGATACATGTGGCACAGGGCGGTCGAATAAACAGGAATGGCTGAGGGGAGGAACAGCAGCCAAATGCTGGTAGCCAGCAGTTTGCTGTTGCAAATTTGTATCTGCTATGAAATGTAAGAATGTAATTGATGTGCCATTTGCGGCGAAGTGGTGATCGAGGAGGCTGCATTCGCCGAAACCCCTTCGAAAGCATTGCAGGTGGTGGTGACCCCGACATTTTGCAAGATATAAAAGGCAGGCAGCATGGTCGATGCACTGAAAAGTAATGCGTATTTGCATTTCCGGATTATATGTATGCTATTTGCAAAGTAAACAATTTAGAACGATGAGATTAAATTAGGATATGTGTTTGCACTGCATTTGCAAATGTGGCTGATAATTAGGTTTAGCCACGCATGGGTGTTTGCAAATATAAATACACCATTTAAAAATGATACCAAAACGCTTTTTCTCTGCGTGTAATTTCTTTCGGTTGCTGGATGCCAAACACAGCATTTTAAGTGAATGAAATGAAAACAAATATTGCAAATTTACACAATATAGAGCGCACACACACAAGTCCACTGGGGCTTGCGATTGTTGTGAGCGTGTGTATCTGTGTGGGATGGATTGGCATATCTGTGGTGGTCCTGCGGTTGTGGCCAACTGTCCATTATGCGGCTGCATCACTCGCGGATCCAGGGCTCTTATTTGAGTTGGGCTGCATTTGCGCTCCCTAACGTTATTTAATCGATGATTTAACCAGTCGAAAGCGGCAGGAGTCGAAAATATCAATCTGTTTTTACAGGGGTGCCCTGTAATCCCAACGAAAACAAATTCCAATCCAAGCTTTAACTTTTGCTCCCCACAAATTACTGGAGTTTTTAAGTCAGTTTAAGACAGAAAGACGCCTTCCATTCATACAAAATATGATTGCATACTTTTAGGCAAATTTATACGAAATTTAAAATCTTACAAAGCCCAGATGAATTTAAATCACAAAAATCTTTAGGCTTTTCTAGAAAACCCCCACTAATTGCCGATTGACCAGCCACTCCGACTCCCACTTTTCCCCATGTTCAACCCCTTCTTCCCCTCGATTTTCCTGACCATGTTTGAGCTGGGCAAATACAACTTACTGATTTTATTGCAAATTGATTTTATGTGCACCTGCCACGCCCACAAGCCCAAACGCCCACATGGCGTACCTACAGCCATCCTTTTGCTGACTGACTGCCAGCAGTTTAATTCAAACAAATTTTTCATGTTTACATTGTAGGGCGATAGTGGAAACTTTTTAATCAAAGTTAATTGGAAAGTTTTGCTTTGTCATTGCACACACACACATGCAGGGACACGCAGACAGAGACCGATGGCTCTATAGTCTGGCCAACACACACACACACGTGCATAAAAAGGCAAACTAAAAACTGAAAAGTAAAATGTAGGTTATCCTTCAGCGCACACAAAATGGTTCTCGATTCTCTGTGGGTTACTCCCCTCGCTCCATCCGTCTATCTGTCTCTATCTCTGACCTATCCCCGTCCCTTTCGGCCCACCACCCACCTATCTCTATTTCTATCCATATACCTGTCCCTATCTCTGGCCGATGTTGGCCCACCTTTGATGATAAAATGTCATTTTGCTCGTTTACGTGTTCGTCCTGTGTTCGGCCTTCTCTGCTTCTTCTAGCTGCCATTGCCAGGGCTGACATTCAACGCTCTTGATTAAATTTTATGCAGTTTAACTATTTCTTTTTCGGGCCAGAGACAGAGGGGGAACGAGATGGAGCAGTCTCTGCACCGCTCTTTTTATTACGTTTGAAGGCTGACGGACGCATTCAACACTTGAGCGTGCACGGAGAGAAAAATCGCCAGGGTTTCCTATGGTGTCTAAAAGTATGCAACAATAAAGTTTGGATCCAGAATCACAGCATACTTGTAGGTACTCTGACAATTGTTTGGTTATTCTGCATACAAACTGAATTAGTTTGAGTTAGAGAGTTCAATTGGGCTCGAAACTTTATATTTTTCTTAATCTTTCGATTAGATAGAAGATTTAAATGCAGGCTTAATTTAATGATATCATATTATTATTATATTACATCAAAGATCAATCAACCATTTAAAATCAAACTGATACCAAGCTGCTTGTCGCCGTGTAGTCCTTCCCTATCCTTTCATGCCCTTCTGTGTCTTCTCTGTAAGCTTCAGTTTATGCTGCAACCGGAAAATTAATCCTAATGAGTGCTGACACACACACACGCAAGCAGGGCAGGGAGGAGAGGAAAAGCCGGTGGAAAAGCGGTGGAAAAGGGCAAGAGGAAACGATGCAGGCAGTTTGTTTGCGCATGTGAAGCGATTTATGCTTTTTATGCCCTTTCTTTCCTGAGAGGTATATTCCTCGTTCCTGGATGAATCGCTAAAGGCTCTTGAAGTATCTATTATATCCGGGGTAGAACTTTAAAAGGGGGTTTCCTGGGTTCTTTTTAGATTCTGATCTTATTTTAGATTTTTAAGCTAAACAGATTTTATAAATATATGATTAAGCAAACGAATTCTGCTCATCAGTTTTCTAGATTTGAAAGACACCCTTAGATGTGACTTCAAAAAGAACTAGTAGGCCCATTTATCTAGTTAAAAATATATTTTAAAATACTCTTTCTATAAAATAAAGGGTATTTTCACCAGGGTTTTCCGCTTATCTCTCAGTCCCGGATTTCTCTACCTCTGTTGCTCCGGGCAGAGTTGGTTTTTGTTGGCTCTGTTGTTGCACACGTGCGTCACATGTAAAATGCAATTCCCACACACACACACACACACTCACAGTCACACACACAGAGTGCCTTTGTGTGAGTGAGAGTGCTGTGTGCGCTTGAAGGGGATTCTCATATAAAACAACATTTTGTAAGCATTTTATAGGGCCATAGTGTGGCTGACTCACAGTGAATGGTTGGCTGGTCAGGTGGTGGAGGTTTAAGGGGGTCGGGAAAAAATATATGAGCATTGGAGGGGGCATTGGAGGGGGCAGTAAAAGAGAAGGTTGCCCGCTTCCTTTCAAAAGTGTTAAATGCCGCGTTTTGCATTAACTTGCATTGCAACCCCATGCGAAAACCCTTGGATGGTGTCTTTTATGGGGCTGCCATTGAAAAGCGACCGTTTGCCACGGGCTGCAATGAAATCAGTGTCAATGTGGAGGCAGGAAATTCGTTTTGCGATGCGTCAGCTTTAAACCGAAGGCATGGGAAATTAGCTTGCGGCAGGAGGGGATTTATCCGAACTGAAATTGCACCGCCAAACGATATGCTTCGATTCCAAGGCATTCGTGGGTTTTTCTCCAACCATAAATGCCTCGCGCTGATGTCGCCAAGTCACGTAAAAGTGTATTTAGCCAGGCCATGTGTGGGTGTCCGTGCCTGGCACCCCGGCCAAATCCACCTGGAACACCTAGGTAGCCCGGCTAACCCACCTGTCCCACCATCGACAACAATGGGCCCAAAGTAAACAAATTAAAATGTATGCACAAGCACTGGCATATGCGCTAGGGTGTCGTCAATTAGGCAGAGGAAACAAAAAAGCGCCGTCGAAAAAAAATATGATTGCATAGCTCGGGGGCAGTAAAACAGGGGTGCCGGGAAAGGGGGGTTCGTGGACAAATCATTTTGCCAGCGATTTCAGCGATTTTCGAGTGCGCAAATTGTTCCCCCCGTGTGTGTCCTCGATTTTGGCCCACTTGCTCACTTTGCCAGCCAAACGGGCCATCAACAATTGCGGCAGCCCCCCTTTCGACCCCCCTCACACCCCACCCCTCCTGGCCAACAGCTCGCATCACATATTTGGTTCATGGCAGATTACGTATACGCCCAGTTTGAAAATCGTTTGCATTGCTTGGGAAAAGGATTGGGTTGGTTTGGGCCGGGCCCTACTCGTACTATGCAGCCTCTGCGTTCCAGTTTCAGTTATTTGGGCGGCTTTTGTGTCGACGATGTTTTGGTAACAAAAGAGCAGCACGTTTCAACTTTTTGTGCCCATTACCTGTACACCCAAGGCTGCCGAAGGAGTGCACAATAATTGCAACGCTAAAACTACATCTTTTCACTAAGTTTCATGGAGAAGAAGAACAAAAAGTGTATTAAAAACTCTTGAAACGGGTTCAGGCTAACTAAATATCTTAAGCGTTTGCTGAAAAAACCTTTAAAAACAATTAATCTGAATAAAATAATATTTTAAGTCCACAAAAACCAATAAAATTCAAACTTAGCTTGTGTTTTTGTGAATTTTACAAGAAATATTTAAGAAGAAATATTTCCAAGAAATATTAAAGCCCTTTTTTAATGAGATACAATTTTTTGTAAGAAATATTTCAATATGATATGATATTTTTATACGTTATATTTGAATATGAGGTAAGAGATTTATAAGAAATGGTTGACTGTGAGATGAGAATATTTAGATAAATATTTGAATACAAATTATTATACAGTTTATCCCACTTATTTACTTGTTCCTTAAAATTAACCTTTTTTAAATCCAGATTTTCAGAGGTACTAATCCCACGAGCATACCCCGTACCTTGCAGCATATACACTTGATTGTTTTTTCGGGTTTTGTTTCTGTTCCTTTTTGCGCATGTTTGACATCAATATAACTTTATTCCATATAGCAACCCCCCAAACCTCTGCCAACCCTCGCCCCACCACCCATCTCAATTCACTTGTTCCAAATATGCAAGAGTTGCATTTTTCGTAGGTTCTCCGTACGATTCGTTCTCGTTTTGTGCTGTTTGCTTTGTTTGCCTATAGTGCTTTGTTGAAATTGTCATTTGTTACTGTTGCTCTTGTTGCTGCAACTTGCAAGCACATATGGTAATGCGTTCTGTTTGTTTCGTCGCTTGTGGCTGGGACAACATTTTCATGGTTTATTCGACTGCTGGCGAAGATTCGCACTACCCACCCACCCTTGAAGCCCGGAAAACCCCGAAAACCCGCTTGATTCATTCCCATTTCAACCAGCACTTGCAATTTAAACCGCAACCAAAGTTCGCCTGGAGTTGCGTTTAATTATTTATCGTGTTTGAAGTGTGCAAAAAACAATAATCAACAAATTTACTTTTATCTGTCACGCCCATTACCTCCCCCCGAAGCCCCCCATTCGCCGCCCCTGCCTACCAACTGACTCGTGACATTTGCAAATAAATAGGCAACAGTAACAGTAGCAACAATAACAAACCAAATATAAATAAACCCGTAAAAATGGGAGCAACAACTTTTCACATGCGCGCAATTTATGGTCGAAAATGAAATTGCATTGTGTACATGTGTGTATTTGCGTTTGCAGTTTAATTTAAATATTTTACACTCGCACATCGCACTCCCCCTCACGTTTTTTGAAAGCTCTGTGTTTTCCTTTCCCCTTCCTGTGTTCTCTGGGTCTTTAAAGTTTGCCAGTGGCTTTGCCACGCCGCCTTTCTCCAATATTTAAAATATGAAGACCATTAGCTAAATATTGGCTTTGGCACGCTCACGCACACGCCAAAAAAATAAGGAAAGGCGGGGTGAAAGTCGACTAAGAACATCCCAGGAAAGCAGTCAATAATATTAACTCGGAACTGGGAGCGGGAAAGGCAGTGGAATCGGAGTCTGCCCCGTGCTGTGCATACTTATTTGGAGCTCAAGGCGCCCAGTGGTGCTGGGTATTCACCATTCGGGGGGGGGGCACTTTGTTTCCTCGGGGGTGTGAGTGCATAAAATAAAAATAAATGTTAACAATGGCAGAAAGGCGCTCGGACTGGATGTTGGAGTTCCTTTCGTTGGCGGTGTCAGGCGGTTTCATGCGGCGCAGCACGAAATGCCGGGAAAACACAGCTCAGTACACAAAAAGACAGTGGCGGTCTCTTTCACCCAGAGGGGTAAGCTTTATAAGCTTAAAAGACTACCGCACAGGTAAAAAAAAAGGTTGTACAATAGAAGACAATAGAAGATTCGTTAAAGCAAAGTCTTTGCTAGACTATCTACGTTTACCAAAAACGCGAGTTCTTCAGGTTCTAAAATTATAACAGAAGCATACTATGTGGCTATGGTTACTCTAATCCGCTTAGTAGAACCTCACAATCCCATTAATATGGTAACTCTAATATATTCATTCAAGAACCTGAAGAATTCGCGGTTTTGTTATGGATAGGGTATCCATAGCGGATGTGCGTCTATAGGTATTCCGATTTTTCTCTACTACCATTTTTGCAAAGCCTAATGAAAATCCAAAGTAATCTAGCCTTACCCCCATCACAAACTTGAGCCTACACCCCTGGGAGAAAAGAGGCGTCTTCAGAGGGCGGCAATTTGTTGTTGCCTCTGCCTGTACTTATGCTAAGTAAAGCGATGATGTAAAAGACAATAACTGGGGAATTAGGAAAGAGGAAAAGCGGCAGAGACCACAAATTCAGCCTCCGTCCGCCTTTCGGGTTCGGTTTGGCATTTCATAAAGTGCGTAACAATTTGTTTACATATACTTCTGTGTGTATATCCGTGTTTTCTTATGCAAACAACTGTGGTAAAGTTAATAGCGTTGAATCCAGTTTGTTTTCATTAATTTAAACTGTAATATTACTTTGAAAGCAGTATTTGTTCGCAAATGTATCTTTTTAAAAATTCCAACT
This sequence comes from Drosophila subpulchrella, assembly GCF_014743375.2. Lineage (NCBI taxonomy): Eukaryota > Metazoa > Arthropoda > Insecta > Diptera > Drosophilidae > Drosophila > Drosophila subpulchrella. The sequence goes on from NC_050610.1 coordinate 25,010,197, forward strand.
CTTTACCACAGCTAACATCAAGATTCCCTTAAAACCCCATATTTTAAGCCATCATCTCCTTAAATGCTCATGTTTAATATTGATACACTGCTAGTTAAACCGATAAAAGAGGCCTACAATTCTGCCCATTGTTGTACTGCTTTTCCATTTATATCCTTATGTATGCAAATTTATATATGTGTATTTGGCGTACACTTTTGCGGTTCATCCGTTTTGATATTGTTGGCATTTATGTTTTAATACTTTCTTGTCTGCCGGGTCGGGGCAATTTGTTGCTGCCCTGCCGGAGATAACTCCCCTGGATCGCCCCGAATATTCCTGACACTTGCTGAAAGCTCCTGTCCCCACCCCGCCACGCCCACTGCCATGCCGCCCCCTTTTGGCTCTGGCCTTGCCAGAAGACCTGACCACAGACGCAGTCCCTCCACAATGTCATTAGGCAGCTGTGCGAAAGTTTTTGCTCACCTGTGCGACCACATCGAGCACTGAGATTGAAGGGGAGTGGCAAGTGGAGGGGGCGGGAGGTGGAAAAGTGGGTGGAAAAGCGAGTTAGCAGAGGAAACTGAAACAGAAGTGGAAGCAGGTTTGGCCGCTCAGCCTGCAGGCTTTAAAATTAAATAAACTAACACACAGCCGCACACTGCACTGAGAAAAAGCATATATTCAACAACAAGATGTGCGGATATTATAATAATACCATTTTAAACATTATATCAAATAACAAATTATGAAAAATCACTTATACATCTGTCCAAAAGTATGCAACAATATTTTTCAGTCTGAAAGCCAGATGGATTCGTTCCTATAAACGACGTTTCATTTTTTTCTTGCATACTTTTAGACACTTTAGAATTCTTTGACACTCAAATATTTCAATTAAATATTTTAAAACATATCATATTTATCATATGAGTTCTCCTTTCCGTGTATATATATAAAGTGGAAGAGCGGAAGAGAAGCACAGACACAAGGACACCCACGGAAATGTAACTAACACACACACAGACAGACAGACACAGACTCGCAGAAGGAATCTCTCGCACACACATACATTTTAATGCAAATTGAGCAGAATTAATTTAGTGCTGTCTGTGTTTATCTCTGGTGCGCTTAATATCAAGCCGTCGTCGGTCTCCGTTCGCCATCTCTTTCCCTGCTGCTATCTCTCTCTCTATCTCTCTCTTTCTGTCCCTGTCTCCCGCTCTAGTGCCCTCTCCCTCTTCGGGCTGGGGCATATGTTAAACGCTTGCCAGACCCTGGCTTTATTTTATTAAAAAGTGGGCTTCTGCTGCTCCGCTTTCTTGGAAGCAGCTTGAGGCTGTCTGTCACCGCTCTATTCCTGTCTCCTTCCCTATCGCCGTCCCCCTCTTACGGCAAAATATGTTGCCTACATTCGGGCATCGCTCATACATTTACTGCGTAGGAACGCAGGACAGACAATTTGACAATTTTGTGGCACACCCAAAGAAATATTTGGGTAATAGAGCGATTCCTGAGACTGATAGTTCAAGGGTGTCATAGAGATCCCCAGAGAATTCAACTCGTCTCCTTAAGGTGTCTAAAAGTATGCTTTAAAAAATAGAAAACAAAAATTGTAGCATTCTTATCAGCACCATTCCATATTATTTCAAACCTTTAGTGATTTCTGTGCATCGTTCATCTTTTTTTTCCGTGTACATTCATATGTAAAAATTCTTTCTTGTCAGGCTCAATTCCAGAGGCCCCTACCTCCTGCGGTTAGTCGTTCGCCTTTGTTCGGGACTTCCGTTGGCCTCCGTTCGCATTAGACACGCATCATTTGCGCGTTTGTAATCAGGCGAAAGTGTTTCGACTTTCGACTCAGCCCCAGCCCCAGCCCATCCCGCCCCGCCCCCTTTCTCTTTCTCTTTCCCGGCTCTTTTGTCTCAATTGTTCGCCCAAACACACAGGAAAACACAACAATGCGTACGTTTCTAGTTTAAAGTAAAAGTTTTTCAATTTCGAGTTTTATGGGCGACAAGTTCGAAGCGTCCGCTCATCTTGAGCCTTGGGTGTTAGCACCCTGCTCCTTCTCAAAAATATATTTCTGGAGTGGGTGGAAATGGGAATTCGCCTTATTTCGTTTTATTTCCCCGGCCGTACGTGCTCACAATTTCTGATGCAGCGTGCCGAGGACTTTAAACACAGCTTCCCCTTGAAAACCACCGTAAAAGCCACGTGTAAAAGGTGAGCAACAAGTTGTCCTGGCCAACAGTTTTGGGTTCCGCTCAGCTGGCCAGGATTCGGGCCCTGATTTCAGTTGGCCATCGTTTAATTTTACGCTTCAGGTGCTGGCCAAAATCGCAGCAGACAATTAAATTCCATTTGAGAGCTCTTGCTGCAACAAATTCGCGCCCCATTCGGTGGCCATTTTCTTTGTTTCCGGCTGCTTCTACAGTTATTGCTGAATTTTAGGTGCTCCTCGTTTTGTTATTCTTGGTGGAACCGTGTCCTTGTCTTATGGAAATTTCAACAAAGTTTGGAGCTGCAACAAATTCAGATCTTTTCTCAGACATTTCCATTTTTCCCTTACCTACTTTTTAGTTCTGTTACGTAAACTTATTGTTTAGAGAAATTAGTTATAAAGGTGTCTAAAAGTATGCAGTAAAAAATGAACATAGCATTTTGGATATTATCTGCCTTACTTTAAATATATTGTTGCATACTTTTAGGCGCTTTTATAGAGGAATTAAAAGCAATATCCCGAAAAATCCTCTTTTATATGGTTTCTTTCTCAAATTTGCACACTTTTTGGCAACTTAAGGTGGCCAAATAAGCCGAGATTCTAGAGTATCCTCACAATAAGTATGCAAGTTCCGATTTCATGTGAAGAATAAATGGGAAAAAGGAACTATGCAATACTGCTCGGCATTGTTCTGTGCTCGGCATAAGTTTCCTCCTCCGTTTTTCGAACTTTTGCCTGCTCTTGCAGGAAGCAGAAATGCCGAAGGATTTTATGAAAATAGCTGAAATAATTTTCCATTAAATTCTTGCGCATGAAATTATCGCATTAAAACGAAACAAAAGCCGCTTTTTTCGCACTCGAGTGGAACCCCTGCCACGCCCCCTCCTCGCAGCCCCCTAACGCCCCATAACCCCCTCGTTACACTACGTCCATTGTTTGCTTAAATTTTGTACAGTTCCTCGGCGTCATCATCATCGTGCTCTGCCCGCTTTCTCCGTAGAACTCTTCTGCTATTTGCCTGGTGTTTTACTGTTTGCATTCATCTTCATTATTTGTTTGCTCTGCCCCAAGTGGGCGTGGCAGTTCTCAGTAGGGGAGAGTGGGGAAAGGGGGCGGCGGGAAGAAAGTTGGCTCTACCGTTGAGCACTTGGCAGCGAAAGTTTTTGACACAGTTGATTTGCATTTGAAATCCTCGCTCGGGAAACCCACTTCCACTCAGCCACCCACCGCCCAACAATCCCATCTCAACTCCGCCGAGAGGGCTGCCGGCTGCCCCACGATGATTTATGGATTTTCATCATATTCTGTTGATTCAGGGAATATTTATGATTTGCCAGTACTCCATTTACTCCTCGTCGGCGTGGCTCGTCCTTGGGAAATCTGCTCTCGGTTCTCTCGCATGGTATTCATATTTTTCGGGCAGCGTTTTTGTTATAAATTTTTTGAAAAAAAAATTGGTACTTGCTGCGGCTATAGAACAACAAGGACAACAAATGAAAACAAAAATAAAAACAGAGGCAGAAAACGAAAGAGAAACAAAAGGACAGCGGAAAAATGCTGAATATGCGCAAATTGAATTTGATTTTTAAGCACTGATTGCTTTTATTGTTCTGGTCGCCGGGTCCGGTGCGAGAATCCGGGTTGGACTACGGCGGAATTTAAATAAAATATTCTAAAAAAGATAACCAAAGCCATGGGGAGAGGGAAACTGGAAGCAGGGATGACCAGTCTCATCTAGTGCCAAATAAGAGACTTTAACTATTCAAGTCAGTCAGAATATAACACCTACAAATAAGGTTAGCTTTCTTTAAAACAAAGAAACTTTAAATAACAATAAGGTGTCTAAAAGTATGCAGTGAAACCACGATTGAATCCATTGTTCTTCTGAATTTAAAATATATTATTGCATACTTGTAGGCAACCTTAAAAAAATTGAATTTTTAAAGTACTAGCTATATCCTTACTGTGGTTTATCTATAGTTAACTTTTATATTATTATTTAACAATCATATCGCACTTTGGGTGCCTAAAAGTATGCAGTAAAACATTATATGAGTCCATCGTTCTTCTGAACTCACAGTTCAGTAATATGTTGCATACTTTTAGGTACCTTTAAAGAAATGTTATATTTTAATATTAGGATTATCTGATGTATGGCTTATCCACAGTAAACTTAAATCTTCTTATTTAACCATAAAATTCCAAATATCCCTATCGATGGTTAGAACTTCCTGACATCTCTAGGGTATCAAAAAAAGGGCTGACAATAAAGGGCTCCTGACAGCACATCTATATTAATTTATTGATATTAAGCTTTTGTGTTCTGCGAATTTGCATTTTTTGCAGCGGAAACTGGGAATAGTTTTTTGTCCGCGAATCGATATGAAATTGAAATAACCGAATTGCAGCAACAATTAGCCGAACATTTCTGGGCTCAAATTGATTTTCGCCTCGTCCCTGGAAAGTTGCTGCCCCGACGAAATTGCATTTTCATCGCGCCCGCCCGCAAAAAACACATTAGCACCGGAATGTGCGCAAATAAATACTTAATAACCCGCCGACAAAATAAAACCCCCTTGCACAAATGCAAGTCAGGGGCAGGCACATTAGCATGAGAATAAAACGAAATTACAGTCTTTAAAATAAATGTATGCGGAATTTCCAAGCCGAATGCCAGAAAGTATTCAACTAAATGCGAAATAAATTTGCCAGAAGACAAAGCCATGGGTGGGTGGTTATTTCCAGCGGGTTTTCAGGGGGTTTTCAGGGGATTTTCCTGGAGTGCGGGAATGTCAATTCCCTGGGCGTTTGGAATGTTCCGCCGCCGCCGCCAGGAGACGCAGAAAATCAATTTCGGCTACAAGTTTTCAATAAAGTGAAAATAATGTCGCCAGCCAAGAAGCTCCGCTCCGCCATTATCCTGCGGAGATAAGAGTGGGTGGTCCGTGGTCCCTGGTCCTCGGTTCCTTGCTCCCGATATCGAAGATATGGCGGGCACAGTGCCTGCGAAAATCAACGCCGAGTGTCAAACAATGAGGGTCGTTAGAGGCAGCAAATCGCAGCCAGTCGATTCGAAGGAGACTCCGAAGTCAAGTGCACAAAGCGTCAAATGAAAAGGAAACTGGGGGAGTGGGAACTGGGGAGCTAGAGTCCTCCGGTTGGGACCCGGGATAAGTCTAGTGATGCGTAAAGCAACGCACTGTCAAAAAATACACCCGGAAGGGAGTGGGGCAGCCGGGGAAAGTATCAGCAAATCCGACTCCGTCTCCGATGGCTGCTGGTGTTTATTTATGTGCCTTGTGCCTTGTGATAAATCACTGACATTGATGCCCGCAGACGGGTGAGGGGGAAAAGGTTCCCCCGTCCTTAACCCATTTGGACCCACACCTAGGGTCTATAGCACGGGATACAATTGGAGGTATATATTTAAAGGTTCCGAACCTTTAAAATGCTTTTTATTTGAGAAAGTTAAGTAGGCTGCTTCTGAATATATTTAAAGATTTCAAGGTGCCTGCTTATACAAATTTTACTAAATTCTTTTATCAGCTCAAATAAGTATCCTTTAAGACATTTGCTTAAAATATGTACCACTTTTCAATTATTTTCGTTTAATTAACTTTTATTAACTTTATTATAGTGATAAATGAAATAGAATTTTTAAGGAGTAAATACTAACTAAAGTAATTTTATTCCTGTGACTCACCAAAACAATCTCATACTGCATAATAAATTAATTCCGAATATATTTTTTTCAACAAAGATTCTTTATTTTCAGGAATATTTAAATTTACTTCTAGGGAGGTGTTTTGTTGAAATCTAAAGCTAGACCAAACAGCGTTAAGTTAAGTAGTGTAGTATAAGTTAAGGTATAAGTAGTAGTATAAGTTAAGGTATACAGAAGGTATATTCATAAACTCAAAAATCAAAGAACGAAAAAAAGCAATTATCCTTTCCAAGGCTAAGTTATATTAGGTAAACAAATCATCTGTATCGAAATGGGTTAACCACCCTTTGATTTCCAGAACCCTCCTCCCACAGTCAAAGGTTTAAAGCACTCGAAAGAGGCAGTCCTAACCAGTGAATCCCCCTGCATACACCCCCAGTAAACCTGCCTTTAAAGGGTGTATAATAAGTTTATCAGAAGTCAAACAGGCGGTGGCGGGCAGGAGGCACGAGGCAGAAACCAGGAGGACGTTTCTAGGAGTGTCCTTGTGGTCCTTGGTGGCGCCGCCCCGCAGGAAATAAAGCGGCGCTCAATCACGGCGCACGCCGGAAATCGGAAGTTAGCAGGCTCACGATATCGGAGCACAACAGCAACACAAGCAGTGAAAAAATATATAATAAGAGTAAGGAAAACTCAAGTGAAACCCCGAAACTGAGACACAAACTCTGCCGCAAAAGTTGGAAACTGTTTGGCAGCGCCAGATAAAATGTTGTTGATTGCGACGCAGTTGAGCGTTAATAATTATTATTTCTGGGCCATAGAAACGTCGTTCTCCACCCATTTTATCCTGCAACTGGAACGTGATTTTTGATGGCCAGCAATTTGTGGCAGATTTATTTGTGCATTAACCTCGAATTTGCACCATTTCTCTGGATTTTCTAGTAGCAGTGATTATCGATGGATGCTTTCTGCCTGTGTGTGTGAGTGTCAATAAATCCGAGGCAGGACAGGAATTCCAAGAAGAGGACCAGCTGTTTGTCCCAGAATTTTCTGGGGCAGTCAACTTATTGATGCTGGTCATGTACTTTCGGGCTTGGGAAATTTCCGGGGGCTGGGACCCAGCCAACAGCTGTGGCAGCATTGATTTTTCGACTGGGTCGCACTTTTATGGCTTTTCATTTATGAAATTTTTGACAGCCACTTTCCCCCTGAAAATCCATTCCTAATTATAACATTCAGCTCTGAGGGCTTTCCATTAAAGCGGACTCTCCAAATCGATAGTAATAAAAGTGCCCCAAACGAATGTTTTCGGGAATCCCAAACAGACCTTTCTGGGCACTCGTTTTTAAGGCCATTTTGGTAATGGAAACCCTCGTCAGGTTGAAGGTAGGGGGTTCTGCTATTGCAAAATATTATAAATAGCAGGGCAGCAGAAATAACTTTGCCCACTGAGACTTTTATTATGCTCGGCATTCTTTTGTTGTGTGAGTCTGCCAATTTATTGAAAAACTTGCGCTAAATTTAACAAGAGAAGTTTATAACAAGTTCGGAATTAATTTGATTTCTCGCAGAGACCGTACGTAAACAAATAACAAGATAGGGGCAGTGCAACTCACTTTGATTTATGCAGCCGGAGCCGCAGCATCCCCAGCCAGGAACAGGAATCGCCCCCCAGCCAGGGTTCCAGTGACGGCATCTCTCCAGGATCCGGTGCGAAGGACCAAGACCAGGACTTATCGGGGTTATGGCTTCCTTATGAATTGCCGGTCTTGAGTGAGCTCACTTAGCCCGAGTACTGTATGTTTGCCAGGCTGTTGTTTAATGCATTCTGCAGATTTCGTCGCATTTTATGTGATTTTATTTCGGACATGTGTGTGCATTGTTCTGTGGCTTCTGTTTGCTCTGGCCAATATATTTCGGTTCTATTTGCCTTCTTCTCGAGCAAAAGTGCCGGCTGCAAGTGCAAAAAAATCAATAACCGAGTTAGTCAAAGGATATCTTTAGTTGTGGTGCATAAACATGGATATAATAAATGTGGGGATGTCGGAAAAACTGTGTACACAAATTTAGAGCGATGACAGCCAGCGATTTTGGGCCAATTACAAACGCACGGACAGGATGTGGAGGTCCTGGTGTCATGGCAAATAATTCCCATTTTGTTTTTCCCCTAATTAATTTCTGTTGTTGCTGCAGCGCGGCGCCTAAAACGTGATTATTTGATCTACATTCGTCGATAATTACGGATTATTGAAAGTTTTGTTTGAATTAATATTGAAATAATTTCCTGAGCCGGGTCGCGTCGGCATAAATAATTACCGAAAAAAGCGGGGGCGGGAAAAACAAAATAATCAACATAAAAATAAATGCCCTGGTTGGTTTCCATTTGTTTGGCCCGTGGTTTATCGCCCCATCTGTCCGCCATATAGGGTATTGGATTGGATTGGTTTCGGATCCGGATTCGAACCACCTACGTTCGCTTTTTCAGTGTGATTGCCGGGCTAGAAATTAGGTTAATTAGTGGTCAGTTGTTGTGTAACTGCCGTGTCCTTTGATTGCTGTCGTTTTGTTATTATTTTCCCTGTTTTCTCTGTGGTTCGGGTAAATAGATAAGGTGGTTTTTGTAATGGCCTGGCCCTGTGTGATATACACATGTGATATCAGAACGTGTCTGAAATGGGATTCCCCATTGTCCCATCTTCCGCAACTCCTTCCCCTCACAAATGCACAATTGCGGCATATCTTTTCCCATTCCAGGTCCCTTGAATTGCCCGTTGTTTGTGTGTCTGGCAGTAATGAACTTTTATGCATTGTCATTAACTTTTATTGTATATATCTGCCATTCATCCTGGCACACACAGACAGAGGTATATGCAGAGAAAATACACCTCTCCGCTGTGTTTTTGCTGGCATTATAATAAATTTAAATCATTTGTTGCATTTATTTTAATTATGCGCAATTTAAAATGCATTATGGCTGCAACTTTAAGGGGCTTTAAAGTGGCAGGGCGCTTAGGGCGGGCGTAATTTAATTTCGTTGACAGAAATTCAATTATTTGCGTTTTCCCGAGCCGCCGACTAGCGCACGGAAAATGTTTTGTCAAAATGTTCGGTAAAAATGCCTCACAAATGCAAAATCCGGGCGCATGCTGCGTATACGTGCTTTCATTAAATTTTTATTTATTCCCCCGCTCATATTTCCGTTTCCTCCGGCAAGTACATATGTATATGTGTGTCTGGCCGACGCCGACAAATTCTTCTGGTGTAATTTCATTACTTCAATGTTTTACTTTACTGAATTATAAATGAGCCCTTCAGTTTTGTGTGACGCGGCGTACCCTCCCGTTTTATAGCTAGTCATGTGTACCCAAAGCCCAGATGTTCGGCTGTAAATTCGAGGGGGAGGTGCCCATCCACCCATACACCCACCCGCCCATCTGCCTTCTCCATGACTTTCAAAGGGGCGTTGGTGTCAAAGTTCGCCGCCCCCCTCTCGAGGACAAACGGTTCCAATGAGCCGTTGACCCACCTCCCTGTCGCTCCATTAATATTTGATAATGTGTGGCTGTCAGTTAGCCGTCCAATTGAGTGATTTCCCTGGCTCTGGCCCACCTGGGCTGCTATTCTATTACCGTTTTCGGTTTCGATTCGTTTTCCTCTTGTAATTTTTCACCAGCTGCACCTTTTCCCACAATGCAACTGGCCCCAAACTGAAGTGCCTGCGAGTTTGAGAACCTATACCCATACCTATCCTCTTTTTTATTCGTCGTCTGGCCCCGTGACAGTTTGACATCTGTTGTTGTTTGGTTGCCGGTTGACATTTCGACAAAACGCTGAGCAGGCAGCCCCATTGAAATTGAATATTATTAGCTCATTTCCCTATAATTGCTCTACGAGTCTCTGTGGCCGTAAGTACGGCTCCAAATTACACATATCACACATACGCCGCGTGGCACACAATCCGTAGGGCCAATCTATTTGCGAGGGCGGTGCCACCACTCCACTCACTATCTGCCCCATCGAAGTCATTAGATCCACTTAAGTGTGGCAACGCATGTGGTGAAAGGGGGTTAGACTGGGCTAAGTCCATGCTTGGAAATTAGTAATCAAAATGCAAGCAATTAAATTCAGGTATTGAAATCCTTGACTAAGAAGCAATTTTATGTTTAATGGTTCTTCTTATAATTTTAAAAATACAGCAACAAAAAATTTATTATAATTTAAAGAGGTATTTAGGTGTTGAATATTTTCTGGCTTTCAGCATTTATAATTTCCTTTATTTTAAAAAGGTCAATCGTTATTGTTTTTTTATAGAAAACCGTTGACATATGTTTAATATAAAAAAAACTAAACAAAGCTGACCTTTAGAGAAAAATAAATATGTTTCTAAAACGGGGAAAAAAAAGGTGTATTTTTCTGGAGAATCACAGTGCATTGAAAATGAATTGACATTAAAATCTATAATCAAAAACCAAAATAGATCGAAAGGGCAGACTAAATAATTAATCCAATTGTTTTTGTGATTTCAAGTAAATGTACTTAGGTATAGGGTTGCTTTATCCACTCGTTTCTTAGTGTCACCTCAACGCCCAGGGTGAGATGCAATTTTAAGCCTGTCAAGTGGAATGCCTGGTCTTCAACTCAGTCTTATGTAACGTACTTCCATGAAGCGTCTCCGGAATCGAGGGCGGGCTAACGACGCGTATGCGCAATCTGGGAGGAGGCTGCCAGCAGCTGCACTCTGATTAGACAAAGTTGGCCCGGCAAATTAAGGGGCAGCAGGAGCAGCACACAGACAATCACAGAGTGCAAACGGCAGACTGCAGCTGCTGGCCAAGGAGACTGCCACAATGGCCAGGAGTAGTCGGCAAAGTTTCCAGGAGCAAACAAAGCAGCGAAAGGACCTCCTCCTCCACGTCCTCGGCATCAAGGACTTCAATTTTGCGGCGGCTGGGCAAACTTTGCGACAAACAGCAACAAATGCTGGTAACCGCCTGCGCTTAACACTTTCTGCCGAAGCAGTTTTAATATATTTTTAATAACTCATGGTGGGGCAGCACCCAATTTAATTAGAAAGTTCAACTTTCGCCGCGTCAATGCGCCAGATGGATTCTCAATTTGAATTTCCCATTTCGAACTTCCCAAGGAGAATTGCATATAGTTTTGATAGGAACATGGCTGATATAACAATAGTTCTTAAAAGTAGATGTAACTTATATTCTTCATATAGATATAAACTATTTAGAATTTAAAACAATATTACTTTCACCTATTCCTAGAAAATCTAATATTGATTGTATCGCTGGTTATTTATTTAACTATCACGGCTGGTCAGCTCTTTTTTCAACCATAAAAGAATGCAATTTCAGGGAGTCCAGAAAGTTAAGAGCTTTCCCGGCTTTTATGACCTTAAAGGAGTGCCCATTTGTGTCTAATAAAAGTATTTTGATTTGGATCTAGTTCTGTGTTTGCTTTTCTCGTTCGATTGCATTTCTGTGTTGTGGGTTGGAATTTCCCCATTTTTGTTTGTTCGTTCGCCAACAAAAAAGAGTTTGCCAAAATAACATTTATCAATGTCGTCTGTGCTCCCCATACTTTCCCAAGCCGTATCTGGGATTTGTCTCTAGCAACGAATTGAAGTGCATCAAATAAGTTGTGTGTGCATGCGAGTTGGAAATTTGTTTGCCCAATGTATGCTAAGAGTGTCTGCGGGGAAAATTGGGAAACTCTGTAGCTCTCTCGCTCTGTCTAAGTATTTTATCAATAATTCAAAGTTGCCTCGGAAAACTTTTTAGGAATTTTCGACCGCATTCAGACGGAGATTTTCGTGAGAGCGCATCCCGGGAAAAGCCAGGAAATCCGAAAAATTAGCTGCACTCGAACTGGAGCAGCGATTTTCCTGAGCTACCCAATTTTCCGGCTTGATTAGCGCTCGGCTTGGAAACTTTCGCCGGCATTTTACACGGCTTGTTGTCTGTGTATTCGAGTATCTGTGTGTGCCTTTCCTCTGTGTCGCGGCAATTTGTTCGCTGTCACTTTGCACGCGGCTGCGACATAAATTTCCCTTTTGCCGACCCAATTTTCGGAGGCGGCATCGGCTGCTGCTGCTTTTCCTGCTGCTGCACAACCGAAAAGAGAAGCGTTGTCAAAACTTTGCAGTTGGCTTTTATTTACATGGCGGGGCTCGGCTTTGGGTTGGGGTAACTAACCAAAAAATACAAAAAAAATGAAAACAAAAATAGACCATAAATAAAAACCACAAGCAGCACCAGAAGCAAAAGCAAAAGCAGCAGCGGCGGCAGCACACAGAAAATAATGGAAAAAGTTAGTTTTGCATAACGCGCAGATCCCGAGCACACTTGAAAGTCGGGCGATGCGGGTGCCTGGTGGTCAGGGAAGGGTTAAAGTGGGCGAGTGGGCTGCTGGGCGTGTGTGACTGCAAGTTGGGCAAGAACAACAGCTGCTGTGGCCCCGCCCCCTTCGACCAACAGACAAAGGGTTACACAGGAAGAAACCAGCCTCAACTAAGAAGAGTGGTCATCAAGTCGTATTTTAAGGATCAAGCAAATTAAATCTTGTTATTGTACAACAATGAATATTTAAATTAAGGAAAAGAGATACATTGTGTTACTCTTAAGTTAAGAAGGAATCAATAACACCACAATAGTTGAATTCAAAAATTGGATTGGGTTACTTTCATCATACATTTAAAAAAAAATTATATGAGAAACCGGCAAGAATAATTCAGGAATGATTATGGTTAAAAGCAAAAATGAATTGGTTCCCAAAATAATTTCAAAGCCTAATTTATCGAAAATTCATGGATAGAACTTAAAAAGTGCCTAAAAGTAGGCTATAAAAAAGGAGGAAATGCATTGGATTTACCAATAAGAAAATTTTAGCATACTTTTATACACCTTCTTAGTAATTATCGATAAAATGTAAAATACTAAATTACTCCCTGTTTATTAGAAAGAAATTAAATCGATATTGAGCCAGGATTTTCTTTATAGACCTTTGGTTTTCCTCAGTGCCCAACTAAAAAGGACCAACGAAGGATGAGGGTGAGACTGCAACCACATACACACAGTTGTACTTTTGAAACTGCCAAGGTTAGAGGGGGGAACAGGGGGAAATAGGAGGAAATAGAGGACCCCAAGCTGGAGTTTGCATATTTACTGCAGCTGCAGACAAAGTTGCACTTTTACTACCAGCCAAGCAACTCGGAATGAGCTGACGATGCTCACCGAACTTGCCACCACCCACTACTACAACCCCTTAACACCATAAACTGGTCCAAAATCGAAAGTTCCATTGAACTTGCCGCCTCCGTATTTACCAATCTCAGCCGTATTTTCGTATTTTGCTGCGCAAATTGAAACCGGAGTCGCAATCGATGGGAAAGCCCCAGCAAATGTTGCACTTAAATTCGAAATTATTCTACTAATTGAGCCACATTAGCTGCTTGAGCTGATATTCAAGGGGGGGTAAACTTGAAACTCGAGTAAACACAATGAAAGCATTTTCAATTTTGTACAACGCAGAGCACTGAGCTTGAAATTCGGATCATTTTTGGCCCAAAAGCAAGGAGCTTACTAGTGGATTAAGGTTTGGAAATAATCAAAATGGCCTTATTTTTTGGGATGGTTATTTATGTACTTTTAGAGCAGTAACTGAGTAGAATTTATAAACATGGATTCAAAATGTTAATTTGAAGGATAAATTCTAGTTTGATATTTTACTTTAAGCTGGGAATTTTAAGAAAGTTGGTTGAGGCATTTACATTTTAAAGGATACAAAATTTTGTATGATTTCGCCCCTCGTTCTTAATTTACCAAATCTCTAATCCAAGTCTCTAAATTCCTAATTCCAGACACTAATTGATGAGCTAATGGCTCCAAATTGCCACACCGATTTTCTTTCACTTATGCACAGAGACTTCAAGCAAATTTATTTAAATCTTTCACAAAATCTCTCACTTGGCAGGAGGCATTTGCAACTTGTTTAATTATTTCCAAAGCGAATTACACAAAAATAATGTATTTATGGGATTTCCTCGACAAAAAAGTTTTGTGTGGAATTCCTAAGCAAAAACTTTTCACTTTTAGAGAGTAAAAGGGAGTCCAGCTAATTGAATTCCACATTCCACACAATAATTCCACTGCTGCCGCACTTATTCACTTCACTTTATTCATTACCAGAAAACTAATTTGCATGTCGCCAGTGTCCGCACTCACATAATCTCTCAAATCAGTGGATGGGTGACAGTTTGGTAACTTTCTGGGGTTACAGGACTATTTTAAAAGAGAGCTTTTCAAAAAACTGAGTTTACTGAAATTTTACCACAAGTGCGTGGGTTGGAAGTAAAAGTTAGAAATGTGCTATTTGAGTTGAAAATAAAAAGGTCAAACTCGTATTACTTTATCAATTCTGTTAAGGAAGTCACCAAAATTTTTAAATCACATAAAGGTGTTAGAAAGTATGCAACAATATAATTCAATTTCATTCAATGTGCTCTGAATTTCTCTGCATACTTTTAGACACTTTTACAATTTCTCTTAAGTTTACTCATGTTAATGTAAGTTAAATCAGTACTCCCAATTTTGATTATATTTAATTTAAAAATACGAAATGTATTACATCTTTTTATAGCGAAGTCATCTGAGCCCTCTTTGTCTTTACACATTTTAACCTGATATAAATAGCTGATTTGGGTTTTTCCCTGCCGAATTAAAAATTAAATAAATACCACTGACTGGGGCCAAGTGGCAGGACTTTAGTAAAAAGTTATGTCTACATTCAGCCGGGCTGTGCCTTTCTGGCTGACTTCGAGGGCAGGAAGCGCGGCTACACGAATTGCCACTTAAAAATTCAAAAGTTTTGCGGCTGGCGCATATGGCAGCCAGTTCGCCTCGACTTCAGATCCGCTCAGCTGGCATAAGCAGGCATACCGGAAGCGGAAGTGGCAGAGGCAGGGGATTTTGGCTAGGACGCCTGGCAAAACAATAACAAAATCCAGCCCAATCCGCGGTTTTTGTTAACCTTAACCCGGTTTCGGGGATTGGGATTCACCAGCAGGCAGGCAGCAAATCTAATTTCAATTGTTGAGGCATTTGCATGGCAAATTCCATAAACTGGCACGCACTTGAAGCGTGATGGAAATATTTGCGCTGGTTTGCAGGCATGGAAAATGAATAGGTTAAAAATAAAGCTGGGCTCTCTGCGAAAAATGTATAAATAAATGAATAAATACATGATTGCTGTGGGCGAGGATTTAACACACAAATTTTATAACGACTATTAAGAGATGGCCAACGAGTTAAATGAATTTGCTTTGAAAGCTCCATGAAGAGAGAAATTATAAATTGAAATGATATTAAGTTGGATGGCAGTTTCAGCTTAAATCTGTTTTTTGTTGAGCTGGTTTCTGTGAACTTTTTAAACTAAAATGTTTTAAGAGCATTGCAAGTATCTGAAGACATATTCTCCAAGCTGTTCTTAGACTTAGTTTACTATGCGGCTCAAAGGACCAGGAGCAATGTTTACAGCGGAAAACATTATAAACTCGAGAGATGGAAAGCAACCGAGAAAAGCGAGGAAAAACATGAAAAGTCGGGGGGAAAGTTGCAAACAAGTGGGAGCCGCAAATTGACTTGGATCTGGGAGACAGTGCACGAAATGCACTCCAAGCCGCAGAAAGTCAAAAGCTGCGACCGCAGAAATTGTCTGCCCGCCCGCGCCTTCGTTTTCCCCCTCGTCTTGGCATTTTCTTGGTTTTCCTGTGGGCTTCCACTGGGGGTTTTCTACGGGCTTTGCTACGGGTTTTCCACTTGCCTGCTGTGTGTCACTTGAGTTGCTGTTTCTGCAGCAGTACGACTACTACGGAAATGTATCCCGATTTTCGCCCGGAGAGCAGCGACAATGCCACACGCACACAGCGGCACACTCACCCACACACTGGCACATACACACACACACACGGCGCCGACACGAAAACAAAAACGGAAACGAGCGCACGAAAATTCCGCAGCTTTAAGAGCCCTACTTTAAAAACTGACTTTCCAGCCGGATTTTGAACCTAGTATAGCCCTATCTCTCAGCTATCTGTGTTTACTGGATGTATTTTGGTATTCTAATCGAATCGGTATCTGAATCGGTTGCGAAATGATAATGATTGCAGCCACATCGCGGCCGAGGCAGCACTTGCCACTCTATTTTGGCCAGTTTTAGTTTCCGTTTCCGGTTTTAACTGCTGACCGCACGACTCGGAGGCAAAACGAAGACTGAAATCAGCCAGTTGGCGCACTCGTTGTTATATACGCGAAGTCCCCCGACGAAATCGGACGACCGCCGAGTGGTGAGTTTTCCACAGGACTCCAAAAGGACCTCAGCAGCAGCAGGATTTTGTAAGGACTTCGGGCTGCCTGCGATTGAGTTGTTTGCCAGTCACAGTTAATGGTTACTTTTCGTGAGCGGAGGCCACGAATGCAACAGTTTTCTGTTAGCCAGCCAGAGTTTAATTACTCGGCGAAAATTGGGCAAAATGAAAGCCATCAATTGGCTCACATTTTGTTTTTAAGTTTGCATAGGTCCCGCAATTAAAAGGGTTTTCTTAAGAAAACAAAATATACTTAAAATATATATTATATTGTACTTCACTTTTAAACACAAAAGGCAATGAATCTTCTTTAACAATATGCAAAGAGTCGTTTTACGTTTAAAAACATACATTAGACAACCTTTTTGGTAAACTAAAAATACTTAAATTTCATTGTAAATTGGGAACAAAATGTTAATTCAAGAAAATAAATATTACAAAAAGTAAATGTTTAACAAGACTTCCTAGCTATGCATATTGCAATGTTTATTTTTCACATAAGTAAAGATTTTATCCACATTTCTTAACCAAAACATCTGTTAAATAAAGTAGGGGTGATTTTGCTATACAGTCAGGCTTACATTACCATAAATATTTATCCGTTCGCCTTTTAAAAGTGTGCTGTTACTGTTAGCCTACAGTTTTCCACCCTCTTTGAATATACCACCCCCAATACCACCCTCAAAAATACAGTATGTTACAGACCATTTTGAAACGTCAACAGGATGTTAAAAACTTTGCTATTTACATTGAGGGGATAAGAATAACAGTAGAACACTTTGAACGACGAAACGGTTAAAATTCTCAAAGGTAACATGCTGCATAACATTTCTGCTGAGGCTTACAGAGCGTGGGAGTATGGTTTACATTGATGGTGAGAGGTAATGTTGACTTTAAAGATTGAGTCATAATAAAACCAAAATTATTTCGCTAGGGACTTAAATTCCAACTTTTTATATTTAAAATAAATGCTATTTAAAAAAAATTAAATTAAATTAAAAAAAAATTTTAAATTTTTACTTTTTAAAAACTTTTTAAAATAAGTATGACAATTGCTAAGATTGTTATAGAATAATAATAATTTTTTTTTTAGATACACATGCTGACTTAAATGGCAAACTTTCAAAAAATACATCTAAGGACACGGAAGTCCTGGTCTCTCACAATCGGAAATGATTTTATTGCAACTTTGGCCCTTTCCCGGGCGACTGCGAAAGGTGATTTAAAAACACAATCAAATATCGCGCAGCATTTCGAAAACTATTTTAAACCGCATAAATATTGTATCGAAGACATAGTACTCAGGACGAAGGAAAAACAACTGCAGGGCGGTGGAAAAATGCTGAGAGAAGCGCATAAATAACACTAGGGGGTCATGGGTGGAGGTGAGAACGGAGCGAAGAGGGTTTCCAGGGGGCGTTGGGCACGTATAAAATACACGGGTCACCAGCGACGACGAGAAATAAATTGTATTTAGTTGTACAATTTATGGTCCCTATGCAGGGGGCGGAAAAGGGGGCGGGGAGGCGGTGGTCACATGCTTACACACATGCATAATTCAATGCAAGATGCGAAAGGGCCGTGGGAAAAGGGGGCTGGGCGGGCATGTCTATCGATGGTTGCATCGCCCGGGGCGACGTTGATTTTGCTGTAGCGCACTTTGGCGGCGTGTCCTTTGTTTCACTTTGTTATTTTGTTATTTTCAAATTATTTATTGGCCAACGAGCGGCGGAAAAGCAGCCACAGCATCAGGGGCTTCAGATCCAGCTAGCAGTCTACACGGAAAGAAAATAGAGAACTTAGAATGGGGATTATTTCTTGGAAATGCCAAGTTCCAGGTGAAACCACTTATAAAGGTGTCGAAAAGTATGCAACCATTCGTTTTTCTTTTGCCAGTATACTTTTTTTACTGCATACTTTTAGACACCTTTATTAACATTAGAAAAAAATGTTGTGTTGATATTTGTCAACATTCTTTCAGGGAACGTACTGGCTAATTAGTTCAGAAATTTGGTTCTTGATTTTATCTTGCCGCAGTTTATCTTGCCGCAGCTTGATCCTGCTTAGAAGTTCTAACTAAATTTCAAGCCCCTAGTGACTTCTGAGTACGTTTTTCTCCCAGTGCACTTCCAGCTGCCTCCGCCAGTTGAGCCGGGGCTAATGTGTAATTCAATAGAGTAAGTAATGTGCATCAATTTTCAGCTCAATAACGCATGGAATACAAATGCGAAACATGTGCAAATATGTGCGCGCTTCCACACAGACAGCGACACAGCAAACATCCGCAGAAATAAATATCTAATAGCGAATAAGGGTGAGGGTTGCCGGAGGGGAGTGGGGGGGAGGTCCTGCAAGGACGAGTGCGAGTTCGACATTGTGTGACGCGTTTCCGTTTCCGTCTTGCGGTTCGCTGCTGTTTGCTCTTTGCCCTCTGCTCCTTGCCCCTACTCTCTACTCCACTTTTGTCTGCGTTTATTTGCTTTTCGCTGTTGTCTTTGCCCCTCCGAAGGAAAAATTGCAATGGTTTTTCGGCAATTGTTTTTCCTTTTAAATGTGTGCAACCAGCGATCGTGCGCGAACTTCGCCCTGAGTAATGTGAGACCTTCAATTGTGCGGAAAATTGAATTCTGCGGCGAAAATGCCTGAATTTATGGGCATGGGCTTATGGGTGGTAGGGATGCCATCATTTGCATAACCATGCTTTATTTGTCCACCAAATGCCAACACAACTGCTGGCCACTTGGCGCAAAAACAAACAGGCAAAACAGGACATTCCGGATGCCAAGATGCCAGCCTGCAGTCAAGTGCATTGTGGCAGGCAAATAAACAAACAAAGCTACGGGAAACTGCAGACAGGACCTGTTCCCAGGACATGCAAATAACTGGACACTCACTGTGTACCGAGTCCAGCAAGGATGAGGGGCTGTGGGTGGTACACTTTGACCCATAAGCTAGCCTGCTTTACCAGAACTCTGCCTGGACTAACTAGTTTTACGGGGCTTTCCTTTACCCAAGAAGACAGCCTTAGTTTTTGTTAAAAATATTAATTTTGTTTAGTCTAAGGACTGCGACCAAAAAATATTCACTATGGGAATGCCACAGAAAGTACCTATTAAGTTGAGTTTATTATACTTTTTGGTTTAAAATATATTGCATACTTTTGGACACCTTTAAGTGATTTCAAGACCCTGGTGATTTTATTATGGGTACCCACAAATGTTTTTCTTTTATTGAGCTTTTAAATTCAAAGGCTTTTAAATATATTTCATTGCTAAGAGCCCGGGGAAGTGTCTTCAAGATACAATGCTGTTTTGCAATAAACTACAATTTCTGCAGACTTAACCCCACATGGTGCTTAAAAAAATGGCCGAGTCTCCTGCCAAATCGCGTAAATCGCAATTGCCACTATATATCGTTGCCTTCTCCTAGCTGTTAATTAAAAATGTTGCCGGCAATTTCCCATACAAGTTAGACACCGAGTGCATGAGCATACGGGGATTGCCCAGATAGTCGGCCAAGATTTATACTGGCTAATAGAGGTTACGTCCCCGCACCTCACCTCCATTTTGCCGGGGAAAACGGAAACGAGCACAAGAATTTCAATTTGCTCAAGAAATTGCGGCCGCAAAGTGAGTGCCGAAGTGCAGCGAAGCCCATGAAGTCCACACGTGTGTCTGGATGGCCAGGACGGCCTGTCAGGGAGCCAAAAGGGTCGAAGTCGAACGATTGCCCCACGGACTTGGCAGCTTATCCGAATCCGACTTCGTCCTGGGCCGCAATTTACACCACGGCTGCAGCTCATAAATTTTCCCAAGTGGAAAATTGCTCAATTTATAACTGTGTGGCGAGGTGTTGATTGCACTTGGTTCGGCGCCAGTTTTACACTTGAAATTTGCCACCTGATTGGATTTGGATTTGGATTGGGCTTGGGATCAGCCACTTATTAATTTGTTTATGCGACTCAAATCACTCACACCCCATCGTGAGCCGAAAAAACCGCAGATCAACTGGGTAGCCAACTTAAGATTCAGTTCATGAGCTGTCTCCCCTTTCTTCCCTCAGTCAACAACAAATGTTCGAAAAATTTGTTAACATCAAAAAGTACATTAAAGGCTCAAGGAATGCGCTTTCGTGCGGAAATTGCTTACGTGCGTGGCATTAACAAATGACATCCGCGCCGTCCGTATAAGACTCGTCCGTAGACCGTGGTACTTCGTCCTTGGAGCACATCCCACCCCCTTTCGAAGGCTGTGGAACCTGTCGCTTTGTAGCCGCCGACTCAGCCATTGGCCATCGGTGGTGGATTTGGGCCAACTGGACGCCACTGCGCATGCCAGCAAATGATTGTGGCCTCAACAAGTGTGTTGGATTCTCCACAGAGCCCGCGAAATTCAGCGGATTTGTGGAGACTTTTGTCGCGGTGGTAAATTCATCCTCCTCAGCCGACTTCCCTTTTCCCAGTTGACAACTACTCGAACGGCTCACGTAGCTTGGCAGGCGAAGCTGCAGCCACTTCACTACAAAATAATTAAAAATTGAACACACAGAACTGCGGAGCAGACAAACAAACAGCTAGCAAATGACACTCGCCACGGCATGGAATGGAATGCAATGCGATCTGCCGGCAGGCGACACTCCAGATACAAATACACTTGGCGAAATGGGGTGGAAAATGTAGAACGATCAATCAAAGCTGGGGAAAACAAACATTACTGATTACATTCAGTGCCAAGAAAAATGAATAATTAGACATATACTTTTGAATAAATTACTTTCTGAACTGAACTTGCTTTGTTGTCATTAAAACCTTAAGTCTTCGTAAGGAACTGGCAACAAAATGTATTATTATTAGTAACAAAATCTACGTCATTGGGCTTAAGAGATATATTACTATTAAAAACGAAGTTAAGAGCTTGGAACTCTACATTAAAAGGAAAATCGGGGTCACCAAAACGTATTTTATTTATTTTTCAAGCATAAAATAATTACATTATTTTCTAACATTTGTTTAAGATGATACCGCCTAAGTTGGTTAGCTCAAAAATGCATTAACTAAATCCAAACACTATATTTACATATTTTTTATTTCACTTAATTTTTTGTTCTGTGCACAGCACTCCATATTGTCAGTTGGAATCATCCTGTTGTTGTTTTTTGGTGCTGGCTGCCGTTGTCATTGCTGCTCATTTTACACAAACCAACAAGGGCCAAAGGCGAACCAGCACGAACACGGCAATCTGCCCCAGCAGGAGCTCGTGCTCCTTGGTCCTTGCTGCTTGGTCCTTGGTCCTTGCCCCCCGCCGATGCTCCTGTTTCCCGCCCCTCTCATCGCCTGCAGCTGCTTAAATAATTTTCGCGATGGGGAGCGAGCTTCGTGTTCGTCAGTTGCCGGATATAAAATGTCAATAAGCTCCAATAACGCAATTGACAAGCTGAGACAGCCTCCCACGCTTCACCGAAACGCTGAACTGCGGCAACAATAAACGGAGAATGGTTGCCCCGGATGGGGGCAAGGGTTAATGCAGTCGGCCAGCGAGGCGTGCACTAACTTCCAGCATCGACATCTCCGGTTGCCCGCGGGATCAGAAAGGAACCCCCGCCAAGTAATTTCAGGCTTAAAGAAGCTCCAAATTGATTACGGTTCAAATGATGGGCTTAGCTTTCATTGAATCTCAATTCAACGAGCATGGAGGGTAAATTTTCAACCCCTTGAGATGAGATACAAGACTTGTTGATTGAAAACGTTGAATTTTATACATTCAATGACTTTCTTTAATCATTAACTAACAAAACATCGAAATCAAGAACCTACTTTAAAACTTGGTTTTCTGTGCAAAGCTATTAAAGTCAACAATGAATATTCAAAGTCGAGCCTCCTTGTGTTTCACTTTCGTATTGTCAGAGGCCGACGAGGAGGCAGAATTAGATCCTTGAGGCATTTCTCGCATTTCTTCCGAAGAACGTCCTATAACAATTCGACGGCCTGATTTGGGGGTGCGTTCCAAGGACTTTTCCAGGGATCTCCGAGGTGTAGTTCTCAAACTAGAAACTGGGGTGCCAGCCACGATGGGTTTCTTGTTGTTCCACACGCAAAGCACAAACCGGATCTCCTTTTTGAAAGCTGCCTTAAAAGTAAGCTATGGAATAAAACATTTGAAATGGTTCAAATTAATCCAAAGTCGATGAATTCTGGTTACATATTTAACAATTTGTAAATCCCGAATGATTACTGGACTGGTATGGTTAAAATAAGTAAAAGATTACCGGCTATTTTAAAAAGATTCATCGTAACTTTAGAAACCTATCGAAAATTAATCACATTTTCGATTATTTCGATAGTTTCCAAGTAAGATAATGCTCACCCTTTCTTCCAACGCTACTTGCTGTACGAAGACCAGAAACTCCGTAATGCCAATGAGAAAGGCAATCAGAATGCCCGCGTACAGCGTGTAGAAGATGCCGCGCAGCTCCTCGAAGTTCATATCCTGAGTGGCACTCGGATCGGGTTCCTCGAAGCAGCTGGAGTTTGTCTGCTTCCACCATCTCATTTTCATGTCGTAAAGCGTACCCCGTTCACTTAGCCTCAGGATGGCCACACTCAAGTTTGATCTATACTCAGCGCCGAAGGGAACTGCAATTGCGTAGTGCTTTTCCCCGAACTTTTCGCCCACGGAGCGCAGGTCGCAGTTCTTCTCGCGATGGTATTCCAGGGTGGTGGTCTCCATGAGGAACATATAGTCTCCTCTATTTTTCAGCACGCGTTCTACTCCCTCGAGATTGTCCTTTGTGTAGGCAGATGGGTCATCGTTGTTCATCAGATTGAAGGCCAGGCGATAGACGGTCTCGTTGGATTCGGCCAACAGATTATACGTACTACCGCCGTAGATGGTGCCAAACTTGACCTTCTTCTGGCCACCCAGATCCTTCAAGTTGCCTATGCTGTTTTCCATATTGGAACTGGTCAAAAACGCAGCCAAATTGGCCGTATAAGAGTTGGCAATGATGATGGCGAAAATCCACCAGGTGGCCTCAAACATTCGCACCTGAAAAACGGTTTAGTAAAATAGTTAACAAGGAATTCGGTTAGCAAGCTCACCTGTGGACTTTTTGGAAGGATGTCGCATCCTGCCGTCATAATGGAGGCCACAGTCAGCCAACCAGTGTTGTGGATGTGCCACATATTCTCGAGCACTTCTGGATCCCGGTTGCATGGATGCGGATTCTCCCAGTCCATTTTCGATATCCTCGCAACTATGGTCTTGAGAAAGGTCACCACGAACACCGATATGAGGATCCAGATCCAGACTTCTCCTCCGAAGGGCGCCAGGTAAGCATTGAGTGGCTTCTCTTCATGGGGAGTCTTGTAGGCGAGGATACTGACACCCAATTGCATAAAGGGAACCGTAAAGTCCACGGCGGTTTTGCGAGCTTGTGTGATGGTCAAGTCGCATATTCCCATGTGAGCATCCTAAAGAGTCCAGGAATTTTAAGATTTTTAACTAATTAATTAATCAAGGCGAATTCTTCAGAACAAAATAAAGACCTAAACAAATTCTTAAGCAACGCTCACTTATTTCTTCGCTTTAATCGCGAATTCTTAAGAATTTTATGCTTATGTTTGCTTATGATCTTTATCGATCGAATTTTACTACTCACGTTATTAATTATTTCGCCAATGATGCCATTCCACTGCTTGGTATCCTTGTCCTGCTTTCCGTACTGCTGATCGGCAACTGGAACGAAGACGTACTCGAATCCCACTTGTTCGGCAATCGCGCCGATAAGGTCGACGGCATATCCCTGATATAAGGCGTTTCCCGTGAGATTCAACTCCCGAGCAGTTTCGTTGTACTCAAAGTATGGCGGACCTATTCTGGTGGCCACTCGGTAGATGATCTTCTTTTGCACCTTGGCGTCCACATTGAGCTGCGTTATCTGACCCCGCGGGTCCCAGATGGCGATGCCAATGCCGTCCAAGGGGTCGTACACCTCAATGTTGAAGGTAATCCGTTGACCATCCTCGTCGAACTGCAGGCTACTCGTCCGGAAGTTCGAGTTGCTCACGCCGGAAGTCTGAAAAAGCACACCTCGGAGATTAACGGGTTGTTTCAGCCGGACCTACCTACTTACCCCTTTCATGAGGCGCGCGAGGTAGCGACCCATGGCCCAGGTGCGACCTCCGGATGCGGCAAAGTCGCAGGTTATCCGCGGCACCACCATCCTGTCCGGGTAAAAGAAGCTGGCATTCCGCCAGGATTGCGCAAAGAGCTGCAGTGCATCATGAATCAGGTCGTGGAGGAGGGTGCGTGGCGGCTCATTGCTTTCATAGACGATGTTGTCCCTCTGAGTGACGTAGCCATAAGGTAGGGAGTACTACAAAAGGTATAATGGCATAATAAAAATAATATATCATATACTGATTCACCCACCGCTGGTGGATCTGGGGTGACCAAAAGACGAGCAGCTGTTATATTCACGGCAAAGGTTTCGTTATCTGCCGAGAGTTCCTCCAGATGATCGGTGTAGGTCTCCAAATTCGTGAGAAATATGTGCTATTTTTTATTAATTTAAATTAGTCAACCAAAAATAAAAAATTTCCTTCTATTAACTCACATTGTACTGCCCAGTCAAACCAAACTCTGTAGAGGAGTTCAGGAGATCCACCAACATGCCAGGGGAACAGTCCAGAACCACTCGTCGTTCGCCACGGATGCTTTTCCACATCACCCGGAAGTCATCGTCCTTTTGGAACTTCCTGACCCTCACCACATCATTGTGAACCTCGCGCAACTGCAAAAGATCCTGCAAGCGAGCTGCAGCCTTAGCTGTAGAAATTAAGTTTTATTAGAAATAAATCCCATTACGTAAAGAAAAAATATCAACTAATCCAATAAAAAAAAAAAAAATCCAACATATCCTTAGTTAATCTAAAACGTCTTTGAACAGAGCTCCTTTTTCTTCAAGAATTTAAATTTGAAGAGCAAGTAGAACGTTTGAACTTTTTATTTAATTATTATTTTCTTTCAATAATGGAAATTAAGTTTAGTTAAAGAAAATATTAAATTATTTCTAAAACAGTTCCCTAAATATCCAGAAAAATTGTTTATTTTAAATAAATACAAGTCGCCAACAGATTAAAATGATAGAAATTCAAACATTTTTTCTGGATTGATTACCCACCATCATCTGCATCGTAGACAATCGTAAACTTGCGCCACCCGAAATTCTGCACAATATCCGCATAGGCCTTGGATAAAATAACCTGGGATGGGTAGAGATTTAGGGTCAGTTGATGGTTGGGCTTCTCCTCTTGATGCTCCTCGTCCGAAACATCAAACTCAATATGCGGTATGCCGGTATTATTGCACACCAAAGCTACGATGTCTGCAAAGAGAGGGAAATATAGTTATAATACCTATAAAGTATATACACCACAGAGATCGTAGCACTCATCCGCTCTGTTGACAAACAAATCCGGCAGATGTTGCCAAAGTTTTCAGTGATTTTCCTTTGATCCAAAATTTGTCTTATTCTATTTTGCTTTCGTCTTCTACACAAGATTCTCCCTGCACTCTCTTACCGCTCGCCGCCTTTGAACTTGGTCCGAAAATAGCCGCGACACCATTATCGATGAGATCGCAGGCTGAAAGCGAGAACTCATTCAGAATTTTGGATATTTTAGACTGAATATATGATGGATCTACCCTCTTCCTGCATCTTCACACTTCCATCCTCGGGCTTCAGCCGTTTGATTAGTGGATAAAAGCGCAGGGTTTGCTCCGATTCTGGTCCGTTGATGGCATTGACCACCGCCATGAACTCTTTTTCCAGCTCCAGTTCATCGTCGTAGAAAAAGGCCCCTGCAGGTGGGAAAAAGTGGCATAGATAGTGGGTTAGATGGATACTTCACCCCACAGCTGACCACATCTCACCAATGTTGATTTGTTGCCCCTGGCTGTGGCACACGAAAAATGCACTCCACATGCAGCAGAGCAAAACTATGCGATGCCACATGCCTGCTCCTCTGGAATTCCCACCGAACATTTGTGGCCAACGGACTGGGCTATTTCCGAAATATTCTTTTCGTTTTTCATGCGAGCACACCGGCTGGCGATTCCACGGCAACTGGGAAAGCTTCTTTGGACATTGGAGATCGAATGCGACCAGTGAGGAGCGGAGATCAGCTGGATGGAAAAGCTCTTTCAGCTGATTTCACTCCGTAAATAATGTGTAGAAGAAACATAAACTTAACTTTAAGAGGGTACACAAAATTCATATCAAAAAATTTTGACTAATTGGGTTATGTTGAGACTAAAATTTAAGTCAATTCTAAGATTTAGAGACAACTTTCTGATTTTATTTTCAAAAAACAAAGGAAACACCCTTGAATTAGAGGAGAAGTCAGATCAGCTATGCTAAAAAGCTTGCAATGCTGATTTCATGGGTCAATTAAACACAAATTATACCAATGTTTCCTATACTTTTTAGTTTAATACATAGAAATAATGTATGTTAAAGTCCAGATTCTATACCAAACTATGCTTAGGAAAAGGATCCGCTTTTGGCTCCCCTGAGAGCACCACCCATTAAAGCAGGACACGGTTCAATCAGCCGCAGTCTTTCCCACAAAAAGGACCTCCCTGTTCCAGGTGCTCCATTGAAAAGCGATGAGGTGTCAATTTTTCGTGGCAACAAGACGACGGCAAAGGCCTTCCAGCCATCATCGTTTGGTGGATTTGCATAAAAGGGAACATTCGGCATTCAGTCAAGCGTACTTTTAATGGCTGGGGAGAACATACAACAATATAGCCGCTGGTGTCATTTTAGCCTTTGCCCCTGTGTGTTTGCTCAAAGGATTTTGGCAATGCCGAACACGTTTCGTGTTTTAGCCCAAGCCACCTTTTGTGGAAATTTGAATAATTCCCACCCAATACCGGATGGAGGCAGCCGTTAATATTCATTTGCGGAGTAGGCAAAAAAACAAAATATTCAATATACCAGAAGTCAACCTGCTGATGATGATAAATGCTTAGATGGCCAGGGCAACTATTCTGTCCGTGGAATTTCCCGATCTGCTTTTCTTGTTTTTTTCCTCGATTAAACTTTTCCCGGAATTTTCCGCTGGCCGTAATCAAGCCAAAGCCAAGAAGTGAGCACAAAAAATGGTCAGCGAAAAGCACTTGCAAAACATTTTCTATTACACGAAATATTTATGGTTATCATGCGGAGGCAGCGGCAAAAACGGGGCCACCTATGAATGGAATGCCCCGCAGCTGGCCAAGAGGAGCCAAAGGAACCAGGGCAACCAGAGCAACCAGAACAACCGAAACCCACACCAAATCCCCACCTCAGGTCCCCAGCAAAGCTCACCGAACAGAAAACACAGCACAACAAATCCAAATCCTGGCCACAACAGCAGAAGAATCTGCAAAACTTTTGTAGAGGTAATAAGACCTCCAGGAAGCTTGGGGCTGAAGGGGGATGAGGTATGATGATGCCCCCCTTTGGCTAGTGCAAAAAAGTTTTAATACTTGCCATAATGTTGCCAAAAGGATTATCCAAAAGAATGACTTTTAATGGAGACAGGAAGTAAGCGCATAACAGACAGAAGTATTAACTGTTTCCTTCCGTTTTCCTGGGGAGTCGGAGTTAGGAACTCCTCCTTCTCCTTTTCCTCCAGGAGGAGGACGGCGAACCTCTGCACACATATTTACAAAACTGTCAGTTCCTAAGCGCTCCTTTCTGGAATCCCTTAGTGCGTGTCCTTATGTGTGTTCTGTGTGTGGGTTTGTTTGGCTGGGTTTGTGGCACGTAAGCTGTGCGGAAATATTGCAACATCCTCATAACGGGAGTCTGAGTCGCAGTCTGAAGCCCAAGCTGGGGCTGAGGCTGAAGGGCTTACCACGATTACTTCTCCATTCCGGAGGGTATTACCGTTTCCTCCAGTAGTTTGCCATCACCTGTGGAAAAATTTTAAAACCCCCAAAAAGTGTTCAACTAGGTATTTTAAGCTTTTTTATATCGTGTTCATGAGTCAATTTAACACAAAAGCTAGGTTGTGCATCATTTATATAAATATTTTGTTACTAAAATCGTAGACCATTTTTGTATTTTACATATACAAACCTATTACAAATTTATTACCAAAAGAAAGGTTGAAACAAATAAATGTACTCTACTATTTTTGAGACACATTTTCCAAGTAAAGATAGAAATTTATTTTATTTATTTAATGCAATGATTATATAAATATTTTAAACATTTTGTTCTTCTATCAGATTATTAGATAAATATTTATTTAAGTGTGGGGATAATCAAAAGTATTTTAATTTATTTTATTGTATGCTAGAGTATTATATCTTCCCACAATTGTGGGCCCTCGAGTGTGAAGAGCACATATGTATCTTAGCTGGTATTTGAGATCTATAGTGGCGGTTGCCTTGGACAATGATTGGCACTCGGTGTCCTAAGACCTAGATATTCAAGCTACTAGCTTTAACCTATCCTCCGCGAGTTTTCCAATATACTTTACTTTGGTCTCATTTTGCATTTTAATGAGTTTGCCTGAAATATGAGATGCCATGGGGAAAAACCTGGGGTGGGGCTGAGAAAAATAAGGAGCGGTGATGACAACAGCGGGCGCCATAATTTTGCATCCTTCGCCTGGCTTGTTTTTCTCCGCACTCCTTTTTCCCTCACCCTGGGCCGTATTTTTCCCGGGAAGTGTCCTAAGTCGGCTTCATCGTCGTGTCCTGGCTGCAGGATATTGCTTTAATTGAAATTTATGCTAAATAGATTGACACTAATGAGCAATGGCTCCTGCTTTCCTGCTTTTCCAGCTGCCGGCCAGGTAATTCCCGGCAAGACTATCTGCATAATTAAATTGCTTCCCAGCGTCTTCGCTTCGGCTAATGTCAACCGAATTATTATTATTTTAGCATTTTTATACGAGCCGATCCCCCGATCCCAATCCCATCCCATTTGCATACCAGTCCAGGCGAAAGCCAAAGCCGAGGGAGAAGCCAAGTGCCACCAGCTGACAAATGGCTCAAGTTGTGGCATTTCCGCTGCTGCTGACTGCTCCACTTCCGCTCCGGATGCGACTTCTGCGACATGTGTAGCTGAGAGCCAAGAGTCCCAGTCCCCACCTAGATTCATGGCCAGATCGACGCCTTATAGACAGGGAACAATTTTAACCAAACTTTGATGCCAGCTTACCATTTTCCGGCAATTTTTAGACTGAAGTATAGCAATATCATTAAGCAACCTATTCAGAAATCTTAACATTTTATTTTAATTACAATTAAGACTGTCTTAGATCAATCAAATGAAGGGAATGGTCTGATTTAATTATTAAAATATTTAATTGTTTTTTGGGAGTCCTTTAAATAGCACACAAAATGTTAAAAATATGTACTTTATAATTATTATAATCAAATGTATTAAACTGTTAGTGTGTGTAACTCTTAAAGTGGATACATTCGCATATAGATTTTTTTCCTGTGGACCTCCCCTCACATTTATCGCTTTGCTTTGGTGACGGAAATGAGTTTTTGTCGTAAACTTTTATGGCAATAAACGTCGCTTGTTAGTCCGGGGTTTCGCCAGCCCCCGAAAACCCCCTTGCCCACGTCCCCCTTGGCAGTTACGCACTTGGCACAGAAATCATAGCCGGGGCTCGTGGAGAATAAACATATAAATAGCTGCAGAGCCAAGAATGGTGTCGTTGTTTTCAACGGCGCGTTACACATTGCCAGGCTGCATAAAAATAGTTGGCCAAGAGCATCAGGATGAGGTGGATTCCAGATCCTGTGACCATTTTCCATTACATTTGCCACGTCACGGCACATTTCTCTCGCATGTTCCACTCTAACCGGAGTCTATGGCAGCTCCCTTCCGTTTCCGGTCCACGGTCCTTGGTCCTGGGTCCTCGGTCCTCACTGCTCGGTCCTCTGGCTGTTATCATATCTCTGGCTTTTGTTTTACCCCGACTCTTTCAGCTGCTGTCTTTTAATTCTTTTAACAATTGCGCTAAAAGTTGTGCATTGAACACTTGGCTGCCTTTCAGCCAACAATAAAAATGGGCACGGAAACGAAGCTGTAAAGTATACGTATACCATGGCACACCACCCTGGTGCCCAGATAACAGAAATATTGTTTACCGCAATGCAATTGTTGCCAAAGAAAGGAGCCAGCGGGAAAGCCTTTTCATTTGTTTTACTTTATTCACACCAAAGTTGGCCAGGAGAATCTGCCGAGCAGAGGAGGTGGAGGAAAATCGAGGGACGTGTACAGCTTCCGTTTCCGCTGAAAAGTTTCATTTCCCATACGCCGCTGACTGAGTCGATGATAAAGTGCGAAATTAACTTTTGAAATAAACAAGAAAGGCAACCACGGCGTGGTAGCTTCTTCCCGGGGCAATGATATACTACGGGGGAAAGCCCTACATGTTCCCTGCATGTAAAACAGGCCGGAGAAAATGATGAAGGTGGCGCAGAACAACGGATATCATTCACCTGCCCCGATTACGATGCCAATCGAGGTCCGGGCTCCATTTGGTTTTTAGGCACGTAGAAAATATGAAAAATTTCGCATAAGCAGCAGCGAAGTTCATAACTCTGCAGAAATCTCGACCTATCGCATAGGCATGCATATTTAATAGGTGGGCGGGCCGCAAAGCCACGCCCCTCGATCCACTGCGACCATGAATGCAGTAAAAGAAACCATGTTTCACTTTACTAAAAAAAAATGGAGTTATATTTAAATGATTTTTCAATACAGAAACATTAATAAAATTTATAAACTATCATTGTACTTAAGGTTGTATTGTAGATCAAAAGCCACTGAATTTTATCGGAAGTTCACCATATTTATTTTAAAATTTAACGAAGAAAGGAAAGTCAATTACAAGTATTCTATAAATAATAAAAAGTTTTCTTAATTAAAACAAAAATTAAAAAAGAATGTTGTAATGTAATTCTTGCAATAAGGTAGTACATAAGTTTAAGAAACGTTGGTAATATCGTTTGAATTGTTTATTGTTTTTAGACCTTTTGCCTTATAAGAATATATATCAAAGAAATAATTTTTTGATTCTACCTTATGGTTGTAAAATGTTATAATAACTCAACGTTTTTTCTGTCAGTGCCTGGTGCTCACGCCATCAACACGAAAAGCAATCAAATTGCAAAAATTTGTTTCATTTTCTGCGATAACATGACTTGAATTTGATGAATGCCTTGGCAAGAGCTCGCCATGAACCAAATGGAATGGAGATGGCGCAGGAAGGGGGCCAGGAAGGGGTTCAGGAAGGGGTCCAGGAAGGGACGCGAAGGATATTGGCAACGAAAGCCAAATGCCAATCTCGGCGCGCTTTTTACGAGGCCAGCCTTCGGTGGGTGGCTGTGGGTGGGATCCTGGCCGGGAATGGGTGCTCAGCATGGAAAAAATGTGCAGATATGGCCGAATGAAAGAGTTATGAATCCGCAACTTTGTTGCTCCCCAGGCGCTTCTGGCTCTGAACCTGGGCTCCAGCTCAAATGTCCGCCCGCCCTGCTCCGATTACTAATACGCCCCGTGGTCCCCGGCCATCACATCCACATCCTGTGCGCCGCGCTCGTCCTTCCTGGCCAAGGATTAAAATAAATGCGCCGCATTTGTATGTGTTGCACGATTCGACGGGGGGGAAAGTGGATTCTCGATTCTGGATTCCCTATTTCCGATAACCGCTATTTATGGTTAGCTGCATTGGCCATCCGCTCCTCCACATCCACTCCATATTTACATCATCATCAGTGCCCGCGGGCTTGTGAGAATCAAATGCAAAAATATTCCCCCATTTCTTTGTGATTTTCTGTGGAAAAACCCCGAGGTCCCAAAGTCCTGGGCGTGTCATCATTTTGACGGAGTCCGCTCAGGGAAACGCACCGAAATTTTTGTAATTACGACCACGTCAAAAGCACTCGCCGCACAAACAAAAGCCGCCGACCAAGAAATAAATGACCAGAAAAAGCTGCTCGGAGCACCACCCTTGCCAAAATGGAAAATTAAATTTCAGGAATTAGGCTTTTTAACATTTCGGGGGAAAATAATATTTTAATGGGCATTTTGCAAGGGCGGCTTTCGGAGTTAAATCGTTATGAAGGGTTGTCCATGATTAAAAACGGACTTCTGAAATTATACAACATTCCATTTATTTATAAGTTAAGAATGCAACCAAGTTATATTATTGAAAAATATTTTAAATGTGTCTAAAAAGCCTTGCGACTTAATAAAACATAAGTTAATTAATGTTTAAGGTTTTACAAAAAATGTTATAAACTGATTTTACTCAGAGCTTTATTAAAAGACACTTTCAAACTGTTTAGGAAAACTATGTGATTGTATGTATATACCCACAATTCATGCTTCGTTAAATTTATAAATCAATTGATTCCATAACTTTACCCAACTGGGTAAGGGGAATGCCACAGCTGTTTATACTTATTTATTTGCATCACATCTGGCTTTCGATGCCAATGAGCTGTTCGTTAGTTTGATGTAAGCCGCTTTCCCAGCTCCGGATTTCCATTTCCATTGTGGATGCTCCACATATTCTAAGCATATGCAGGCAGGTATCGCAGGTTGTCAACGAAACCAATCCCCCTGGTTCTCCGCCCCAAATGTTCCGACATAAAAGTCAATTTATGGCATATAAACCGCTTTGTTGTCAAGGGAACTCAATTACGGGGAACGCCCATGCCATTTCCACCAGCCCTCAGTCAAAGGAACATTGCATAAATCCCCCATCCCATTCATCCATCGCATTACCGAAATATTTTAATGAATCAAAGCGGAGCTGCCATTTGGCTCGTTTTCGTCTAGGATTTCAATCGTGCGATATGACACATCATCAAAGTTGGCATATTTCATTATTTGCCCCTCCAGTTTCGATACAGTATCGTTTGCATGTTGCGTGTCAGAGTTCAATATGGAAAATCGCTGGGAAAACAAAAGAAAACAACAGAAATCGAAACACAAACAACAATTCAAGTGTTACACTTTAGTTTTCCTAGTCCGGAGGGTGGGAGAAATGGGGAAATTTTCATTTCATTTCGCGCGTCATTTGAGGCGGCGCCGCTTCGAATTGTTGCAACCTTTTCCCATCGAAATGGTTCGAGTTCCTCGAGTTCCTTGATTGAAATCGCATAAAAACAAGGCCCGAGTGGGTGGGGATTTTTCCCCGAGGTGCCCAAACAAAACATTTGCGATTGTGTGCGTCGCCCGGTTCGAATTTGTTCCTCGGGTTTTTGCCACGGCTTTCTTTTATTAAAAGTTTTGATTGTTTTTCGCGTTTCAATTCGTAGCTTTCGCGCCTAATGACAGCCGAACATGCCATGAAATATGAGTTGATTGCCAGCTGAAGGGCAGTGTGCTGGGGTATTGAAGGGTTATAAATCCACTCCAAGTTGCGGCAAATTGCCCTGCCTGCTGGAAGCGGAGACCAGACCGACCAACAAACAAGCTCATTAGGCCGCACCAATTACTTCTAATTAATGTCTTTGAGACGCATAAAATTTTGCAAGTTTCCCGCTGCCTTTTTTCTTCTCTTGCACGCCAATTAACTCTGAACGCTCATTACAGGTCGCGATGGAAAAGCTGACAGTTTGAGCCAGGTCTTCTAGGTCCAGGAAAATACTGCCACTACAGTGCCACTCCCACTTTCCGCCCTCTTTTCTGTGGTGCAGCGGCGCGTATTAATTAGCTGCTCGAAGCCACCGCCCAACGCCCATCACCTGTCTAGGGTTCAACTACACTTTACAAAAATTTTTTATTTAAAAAAAATATTTTTAAAATTTCTATATATATTTCTATATATATTTAAAATATTTCTAACACCCATAAAAAATTGGCTCTGAACGTAAAACATATAGTACAAATGATGGCACACCTAAAGAACAAATTTTTTTTTAAGATAAGGAAATATTACACAAATGTAATACATAAGCAATGGAAAACTTTTTCAACTCAGAGCAAATTATTTTTGGCTGTACTTTCTTTCTATTTTAATATAGGTTTTATAAATAATTAGTTTTATGAAATATACAGCTATATCCTAGGCATAATGCTTAATATTTTATACTACAAGACTTTGTTCTAGTACTTTTGGTCAAAGTTTTTTCGAAATTTATGACAAATTGGTTGGCATTGGTAAACTATCTTAATAATAAATTACTAAAATAACAATTGCAAGCTAGTTCCGATTTTTCCCAGTGTTATTTCGTCGTCATGACTCGGCTTCAAATGTTTCCATTTGCAGGCAGTTCAAAAAGTGTCTGCTCCTCTTCCCCAATTTATAGTAGCACCTGCAGTGGGTCCCCAGCTCCTCCAACCAGCATCCTCCATCCTCGTGATTGTCGTTAACATTTCGTCAACTAATTGGCTTCATTTGGGGTTGTCCTGTGGCTGCTGCGTGGCGTCAGGACCTTCTAATTGGCAATGAAAGGAGCATAATTTATGAATATGTCGCGCACTCATTTCATGCTACACTTGTCAGGCGAGGGGCCTCCTTCTCTTCCGTTTCCTCATCAATAGAACGGAGTTCTTTGATGCATTAATTATGGGTATTTAAATAAAGAGGAAAAAAGAAACGATTGATTAAAAACTCGCAGCCATATTTCGCAACCCAGGAGGGGAAAACTGCGACAACGGAAGCTTACACGCTTCTGCACTCCGCCGTCGAGCTGGAAAGACAACCCATTAGACCGCAATTCACTTGGCTCCGCACCAATGTTTCATGTTTCGCCTTTTTATGCATCGCCCACATTTTGGACATGGACCTGGGAAAAGTGAAAAGTGAACAGCATAAAGTCAGAAATTGCATTTCCCCATCTGCGAGATAGTCAACCCACACAGACAGAACGGCTCTATGCAAGGAACAGTGCGTTTGGTAAGTGTAAGACCATTTCTGAAATGTTTAACTTTTTTCAAGGAAGGGAATTCTTTAATTAACAATTTGATATACATTTAATTGTTATTAAGCAAAAGGAGTGGCGAAACCGACCCCCTCCCTTAAACCCCAAAATAAAATGTCTTACATAATTCATAAGTCCTATAAATAAAGCTTTAAAAGTGAGGCAATGGTCTCTCAATGTTGAGGGGTAAGGAAAAATTTTTTTATATATTTTGTATTTACTGTATTATTATTTTACTTTTATTTTATTTTAAAAATCTCAAATCTTTAGAAACGTTTTACATTAACTTAACCACTTACGTCGTTCTAGAATATTTTTCCATAGCTGTAGCCATATTTTGATGTCCTTCACTGTACATATTGAAGCTCATATAGTTGTAGTGGCATTTGCTGTAGTTTGTTTGTTTGTGCTTGCCTTTTATTTTAATTTCCCCCGACGGCACACGTTCTGTATTTGTATCTGTATATTTGTATCTGTAGCAGAGCACTTTACACATTAATGTAAAAAATTGTGCACTGATGTAAGTGCGTCTTCCTCACATCAGTGCCTTCCCCGGTTGGCCCCCGACTACCCACTGGGTAATGCCCACCCCCTTTAACCCACTAACTAGACTGACAGGCAGCCAAGCCGCAAACCAAACAGACAGACAGCTCCCATTTCCCCATTTTCCCAGGGAAAACCCCATCCCCGACCCGCCTTCGACAGACTGCGCGCATTTTAATAAAAACGAATTAAAATGTGCACTAATATGTTTTTATTATTTATACTCATATATATTTGTGTTTATTTACGTGCATGTAGCAAATAAATTGCACTCGAAACCCGAGTGGCTCGACGAGTCTGCTCGCTCTGGAAAATGTGTCACTGTGGAAATTGCTTTGTCAGGTTTAGAGTTCTGTGCATCCCGAAAGTTCCATTAAACTGGTAGTCCCCCGCCCCATTTCCTGGGTTTTCCCGGGACTTGCGCTCATGTATATATTATATCATTTGCCATATGCGGATTAGCCATAAGCTGCTTTCGGCAGAGGCAGCATGGAAAGTTTACAACAAAACAGAAACAGCCGGGATGAGGTTGGAAATGAGCATGAGATTGAGATTCAGCCGGAGGACGATGAACACAAGTGGGTAAACCGCTTTCGTTGAGGCACTTGAGCTGAGTCTGTGGCTTATAATTTGTTTGACAAGCACCAAAACAGCCGCAACCCAATCCCCCAGTAGCTTCTACTGGCACCAGATGCCGTTTAAACTTTCAGCTATAGATGGCGCTGCGGAGAATTGATCATTTTTTATAATATATTGGTTATGAACTGAAAGTTTAAGTTAGCAAGAGAAATAAGTAGAAATCAGCATATTTATTTTGTCTTATAGAGAGTACTTCTAGTTATCAACTAATCATTGCTTTTTCTGTAGAATTCGCTCTTTGGACAATCATTAAAAATGTCTATCGCAGTTTGATTGACATTTAAACTCTAGAGAAATCTATCCTTGACTCTATTAAAATAGCAAACTGAGTCATTGAAAATAGACTTTGAAGGCAACATATAAAACCAAAGTTAATTGCTTACCAGCTAATACCGCTTTATACTGGGTCGCAGACTAAAGATTATATTATTTTTCAGCACATTGTATATGATTGATTTATTATGCCACTGTTGTTCAAAAAATCACTACTAGTATCAGTAGCATAGCAATTATTCTTTATAACTAAAGTATTTTTAGTTAAAGTATTTCCACCGAGGATTATCTTTTAGCGATCTTCCATGCTTCAAGGGGTAGTTCTCTATTCTTTAATGCATTTGTGGGTCCACCCAATCACGTCCCATCTAAATCAACCGAGGGAGAGACCTGGCGTCTGGCCAGAAACTTAATGATGCATACGTGTCGCCGCCATTTGTCCTCGAAGACCGGACAGTGTAGCAAAGTACCAGAGGACCAGAGTGTATCTGCTGCATCCGGGGCAGCCAATTAGGAACAGCGCCAAAGAGGCTCCCAGCGGGGCTTCTTTCAATTAAATTGGCGACACAAAAACGGCTCAAAGAGATCCCGGCCAGCATTTGTCAACGCGGCCAAAACAATTTGCCGCTGTCAGGATAAGAGACTCTGGCTTTTCCGTTGTCCAACATTTCCGCACGCTCAATTTAATAAGGGCAGCTCATTAGCCGCCGACGGGGATGCTCAGCAGCACCCTTATCCCTCAGCCCCCAAAACCTTATCATCTCCGTGCACTTCAAGCGGCTTCATATGGGGGCGCACTCGGAGAAATCCAACCAAGAGGTCAAGATTTAGAATCTTGGATTTAAAATAAATAGAAATGGTATAGCTTTCAGGTAAACAGCTAACATGATAAAACTCTCAGTATTTTATTCTCTTTTTTTCTGAATTACACTTTTTAAAGGTATGTTTTATCATAAAATATATTTATTTTTTTACACTTCCCACTTGATTCCGAAAAGACAATATACATCGCTGAATCTAACAAGCTCCCAATTATTTCCAGTGTAGCCGCCACGTGGGTTTCGGGGTCCATAAAACGAAATTGAAAAATGTTAAATTATCATCAAATTTCATGCACTATCAAAGTCAATTTCCTGTGGCAGCGACCTCAAGGACTCGCCCTGTGTCCTGTGTATCCCAGCTCCCGCAGCTTTCCCCATCCAGATTCCAGATTCCAGCCTGCCCGCCAGTCACAAAAATAATTTATTCAACTTGATGCCGTGGTCGCAACACCCCCAACTTTTTAGCGGAAAAGCGGGAAAGTGGGAAAGCGGGACGACCGCTGCCCTGCGGTTCATTGTCAGTTAAGCTTTTTAAAAGAAAACCACTTAGAATGTTGACATTATCCTTCACTTTCTATTTATTTTGTCATTTAATCAACTTCCTGCCCGGCGTCGTCGTTCCTGATTTGCATACCAACCCGATGGAGTCGGTTGATATGGGGGTATGGGTTTTAGATCGGGGAGGTTGGAGGTGGCATCTTGAGATGGACGCCTCGTTTGTCTCCGGTCGCCGGTCTGTAGTCTCTAGTCCCCGGTATTTGCTCACTGGCGCCGTCTCGCCAATCAGTCAACGAAGGACGAAAGGGATTGGAGTCGGTGGATCCAGCGGAGCCCTCTGGTAAATAAAAATTGCTTTTTGCCGCATAACCTGTGGCCTACTCCCCCATTCCCCCAGCCATCCATATGCCATCCGCCGATGGAGATAGACAATTGGATAGGAAAATGAGTACTACACCGAGAGAAAAGGGATCATTTTTAAATTTTATTGAGTACTTAAAAACATGACCTATTATTATAGCTACTCATTTATCATTAAATTCTTTAAAATGTTTTTTATAACTATATAATATTAATTAAGATGATACACATTGCAGAATATAAATAGACATCTATCATCTATCAGATAATAGTGTATGCAAAAACGTGTTAAATATCTAAATTATTTGTAACCTTAAAAATGCTATAATATATTTATTTTATTTGCTTTTCTAAAAAGCGTAAATAGCGATATTACTTTTAACGCTTTATAAACGATGTGTGTATTTATTTACACTACACAAAAATAAAAGGATTAAATTAATATTTTAAAAGGGTTCTTTAGGAGTTTACAGTTTATAGGTTTGCTGTTTCTTAGGTAGAGCGTTACAATTTGATCCGTTTATTTCTTGCAGTGCACATCCGCAAATGACATTTTGGGGCTGACTGGATGGTTCTGGCTTGCTCATTTGCCGTTATTAAAGCAATTCTATGAATATTTTAAAAGCTCCTTTTTGTGTGGGGCAGTGCATACGAATACGACCTTCCTCCACCCCCTATAAAAGGTTTAGAATTTCAGTTCGAGAACAGAGGAAACGAAGAAAAAGACGACTTGGTCGAGCAAATACTGGGGGGCACGAGCAT
Organism: Drosophila subpulchrella; assembly: GCF_014743375.2. Lineage (NCBI taxonomy): Eukaryota > Metazoa > Arthropoda > Insecta > Diptera > Drosophilidae > Drosophila > Drosophila subpulchrella. Next base: position 25,049,288 of record NC_050610.1, read on the forward strand.
GTAAATAATGCGAGAGTGCCAACTGTGGATGTCCAGGGGACTTCCAGAGGTGGAAGTACTAACTTAAGCCGCATTTGGGCAGCCAGTCCCATAAAGGCGAAATCCTATTGAATGGCCTTTTGTTTTAGCATGGAAATGCTTTTAAAGACCGCCTCCGAACGGAACAAGGAGCAAAAGTCCGCAGGGGGAGGGGGCGATTGCTTCTTGTTTATTATTCGCTCAGTCAGCTCTAATGAAGGCCGGCGCACAATGAGTCCTGTCCACTCAGGAGCACTTATCCCTGCTTATGCTGCCCACGCTCGTCTTCCTCCTGGCCGGAAAAGCGGGTTCGGAAAAGTGGGTCCGGCAAACCGGCAGGAAAACTGGTCCAGGCACAAAGGACACGACACGGCAGCTAGAAAATATGATGGCAAAGTTTCGCTGTTTGCTCGGCGAAAAAGTTTCCAACTGCGGGGCCAGTTTGATGCTGAAATAATTACGCAAAAATCCCATGGAGAGGATGCTCCAAATACTTCTGGCACACAATTTGATTCTTGCTTGATAAAAATTATAAAATGGTATTCTGAGATTTAAAAAAAAATAATAAATATCATATCTTTAAACACATTGTATCATTTATATATTCTTCTTCTGTTAAACAACTGTTTCTATTGTGAACAATTCTTAGAAAATCTATTTACCTTTGTTCTTCTTAAATTAATTGTCAGCATTTACCAGCTGAAAGATATGAAAGAAAGTTACTTCGGCAAGCGTTGTACTCTATTGTTAGTATAATATGTGAGATAAGGACCCATAAGATCCATTCCATAAGATAAGTTAAGAAATTTTATAGACAATTTTCTAAGTTCACAAATTTAATTAAGTCTTGTATTTTAATGCAGTAGTATATTTCTATATGGTCTTTTAACATTTAAAAACTTATGTTAAAATAAATAAGTTTTAAAGTTTTTCCGGCTTTGGGTCTTTTATATATATTGGTTCTTTTAAAATTATTTTCTTGAGTATACAGCTCTCCACAAGTAACTACATATGTATTTCCTGGGGGGATATTCGATGAATACGTGACTGAATAGTCCGAAGGGCACTACATAACTTTACTGTTGAACCGCGTTTGAACTGATTAAACATGAAACCCCGAAAACTAGATCAGCAAACTCATCGAAAAAGTGTGTGGGAGCATCAGTTGTTGTGGGTTGGGCCCTTCAGGAAAGTTTTGCCCATGTGCGAGTTAATTAGAAGCCTATTGATAAAGTTGAATTGCAGCTAATGTGGCAAAGTTGGTCGGTCGGTTGCCCAGCTCTCCCCATTTCCCGCGGCAAACTGGATGCACATTTATTAATTAAAATGCCTCAGAAACACAAACACGCAGCCATCTCGGCTCTTTCATTAGCGTTTTGTCAAGTGCTCATCAAAAACAGAGCGACACAGAGGCTAAATTGATGGCCCGTGTTTGTTAGTTTAATTATGCATTTCCCGGCGAGTCCTTCAGTTCACAATATGCGTGTTGGAATAATGCAAAAGGACACGAGTGGACCGCGAACAAACAAACAAACAAGCGCAAACAATTCACGCACATCACACAGAATATGCGGCTTATGTCAACAATAATTTTTGCTTTTCTGCTTTTTCAGCCCGGTTCATTTCCCATTTGATTTTTAATTTACCTGCGGTTGTGTGTCCACTCGCTGACCGCAAATTTCTAATAACAATTTGTAATTGCCATAAATTAAATCACTTTCGGGGCTCGCATCTCCCGCTGATCTGTTCTCACCATCGCATTTTCGAGTTTCCCAAACTATTCCGATTATTAGTTTTTTTGCGGCCTGGAAAATTCTGCAAAACCATTTATTATTCCCATAAATATTCGATGTTTGGGCTACTGTTCTTCTGTTTCAGGTTAACCATATCCCGCTGATTTATTCTCACCATCTGCAATGCCTTTGTTGCTTGTAAAACTTTTGTCAGCCACTTTGATTGTGTCTTTTAATTGGAAAATATATTTACATGCCTTAATTTAAATTTTTAAAGGTGGATTTGTTTTATTGACTTTGGCCAAGGCTTGCAAAAAATGTTTAAAAATACTATTGATAAGTAGGTAGAAGATAAGCGGCTGCTCGACAACAGCTGTCCGGCGAAATTGGCGACAGATGGGGCGATCGAGCACCTGAGATACACCCAACGACCCCTGAATGCAGCGTGATATCTCGCCACAAATTCCAAGCTCCGTATCCCATACACTTCGTGGGCGGGACTTTTGGGTATAAAAGCAGCCCGATGGACGGCAGTAAGGTACCAGTCTTTAGGCATTGGATCCACTGGGTGCATCTGATCCGGAGCAGTTGAGTCGAGTCCGTCACCATGAAGATCGCCATCGTATTGCTGGCCTGTTTGGGCCTTGTGGCTGCGGCCAACTACCACAAGACCCACGAGGTCAAGATCGCCGACAAGGACTTCCTGCTGAAGCAGAAGTTCCTCTTCGAGATCGTCTACCGCGTGGAGGATCCCCTGATGTTCGAGGAGTACATCAAGGAGGGCCAGAAGTTCTACTTCGAGGAGTCCTACTACACGGTAAGTGGGGGTCAGTCCCAAGCCCCAGGGATGGTATACTGATCACTTCTCTCCTCCCGATCCCCTCCAGCACTACGACCTGTACATGAAGAAGTTCTTCGAGGCCTACAAGGCTCACGCCCTGCTGCCCAAGGGAGAGTTCTTCGGCGCCCTGGCGATGTCCCATGCCAAGCAGGCCCGCGGTCTGTTCAACTTCTTCTACTACGCCAAGGACTGGGAGACCTTCAAGACCAACGTGGCCTGGGCCCGCATGCACGTCAACGAGGGCATGTTCGTCTACGCCCTGACCTTGGCTGTGGTCCACCGCAACGACTTCCACGGTCTGGTGCTGCCCTCCATCTACGAGATCTTCCCGCAGTTCTTCTTCAACAGCAAGTTCGTCTACGAGGCTGAGAAGTTCGACTACGAGATGTGGATGAAGATGACCATGTACGAGAAGGAGTACCTGGATGTCTACTACAAGACCCACTCCCACGGCTATGGCTACGGCAACATGTACCAGTCCAGCGACTACACCTACATCAAGGACTTCAAGACCTGGCAGTGGTGGAAACTGATGGGTCTGGGCGAGCACTGGTACAGCAACGACAAGTTCATCCTGCGCGAGAACATCAACGAATTCTACCAGGAGAGCAAGTGGCTGTCGATGATGAAGGACGTGAAGAAGTTCTACATGCCCGTGGACTACACCCGCGACCTGAACATCTACAACGAGGAGTCCAAGCTGTCCTACTTCACCGAGGATCTGGGCTGGAACGCGTACTGGTACTACCTGAACATGGACTACTCCTTCTTCCTGGACGGCAAGACCTTCGAGCTGCAGAACGATCGTCGTGGTGAATGGTGGTTGTACAACGTGCACCAGCTGCTCAGCCGTTACTACATGGAGCGTCTGTCCCACGGATTCGGCGAGATCCCCGAGTTCTCCTGGTACCACCAGATCGAGATGGGCTACGACCCCCAGATGATCTACTACAACGGCATCGGCTACAGCTTCCGCAAGAACTACTACGAGATGGAGACCTACGCCAACTTCGACATGCTGGACAAGATCACCGGATTCATGAAGCGCGTCCACAACATCGTCGAGATGGGCTACTACAAGACCGCCGATGGTCACATGATCGATCTGCGCAAACCCGAGTCCGTCGAGTTCATCGGCAACATGATGCAGGGCAACATCGATGCCATGGACAAGATGTTCTACCAGTTCTGGTACATGCTGGCCCATATGTACTTCGCCGACACCGACTACCACCAGATGGAAGTCTACCCCAACGTGATGCTGAACTTCGAGACCATGATGCGCGATCCCATGTACTACATGTTCTACAAGTCGATTGCCCAGGTCTACTTCCAGTTCATGCACTACCTGCCCAAGTACACCAAGGAGCAGCTGCTGATGCCCGGCGTGACCATGAAGCACGTGGAGGTCAGCGATCTGACCACCTACTTCGATCTGGTTGACTTCGACGTCACCAACATGCTCAACGAGAAGATGGTCTTCCAGGACGGCAAGTTCGTGTGGGACAAGTCCCTGTTCGCCCGCCAGATGCGTCTGAACCACAAGCCCTTCACCTACACCTACACCATTGAGTCCGAGAAGGCCGAGAAGGTGGTCATCCGCGCCTTCCTGGGACCCAAGTACGATGAGTTCGGCAAGATGATCTCGCTGACCGAGAACCGCATGAACTTCATGGAGATCGACGAGTTCTCCTTCGAACTGAAGGCCGGCACCAACATGATCACCAGGAAGTCCAGCGAGTTCTACTGGACCGCCAAGGACCGCACCACCTACACCGAGCTGTACTACTACACGATGATGGCCTACGAGGGCAAGTACGCCTTCCCCCTGGACATCAGCGAGCCCCACTGCGGCTTCCCCGACCGCCTGGTCCTGCCCATGGGCTGGAAGAAGGGCATGCCCATGCAGATGTTCTTCATGGTGGTCCCCTACGTGGCCCCCGCCCACGAGCAGTTCTCCACCTTCGACTACACCTACTCCTGCGGCATCGGCTCCGGAGCCCGCTACGTGGACAGCATGCCGTTCGGCTACCCCTTCGACCGCGAGATCGACGAGTACGAGTTCTTCGTGCCCAACATGTACTTCAAGGATGTGACCATCTTCCACGCCGACACCATGGAGCCCTACTACAAGTTCAAGAGCTACTCCAACTACGGCCACTTCGACTACACCTTCTTCAACGACTACTACACCAAGTACTTCAAGTTCTAAGCGTCGTCGTTGTGTGTGCGGCTGCGATTCGGGAATTCGAGATACGACCATCGAACGAAAAACCCATTGTCTGATCTTTAGTATGTAAGGTGCGCAAAAAGTCTAATAAACTTTCGAAAACCAAGCAGAAACTCGTTTGTCATTATCTATTTCGTTAACATTTTCTTGAACTTAAATAACATTCACCGAACTGATTTGCCTTGATGGAATTGGGTATAACATACTTTCGGGGGTGAGTTTTCCCACCCATTGCCATACCTGGAATTCCCAACTGGTTCTGGCCGCCTCCGCATGGAGAACCAAACCCAGAGCGGAGGAAAGCATACTTACCTGGCGTAGAGGTTAACCGTGATCACGAAGGCGGTTCCTCCGGAGTGAGGCTTGGCCATTGCACCTCGGCTGAGTTGACCTCTGCGATTATTCCTAATGTGAATAACTCGTGCGTGTAATTTTTGGTAGCCGGGAATGGCGTTCGCGCCGTCCCGACATAAGAAATAAATTTGAAGGTTGAAAAGATAACTTATCTCATAAAATATTTTAATATCACGTTACCACTTGTATAACGGATTTGAATATCGTTTGTTACAAATAAAAAATGTTCACGGAGCCCTTTAGCCCTTCCTTCACATTTTAAATATGTTCTCTAATACATCTTCGTTCCACAGAAGTAGACTTTGGGTTGCGCTGCAGGATGCCCGGCAGGATGCGCAGCAGGATACAATCCTGGGTACGCGGGAAGGTACCCAGCAGAATGCGCACCATTTGCTCCATCGCCGCCACGAGCCTCTATTCTCAGGTCCAAATCTGCGCAAGTACTCGCGGGAGCATCCATGGCCGCTAAGGACTTGGGTCAGGTAGAAGTCTACCTGTCCGTGTTCCCTGACTAGCCCCCTCCGAATGGCCGGGATCAACTGGAACGCCCCTTTCCGCTGATTGACACACAAAACAACCTTTTTAAAGGTTGGTTTTGGCAATAAATTTTATAAATTTTGACCAATAAAAAAATTAAAATCATGAAAGGTCAATCAGGATAACTATTACAATAACCTCCCTTCAAATACAATTATTTTGAGTTCGGTGTTCGAAAGTTAGAGTGTAATTTTTTAAACGTTTTGAAGAACTAAAAAACCAAGAATCTATTTGACTGTACTATAATTGCGGTTCAAAGATAGCAAAAAATAAGCATTTTTTAACTTTAAGGTCTAGAATCTAGACTCATCAAAAATCGTATTCTTTTTGAAATCCCATTTTGAAATGTGTTTACCAAAAAATCTCCCTAGGAAAGGATTCTGACAAAAGGACCTTAAAGATTTTTTGGTAAACACATTTCAAAATGGGATTTCAAAAAGAATACGATTTTTGATGAGTCTAGATTCTAGACCTTAAAGTTAAAAAATGCTTATTTTTTGCTATCTTTGAACCGCAATTATAGTACAGTCAAATAGATTCTTGGTTTTTTAGTTCTTCAAAACGTTTAAAAAATTACACTCTAACTTTCGAACACCGAACTCAAAATAATTGTATTTGAAGGGAGGTTATTGTAATAGTTATCCTGATTGACCTTTCATGATTTTAATTTTTTTATTGGTCAAAATTTATAAAATTTATTGCCAAAACCAACCTTTAAAAAGGTTGTTTTGTGTGTCAATCAGCGGAAAGGGGCGTTCCAGTTGATCCCGGCCATTCGGAGGGGGCTAGTCAGGGAACACGGACAGGTAGACTTCTACCTGACCCAAGTCCTTAGCGGCCATGGATGCTCCCGCGAGTACTTGCGCAGATTTGGACCTGAGAATAGAGGCTCGTGGCGGCGATGGAGCAAATGGTGCGCATTCTGCTGGGTACCTTCCCGCGTACCCAGGATTGTATCCTGCTGCGCATCCTGCCGGGCATCCTGCAGCGCAACCCAAAGTCTACTTCTGTGGAACGAAGATGTATTAGAGAACATATTTAAAATGTGAAGGAAGGGCTAAAGGGCTCCGTGAACATTTTTTATTTGTAACAAACGATATTCAAATCCGTTATACAAGTGGTAACGTGATATTAAAATATTTTATGAGATAAGTTATCTTTTCAACCTTCAAATTTATTTCTTATGTCGGGACGGCGCGAACGCCATTCCCGGCTACCAAAAATTACACGCACGAGTTATTCACATTAGGAATAATCGCAGAGGTCAACTCAGCCGAGGTGCAATGGCCAAGCCTCACTCCGGAGGAACCGCCTTCGTGATCACGGTTAACCTCTACGCCAGGTAAGTATGCTTTCCTCCGCTCTGGGTTTGGTTCTCCATGCGGAGGCGGCCAGAACCAGTTGGGAATTCCAGGTATGGCAATGGGTGGGAAAACTCACCCCCGAAAGTATGTTATACCCAATTCCATCAAGGCAAATCAGTTCGGTGAATGTTATTTAAGTTCAAGAAAATGTTAACGAAATAGATAATGACAAACGAGTTTCTGCTTGGTTTTCGAAAGTTTATTAGACTTTTTGCGCACCTTACATACTAAAGATCAGACAATGGGTTTTTCGTTCGATGGTCGTATCTCGAATTCCCGAATCGCAGCCGCACACACAACGACGACGCTTAGAACTTGAAGTACTTGGTGTAGTAGTCGTTGAAGAAGGTGTAGTCGAAGTGGCCGTAGTTGGAGTAGCTCTTGAACTTGTAGTAGGGCTCCATGGTGTCGGCGTGGAAGATGGTCACATCCTTGAAGTACATGTTGGGCACGAAGAACTCGTACTCGTCGATCTCGCGGTCGAAGGGGTAGCCGAACGGCATGCTGTCCACGTAGCGGGCTCCGGAGCCGATGCCGCAGGAGTAGGTGTAGTCGAAGGTGGAGAACTGCTCGTGGGCGGGGGCCACGTAGGGGACCACCATGAAGAACATCTGCATGGGCATGCCCTTCTTCCAGCCCATGGGCAGGACCAGGCGGTCGGGGAAGCCGCAGTGGGGCTCGCTGATGTCCAGGGGGAAGGCGTACTTGCCCTCGTAGGCCATCATCGTGTAGTAGTACAGCTCGGTGTAGGTGGTGCGGTCCTTGGCGGTCCAGTAGAACTCGCTGGACTTCCTGGTGATCATGTTGGTGCCGGCCTTCAGTTCGAAGGAGAACTCGTCGATCTCCATGAAGTTCATGCGGTTCTCGGTCAGCGAGATCATCTTGCCGAACTCATCGTACTTGGGTCCCAGGAAGGCGCGGATGACCACCTTCTCGGCCTTCTCGGACTCAATGGTGTAGGTGTAGGTGAAGGGCTTGTGGTTCAGACGCATCTGGCGGGCGAACAGGGACTTGTCCCACACGAACTTGCCGTCCTGGAAGACCATCTTCTCGTTGAGCATGTTGGTGACGTCGAAGTCAACCAGATCGAAGTAGGTGGTCAGATCGCTGACCTCCACGTGCTTCATGGTCACGCCGGGCATCAGCAGCTGCTCCTTGGTGTACTTGGGCAGGTAGTGCATGAACTGGAAGTAGACCTGGGCAATCGACTTGTAGAACATGTAGTACATGGGATCGCGCATCATGGTCTCGAAGTTGAGCATCACGTTGGGGTAGACTTCCATCTGGTGGTAGTCGGTGTCGGCGAAGTACATATGGGCCAGCATGTACCAGAACTGGTAGAACATCTTGTCCATGGCATCGATGTTGCCCTGCATCATGTTGCCGATGAACTCGACGGACTCGGGTTTGCGCAGATCGATCATGTGACCATCGGCGGTCTTGTAGTAGCCCATCTCGACGATGTTGTGGACGCGCTTCATGAATCCGGTGATCTTGTCCAGCATGTCGAAGTTGGCGTAGGTCTCCATCTCGTAGTAGTTCTTGCGGAAGCTGTAGCCGATGCCGTTGTAGTAGATCATCTGGGGGTCGTAGCCCATCTCGATCTGGTGGTACCAGGAGAACTCGGGGATCTCGCCGAATCCGTGGGACAGACGCTCCATGTAGTAACGGCTGAGCAGCTGGTGCACGTTGTACAACCACCATTCACCGCGACGATCGTTCTGCAGCTCGAAGGTCTTGCCGTCCAGGAAGAAGGAGTAGTCCATGTTCAGGTAGTACCAGTACGCGTTCCAGCCCAGATCCTCGGTGAAGTAGGACAGCTTGGACTCCTCGTTGTAGATGTTCAGGTCGCGGGTGTAGTCCACGGGCATGTAGAACTTCTTCACGTCCTTCATCATCGACAGCCACTTGCTCTCCTGGTAGAATTCGTTGATGTTCTCGCGCAGGATGAACTTGTCGTTGCTGTACCAGTGCTCGCCCAGACCCATCAGTTTCCACCACTGCCAGGTCTTGAAGTCCTTGATGTAGGTGTAGTCGCTGGACTGGTACATGTTGCCGTAGCCATAGCCGTGGGAGTGGGTCTTGTAGTAGACATCCAGGTACTCCTTCTCGTACATGGTCATCTTCATCCACATCTCGTAGTCGAACTTCTCAGCCTCGTAGACGAACTTGCTGTTGAAGAAGAACTGCGGGAAGATCTCGTAGATGGAGGGCAGCACCAGACCGTGGAAGTCGTTGCGGTGGACCACAGCCAAGGTCAGGGCGTAGACGAACATGCCCTCGTTGACGTGCATGCGGGCCCAGGCCACGTTGGTCTTGAAGGTCTCCCAGTCCTTGGCGTAGTAGAAGAAGTTGAACAGACCGCGGGCCTGCTTGGCATGAGACATAGCCAGGGCGCCGAAGAACTCTCCCTTGGGCAGCAGGGCGTGAGCCTTGTAGGCCTCGAAGAACTTCTTCATGTACAGGTCGTAGTGCTGGAGGGGATCGGGAGGAGAGAAGTGATCAGTATACCATCCTTGGGGCTTGGGACTGACCCCCACTTACCGTGTAGTAGGACTCCTCGAAGTAGAACTTCTGGCCCTCCTTGATGTACTCCTCGAACATCAGGGGATCCTCCACGCGGTAGACGATCTCGAAGAGGAACTTCTGTTTCAGCAGGAAGTCCTTGTCGGCGATCTTGACCTCATGGGTCTTGTGGTAGTTGGCCGCAGCCACAAGGCCCAAACAGGCCAGCAATACGATGGCGATCTTCATAGTGACGGACTCGACTCAACTGCTCCGGATCAGATGCACCCAGTGGATCCAATGCCTAAAGACTGGTACCTTACTGCCGTCCATCGGGCTGCTTTTATACCCAAAAGTCCCGCCCACGAAGTGTATGGGATACGGAGCTTGGAATCCGTGGCGAGATATCGCGCTGCAGTCAGGGGTCATTGGGTGTATCTCAGGTGCTCCGATCGCCTCATCTGTCGCTAATTTCGCCGGACAGCTGTCGTCGAGCTGCCGCTTATCACCCGAAATCCCGCTTTGGTAGTCTCTTATCACTTATCGAAGTCTGAGTTCTGTTCCCCATGTTGCCAAGAGCCATCTGCAAGTGCAATCAAAACAGTGTTACGTCAAACAAATCCAAATCCGTGTCTAGCTTTCTCAAATCGCGTTCGATGCATTTTTGTTTTTGCTAATTTATTTTAAGAATTTTTGGGTCTTTTGTCGTGAAACAGATAATCTCAGAATAAACTGGATTTGTTCACATACTTGCTTGGTGTAGTAAAGCTTATTTCTAGTATATATCGTATGTTAAGCTTTCTTTCGTTATCATCGTATGTGTAATAGAGATATAGGACTTGACGGAAAATAAAATCGGCTTCACATTTTAAATGAACCACGTTAAAGACACAGCACTTACGGAGAAGAAGATTTAAATAAAATGTTTACTCAATGCAAATAAATATTAAAGAATTATTTACAATTTACATAGATAAACAACAAAATATTTGAAAAATATTTAATCAGTTTAAAATCTGTTTTTAAGGTGCTTAAAAATGCAGTAACATACGTTATCAAAATTGTATTCTTTAAATACATTATAAAGTACATACAAGAACTAGTTGTAAACTATTCAGTCTGCGTCCATTAATAGACTTGGGCCAGAGGGAGCCGTCTAGGGACAAGGAGAGGAGGAGCCCCACACATGAGGCTGCGTGAAATCCAATCAACTTTTTCTAATCAGGCGAAGTATAAAGTAAATTCAATTACGCGGCTACTTTGTAAATCCCCCAGGATCACACGCCTAGAGGACTAGGGGCGTTCTCCCCGTTGCGTGTGTGACATTCATGTGGGTTGAACGCTGCGTGGAGTGAGGGATTTCTTTTTGCCGAAAGAAATTTTCGAAAATAAATAGAATTCCGCCAAAGTCAAAGCAGAGTAAACAAGTGCAAAGTGTTGGGCGCGAATGAAGGCGGCTGGTTGAGAAGGGGATTCCATGGCAACTAATCAGAAATTCCGTCTCATGCGCTGATGTGAAGTGTGCCAGTGCCACCAAAAAAAAATAAGGACGACAGACAGGACAGGATGAAGACGGACCCGGGCTAAGGAGATGGAGATCCAAACCCCTGAAACCCTGAAACCCAGCCCAAGTGGCATCGCTACAGCGCCTGGGATTATGCAAAATTCAATTTGCAACTTAAATGTGTTTATTTTGCGTTACGCTGCTGGGGCAATTTTTATTTTCACTGAAAATGAGGGATTTACTTACTTACCAAGTGGGTGGAGCTTCTCCTGGGAAGCTGGAGCGGCGAATCCTGCCGAGCGATAAGCGAACGGGTAGCCGGAAAAGCGGAGGGAAGAGCGTTACCAAACCAATGAGCAATACCGCCATCAATTTTCCAATCTTATTGAGCGTTTAAAAATGTGAGTGTGTGCACAGCGAGAAAATAGTCGGTAGTCTGGGTTTTGCTTAAGATAGTTCGAAGTAATGTTAGTCCACTGTTTGTTAGACAGAAAGATTTGTTCATCATATAAAGATAAATACTTAAAATATTTAATACAAACTTAAATAATTTCTTAAAAAACGCCTGTACTTAATATTTAAAAAATTCACTTTTAATCAAAGATAGATTTTAGCAGAAAGCTTGTCCCAAAACGCGTTACTCACATTTTTGACTATTGTCACTTAAAGATATTTCACACGAAAATACAAAAATTCCTATTTTATTTACTGAAAAAGAATCCAAATATCCATGGCTATAGAAATCATAGATAGTTTCGAAGCATTCCAAATCATTCACATTTGTATACAATTAAAAATATTATTTCATAGAAGGTTTTGTGGGTTTAAAGCTGATAAATTATATGAAATTTTTAATTTTAATATACAATTGTCTACTCTAAAAATATTGTAGGTATTTCTAAATTGCAAAACAACCCTTGTTATCAAAAATGGTTCCATTTACCTACTTTTTTTGTAAAACTATTTTGTTCTGTGCACCGATGTGGGTGTTTCCGTTGCGAGTGTGTTGGTGGGGCGACAACGACATCGAGAACGTCCTGTGCCCGGCTGCAAATTGCTGATTTACAAACAAAATGAGATTTCCGGCGGGGAACCGCAGTCCGCCTCTTTTTTTATGGGCCAAGCAGGCAACATAAACAGTTTGCTCTCCATCCGATTTCCTCCCATTCACCCATTTCCCCCGCCGAGATCCTTTGCATAATAAACGGAGCTGCAGAGTGCAGAGACAAATTGCCGAATTCAATTTGATAGTGGAATTTAGTCAGCCGTTTATTTAATTTTATGGCCCAATCAAAGCCATCGAAATATGGCTCCTTCTCGCCATTTGGCGATGATGAAGATGGGGTTTTCCGACCTGACTTATCGCAGCGTCCTTAATTACTTGTCAGTCATTAATTGTTTGCTTATGACAGTGGAATTAAAATTCAGATGGGTGTGGCATGGTTCTGACATCCCCCGCACGCAAATGACAGTTGAATAGAAATTTAGTTTTAAACAAAGCGTTAACTGGAAGCCACACAAAGCACCACCGAAACCGCCTACAAGGAAAATGTTTTAGTTGCCGCACGCAAATTAGCCGAAAGTTTTCCCTCAAAGAGGAAGAACAAGGCCAGTCCTGAACTCTGATGGACCTCGAACCACCCAACTAACCAACCAGCCAAAAACCAACCTCTCGAAAGCCCTAGAAATGAATATTTGATGGCCGTAGTGCCGGGGAACAAATTAAAAGCGCTGGCAAAAGCTTGTTGCATACTTTATGGCGCTAATTTGGAGGGCCCAGGACCTCATCTATATCTGTGTGGCAGGAGGACAAGTTGCCGAAGTTAAGCTCCAACCCCCTGGCTCCTTGTTTATGCACGCACATTAATTTCAAAGGGATCGCCACTCCCACTCCTTCAGGCAAACCGCATTTCAGTGCTGCAAATTTTGTCGCAACAACTAAATGCTTTTAAGTGCATTTCATTGTTCACTGAAAGTTTGGAGCCCCCAAAAATGGCTGCAACATTTTTCTTTGGCCACTCAAAACTGGAAAACTTGAGGTGTGTTGACCACAAAATGAACTATGGTAGGTTTACGATTTTTTCCAAATGAATATTTTCCATAATGAACACCTCGAGTGAACGGAAAATGAACCAAATGAATGGCAAACGGCTGCTCGCTCATGAATATTCATTCGCAATTTGTGTAAATACCACCCCGGCTGCGCACTTTTGATAATGTGTCGCGTTTTAATTATGAATTAATTGCGAATGATTTCAACATCATGCATTTTAATTGACATGCCATTGTGTGGGGCTCTGCGATCTATGTGCGCATATCTGCCATATCTGCAAGGTGTCATCCACTCAAGCACACACGCATCATTTATCACGCGACAGGGAATGAGGATGTCCAGAGGACCGGGACCATGGAGCCACATATCTACTTATGTATGGATGTGTATACCAGGGGATGTCGCATCCATTGTGTGGTCGCCACTCGTTTCAATCAATTTCATTTCGTTATCGTTATTGACATTTTGTAATTTAATCGTGTGCTTTGTCGCATGCGGACCGTCATGTTGCACACAAACACAGAGCTACACAGCGAGAAATAAACTGGGTACTTTATTTTAGCTTACAAATTAATACTATATTTTATAAATACAGTTATGCTACCTACTATAATTTTTAATATTAGTTTTTACTTTATTTATTTATGAGACATTTTGAGATACCCATAATGTCTCTGCAACAGTTATAGTCTATAGAAAATCACAATTTCTTAATAAATAAGTATATAATTCCCCGTGTAGACACACTCACTCATGTGGCTGCTTTTAACTTTATCAGCTTGTTTGGTTTGGGGTTTTTCGCAGTTCGGGGCGGTTTAAAAAATGAAAAGGCGAGCAGATGACACGGAAGCCGAAGATGAAGGGGCAGCCGGCGATATCCGATGACGTGGCGGGCAGAGATGGCCAAAATGGCAGCGAAAGCATTAATAATGGCCCGAACCGAGGGACCAAAGGGTTTCCGGGGCGAAATGATGAGCAGGTGCAGCAACTAATTAGTAGCAGCCACATAAAAATCGTGGAAAATGGGCAATGGGAGCCTTAACCCTTGAAAAAACAGCACTTCATTGGAGTTTCTGGTGGTGTTTAAAATAGAATAAGGAAATCAGATGCCTTAAGAGCTCACTCTACCCTTAAATTTGCCTTGATTTTTGTGGTTTCACACACACATGAGGATGGGAAGCGCTTAAAAACTCATTTGGCCCCGGGCAAAAACAGGAACGACAGCTGCGTCACTTTAATATAAAATGTAAATTTACACAAAACTACTTTTTGGTTGTGTCTGGTTTTGTATCTGCGTCGGTTTTTCAAAGGCAGCAGTTGCCCTTTTTTCCACCCAACCCAATTTTCCCCTGAGGTCGACCGCTGTAAAACATGAAATATTCGATTTGGGCCACAAAGTGAAACTGAGCCGTAATATTTTAATCAAATTATGCAATTCAGTGGACTTCTGTTTCTGCCTTCCGCCCCTCTGCGCTCTGCGGATTTCAATTACGAAAAAACATATGACTTTTGAATTAAATGACCTGAAAATTGTCCCTTTTCTCTGCCAGGAGCAGCAGCAGTAAAAAAGGACATCCGCACACACAGCAACACTTTACGATCTCATCAACCTGGGTAATGGCCAAATTAGGGCCACTGTTCGAGGGTTCCAGTGGGTGGCAGTTGTCGAAGCATTCGATACCCTGGCAAATTCATTGTTCCTCTGCCGGCAATTTTGTGGGGAATTTCTTCATTCGTCCTGTCATTTCTGTAGCAGCGGAGGGGGTTCGGGAAATGACCACAAAGACATGGCAACAAGGACGACAATGTACCAAAGGAAGGGCAGGACACAAATGAGGCGAGACAACAACACAATAATGTACAATACTCGTTGTAACTGGCAGCATGTAGCAACTCGAAAAAAATAGAAGCGATTCGGCCAGAGAGAACCTCGAAAACGCTGTAAACAGTTCAGGATTTCAGTTCTCATCAATAGGAACTGATTTTTGATGAACATAATAATCCATTAAGTTAGTAAAATCGACAAATATGAACAATAATATTACCAAATACCAAAAAAATCTGCTTAAGATAGTTAGATTTCATACATATCTCGAGGCATCAAACACTATAGTTTTATAAAGAACTTATGTGGCTATGATTTATTTTTAAGTATTCCATTTCTTGTGAGCATGATTATTAAAAGCAAGTTGTTTTTATCCCGCCATTACCATTTCGAAACACAAAACTTGGACTGCAATTATAGAGTAATTCATTTGACAGATACTCTGATAAACCTATACCCAATTCTTTGCCATTATCTTGCTAACCTGGTCTAAAATCCAATTCATTATGGCTAGCCAAATCCGATAAGCTCAACATGCAGGTCATCGATGCTCGGCATACTGCCTGATTTTTGCAGCTATTTTATTTTTTCCCTGTTGTCCCCGAACACACTCATATTTGTGGCCAGTGAGAAATTCAGGAGACAAGATGAGCGAATGGCAAAAGAAACTACACCTAAACGGAGACAAGCGGACACGTGTGTGTACAATGTTGGTGGCACAAGGACATGGACATGGACATGGATTCGAGGGGGGTATTGGGAGAGGGGTCCAGAACTGCGGCCAAGGATCAAATGAAGCACTCCAATGGCACCCAAGTGGGCTAATCAGCAGCACACACATCCACACATCCTTGAAAAAGCAAGAAAAAGGAGCTTGTAACGACGCAAGGGCGAGTGAGTCAGGGAGTCAGTCAACATTCGAAATAAAAGAGAAATGAGCAAAATGAAAAAAGTGATAAGGAAAAAAAGCACACCAAATTGCCATTTCTCTACTCTTCCTGCTTTCTACCAGAAGGAAAGTGAGGGTGGTGGTGGTATAAAATGAAGTGGAAAAAAGTAAACTATGAATGCGACCATATGTACACACAAACGCTCAGATCATGCATATGTATCTGCAGATATCCTGTGTGCCTGCTCTCTAGGACTGGGTTTTTATTTGCTTTCTGTTGTTATTACGACTCCATTGCGTTTAGATGGAGATTAAGTCGCTACCCCTTCGACCCCACCGCCGACCCCACCCCTGAAAACCTCTCGAAACCCACAGATTCAGCGACTCATGGCTTTTATTAATGGGTACTTCTCTATATAAGGGGTATGTTCTGTATATAATACCACATGATTTTGAATAACACATAATTTTACAGACTGTAACCAGCGAACTCAGCTAAATGTTATTTATGGTCCTTCGAGCCGGATTTTTCTATGAAATATTTTAATAACTGAATACTGGGTATCTCATTTGTCGGTCCTCCCACCATAATATCTAGTTGTTTTTCGTTACATTTGGTTTTTCGCTATCTGCCCCTTCTCTTTGTTTTTTTACAATTTTTTTTTTTGCTTTACGAGCAGTTTATTTGCTCGCCGGGTATACGAGTATGAGTGTGCCATTTTTATGCCATATGCGAGATAGCGGGCAACTCTGCACCAACATTTGTTTATGATTTTAGTAACAAATGAAAACGGTGCAAAAAGAAAGCGGAAAATATTGTATATTACCAGAGGGGCGGAGGGAGGAGCTTGACTATTATATTGCTTTTGCGGGAATGCCAGGATCTGCTGCCGGCGTGTGTGTGTGCTTTTATTAGTCACTGTCACTGCGAACGCGCTGCATAGTTGCTCCCCAAAGTGCCATCGAGCAAAACGATGCTCATGCCGATGTGAGTGTGTTGATAAGCGGCATGGTAATTTCTCGACTCCACTTCGCCTCTTGTTATTGCGGAAATGTTGAAGCGAAAATGTATTAAAAATACACCCTCACCTAGCCAGGGTTGCCAGGCTTGCTTTGCCTTCAAGATAAACATTTATTGGGGTTGACACAATTTTTATGAAACCAGAGTCAGTTTACAGAAAATGTTTAAGTGTTTAAAATGTATAAAAAAGGGGTAACTCCTAAGACCGTTTCTATTACAAAAAGCATTATATTTAACAAAGTAAGCAAGAACACTCGACAACCCTGGTCAAAAAAAAGCACACACATAAAGTATGCAAAGCCAAAAACGCAAAATATGTTTGGCCCTATAAAAACAGCACAATATACTTATGTTTTGGGAGGAGTGAAATGACAACGACAAAAACACATAAAAGACAATTGACTGCGAAAATGTGAAACTCTTCATTTGACATAAACTTTGTAAATTGCCAATTTTGTTTTATTTTCGAATGGCTGAAGATATTTTCATTTCAGCACCCAGTTATGGATTAAAAAAGAAGAACTCAATGTCTACGATAAATATATTTTATTTTTGTTGGGCATATGTAAAACTGTCAGGTTTTTTAACAATGTCCATTTCCGTGTACGGTGAGGAGTCGGGATCAGGAGGATCGTTACTTTTGTTCAACTGAGTACTTAGAGCTACAATTTTCTCCGTCTCCATAGAATCCAAAAATATTCTCGAGGGCACTCTTGTTAAAGAAATACCTTCATCTGGGGGATTACGACTTTGAGGAAACTCAACATTTCTAAGACGTAAACGCTCCATTACAATTGGATCAAATATGGGAGGCAAGCTTATCTTGATCTCTTTAGTTTTTCTTCGTTTCCATTTTCGAAAGGAGAAGAAGATCAAGCCGAGCAGTCCAAAGACCAATAAGCCTGCAACAGGTAGAATTATTCCAATATTGAGGGAGTTCGCCTCCTTACCTTGAGGTATCGATGGTTCAACGTACCACTTTATGCCACCCCCAGAATCATCTGAGTATTTTGCCGCCACACCCATTAAATGACCCTTAGACTTCTGGAACTTATAATGATAGGTCCATTTAGTCACAGATTGGAAATTTATCTGATCTAGGTCATCACAGAGTTGGTTACTGTTTTCAGCGGCGGAGCAGCAGTAAATTAAGAAAGTTTCCAACATATTTTTTTTCTGTGGTGCATCCCAGGTAAGTGTGTGGTTCTCTAAGTGGTACCGTAAGTTCTGTACCTGATAGAGGAAACGGTTAATCAAAATGGGCACCGTTAAGTTACTACTTTCCAACGATTGACCCATGGAGTTTTGGCTCCAAATGGAAACAACAGCCGATTGCGTAGGATCCCAGTCGTGGAAGACTGCGGAGCTGTTGCCCTTAATAAACGGCTTCTTTCTAAAAGTCGAGAATATGTTCATAATTACAAGTTAGGTTCTAATAACCAGAACTTAACGATATAAAGCTTACCCCTCATCTGTGAGTAGAAAGTATGTGAAGTTAGGACCATTGAACTCCAGTTTGGGAAGCTTCCACCAAAACACGTGAAGCCTATTGTTTTTCGAGTCGTAGAAGAACCCGTTGCTCATAAAGTTTGGCGGATTTTTGGGATTTGTGGCTTTCGTGGTGAATTTCACCTGGTAATTATATCTTGTCCAGGGAGCATCGCTGTGATTGAAGCGAATCTTTAATAGCAGATCGTAGGTCTGGTAATGATAGGACGGGATCTCAAAGCACACATCTTTCGTGTCCTGGAAGCCAGCATCTTTGTAGGTAATTATATTGGCCAAAATGTTATCAGTCATCATCGGGTTATGGGTCATCAGGCACACTTCCCATTCGTAGGAACTGGTATTTTTAAATGCCTGCGAGCCGAAATCCAAACACGCCGCGAGATTCAACTGCTCAATATGGGGTTTATTAATTGGCCAATATGGCGTTCTCATTTGGATGTCAGGTAGGTTAAACATAAGCTTCCGTACAATACCATGGGAATGCAGTTCAAAAGTGAAGTTTCGACTTACACCTCTAAAATGAATTGGATATTCTAGGATGCACTCAGGTAATTCTCCGTACAAATCTACACATTCAACTTTGAACGTATTGTCCATGATTAAAATAAATGGAGTGGTTTCCGTTTCTTCTACGGGATGATCAAACTGACACTTTAGTTCCATCTCGATATCAGTATAGAGACAACTGAATTTATACGGTCGCAGAAAGGTCGACTCCTCGATGGTGAAGTTGGTTGAGCTATTATCCGGCCAGAGACAACTGAATTCTAAGCTTTTACGCCGAATAAGGGACTTGCTTACCCTATATCTAATGGAAGACTCGTCGATAAGCGCCGCTTGCAACCTTTGATTCTCCAAGGAAAGCTGAATATCCCACGGCTTTTGGGCGGATCCATTGTAGAAGCAGCACACATCATATGTGAAATCGGGGTACAGTCCTTTTGAAAGGGTGTATATAATTCCACTTAGTTGAACAGTGGACCAACAATTGGCCACCGCTGCTAGAAGCAAATACGTACGTCTACTCATATCGACTTCAAAACTTTGAATAAATGAATTATTTGGTTTTGAAAGAGTATTCTTAATAGGAATTCCCTATGGCTTTATATCAGACCCACAAGAAAAAATTTGTGTGCCAACTAATTTCGACTGGAAGCCCGCAGCATCTTATCAGTAATAGCAACTTAATTCTATAATTTTATATGACTCATTGTTGTAGGGACACAATCTTTTGCAACATTTTTTTAACATTTAGCAGAATATAAAACTCTGCTATATAAATATTACATTTGTGCCTTAGTTGTTGTTCTTTTAATAATTTATTGTCTTAAACGTAATATTTGCTTTAGGTTTAACGGAACAACCAATCTTAAATAAAAAGTTTAAGTATACTATATTTAGCCTTCATTCAGTCCATTACAATTGTGTGGTCTCCGTGGAATTCTAAAAAATTCTCGAGAGAAGGCTTTTAGAAGAGTTCGCTTCGACTGGTGGATCATGACCTTGGGAAAAATAATCGTTTCTCAAACTATATTGCCGTATTACAATAGATTACGACATGGGAGGCAATAGCATCTTGAATTCGTTTGGGGATCTTTGTCGCTTTATTTCAGTCCACAGCATCGTATCAGCTTTGAAAATCGTAGACTTATCGATAGCCTATTTATGGGAAGTAAAAATTGTTAATGTTCCAAAACCAAACATTCGCTATCCTAAGTAAATATTCTTGAAAATCATCTTCAACTGATATTTAAACTTGTGTTTAAATTTTTTTTAAATAAATCTGTTTCAATTATATCAACTTTGTTTGGCAGAACGAAGTTATTTGACTGCTATATTTAAATATTTGTATTTTGAGAGTGAGATCCAGAGATCCTTTAATATTCGCCAACCAAATTATGGATAGCAGGTTTCTTTTAAGCCTCGTCACGCATTTCCAACGCACACACATCAAAAGTGGCATTCATTAGCTTTATGCTCATGCCGTCGAGGTTTATGGCTCTTCTATATGTTTGTATGATTTTTAAGCCTCATTGCGAAGGCCCAAAGGTGTTGTGTGTGTTGGCCATTATACCTACACTTGTATACTTGTCCTCGGAGCTCCGCAGCTCGAGCATAATTTCTAATTAACTTTTTGCTCGCAGGCGACGCGTGGGCACAACTCAGGGATCCCAGATACCATATACCAGATCCCAGTGTTCCCTTTAGCACGTCATCATAAAAATGTTTTGCCAACACATTTATGCGACGCCTCTCGGGTCCAAACGATGGAAAATCCAGGAGGTGGGAAAATTCGGGGGAAGCTGGGGAAAATGCGTAACAAATGAAGCGAAGAAAAACAAGAGCTCAGAAAATGGTTGTAAAAACAGCACAACCAGAACAACACCTGTAACACCCTGCATTCTTCATCATCTTCCCGGGCTCTTGTTGTTTTTGTTTTAATGCGTTAAGTCATTAAAATGAAAATTTATTATGCGCACTCCTCAAAGAAAGTAAGACGAAGGATGAAGGACGAAGGACACACGCAGCAACAAGCGACGACCGCCTATGCGGCGTATACGTAACGTGGCCGTGCAGCATACATTTCTCATTAAGCCCAAAAGGAATGGAATGCCGTTGCCATAATGAAGCCAATAAAGCTTTTTATCTGGCAGACAACGTGATTTATTTATATGCCTGAGAAATTATACCTAAAGCCGCCTTTGATTCCAAATCCATATGAAGTTATCCTCTTAAACAAGGACGATGAGAAGCCACACAATTTCAAGCACTCATTAAGGATGCCGGGGATACATGTGTTACAAAAGATTCTGGGGTTTCAAGTTTAAGAAATTTAAAGGAACTGAATGTATTTCTTATTGGAAGATGACCAAAAAATCCTTTTTGTAGGCCAAAAACATAATGCACTTAAACCTCATTTCTAAAAGGTAAAGGTACTATATATACATATATATACAGTCCCTCTCTTTTTTGATCTATCTCTTTTTTTCACAACCAAGAAGAAGTTTTTTCGAGATTGCTGTTTCTCAATATATGAGATTGAGAACGATGTGATTCCGGAGAAACAAGTTAAGCACACTTTACTCTTGATTTCGAGAACTTGTACTTGAAAAAGTGGAAGAAATTAAGCAGATTTGCTTTTGGTTGTTTTGTTCTCTACTTTTCATAGAGTATACTTTTAAAAATTTGTGTTTTACATCCATAGTAATCTTTGTTAATATATGGATTTTTGTTATTTTTATACCCGTTACTCGTAGAGTAAAAGGGTATACTAGATTCGTCGGAAAGTATGTAACAGGCAGAAGGAAGCGTTTCCGACCCCATAAAGTATATATATTCTTGATCAGGATCACTAACCGAGTCGATCTAGCCATGTCCGTCTGTCCGTCTGTCCGTCTGTCCGTCTGTCCGTCTGTCCGTCTGTCCGTCTGTCCGTCTGTCCGTCTGTCTGTCCGGATGAACGCTGAGATCTTGGAAACTATGAGAGCTAGGCTATGGAGATTTGGCGTGCAGATTCCTGAGCTTCTTACGCAGCGCAAGTTTGTTTCAGTAGAGTGCCACGCCCACTTTTACGCCCACAAACCGCCCAAAACTGTGGCTCCTACAGTTTTGATGCTAGAATAAAAATTTTAACTGAAATGTATTGTTCTCATCAATACCTATCGATTGACTTAAAAAAAAGTTTGCCACGCCCACTTTATCGCCCACAAACCGCCCCCAAACTTCAAAAAATCGTAAATATGAACGCGGATATCTCGGAAACTATCAAAGATAGAGTATTGGGATTTCAGATTTAGATTCCGTAGCTTTGTACGCAGCGCAGGTTTGTTATGCGAATATGCCACGCCCACTCTACCGCCCACAAACCGCCCAAGCCTGTGGCGCTCAAAATTTTTATGCTAGATAAAAAATTTTAACTGAAATGTATTGGTCTCGTCAATACCTATCGATTGATCCAAAAAAAAATTTGCCACGCCTACCCTAACGCCCACAATGCTTAAATCTGCCTTCCGCCGGTAGGTGGCGCATTTAAATCTCGCTTTGCTGCTTGCATATCTCCATTTACCTTTGGTCCCTTTAGCTGAGTAACGGGTATCTGATAGTCGAGGTACTCGACTATAGCGTTCTTCCTTGTTAGGTTTTGATTTCAGCAGATATGTAGCCCAAAAACGTGTAGCAAAGAACCCATAAATTGGGAACCCCAATTTAAAGAGGCATATCACAATAGGTTTGTAGATTAAATCTTCAAATCTATTGTTTATCTGAACTTGATAAACTTGAACTCCAATGCCGAAGCATTTAACATAAAAACATACTTTAAAGAAGGATGTCTTTAGATAATATTTAATGATTTTATTTTAAGATTTGTGACCCAGTATTTGTTTTCTTCTTCTAACTGATTGACCGATCTTCTCTTTGTAGCTTTGGATAACTCTAAAAGCAATCTAAAAACAAATAAATGGCTTAGTGAGAAGCAACTTCAGCTGTGATTATACGCTGAACTCTCATTAAACTTGGCTGGGGTATAACTAATAGCAATTACATGTCGCCCCCTGCGGATGTCCTTAATTTGTCAATGTGAGTGTGTGGCTGCTTGTGTGCGTGTGTGTGTGTGGGTTAGGGTTGCCAACTATCACGAGCAAGTTTGTCAAGTGAAATTTATGCGAGAGCAGCGGCCGTAATTGAAGCGGAAATCCACAAGCAGCAGAAGAAGAATCTAATAATTTACTTTATTTGCACCTTTGAAGAGTCGTCCTTCGTCCTTGTGGCAGGAGGCATCTCTCCTCTGCTGTGGGCAAAACTTTTACACGTACACATGCCATCAGCAAAATGGAAAAAGTTTCGTTTTCTCACTAGCGCAAGCAACTTCCCCGCATCACTTTCCCCCCGATTTTCCCGCTTTTCCTGCTCATCAAGGCGCGCAAATTAAGAAAATTATCATGCATCGTACCTAGGCGACGCCCTCATCCCTCCGAAGTAAACTTTCAGTTCAGCAGAATCCAATTAAACATAAAAATGAAATAAATTGTGACATTTTCCAATTAGCGGAGCGAGTAGTTGGGGCACTCTAGATGCGATGCACACATAAAAATCAGCAAGATGTTAATGTTAATATTGTCAATAATTAGCAGAACCAGGTTGACAACCCCTTCCTCCTTTTTTATTTGGCTTGCCATTGTATAGTAGGTTTTGTAAGCTCTAAATAATTTTGTTTAATGGCGTATCCGATAGATCTTCAAATCAATTGTGATTCACAACATATCACAATGATATTGATCATACTATCAACTCAATTTTTTTATGTTTACAGACTATTCTTTATATTCAAATATGCTTAAATTAATTATATAGTTTTTTCCTGTGCAGAAAGAAAGATGAGCCTGCTGACAACATGTGTCATGCAGTATTCCCCTTCCATTCTCAAGACAAATGCGGCACCGAGATGTCTATCGCTGGCTGAGAATCCCAGTTGGATTTGGGGAACAGGAGGTGGAGTTGCGAGTTTGGGGAATCGGAGTTCTGGAGGTGGGGGCTAATTAATGGCGTCACAGTCAAAGCTACAGCAACAAATGGAAATAATTTTCTGGGCAATAATCGAATGGGAAGTACCCAAAAAACGATCAAAATATATGGCAAGATAAATAGACACTCTTTATTCTTAAAATGTTATCTATGCTTATTTTCCATATTTATTTATATCACAATTTTTATTTGATCCTAAGTACCTATCTGGTTATTTTCAGCATAAACAGAGGTATTTTATGAAGGGATTTATTTTTACTATTTATTTTTTTATTATTTAATATAATCATAACTATTTTAAGCTAAAATAATAATTAATAATTAACTTTCTTAATATATGATTAACATGTAGTTTTAATCTTAACAAAATATGTAGAAAAGTATAATCCGAAGAATGCTTTTTAAAGCATCTCATGGTATCTAAAGCAGCTTCAAAAATCCAGATAAAACATAAATGCTGCATTAATTCAAATGGAGTACTAAAACCGTGTGTTAACTCCGCTTTTCCCTATTTGTTTTAGCCTTGAGCTGTCTGATATACCCAAGCTCTACCAAGCTCCACCGAGCTCTCGAGCATTTCTCGGTCCAACTAGCTGCAAATTACAAATGAGTTCGACACAAGAGATACACAAACACAAAGAGATGTAGTCGAATGTGAAAATAATTGCCAAAAATAACAGAGAATTTATTTATGCTCCACTACTTCGCCGGGGAAAAAAAGCAATTGGCAGTGGGTTTTTATGATTTTGCTTGGCATGGCCATAGACAGCTCTCTAAATGAGCAAAAACACATAAAAATGCTGGGCCATTTCTCTCTGGACAGAAGCGCCTGGCAGCTCTTATCCTTTGGCCGCCTTGCTTTCTAGCAATTTGCAACTAATTGCTACAAATTAATTTTAGTATGCTTTTAATGGCATTTTGAATGTGGCTGTGGACAATGAAGCTCTTTGTGCGAGTGCAAAGGGATTTTTGTGGCTTGCCGTCTTGCCTTTTGCTTTTGCTTTTGCTGTCTTGCTGCCTTGGATTTAATGAGCTGCGACACAATCGTCATGGCTGGTGAAGGCTGGAGAAGGACCCAAGACGAAGGACGAAGTCGTCCTGCCAACAATGGTGCGCATTTAGTTGACAGGGTCGAAAGGGACACGCCTTGAAAAAAAGCCGAACCCCTTTTCAATCCCATTCCAGGGCCGACAAACTAAGCGAAAGTTTTGCAAGAAACTGCGCTGCAGAAATGGAAAAAATGGAAAATAAATTCCGAGCTGAAAGAACTCAAAGGAAGGAGGCAGTGCGTGCTCATTAGATCACCATTGTGCTGCATCCGGATGGGGAGTATTACGGATTCCGGCTTCTGGCACTTCCAGTTCCATTTCCCTGCCGTCCTCTGCTCCACCCACACATCAATTTGTCGTGTCAACAGCAAAACTAATTTATTTACGAGCTCGCTTTAAAGCCTGATTATTCATACGCACTTGTGGCCCTGCGTTCTGCGTCCTTCGTCCTGCCTTCTGGATCCTGCATCCCACTTCCCACATCCCACATCCTGCAGCCTGCATCCTGCGCCTCTGTTGACTTTCATTAGCTCAAATTACGCAAAAGTACTCGAGCGTCGCACGCATAAATCAGACGGCAAATCAAATTCACTTGCAGATGCAGTTGCAGTCCGCAGCCTCCGTTTTCGTCCCACTGGCAGCCCATAAACGGTGACCCCGACACGGTCCATTGGCTGTTCCTGTTACCTATCTGTACACCGAGAGATTAAAGTCATTTAAATGTGCTATATCCTCCAATCCAATAAGATTCGTCAGTGTATAATACATAATATGATCATTAAAATACCTTGGTAGTTGAATATTGAACACTATATCTACCAGTTTCACCTTCTGTCTACGTTTATTTGATTTTAAAGGATATATTATGGCCTGGCTTAATATTTCTGATCCCTTCGTATAAAGTATTATACAATTTAACTCAACCTTGCACTTTTTCTTATCCTCCTTCTTCTTATATACAAAACACTCATTAAAAATGCAGGGTACCAAGTCAGAGCCCAAACCTTTAAAGCTACAAAGTACAAACTTGTACTACATATTCTTACTGATATATATTGATGCTAAGAAATGATATAGCTATAAGTGACCTCTATCAGCTCCAATCAAATGCTTTGGTGGAGGACAGTAAACCAGATACTGCTTTTTTTAAAGACATAATATGAGTTCCGCCTGACAACAACAGTTATTCTTTCTATTATTTTTATTAAATCTTATTATATACCTATTAACACCCGATTGTTTCCCGTGCATAGCCTCTATCTGTCACTGGCTATGCGGTAGCCACGCCCTGGTCATGTCGATGCCACCGCCTGTGTTTGGTTTACGTGCTTAAATTGGCAATTAGCAGATTAATTGTCACTGCCAATATATGCGTCAATATTTTGTGCATCCGACAGATGCAGTTGCAGTTGCAGTCGCCCTGGCACGTAGTGCGAGTAGTTTGCTTTACGGCCCTGTTGTTTACACAATTGTTGCTCTGTTGCTGTTTGATTTCACTAACGAGCATTAGCATAAATTGCTCCAGTTGAAGGGAGACCATATGCCATTCGATACTCGATGCGTTTGTGTGCATCATTTAGCCCTGGCCACTACAGACCGAAATGAACGAGAACTGTCAAAATTTCGGCATTCGGCACAGGAAATGCCCGCCCATTTGAACATTGTGCGAGTCAATCAATTGTAAATTTTTAATGAGTTTTCATTCTGCAGCGGACCATCGACATCGACATCAACTGACCGACTGCCAGAGCGGGATGTGGCCAGTGGCCACCAGGGATGTGGCTTCCGCCCCGCATCCTCGCTCCCCTGACTAAGCAATTTGTCACACTAATTAGCTGCTGCTGCGGTTGGCCGCTAGATGGCGTCGGGCCATGTCACAAATATTGCGCATACGCCACCGCTCCCATGCTGCCGATAAGCGATGCAAATTGGTTTGTAAATGAGCTGTGGCAAGGCAATCGGTCTTCCACCAGTGAGCTTGACAGGATTGGTGGCTATTTTCCCAGGTTTTCACCTAAAATAATAATTAAAAATATTTTATTATTTTAAGGAGTATTTCTAGCCCAAATTAAAAACTTGCTTTAATATTCCTTTGACTAAAAATATATTTTATCCATGTAGTTCTTTATTTATTAAGTTACATATTCAAACACAAAAGAAAACTCAATTAAATAATCCAGTGTATTTATTTCTAGTAATTCTCTATCATTATTCAACTAATGCTTTTGTTTTTAATATAAATATAGTATTCTCACATTTATATGGTTAACATGCCTATAAAATTATGCAAAGAAATCAACATATTTTTTGTTTGGCTCAGTTTTCCAGTGTTTATTTATTTTAAGGGTATCCTGCGAGCCGAGTATCCTTTTCCGTCTGCTCCGGCTGTCTCCGTTCTGGCCGCAATAATTTCACACAAAATATTTCCGCAACACATCGTCGATGGCAGGTCCTTTGCCAACACCCCCCCCCCCCCCTCTTCCGCCTTCGCCTCCAGAGGATGTCCTTGCTGCTCCTGCATTTCACTTGACTTCACGTCCTCATCCAGCTGCAACTTATCATTTTATAAGCATTTGTTTTTCCTCTTGTTTCTGTTTTTGTTTGCCTGCTGCTCCGAACCCGTGTTGTTTTTTCTGTGTGCAGCATAACAAAATATTTTGTTGCATTTTGTTTTCTCGTTTTCCCTGCTTTTCCCCCAGTGAGCACTTTATGTGACAGACACTTTAAAATGTGGCAAAGTGCTCTTTTTGGCAAGCCATAATAATATCCTCGATGCCCTGGTCACACGCTCCTCTTCCCGAAGTGGGGCCATTCCAAGGCGGAATTAATGCAAAATTATGTGCCACGTAAACTAATTTTTATAAGGGCTACTGGCCTACGATTTACGAGCCCTCGCACTTGCCGCAATCCTTTCATAACATTCGGCGACCATTTTATTGCCCCGTTTGCTGCCACTTAGGAATGGGGCGAGAAAAAACCAAAAAATACCGCGTGGCGCATTAAAATGTTGCCCGAGCATCCCACTCCATGGGCACCAATCCCCGATGCACTCAAAAAAGTTTTTAAATATATTAAAAAAATTTATTTAATTTTATAAATGATTTGTTTAGATTTTAGATGTGATTGTTCTTCAAACACTTGATAATCAAGGCAAGTTTGTTTTAAAAAAAAATGTATAAATGTATAATCAAACTTTTACGTTTACGACATTTTAACAAAATAAAATATCGACCTTCTTCACATTTGATTTTTAAATTTGTATACATTTTTTGGCGCATAAAGATTAAGATAAAACAAGGAAGAACGCTATAGTCGAGTACCTCGACTATCAGATACCCGTTACTCAGCTAAAGGGACCAAAGGGAAATGGAGATATGCAAGCAGCAAAGCGAGATTTAAATGCGCCACCTACCGGCGGAAGACAGATTTAAGCATTGTGGGCGTTAGGGTAGGCGTGGCAAATTTTTTTTTGGATCAATCGATAGGCATTGACGAGACCAATACATTTCAGTTAAAATTTTTAATCTAGCATACAAATTGTGGGCGCCACAGGCTTGGGCGGTTTGTGGGCGTTAGAGTGGGCGTGGCATATTTGCGTAACAAACTTGCGCTGCGCACAAGGCTACGGAATCTAAATCTGAAATCCCAATACTCTATCTTTGATATTTTCCGAGATATCCGCGTTCATATTTACGATTTTTTGAAGTTTGTGGGCGGTTTGTGGGCGTTAGAGTGGGCGTGGCAAACTTTTTTGGGTCAATCGATAGGTATTGATGAGAACAATTCATTTCAGTTTAAATTTTTACTCTAGCATCAAAACTGTAGAAGCCACAGTTTTGGGCGGTTTGTGGGCGTTAGAGTGGGCGTGGCACTCTACTGAAACAAACTTGCGCTGCGTAAGAAGCTCAGGAATCTGCTCGCCAAATCTCAATAGCCTAGCTCTCATAGTTTCCAAGATCTCAGCGTTCATCCGGACAGACAGACGGACAGACGGACAGACGGACAGACGGACAGACGGACAGACGGACAGACGGACAGACGGACAGACGGACAGACGGACATGGCTAGATCGACTCGGCTAGTGATCCTGACCAAGAATATATATACTTTATGGGGTCGGAAACGCTTCCTTCTGCCTGTTACATACTTTCCGACGAATCTAGTATACCCTTTTACTCTACGAGTAACGGGTATAAATATAACAATGTTATCTAATTTGATTATTTGTTCTTACATTAAAAGTTTTCTTTAGAAACAAGATTTTTTCTGCATGGTTTGGTTTATCTTATGTTGCATTTTTATTTATGGGCATGAATATTAAGATAAAGATAAAAAAATATATATTTTTTAAACTGTAGCTGTTGTTGCTCAAGCTGAAATTTATATTAGGCCAACAAAGTCGCCCTGCGAGAAAGGGCAGAGGGGGGCGGGGGAATAGGGCTGCCTTTGGCGATGGCGCCTGCTCTCAAGTGCTCATAAATTCACGAAAATTTCACAGCCGCCGACGGACCAACAAAATAAAAAGCGTCGACATGGGCAGGGGTTTTTGAAGGGGCGTTGGGTTTGAGAGGGGGGTGCCGTCAGCTGTTGCAGCCCTTGGCCAGAAAACCCACCCACCCACCATTCCCATTTCCCATTTGCAGCACACACTCGACTTTGGTTTGGCAACATAAATTGTTAAAGAATTGCCACTTTACAGTCGTAAGGAGCACATAAGCCGGACAAATAAAAACCCTTTTTCCCACGGCCCCACATCCTTGAGGTGGCCAGATCCTTGGGCCCTCCTGGTCAGCGGGGATGCAGTGAGGCAATCAGTCGCAGACCTCGGATTGGATGTCATAAAAATGCCATCCACGGAAAGCAGGGAGCACTTAAAGCTGCGTTGGCGTTGGTTCTTTGTCATCATTATGGCATCCAATTTGTACTCAATAAAAGCGCCAATTCAACCATGATGAGAGCGATGTCCTGCCAGTGGGTCCTGGCAATTGTTTTCCATCAAAGTAACATGTTCCGGGAATGATCTACACTGATAAAAAGAAGAATATAAAAGTATACTCCTTTTGGCGAATTGCATATCAATTGTCTTACTCACTTTCAAGTTAACATTGTTAAATGGTATAACTAATACAAGTGCTTGTGAAAATATATGAAGTGTAGCTCTCTATTTTTTTCTCGGTGTCCGGACCTGCCAATCCACTGAAGGATGCTGCAATTTTCGGCCATCCAGCTGGTCATGTGTTATCTTCTGTGTGTCCAAGGACCATGTCCAAGGTCCGAGGTCCGAGGATCCTTGCATGTGAAGTGCCGTGATTTATAAGCGCTTTGCCGGCGATAACACAAGTGGGCTGGGCCAGCAAACAATGGCCAAGAGGATTGGATAGGATGCAGAGGAACTCACATGCAAATTCCACATTCCACGTCCACATCCACATCCACAGCCACAGCCACATCCACTGGACCTTCTTTCAATTTTCTTTGTACGGTTTTGCGGTCGCTTGGCTTTCCGGCAAATTTTTATCTCAAGTTTCGGGGCGGCCCCGTTGACAATAAAAATGGCAATAGGATGGCGGAGGCCATCGCAACCGCACAAATGCCCTTTCCTACACTCGCCCATATCATTAATTTTGCACAAAAGGACGAAATGTCCTTTTGCCAAGTGCAGAATTGGGGAGAAGGCGGCAGGAGCAGGAGCAGCAGCCTTCGAACGAACCAGCAAATAGATAAGGCAAGCAGCCGGACTTTGTTGTGCATTGGCAGCTTCTGCGGTTGGGATTGCTTTGGTTATGCACGGTACAAAAATATTAGTTCATAGGCTTCCATTTGGACACAGAATTCAAACTATAATCACTATTAAAATAAAAAATAATATTATTTTTGACTTATTTTATTAAAACTTTTTTTTGAATATCGCGATTTCAAATGAATCGTATTACGTGAAATTAAAAACAAAACACATTTCCTTATCAAAGAAACGTATTAAAAGGTTTCAAAAATACATATAAATTTTTTTTATTTTAGAAGTAACTATAATATTAAACCCTTTTTTTTAGCTTAAAAAAAAATAACATCAATATGTATAATTTTTATATAACATTTATTTTAAGTCATTTAATTTTCTAGTTTTTCTATTCCCACAGTTTAATGTTCTCACAGTGTAAATGGGTTTTTCGATGAAACTGTGGTTGAGGTCAAGCAAAAAGAAGAGGCTGCAACACGTTCGACATTTTGTGGTGCTCATGCTGTGTTGGCCTTTGCCAAATTGAAATTGTTTTGCCAAAACAACGGCTCTTGGAAAGCAAGTAAAAGAAACGAACCACTGATTGGGAGGTAGATATTATATACAAATTTAAAACAATACATAGACAAAACACAGTGAATTGTAGACAAACCACATTTCCACTTAATTAAAAACTAAACCATTTCAAATATTCAAATATGAAACCGCCACTGTGGTGAATAGTGAACCGAAATGCTGCCACCTTGTTGTAAAAACATCGTACTCAGACTGTGGTGAGCACTGGCTTTTGAATTTGTATCAAATTCAATTGAATCTATAAACTATATTTTATTTAGCTTTCGAAATTTAGGGAACACAAGCCAGAATGTCTCAATCGGAGCAGAATTCCTCGAGGTTGCCCTCGGGAACAGAGGCTAGGGTTGGGATAAACTCGAAGGCTCGAGTCTTAAAACCGCCAACACGCAATAGCAAATCAAGGCGTCAATTTCAATGTTGCATCGCCAGGGAATGTAAGATTATAGGGTATCTATTATTGCAGGGTATTTGAGCTGCCTTCTATCTCGCAGACTACAGTGAGTATTCCAATATGGTGGATACGCTGCATTTTACGCCGCGAATGATGATCCACCACAAGTGCTTTAAGGTCAACAACACGTACGGGCTGTCGCTCAACATTAAAAATACCGGACTGGTAAGTTCGCAAAAGCAATTAAATTAAGTTTTATTTACTAGAATTTATAATTATAACTCAATTGGCAGGAGTAATATATATTTAAATTGTAAAATGTTACCTTATAAAACCTTTTAAAAAAATATTGGAAAATAAAAGGAAAATAAAAGAAAAATTTAAAAAGATCTTGTTACTGTATAAGAACATATATATATCAAAGCAGTTGTATTCTTATAAAAGAGTTAAATTAAAACCATTTTACCCATAAACATTTCCTTCAAACTTTTACCGCAGTTCCCCCGCTTGCTCAATATTACCACCGATAGTCCCGAAGACACTTCCGTATCCATAGCGGAACTGGACCTACATCGCTACCTGGACACCGATGAGTCTCTGGAGGTTAAGATCTGGATACGGGCCACTTCCAAAAGAGATATCAATCGACGACGACACATCCTGGTTGAGTGCTTTCACCCTAGCATCATCTTCCAAGTGCCCATAGTTGGTATACGCTTCCGATCAAAATTAATCCATTGTTCTTATGGTTCTTCCCTGCAGTTCTGGACAAGCTGAAGTATCCCTCGATCAGCGACACAATCACCTTCCCCAGCTGTGTGCCTGGAAACAAGACCCATTACGAGATGATTATCTACAACCCCACCAAAGATCGCGTTCGAGTGCGTTACAGAAAGTGAGATATGCTCTAAAATAGTCTCTAAGATAGAGATTCGAAAACCAAAGAAAATTCACAGTTTGATAATTTACACCCGCCTCGAAGGACCAATTTTGCAATATTTTGCTCAAAAGTATTTGTAATATTGCTTCCTTAGTTCCAAAAAAAATGCATTATAATTTGTAGAAGTACTTAATAATACTCCCTTCCCAGCACCAATCGGGGCCTGGAGATTACTGACAACAATAAGGATATCCTTCCGCCGAAGGATTATGCAAAGCTTTTGCTAGTCATCCAGCCAAAGAAGCTTAATGTCTACAGGGGATTTTTCAACGTTAAGTTTGGAGTGTGTAAGTATCCGTTCTTTAACCGCCGGTTAAATTATGATAGCCACCCCATCCACAGTGCCTCCCAAACCGGTGATGTTTGTCTTCACGCCCAAGTCGATGGCGGTCCACCTTAACATGGGGAGTGTGGTCTTTGGGATGACCAAGTTTTCGCGTGAGGAAACGCGTTTAGTGACCGTGTGCAACGAGAGTCAACACGAGGTCCAAATCATTGGACAGTTTTACTCGGAGCCGGAGCCGGAGCCGGCTGCAGCGGTAAATCAAGAGGATAGCGATATCTTCGATAAGGAGGAGAGGCTCTCCAACAAACTGATCGACGACGCCGTCAGCATGCACAGCATACTGCTCTACGACTTTGAGGAGCGAACGAGTGTCCAGGATGTCAGGATTGACGTGGAGGCAGTCAAGCACTTTGACTTCGCCGTACCAAACAGGATCTCGGCGGGGGTTTCGACGGAGATCAAGTTGGTCTTCCGGCCGAGCTATGATGCCAATAATCCGTTTCCAGACGACGTGGAGCCACCGTACTTCCAGCGCACTAAGATCACTTTCTGTTTCAGCGACGCCGAGGAGTGCATCGAATCGCATAATGTTATCCTGTCTGGGTTAATCGGTGGCATCGACATGGAGTTCCATCCGAAGGTGATTGACTTCAGAAAGATCTACCTGGGCGAAGAGCACTGCGCCCAGATCAAAGTTCTCAATGTGGATGGTAAGGATGTTTGAAAAATTTGTATTATTACTAGGAATATACTATGTATAAGTAGACAGCCTATTTATAGATGATAGTTGTTTCTCAAAATAGACTTTTTTTCATCACTTTTGGGATACAAACGAGGTTACCAAGGGTGGATTTCTAACTAACTTATACCTTTCATAAACAATTTGTTTAATAGATGTTCCTGCCAAAGTGGTCTTCAAGGATTGCTCCGAACCGGAAGTATGCGGAATTCGCGTGACTCCTGCAGAAGGCTTCCTGCTGGAGCCTTGCACCCGTGGCATCTTCAACGTGTCCTTTTACTCCTTGTTTCCCTCACGTTTCCAGAACACGGTACGCTTCAAGGTGCAGAATGGGGCCCACTACAAAGTACTGATAAAGTAAGTACCTGGATAAGTGCTCTCCAATAACTATACTCTAATAACACCGATTTTCTCCAGGGGCACAGGACAGCCCGTCCAGCTGCGCACCTTCCCGCAACTGGTGGAGTTCGGTAGCGTTCCGATTGCCGTGCCCCAAAAACGGTACATGCTGCTCATGAATCCCCTGGCTGTGCCCATTACGCTCCAGGTGAAACCCACTGAAGATGGTGAGGAAACACCGCTGGTACTCAATATACGCAGCTCCACGGAGATGCTGCCCATCACAGTGAGGGATCCCATACGACATCTGCAGCAAGTGCACGAAGATCTGCAGAACCAGGAGCCGGAGGAGCACAGGGAAATTCGCCTCACAACAACCGAGTCGGAAATTTTGTCCATGCAGTCCGCCAGGGTAAGCGAGTCCGTCTACAGCTTGGAGTTTGAAGAGGAAGTGATGGGTGAGCCTTATAATTCGAATCATATAATATTTTCCCTACTCCTTTCATAGAACCCATTCCGCAGATGGCCGCCCATCTGCTAACCAACCTGAAAAAGCAGAAGATTTTCGACAAGTCGGAGACGGATCGTCGTGTGATCCAGGAGGCTCTAGTGGGTCTGCTCAACACCAAGTACTTTTCCGTATTCACCAAGCATAATAACTACATATTCATGGACTGGAACGCTCTGCCCAGCGATCCACGGGAAGTGTTTTGCGACAATGAGATTATATATCTACGTCCAAACACCGGACGTAGCATCACCATCCTTTTGGTGCCGAACAAGGTGGGCTACTTTCATCGATCCCTGTCCGTGCGGATTTGTCCCGCCGTGGCGACTTCTTTGGATTCCAGCGATGATCACCCCATTATGAAAACACTTATCAAGTCGGAGTTCCTCTGCTCCAAGCTTTGGTTTGAGTACAACTGCGTTGTCCCCGAGATCATATGGTCTAACTTGGTGGACCTCTCACATCGCACCATTTACGCTGGCGAGGACTACAACTTTGAGATGACCTTCTCCAACCGATCTATTATAGGCGCCTTTCTTCACTACGACGTCATTGTGAGTACCAGAAAAGCGCAAAGAAAATGAAATATATTTTAAATTTGGTCCTTCGTGCCGGATTATGCTTAACCTCTATAATTTATATACAGCCCACCGACATGGTCTTTCGCGATGGCACCTGGAAATTCTTTATAGACGGCGGATCAGAAATAACTGCCAAGTGCGCGGTGACCTTCCGCTCCCTGGGAAGCACGCGACTATCGGGTCTGGTGAAGATCGTGGGAGCCAACCGGCCATACGCCTTCCACCTGTTCGCCAATGTTCTGCCCACAGAGATCCGGGTAACGCCGATGTACGTTCACCAGCGTCTACAGGTCTACGAAAAGAGCGTGGTTCACTTTTATATCGACAACTATACGCCCACGCACACCAAGCTCAGTATGAGACTGGTAAGAGTATGAAGTTTTCCATAAACCCTAACTCTATTTAAATGACTTCCTTTTAATCTTCCTGTTAGAAAGATATAGAATACCAGTATCTGACATTGAGAGGCGGAGCCTTGGCACCCTCGGGTCAGAGCATGTACACCACCCTGGTGTCGCTGTTTACGGATCCCGATCTGTACCAGAATACCCTGTATATTGACCTGCAGTTCGACAATGTGATGATGATCCCGATAACTTTTCTGGTGGAGGGGGTTCCGCTGTATTTTGAGCCCGATATCCGTAAAGGTTTCGACGCAGGATTGCTGTACACCGATACCAAGGAGCAGTTCCAGGAGGGCTTCTATCAGCACCGTTTTCCCATCCGGGTGATCAACAAGGGACGTCGCGCCTACCGCATCCTCATCATCCGGTTGAATACCTATGGACCAGGAGCCAATGTCACGTCAGGGTGCGCTACCAACGCCTTGACCTCCCGCTTCGACATGGAACCGAAGAACCTCTACATGTCACCCAGTTACGAAAGTCAACTGGAGATCATGGCCAGTTCCTATGCGGAGGGTCACGCCACAGGCGACTTCCTGCTGCAGGTCATTGACCAAAAGTACCCGCAGCGCAAGCACATCATAAGGATCAGGGCCTCTGCGGAGTTTGTGGACTGTCAGCTGATTTGGATTCCCAAGCAGGTGGGTGTATTATATATTTATATTTTTAATACTTTTGGGAATGTTACCGAAATGTTTAACGATTTTATATTCTTTTATTCTGTAAAAAATTATATTTATATAAAACTGCTCCCTAAAAATCTTGGATTTAACGCAGAGATCAAACCAGAAATGCTAACACATTTGCATTTTTAATTGTTTTGTTTTAATTATGTAATTCAATATTAATTATAGTGGGGACTGTAGTCTTATTTCTGAATAATTGTATAAACATTTTAAGCTAAGCATGTAAAAATCTATCTAAAACATCTGTAAACAACTATATTCTTACAGCTAAACTTCAACTACAAGAGCTGTGAGCCCCTTAAAGAGCGGTCCTATGTGGAAACGCCACTGCTGGTGAATCCCTGTTCGCCGCCCATCCACGAGGTTACGCTCCAGGTGACGGGTCCCTTCAGGATCAAGGAGTTCTACGAGCACACCTACGAAAAAGAGATTCGGATCAGTTTGGGTGGTGCGGAGCGAAAGGAGATCTTTGTGATCCTCAACAGAGGAGCTCTGAAACCGCTCCTCTGTCGCCAAATCGAGGGACGAATCAATGTGATGGCGATGGGCAGGCAACTGAAGTCATTGCCACTCCGGGTGGCCATAATGGTGCCGGATGTAGTGATCCTGCAGCCAGAACTGGTCCTCTTCGATCGCGGCAAGCCGTACGATAGTAGCATCAACCTGGTCAACCAGGGCTGCATGCCAGCCGAGTTCAAGTGGAGGCGTCTGGGCACCACTGAGGTCTTTATTGGCGACGAGGATGATCCGGATGGCATTGCAGCGGACATCCTGTCCGAGATTCTGCGCATGCTGGAGTACGACTTCAGCTGCGAGGATCAGCCGAATATGACCAAGAGATACCAAGAGTGCCGCTGCCAGTTTCGACGTTTCGAGGAGAATGGCGACTTCATTCTGGAGATCCTAGACGAGGTCATCAACGAAATGGATTTAAGGCACCGGCCATTGCTCTTCCCGCCAAAGGACCCTCCTGAAGATGAGGACAGGGATCAGAGCTCGTCGAGCGTGGTGCGGGAAACCATCTCGGACATCCTCAACCGCCTGCACCTCGACTCCAGCGACCAGTGGTCTGAGGCCTCCTCTGAATACTGCTTCGCCAGTCGATACATCTACTTCTACGAGAAGCGGGGCATCGTGGAGAACGCGGATCTGGAGTGCAAGCTCCACCTGCCGCACATCCGGCGGAGCCACGAGATGCGGTCCATCTTTGAGTTGACCCTGCTGGGTGGACGAAGCCAGCGGTTCACCGTCACGCTGGTCAATCTGCCGCAAAAGATCAAGTTTCACAAGGACAGCATCTACATGGGAATTAAGGTGGGTACATGATGAGTATTGCAATAAATAACAATATAAATAACATCATAATTACCTATATTAATCACTTTTTAAATCGCGAATTCTTTAGTGCATCAATAATACTTATAGATTTCGTATTTTTCAACAATAACAATTTCCAAAAATCTTCGGAGTAACACAAACAGTTTATCTTATTGTAAAATGTTTTGTAATATTAAATTATTCTGCAGTTGAATTTAGGGAAGTCTTTAAAAAATGAAATTCCATCTAAGTATGGTACTGCAATACAACATTTTTAATATTTTATACTATTATAAGGTTCTGCTAGGATCTTCTGGAGAAGGTCCTTAGCAACAAAATCCAAATATTACAAATCAAATTTTTCAAAACATTTCTACAATTTGTGAACTATGATACGATTATAATTTTTAAAGTATTTCCAATGCTGGTCTCAAATAATTATCGTTATTTACATCTTTTAGCCCTGGTACGAGTCCTTTGATACGACGGTGCGTGTCACCAACGTGACCAAGTATCCGCTCCAGCTAGTTGTTGTCGAGGTGAAGACCCCGCCTCCGAAGTCTTCCAAGGAGCAACCACACGAAAAGCGTTTGGTGGATGGCTACTGCAAAATGACGACCAGCGATATGCTGAGCCTGGGGCCACTTGGAGCGGATCAAATTCGGGTGAAGGGCATCCTCGGATTCAGCGAGAGTTTTAAGCACTCCTTCGGAGCGATGATCAACAACAGTGACTCCAACTATTTTTGCCTGCGGGGACAGGGCGTGATGCCCATGCTGGAAATGGCATCTCCACTGCCCATGACTCCTTTGGATCCTCTGGAGGTGGAGGAGGAGTACCGAATGCTACAGAAGATTTACCACTACGAGATCTTCCGCTCCATCACAGAGGTGGATGAAGAGCCAAAACCAGCAGCAGGCGAGGAGGAGAACCAAGTGGAGGACAAGGTCTCCGTAAGCGAGGACTTTTCCTTGCTGTCGTCCACCGATTCTGAAATGTCCTCCGACCGGAAAGACCTTCACGACCTGCAACTCTTCCGTATGGTTCACACCTACGTGATGGTGAATAACAACCAGGAACTGCCGCACGCCACTGTCTTGAGACAACTGATCCTGGCGGAGAGGTATTTAAAGCGGCTGCGGTTGAAGCCCGAGCTGTATGCGTTGCATCAGCAGGTCTATCACACCTACCAAAAGATGCACAAAGCTCCAGGACTCAAGCAGCCGGCGATGGTCAAGCACTTCACTGTTCAACCCATTCCTTGCGAGCAGCACGGCTACGTCCTGGACCTGGGTTCCTTGAACAGGAACACCGTGCGACGATTCCAGCTGAAGCTGCACTTCTTCGGACCCGGGAAACTCATCGCAGCAGCACGCACGGCAGTTAGGATTCCGGGCTTATATGTGGACTTTAACGTCACGGATGCCAAGCAGTAAGTATTTGATGGGATAATTGCCACATAAAGCAGTAAAACTATAAAAATTCTGCAAGTTATAAAAAAGGCTATATATTATATTAGTATATTTATAACTATACCGCTTTAAGTACTCACTTATAAATAATTTCCATTTTCTAGTTTCGCTTCCTGATTTGTATCTTCTTTTATAGTGATACCTTTTTTTAAGTTACACCTATCTTTACAGTATGAATTTATCTACCTAGTAAATATATATATATATAAATAAATATATATACATATATATAAATAAATACATATAAATATTTTAAATTTGAATATCTTATTTAATAGAAATATGTTGGTATCTGAAAATCAAATGGTAAACCGTATACATAAACACAAATAAACCAATCCCTTAGTGCCGATAAAAAATTCTCCTTCTGGGCTGAGAAGTGCACGGCACTGGAGTACTTCAAAGAAAAGTACAGGAATATGCTTGAACGCCTGCTAGACGCGGAGCAGGATCCCAAGCTGAAGCATGCCCACTCCTTCGACCTGGACAAGATGGTGAAGCACCAGCGAGATCTGGCGCCAAAGGACCGGCGCCTGATCGAGGAGTACTACAACAGCCTGAATCCCTCCGTTTATCCGGATCACAAGCACCATTTCACCCTGGCCAAGATCTTCTCGGGCTGCCTGTCCAACTATTCCGGAGTGGACGTGACCATGGTCGGATTCTTTAAGCCTGAGTCACGTTTCTATGCGAAGGATCAGCTGGTGGAGGACTACCTGTTCATCGATGTGAGTAACTTGGGCTTGGGACTGATTCTATCTATTTAATTCCATCTTATAATCCACAGTTGCACATGGGTCCGACTCTTCCTGTCCTACTAAAAGGCGTCATCGTTTCCTAGGCACATCTTGAAATTTTATATGTATTTATTGTGGGTTTTTGTTTAAAGTGAGTGGATGGGTGGGCTTCTTAGACGTATGTGCAGTAATAAAGCTTATACTTTGTGTAAAAGCAAAAGCCCTCAGCAATACATATTGAGCTGGCGGAAAAAGTAGTGGAAGATGAGCAGCACGCAGAAGGAACTGATCACGGGCAGACCAGCCGCTTTGATCCAGCCGAGAATGTTGAAGTCGTCCGGGTAGAATTCAAACTGTTCCGTGGGGATTTCGCCGCAGTTTGAGATCACCACTGGCTCCACGGGGAAGTCATCCGTGTCTGTTTTCACCTAATATGGAAAAATAATTAGAAAGGGTGTCACACTTTACATTTTGTATGGTTAGTAGGTATTTTATTCGCCGATCGAACAGAGTACCCTTATCATTATACCAAGTACAACATTAATTATCCAGAACTTTTAAGTACGTCTACTAAAAAATATTTTAACAATGTATACAAATATACTTTCTTAAGTGTAAATACCATATTTATGGCCAAGCTCTGAGGAATTTATAAATTTATGAAGTTTTCAATCTTTTTGTTTTATTTTGGAAAGGATAGGATAATTTAATCTGATGTTCTAATAAGTATTTCCCATTTTGTCTTGGACAAAATTAATTTATAATTTGCTTTTAACAATAATTAATCAATATAATGCAGGAAATTTTAATATCGTATCATATTTACAACCACAATTTTATCTCAGACTTTCTAATACTAAATAGGGAAAAAAAACATTTTATATTTCAAATATAAAATGCATCATATCTTTTCTCAAAGTTCAACCCTAAAAATAATTCTTATTTAATTACACTTTAAAATATACTCACATCCTCGATAGCGTAGATGGTTTCCATTCCTTCCAGCACCTTGCCAAAAACGGTGTGCTTTCCATCCAGCCACTTTGCGCCCACGGTTGTCACATAGAACTGGCAGCCATTGGTATCCGCACCGCGATTGGCCATGCCCAAGTAGCCCGGTCTGTTGTGCTCCACTTCCAAGGCCTTGTCCTCGTCCGGGAAGTACTCTCCGTAGATGCTAATGGAGCCAGTTCCATCGCCATTGAGAATGTCGCCGCCTTGGACGAGAAAGCGTTCCACCACGCGATGGAAACGCGATCCCACGTAGCTGGTTCCGTTGATGCCGCGCAGACATATGTGCCGGAAATTGGCCACCGTCTTGGGAGCCAGCTTCCCGAACAGGCCAAAGGTAATCCTGCCCACCGGCTTCTTGTTGTGCTTCACATCCATGTATATCCGCGACGTCACCGTGAAGCTCAGCCCACTGACAACGGCCAAAAAGTAGCTGCAGAGGATTATCACACTGAGGAGCTTCATAGTCGCGCAGTCTTGGGATCTCCGGTGGTCCTAACGCGCTGATGAAATAAACAGAACTGAAACGAAGACTCGGATTGTGGAAATTAGAGAATGTGGACACAGTGAATTCTGGGTCGCGGGGCTGGAAACGGAAGCCCCAGAAGTTCCAGGTTAAGTGCAAGCACCGCATGATGATGGCATACCCCCTGAAAACAAATCGATTTTTTATACCCGGCAGAGAGTGTCTTGTTTTTAAACCAGAATTTAAGATTTTAAAGAGATTAAATATTAATGTGATTTTAAAATTTTAAGTAACTATTTAGATTTCGAAAGTATTAAATATACTTATATGATACTTAGTATTGTATCTATGAAACTAAGTAAACTATTTCGGGGAAGATTAAAATCACTAATGCTTGTATAGGACATTTTTAAATAATGTATCTATATCTGATGCATTATTCATGTATGAGTAAATGTAATCAAAAATCAACAAAATAACACTTTCTGCCAGGGTATTAATAAATTCGGTTCCCCTCTTTTTCGTTTAAATAATAACTACACTGGTTTTTCATCATATGACTTGGTCTTTAATTATATAATTATAAACTTATAAATACGTAACTGTATGAATAATCTGAATAAATCTGAAGTTAGCTAGGGGCATACAATTCGAATAGAGCCTTCAGTATAAGTACACAGCAACAATATGCTGCCTCGTGGGGAAGAGGACGACTAAAGCGAAATCTTAGACTAAATAACTTAGGGATACGCTGCCTCTACACAAAACTATACCGAATACATATATACACACTTAGATTAACTAACTAACAGCGGCTAACCTGGCTACAATCTTCGTGTGGGGACTTGATTCCGTGGTCAGTTCCTCCTTTGTGCGTCTGAGATCTATACAGCTGAATCTTCCGCAGAAGATTCGGGCAAGTCCTACCGCTTTTTCTGCGGATGCACGTACTTGCAGTTCTTGCCCATGTTGCAGTGGCCCCGCATGAATTGCTTGCAGATGCCGGTGTTGCCACCGCCTCCGCCACCTCCTCGGTTGGGGCCAGATCCTGCTGACCGCCAGTTGCCTCCGGAGTTGTCCTGGAAGTTGTTCCCACCGCTGCGCCAGTTGCCTCCATTGTTTTTGTTTCTGTTGTTGTTAATCCTCGGTCCTCCGCCGTTTTGCATGGGTCCGGGGCCCATTCCATTGGGTGGACCGTTCATCATGGGCCCATTGGGTGGCCCGTTCATCATCGGACCATTGGGTCCCATCACGGGCCCATTGGGTCCCATCACGGGTCCATTGGGTCCCATCACGGGTCCATTGGGTCCCATTCCCGGTGGTCCTGGTCCCGGGCCATTCATCATCATGGGCGGGTACTGATTGAATGCAGGTGGGCCGTTTCCGAATGGTGGCACTGGACTGCCAAACTGATTGCCCATGAAATTCTGCGGTGGCATGTTGTTCATGTCCATGCCAGGACCACCGGGACCGTTCATCATAGGCGGTACACCTTGCGGAACGATTCCCGGTCCCATTTGATTCTGCCAGATTTGCGGCGGTCCGTTGGGCACCTGGTTGGGCATTAGATTGGGTGCAGGCGGCATGCCCGCGGGCGCTGGCATACGTCCCATGAAGGGATCGAATGGATTTTGCATCATATTTGGACCGGCACCGAGGCCCGGCATCATGTTGTCATTGAAGCCCATATCCGATCCGCCATTAGTGGCTCCTGTGCTGGGGGCATATCCCTTGGGCTCTGGCCACGCCAAGGTACTATAGTCATTGACCGCATCCGGATTCCCTGTGAGATCATCCATGGGTATTACGGGAATGTCATGGGCAAAATGCGGTTCCAGTTCCGCCTCAGCAGCACTGTCGGGAATCATGTCCGGCGAGAAGTACAGAGCCCTCAGCGTGGTAGCCTCTCTGTCCATCTGCACCTGTCGCTGCTTGGAGAGATTTCCATTCGGGTGATCGGGCACATTGTCGACTTCGATCAGAGGTCGCCATTCCATTTGCGGCTCCATGGTGTCATCAAATCCTCGACGAGCAATCGTCAGCGCATCGCGCTCGCTGAAACGCTCCAAGTTCTTCATTTCCAGGAAGGTCTGCTTCATCACGTTCACGCGCTCCGACCGATCGACCTCGAAGTACCGGATCTGGGTGAGTTTATCCTCCGGCTGCCAGGTGAGCTTCTTTTTGGGGCCCTTGCGCCTGTG
Source organism: Drosophila subpulchrella (assembly GCF_014743375.2). Lineage (NCBI taxonomy): Eukaryota > Metazoa > Arthropoda > Insecta > Diptera > Drosophilidae > Drosophila > Drosophila subpulchrella. The sequence goes on from NC_050610.1 coordinate 25,092,634, forward strand.
GAGCATTAGGACACCAGGGGGTCCATCAGGTCCGCAGCCGGGTCCTGGTTTCTTTGGCTCCTCAGGCACATCCTCGGCGTTTTCAGAGGTGTTATCCGCTTCGCCGGCTTCTCCACCGGCCGCAGCCTTCTCCTTTTGCACCTTCTGTTCGATGTCCTCCTTGACCCGTTTCAAAGGGATGTCGTCGTCATCGGCATCTGTGTCCTTGCCAGGTGAGGCGGAGCGAGCATCGTCGTTCTCCTTGCTGCTGTCGTCCGACTTCTCCTCGCCCTTCGACTCGTCTAGCGTGTCCTGATAAAATTTGAGCGGAGCCAGCGGCGCATCCTTGTCCGTGGGAGAATTCGCTGACGCTGGGCGCTTGCGCTTTACCACTTTCTTGGGCTCGATGGATGCGGCCAGTGCATCCGAGAACAGATTGGTCTCCACCAGGGTTGAAACTGGAATGAATAGGGAATTATAAGTAATTGCTCTAGTAATTGGTTAATATGGGTGTTATAATACTCTTCCTTAAGTGGTCGCCCAGTTGGTGGTTTTTGCTTTTGCTGGAAGTTAGGGAAAGTAATCAAATTGAGCTCAAAGTAATAATGGTCTAACCTCCCACTAAATATTCCACAAAATAGCTATGCTAATAGGGGTCTTTACTAGAGTAAACATCGAAAAGCTAATTGAACCCTAGAATATACAAAAAACGAGCTTTTATTATTACAGTTCACCAATTTTCGTTTGATACCAAGTGACATTTTTTGAGTACGGTTTTTGTTTATAAAGTTTGTGTAAGATAACTTTATTTAATCCATCTTATATTTATTAAGGCAGTTATTTAATTGAAATTAATTGGAGATCAAGGATAAATTGATTTCACATATTGAATTTTTCCAATTATCTCAACTTAAAGAAATATAAGAATGTTTTTTAAATGTTAAAATAAAATTGAACAAATTTTAATCGAAGTGTTTATAGTAATTAAGACTTCAACTTTTAAAAAGCGTGGATTTTATTATTACAAAGCAAGTGTCAAGTGGAATCTATAGATTACAAATATCTTTAATTTGAAAATTTAATGTGAATATTTATTGGTATATTAAATAAACTCATATACTAAAAGAACAAGTTTACTATAAACTAATCTTTAAAAGGAACCAAATATAACAGCGATCAGATAACGCGCACTTGGGAGCTCTCCGCCGAAGTGACGCATCCACGCGATGGTGCACTACCATGTAGGAGAGGGTAGACGGGGGATTCCCTTATCTAACGAGGAATACCACTGTGGCGACCCTCGGTGACGCACGACAGCAAAATCGAGGCCAAAGCGAAGCAGCTGGGATTCATGCCCACGGGGTGGTGATCAACCTTCCAAACTTCTAGAACCGCCAGCTCAAGTCAATATTTTCGTTTTAGTTTCTTTTGCGCTCAATGCATTTTTTTATTCAATAGAAAAATCGTATTTTTCTAGAGGAAACCGTATTTTTATTGGTAAGTTTTTAGGAGGGCTGCTTAGGCCAAGTGAATCTACATACCTTATAGCTAAGCTAAGCTAAATACGTTCAAGATTTCAGTTTTGGATACTTAACACCAAGCGGCGGCGGCTGCGGCGTCGGCGGCATCGTCTGTGCCCCAGATTTCTTTGCGTTTTCGGTCTCAGCGCATGCGCAGTGCCTGAGATTCCGGGGCTCGACATCATCCGTCGTCATCCAGGGGTAAACACGGGTACCTTACAATTCAATCTCGATCCTGGGATATCACCACCACTCGAATCGCAAACAATTCATACATACATAAAAATGCAAGGTAGCCACTAAGGAAGCCCCACTTCTGCACTATAATTTAAGACCCGCCCCAAGCAAAATTAAACACCTTGAGGAGAGAAGTGAGATCAACAAATAATACGGCGGAGGTCGAGATTTTCGACTCCGTTCGAACACAAAAGCAAAAACCACCAAAGTCTTCGGGCTGTGGAGTAAAGTAGAAAGGAGAGAGCATTAGTAGGGTTTCTCAAAATAGCACGCTTACTCTTCTTGGGCGCAATCAGCTTGGCGGCTCCAGGCCGCTCCACATGTCCCGCGATGTTGTTCATGTCGATCTTGGCCTTCTTCTCGGTGGGCGAGTCCCTGGGCGGCGGCGAGGGACGCTTCATAGGCGGCGGTATGGCCAACAGAGCAGGTGCGGCGGGAACCGTCGACGATGTGGGCTTTTTCAGACCCTTGCGCGATGGCGGGGGCGGCGCCTCCTCCGTCAGGCCATGCGATCTGAATTTGGACTGATACGTTTTCACGGTGGCCGTCTTTTCAGTGTCCCGGCGAATCTCAATGGAAATCGAGGCCTTTCTGGACATGATGGGTATGGATCTGGGCTTCTGTGCCTCACTCTCCTTAGACGCAGCAGTGGCAGATGGGGAAGTGTTAGCAGGTGCCACTGCTGGCGGAGGCATTAGCTTATTGTCTTTGTCCTTCTCCTGCTTCGAGGATGAGGACGTTGACGAAGTCGAGGACGACGACTTGTCCTTGCGATCTTTGGACGAACTAGAACCAGAGCTCGACGACGACGATGATGAGGAAGACTTTGAGGACTTGTGTTTATTCGAGGAAGAGGAGGACGAACCGCTGCTGCGCTCCCGGTCCTTGCTCGAACTGGAGGAACCGGAACTAGAGCGAGCCTTGTCCTTATCGCGGTACTTATCGCTGGAACTGCGATGGGAGGAGGAGGAAGAAGAGGAGGAGCTCTTTGAGGAGCTACTCTTCGAAGAGGAGGAGGACGACGACGAAGAGGACGACTTATGGCTAGATGAGGAGGACCTGTGACTCGAGGAACTCTCCTTCTTCCTATCCTTTTCGCGCTCCTTCTCGGACCGTTTACTCTTGTCGCTTTTGGCGCTCTTATGCTTCTTATTATCAACGTCCTCCCCGGACTTAACCTCTGCCGCTGAACTACTATCATCTAAACTGGACTTTTTCCCCAGACTGACATCGGCTAATGCTTGGGTGGCAGAGGAGGCATCTTCCTGCTGCTGCTCATCGTTCTTGACTTTTTGGGCTGCTGCGGAGTTCGTCTCGTCGTCTTCGCCATCTGGCTTGTCCACCACCGGCTTCCACTTGATGGTAATGCTGTTGGAGTTGCTGCTGTTGGCCGCCGAGGTGATGGTATACGTCACGGGTGCGCCGGCACTGTCCGTGCTATCTGAAGAGGAGGCAGAGTCCGGAACTGTAGCTGCGCCGGGGCCGGAGGCAGCTGGAGCAGAAGCCTGAGGCGCCGGAGTGGCTGCATTCTGTGTCGCAGCAGGCTGGACCATCACGCTAGTGTTCTCAGTCACGATCTTCAGCCACTGTTCCACCAAACGTTTGGCCAGAATGCGTACACCTGGAAAACGGGGTCGAAAAAGGCTATTAGTAATCCCCAGGCAAAGATATCCGTGCAAAAACAAGGTTCGACATGACTAAGCAGACTAAACAAGATTGAAAAGGAAAGAGCAGACTCAAAACTTACCTTCGTTGCCGCCATCCTTGCAAAGACCCTTGACCAAAATGGGCGCCGAGTTTATCTTCAGCCGGTTGACGTCCACTGGCGAAAGGAGCAGCAGTTCCAGGATCTCCTGCACCAGCGGCCAGTTCATCGCCCGGATGGCATCGTTCAGCCAGGTATAGACCAGCGACCAACCGCCCACGGCCATGAAGTCGCCCAATAGCTCTGTCTTTGTGGATTTTAGTATTTGTACATATACACATTTTGAAACGAGTTTTTTTGAATACTTGGCCATCAGACTGTGGGGAGAAACTAGATATTAGCAAGTGCCGGCAGGGGGCGCTTTTGCGGGTGGTGAACTTACCCCGAAATGCGTTTCACCTCAGCTGCGCTCAAAATTCCACCATTGTTGTCCAAGAGCACCCGCAGGCACCTCAGCAATTGCAATGGCACTATGCGAGGCTAATAAAATACGATTTTAAATAAAACACTTTGATTAAAAGGAGCCACGCTTGATATTTTTGATTTAAAAACTTACCATTTTTCTTTGTTTGTCGGGGGTTTGAAACGGGTGTGGCAACGCTGTTCGCCCTATTGCCGTCTCTGTCCCACGCTTGCAGGTATGACCATACGCGGCCGAGTGTGTGTGTATTGGTGCGTGCGTGCGTGTAGCGACGCTCGTCTTTGTTGGTGTGCGTAACTTAATGGATACTAAATTTCCACTGATTACGTAATTCCATCAGAATTCGCTTTTGCAAGCCTTCCAAAAGTATCTAAAATGGCAGAAAACACCAGTCTGAGAACGTCTTTATCGATATACAACTACTGTAATGCCCTACAATTCACTTTCGAAACGAAGATAAATCAAATTCCAACCGCAGGCACCACAAAGTGCGAGATTTCTTTCTTCTTTTATTGTGAAAACTGGCAGTGAACCAATAATCCCCTCGCAGAATTGTCTTTTATATTTTTGCAGATCAGCAGAAAAACGTGTTTGCGTTGCGATTCTTTTTTTTTCACTGAGAAATGCGGACGTGTGCTGCGGCTCGCGGTTATCGGTAATCGATAAGGCGGTGCAGCCCTGCGCGCTGTCCACTCTCCAAAAATGCAAAAAATAAAATAAATTTAAAATTCCTTTTTAAAAACATGCGTTTGCTTGGACGATTATAACACGAATGTCTCTCTGGTTTTCTTTTAGTACAGCCCAAGTTGACTTTTGCGACGAGTTAAAAGTGAAAGCTACTCAGTTTTTCCTTTCTTCAAGCAGGTTGGCAGCGCCCTGCCACGCACACGAAAATGACGCCATTTTGATTTTCACAATTTTTCACAAATGCGTAATAACAATTATATTCGAAACTGAAATGCTAGAAAATGCGTTTTCATTACAATTACAACAACGTCGGCCACTGGGTATTGATTTTCTTTGTTTGGTGCTAATTAATTGGCTTTGTGCCGATTTAGTTCACGTCCACGCCCCAAAATTCGTGGTACAGCGACTGTATGCGCAGACACTTTGGTCGAATAAAAGTTAATAAGCCTACCAGAAAATATTTATATATATGAACAATTGTTTATCGGCCTTACAATTTGTTTAATATTTTATTTGCGATGATTTTTCTTTCTCCGAAAATTCCTGCGTGCGCTTCAGATGTACAAAATCGTGTGACCTTTTCTTGGCAGGTGAAAAATATCGGCCTTTCACTTTCTTAGAAAAACCAAAAACCAGATGAGCTAAAAATACCAGAAAATACCAGATTTCGTCAGTGAATACCGATGAACGCCGTTAGAACCCGCGCAAGAAACAAGCAATTTAAACTTTCGGTATATTGGATCAGAAGCTATGTGGGAACGAAAAATTATAAATGAAAGGCAAAACACAAAACGCCTGCAGGAGGTGAGTGTAGATAAAAAAGGACGCCTAATCCCAGCTTTTGTTTTCGTCCTTTTTTAAATTGCTTAAGTTTGTTTGTCAACAAAACAAACCCAATGGTTGACAGTAAGACCAAGCTACATGCATTGCCAGTGATTTTTGGAAACTTCGGTCACTCTTCAAAAATCAAGGTTCGACGACGTCTTCTAGTAAATCTGTTTTTCTATCCTAAACATTTAAATGGCAGCTTTTGATCATGGACAGCGTAATCATGTAATCGTTCTTCAGGACGGATACTCCCACGAAGATGATGGAGACGAGACCGCCATGAGGGCTAACTGCACCTGCACACTGGTCCGCTGCAGGGATGGCACCAACATCATAGTGGACACAATGACGGCCTGGGATGGAGAGCTCCTGCGGTCGTTGTTGGGCAATCACGGCCTGGGCGTCGAGGACATTCAAGTCGTAGTCTGCTCCCACGGGCACTCCGACCACATTGGATGCAACTACCTGTTCCAGAAGGCACGGATGCATTTGGTTGGCGCGTGTGCCTCGCATCGCGACCTCTACTGGGATCTCTTTCCCAGTGGGAAACAGGACGCGGAACTAACGCTAGACTCGAATGCCGAGGTTGTTGTTAGGCGAACGCCAGGACACACCCACAGCTGCGTTTCCGTGATTGTTGACAACTCCCAGCTGGGAGGACGGGTCGGAATCACCGGAGATCTCTTCGAGCGACGCGAGGACATAGACGATGAGAGCATTTGGATGGATGCGGGAAGCGAGAGTGAAAAGCTTCAGCGGCAGGAGCGCTGTAAAATGGCCCATCTGTGCGACTTTATTGTTCCCGGCCATGGTCCTATGTTTGCGGTTGTAGAAACAATGCGTTCCCAGCTGAAGAAAGACGCTGACCTTAGTGCATAACTTTGTATATTTTAGAAAGATATGTATATAGCTCGATGTGCAGAAAAACATAGTTTTCCATTCAATGGTAGCTTCTATGGCAAATAAATCTGTTAGCCAATCTGAGTATTAGGCTACAGGCTTTAAATTTCAATTTTATTTAGGGTATTCCTTAAACAATTGAATATAAATTAACAAGTACATTTTATCTATTGGGATGTCATAAAGTAAGGATGTATATAAGAAAAAGGATTCAAATTATCAAAATTTTTTAGGGCGCTTAAATACTGATTACAGGGTATGAAAAATACTAAGCCCGAAAAATACTGATATACCTGCAACTGTGATTGGGTCGCACTCTCTTTCCCGTCGATCTGGCAGCACTGCCAAAACAAGCGTGCAAGTATTTTTACGTGTGGAGCAATTTCCACCAAAAAAACCGAAATAATGAGCGACAGCGAAGCGGAGGAGACCAAAATCAGCACGGAACCGGTGGACAATGCGTGGGCCATGAAGATCCCGACCTTCAAGCAGGAGGACAATCCGCACGGCATGGTGGAGGAGAGCTCCTTCGCCACGCTGTTCCCCAAATACCGGGAGCGATATCTCAAGGAGGTCTGGCCCCTGGTGGAGCAGTGCCTGGAGGAGCACCACCTGAAGGCTGAACTGGACCTGATGGAAGGCAGCATGGTGGTGAAGACCAGTCGCAAGACCTGGGACCCCTACATCATCATCAAGGCGAGGGACATGATCAAGCTGATGGCCAGGAGTGTGCCCTTCGAGCAGGCCAAGCGGGTCCTGCAGGATGACATTGGGTGCGACATCATCAAAATCGGCAACCTGGTCCACAAGAAGGAGAAGTTCGTCAAGCGGCGCCAGCGTTTGATTGGGCCCAACGGAGCCACCCTGAAGTCCATCGAACTGCTCACCGACTGCTATGTTCTGGTCCAAGGAAACACCGTCTCCGCCTTGGGTCCGTACAAGGGCCTCCAGCAGGTGCGGGACATTGTCCTGGAGACTATGAACAATGTGCATCCCATATACAACATCAAGGCCCTGATGATCAAGCGCGAGCTGATGAAGGATCCCCGCCTGGCCAACGAGGATTGGTCCAGGTTCCTGCCCAAGTTCAAGAACAAGAACATCAGCAAACGCAAGCAGCCGAAGGTGAAGAAGCAGAAGAAGGAGTACACTCCATTCCCGCCCAGCCAGCCGGAGAGCAAGGTGGACAAGCAGCTGGCCAGCGGAGAGTACTTCCTCAACCAGGAGCAGAAGCAGGCCAAGCGGAACCAGGAGCGCACCGAGAAGCAGAAGGAGGCGGCCAAGCGACAGGACGAGCGCCGCAACAAGGACTTTGTGCCGCCCACGGAGGAGTCTGCATCTTCGAGTCGGAAGAAGGAGGATGCCGCCGCCGCCTCCAGCAAGGTGGACGTGAAGGCCCTCAAGGCCAAGCTGATCAAGGCCAACAAGAAAGCAAGGAGCTGATAGTTTTCATAGTTTTAATTAGCCATAGGTTTATTCAATAACGACGATTTTGTGAGCAAGGATATATAAATTGAAATCGAAGATAATGTTTACAATGGACTGCAAAAGATTGTTCTAACAATTGTTATAGTATTTTTGTTTTCCTTTGTTCCACCACATAATTTCGAGATTTACCTCAGAAAAACTATTTTCACTTTTAAATGTACTTAAAAAAATTGGTGTTGATTTTTCATATTTAATTTGTGTTTAATATGAGCTTTGCATTATTGAATTCTAACCTTTTGCTTTAAAAAATTCAATTTCAATTACATTTTTTAAAATCGTTCTCAATGCGGGAAAATTATAAGGACCATAATATCACATTAGTTCCTTTTCATTTAAGTTTGTTAATAATAATAAAAATATTTGCTACTATTTTGTCCCCAACTGTAAAGAGAGATCTCTCTCCCGCTCTCACTCTCTCTCTCTCTCAACAAGTGGGCTTGAAAAAATACACAAACAACCGAAAGGCCTTATAGCCGAATGAGCCAAGTTAGTACGATTCCAGGTACCGTACTGACATGTACTAAACGCGGCTAGAAAGCGGATGACGCTCGCGTGCGTTTGACAAAAACAACAACAACAAAAAGGTGACTGAAAAGCCACAGCAACAACAACGAAGTTGCGGGGTTATTGTTATTTGTACGTATATTTTCCACAAGCGACACCAACAAAAAAAAAAAAAAGAAAAACGGTTTGTGAGAATCAAAAAGAACGGAGCAAAAGAAAGCCGTCTTAAAAATAAAAATCGAAGAGGAGCGAGAAAGCATTACACCAAAGGCGACGGTTAGAAAAGGACGGAACGAACGGCGAAGACAGGTAAAAAGGAGGAGGAAGAGGAAGAGCGGATTAAGTGCTGAACTACAGTTACTTTTAATGTTTGAAATTAAAATTAAAACAATGCTCCAGTGATCGCAGCGTAACGACTAAAAACTAAAACCAAAAACGTAAAATAAACCCAAAAACCAGTTAAAATGCCAAGCGAACGTGACAGAGATTCGGATTCGTGCTAATTAGAAAAAGAATGTGCCAGGTGAGAGGATGATATCGAAATGCTAACGAGATATCGATACCTGGGCAGTGAGTGTGTGTGCGTGGTGTGTAAAGGGAGTAGATTCGTATTTATCACACATATCACCGGAAAATGCGGTCAATTAGAATAGTGTACATAGCGAATTGGGCCTGTGTCTGTGAATTAGTGAATGAATTGAACAAAAGCATTGAAAATCAATACGAAACCTGCCGCCGCTCCCACTTTTGTACATACAGTGCTACCTGTAAATAGTGAATTCTTGAGGTGTGAACTTATGAATGTTTAACTTCGAGTCTAAGCGGTGAAAATCTTAATAATTTTCATTCCAAATTAAGTAAGGTTTGGAATTTGGTTATACAAAGTTGAAAGGAAAGTTGTGACAAAGGTTTTCTACCATTCTCTAAAAAATTGGTAAATTAACTATGATACAATAGCAAACAATATTTAATATTTGTTTTCAATGATATTGATATTAGCTACGTTAATCAAGTTAAACAGTTTTCTCCTCTCCATAAAAATAAAATATTTATTTCATATAAGTTCACTTTTTCGAGTGAGCCCTGTCTATCCACGCACGCACATTACTGTGAAGCCTCACCTGTGTGAGTGCGGCTTAGAGGCGAATGAGTGTGTGTGCGAGAGACTCGTGAAATATCAACAGTGCAAAGTGAGAGAGGAAAACGGAAAACAGGTGGAAAAGAAAGCTTAAAAAATGCGGTCGGTCAAAAACTAAAGTTGCAGCAACAGGCGAGGGGAGTGGAGGGGGTGGGTGGCGGAGAGAGGGAGGTAGACACGGGGACAAATACCTTTTCAAGCCGCACACACACACACCAGCACTGACAGAGCCAGAGACGTCAGTTTACCTGCCGCGCATGCGCTCGAGGGGGACGGCAATAGTGCAGATCGGGGTGTCGATGTCTCGCCATCCCCTTCCCTCGCTCCCCCGCCCCACAAGCGGGTTTCCACCCAAAGAACAGCAAAAACAACTATTGTTATTTGTTGTTTTGCCATTTGCTTCGTAAACCGAAAAGTATGCGAGATAAAAAGCAAGTGAACCGCCCGCCGCATTTTTTATCTAAATCCAGCTGTCTGAATTATTTGAGACATTAATACCCATCTCATGGTTATCAGGGTCCAATTAATTATCTTCACCTCAAGGGAAGTAGTGTGTTGCTTAAAATACCATTTTTTTAGGGGTACACCTGGATGTTTATAGTGTGGACCCCTTAGGTTTTAAAGAAATCCATCAATATTTTTATATTTTATACTTTTCTTGATAAGGAATTTTTTTAGAAACTAACATTTTGTTCTCGCCCTTAAATTAAGTAAAGGTCAATTCATAAAATATCAAATTTTATTTAAATATTTAGGCAATAACTAAAAATCTCTCATACGACACGTATGCCAGTTAGAGTTTAGTGCAACCAAATAGTCTTTCTATTTCCAATCTTCTTGACTTATTAATTTCGTTGAAATAAATATATAATGGTTAGAGATACAAAATAAATAAATGCTTTAACCCAAACTCTACGCCACATAGATCAAAGGCAACATTGCGTATGAGTAATGTTTTATTCTCAATTTGGTGTAAAATATTTTTAAAATCTAGTTTTTTGTATACAATTGATAGATTTTAGTTTCTGAAGCTCGGCTTTGTCATTTTAGGGTGGCATTCCAAATATTATTATTTGAAATCATAGCTTTCCAATTTATTTTCGCTTATCTAATCCCCCAAGACTGGGTACTTTATCCAAAACTGGATTTATGCAAGCCCTACAATTTCGCAGTTGCCCAAGTGCGATTATGCTTATCGCGTTTCGTCACTGGCCTCTAAGCTGCTGTAAACTAAAGAGCGAAAATACAAATCTGTCAAATTCCACAAGTGTGATGCAATTTGGGGCTTGTAGTCAAAATAAAACACGAAAAATATAACACAGCGGCGCAACATAACAAAAACAATAAACATTTCCAGGGGTGTAGTGGGTCAGTGTTTTCTTTTTTATTTGCATTTCGCTTGTTTACTGCGATTTCATTTTGGGCCAGATCGTGTGGAGATAGTGCACTCTGGCTGACCCCCTCCACGAATTTCTCTTTCACCTGTTGCAAGTACATAAAACCCCCTCCCCCTCCTTGCCCGATGACCCTGCACCCCTGCTAGATGGGTACACAGTAAAAAAATATGGATATTAAATTGATATAATACTATCAAAAAGCATCGAAAAGTATTCTATATTTAATTTTAAGTAGTCTTTAATTTTAAATAGTAATAGGATTTGTGTTTAAATTAAATACATTTATCCCAAAAAATAATAAATCTGACTTTATAGTAAAATATTATAATTATAAAAAAATCCAAAAATTTGTAAATGTATACCTCTAAATAACTCATTAAAAATTACGATTTTTTGAAATATTGAATTGGTCTTTGTCAGTTTTTTTTGGTGTAGATTGGTATGCGACAGCGCTGCCAGCGTCGACTGCGCAGTCGGCGTCTGAGCCCAGCCTAAAACAGCGAAAAAGTTGTTGCTGTCACTTGAGTCGAGGGAGCGGTTGAGATATAGTGTCTGGTGTTTCTGTTAGAAAGAGAAGGAGAGAGTAAAAGTGTGTTTGCAAATCTCAGTTTCACGTGTGTGTGCTTTTTGCAGGTGTGTTCATTTACTGCACAGAAAAAAATTGAGTCAGTTTCTAGCCAGTTTTTGATATTAGAATAATAATCTTTTCTAGCCTGACGTTACAAAGAAAAAAGTTCAACAAAACATTTAAAATTAAAAAAATTAATTTCAAATTTCTTATCCCTTCTTTGCCATTATGTACATTCAAATACATTTAATTTTGTATCATATGTTTTTTAGAAACAAAACAACTTTAAAGGCTAAACAATATTGAATATTATTATTTATTCTTCAGAGAAATAGTTTCTACTAGGCCTTGGAAACTATCTTAATATTGTTTTCTGTGCAGTCTAAGTGGAGACAATCAGTTAGGAGGAGAACCCGGGGAAGTCGCGATTTTTGAATTCCAATGCTGATCTAAGCCAACAACGAAATGTTAAAGTTTGAGAATAATTGCGGCCATGTGCGGATCGTTTTGGAGTGTATGTGTGCTAGCGTTAGTGGCTGTGTGGAATGCGGTCTGAGTCAGAGACGATTGGCTGCGCAATATCAGAAGGGGCTTAGAGGGATTTTGGGGCTTCAGGGGGTCTTGAGATGCAGAGGGACTAACTGAATCTCAGCAGCAAGAAATAAATGCAAAATAATTATTTAACACACATTGTTAGATACATTACAAAGCCAGCAATCACCTTCATCAAGCTCTTGAGGGACCAAATTGGGAACGAAGACTTCTATGGGCTACCACACCCCTGAAAGCCATGTCTCGATGAGAGACTCTTTCATATTATGAAAATTCTATTCCATTGTGTTCTATTCAAGTTAATCATGTTTTTAGGAAATACTTCCAATAGTCCAAATATTATTATCTAATTTTGTACAACAAATGACATAATATTATAAAATATACAGTTCAAATTATCTGTAATGGGTACCACATTTAAATAAAATTAATTGTGTTTATATTTACGTTGATAATTAGATTCGAAGGTGTAGAAAAGGTATCTTAAACTGCTTACCATATAATTATATTCGTGATGTTAAAACACCTTGCGTCATCGTTTAAACGGTAATTTACACTGATTCCTTTAGATCTCATGCTTTTGTTATTAAAATGTTTGAAATATTTAATACTGGCAATAATATTATTATTTTGAATTGCCTTAAATTACTTTTAACCCCAAGCATTTAAATTTCTCTATTTCAGACGGAGTTTCAGGCGTCGTTCGAAGCCTGCTCGGGAATTAGAAGACACCATGGTGAACCACCACTCAAATGGAGGCGGGAGTGCCGGAAATAGTAGCGGAAGTTTAAGAGGAGGCGGTGCCCATGGAGGCGGCGGAGGTGGAGACTACTCCGGAGATGATCGCAGTGGAGGCGGCGAGGAGCGGGAGCGGCTGGAAAGCGACTTGCATGACAAGCCCACCTACCTGCTGGAACACCTGGCCACCTTCACGGTGAACAAGGAGTCGGGCATTGTCTACCCGGCGGACGGAATGCGTCGCCTGTTGCAGCTGGAGAAGACCACAGGTATTTGGTCGCAGAAGATGCAGCTCTGCCTGGACTACCAGTGGGTGCTCATCATGGACTACGAAACGGGGGTAAGCCGGGGATCTTCTGTACTATCTCTTGGTTATTTATAATAACCTTTCACTCTTTCTCTTTCAGAACATCATCGAAAGATTCCCCGCTTCATTGGTCCAGGAACCCACCGCCTTCACCTCCAATGACGCCATGGAGCTGTACAACAACATTCTGGTCTTTATCGTGTCCGGAGGCGGTGGTTCCCGCTCCGAGATGCACATATTCCAGGTGAGGACGATTATACAAAAATAATAATGACATTATAAAAAACAATAGGAAGTTTAATGGTTTTTGGAAACTAATTGATTACTACCTAAAGCTTTCTGAACAGATAATGTCTATTCTCAAGTTCCAATTGCAAATATCTCATTTTATTTAAATGTATCATCATCATGCAGTAGCTTCTTTACATAACGATTAATCTCAGTTGAACATTGTTATTTTTATACACCTTTACTTAAGATTGTCACTGCTGGGTTGTCATATATTTAATCAAGACACAGTTAAATACTGGTGACATGCACTTAATCACAGTAAATTAAAATTTGATGATTAAAGCTTTGTGAGAATATCATGTGCATGAGTAAAAAGTTTATATCAGAATTAGATTTCAAAATAAATGAGATTAAACAAGTATATATTTTCTGATCCTTGGATTTTCCTTACGCTTTGTGAGAATTTGGTGTTAGTAATTAAAATATGATATAATAAATGTATTTATTTATGTCAAGCTAACTTAAGATTAAACTAGTATAATATATACTGATCCTTTGACTATCCTTTACAGTCACAAAGCGTGTCCGCCGTTCACCTGGTGGAGGACTTAAAGCAGCTGCGGAGCGGCAAGATGATCACGCAGCAGCGCGGTGCCACGCCCACACAGTCGGGAGGCGGAGGCGGCGCCTCCAGCATGGCCATGATGATGAGCAAGACGTCCTCGTCCTCCTCGCACAGCCGGGTGGAGCTGCACCAGCAGCACAGGGAGCAGCGGGTGGAGCGCGAGCGGGAGCGGGATCGGGATCGAGACCGTGAGCGAAACGAGAGCCACCACCACATGCACCAAAGGAGCAGCATGGAGCAGTACGGAATGCGGGCCGGCGTGGGTGTCCCGGGCGATGTGGATGTGGCCCACATCAGCGGGGAGACGGACTCGGAGCACGGCGGGATTGGAGGCGGTGGAGCAGCGGAGCGCGACGAGACCAGCTCCACGTCCAGCGAAAAGTACGAGCGGGATGTGGCCGTGCTGAATCACTGCTTCGACGACATCGAGAAGTTCATAGCACGGCTGCAGCACGCGGCTGCCGCTTCCCGGGAACTGGAGCGGCGTCGTCGCAACCGGAAGTCCAAGAAGAGGGATCCGGGCGAGGGACTGCTCACCCTGCGGACACGGCCGCCGCACGAGAAGGAGTTCGTGGACATCTTCGCCAAGTTCAAGCTGTCGTTCAACCTGCTGGCCAAGCTGAAGGCGCACATCCACGACCCCAACGCCCCCGAGCTGGTGCACTTCCTCTTCACGCCGCTGGCCCTGATTGTGGAGGCCTCCAGCGACACGTACTACGAGTCGCAGCTGCCGGCGCGCGTGGTGAATCCCCTGCTAACCAGGGAGGCCATCAACCTGCTCATCAACTGTGTGACCAGCAAGGAGACGGAGCTGTGGCGCTCCCTGGGCGATGCCTGGGTTATACCGCGGGATCAGTGGAAGGACGATGTGGGATCCTACCATCCCGTTTTCCTCGACGGCTGGTCACCGGACTACTTGATCAACGATGAGCTGGAACCGCCACCAAACTCCCCACCCGCTCATGTGAGCAAGCGGAGGCTCGAGGTCCAGGCGGGATCTGTACTAAATGGTCGAGGCGGAGGAGGAGGCGGAGGATACGACGACTACGACTCGGGGAACGGGATGAACATGGCCATGGGCATCGAGAAGTACACCATCCACCACGGCAATGACGTTGGCCTGAGGGAGCGGGAGAGGGAGCGCGATAGAGATCGGGCGGGAGCCATCAGCGCCTCCGACTTTAACACCCGCAGCGAGCTCTCCTTCGACTCGATTGAGGGAAGGGGCGGCGGAGCGGCGGGGCATGGACATGGTCATGGACCAGGAGGACCAGGACCCACCCTCAGCGCCATCACAGCTGGTCTGCAGAATCTGCATACGAGGGAATCTCGAGGAGGCAATGGCTACGGAGTCGGTGGAGGAGCTGGTCCAGGGCCGTCCTCTGAGTTGGGTGGCGGAGGCGGAAGGGGTCCACCGAATGTCAGCGACGACCAGATGCTCGAGTCCTGGCTGGAGGACCTGCAGGCGACGGGAGCGAAGATAGTGCTGGTCACCTATCCACGCACCGCCAACAATGATAAGGAGCTCAGCGTAATGCGAGGGGAGTACTTGGAGGTGGGTCTATAAAGTGGATAAAGTTGGTTCCATCTAGTAACCCTTTGTTATATCTTCCAGATCCTTGACGACACCCGAAAGTGGTGGAAGGCGCGCAACATGCGTGGCCAGGTGGCCCATGTGCCCCACACGATCGTCGCCCCCTTTAATTTCGGCGATGGAGATGGCGCCCAGTTCTACGGGCAACAACAGCCGCCGGCGGGTCCTCCAATCTCGGCCAACAAATCGCGATCAGGGGTGGGTATCCTTGGAACTCCTCACCTCGATAGGCATACTAATTGGTTTTCTTCCACCCAGGAAAATCCCGGCTTGGAGCAGCGATCACCGGACCCCACCGACATGATGCGCAGCAAGCATCTGGGCAAGAAGGGCGAGTTCCGCTACTTCTAGGATCCATATAGATCACCATATACACATACACACATAATCCGTAGTGAGAATCTAGCGTTAGAGAGAGACAGACACCAGCAGTCCCGTCTAGGATGCTAATCCTGATCCTGGTCACTAACCAATCGGATTAGCTCCGATACTTTGCACTCGCTCGCAGGAGAGTGCAAACTAGAACTAACCTTAAGACTAACCTAAGTGGAGCTCCACGCGGGAGCGGTGGAGCAGCATGTGGCTCCTGCTGATGCGGATGAGGATGCGGATGCTTAAGCTGATGCTGATCTAGACGAAGAAGAAGGGGAGGCGACGGCAATAATTTGTTTTAATAAAATTATATCCAAAGGATCCCTTGATTGTGATCGATTGTAACATATGACATATGTTTCCAGAGGGCAATGACTATGTAAGGATATCTAAGGAATATTTCTGGGGAGCACAGATGCTGTAGATAATCCTATAAACTTAGATTGGACGAGCTGCTTTGCTTTATTTGGATGCTCACAAGAAGAAGTTAACTGGTGCTGTAGTGATCAAAGCCAACGATTGAACAAAGAGCATTCTACGAAAATTCGAATAGATCTTGGAAGAACCCAGGTATCCCTTTCGACTAGATTATGGACAGCTTCTCCACGCGGGCCAGAAGCGGGGAATCGGAATGGTATTCCATGCTTCTCACGGCAAAATCGCCCACTTCGTTGGTGAAACACTTTAGGGTGGAGATGGAGAAGGGACGACCGGGGAAGTTGTAGTAGGTAAAGTACTGCCCGTTCACGGCGATCAGGAAGGCACGATCCCCCAGTCCAAAGGCGATCTTGAAGAGTTTTCCTCGCACGAATGGAAACTCACCCTCGGTCTCCTCGTCACTTAGGGCAAAGCTGCGAAAAGAAAGAAGGGATTTGTTTAGAGGAAGTTATTTATGGACGATTTCTCAATGTCAGGTTAAGGTTTGTCAATTTTAGAGAAAGTTTTCTCAATGTGATGTACATTTTAGGAACAACATATCTATACCGATACTGTAAATAGGCAATAATGTGAAAAATGCGGTATGACTACCTTGATAAAGGAGTAGGTGATCTTTTTGTTTTAACTATTAAACCTAAGATAAAACTTAACCCTCTATTGGGAAACTACAGTTTTGGGAAACAGCCATTAAACACAATGACAAAAGATAACATGACATTGGAAAATTGGACCGTATATGTTTTTTTTTATAAATTATATAAAAGGGGGTTCCCCTGACATTATTCTACCTGTTATCTTCCCTCTGGTAACTGCGTGAAACCGTTGTCCGATTAAAGTTCACATGGAAGCGGAGCACCGTCCTCCCGGTGTCGTTGCACTGGAAACAGATGGAGAACTCCGTGGTCGGAGGCCCCTTGGCGATGCACTCCATGGCCACCACGGTCCCGGTTTCATATCGTCTGGGCACGTCGCTCTGGAAGGCCACCTTATCCGGACACATCAGGGTTCTCGGGAAGACGAGCGGAAAGAGCATGCGGTGATGGAACTGGGTGATCTTCTCGAAATCCCCGTAGGCCCGCACATAGTTGATTTGCTTGGGGAACTTGACGAACTCAAAGGATCCGTACAACTGATCGTTTACATAGATCTCGAAGCATCGCTGAAGTACTGCCACCCGGAAGGTGAAGCTCTGACCTGGCTGCAGTGGATTCTTCGGGCCGTCGCACTTCCAGTTCTTCGAGATCTCCTCCTGCTGCCATCCCTCTCCCGGCTGGAACATGCTGCGAATGATCTGGCCCTCGCGGAAGTTGGCCTCGATCTTCAGGAACACCGTTTCGCTCTCGTTCTGCGCGCTCACATTGTCCGTGAGGTCTAAGGAAATTCTGTTCGTAAATCGACAGGGTTGTTTTAGTACCAAATATTATAAATGCGATGTCAATCATGGACTTTTATATACTCGGTACTCAAAGGTATTTTTTAAAGTCTATGTCAATGATTATTTAGTATTTTTTATAACCACTACTTATAGATATAGATATTTTTATAATTTACGGATTCGGTAAACGAAACCCTGTTTTATACTACATCTTGTCAATATACAGCCGGATAATACAAATCCGTTCTGCACCATCTTCAAAAAACTTAACTAAAACTTAAACTCTATTTAGAAGTAGGATTTAGGAAACAAACAACAAATAAATAGTCGCTAATTTGCGATTTTTACTAGAAGTTTGCTCGCGATTTTTATTCGATTTATTGGTTTATACTCCCATAGGAATTTTATTATTTTATCGCTAACCACTTATGTTTGCATTAGAACTTGATTGGTTTGTCAACAATCGGTTATTTATAAGGGCGTATTGGCTTATTCTGTGATATATAGGTTAGCTTGTTTAATATTCTAAGTAATTAAGAAAACCGTAAAAATTATACTCATATCAACATTTTAAACTAGTCGAAGGGGTTTTTAAAAATAGTTTTAGTTCTTAGAGTACTGAGTATCCAAAACAAAAATGCATTACTTATTCGGATGGGGCTTGACGCGTCCACTGACGATGAGGACATGCCCGAAGGGAACTTCCGTTAGGACCTTTGCTTTCCAAACGTTCATCGCGGCTCCACGGTTCCACTGCAACTGACTCGACGAATCCGTATCCTTAGTGGAATCCAGCCGGATCCTACGGCGCCGTTTTATGCGCCCTTATGCTAATAGATTCGCCATCCGTCGCCTTTCCTCGTTCATTTGTTGTGATTATGTAAAGGCGGGTGAAATGAGGAATTACCTGCAGCCGCATGCAAACTTGACATGGACGTGGACGTGGTAAGGTTACCCCCAGTCCCATCCGCCAGCCGAAGCTCAACCCGTTCAATCGAATCCCATATAAATCCCCAGGCAACCCCCGAATATATCCGACCCAGTGAGACCCAGCGCTCATGACGAGAACCTTGCGCGTTTATTTATTTGATTCAATCCTTGCCTTTGTAACCCATAACTGTCATCCTCGAGTTCTTTTCACGGTTGCTGTCACGCCCCCAACTGCCGACTGCCCATTTGTTGCTAGTTACTCGCTGCACTGAGCCAAACTGGATACAAATCGATTTGAGAAGGTAAAAAAAGATATGATGGTATATATTACATAAAACACCAAATATCAATCCATGCTTTTCGGTAAGTAAGGTAATTGAAAGGAGTATTGTAGATAAAATATTTATGATCCTAACTCAAAGCAATGGTTATCAAAAAATTTATTTTCATTCATAAATTTTATTGCCCTTGTAACTACGAGAACTACTGACAATAAAACCACGGAAATCGAAATATAGTAGTTTGATATCCAGATGGTTTTTTTTACCTATGCCTTAAGGATACCTTCTTAATGCCTTTCTTATATATAACATGTTATTATAATCCTCTTTGATTCAAGAAGTTACATCTAAGTCCCTGCTTTTTTCTTCTCGCCGTGTTCTCCATCTTAACCTCTCCCTTTTGACGGTTCCATTGTTGTTGCGTGTCTTGGGCGAAATAAAACAAGGTAACAACAATTGATTCCCTGTCTAAAGTTTTTGCATTTGCAGTAAAGTGCGACTTGGGGGCTGAACCGGGGTCTCTCCTCGGCCTGGAGCACTTTTCCAGTCCCGCCCCTCCTTCCCCGAGATTCCAGTCCGGGTAATTCATTTCTTTTGACGTACCTTGGCATATTCGCTGAAGTTCTGTCTCCGTCTCTGTCTGCGTCTACACCTTTCGCTTTCGTCCACGTCCAAACCAATGACATCTCCTCAGGGCTCCACTCATCCTAGAACAGTGGAAGGTGCCTAAAGAGGTCAGCTCTTAGGAGATATGTGAAAAAACAAGAAGAATTGAATACCATAGTGTTAAATTGATACTGAAAAATGCAAATTCGAAACGTATTAAACTGAACTAGGACGATGTCAGTCAACTCCTTTGGAGGTTCTTGCTGAAACTATTTAGTCATTAGAGGCTTTACTGTACTCCCCCTTCGAAAACGTGGCCTCTGTTTGTCTTGTATCCTTCTGTTTCTGTCGCTTGCACCTGATCGAATTGGGTCCAAGTCTTCAGCCTAACTCGACTTGGCTGGGCTCACTTATTTCTGATTGCGTTTCACCTTGGAGCACCTACCCCTCGAGGCATCTCCTGACCCACCTAGCCCACTCCAACCACCCAAGGATGTGCCTGGCTTTGCCTGCTACGAATGGCAAATCGCTAATTGGTTAGTTATGGCCACTGACAATCCAATCTATCAATCGGCAATCCGACAGCCGAATATAAACATCCGCGGCGACCTTGTCAACTCCTGCCTGACCTCTGACCTCCTACCAGGCCCCGCCCCAACGACACACGCCCACTTGTTCAGCGTTCTCCAAACAGAACTAATGAAGTAATCGTGTCGATTTCAACTTTAATTTCCGCTTGTCACTCCAACTGATAACCCGAAAGCAAGTGGAGCATTGCGAGCAAGGCTTGTGTACGTTGCACAATTATCAGTTTCGGTTTCGGTTAGCTTTTTACCTTATAGATTGCCACGTTTGTGCCCCTCGAAACCCTTTTTTACCACACCGCACAGAAAAAATATATATATTTAGAGATAATAACTCGGTGGTCAACAAAATACGAACTTAAAACCGAGGATAGATCTTTCTTATATAGAAAAGTATCAGAAATTGTATCGATAATGATCTGTAACTATCATACTACTTTGGTATTTTTACATATAACCTTGTCCTTTAAAACTATATTATATTTCCACCTTTCTTATTAATAACCAGGTATCTGCTCTAAGATGATAAAAGAAACCTACAAATTGACCAATGTATCATATTAATTTTTCTCTCCGTGCCTCTCCAGAATTCTTATCTCGTTCCCCAGTCATTTTCCCTAGCCGTATCGAATCGGTTTGGGGCGAGCGACGACACGTCTACAGAAATCAGATTTTACGGTCGGGTCTGGCGACGGATCCGCAAATCGTACAACCAATATAGTGATAATGGGTTTTACGGCCACCGAGAGTCCATGCCAGCGCACCAAGTAGAAACGACTCCAACCCGAACCCCGAACCGAATCAGAATCCGAAACCCAAACGGAAGCCGAATATGGCGGCGATCGTTAATCAACCGGCTTCACCACTTAAGGTGGCGTCTGCTTTTTGGGGGCGGAGCGAATCACGTTGCTCTTCAGTATCACTAGTGGGTTTTATCATCACCTATGATCAGTGAAAGATTGATAGGGATTCCGAGAAGCGCTTATCGCCGATCCTCACCTGATGACGTACTCATGTAGGATCTCCAAGCGTGGCCAACTCATTAGTTCACTTCGGATATCCATTGATAACCGCTTTAGTTCCAGGCCAAAACTTAACTTCCTTGCGTTAGGGGGGTTCTGAAGAGATATACTATACGAATATAGAACCGATACGATCTCCACCACGTGGCGTTTTAATCGGACATGAAAATAACTTAAGCCAAACGAACAAACTTCTAGCGATCACAGTTTGCATTCCCTTGGCCCAAGTAATTCGCTGCCCTGGGATTCTGATGATTCTGTGAAGGAGTAGTTACACGTAGGCACTATATACACTTTATACACCTTATCTTTCTCCAGACAGGAACGGATCAGTTCGGAACGGATCGGTGGCGGCACTATATGCACTTGTCGCGTTTCGGAACGTAACTGAAACGTCGGATTTGACGGTGAAGTTTAAAACGCCAGCTCCCGATGAAGAATCGGGGCCCACGAAGTAGTATAGTATCGTCGATCGCTACCCATATCTCACCTGTACACCTGTGCGAGTGCGAAGGAGCGATAGAGAGTGGGAGAGGGAGAGCCGAAAAAGGCAGGGGCAACAACAGAAAACACAAATAAATATGAAATATTGAACTGGAGCAGAAAGTGGGTGATATTTTGTAGATAGCATAGCACACACACCTGAGCGTGCTGCGTGCTGTCTTTGTATTGGCCATTAAACGCGACTGTCAACGTAGCTGAAAAGCTGAAAAGAAAACGAAATGGAAATGGAAATGCCAGTGGAAATGGAAATGTCGCCCCACAATTTGTCTCAATAGATTCTGTCGTGGCTGGCGTTATCAGTACAGGTAGTGCGAACAGGTGAGGGTCCCCGCCAGCTCCCTTTACCTGCGACCCCGCCAGGCGCATCCATTGAAACCACCTCACAGCTATAGGCGTTCCTATAGGGATCTTTCTTTTTTGTTTTGATTGTGCAAATGCATTGGAAAGTAGCCAACCTTGGTCTTTCATCTAATATTACTAGAGTATCTAAAACTTTAAATAGTATAGGGTTAATATTAAGATTTCTATCGTAATACTGGAAAAATAAGTGTGGCTTTTATCAGTTATATCGATAGCAAAGATTTCAACAATATCAAACCATATTTAAGGATGTTCTGGTATTGCCTTATATCAGTAATATCAATAGCCAAGCCTTCATTATTTGAAAACACTGACAATTTTATAACTAGAAGAGTAGAAGAGTTCTTTATTTATTTAGGGATAATTCAAAAGGCTTTAAGTTATTACTCGTAATTCCAAAAAAACTTAGAATTACATTATTTTTTACATTTGTAATTAGAAAAATCCTTAACAAATATACTAAAACGTGCTAACTATACATTTCGCTTTATTGAAATCCCCACTTCGGTGTTACTATTTTGACCCCAACTGTACTTAAGAGTGTGCCTCTGACAAGTGACAACTTGGACTCTATTTGCTGGAGCGATCTGTTCCAGAGCCCCTGTCCGTTTCGCCCCACCTTCCTTATCGCCACCGCCCTTATCAGAAGACAGCGAACATGCCGAGAAAAGCCATAATTTTCTTTGAAGTTTGCACGAGACGGAGTGTCATTAATTGATTTATTACTAAAGTTGATTGCCAGGGCTTCCTTGGGTTCGCTCTGGTTCTGGACCGATTTGGGGATGTCCAAGTGGTTATATGGCCAACTAATTAGGTAAATGTGTTTGCTATGATGTTACCTACGACTCTAGCAGATATCTTCTCGCCTTGGCAGATATATTTTCATCTACAGTGATAAAGTCGAGGGTGAGAACAAGCCGTCGAGTCGATCACTTAGGTGATTGGGATGGCAACAAGGTGGCTCGTTTCGGTTCCATTTCGTCATCCAGTGTTTGCTCCATTTCGATCATTGTTTGAAGTGGGAACAGAAAGTGAGCATACACCCCATTTTTTCCCCGACATTCCCATTCTCAATTGAATTTCCAGCAAATGTGTACATTTGGACCGTGTTTATTCAGCTTGACAATGTCGCACTTGTGAACAATATATACATCTACATCATATATGGCCATGCCAACGGCTCGGGTTCCAGAGAAATATCCTATAGATCGGTCTGCTGCTTCTTGGCCTCGATTACATTCTGCATGACCAGATCGTACAGGTTGTCCTCATCCTCTTCTGGGGTTTCCTTATCCTCCGGCTTATCACTGACCTCCTGCAGGCTCTCCAGTTCTTTTCGGTAGTTCTGCAGGGCTTTTTGGAGGAGTTTCTCTACGGGAGAGTACGTGGAACGTGATCTCAGGCGGGCTTTTGCTATTTCCAAAGCCTGGAAGTGTTATATTTATCATACTATATCATATATATTGGATTATAGGAAAGATTACCTTCAGGGTGTTCGTGTTTCTCAATAGGGCCTCTTCGTAGGACAAAACCCTGGGAGCAGCGGTGATAGAAGTATCGGCCAGCTTTTCGTTCTGACGTTCCAGTTTCAGTTCCTCAGCTTGCCTGAAAAACCCATATATCTTAGAGATTCTTGTCGGCTTTTATAGAATAACCTACACCTTCTCCAATTTTTGGTCTATCTCCGCCTCTAGGGCCAGGTATTTGTCATTAATCTCCTTGATCAGGTCCATTGTGTGTCCTTGTCAAAGGATAAGTAAACAAAACCCTAAACAAACGAGTTGCCACGCAACGGTCATTTGTTTTGGCTGTTAGCAGGTGCTGCCAGGTGGCTTGAAATTCGTTGTGACAGCCAAAGCAACCTAAGTTGATAGTGTTACCACAGCGATGGAAAAAGGTAACGTTAGCGTTAACCCTTGAGAAACCCATATTTTGTAATGTCAATTAAAGTGTGTTGTTTTAATGTGCATTGTAAAATCATATTAATAACCTAAAATATATAAATTAATTATAGTCGATAGAAAAAATTACTGAGAAAACAAACCTTAGGGTTATAGATTTTCCGTCCTCGGAAGCTAAGACCACATTTGTTCCACAGCACCGTGGATATGTTTCACCATTTTGCATTATTACTTTACCCTTTAATTTCTTATATTTTTCAATAGGTGGTTGGGGAACCACATCTCTTTATTGGATCATCCATTTTATTTGCCTTTAAGGACAATTGCCGATTTTCGTGAGAATCAGGGTCTGAGTGGGTTGTCTTGTCTAATTAAGTTCCACCGATTTAGTAGGGCTTACCCTAGAAAAGTAATAAATGAAAAGCAAAAATCTATTTAGTTTTTTATATATATTTTAACAAATTTAAGTGTTAAAAAAAGGGGACAAACAATGCCAACACTTCCATATGTGTGCTTAATAATTGGTTGTTAGCAAACTCATGTTATCTGTATGATCATAAAAATGAGACAGTAATTGCATCGAAAAGTGCGATAGCTTATCTCTATGTGATTTATTATGTTTGCAAATACACCTTTTGGCGATAAATCGATTTTGATTATGTCAAATACACCCCCAATAATAAAGGCCTTACTCTTGTGTCCAGTGAAACTACACATATTTTCAATTAAGATATAAAAAAACTCAAGCTGTAATATCCGCTGCAAAAAGATACATGTCTCCTCATATAGTCCTCTTGGTGCTAATATGCTTATCTAGCTGAAGCAAATATATTTTTTTAAGGTGCAATCTTTCCGGACCCTAATACCTTCCGGATAAAAGCTCTTCAAAAAACACCTTATAATCAGATAAAAAAGTCTCGACGATCCCAAGTTTTTGATAGGATTTTTGCAAACGAAACCTAATTAAATGTTCAAACATCTTATAAACCCTTAAAGGTCTTTAAATAATATCCATATGCCCATTCCAAGGTTTAGAAACAGTCTGAATCCGAGCAGAAGATAAGAAACAAATCAAAAAGAGATATCACATAGTTCTCGAGTAATAGGAACACTATCTGGCATAAGTTTTATGACTAAAAAGGGGCTTGTGTTATACTGAATTCTAATGATGACTGGCCAAGCACTCAAATAAAAGTGGTTGCCTTGGTGGTGCAAATTTCATTTTAATAATGACTTGCTCGAAAGAGAATAGTAGTCATAAAGACGGTTTTGATGGCACCATGCCAGACAGCTTTCTCGCCGATCAAAGTCCAAGAGGCAAAAGCCGTTGGTTGTGACGAAAAGTCAGTACTTATTTTGATCAAAAATTTGTGTTTATTATTTACCATAACATTTATATCCACGCAGAGCGGGCACATACCTTTGTTCACTGACACATCACATATGGGATGGAATATACTAACTATATACACACAGTATTCTCTATCTAGCCTTCTACTTAAGTAATTTCCTACTCAACCCTCGACAGAATCTCACGCTTCCTTCAGAAATTGATTGATATGGGGCGCCACCCGCTCCGGGGTGACCAGATGGAGATGGTGGGTGCCGGGCACCTCGACGTACACCACCTTGCCGGCGTTTTCCCTCAGCGCGGCAATCACATCCGCATAGACCTGTGGCGACTCGAACTTCATGCCGGGAGTTCCCCGAATGTTGAGCACCTGGCAGCGAATCTGGCGGGCGTAGGCCAACGTCTGCTCCGCGGTGAACATGCCCAGCAGGCTGACCTTCAGCCGCAGGTCCCGGGCAAACAGATAGCCATCCTTGCTGGGATTGTGCCGCATTCCCCGGTTCATCAGCACCCGCACGGAGGGCTCATCCACGGAGCCATCGTAGGCGTCCAGCACCAGCTTGATCATCTCGTCGTACGAGTAGCAGGGCTGCTTGCTCTCCGGCAGAGACTCGTAGTCCAAGAACTTGTCCAGCGCCTTGCCCGTGCCCTGCGCCATTCTCTGAGTGCTTCGCACCGTGGGACCCGCAATGTCGATGTTGATCAGCTTGTCCACCTCGGTGGGGAAGCTGGCCGCGTACATGAAGGTCAGAGCTCCGCCCAGCGAATGGCCCAGCAGGCTGACGTTCTTCCAGTTGTACTTGCGCACTATGCGGCGGATCAGGCAAATGCCGTCCCAGAAGATGAAGTACTGCATGCCCTGCGGATAGTGCGAGGACTTCCCGTGGCCGGGCAGGTCGATGGCCAGGACGGAGGTGTCCGCCGGCAGCAGGGGGCACAGCCGGTCGAAGCTGCCGCAGTTGTCCTGCCAGCCATGCAGGGCGATGATGGGCTGCTGCTCCTTGGAGCCCCACCACTTGCCTGGAAACGGAAAATCGATTAATGCACTGGAGGAAATACATATGTATCTTCAACATATATCTACTTAAACTTGTAACTTAATGTTTTGTTGTACTACTTGGGTCAAGTTTAAGCTCTGCGATGTTATATTCTTACCTCAACTAATTTCTTATATTAACCCTAACTTTAATTACTTTGTTATTTTAAAAAAAGATGTTCGCTTTTATAAACAATTCATACATAAATAAAACGTTTTTTATCATAAGGATAAAGGATAGGATGACGTTTTCAAATTGTATTAATCATTATTTTAAACTTTTTTAAGTTTTTTGGAATTATAGTGAAACTGTTGCTTAAAATTAAACAATGAAAGAGTATTGTATAATTATAAAATAAATATTTGTTTAAAAAATTGTTTAATTTTAACTTTAAAAAAATATGTTTTTTAGTTTTTAGTTCCACTAAAACTATTCAAAATAGTGTTTTCTTTTCGTGTAGCTGCACCACAATAAAAATCACGTCAGCTTGTCATGAATGGGCCGATGCTGTTGATAAGGAAACTGGCGCCTTGATGACTCACCCTCAACGGTTCCCCACGGAACATCGATGGAGAACTCCTCCCAGCTGTCCTCGCCCAGCAGCTGAGGCGCCTCCTGCTCCTGACCATCTGAAAAAAGTGGAATCCAAACTCAAATAAAGCCGAGTTGTGACGAAACCATGGCTGGTGAAATCGTCCAGGTGGGACGCAACCAAGCCAGCGGAGACTTCGGACTCAGGTGCGAAAAGTGTGCGAACTGGTGACCTGACCATGACCTCCTCCTCTTCGTTACTCACTTGTGTCTGGGGAAAGCGTCGCCTCCGCAGATTGCGCCGTTGGTGTTGTCGCCACGCGTGTCTGGCCCATGGCAAGGTTGTAGTGCGGAAATGGGCTGTGCGATTCCGTAATCAGATAGACTGGGGCTTCAGACGGACAACTGTTTTGGAGGAATCTCCGAGAGAGACTAACGACCAACCAAAATTCCAACAGTTTACCCCGAATGTGGGAAGTTTCAAAAGAGCTGGCGGTGTGGGGGGAAAAAAGCTAGGAAGCTATGGTGAAGTGCTGGTACTATGAGAATTGGTTAAAAATAGTCATATATTAAGGCACCTAAATATGAACGTAATATTAAACAAATAGCCAACATAGTTTTTAACAGATATTAATAGAAATTTTCAAATGGGAATAACAAATATGATTTATAAAGTGTGATATTTTGAATTATCTTTTGAGCGGTACCAAGAAATACCAAATTTAGCTATAAAATACCAAAGGAGGCATCACACTTACGAGCACAGCTCATTTTAACTGTGTGGCAACTCCGTCATATTGTTTATATTTACAATTGCGTGCAATTTTAATATTATTTCCACCAAATCGTTCAATTTACCCAACAAATCAACATGTAAGTTTAGAAATTTATGCCCCCCTCATAAGCTAAACCTTTACTAATTTGAAATCCCATCAGGACGGAGTTCTGGAAATCCAACGAGCGGAAATTCTGCGATTTTTGCAAATGCTGGCTGAGCGACAACAAGGCGGTGAGTTGATAGATCCTTGAATTTAAGTACTTAAATGACCCCCCATCCCCTAGAGCGTCGCCTTCCACGAGAGTGGCAAGCGGCACAAGCTGAATGTGGCCAAAAGGATCACGGACATCAGTCGCAGCAGCGAGAAATCAGAGCGGGAGCGCCAGAAAATGGACGCGGATATCCGGAAAATGGAGGAGGCGGCCATGAGGTCATACGCCCAGGATGTGCATTCCCGTGGGGACATGACCGCGAGGTCCATCAACACGGTGATGAGGGCCACCGCCTCCTCCTCCTCTTCCGGTGGCGGGACCTCCTCCGCTGGAAGATCCCGCCAAGTAGACCCCATGCGCCTCGAGGGACTCTCCGATGATGAAGAGGACCAAAGGCGCGTGGCTCCTGGCAAGGTGGCCGCTGAAGCAGCCGCGCCGGAAGCCTCCCTTTGGGTGGAGGGCAAGTCGGACGAGGGACACACCTACTACTGGAACGTCAAGACCAACGAATCCGTTTGGAAGCCCCCCAAGGAGGGCTATCTGTCCTACGAGGAGTACGAGCGCATTAACCAGCTGGCCATCGATCAGCAGGAGATCTCCCAGGCCCAGGAGTCCCTCAAGTTTCGTGCCAATGCGGATGAGGAGGTGGCGCGGGTGAATCGCGAGAAGATGAAGGCCTTCCGGAAGCCAGACAATCCCAAGGAGAAGAAGCAAAAGGAGGAGCGGCGCCAGACGTTCAAAACGGAGGAGGAGGCGGCCACCAAGGAGATCGGCCAGTGGCAGACAGTGGTGGTCAAGTGGGGATATTTAAACATGTACATGTGGAATTCCCTAATGAAATCCTTTTTTATAGAGCACCTGAGCAACCCATTGACTGGCAGCTGCCCCAAACGGATTACTACACTGCTGCCCCCGTGATTTCAACTCCTAGTGAGCCCGAACCTCCGGCCAAGCGATTCAAGGAGAAGACGATAGGCGGTCTGGATGCGGAGACAGCCGCCAGTGCACCTGCCACGTTCAAAAGGAAGTTTGTTAAGAAGGGAAATAGCCGCCAACGCGTGGATGATTAGGTACTTAATGCAGTTTATATATGTTACCAACTAAGTAACAAAGTTAGATATTAAAATTAGTAAGGCTTTTGCATAAAACAGTGCATCTGTAGCTCAATCTATACATTTATTTTAAAATAATAAACAAAATAACTGCTATGTATAATCCATGAGACTAATCCATTTAATCCTTTTTTGCCTTTTATAGTGAAAAATTAAATAGGAGTTAAATGATACTATTATCTCTACCCAATTACCGGCTTACATATACATTTTAAAATAATTTTCAAAAAACGATAGCACTAACGACTATTTCGATAACGTTACAGGTTTATGTCCCTGCTTAAGGGTGGCAAATTTAGGTTGTAGTTTGTCGTTCTTTTTTAGTGCATTTCAGCAAACGACCTGTGGTTTTTTCCACCTCTCCACCAACGGTCACTCTGCTGTTGTTGTTGTAGGCGAGCGGTCGAAATTTGCGTCGGAATTCCATTGAAGTTGAATCGCGCTATTTTCCTGCGCGTTTTGTTGTTTGGTTTCGTTTTTCTTTCGCTGTCCGCCGTTCGTTCTCCATTCGTGTTTTTAATTCCGCGCTGCAGGCAAACAAGAAGCAGGGGAAGCAGCAAAAGTGGCGACTGCAATCGCAGCGTCGAAATTTCAATTGAAATCTGTGTGGCAATTTCAGCGGCATTCAGTGTAAATAAATTGAATTAAAGCAAAAATCTTCAGCCTGACCTGACAAAAAGTTTGCCAACCGAAGAAGTGAAAAGTAAACAATAACACGGGCAATCGAAAAAGTGGTTTTCGATAGATTACGGCACACGCACACACCTGTGATTTGTGTGCAGAGCGGTGTGTGTGTGAGGCGAAGGAGAGGAAAGGTCAAGCCGAAAATTGCGTAAAAGGGGGAGAAGAGAGAGCGGAAAGAGAGTTACGTCAGTTACGAAAAACGATAAACAATATCGATCTTAAAAAGGACACACGCTTACGATAGACAATAAACGATAATACCGATCCATTCCGATACACTATCTCGATTGTACTGAACGGAGATTCACGTCAATTCGAACGTACGATAGCCAATCTCCGATAACAATAAAGGTTTTTTAAAAATATAAGGAAAATCAGGCAAGATTCAGTTCGTCTACGCTTACAACAGCTCCGCGCCCCACGCCGCCTCCTCCTACCGCACCGCCGTCGCCCCCTTCGCGCCCTACACGGCCGAGCGGTCCACCCACCACCACCCACTCCCACCCCCTGACCCCCAGGAGCGGCTGCCCTCGGACACAGAGCAGCTAGCGGGCACGGATCAGGACCAGGAAGAGGAGGATTCCGAGGAGGAGCGCGCAGGTAGCGGACCCTCCGTCAAACCGCTCATCGCAACGACAACAATAGTACCGGAAGCGGTACAAAAGGAAGCACCGGCGGCGCAAGGAGCAACAGAGACGGCAGCAATGGCGGTGGTGCGAAAGAAACAGGACGACAAGTACCTGCTCGCCCTGCGGGAACTGGTGGCCAGCGGGTCGGGGGGCAACCGGCAGTGCTTCGATTGCGGGCAAAAGGGACCGACCTACGTGAACATGACCATCGGATCCTTTGTCTGCACCCGCTGCTCCGGAGTCCTGTGAGTATCCTCTTAGTTCCAGGAAACTGACATTTTCCGCATTAGTCGCCTTGTAGGGTGGTCTATATTCTAAAAGATACATCATATATGATTTATTTCTAGGCAGAACAAATATAATCCCATGTGAGACGTTATTGGGTGTCAAAATGTTTTACAGAGTTTTTGTTTTCTGTTCTGGAAGAGACCTTGCTAGCCTTGGGGTCTTTGTATACTCACAGAGTTTACCTGATGTGTTTTCTAGTTTTCTTGTCTTATTATAATCGTTATCGTCTATCTTGAGAGTAGTAAATAGGTAATCCTATTAATATTTGTTTTAAACCTTTAAAAGAAAACATAGATTAAGTAATCTTAATCTTGGATTTAGAGGTCTACTTAAATATGTCTCCTTTAATCCTTGATAAACGATTCTCAAAATCTATACATATGTCCTAAAACCACAATTGATATTGATAATCTTTGTTATGAATGGCACTCAGTGGTATTCACTGGTATATTCTTATCGAAAGCGTTTCCTTGGGTGAGATTTCCCAAATGGTTAACCCCCGGGAATTCCATTATAAACTTTTAGATTTCGGCGGAATCGAGTATCTCACAAAAAATACATAGATTCCCGTCGACCGCCTAAAAATAGGATTGGAAATTCAGAAAAATCGGAAGCCAATCTGTGGACCTTTCTTGAAAAAGCCCCTTATCTTCACTTGAACCCGGCCAATTTGAACTCGCTTGACGTTCGTTTTCGATCGGTCGCCGAGTGGAGTGACCGATAATTTTCGCTCGATGCAATGTCCGATCCCGTCTCCCCATTATTATTTTGTATTTTGTGTGAAAGCGAAAGCAATTCCCCGAACAATTTCGAACAATTTCGCACAATTTGGTTTCCTTTCCTTTTCGAAATGCAAATCGAAGACAAAACTTTCAATTGCGCGACATCGCGCCAAACGAAATTGTGTTGTCTTCGCCGGCGGCGCTTTCTATTCGTGCTTTGTGTTTTCTAGTGACAGTTTCGAGGGCCGCCCACCTGGCGGCTGAGTTGTGGGTGTCCTTGGCGCGCCCAGCTCCGCCCACTTTCCACTCTTTACCCCTTGAAGTAATTTGCCAAATTGGGTTTGATTTGTGCGCACTATGGCTAAATTGGGGTCATATATTACCACTCCTCCGGCGCTGCATTTTATTTGATTTACGCATTTCCGGATCAAGCACATTACATGATTGCTCTTAAACTTCCGCCTGGCCCAGGTCCAAAATCCCAGTCTCCCACGACCGGTGCCCCAGATTTTGTGGACTCTCAATTGGACGGCATGCGGGCTCCTCCATTGAGTTATCTCTATCATCGGAACCAGGTTGCAAGTGGCCAACTGCGATGCATTCTGCCAGCCGCCTTCTGCATTCCCCGACTCCTCCTTCGATGACTCATTGCCCGCTCCTTAGCCTTCGGTCCTCCATCCTCAATCCTCAAGCCTCAAGCCTCGTTGCCAACTGCCAAGGGAAACAAATGTTGGCATGTAAATGAAAAGCCGCATAAATGCCGGGGACACAAAACGATTGCACTGCGAGAATCGATTAAAAAGGTTGGTGAACATAATTGGAGGTAACTTTGGTTCTCAAGGGGGGTAAATTTAAATAATGTTTTATTAACATTTGTTTTCATTGTATTTATATGGAGTAATAGGGTTTTTGATCAATTAAGAAAAAGTAACATTTGGTCCTTCAAGCCGGATACGTTTTAACAATACTTGATTAATATTTCTTTATATTGAGTTGAGTCGATTGTTTTAAAAGTTGTTTTAAGTATGATTCGGGCTATAGGGTTCTTAAAGTATAAGGAAAGAGCTATTTTTTGGTCCTTCAAACCGGATATCATATATTATTGCATTCAGAATTGCTTTCGTTTCAAAATGTCTGAAGGAACAGATACGTTTCTATCTGTTAAAGCCCAGCCTCAACTATTTTCTCCCTGTGCAGCCGAAGGGGTGTGGAAAGGTACTGCAGCATAATAGGGGCCTCGACGAAGGAAGGGGCGTGGCAGGGGCGACAGCAGGCGACAACGAACTTCCTGGCTGAAAATGAGACTGGAACTTCGACTTGCGACTGCGACTGCGACAAGGGAGTGCAGGGAAT
This sequence comes from Drosophila subpulchrella, assembly GCF_014743375.2. Lineage (NCBI taxonomy): Eukaryota > Metazoa > Arthropoda > Insecta > Diptera > Drosophilidae > Drosophila > Drosophila subpulchrella. The sequence continues at coordinate 25,125,123 of NC_050610.1, forward strand.
ACCAAATGAAACCGACTCCATGAAGAAATGGCTGTGCATGTTCAGCCCGCCTTTGGATATTGGAATCCGCTGCAGACCGGCCGGCCACTTGGAGCGCTTTAATGGAGGAAGCGGTTCAGGAATGAGGGGCCGATGGCTGATGAGAATGGGAGTGGGTTTTGAGAATGGGAATGTCCGGGGAGGAGGAGGAGTGGCGGCGGGGAAAACCCGTCCAACAGCTTTTGCCAGGCACTCACTCGAATGTATTTTTGGGCCGCAGTGGCTGCTGTGCCTCCAATTGCAGACAAATTGTTGCACCTCAATCAAGCAGCAGTCGCCGCCATCTGCTGCTCCGCTTTTGGGTCTTTTTGGTCTTTTTCTGTGACTTTGGCTTTGGCAGAGTTCAAAGCTTGTGCTGGCTCATAAAAGTCAAGAAACTTGTTGATTAGATAAGGCGAAAGCAAACGGGCATTGGGAGCAGAGCAGCCATGGTGAGCCACTTTCTCAGGCTTCGTCATCATTCCCATCGCACACAAAGCAAGAGCACTAACTACACCACAGCCACGGCCATTTAAATATGAAGTTACCGACTTAATGGCGTAGGTATTATTCAATTATTAAATAACCGAGCCATGTGAATCAGTGCGAGTTCGGGCGAAAAATGGTAAATACCCAGTGGATTGCTCTATTCGCTGGAACAGATGCCCACTAGTTTGCTTGCTGTGAAATTGTTCTACTCGCTAAGGAATTTCATTTAATCATGTTGATGTTTCAACTATGATTCAAAATTACTAAATAAACAATAATCATATTGCTTGTTTTGCCAAACTTGTTTACTATTTCAAGTCTTAAAATATGTGTTTCCTGTTTTCTGTCCATCTTTCTAAAACGATTACATATTACAAGTACGTATTATTAATGTCCAAATTGTTTATCTTTCAAAGCAAGTCAGTTTACTTCCCTCAAGCTAATAATCTTTATGATGTGTGATTTCCTGGACAAGATGTGACTCACTGCTCAAATGTTGTATATCATCACGAAATAATTTGCTTTATATTTTAATAAACAAGTTCTATGTACGAAGGTCTCATATTTTTGGAGATAAGACTGTGACTGTTAAGTCCCATTAAAATTGTACTTTATTTCTTGTCTGCAATGCATTTGTTTCTACATTAGTTAAACTAACTTTATGTTTAAGCTATTTCTGTGTCCCTGGTTGTATGTTTGCAGTCGGTTGTCGGGTGTTTGTGCGCTTCTATCTGTCGGAGAGTCTATGGCTATAGCTATAGTCGTGCTATAGGTACACAGAAAAAAGAGGGTGTAAATATTATTAGTTTGACATAGGCAACAAAATATTAGTATTATAATTTGATTACAGAACTTTCAAGTAACAGAAAAGGTTCACAGAGAAAACTATCCAAGAACATTCTACTTGAATTGAGAACATTGTTCTTGAATTGAGAACATTTTTCTTGAATTGAGAACATTCCTTCTTAAAAACCGTGTACGTCCATTTTGGTATCAATATAAGAACAAAATGGTGAGAGGAGAAAAGTTAAATTGAATTTTTTTAACAACTTTTTGATAAGTATACACTAAAAGTTTATTTGTACATACAATGTACTTAAATAGCGCAAATAAAACTTGATTCGAGCAAAATAAAAACATTTTCAACTTAAAAATGTCGTTCTATTTCCAAGAACATTTTCAACTCGGATGAGAACGTCATCAGTTTCTTTGTGTTGGCAATGGGATTTGAACCTCATGGCCATTTTTTTAAATAGTGTAAGGGTTTATGGGAAGTAACCCGCTACAAAACCCTTTAATTTAAGCATGAAAACAAAAAATTGCATTTTTCATTATCAATTTAACACTGTTTATATACAATGTCAAGTGAACCATGATATTTATTTGTTTGGCTATTTTTTATCGGTGTACCTATACAGTCATGTTGTAGGTACATGCGTCAGCGGGCAAGTGAGCTGTGGAGCGGACCCCTCCCGGTTTCCGATCCCCGATCCCCAGTCCCCGCCGCATTGGCATTGCAGTTGCAGTCGAACTGGGCCAACTGCCTTCGAGTGGAGCTCACAAAAAGCTCAGAGCACGTCTTTCTCTCTTTTTAGTTTTAGTTTGGCCCGTTCTGCGGCTCATATGTAAATTTCCGATTATGAAACAACATAAACATGTCTGCCTTTGACAGCCCCAAAAAAGGGGCAAAGAGACGAGGGGCGGGGCACACTTTCACCATGCGGTGTCAGCTGTTTGGCCCCTTTATTTCGGCCTCTCTATCCACCGAAAAACGGAAAAAGCCAAGACAACAAACGAACAAACTAAAAGATAAGCAACCCAAAGGCAAAGCGTAAGAGCAATTAAATATAAATAACAAGAGGCCAAATGTGTGTGCTTTTGTACACTGTACAGCACTCCCGCTTGTGTATTTTGTCTTTACACTTAAATATTCAAAATGCGAAATGTTTTCAACGCGGATAAAAAAGGTAATTCATCGAGGTATCTGAGCTACCAGTTAAAGTATCTGTCATCTATTGTACTTCGTAGATGCATTTACTTTTGGGCTATTAAAAATTAATTTGCAATGAAAATGAAAAGGGCTAAAGTTCAGGCTTTAAAACAATTGTTTACATTGTAAATCATGTAAATATAATATTATTTGTAACTACATTTTTTATAATCTTTCGTAATAATATTTGAGTGGGGGAAAAATGTAAAATTACAAAAGTGTTATGATATAATTCTGGATCAACGTGATAAGATAAGATGACTTCATTGACATTAAAAAACGCTATAAAAACTAAATAAATGACATTAGATACGATGGAGATAAAACTTGATATTTGCTGGTTTTTAGTTTCACTGTATTCGCTTTGATTTGAGTTCCTGGAATCAAAGCGAGTGGAATTGAACTGAATCCGCTCCTAACTCGTTTAGCATTTGAGGAAATGTTTGTGAATCGCTTATGAGTTTTGAAGAAAGGAAAGAGGAACCCGGGGGAGGGGGTGGGGTTTAATAGACATAGGAATATAAAAAGGGGTTGGGGAAGAGGGGTGTGGGTGACCCGGCAATTACTGCGCAGTTTTGATTCAAAGGCAGGCACAAACACTCTTAGAAGGTGTCGTTGTTGTAATTGCTGTTGGTTCCTTTGTTTGGCTGATGTTGTTTCTACCACCGCCTTTATCACCCCCTAAACCCCCCGACGACTCCTCTGTTTGTTTTGGCGCTCGCCTTGAAATAAAGATTTCAGTTCTATTAATAATGCAGAGGCGCAAACGCCGAGCGATTTGGCTCTCGATTCTGAATTTTCAATTTTCAGATGTGAGTGCAATTCAAATGCGGAAACATGTGGGTGGGGATTGGATCGGCGAGGGGGAGGTGCTCCAGTTTGGCCCACGAGGCGCCATTCCCTCCCCCAAAAAGAGATCAAACAGCTGGGGAGAAGGGGCCAATTAAAAGTGCCAGCTACACTCAAAAAACTTAAAATTATGAAGGAGGAATAGTAAAGATTACAAACTATTTATAACTAGATTTAAATATTACTTATTTAGATAGATACATTTTTTTTCTTTATTATGAAGTTCAAATTAAATTTGGCATTTAAGCATATTATTTGTAAAAACCAATGTGACTCTTTTGTATAATATTTTTACAAGTGTATGGGGTGTTAAAAGAGAGAGAGAGGGTCATAGTGCGAAGGAGGGTCACAGAAAGAGATAGCTATATGGAATGGGAGCGAGCAGAAGGCGCCTGCCCACACGGAGATTTATGGTTTCTGTTCGGCCCGCATCCCCATTTTCCCACTGGGAGGCACATCGTCAGCCGGAGCCTGCTGCGACCCTACATTGCCCTTTTCTAGATGTCCTGTTGTGAACTCTGACCATATGGTTACATATAGCTGGGAACTAGGGGAAGAAACCCCGTACTGCAAATGGTTTTCATATCACACTTTCCACTAATAAAAAAAAATATCTATAATATATATATATTTTAGTCATAAAATGATAAGATTTGTGGCCACCACTGTAAAATCCAGCGGAGGAGATGCCATAAGCCTGCTGCCCACGCGGCTTTGTCCGAGAAATTTCTTTCCGGCCGAATGAATGGCTCAATGGAGGTCCTTTTGCATTTTTCATTCGCCATCCCACGGCCACCAAAAGAAGAGCTCAAGGCTCTTCGGGCAATTTGCAGCCTGGCTCAGACGATGACATTATTAAAATATTCATAGGGCCCAACTGGAGAGTCCTCATTCAAAGGCCCCTCCTCCATCTCCCTTCCCTTCTCCCGCTGCCAAGTTTAATTTATATTGTGCGACAAACGCGACAACTGTCAGCGAATGCCAAAAGGCGACCACTCTGCGCCAAAACTGACACAAGCTTGCACTAATAAAAACAACCATTTCTATTAATTTATGCTATGTCCATATTTGGGGTAGCTCAGCGATAAAATACTGCAGATACCGATGACTTCATTGAGATATAACACGGCACTGTAGTTTTTTAATATTAGGTTCCATTGTATGGAAACGTGTCCTGTTGAATCAAAAACTTAATAAACATTTTTTAAAATTTGTTTAATCTTTCTCAGTTGGTAAACCCTAATTTAATTGGTAGTGTTTTGGCATAAAGTCGCTTTAAAGATTTCCTAGATTTTTAGTATTTAATCTATTTTTCCCAGTGCATCCACACAGAGTCGCAAAGAAATACCAGAGTTGCATGGGATAAAAGCAGCAGGCTCGGACTCGTTTTGTGGCGCCCACATAGCGCATTGCATCTCTGGGGATCGGGGGCATATATAGAGAGGAGGGAAGAACCAGAACGGGAATCGGTTTCTGAATGCGTGGGACTCTCCTTCCATTTGGCCTGGCCTAATTGAGTAACGCCACCAAAAGAGCGGGGCATAAAAACTGCAACGTCTGTCGGAAATGTTTGCAGTTGTTCTGTTGCTTTTTCAGCTTAGCATAACTTTGTAATTAAAACGCTCCACAGCTGGACAGCAACATTCTGCATTCGGAGTGGGTCAGCGATTTTCTAGCAAAAAGTTCTACCCGTTTTCGTGTTTTTTCCCGCCTGGGAACTCGCGGCGTTATGAATAAGCGAGCTTTTTGCACTCTGAGCTCTTTAAGTCGGGGAAACGTTCTCGGGTTGAGTGAAAAAGTGACGGATCGCTGGTCTGCGGCTTTATCGCTAGGCTAAGCTATAATATCTAGTAGCGAGCTTTCTATAGCCGCAACGACCTTGAATTGTAATTTCCCCTGAACAGAAAGAAAAACTTAAGTATGATTATTAATTTTATGATCGTACACATTATCTTTATAAGTTTTCAAAAAAAATCAAAAAAATGTTTTGAATAATTTGTAGTTCAAATAGAACGATAACGATAATCCTAATAATACGAAAGAAATCATCCAAGATATTGAGGTTTAATACAATTATGAACTGTGTTTCTCTATAATAGTAATTCTCAAGTGTTATTTGTTTGGAACCTATTTTGTGAACAAGAATATGAAGTCTTCAAGATAAGAGGTCATTGTTCTCCTATTTTTGAGGTGTAATGATAAGGAAGGAATATTATGTTGATTTGTCTCTTATATTTGACTTGCGAATATCAAATTGACATAGAGCTCATGTTTTTTCTCCGTGTAGAGCTCTTGACCGTGGGATCGCCGTAGAGGTAGAGCGGGATGCAGCTGGAAAGAACGTGTCTAGTCCGGACTTTTGCCTTCCGTTCGACTTTGACTTGGAGCCTTGGCTCACTTAGAGTGTTTGTCCAGTCGAGGTCAGTGTCGCACTTGTCGGGAGGAAGGGTGGCGAAATGGAATCAAAGTTAGCGGCAATTTTCATTTATTTGCCAAACAGACACTCTCACCTCAAACTCATAGAGCCAGCCCCCTTGCAAGTACAGTGGGCGCTGTCTAATTGAACCATAGATGTCGATTTTCAATTGATCATTTCTGTTATCTAATAAGTAATTGAAGACAAGACATTTCTAGATCAATTATTAATTATTATTTAATTATACTAAATAGTAATAAAAAGCTGTTTGTGTGTGAGTAAAAGGTGTCAAAAAGAAGGGTTTCTAAGAAATATTGTTACTTAATAATATTTATTAACGGCTTAAATATTTAGAAAATGCTCAATGAACAATTCACGTAATATACTGCGGTTTTTGTTTAAATGGTATCATAAAATAAATCACTTGAGGGGATAAACACTCCAAATTCCTTGGTTCTAATTAGTCAGAGTCCACTGTGTTTGAACATGTGCGATTCAATGCCCAGGCTTTGTGTCTCGATCCCGTCGCCTTCGTTTTTCCGCCTTGAATGTCACTTGGCTGCGGTTTTGAAATTGAAACCAGGCGGCATTTTTATTTTTAGCTCTGGATGAGCATCCACTTTGCTGGCTAAGCGTAATCCCAAGACAAAGATTGACTTTCAGTGTAATTCCAGGGACGCCACCCACAAAGCGGCGGCTCGTCTTTATTTTCTCTCCGCTGATTCATCGATGGCACTTCTTTATCTTGAGGTCAATATCAATGCCAATCAGTCTCAACGCGGCTACGTGCGTGCTTTATGGCTCTTTATGGTGATTTTCCTTAAGAGTTGAAAGAAACTTTGGAATCAAGATCGAACAAAGAGGCCACTCAGCAGTTGGGAAGACAAAGCCCAGCCAAGCTTAATTTGTCGTTTAATTAGGGAGTTATAATTATCGATCAAGGTTAAAAAAGCTCATTGAATAAATTTTGCAACGCTTTGTACGATTCAACTGATCCCAGATCTTGAGATTTAATGAATTTTCTTATAATAGTAAAGCCTAGTGGGTACTTTTCGTAAAAAACCTTTTTGAAGCATGACTACGAAGTATCTCATTAACCACATATCACTGTCATTTTATTTTGGGGGTATTAGAGGGAGGATTCAAATGTTTTGGGGCGTTATCAATATATTCCCTATACGGTTTCCGATTCCTGGTACGTAGGCCCCTTGACTCCCACTTATCGCACTTGTCGCCGCAATTTGCATGAATTCCGCTTCGTCTGAAACGCATTTTTGCCGGACTTCTCCAACTGGCGATCATGTTGGTGGCGACAGTCGAGTTCCGAGCTCATCACAAGTCACTCAACAGTCAGCAGTCGCATTCCCAATCCCTCTGGCAGAGGTCTCTGATTAAAACAGTCTCCAAATAGGAACTTCATACGCAGTAAGTTGGCCTAGGGCCAATTAAATCAAGGTCCTGCCATAGGAAAATAATAAATTGAAGCGCCTTTTAAATCAAACTTAATATATATTGATTTACAAATGTGCTAATTTCACCAGGTTAGATTACCACAATCTAGGAACTGCAGTGAAAAGTGTAAAGCCTTAAATGTGGAGTGAAAAATTGTGTTCTCTCTAGCGAAATATTAATATAAATCAATTAAGATTTATGGTTCAGCTATTTCAATTGTGCTGAAATGATTACAATGATTTAATAGTTTTAAATAAATTGTTTTCGCTATGTCCCCAAAAAGCATTAAAGTGATTTAAAAAAGTAAATTCCAACAAATTGATAAAAACCAAAATGATAAATTGTCTTGTTTTCAATTTCTGAATGGAGCTCGTAATAATTGGATTCAGTATGTGTTGATGGTTATAGTGTTATTGATTTTATTGGCATGATAATGGCCACCCATTTTGGGCTATTTCGTAAAGGGGCTTTCAAGGCAGTGGGGCTCCGCCCGAAGTCGTTAGAAACTGGACCACAATGTGAACCTAGAAAGTGTTTGGCTTAGAGAGTGGAGCTCTAAAAATTAAATTAGCTCCTTTGGAGTGGTCATAACTAACTGTAATAACTGCTCCAGTGGCCCCAGCGTCAATCTTTTTATCTCACCGAGATCTTTTCTCCTCTTTCGGTCGCCGTAGCAACGAGTCATGTCTTGGGGCAAGGTCTCCCCGTCTCTGGGGTTCTTTGGAAATTGACTAATTGCTTTTCCCAGCCCCAGAGTGAATGAGCTCCCCTTGCACAGAAAAAACAGATATACATCAGATTAGTATTCACAGGTTCGAATCCTAGAGCTAATAATAATAATATTTTTTTTATATCTCTGAAGTTCTTTGGAAATTTAAGGTGAAAACAAAATGGACATCAATTAAATGTTCTATACCACATTTGTTAAGCTAATAAAAATGTTAATTGCTCTATAGAACATTTATTGGGTAAAAAAAATAAATTATTTTATTAAATAAAAAATATTTCGATGCAAGGTTAATGTTTGCATGTTCGAAGACCACTGCTACCCTACCATACTCTTTTTCTTGTCAATGATATTAAAATTCAAAGTTACACAATGTTTTAATCTGTTACAAAATACTTATATTTTTTTGAAAATATCACTTTTGTGACATCAGTTTTTCTCTCTGTGTATACTGACATACATATTTATGCTGAAATTGGCACCGCTCTTGAACCCCCCGACTGTCTGGGATCCGTGACTCATGGGGAATGAAAAAGAAATGGTATTTATACTCGAGAAATTGCGTAGATGCTTTTGTTTTTCTTTTTGCTTCAGTCTCTGTTTTTTGTTTCGCATTTATATTTGCATACCCTCGACGAGGCGAAGTGAATGTTAATCCTAAACTTGCTGTGCAGCAAAGATAATGGCTAAACCATCATAAAAACGAATGGAACTGGGGAATAAATACATATATTAAATGTTAGAAAAAGGGGCAACAATTTAATTATTTATCTTAAAAGTCAAAACATCATAGAATGAAGATATCAAGGTCTAGTAAGGGGACCAAAATACTCTCCATGAATATATATTGAATACATGTTGCCTCTGAATAAGCAAATAAAGCTAATATTATACTCAAACCAAAAAACAATTATAGTTGTCGGGGAATGTGTCAGACGAGACGTCAATAAAAATAATCACTGATTGTTTGTTAGTTTAATATTCACGTTATTGATAATCACAGGAATGGCGTAGTCCATATGTGTATCATTCTTATCAAAAAAGGCGAGGGTATCCCCCACTTCGAAACAAATTCACCCGAAATCAAAAGTTCATATGTGAGGCGCTGTCCATAGGTATACATATTTAAGTTGTTATTTATTGTCATAATTGTGGGTTGTTTACTTTTCTCTATTTTCGCTGATTTTGCTTTTGCTCAACGATTCCCCGAGCTCTCTAAACTAAAGCTAAACGTTATGTGGTAGGTCCGATTCCGATTCCGATTTTGAATCGGATTTGCTTTGTATTTCGACTCTGTACTCATTGTATTTTTACTTCTATGCATAATGGTATGGGGTATTTTTCTGCCGCAACGAGTTTTACTTTTGTTTTTGTTTGAGAGGAGGGAAGCTTGGTGCTCAGCTCAGCTGAGTTGAATTTATTTTTTTCACGCTGAGTGCGCAAAAAACGAGTTTTGCACTTTTGTAGCGAAAATGAAAAAGGCCAGAGTGTGAGTGATTGTAAGCTAAGCTTTTTGTTTATCTGCACTACAGTCGCTACAGTGTCTGTCTCTGTTTTTGAGTTGTCTCTGTGTTTGTTTTAATTTTCGTTGTATCCACTTGTGCCAAGCACGAAGCGAAACCGAAACCGCCGAGATGCGAGATTCGAGATCTCAGATCGCTGGACCCATACCCGTACCCATACCCATGCCCAAGCCCATCTCATCCGGCGGAGACGGAGATATATTCTCATATGAGGGTGTCGTAAAGAAGGGGGTCAGCCTGAGCTCAGCATAAGTAAACCTGTGCTAACCTTCCCCGAAATAGTCCATAAAGTCTCAAACAATTCACAGTCTATTAGCTTAAATGCATCCTTGAAATCGCCGCCTTTTAAGTTCCCATTACAGTCGAAGCAAGTAAGTTATTTGCTGGCCTTTTGTAAAGACAACAGATATGTCTAATCTTGCAAGTTAACTTATTGGTTGTCAACTAAACTTTTGAGTCTATTTACTCTTCAAAGTATGATTCCATTAATCTAACTGGGGTTTTTTCATTTCATCATCTTTTCTTTTTATTCAATATAAGTGTATATATATTACTATAAAAGAGAGGTCAAGGTGCAGCAAGTACAGTTTGCCATAAAATTCTGAAAACAAAAACCGAAATTCCGGAATAAATCGTAGGTGCTTACTTATAAATGATTTTACAATACTCATCCACAAAATGTATTTTAAATCTAAAGTAACATATAAATTTTATTAACATAAATATTTTATAGTGTCATCTATTAATTAAATTAGGATTAGAGGCTTATGAATGATACTTACCTTAAAAAAAGTCCTGTTAATATGCAAAGATGGAAAAAGGAAGAAGTGACATACCCATTCCCCCTTGCCCTTTGCCCTTTGAACTGCCATGACCCGTGAGGTGTGACACAGTTTTCCGATTCCAGTTGTGAGATTCAGCGCTGCTTTGTTGACTCCCAATTAGCATGGCTCTCTGCCATTCTCGTTCTTTCAGCATGCAGATGTGGCTGGAGGAGGGTTCCTCTGGTGGCGTCGATGAGTAGTGTGTACCGATGGAGCACTCGAATGCCGGGTTCGGTTCGTATAACAATTAGCATCGCAATGCTAATATTGAACACAACGCAAAGGGGCTTTGAGTTTGCTCTCAGAAATTGACAACTGAGACCTAGATAAACGATTTCGTGCATCCTGTTTAAACAGTTCGAAATTCCAGATCATTCTTTGAGCAGTAAACAAGTCTAATGCTTGGAAACCTTGTGTGGAACACTTAAAAACCCCTAAAACCCTATGATATCCTATCTTTTAGGTATGCTATTTCCTGTTGAACCTAATGAATTGAGACATATATTTCTCGTGGGAGCCATTCTCCCTCATCAGCAGTCAAATCTGTTTGGCAGCTGAACGAAAGCATATATTGGCACTAATATATTTTTCCAGCTGGCGCATTCTAAGTGATTTATTTCCCAGAACCGCATTTGAAGGGGGTGGGCCAGCAATAGCACCTTCTGCTTCCCACCTCTCCGCGCTTATTGGTTTTTTTTCGCATTAACAAAAGCCTCAGCTGCATGGAAATTTGTAGTCATTACTGCTGTGATTGTCAATTACCCCCACCCACTTTTTGCCCTCTTCAAATGCACGCCATAAACGGTGGGCGTGGCCGAGTGAGTGCCTCTAATGCCGCCACTGTTTCCACATTTTGTGTGGAGGCAACTTTCACTTTCTCCGCCGTGGCTGGATTTCAAAAATAGCCACTGCCACATGGCGCATGATTCTGCCTTGGTCTCTGTTGTTGCCACTTGCAGCTGCCACTGCCACTGCAGCCACATCCCCGTCCACAACCACCTCCTCCTCCGCCTCCTCCAACCCCCTAACGAACTGCCTGTGCGTGCTCTTGTGGATGTGGCCACTCGGAAAACTGGGCACCACTTGAGTGGTGTTTGCCACACACAAAAAAACATCACGTACTACTTATTGCTCTCGCCTTAATCCGGCAAATGCCAAGTTGATATTTTAATAGGATTAAAACGGAATAAATTATGCAGGCAAATCTGTATTTAACAGCGATATTCGTTCACTGGTTTAGTGTTTCACAGCTACTTGCTTTTCCTGTGGCCTGCACTTCTTAGCTTTGTATTTCAAAAGGATTAAAGTGTTTTATTCAATCAGAAAGAGCAAAGATTGAGTTCATTCTTTGAGGATTATATATTTCAAGACTACTGGTTTTATTCATTGAAACCTTTTCTGTTTAAGACGGGAGGTTTGAGTGATTTCAAGCATAGCGTAATCATTTCAAGTACTTCATATGTGGTCATCATATCTCGTATTACGCATTTTGGTTTAACAGATTTAAGATAGTGACTAATGGTAATTTCAATTGTGCTCTGATAAGATATTCCGCAGTCAAGTTTATGATGATTAATTTAATGGTTTTACAAACCACTTTGTACCAGATATTGGAATGTAGAATTAATACAATGTTCAATCCAAGGCGGTATTCGAACCTGGTCTTTCAATGTGTAACTTTGAAGTGGTCTCAAACTTAGTTGCAGATTATCTCGTTTTTTTGCCTGTGTACCGATGGCCTTTCTGTTTTGAGATGGCTTACAAGCCGTGTAAGGTCAGACAACCTCCTGTTGATTTCCGCTGCGGAGTTGCAGCTTCACAGATCATTTAGCCGCCGGCGGAAGTCGTCCTCAGCTGCTCAGCTCTGCTCCGTTGGTCACGGGTCAGCCGTTGTGGGAGGTGGAGCCCCTCTAATCCAGGCCCCGCCACTCCACTTCTTTTCAATTCACTTCGATCCACTCCACTGAGAGTCCCACTTAAGTGAGAGTTGATTGTTTTCTGGTGAGACGACACACAAAGACTTCCGCTTTTCCTCCTCCGCTATTTTCTCAACAGTGGGCATCCATTTACCGTCCTCAAATTGAGTCACAATTGCATAAGAAACACGGGAAGGGTCGAGATGAGATGACAAAGGACGTCATTCCCTGGGCTCAGATGGCTGTAATGTCATTAGCCAGCAATCAGCAGCTTCTAGAAGTTTCGCTGCATGTGCCACATCAGCCTGCCGGTTTTGATACCCTATATGGGGAGGGGTTATACTGGTTCATTTACTTAAAGATCTAATCAAAATATTTGAAAATAATTAAAACGCGAATTCTTCAGGAAATATCAAGGATTAAACCATTTCGCTAACCCTCTTGTTCTGAAGAATTCGCTTTTATAGTTTGTTATTCGTAATCAATCCTCTTTCTCTAAAGAATTCACGTTTTGCTTTTTATAATATGCTTCGACAGTATGTTATCTACTATAGAGTGCATCATCACCATCAAATTATTTTAAAATAATGAAAACGCAAATTCTTCAGGAATTAACAGGGATTAATCCATAAATATTTTGCTAACCCTCTTGTTCTGAAGAATTCGCTTATATAGTTTCTTATTCGTAATCAATCCTCTGTCTCTAAAGAATTCACGTTTTGCTTTTCACAATGTTCTTCGAAAGTAAGTTACCTGCCGAAGAGTGCAGGGTATCTCCTGTTCTCTAGACCGGTACCTCTGGTTCTATCTCTTCCATGCGGCAACCAGTTAACCAGCTAGCAACAACCTACAACCAACTGGAGCCAGCGAAGCGTTCATGTGAAACGTCCAGTTTCCACTTCCCCCTGCAATGCATATTTGGCCCTCTTCTGCCACTTTTGCCACTTTTGGTGTTGTTTTTCAGCCTTTTGCCGTTGCTGTTGCCATGTTGTGGCCAAGTTTTTGTTGCTGTTGTGCCCGTGTGTACTCGTTTCGTTCGGGAAATTCGTGAAAAACCGAAATTAGCCATCGTTGTGGGGTAAAATTTGCTGGAAAACTCTCCACCAAGGCAGGCCAGAGCGCCTCTTCGGTTTGTTTATGGGTTTCATTTTTCATGCCGTTCTGGGCACTCCAAAGTGCTCCAATTGCTTTCGGCCCCAAGGCCAGCGCAATTAATTTGCGCAATTAACTGAAATTGAACGCCCATTTGACGGGTCATTCTGGTGGGTACAAGTGGGTCAAGCAACCACCACCATCTTCGCCACCTGACCACAAATGGGCGACCGAGTGGGTAAATCTTGAGCAATTTCCAAAATAGAGAAGAATTACTTTGTGGAATTAAGCAGCTGGGCAGTAGCTTAAATAAAGTGGCAGTCTTTATTTACAATTACACCACTTAAGACTGTAGTTTCCAATTTACCTTACAAAGTAATAGTTATAGTAATAATTTATCGAAGAGTAACTTTTCTGAATGCTTTTCTTCATGTTCTTATAGTATGATAAATGTATCCACATTAAATAGAAAATATATGTTTCTTATAATAATCTATTATATCTTCCATTGCAGACGCGGTCTAACGCCACCACATCGGGTGAAATCCATATCGATGGCCACATTCACACAGGACGAGATCGACTTCCTGCGCACCCACGGCAACGAGCTGTGTGCCAAGACCTGGCTGGGATTGTGGGATCCCAAGCGGGCTGTCCACCAGCAGGAGCAGCGTGAGCTGATGATGGACAAGTACGAGCGGAAGAGGTACTACCTGGAGCCGGCCAGTCCTCTGAAGTCCCTGGCCAATGCGGTCAACCTGAAGTCATCCGTTCCGGTAACGAATCACATTCAGAATGGCCACCACAATGGCTATGCCAGCATCCATCTGACGCCTCCGGCTGCCCAGAGGACCTCGGCCAATGGATTGCAGAAAATGGGCAACTCATCCAGCAACAGCTCCTCGGTAAACTCCTCCTCCTCGATCAGCCGACCACACCATCATCATCATCATCACAACAACAACAGCCAAAACAACAATCACGATGCCTTTGGTCTGACTGGAGGATTGAGCAGCCTCAACAGCGCCGGCTCCACATCCACGGGAGCTCTCTCGGACACCAGCAGTTGTGCCAGCAATGGCTTCGGTGCGGACTCCGACTTCGTGGCCGACTTTGGCTCGGCCAACATCTTCGATGCCACATCAGCGCGCTCGACGGGATCGCCGGCGGTGTCCTCCGTCTCCTCGGTGGGCTCCAGCAATGGCTACGCCAAGGTGCAGCCCCTCCGGGCAGCCCATCTCCAGCAGCAGCAACAGCAACTGCAGCAGCAGCTCCTCAATGGAAACGGAAATGGTCACCAGGGTGCTGAGAACTTTGCCGACTTTGATCATGCACCCATCTTCAATGCAGTGGGTAAGTGTCCATCTCGAGAGCAGGATTTCCTCACCATTCAATGGGTCTTTTAATCCTTTGTTGAATCGATCTTCAGTTCATATAGCTCTTTTCAAGAAAAGGCATTAGTTTATTTAGAATGTGACTCAATTATAGTATTCATATTGTAAAGATTTATATGGGAAAGATGCTAGTTTTCAGTATACTATTTGATTTTATTTTGGAATATTGATTTTAATTAATTATTCAGCGAGTATATTTCATACATATATCACATCATAACGCATCAGCATATAGGATTATTTCAAAAAAAATTTCTTAAGTACCAAGATCCATTGGTTTGTAAATAAGAGGCTGGCTCAAAAAGACAGCCCCTTTGCTCCTGCACCCGCGGCTTGAATTATCAGCAATGCAAACTAGCTTTGGCTTCCCGAAAGATCCTGCAGCTTCGCTCGCCTTCCTCTTCGAGCACCCTACACAAAGAAGTCCCCGTTCGTATCCACTCTCTAATAACTCACTGTTTGGCTGAATCCAGCTCCACCAACTTTCCACGATTGGATCAGCGACTGGAGCAGGCGGGGCTTCCACGATCCCTTCGACGACTGCGATGAGTCGCCACCAGGGCCAGCTCCTCCGGTTCCAGTGCCTGCTCAAGTTCCCGCTGTATCATCACCACTGCCAACCGTCCAAGAGGAACCAGAGCTGGCGTGGAACTTCTGGCAGGAGGAGATGCGAATAGAGGAGCAGGATGAGGAGTCCCAACCATCCCAACAGCAGGAGCTGAGCTACTCCTTTTTCAATAGCACTCCGCCCCTTTCCCCCTCGAATCCCTTCCTGCCCTACTTAAGCAATGAGGAGCAGCATCCGCATCCTCCAGAGAAGCCCTCCTATTCGTATTTGTTGTTCAGCTCCATATCAAACAGTTCCCAAGAAGAGCCTCAGGTGGAAGATCATGAGATGGATATTTTAAATGCCAATTTCCATGATTTCTTTACGTGGAGTAAGTTCTTAATTGCCTTGAGTTGAGTTGAGTTTTCTGTTATGGTTTCTGTTGCATTTGGCTCGCTCTTTTTATTGATGCTGTGTTAAGTTTGTGTTTGGTTTTTACTAAAGAAATGTAGTCCTAGCAAGATTATTAACTGGTCTTCTTGTTTTACAGGTGCGCCCTTGCAGAACGGCCATGCGACAAGTCCGCCCAAAGGCGGAAGTGCAGCGATGGCGCCCAGTGAGGATCGATATGCTGCTCTCAAGGATCTCGACGAGCAGCTGAGGGAGCTGAAGGCCAGCGAATCTGCCCCGGAGGCACCCACGCCCACTAATGGCAACGGCCAGGCCACAGATGCCTTTGGTGGTGAGTCCCCCCCCCCCACAGAGTCCTTCCCTTTTTTTGAGCCTCGCTAATTGGGCTCTTATCTTTTCAGCCCTCAACAACAATCCAAATCCCTTCAAGGGCCAGCAGCAGCTCAGCAGCCATGTGGTGAATCCATTCCAGCAGCAACAGCAGCAGCAGCAGCAGAATCTCTATGGCCAGTTGACGCTCATACCAAATGCCTACGGCAGCAGTCCCCAGCAGCAGATGGGCCACCATCTCCTCCAGCAGCAGCAGCACCAGCAACAGAGCTTTTTCAACTTCAACAACAACGGGTTCGCCGTCTCACAGGGCCTGCCCAACGGCTGCGGATTTGGCAGCATGCAACCCGCTCCGGTGATGGCCAACAATCCGTTTGCAGTGAGTATGACGACCGACTGCGTGGATTAGTTCGATAAAAGCAGAAGTGTCGGCAGGGAAACCCTTTTTATACGAAACCAACTAGTTTTGTGTTGAAAGAGAAGTAAATAACGGGTTTATCGGAAAAGTTTTAAAATTATGCTAAAGAATTCGCGCTAAAATTTGATCTCTTGTATAGAATATTTTGTTTCGATCTCTTTTTGAAATTTAATTTGAAATCTTGTATGGTGCTCATCTTTAAAAGTTTAAGTGCTTACAAGATTAATTTGAGAATCTTATACGTTATATAGAAGATACATATCACTTACCAATTTCTCTAATTAACAATTGTGTACGTGATTCAACCCATAGTGATAAACAATATCCCAGAGCTGCGTAATTCTCTTTAATAAATATTAATCAAGCAAACAAGCAATCATTTGCACGTTTGTCTGATTCTCACGTTCCCTAGCCACATTAAATCCAGACAGTAGACAGTAGACGGTAGACGGTAGTCGTTGGATTACCAGCCAGGACTGGTTGGGTCCGGATCGATGTTTGCTAAAGACTCCCTTTCTTGATTTTCATTCACAGGCCAGCGGCGCCATGAACACCAACAATCCATTCTTATGAGACTCGAGCCGGGAGAATTCGCCACTCGCCACTTGGCAGAGGCGCTGAGCCACCAGCCACCAGCGAACAAAGAGCAGAAGCATCAGCAGCAGCAGAAGCGGAGGAGCCGAACCGAAATTAGTCCATTTTACGAACAATAGCGTTAATCTATATATACATAATACACGCCGGAGCACAGTCTCTGTGTACATAGCTCAAATATGTACACCCCGAAGGGCTCCGCCACGCTGACGCTAATCCTGGAGAGGGGCGGCGCACAGCGGCAGCGGGCTGGGGCGTTGATATATTCTTTTACATGGTAACTCTACTCTAACGTTTACGGATACGGATGTTTGTATTTGCCGTTTGCCCTAGAACTCTCTACTTGTACTAAGCGCGCCCATCATCCACTTACTAACATAGCTACTAATCCCAATCCTAGTGCAGGATGCAGTTGGCCCAGATTCTGTTATTTGCTTTGTCTGTCCTCGTAAATGTCTTTGTCCCATTTAGCACTTTCGTTGCGGATAAGAACTCTGTCAGTTATTGATTGTGTGGCCTTAATAAGATTATAAACTATATATTATAACGTACTACTATACATACGGATACAGATTACAGATACAGATACAGATATATACAACTATGCTTTTGTACCTAATGAATTGTGTAATTGCTTCTTGTTTTCATTGCTAATCGTCTGCTTTCCGTGTGCTAAGTTTATATATTAGTACGTGCGATATCGGCCGTGCAGATAGATTGCTCAACTCGCGAGTCAAACCTCGTTTGGTTGCACCCACACCTCACACCCTACACCCCACACCCACGGCAGACATTTGTACATATACTGTCTGATTGTAAGCCCCGTGTAATACCTCCATTGTCACCAGTCCCTTTGCCCCACCCATCCATCCATCGAACCCCGAATCCATGACTCAATTCACTGCTCACATGTCCATGTCCAGATAAGAAGCAAGAATTTTTCCATTTTTAGCCTTAACGTGTCAAACATTATCGAAGCCTTAAAGTTATTTAAACTACGAAAATTTCAATAAAAACAAATAAGATCGCTATCACTGTTTTCTTCTTATTCCTGCTGTAGCTTTCCCCTGAACTTCTGAGTTTTCGTTGTCGAAACAACGGAAAATTTCAAAAAATGAATGAATTACTGGCATACTTTTAGGATAGAGTTAAGTAACCAAGTAACAACCGACTTACTAAATTTTGACAGGTCAGAAAAATAACGATCAGATATTTAAAATCGATCTTTGAGATGTAAGATTACCCTTTTTTAAAATAAGACGATCCTAAGACTCCAAATGGATTCCAAAAAGTATGCTATGCTATTCAAAAACATTTCAAAGTTTTCAATATCCAAATGGGTAAGTACAAAATGCAAGCGCTCTATGTTTTATTTGAATGTATTTTTATTCATTTCCGTTTCGGTATAATTTCTAGTTTGTTCTCTTCGTCTTTAGTACTAGTTGGTTTAGCAATTGTTTAAATTACTATAAATTATTTAAGTTATGTTACGTACTCGTATAATATAGATTTATAATTTAAAAATTCGCGTATGAAAGAAAAGTCGAAAGTCATTTAACTGGCAGCCACTCCTTCCTATCGTTTCGTTTCGTTCCTTCGCTAATTACTTTCCTAGAGCTAAATAAAAACAAAATAATAATCATAAGGTAATAATAAATCGTAAACGTAGAAAAACAAATAATAGCAATAATTCAAAACAAAAGTTAAAGCTGGAATCGCTGCGTTCTACTATCGTAATCGTAATCGTAAATAAGAGTACACGTATATCTAGAGATGAAAGAGTGCCTAGGTTAGCATTGCATCAACTGTACAGTATGGCTTATACGCGTATAAGTCGCCGCCCCGTTCCCTCCTCCGCCACGCCAGCAAACGATTAGATTATGTGTATAATTATGCGCGGGGCAGGACTCCGCCCGGAGATATCAATTGTATTTGTTTTGCGGTCTGCGTGGTTATATCGTAGTCGATAAGTTAATGGATAAATAACAAAAATGACTGTAGGAGCGTATTCCTCACTCTGGCTGTGTGGGTTGAGTGTCCTGGATCCAGGATCAGGATGCCTCACCTATGTATGTACATACACGAAATCGATATCTTGCGGATTGGTTACGATCGTACACAGTATGCTTACGGTTAGCGCGTGGATAATAGACATCGTATCATATCAAATATCATATATCATATCTCATATTACATGTTCGAGTGTTCTGATTCTGATTCTGATTAAAAGCGGACTCTTACTCTCCTCTCTGTGTACATAAGTTTGCTACAACTTTGCTTTAGAATATAGTATAATATGTGCACATGTATGGTATGTAAATATGTAAATGTATTGCATGTTGACATCTAGAATTGCTCAAATCGAATCGAATGCGATGATGAGTTCTTTAGTTTATCGTTTACTGTTCCTCGTTAACATAGCCAATGCGATAATTAAGCGGTAATTTAGTTAATTCAATGATATAAAAGTACAAAAAGGTCCTCTGTCCGCGGCTATATGTACGGGTCGCGTCGAACCAACCGATCTATATACACACGCTGGTCTGATCTGATCTAATCCAAAACTGAGTCCATAATTGAAGATCCCAACCGAACCGAACGGAAACGAACGGAACCGAACTACATTGAACTACACGTCGCGCTGAGCTGAGCTGCCTACAAGTTAGCCTTGGTATATCTTTGTGTTGCATATGTGTGTTGCTTGAATACGGGTAATATGGGTGCTGAGATTCCGCCGCCCTGGTCCTGGACCCTGCTTACGTCCCATTGGCCTTCGGCAGCGACCGCACCAGATACAGCTTCTCGCCCTGCTTGTTTGTGTAGATGGGCGCTCTTTGGTAGTGGTCGACCAGTTGGTCCAGCGAGTGGAACTTCCGCTGCCCGATGCAGTACATGTTCTGCTCCACGTGCACGCGGAAGTGCTTGTTGCGCCCGGGGGCCTTCAACGAAACCGAGTAGTCGCCCATCTGCAAGGAATGGATATATGTTAATATATTTTGTTTTAATAGTCAGCTGGAAAGGAAACTACCACAACATATCTTATAGACTTTTCTTGATTTATGGCCTATGGCTCTACCTTTGTCACAAAAAAAACCGCGTGAGTGCCTCATAAACATTTTATAGTTAAACATTTTCTTGTAGCAATCGTACATTAGTTTACATTTCTCTAACGATTTATATGGCAATTCAAATAACAAATGCTTGAAATATAAGTTGCGAAAGGGAAAGCTCTAGTTATGTTGTGACAGCCCAATCGTGGATTCCACTCACGTTAGTCTCACTGTCTCTGATGAGGAAGTCGCCATCGTGCCCATGGCCATTAAGCACCGTGTCGCATTGGCTCCGGGTGATGGCTCCATAGTACCACGACTTGCCCGCCAGATTGGGCCGCTCAATAGGCTGGCCGGAGGACTGCGCCGCCGGCTTATTGCCCTCGTTGCGTCGCTCCATGGAGTCGTTTCCGCCTCCACCTGCGCCGCCTGCTCCGCCATTGCTGCCTCCTCCATTTCCGTTGCCGGCGCTGGCACTCGTGTTGCGATAGGGCGTGGCCAGGTAGTCGTTCAACTCTTGGAGATAATTGCGTGGAACTAAACCGACTTGGCCCTGATTGTTGCGAGCTTTGTACCAGTCCGGATCGGAGGCGGGCCGATCCACGATCTCCAGCCGATCGCCCTTCTCGAAGGACAGCTCCTGGTCGTTGTTCGACGTGAAGCTGTACAAAGCGACCTGTGTTGATGGGAACACAATATTATTAGCTTATGGAATCTTGAGCTAGTCATCCTCCCATACTCACCACAATATCGAGCACGTTCTCGGCCATGGCGTAGGTGTGGATCTCGCCGTCGTTATCACAATCCTCCGTTGTGTAGTTGCTGGGGAACCAGCCGACGGAGTTGCCGCTCTGCCCACGCCACCAGCCGTCGTTGGACTTCTCCAGGATGAGGATCCGCGTACCCTTGGTCAGCGACAGCTCATCGGGCTGCTGGGCCTGGTAGTTGTACTTGACCACAGCAGTGCCGATGGCCTCGGCGGGATCGGGGGGCAGTCGGCGCGACATGGTTGGACTCTCGATTTGTCGCGAGGGCGAGCAATTGGGCAGCGTCTTCGATCCGGAGCCCTTTTTCACCTTCTTCTTAATGCTGCACGGGGATCAGAGATCAAAGATATTGGTTGTCAGAAAAAAGACGGCTTAAGATAATGATTTGAATTTGGTTAGATTTCTCTGGGGGATTCTGAGGTGGGTTAGACTAGACCTAGTTTGTTTTGGGGGGTGTTAGTGGGGCTATAAGTTTTCAGGGGCAGGGGCTCGACAGACAACGAAATCAAAACGAATTTATTTGTTTCAAAATACAAAATACAAAAGCCGAAAGCAGTTCAAAGTTAAATTACGATAACCAAAGCAAAAGGAGGAGGCGGGGATTCGAACGCGATACGGATACATCTACGGCTACAGGTACAGATACAGATACAGTTTCAGATACAGATATAGAGGGCTTAATTCTGCTGAAATCAGAGCAAGAAGAACGCTTAGGTTTAGTCGGGCCAGGAAGCTGACGCACCTGTCGAAGAGCGAGGGCTTCTCCTTCTTCACATAGTTGCTGGGCACGTAGCCGGACTGATTGCGGCTGTTCTGGACGCGCCACCAGTGCTTCGAGTCGTCCAGCAGCAGATAGCGCTCGTTCTTGCGCAGATCCAGCTCCTGGGCACCCTGCGCCGCATAGTCGTACTTGGCTACCACGTAGCAGACGTCTTCCTGAGATTTGCCTGGGGGCGGGAAAAGTTAATAATGTTAGTTTGGTTCGATAGTTTTTGGGAGGGTATAAAGTACACACAGCAAGAAAAGCACAATGGCCTAGAATCATAGGAATATAAACATCTTTTGCGCTCAAGTAATGAACAAAAATGGAACGCGAATTCTTTAGATTCTAGATCGGTTTTTAACGGTTTGATTTTAAGAAAAGTACACAGTTCGCACAGTTTGAAAAGTAACTTTTCCTAGAATCACAGGAATTTAAACATGTTCTAACCTTAATTACAGAAAAAAATAACGCGAATTCTTCAGAATAGTTAATTTTTTCATAAAAGTAACGCGAATTCTTCAGCACAAACTGGTTGAAAACGGTGCAGCGTTCAAGTCTGTCTGCCCCTGCACCGTTTTCAACTACCTTTTAAAATAAGAATGATCCTAGTTTTAACATGCTCTTCCCGCTGCCAAGCTATCTTGGTGCAGTTGCTCACCGTGCTTCATGTTGCCCGCCATTGGTTGGGTTCCAGCGTTGCCGGCGGCACTGCCACTGGAAGAGTTGCCGCTACCGCTTCCGTTGGCGCTTCCGCTGCCGTTGCCGCCGCAGTCGAGCGCTGGCTGGCCGAAGGTCACACTTTTGTGCTGGGCGCTGCAGGAGGAGGCGGTGGACAGGGTGCGGTGGTGGTGCAGCTGCTGTTGCTGGGAGAGCGACGAGTGGCGCTGGTGGTGGGCAGGCGAGCCGGGCACGGGCACGGGCACCTGGGGACGGTACTGGTATATCTGATTCTGGTTCTGGTTCTGGTTGAGATTCAGATTCTGGTGCTGCGGCAGCTGGGGCGGATGCTGGTGCTGCTGCTGCTGCTGCGGATACTGCTGCGAACTGGCTGAGGAGTCGGGGATGTTGCGCACGAACCGCTGGGGGTGTTCCAACATTCCAGACTGGCTGCTCCTCCGCCGCGGGGGGATTCCTGCTCCTCCAGCTGGGACTGCCCTGGTGCTCCTGGCGCTGCTCCTGGAGGCAAGAGGCGTTGGGGTGGCTCAGTGTTGGTGGACTTGGTTTGGAGTTGAAGTTCAAGTTGATGAGGAGGTTGATGGTTGTTTTGGTTATGTGTTGCTGCAGTTGCTCGCTGGCGCTCTAAGCTGGCTGCAAATCGCCCCTAGCCAATGCATAGTTGCTAGGGGGCGTGGTTTTTTTTTCAGGGGGCGGAGGCATGGGCGTGAGCGTGGGCGGAAGCGTAGGCGTGGCAAACGTAAGCATAAGCAACGCAATAACGCAAAATGAATGAAAGAAAGATAGAAAGAAAGAAAAATGATATATGCAAATTAGGCTTAATTGTTTAGCACTGAAGAAGCTAAGAAGCGTGAAAATGATTAGCTCAAAAAACATACAATGCAAGTACTCAAACACGAAATATCAAATACCGAATACCAAATAGGAAACTCAAACTCAACTCAAAAATTAGCCGAGAGATGAATGTTGGTTTTTGGGGTCAGCGAGCCGGCGATGAAGATGAATGAGTGGAGTGTTTGTGTGATGATCGTGATGATGATGATGATAATGGGGGTTGGCAGGGGTCTGAGGGGGAACCGAGGGATCGGGCCAGTCCAGTTGTGGGGCAATTAAAATCTGTGCAAGTGAAAGTTGCTGCCTCCGCCTGACTCCACTCAATTGAATCCAATTGCCGGGCCAGCGAATGGGTATCCATCGGCTATTGATTCGATTGTGTGTGCACAGAGGCTGGAGAACCCAAGACCCAAAATCTCTGGCCAAGAAATACACAGAAACCAACTGAGCCAATCGACCGCAATGAGTCACAAACAGGAATTGGAGGCGGAATTGGGAAATCGGCTACTTAGCCGAGATTTATCGAGTGACATAAGGCGGCGGAGAAGGCTGTTCCGGCCAGAGATCTCTAGAGCGGCCCACGGGTTCGTTGGCCAGGTCGGCGCAGGCCAGCAGAGAGCAAAGTCAATGTCATAGCCAAGGGCCATCTTGTCTCGGGGTAATTAAAAATCAATAAGTGTCGGCCAAGCCGAGACTTTGACGCTGAGCCACTTTTGGTTTCACTTTTCCCAGATTGTTAGATCATAAGCGAGAATCTGAGTCAGCAGAAAATGCTAACGAAAGCTATATAATATTTTGAGATTATAATACCAAGAAATATCAATTAAAAACGGCCATTACTTTTGTACAGAAAACCGTATCATATGAGATGGTTGTTTCGTAAAATGGAAACATCTCTATAAATATTCTGCTTTGTCAAAATAATCAGATACTCCGTGTGATATAAGATATATGAGCATAATACAGATCACTGAAAACCCTATCAGATTTTCTATTATATAAACTGTTTTATACAAATAAATACCAAGTTAAAAAGCTCATAACTTCTGTAGGTTATTGCATTGGTCTTTGTTAATATAATATTTATTCTTATACTTCCTGTATGAAATTTCGTCATAAGTGCATGGTGATAACAAGTGTTATTGTTTATTTTGCCATCGATTAGTCAATGGTTTTTGCCACTGCCCGAGATACGAGAAAATTCCCTATATAAGTGGAAGCCCAGAACTTGTCGCAAAGCGTTTCACTGTCAGATATTGCTTGAGTTATTGTTTTCCTTGCTCTTTTCTGTTTTTCAGAGGAGAAAGCGGGGAGTGAAACCGTAACCGTAACCGAACCCAGATGGCAACGGAGAAAGAACCCAAAAAAGATTATGTTTGTGCAAATGCTCGAGTGATAAGGGGGCGGTTCGGATGGGATGGGTTTGGGTTTGGGCCTTGGTAAACATGAAACGCTTGGCTGGCTGGCTGCCAATGAACTGAAATGCACCACCGTTGGATTTGGATGTGGATTTTCTTTGCCTGCCGATTGTTTTGTTATTGTTTGCGCTTGCATAAGCCCAACAGCCGAGACATTGACATTACACTGCTGATAAAAGTCAGCGAAATCGGGGGAACAGTGATTTCAATCGAATCTGGGGTATTCGCTTGATGGGAACTTTAAGAAAGTAGGTTATTTGCTCCTAAAAGAACTGATATGATCATTGTTTCTTTAAATCTTATGTCTATGTCTTACTATCCATATTCGACAAGATCTTGAATTAATCTGATCTGATCAATGTTAGATCTCATTAGGATATCTCTAAAACTTATAATTCATGCGTATACACATCATTCCAATTTTACAAAAGTTATTTCTATGATATGATCTTGAATTTAACTGATAAGATTAAGTCATTCCTATCAAATAAACATATGTTATTCATATGCTATGAACTGGATCCAACCTGATAAGATTAATTATGATGCTATTATCAAGAAACATGATGTAAACAATTTCAGATAAAAGTATGGAAAATATACTTCTACATTTGTTTTCAAAGAATTCCGCTGACTGCATAAATGTTTGGTGTGACTTCCAAAAAACAATTAAAGTGACTCATGTGTTATAAATACTTATGATAGTATCGAGGTTTTTCGCTGTGCACTGGTTCATTGTTTTCTTGACAACAATTCGTCTTTCGTCGGGGAAAAGAAAGAGTTGCACGTGCTGTTGGGGGACAGGCAAGCCTACGAGTTTATGAGGCGGAAAGTTTGGTTTCCCCTCCATTGTATTGCTTGAAGATCGGTTCCAGACGAGGGAGTGTAGCCACTAGACCCTCTGGAAGCCATCACAAGCAGATTGGTGGCCCCCCGAAATGGGAGCATTTGGGTCTATAACATTGAGTTATGAGTTGGGGTGATGGGATGATGGGGACAGGCAGGAGGAACTGAAAGTGGGGCAGTCTTATCTGGGGGCGTGGGAGGCAAGGGGCAGCCTGTTTACATAAGATCACTCATTCAGTGGGCTGCAACTTCACTCCCAGGTTGATTAAGTAGATGCTTTCGGCTGGGGAATGGGAATGGGATTGGGATTTCGGTTTCGGTTTTGTTTTTCGTATTTTTTGGGCTTTGTTGCCGAGGGAGTCTGCGACATTTGCCGGCCGTTTCGGTTCGTTTCGATTAGATTCCTCGCAGAGATGCTGCGCAAAATCCCTGCGAGGTGGTGGCTTTTTGGCAGCGAGAGGGTGGACTTCTCGTCCTGCAAAAGGATGGTCAGTGCTGCTGAGAGTACTCGCTTTTGGTACCTGGGAGAGGTTTTGGCAAAATAAGGTACCTAGGTAATATCCCTAGATCTTAGTAAGGTAAAAAACCATGTTATTAGCTAGGTACACAAAATATTTTATAGAACTTGTGTATCATTTCCTATTTAATAGAAATGTGGAATTCAAAAAGATATGTGTACTCATTTTCCAAATTATATTGCTAAATATAAAGGAATTCTATGTTACGGGTTTATTTTAGGCAAGGTAAATACAGTACAATTGTAATCAAATTGATATTAGCTAGAGAATACCAGGTACTACACCTTTTAGGTACTCTGCAGCACTGACAGCTGGTGGCACAGTTAGCGGTAAACACACGACCATGGTTACCCGAAAAAAGGTGATGGGGAGGCGAGGGTTAAGGGTTGCAGCCCGGCAGCGCCACCCACTGGGGTGGTGGACGGAGAGAGCGCGCAGGACGAGAGAGAGAGCGAAGAGAGAGACCCGGAGAGTGGCACAAACAGGAGCTAAAAGGAGCAGCCGAATATTTTGTGTGTACCTACCGGAGACGAAGCGATGGGACTGGCAACTCCTATATTCCTCCTGGATCTCTTATCCTGGCACTCCTTATCCGTATCCCTATCCGTGTCCTTATCCTCGAGCCTTAACCCTTAGCAATCCTTGGCAATGGCAATCGGGGCAGACATGGGTTAAGACACTCAACTCCTGGAAGGGAACTCCTTGCCTGGAACTGGAACGCACTCTATTTCACTTCCACTTTCCACTGGGCTATTGCACTTTACACACACTCGAAAACACAACTTTAATTTTAATACACCTAGTCGTGTATGTGTGTGTGTTGGGCGGGGGTGCGCGTGTGTGTGTGTACATATGCTGCTGCGGCGAATGGAAAAACACACAAGTCCTGGCAAACTAACGATTTTCCAGGCTCCTAAGCACCGCAAGCGTTATTACGTTAATTAGCGGGTGTTTTGCACACTTTTGCAGCGCTGATTTGCGGTTTATTAATTAATTTATAACGATTTTGCCGGAGCCGTTTCTTTCTCGTCCCGTCCGATTTCGATTTCGATTGCGATACTTCTTTTCCGTAACACCGATTGGTTAAGGAGCAGGGTTGCCAGGTGGTGCAAGCAGATGTGTGTCCCTAGCACTTTGCAGCACTGGTTGAAGATATCGTTTTTCCGTTTTATCGATATCGATTTCGTCGTTATTTGTTGTGATTTTGGATTACATGGTTTTTAGCCTTCAAAATGCTTAAAACCCGGGGAATTGCCCTAGGCATCAGCAGATCCTACACCGCCAAGACCAAGAGGAGTGTCCTGGCGCAGGACAAGTCGAAGATCAAGGAGTACTCGCCGAAGACCACGGACAACCACGAGTACCGCGTTTACGTGTGGGGATTCCAGGAGACCGGCGCCTTGGGGCTCCAGACCAGCGTGAAGAAGGCCAAGGAGCGCTACACGGAGATGGTGCACCACCCCACCCGGCTGCAGTTCTCCAACAACAACGATATCCGGGATGTGGCCGCCGGCTACGGCTTCACAGCCTACGCCGTGAAGAGAGACGATGGGGAGACTCTCTTCGGAAGCGGGCTGAACACAGATTCACAACTGGGCTTCCAGGTGAAGGGGCATCCCAATGACCCCGCCAACCTGGATGTGATCATCTACCCCACGGCCATCAAGCTACCAAGGGTGCAGGGAGAGACCGACGAGGACATGCAGGTGAAGAGCATGTCGGCGGGCAGGGCTCATCTGGTGGTCCTCACCCAGAACGGAACCATCTTCACGCTGGGAAACAACTCATACGGCCAGTGCGGGCGCTCCATCATCGAGGAGGAGCGCTACAGCAAGAGTGCCCTGATCCACAGGATCTCCCAGGAGGACATCTGCGGCAAGGAGGACCAAGTGGTCCATGTGGAGTGCGGCCAGGACCACAGCATGTTTCTCACGAAAAACGGACGCGTTTACACCTGTGGCTGGGGTGCGGATGGCCAAACAGGACAGGGAAACTACCACACAGCTGGACAAATAACCCTGATCGGAGGCGATATAGAAAAGGAAAAGATTGTGAGACTTAGTTGCTCCTCGGACTGCGTGTTGGCCCTCAACGAAGCAGGCGATGCCTTCGGTTGGGGCAACTCGGAGTACGGACAGCTGGACGACTCTGAGCACGCCGCGACCCAAATAAACACCCCCAGAGCTCTGAAGCTAACCAAATCCATTGGCAAAATAAAGGATGTGGCTGCCGGCGGCTCCTTTTGCATGGCTCTCAATGACCAGGGCCTGGTGTACACCTGGGGCTTTGGCATCCTTGGCTTCGGGCCCTTTGTGGAGCAGACATCCAAGCCGCAGCATCTACTGCCCCCGCTTTTCGGTCGGAATGACTTCAGCAACGCGACGACAGTGGTGTCCATCGGATGCGGCGTCTTTCACATGGGCGCCGTCAACTCGGATGGAGATCTCTTCATGTGGGGCAAAAACCGATTCGGCCACCTGGGCTTGGGACACAAGAAGGATCAGTTCTTCCCCTTCAAGGCGGCCATCAACGGAAAGGTCACCAAAGTGGCCTACGGCGTGGACCACACCATTGCTCTGTGCAAGTCCTACTTCTAGATTAGGCTGTTTTAACTAGCAAATCATTCAATTTAATGTAAAGTACATTCTAGTCTAGTATTCTTAAGGCCCAGCCATTAAAAAGAAAACTCTTAAAGATCACAAATTCGCGTTTAATACATTTAAGTAGTTTTAAAGAACATTTAGATTAATTTGTTTCTGTCTCGCGACGCATGCTGATAGTTTTCCGGTTGGTTTTTGGTTTTAGTTTTCGGTCGGCAAGTAAATAGCTTCGATCTGAATCCGTTCTATACATTAATTTGTTAGAATAGTTAAAGAGCATATATATAAAATATGTACTTGGAATGCCGCAGTGTGTCTGGGTGTGTACCGATACCTAATCCAATCCAATCTCAACTCGTCCGTTTTCATTCCGCACTCGAGGCTAATACATTGCTCGTATTTGTCACAATTTCGTCGATCGCTTTTGATTGCGTTCTAGGTACATGTTCGTTACGCTTCTTTACTAGGTCTATGGTCTATGATTCGCTAAACTCGCTTGGCCAATGATGATATATCCACCCGGATTGGGGTGTGTGTCCTGCTAACCAGTGGTAACCAGATCTAGGCATGGCTCGCCGAACAGATCTCCTCGATTCGCTCGCTTCGCTAAATGTATAAATCGATTCTAAGTAATAATTTGTTTAGGTTGTGTATTCATATGGGGTGTTGTAGCTTAAAAGATCGATCCTCCTCCGCCGAACCATCGAGCTGCTCAGGCCTGTTGGTTGGCCTCGTTGGCCTCGTAGGCCTCCACCTCGGCAATGTTGGCCAGGTCGTACTCGATGACGCCCTTGCCCATGAACTGGGCGTACTTGCCGGCATCGGGCAGTGGATCGGCCGATCTCTTCGAGACTGCAATGGAAATGGACATAGTACAGGGCGTATCAGTAAGCCAGGAAGTACTCACCCCCCGAGATGAACTTCTCCATCATGTAGACCTTCATGTCGTAGCACTCGTTGGCAATGCGCTCCGAGATGAGCGAGAGATCGGTGATGCGGGGCGTGACCACGCGCATCTGGCGCCGCACGCGCTCCGTGTCGATGTTGTAGTAGCCAGTGCTCATCTTCTTCATGAGATCCACGAAGCTGGTGGGCGGCAGGGTGGTGTCCCGGTCCAGCGGCATGATGAAGCACCTGCCGGTGGTGGTGTCAATGATGGCCGACTGGTTCTCCTTGAAGTCGTGCATGAAGCGACCCCGGCGTCCATCCTTGAAGTCTGGCACATCCACGCGGGCGTAGCCCTCCTCGTCGCTGTCGCCATCCAGTTCGATGTCCTCGCGGAAGTAGTTGTCCTCGAGGGATCCACTGTTCGGCATTGAGGGTCCGAACTCGGGCAGCAGCGAGCGCCAGTTCAGGGAGAAGGGTCCTTCGCTGCGAGGATATACCCGCGCCATCTCCATCGAGTCCTCCGGATAGGGAATCTCGCAGAGGGCATGGTAACGCATGCTGCCGTGCGAGGGAGCGTACACCCGGTAGAGGGTCCATCCGCCCAGGACGCCCAGGAGCATCACGACCACGGCGATCAGGAACAGCAGAAAGGACTTGAGGCAATGGTGCTGCGGCCGGTTAAAGACCATCGATTCCGCATCCGCTTCATTGTCGCTGTAGACGACCTTGGGCTGTGGGCGGGAAATGGGGTTTTAAATAAGGCGATTTTAAAACGAGGGAAATGCAATTAAAGGTAGGTTGTTAGTTAACAGATCTATCAAGAATGATACGTTTTTGGGCAGAAAGGGTGTTTATAATAAAAATAATTGTTACAATGATCCTTAAAATTGGATAAGTAAATACTATCAGAATGTCGATGTATAGCAATTACATTAACTATTCTTAGATTGGCTGTTGTTGTGCTATCTTTGTTTCTTATCAACATATATAACTACATTTTTTGTTCCAGTTAGGAGTCATAAAAAGAGCGATAAGTCGTAGAAAAAAAAAACAAAAAAATAACTGACTCAGTTGTAAATAGGGGGACATAAAAATTGAATTTGCTGAATAATAAAAAATTAAAGACTAGCTTTGCACTTTAACTTTTCTGTCTGTTCATCGCAAAATGGTATTTTGCAGTCCTATGACTAATGCAATCCAAACTGCATCCCTCTGTCTAATCCATATTCATTGCGAAACTACGCCTTTAGCAAGAGATTACTTTGTCGGGTCAAAAAAAGTTCCCCTTGCAACCGTTTAATCAATTGAAAGCATTTGCATGCAGATTAGAGTGGACCTTACTAGGTTACTGGATAAAAGGTCAAAAGAAAATATTTGTTTTCAGTTTTGCATAAACTGGGTTTTAAATATAAAATTATAAATGAAAACTATTATTGGGTGAGAACATAAAACCTATAAAAATGTGGGCTCTTTAAAATCTAAACATATTACCCAAAAACTGCTTGAGAAACTTTAATTTTTAAAAAATATTGCTTAGATATACCAAAAAAAAAATTTATTTTTGAGGTATAAATTATCTACTAGATAAAATATAAAAATAAAAAATCCATTAATAATAGTTAAGGTCCCTATTTAAAATTGGGTATTTACTAGAAGCGCAAGTCAAAACTGCAATATAGACTAAAGAAACTCCGTTGAATGCAGGTGATGGCTGACTGTGCATAATCGTGGCCACCCGATAAAGGCATATAGTATAGTGGAATATGTTAAGAACTCGGAATGGACGGGGTGTTTATGACTGGCCACCTGATAAGGCACGACTTTCTTCGGATACCCACACTGTACAGTGTACACACTTATCGAGGTCACTGTGCGGGGCCAAAGAGCAGAGGCAGCTGGAATTGGGTTTCCCCAGCTGTCAGGGCCAATCTCCACCAGCAACAGGAAGACCAGCCCCACCGCTGACCTCAGGCAGCGAGCTAGTCCTTGACGGTTGACGGGGAGAGCCCAGGAAAGTGAATGGGCACACGTCACTCGCAGGAGGGGATTGGGGACGCGGGCGGGGGCACAAGGACGCCAGGGAGTGCGGGAATTCCAGCGCGAAAAATCGATGGCCTGCAGGCCGAGCTGCTGAGGCTGTATTTCGGATTTCTGATTTCGGACTCCGAATCTGAGTCACCTGCCGCCCAGCACCGCCCACTCGCATCACGAAACTTGTGGCTCTCGGGGCCGAAGGACGACGGACATGGACATGTCGAGGGGGGGTTGACATCATGGACACCCCGCAAGGACACCCCCCGCAACGATTGCGCAAAATAAGGCCACATCTCTGGGATGCAAGTATGCAAGCAAACTCACTGCGATTAGGGAGCCATGGTGCATCAGCGCCTCGTCGTTCAGGTTCATCGGCAGCGGAACCTTCTCCTGGTCCGTGATCTCCCCCCGCAACTTTCCCAGAATTGTCATGGCTGCTCTTGGCTGTTTATTCTCCTTTTTCGATGCCTCCACACGGTCGACTTTGTTTGTTTTAACGGAAAATTTAGTGCGCAATTGTTGACGAACTGAAATCTCGATCCAGACAATCGTCAATCGTCCAGTGTGCCCGTTTCTCGGCAGTTGGAATACCGTTGCCCAGATGTATCGATGCGGAACTGGTGGGGAACTCGGATAGACCGTTGTGCCCGCCAAAAACTAAATTAAAAAATGAAACTAGTTAACTGAAGTTAAGGATGAAAAATATGGATCCATATGTCAAAAAAGTCTATAATATGACACTTTCTTAAAAGTAATAATGTTATGTATTTATAGACCCCCGATAGTTGTTTTGGAATAATGATGCCGAGATATTAATAGCACTTTTCTTTTGATACACATTTTAATTAAATTTTCTTAAGCTATTATTATCTTTTGGAATAATTTGTTATAAACACAAGGTTTGTGAGATCTACCACAACTTGAAAGTTAAAAAATGTTAAGTATCAAATTGGGAAATATGTTATAGGTTGAGTATGGTAAAAATAAAATAATTTTATCAGATTCTCATATTTTGGCCTTTTAATAGTCTTCTTGCATTAATAAAATATTTAAAAAAACTATATAAAATGATATTCAGAAATTCACAAATGATCTATATATTCCTGTATTGACTGAATTTTTACTTAACTCCCTAATAATGATAAAGACTTAAGATATTTAATATTTAATAAGTGGTCATGTTATACTTCTTTCTAAAACCAATTGCTTTCCAAATATATTCCAAAAGTTATTTAAAACAAGACTGACAAATATTTGTTTAGATTCTTATGGAAGTTTATTTCGCTGATAACAAAATACGTTCTACTGGCAGTTTATGAGACATTTTCGGAAAATGCGAGCCGGCTTTCCTAGCATACTCTCTAATCTGAAAATAATCAAAACGTTCACCTGCGGCAGCTGGGACCTTGCGATCTCCGGGCCATTCAGTGGGCCATGTGAACCACATTTCGACCTTTATTTCTGCACTCTTAATCATATCTAATCATACAGAGCAGCGCATCCTACTTATGACTATGCTGGTTGGAGAGGAAGGCGAGATGGCCCTTGGGACACTTGTTGGCGTAGTGTCCCTTGTGCCCGCACTTGTAGCAGGTGATCTCCTCCAGCGGCGTGGGCACCTTGACGAAACCGGGTCCGTGCGGCTGACTGTGGTGACTCGGTGGGTTGTCGTTGTCGTTGCCCTCGGAGTGGCCGGAGTAGCCCGAATGCCCGCCCGAGTGACCGCCTGAGTGTCCACCGGAGTGTCCGCCCGAGTGGTCCATGGCGTTGATGTTGTTGCGGTGCTCCAGACTGCCCACGTACTGCTTGCACGAGTTGGCCTTGTGTCCCAGCTCGCCGCAGTAGTGGCACGTGGGCAGCTTCTTGTGCAGCTGATCCTTGCCCAGTTCCGCCAGCGGGGGCAGCTCGAAGTGCGGATGCATGTGCTTGCAGGACGGTCCCTCGGGACAGAAGCCGGCCAGGTAGTCCATGCACAGGACTCGCCGGAGATGCTGGTGCCTGCAGTGCGGCCCATGGCGGCAGAAGCCCCTCTTGTACCACGGACAGTCCTTGACCTTGCTCTGCGGGTCGATGTGCAGGAAGGGGCACTCCTTGTTGTGGCAGGCATTGAAGCGCGAGTAGAAGTAGCACTCGGGCATCTTGGTCATGTCGTACTCGTGCAGGAACTCGCACTGGTCGCCCTTCTTGCAGAGTCCGCGCAGCCAGTGCTTGCACACGATCGTCCTGTCGCCGCGGATGTGCCGGAAGGGACAGGCGCTCCCCTTGTCGCACTCCTGGCCGTTCCGGGTGATGAAGTTGCAGACCGCCGCGATGGACTTGTCCATGCCGTAGAAGGGCAGCGGGATCGCGCCCACCTGCTCGATCAGGTCCCGCTCCGCCTTGAACTGCAGCCCGCTCACGTTGGCCAGGAGGATGTCCATCTCTGCCGAATTCTGGGATTCTCGGATTCGCTTTAAATTCTAGTAAACAATGCAGTTTCTCTTTTTTTGCGCGTGTTTTGTTGTTCTAGTGCGCAGCCGGCGTTATCGATATCGATAGCTTGCCGGGTGGCAGTGGCACGGGCGGCCATTTGGCTGTTTTATAGCCAAGTTTAGTATAGCTATTTTTTTGAAAATTTAAAACAAGCTAAATTAATAACTGCAAAATCATCTATTAAAAAATGTTAATCGGAGATACTATGAACAAGCTGAACACCAACAACCAATGTACCCATAAAATATTTAATATATTACTGCTTAAATATTGTATTTGTCTCTTAAACAAAAATAATTTTTTATATAAACTTATTTAAAACTTAACATTATCGTAGTTTTTAATTGACTTAAAATTTAGCCATTTAAAAAAATGTTAGCTATTTAGCTACTTTAATCAATCGCTTTTGGCCAGCACTGTTGGCGGTTACATTGTGGCAATGAAATTAAGTATACGCCTAGTTAGTGTTGATGATAAAATGGGCTATCTGCATTTGGACTAGCCAAATGCCAGATAATCAGTTATATAAGAGCTATACTTTCCGCTAAATAAATTTAAGAAGTAAATTCAGGTAAATTCGATAATCAACATCCACCCCCGCCAGCGGTCGATAGTCAGCTGGTATCGATCACTTGTTTACAACTTCTTTTCGCAATGTTTAAAACGTAAGCAATCCGCGTAAAAAACTAAGATTAGTCAACTTGGGAGCGAGGAACCGGAAAATGAGGAGCGAGCTTAGTTGAAGGAACCACCCAACCTACCACCCACAACGTCCACCCACTCCAAAGGTCAAATGCTGCCCACTTACGAGCGTTTTAGCGATCCCAAAAGCGTCTTTTTCCGACTACCCTTCGCAAGATTGGCACTGGTGGCTCTCAGCTTGCCCCTGGGAGGATTCTTCTTCTGCGTGATTTGGTCGCTGACCTTTGACTTCGTCAGGAGCACCTACACCCACTGCGATGTGACCAACTATCTGCCCTCCGTCTCGGCGGCCATAGGGAACTATGAGCCCCAGAAAACCGTTTGGAGGCTGGCCATCTTCCTGCATTTACCACTCCGTTTGGCGGTGGCCAAAATCTACCTGGAGCACTACCGCGAACATATCCGCCGGAGCAGGAGGTTGCTGGGCATCCTGGCCTGCTTCCTGAATGTCGTGGAGGATCTGGCCCTTTTCTGCCTATCTTTCTGGACCTCTGCGGATCACTATGAGACTCACAGGAACGCCTTTGTGGTGTTTATCGCCTGCTCGGAGTGCTATATGCTGATGTCCTATCTGCTGAACAGAAATATCCGGAAAACCGTGCTTTTGCCGCACGAGGAGAAGTCACTGCGGTACAAGAGGAACCTCTTCCTGGTGAATGTGGTGGCCTTTGGACTGGCAGGGTACTGCTTCGTGCGGCACAACTCACATTGCGAGGCGGGAGGTGAGTGGATGGATTCTAGGATCCGACTTTATAAAGATTGAGTTCTAAATAGATGTTCCTTGAAGTACATCTATAGAAAATTTATATCCTAATAAGATAATCCTATTATACAGTTATTAATCAACTTTTATTTCTGCAGTCTACACCTTCTTCGCGTTGTTCGAGTACATCGTGGTGCTAACCAACATGGGCTTCCACATGACCTCCTACTGGGACTTTTACGCCCTCAACGTGGTCTGCGATGCCAAGCACGGCCTTTACCTATCACAAATCTAGACAAATTAAAGATCTATCCCCGCCAGCGCCGCCATATCATCCAGCCAGTCCTACCCGAGTACTCTGTACATACGCGGTATTAGCTTAAGCTCAAAGTTTACTTAATTTTACCAGAAGGAAACTGCTTCCGAGGGATTCCGACAGGAAACGATTCAGTATGACCGGATCTGATGCATACACACGCTTTTAGTTAGGGCTTTAACACGATTTTACGTAAGATTTAAAGTGTCTGAAGGATTTAGGTAAATTCGAACCGAGTTCCATGATTATGTAACGCATTATTTATACACACGCTCTAATTAAGAACAAGACTTTAATAAGGTTATATTTATACACACTCGATTTGCAATTGGCTCTATGGTTCTAGTATTTTGTAAGCATAAAATTGTATTTATTTGAATTCCGATCAATGCCGACTTTGAAATTTTTAATAATAAAATAACTCCGCAATTTTTTAAATTATTAAATTATTTTGTAAACGATTTTTATCACCTTAATATTTATGCAATAATGAAAACTACATTTTTGGAGTTATACAGATTTTGATTCTTAGTTCAAATTGTCAATTTCTGAGTGTTTTACCTTGTGAAAAAATCGCTGACATTTCCGAGAGTTTGCTTGTCCTGAAATGAAGCACTTCGTCGAGGATCAAACCAAGCTGTTGCCATGCTCCTTGAAGGATTTTCAAGAGAGGCGCCATTTTCGTATTACGGTAGGTCCCCTCCTTGCCCTGGGCCTTTTGCAGGTGCCTCTTTGCATGGCTTACAACCTGGTGATGGCTATTAGCACGGACTTCAAGTCGACTACTTATACATCCTGCCATGCCTTCAACTTTTTCCCCACCACGTCGGCGGCTGCCAAGTCGCAACACACAATTTGGGCTTTGGTCTGCTGGCTGGAGTTCCCCTTCCTCATAGCAAGTGCCTGGCTGCAGTTCCGCTTCAACCGGAGGACTCTGCCCAAGCCGGTGCGGAGCTTTGGTTGCCTGATGGCCATCTTCTTAGCGGTTAATAGCACCAGCATGTTGCTGTGGGGCACCTTTGCCCAGGCGGATGGCGACTCATTGCTGCACATATCCATCGCTTTGTCCCTGTTTGTGTCGTGTGCCGTCTACATGGGAGGGTCCTTTGTGTGCGCCAAGTATTATATGCGCGACAGGAATAGGCAGCTGCAGGAGGAGCTCTCCTACAGGTTAAAGAGTGGTTTGGTCCTCACCTACTACGTGTCCGTGGTGATCATGTGGTTCTTTTACTACGTGCACCAGAAGTTTTGCCTTCCCTTGGGTGAGTTGACCAATGGAGGCAGTGGTTCATATCTTTAATCCAGGAATCCCCTACAGCCTACTCCATATTCGGCATGGGCGAGTTCGTCTCCTGCGAGTGCTTCTGCATTTATCTGTGCCTGGCCTACTTTGACTTTTACCACGTCTACATATGCTACGATCAGCGACTGGGCTTCTTTCTCAGCGAGATCTAAACAGTTATTGATTCCTTATAAAATGTATTAAACAGAACAATACCACATAAAAGATAACAAAAAGGGCTAATACTACGTCTCGTAGATGCGCACCAGGTCATCCAGGCTGATGGGATACTGGGTGACTGGACAGCTGCCGTGCTCCTTCATGTGGCTGACGATGCACTTCCAGCAGAAGACGTAGCCGGAAACGGAGCAGGCAGTGGGCGTCTGGATGGGCAGCAGGCAAACGGGGCACTCTCCCCGTTTGGGCAGGGTCTTCTGGACCTCCTTGGGCAGCTCCTTCTCGGGCATCGCCTCCGGATTGACCAGGGTGCCACCCACTTTGCGCCGCTGGTCGTTGGAGTACCACCATTGCACGAACTGCAGAAAGAAGGCCAGCACCTCGAGCATTTTGAGCACCAGATAGGTCCACTGATCCTCCTTGGGAGGCTCGCTGGGATAGCGCAGGGTCAGGCCCAAGGCCCGGAAGATGGGCGAGTGGTTGGAGGCGTACTTGACCAGGTAGAGGAATGTGTGCACCGCCTTGGCGGCATGGAAGGCGTGAAAGGAGCTGAGCAATCGCTGCTCCCAGGGATTTGTGTCCTCGTGCCTGGCGATCCTGCTCCTCAGCTTCCTCTCCACGTAGGGAACGAAGGTCAACAGTGTGGCGGATGCGAACTGCTGCCGCCGGTTCAGCAGATCCCCCGTTTCCGTGGCCGTCCTCTGCAGTCCGTAGAAGCTCTCCCCGAAGGAGGAGGCCCTCTTCCGCAGGTACAAGTACTGCAGCAGCCAGGTCAGCAGCGGCGATAGCTCTTCCTGGATCCTCAAGCTCCCCCAGAGTTTAAAGTCCAGCCGCAATCCAAAGTAGTCAAAGATCTTGCTCAGCGCCGGGTAAATCAGATTGTCCAGCGTCTCCGCCGCCGAGATCTCGAAGATTGACGGCACATTCTGCAGGTTCTGACGCACATTCGCGGCTTCAGCCATTTTTTAGTGGACTAATTACATTAAAAAAAGTCGGGATAAATAAATAGTTTTGAACTGTGCTGTTGTTCTTATCAGTCCTCGTTGTTATCGGTTTTTGGCTTGAAAGAAGCCAAATTTAAAAAACTGGCCTGGCTAGTAATCGCCACTATCGATATCTCTATTGCAAAAATTGTTTTGGTTTTTGCTGGATTTGTTTACATTTATGCATAATATTGAAGCGAAACAATGAAAACCTCTGGCGCCGGCAATCCCGAGGAGCTGAACAAGTCATCGCACAGCAAGGTCAGCAAGAAGTCCACCAAGTCGCGTTCCAAGACAGCGAAACTGGAGCTGGCTGGCAAGAACTCCATTTCGACATCCGCTTCTGGTTCTTCCGCCTCCACTGTGGGCGGGGGCGTGGCACTGGGCAGCTTACCGGCCACGCCCACCCACCTGAACATGGTTACAACGCCCACGACGCCGACTTCCAGTATGGGCAACTATAACATGTTTGATGCCTCATTTGCGGTGGCAGGAGGCGGTGGCCATGGAAATGTAGGCGGAATCGCGGGAGCAGAAGCCTCCGGAAACTCCAGTCGAATGGTACGGGGTTACCCTAAAGTCTAATCTTGCTTTGCTAATACTCCCCTTTACTGCAGGGCCATCAGAAGAGTTATGCCGGCTTCGATCCGCGCAGCATTAAGATCTTTTGGGAGCAGCATGACCAGACGGATGTGGAACTGTCCCAGGACGTGTGCGCCCAGCTGGCGGAGGATGCCTCCTACAAAGTCTGGGAGCTGATCAATGTATGCCAGTCACAATGAATTCTCCTTTACCTCTCTAACCTCTCTATTCCCCCTAGAACGTGAAAATCTACTCCCGCCACTCGGGTGGAGTGGTGACTTACGATCTGGTGAACGAGGTGCTCAAGGATGCTGATGTGCCGCCTATGCTGGGAGCCATGGACAGCGACTGGGACCGCATCGACTACGACGGCAGCTTTTACTTCCACTCAGACAAGATCTTCGAGCTGAGCGCTGAGTTTCAGAAGGAAATCAATCTCTGCTCTCCGGACGATGCGGACTTTCAGAGCATCTGCCCAGTGGAGGATAAGCACACGGATCAACTAAGGCAGTGCGTTCAGAGCCTGGTGACGGCTGCCCTCTTTGCGGACAGCAAATCCCAGTCGGCTGCCATCTGCCACGCCTTTCAGACGCCCCTGATGGGCTCCATCTACCGGGTTATTGTGAGCAAGATGGTCCAGCTGCTGGCCTTCAAGCAGCAGGATCAATTGAGCCAGCGGTGCTGGCGATTGCTCCGTGCCTGCAACTACAACCCCACTGCCAATCACAATGCCTGTCGGCCGGAGTACTTCAACTTGGCGGAGGTGCTCGTCAGTCAGCTGATGGCACCCTACGAGACCATCAAGGCTCCACCCGAGGACCCAGATCCAGGTCAAACGACCAGCATCAAAATGGAGTTCGAGGAGCCACTCAAGATTGAACCGGAGCAGGCTCCCATTCCAGATAATCCGGAAGTCATGGAAGTAGATAAGCAGGAACAGGATCCGCAGATGTTTCCGAGTGAAAACACAATGGAACACACCATCTACAAGCTGCAAACGGAGGAGGAGGAGCGGAATCCCCAGGAGGAGACCGAACATCTGTCCACCTACTTTGCCACTCCAGTAGGCAATGCCCTGGTAGATGAGCTGTGTGAAACAATCGGGCAGTTGGCATCCCAAAGTGGTTACCTGCAGGCAGAGTGCCTCTTCCTGATCAAAAGGCGTCTGGCGAGATTCTTCGAGGGTCGCGATGTTTGCAGTGAGAGGGGTAAACAATACTGACCATGTTTTAGTTTGTTTTTAATTTTTCGATTCCTCTATGTAGACTTTAAATACATCAGCAGGGCAGTGCGAGGGTTAATCGCCCTGGGGGAATATGCCTTCCGGGAGTTTATTCCCTACATCTACAAACTACGCGTCGAGGAAATCCCGGATAGCCTGTGGCAGGACCTTGCGCCGGCTGCCATCTTTCTGGGCGGACGTGATGATCTTTATCTTTATGAATGGCTGGAGCACGGATGCGGGGGAGCTCTGCAACCCTTCATGGTGCACTATGCAAGTAAGAAAAACCTGGATGATCCAGTAAGATCTCTTTAGTAATTTGAAATAATTAAAGGAGCCTTCGAGAAGATGGTAACCAGGCGGTATGTGCGGGTTAAGCCGCCCGCTTACAGAATAGAATCAGTGCCAGGAGTGCGTCGGCTGGAGTGGAGCACTCTCGCAGCAGCCATGTGTCATGGCGACGATCCTAGCAAGGCACTCAAACCGAAGCCCACTCTCCGCGAGGCTTTCCCCAAACTCCAGTCACCCAATCTCCAGCTGAACTGCGCGGGCAACATCCGCTTCAAGTTCGCCGGCTGCAGGCCAATGCTGCTGAAGCCGAAGGTTTCCAGTGTTCCCCATTCCGTGGACTCTCCCTCGTCGACAGCGAACGGTGGTGCGGCTGGTGGAGCCAGCTCAGACATCCTCATTGCCAAACGAAAGCTCTTTAAGCCCCTGACCAACGTGAAAAGGTTTCCGCCCATCAGTGGCTATCACTACCTGAGAATCTGAACGAGGCTGAGAGAAATATTATTATAAGTCCTAGGGGGTCCAGGAGCATACCTGGGGATCTCAATAAAACTAATCTTTCACTTTAGATTTCCTTAGTCCACTTGCTCCAGAAATAATTAAGTTGTTACATTTACTTTAGAAAACAAAACTTTACTCTTAATACATAAAGAATAAAAGACTAAAATGCTTCTTCCTGACCTTGATGACCATTTCCTGATCCCAAGACCGGAACTGGTACTCCAGCCTTCTTCATCTCGGCCACAATTCGCTTG
Source organism: Drosophila subpulchrella (assembly GCF_014743375.2). Classification (NCBI taxonomy): domain Eukaryota; kingdom Metazoa; phylum Arthropoda; class Insecta; order Diptera; family Drosophilidae; genus Drosophila; species Drosophila subpulchrella. The sequence continues at coordinate 25,165,988 of NC_050610.1, forward strand.
TTGATGATGTTCCGGATGTTGGCATTTACATCCGGCAGCAGTCCACCCGTTCGAGCTGCGTGCTCAATCCGCTGGACGACGTCGATTTCGCGGCGCGAGGATATCAGATTGGTGACCAGCGCCTTGTCCATGTTGCCCACTCGCCCGATCCTGCCACACCGATGGATGTAGTCAGAAACGTGGAGTGGGAAGTCAAAGTTGACCACATGTCGTGCCCGGGTGGTGTCCAGCCCACGACTTCCCACGTCGGTGGTGGAGAGCACGTCGCAGTGCCCATTCTGGAACTGCTCGAAGCGGCCCAGCCGGATCTTCATCAGCATATCCCCGTTCAGGTTTAAGCAGTTCACCCCGCTGTTGTTCAGGAAGATGGAGACATAGTCACTGGTGGTGGACTTGTTGCTGAACACAATTAGTGGCCGGCGCTTGGCGACATCCTGCTTGACGAGCGACAGGATTGTGGCGGGACGATCGGCCTTCGACATGCGCAGGAACTTTTGCGTCACATGGGGCATCAAGCGGTGCAGGTGTGGACTCACGACCTCTCGGATGGTGTCCACATCGATGACTTTGTGCAGGATCTCCCTGGTGTTCGTGGGCATGGTGGCCGAAGCCAGGATTAGCTGGGTGCCAGCATCCTCCTTTTGCACCAGATGGAACTGTGGAAGAAGAGAGGGGTCATTAAAAAATCTTCCTATGAAAACCTTATCGAAGACTTACGGGAAATCTCCTGAGGAAGTACGTCAGCTTATCCGTGAATGTGTCATCCAGCAGGGTGTCCGCTTCGTCTAGAACCAGGTGGCGAACCTGCTCCATGCGGTAGATGCCTGTGGTCACCAGTTTGCTGAGCGCTCCCAAGGTGGCCACCAGTATGTCCACCTCCTCGAACTGCGGATTCATCATCAGCTGCTTGGTGTTGCCTCCAAGTAGAGATTGCACCTTCAGATTGGTGCCTTGGATGAGCTTCTCCGTGACTCCAGCTATTTGGGTGGCAAGTTCTCTTCCCGGAGTGAGAATCAAGACTCGGGGAGTGTTGAGTTTTCGATCGGGAAGTGATTCCCTTTGGAGCAGTTTGTCCAGGATGGGCAGTAGATAAGTGAGGGTCTTGCCGCACCCAGTTTCAGCGGCAATCAGGCAGTGCTCCTTCCCGTGGACAATGGGTATTCCCTGCTTCTGGATTCCCGTCACCAGTTTGATGCCCAGTTCGCCTTGCAGGTTCTCCAGGAGTTGCGGATGAAGCTGGAGTCCTGTGGCGGCAAGGAACTCATCGATGGCCTGCATTTCCTGCTGGAGTTCCTCGCCTTGCACGCTGGCATTCAGGATGAAGAAGTCTCCCTTGGATTTGTTGTGCAGCCAGCCCTTGGAGGCCAGTGATAGACTTCCGAACTTGGCATCCGTTCGTTCGTATTGGGTTAAATTGAACTGACTTCTTCTGCAGGAGATTAGGGGCTGATCCCGCGGGTTTTTTGACTCGTTCTTCGTTGGTTTCGCCTTTGGTGGTTTCGTTTGCGTCTTCACCGCCACCGCGGTGGCAAAGGAAGCCGTCTGTCGGGAGGATTGCACCCGGAGCACCACGGATAGGTTCAGCATGGCTCGGATCGGAATATATTACCCAATGTTTTTATTTGCCGGCGAGTCAGCTGTTTTGAAATCGCAAGTGTTGGAAAACACATTTTGGGAAATGCTGCACATGTGGCGGGAACTTTAAAATTAATTTAATCAGGGGCTTGCCTATTTATCATATCTTAATATATGGTAGCTTGCAAACTTTAGTTATCTTTAAATATCTCTTAAAATATAACCATTCGTGTCGTAACATTTATTTTAAATAATGGCAAACAATCTTTATTTATAAAATTAAATTAAACTTCCGGTGGTGGCATATGCAAGTTATTTATGGACCGTTCTATCTCGGTTAATTGTGGCTTTATTTCCTGGTACTGAGCCATCCTCTCCTTTATTAAGTGTCCCACTTTCACTCGCTCAGCCTGCACATCTTGAATACGCTGTCGATTTTCCATGCTTTTGGCCATAGCAATCTGGAATACAAAATATATATTGCATTTAAATTCTTCAATTCTGTTTGATATTTCATAAGTATTATGTGTTACTGTTTTGATACTTTAATCATGAAATATTTTTTGTATTTTCCAAATCCTGATATAAACCTAAGTATCTAAATGTTCTTTAAACTAGGTAGTAATACCTCAAGTTCCTTTTCCTGGGTCTTTAGCTGTCTCTCCATGAAACGAATACTCAAATCCAAACTGTTCATGCGCAGCGGGCGAGTGAGTTCTTCAGGGGACACACTATTAAAGTTCCTGGGGGTTTAAAATAAAATCCTTGAAAAGGGGTTCTTCACCACCACGCTATACTCTGTCTACCCACCACTCCTTGCCCTTGTGGGATGCGAAGTGCTCCTTAAGCATCTCCAAAGTGGTCAGCTTGGTGTCCACATCGTTGCCTGCGAAGAAGCATTGGTTTACCTCGTTGACGATCTTCGTCATGACCTTTTGGGCGGTGTTCACCATCTGTTCGGTGTCCAGGCTTGAGGACTCGTGCTCCTCGAGAATGGCGGCACAGGAGTCTAGATCTGAGGGACTAAACACTAGTTGATCTTCAGTCCATTTCGGTATCAACCTCCTTGCCTACCTCAAATCCGCAAATATCTGTGCAATGACTTCTTCGTAGGCCCGCTTCACCTGGGGAACGATCGCTTGGTGGCGCCTGAAGGCGGATTCGGTATCCTCACCCACGTGATCCATACTTTCCTACTATCCCAAGAAATTGATCTAAACTATTTTGTTTAAAAATTTTTACCAACAAGCATATGTGACCATTTAGAGCTATCTTGAGAATACCAACCCCTACATAAATATGTTTGTAGATATGGAGAAAGGGCTCTAAAGTAGCTAGTTTAGCGGGAAAAAGGCTAAACTAAATATATATTTCAAATTTCCATAGTTAAAACAACTAAATCTAAATAAGATATTATTATCAAGGGTACGAACTTTCAAGTCTAAATTTCTTACTTTTCAGTTCCCATCAATATCTTATGATTATTATATTCAGTACATACCATATCTAAAGATGCAAAATAGAATGGTTTAATAATACAAAATTTGTTATTGTTTAAACAACTTTGAGCGGAATATCTGGAAAAAAACACAGTTAATACCCATAAAACCAACATGCCGGATGAGTAATGTATATTTTTAAAATGGTTTCTTAATTAATAATAATATAAGTTACTATACTATTCGTGCACCTTCAAAATATCCTAAGTTTGTTATTATTTATTTCTAGTGCCGAATTCAAAGATTATTTCACCAACTAAATTACCAAACTTTTCACATGTCCTATCGGCAAGGCAAACTTGTTGCCATCGTCTTGCGGCACTCAATAGAACTCCACTTTCGAGTTTTCAGGAAAAGTTGTACTGCGCTTTTCCCACATCGGGAAAACTTGTCACAATGGAATTTCCTTTTATCTCCGCTCTTTCGAAGGGTTTTTAATTTGTGCAACGTTTTGCCCAAATTGTTGAGGCGGGGACGCAGTTTTTAATATGTTTTGAGTAATTTGTGCACATTTGCGAATTTATATCGCGGCCACAAAAGTTCGTCCTTTGTGCTCCTTTATTGTGCTCCTTGTTGGCGCGGTTGTAATGATGACTTTATGACTTTATTTACGTGCAATAAAGGAAGCGTTCCGCGCGCAATTCAGGTTTGAGCATCGTCGTGCCACTACTTCCGAATATAAATGCGATCCAGGTTAATTTATTCGCTCGCCGGGTCCTGCATTTCCATTATTTTCGGAGCCGAAAAGGAACTCATCTGTGGAGTAGGCTGAATTCGAAATGTGCTACCCTGCACAGAAAAAAAATCATGATATCTGCAACAAAAATCATAGTCTTGAGTTTACTTCTAAAGGTGTATAAAAGTATGCAATAAAAAATACCCAGGTCTCTCGACCAGGTTTAATATTTATTGATGCATACTTTTAGGCACTTTCATGCGAGATTTTAAATCTACAGTGATGTTTCCAACGTATCTAATCAAAATGATGCGTAAAGTGATCAAATTGACCATCCTATGATATTAAATATTCTGCCCGTGTAGCCTGGCCCTCAAATATGCTAAATCCCGTCCAGAATCCTGAGCTGTCCTCTCCAGATTTCGGGGGCGTGCCAGTCGGTGGCCGTGTTAACATACATGTGCTACTCTGCCTGACGCATGTCTTGCTAAAACTCGGCTCTGAATTTGCATTTCAATGATTAAAGTGTTAAAATGCCGGCCGACACATGCGGACTTTTCAGAAAACCCAGACCCCGCCCTCGACCCCCGGATAGTTCCTAATGGCTTTATAAAGCGAACACCTCAAGCAAAATGCGATTTTAATATTCTTATACTCGGGCACATGGTGTGAAGAACTTGAAAATGTTGACTTTTTGTGGTGCGACTGGCTGGTATGCAAATAAGTCTTAAATTCTAAGAAAAAGTTTTGCATACTTTTCTGAATTCAGAATTATTCTAATTTAAATAACTATATATGTTGCCCAGAGCTTTTCGTTTGCCTTGTACGAAATACTACTAAAGTGGAGATTGTTTAAGATACATTTTCTTTGTACTACAAAATTATTTATTTAATTATTTACAAATGAAACTAATGGGAAATTAGACAAGAAAACTGTGCAAAAAGATTTATTTCTAGTTGGACCTGTAACATTTATTTTCTTCAACAACTCCAAGAAAAGTTAAATGCTACCTACATTATTTATTTAAATTTCTATGGCGTGGCCTAATCGAAAAGAAAGAAAGTTTTATATTTGACGTGAGTCTGCCGAAAAGTTATCCGAGTTTCATTTTACTAATCAAAAAGTGGCGTGACGTCCTGTTCTGGGTTTCCCCTGTTTCAAATCAGATAAATCACTCGGCTCTAATTGCTGCTCCATTTTGCCGATAAGCGAGGCCATTAAAGGGTGAAACAATGGACACTGCAGCCTAACTCCAATCTCGTCAACGCCATCTGCACTGGGAGAAATAATTTAAGGAAACAGTGACCAATTAAATGGTTTAAGTATTGAATAATATTTCTGACTACAATTTGTTCTTTGGTTTTTATTGTAAGTGCTTTTCATAAAAAAGTTAATTTTCAATATTTGCATATTCAAAAAGATGTACAATTTTATCGTCTATTTTTTAGACTTTGCCACATTTTATGGTCTATCTTGATTAAAGTTTATTTACATAAAAGAAAGATAAGCAAAATGTAAATATCCAGTTGGTATTGATCTTTTTTTCTCCGTGTGCCACAGTGGACACTGCCTGTCGGCGACAGCCATCACTTTGCGACACTTGCGGGCGTGACAGGATTGGAGGACCATTCTGGGATTTACCGGGGTTAGTGGGGAATATTAGTGGGGATCATTTGGGGGATGTGGAGTGGTGGTGGTGCGTCAGCCGCAGTGCGTGAAATGCATTTAAAATTTTCACTGCATACTTGTCGCCTCAAATTACAGCGCATTTGTCGAGTGGCGCTTTGTGCTTTGTTCTTGTTTTTGATGCTGCATTCAGATGCTAAGGCCACAGCAGAGGCCACACAAATAGAGATATATTGTATCCGAGTTTCGGTATTTGTGCTTAGATTTTTTTAGTAAAACCGTTATCTTAGCAGTGTGTTTTCTCCGTTGATAGCTGTAGATAATTTATAAAAATAATTCCAGAAATTAAGTTTTAAAAAATTAAAAAATAAATTGGTTTGTAAAGTATATGTTTAACTATTAAGCAACAACACCATATATTTAAATCACCCCACTTAAGCAAAATAAAGCATGAATATTTTTCGATACATTTCATACAATGTCTGATGTCAGGGGATTAATAACATATTGGTTAATCAACATATTAGTTATTCCACTAATTAGAACTATTGAACTGGAATGTACCCTGGGAATCGATGGGCAATAGCCGACTGTTTAACTATAATCACATATTTATGTGACCGCAGCTGTAGGCACTCATGCGTGCAGACGAGTTTGAAATGCTGGAAATGCGCTTTAAGCACGCATTAGAACAATGGATGAAACCACAGCTATAGCCATATCTACATATATCTGGATATGGCAGCCGCAGTTCTACCGATTTTTGCGGATTAACACTGCACCAGCAGATGAAATGTAAGTACAATGGCCGAAAGTACCGCCATACAATTGGTATTCATACTGAGTTTCGGCTACACATGTAAGCCGTCGTTGAAGATGCTTCGTCTTCTGTGTCTCGGGTGGATTTTATTCGCTATATGGTATGTGCTATGTGCCACCCAAAACCTTTTGTTTGCTCAAGCTTCTGGAGGAGGGTATCCTTTGCGAAGGGGCAGGGTAAAAGAAACACAAACAAACACAGGACACGAAAGACGGCTGATGGGTTAGTTTACCGATGCGGCTTTTACGGGCTTAACATATTAATTAAACTTGAAGTGGAAACACGAAACCCGGCTGGGTCAACTTTAAATTAAGTTTTAATCTGTTGCTCATATTTAAACAGCCAGCAGGTTGTTGAGTGTGTGGCTGCACTGCAAAAATTCCATTTACTCCCCATTGTGTACCATAAATAGCAAATTGAAAGCAGGAAATCACATTCGTTTAAAGCTGTTGAAAATGTTTGAGGCCAGCAGATATTTTGATGGGAATTTTTCGAAAAAAGGAATAATACGTCTGTACAATTTAAAAATGTTTAACTGCCCATTGATGGGAAAACCTATTTATTAGTCAGGCTTTAAAGGCTGAAAAAGAATTTCAATTAGTTGGATCACTTGGGTTCTCTGTGTAGCAGCCTCAAGGATACTTAAACTGTGCGTGCGGTGTGCTCGTGTTTTGTTGTAAGCCCCGATGTTCCGGCTCTGCATCTCTAATTGAAATTGGTCATTTGGCACACGACTTCCAGCGACCGACGACATGGAGACTCAAGACTGACGGGTGACAGGCGACAAGTGACTGGCAAGCAACGACACGGGCTCTCAACTCCCGACCTGCACAGAGAGAAAAGCTGGAGTGATATGGAACAGGTCTTACTAGAATGTAAATATATAAAGGTTTCAATAAGTATGCAAGAAAAAAAGTGTCATCTTTACAAATGAATGAATGTCTTTTGTGCACACTTACCCTTCCGTACAACCTTCTTAAAAAAAATCTATCCCATTAATATTATCACATCTGAACAATGAAGGATTATAAAAAATTAAATTATTATTGTTTATAGGTATGCAATGAAAAGGTGTCTTTACAAATGAATGAATGTAGCATACTTTTAGACTCCTTTATAAGTGCCTTACAAACATCCGTGAAACCTTCTTGAAAAAAAATGTTTTATTAATATTATTATATCAGAACAATAAAGGTTTTAAAAAGTAAGATATTTAAATAAAACATTAAGGTATTCAACAGCATGCAAGGAAAAGGTGCTGTCTTTACAAATGAATGAGTGACTTATGTGTAATGTAGCATACTTTAAGGCACCTTTATAAGTCGTACAAGTCTGATTTCAGTTTGACCCTCGAAATCATAAATGTCTTACTTGCGAATATTTTTTTCTGTGTCGCCTTCCCTCCCAAATCGAACTTGTAGCTCCTCCACCTCTGCCCTTTGGTTAATGCAGTTAACTTGGATTCCATTCGTGTCCAGGAGAAATCGCATAACTCTTCGCCGGCCAAATCCCATCCTCACCTGCTGGGACACACCTGTGCGGATGGATAGGCGGATATGGACGCGGATGTGGGACTGTTCCGCTCCGGCAGATTGACAGCTTAATAAATTAAAATGCATTAAGTGGCTGGCGTAGATTTGCGGCAGCCATAAATCTTTCACCCCTAGCTCTCTAGCTCTCTGGCAAGGGAGCCTTGGCTTTGGGCTTAAATATTATATTGTAATTCAAATATTTATGGCCATCAGCGTAAATAAAACTGTCTACTAAACATGGCTTGGGGGGTTCCCAGTGATGTATGTGGCTCAGGTGAGCGCCGCCACCTGTCACTTTCCCCCGTTTTCCACCCCCTAAGCTCGCAGGGCAACAAATTCTCACGCACTGAGCCATTGACACGGGCTGCTAAGCTGTTGAAGTCGGGGTCCTGGGAACTCCGACCTTCACGAGGCAGCTGCCAAAAAAAGAAAACAACGCCTGAAGGTTGGTAGCCCCGTCCAAACTGAAGGGGGATTCCCCTCCAGACGGCGAGGAAATCAAATACATGCAAAATAGCTTCACTTTCAAGAGCGATGCATATTTGTCAAGCTGAAATAGCTGGGATTTGACTTGCGACGGCGGATAGTGTGTGTGTGGATAATGGAATGTGTTTAGGCCTTCGAAATACAGAGGAGAAAATTACATATTATTAGCGGGTTCCAAAATGTATGCAACCATATCATTTAAGTACGTCAGACTGTTCCTTATTTTAATGTATACTTTTAGACACCTCTAAAAGAGAATTCAAAACGCTAAGGAATTTTTAACAAAATCATTGTAAGTTTGTAGGTAATGGTAATTAAATATGATAAGCAAAAACATTTCTTTGAAGCCTTCCAAAATCAAATGTTGGACTTTTACTTGTGCATTGCACTAGATCTGGTGATCTATCTAAAAAGAGTGCAGAATTAAGTTTTTGGCTTCAATGAGTTCAAAGGTTCTCCAGCTGAAAATATTATATTTTTTTTCGGTGCAAGGCAAGTGTTGCCTTGACTCCCCAAATGTGGGGGCGGAAAAGGAGGCAATGCAAACGGGAATCGACAAATCATAATAATCATGGGCTTTCGCATTTGGCTGGCCGTATCTTAACATTTTATGGAATTTCTGGAATTGCGTGGGTACATTCTGGGTTGGCCACTTTTGAGGAACCCCCGAAGTCCATGGTTCGAAGTCCCTGACCGCTGGTATGTACACACAAACATATCTGAGCGCTTCAATAAATTGTCCGTTATCATTTTCATGTTTTCGCACTGACAACGGTTGGTTGTTGTTCGGGGTCGTTCGGATGGGTCGACGGGGCGTATGAGCAACGTCAAGTTGGCTCGCAAGATGGAAAAACTGCTATGGATTGTCCGTGCTTCCGAGGGCGTGGGATTCCGTGGGTCTCCGGGCTCCGTGCTGAGCCTAATTTGCCGGAAATAAATGTGCAGCGATGTGTGCGGACTTAGGAAGCCAAGGCGGTTCGCGTCTAGTTCTGGGATCGTATCGGGAAACCCGAAAGGGAGTGGGTTCTTAGCTGGAGGCCATGCATCACCTCCTTTTTCCGTGTCCCGGCGAGATGGAGTGCTGGTTATTATTATTGAAGCGCCAGGAAATTCGAAACTTGTCAGCAGTTGCCGGAAAAGGCAATGAATGGAGGGAGGTTGGGGGGATGGCAGGAGCTGACGCAGTCCTTGTGGCAAATCGAATTCCGTTCGATAGCATTCACCGTGAAATTTGAGTGAATTGAATGAAAATTAAAGTTTAAAACTCCCCGTGATGTCGGATTTACAGATAGGATTGGACAACTGGAGCCAACTCTAAATAAAAGCCAATGAACGCGTCACTGTCGATTAGTAGCAAAAACTCATTTGTTACGTGGAATTTTAGCTTTCTGTTTAATGATAAAACTCAATTATTTTCAGAATTTATATCACGGAATTTAATGATAAATTTCATTTCCCGTAACTTTCAGATATCCAATATATTTTCCTAAATTTTAGTTGGAATTAAAGCCATAGACTGTTAACGAAAAGTTTTCCCAGAGATAAATTGTAAAATATTGATACGTTGGCAAAGCTTTTACGAGATGGACTTCCGTCCATTTCCTGCTAGTGAATCGTGTTTGCCTCAACACATTGTTAAAGTATTTTAAAGACTCGCATTTGTGCAAAAAGAGCTTAAGGATTCTGCAGAGAAGCTTCTGGAGGAGGAGGAGGCGAGTCCTCCAATAAGTTTAATGGCTCCTGTTGACGTTCATGGAAAAGTCCGCGACATCGATAGTTCCTTTGGAGCCGGGGAGTCCGGGGAATCCGGCGGATTGGAAGCCATTAGCGGGCTTGGCCAGATTTACGCTTGAGGAGGTGAGAGTGGGAGGAGAGTAAGGAGTGGTAGGAGAAAGCCAGCCCAGTCAGCATCACTTTCACCGCCACGGTCGCCATCAATTGTTACGTTAGCAGCCGGAGCTTGTCGACAATCAATCAGTTGCCTCCGCTCTCCGGCTCTTTGCATAATTAAAAAGTATGCGTTATGTCGTTTACCTGGCGCTTATTTTGGTGAAAGTTCCCCGCGGAGGTGCCGCCTCAGCAATCCCGACAGGGAATTTAAATTACAAAGGCATCCGCTTCCCTGCTCCGCTGGCTGAGTAAGCAATACTCCGCCACACCTGACACCAGTTTTACCTGTACCCACCCCACCTCCGTCCCGATTCGCCGGATGTCATCCATCCCACTATAGTGTTGGGCGCAGATTCAATTAAGCTGATGAAACGACAATTGTCAAGCAGGCGGCATCAGTGTTGCCCACAAATCAAATGCTGAAAATTGCTAAAATAAGTATTTTAGAATTTTGAAATAAGATAATCAAGAAATCACTATAAATTTAATAGTGCTACGTTTTTAAAAATATTCTTATGTCACTTATAGAAGTGTACTTAAGTATGCAACTCAATATTGAATTCAAAAATGTATTTTTCACTGCATACTTATAGACACCTTCATAAGTTAATTAAAAGCCTTTCAGGTTTTTTGGCTCTTATCCACAAAGATCTATAATTTTAAGTAATTGTTAAAGTGTTAATAGTTTTAGAAAGCCCTCGTTAAAGCCATTTATCCATCCCCGGATAGCATCACTGTTCAAACATTTAAAATCCAGCTGGCTAAGGAGCTTTTAACGTCGCAATAAAATCAGATTCCGTGCTCCACGACGACGTCTCCATCCGTTGTCCATCATCGGATGGGCATTCCATTTAAATACGTCGCTGTCAATTAAACGACACCATGGAGTGAAAAGCGGTGGGCGGTGGTGCAGTGATTGCACCACCCACTTTCATCCACGACGGACGGAGGACGAAGGACGAAGGACGAACGGAGTTAACTCAATTATGAGCATCGATGGACATAACGAGCGTTGGATGGACACGTGTAGTCGGGTTATTATTATTGGCCCAGTATGCTGGATTTAATTCCATTCAATTGGTCGACGAAGATTGCATCGGCAATTGAATTTCCCCCTTCCCGAGTTCGAAGTGCCTCTTTGCAACTAATTGCACGGCACAACCAGAATCGGAATCGCCATCGGAATCGCAGTCACTGGGGGCACCGTCACATATAATCGAATCGAATTCGCATCGTTGGCAAATTGAATAAGTGGATGATTTGCCACGACACTTGCTAGGCTGCTCCTCCAGGAATTCGCCATCCTCCGGGGCAATTAGTCAATCAACAGAAAAGCAACAATCGCGATTCCCATTGAGAGCAAACAAAGTTCTCGCGGGGCGAACCCAATTATACAAACAGAAAACAAAACGGATCCTGGGATCCCACCATTGTGGGTATAAGAAAGATGGTGATGATGATAGTACAGCACTGGCGATATTGTTTACAAAATGTAACCCTCAGGAGAGCCCCTTAAATCTGTAGAGATTTTAAATTCATGGCACAAATTATTACGGACTTATAAAGGTGTCTTTAGGTATACAACAATAAATTTTTTTGATTAAGCCAGAAAGACTGCTACAATATATTTTCCTCTGCATACTTACAGACCCTAAGCAAAAAAACTTTTGGGAACTTTGATAAATGATTTTTCCGAATTCCATAGTCCAGGACCCTCTATTTCTCCCTGTGTAAGCCCGGTTATCCGGAGGCCTTGCATCCGGCGTAATTAGTGCACTCGAAGGTGCAGTCCGGCTCACTTGACCGTGCTCCTTTGTTCGAAAATTCTCGCTTCGGCTGCTCTCCTTTTTCTGGGGATTTTCTCGAGTGCGTTTCTCGCTTTTCTCGTTTTCCCTCTGTTTTACCCTGTTTTCCCGGCTTTGGCGCCTTTGTTGATTCTTTTAAATTTCGCCTTTCAATTATTTTATGCAAATAAGCAAGCGAAGCGCAGATTATGCCAGCTTGACGGGATTCTCCTCCTTCATCCGGCTCCTTAATCCTCCGTCTCGAAATCCGCCTGCTCCGTTTCCCTTTATCCCCAGCGAGGCGAGAGAAATCCGCTCGCCAAATGAATTGTTCGGCATTGTCGTTTTCCCGTCTCAAAAACGGACCGTAATCATCTTAAGTTGCTCAAATGGGTTTGTTCATTTCGAGTGTTTTCGAACAACTTCAAAAATAAAGCGATTTCGCCGTAATGTTTGGCCATTTTCCCTTGCTTAATTGGAGCTCCTCGGGGGATCCATTTTGCCCCATTTCTCGTCTCCTTTCCCCTTTTCCATTTCCTCTCGTTATCCCCGATTCATTTACCCATTTTATGGCAATGTTTGATTTTTCGAGCGTTTACCCGAGTCATTATTGTCGGGCAACAAGTCGTTTTTGTGACTCGCCTGGCTTAAATAGTCAAACTAAATATTTTGCGGTTCTTAACGCGCATTATCCCGCATTTGGAATCCCATTAAATATGTATGATATTTTCTTTTAAAAGCTTATTAAAGCGTTTTATGCTTTGCCATGTTTCAGGTAAATTTTTCTTATTAAATCACGAAACTAAGCAATTAGCGGTCTTAAATGCACATTATCCCAGCTTTGGAGTGCCATTATAAATTTATGTAATTTTCTTTTAAACACCCATTATGATTTCCCATCAATTTCTGCTGCTAATTAATCAATTATAGTGCTTTATCCTTTGCCACCTCAAATTATGAGCTCCCCAAGGAATTTGTGAAGTATTTATGAAGCCCCCTCTTTGCTGAAATTTAATTTGAATTATCAACGTTGAGGAGAACTTGTAGGTGTCTCAGGCAGACACGAATGCATAGAGGGAAAATCGGACCCGTAGAGGCCTTCAAAGGTGTTCCACCAGGTGAAGGATTTCCCTCTCCATTTTTCGTGTGTGTGAGAGAAAGGAAAATAATTGAGATGTCGGCAGAAATGTAAGTGGACTTTTATTGACTGTTTTGCTGCTTGGCTGGATGACTGAACGGCCGGAGGGACAAGGTCTGCTCCTCACCTTTCTCCGACTTTCTCCTGGCCCTTTCTCCCCTTCTCGGGCAGCCTGCAATGTCCTTTTCCCCAGATATCTGGGCTATATCTCATTGCGGCCGCAACAAATGGCGTGCATCGCCTTTGTCTTCGATTGGAAGGTGAAAAATGTGCTGCTGAAAAATCGATAGATTGACTTGGCCCCCATTTTCCCTCCCTTTTTTGGCTGTGATTGGGTTAGTGTGGCTCTTTAAGATTGGCCTTCAGTCGGAGCCACGCTCACGTACACATTTTATGCTAATAACAATAACAGCGAAAGCGATACCAGGCCAGGTTGCTGTGGGTTAAGGGATGTTGAGGTACCCATTATAATATGCGAATAATTCATTTAAATTTTCTAATCATATTTTTATTAGGTGTGGTTGCTAAATAAAATGGTTGTTTATTGGCTGTAATAATCAGAAATCTATCAAACTTTAAGTTTAACAAGCTAAAAACGTTGTTTATAATAAATATTCAAAGAAATTGTATTTCACCACATACCCACTTACAGATTTAAAGACAATTTAATAAAAACTCATTAAATATCAATTATCAAGGTGTTAAAAGTATGCAGTAAATAAAACATCAATGTACTCCAGATCCGAAATATTATGTTACATACTTTTAGACACCTTTAAAGTTATTTTAACATTACGTATATGTATTCTATATTTTAGTAAAACATTTTATTAAAGTTAAAAAAAAGGTTAATTATCAATTATCAAGGTGCCTAGAAGTATGCAGTAAATAATACAGCAATGCAATCCAGATCCGAAATATAATGTTGCATACTTTTAGACACCTTTAAAGGTATTTTAATACGCATTATATATATGTTTTATATTATAGTTAAATATTATTTTATTAAAGTTCAAAGAAAAAGGTCGCTTACCTAAATACCTTTTAGGGTGCAGACTGTACGGTATCGGAAGCATCAGCTGAAGTGCTCCGTTTCCCGGGCAGCTGCAATGGGTAACTGAAGCCGGGAATTGCCGTTTTACCTGCCACGTCGGCCATATCGACGTTGTCGCAGACCCATTCAGCGATATTCTTGTCGTCCTGGTCCCCTGTCACCAGCCCCCTTCCACCTCCTGATAACCTGAGGGTCCTTAAGCGTCGTCGAGTGGCAAGTTGGGTGTGTTTGGGATGTTCGGGGCCGTGCGGTTAAATTGCGTCAAACATATTTGACATTTTATTATATACGTTACAGGGCAATATCGCCAGATATTGCTGGTTCCGTCACACATGTCCCGCCCCCTTTGGCCGACCCTGTGATGACTTCAAGTGTTTTTCATTAACTGCTGCTTATGAATATTAAATTAAAAGCGCCTTTCTGCTGGGCAATACGAGAAACCAGAGACGGAATTCAGGGCCTGGAGCCTAGAGCCACCTGAAGGTCGAAGGTCGAGGAAAGCCGCTTAGGAGCTGGAGAATGGAAATGGGAAACAATGCCTAAGACGCCGCGTATTAAAAGAGCTGCCCCAAATTGAATTTTGCGCCAGACCGGAATAAAGCTATTCGACGTCTCGTCGCGAATTCAATTGCAGCTTTAAGGGTTCTTTGCCTTCTGCTTTTCGCTCGAAACGCGAGAAGATGCAGCTCATGAATTTCAAATGAAATTAAAAACGTGTTCTCTAAAAATAATAATGCCAGAACAACAGCAAAGGAAACAGAATGGCCCGGAGAAGAAAAGAGAAATAGTTGCATCTACTTGAAGCAGCTAAAAAAGGAGGATGGCAACGAGGGAACTTCAAGATTATTCCACAGCACGCCAGGATTTAGTGATGTAAGCTTGCCTGTTTCCCTGTTGGTCAGCTCCCCGGGATTCCCCGCAGTCTGTCCACAATTAAGTCCGGGCAAATAGTGAGTTTCGACCATTCTGAGTGGCGTAGGGAAAGGACGCAAGGATGCAAGGACGCAAGGATGCGGCAAGGATTCAAACGAATTGGTAGACTTCTGGATGGCCAGCTGGCACAACATGTAAACACATCAGAGCCATGAGTGCTCGACCAACTGCAACTGTCATTCGGAGATGGAAACGTGATTTCGGAACCAGGATGTGATTATAGTGGTAATTTCATTGCTTATGGTATTTTCGAAAGCAAAGTAAGGTGAAATTGAAGGTAATACCTATTATATGCTTTTCTGTTTACTTAAAGTCTTTTTTCTTATACTTAATACTTTAGAATTACTTATCAAGGTGTCTAAAAGTATGCTACATTATTTTTGAAGTCCGGCAGCTCGTCAGATTTGTTACAAAAGACCAAGGTTTTTTTTTTCTGCATTCTTTTAGACCTGAGTTACTTCAAAATATGTTTAATAAAATCTATATAATGGGCCAAAAAAAGTATATAAAATCTAAATTCAAAATAATTGTATCATATCTCATTGCTGCAGTGTAAAATCACGTTGTCATCTTCGCCGTGCACACACTCATTTGGAAACTTGAATTGAGAAATCTCCTGGCCACGCCCCTCCCCCCTCCGCCCCCTAATGCCGCCCACTTGAGACTCTTGAGGCAACTTTTCGGTTACTTGAAAATTCAATTTTACGCAATATGCGCAAATCACGATTAAAATCTGGTGCGTGCTTTTCCATTGCATACTTTGCGGCTGTAAGCGGGCTTTAAAAAGGGAGGGGGCTTTCCCTCATTTCCCTGAAGCTGGCGGCCAGGAAAAACTATGAAAATGTGTTTTCAAATTGCGAAACAATTTGTTGACCGTAATTGAACTTTGTCGTCCCCAAAACGCACTTCACCCCCCGCCATTCCCCTGGTCACCATAATTGTCGTAAAGCAAACTTTTGGACGCTCATTGCGAGGCTCGTAAAAGTTTTGCCTCGCCTTTCCCCACTTTCCCCGCTTTTCCCGCTTTCTTCGCGCACAGCCTGCGGCGAATGGTTGATTTCTGTCTCTGTGTGCTCGCTTTTATGTGCGTGTTGCGGTCGGACCAATTTATAAGGCTAACCGCAAATTACCCTCCCCAGGAACCCAGAAACGCCGGCAGATGCAGATGCACAGAGACAAATATTAGCCTATCAACAGTTAAAAGGGCTCAGGTGCAATCTTCTGAGAAACTTGGTGGGTCTTAGCTTTAAAACATTGGCTGTTTACAAAAAGTTTGGATTTGTGACCTTGGGAATATTTGCGAAAGTTAAAGCTATTTTATTTTAATAAACATAGAATAAGAAACAGAAATAATACAAATCTATTAATCCAGAGAGGCTTCAATTTTATTTAATCTTATACATTTGCTGATGATACATTTTGATTATGAACTAAAAGTTCTGAAAGGCAGTATCTCTAATATCACGTGGCGTATACATAATGTCATGTTAACGCTTTTTAAATGTTTAATACTTTGACTAAAAACAGTGGAGTAAAACGGGAAACAGTGTTTATTAATACATATTTTATGCCAAGAAGCAAGATATGTTAAAAATATTATAAATTTTGCTGATAAAATAAATGTGTCACTATTAGTACATGGCATATACGTAATGCAATGGCAAAGCATTGTAAATTATTTTCTCTTTAAGACCAAACAAAAAACAGAAAGAACAAAAGCTATTGTATTTAGTCTTACCCATGAAAAATTAATGTTATTGTGTAAGCAAACTGCTATATTATTTAATATTTCCATCGGTATAAACCCATTATATCCACACCAGCATTTAATATTTTTTTGAGTGCTGGGAAAGGGCGTGTCGAAGAAGTACAAACAATGCACAGTTGCCTTTGAATTTGCCCAGTTTTTGTGGTGCATTTGCATTAGGTACCCCTCTTTTCCCGGGATTTGGGCATAATTGTCGGCACACGCATGAATATTTCAGGAGTAGCTTTCGGGGATTTTGTGGACCAAGTAGATGAGAGGCGGGCCAAGTGCGAAAACCAAATCCAACTCAATGCCAATGCAAGAGTTCTGTCTCTCGAAAGTTTTTCGGCATAATAATTCATGCCTCGCCTGCCTTGGCCACAAATTCCGAATGCAAAATGCCGATAATTGGCACTCTTCGCCCTGCCAGCGACAAGTTTTCCCCTGTTTTCCTGTGAGTGCTGCGCAGCCAGTCGGAAAATGCATTCTCCACCGCACCCCCTTTCTCTTGTCCCCTTTCCCCGACCGTTTTGCACTCAATTGTGATGTTTAGTCGCTCGTTGTCACAGGCACAATGCTCCGATGCCACAGCTCCTCCTCCACGGAGCTGCTTCCTCGACTTTCGAAGCTCACGGCACAGTGGTCGATAAGTGGATGGCTGGGAGGATGGGAAGTCCTGGTTGAAAATCAAACAGGGTTCAAACACGTTTTGTTCTTTGCGAATTGTTCCTAAATTATAATTCTAAAGTGCCACAGAAATCACTGAACTTATGACTCAATCATCAAAATGCAATCAGAAATTCCATTTTTGGGATTGTGGAATGTAAATGACACTACAATCCTTTTCAAAGTCTTAAAAAATGTTTTTAAGGACTTTTCAAAAATTTTATATCAATCTGTTGTATGCCAAGCTTTAAAAGTGTCTAAAAGTATGCAGCAAAATCATATTTCCGAACTTCCCGATTTTTAAGAGATTAAAAATTACAATATTGCTTAAGTGAAAATATTATATTTAAAATAAAAATATATATAAATATTGTATTCAAAAAATAAAACATTTAGTTCTTTTACGAAACCTTTGACAAGCTTTAATAAAATGCAATTTGGACAATGCGAACTGAGCTCATTTTTCTGAGGCACGTAACCTTCTACATAATTGAAAGCCCCTTCTACGAAAGTGTGCAATAAAAGCCTGCTGCAAAGCCGCCGAATCCCCTCCACAGAATCCTCTCAAATGGAAAAGTCAGCCACTTTTGGTAAGCACTGTGCAGTGGTGTGAACAACAGTTCTAGCCCGGAGGCTTCGTTTGTGCCGCCTTCTATTCCGCCCTCTATTTGTCAGGCGTAATTAGCCGCAAAGTATGCTATTTGAACAATATTGCACATTGGCTATCACCATTGCCAGTCCTTTTGCCACACAGTTGCTGGTATTGAGACATTTCCTGGCTCGACCAGTAATGTCCTTACACAGGACAAAAACGGGTGGTGTTTTGTCATTGGGTTAATTTTTAAGGGTCGTTTATTTTATAAGGTTTAAAAATATAAAAATACTAAAATCACAACTTAAATTTTATTTATCCAGCTTAAGTTTAAGATATCTAAGTTTATGATACAGTAAATAATCCTAAATTAGTGTGTAGTGTAGTGCTACCCCCTACTACATTTTGCTTAAGCTTACGGGGGGCAAAGGGATATAAATCCCATGATATCTCAACCATTACTGATAAATTGTAACACAAATTTACCAAATTTCTACATTTTATTTCTCAATAACTGCAAACTCATCTGCCAGTTAAGTGTCTAGTATAATTTGCATATATGTAAAGAGATAGCCCTGAGTTGTGTCGAATTTGCTGGAGCGTGTTTTCCAGTTCGCCACTTGTCTCTCTGTGTCCTTGGCCAAAAAAGCCACTTGTGTTAACCCATGCCCAGCCGAAACCACTTGCTTTAACCCATTGATGGCTGCTCACATGAGCAGACCACTCAAATCGCTCGATGGCCGCACAATGCAACCGGCAAAACAGAACAGAACAGAAACAGCACTGAATTGGGGGAGGAACTATATGGCATATACCATATACCACCCTATAACTATTACAAAGGCATTGCTGACGTGTTTTTTGCCTGGAGCAGGACTCGCAGGACTCCTGGCCGGTCCTGCCCCCCGGTGAGAGTGCAGCTGTGTGTGTGCGGGGTGTGTGTGTGTAAAAAATACCACAATTTCAATTTCAAAGTATCCTTTTAGTCAAAAGGAAATGACATTTACGCGCTTTGTTGTGGTTTGCCCATGCATAAAACATTTTTAGTTTAAATTTTTTATGTTTTACCCCACTCACTCCCACCACACCACGATTGTTGTATTTTTTTTATACTTTTTTTGTTCCGTATTGACGCACTTGCAGTGGGCGTGGCACCGCCTGAGGGGCGGCACATGTTTGTGCGGAGAACCCGGGCTTTCGAGTCCAAAGGAACCGGAGAACCAGGGATCCACGGAACCGGAGGGAAACCAAACCACACAAAGCAAGGCGACGACGACGACGATGGCGATGACGACAACTGCAACAGCAGCTTAAAACTCCGACTGCCAGGAATGAGAAATATTTATGAAAATTAAATTCTTCTTCGAACGCAACGGAATTGGCCTTGGTTGGCGCAGAAAGGGAAAGCAGCTGCCTGCTCCTGGTTGGGTCAACAATTATACACGGTATTTGAGTATGTTTGGGGTACTATTTAATTTAATGTAGCATTCTAACAGCACTTTTAGCTAATTTATAAACCAAAAACTATGTCTGAAACACTACCATTCTATTTTTGAATTTATTCTTAGGCACTTGATATAGGTAATATGACACAAAAATACTTGAAAATGCAATTTCAGATTCCAAATTCAAATATAATTGTTTTTCATATTTATTAAGTAATTTGGAACAGGTTAAATTTTTTTTTTGGGAAAGTTGTGAGACCACTATGCCAAACATAATTTAATAATGAAATTAAGGCTCTTTATACTTACAGAAAAATAAAAGACTGCGACTTAAAGAAAGAGGTACTGAAAAAGGAGTTTTTACCGATTTTTCCAGGTCAGTTCAGTCCGAAAGCGCTTTCCAGGCCAGTAAATACTCGGCATTTGGCTGCTTTAAATATATTGAGCAAATCTGAGTGTACCTTTAAAGGCAAAAGACTCTTTAGATGGGTTTTTTGAAGTGGTCTACAGATTGGTGTGGCAAGGCAACATGCAATTGCCAACGATGAATGCAAAAATCAATGCGTCGCCTCAGGCTTTTCCCACTTTTCCCCCTCGAACTTCCTCCCTTTCTCGGCGGGATGTCCTGGCAAAGCACTGCAAATGCGCTTCCTGTTTCCTCCAGAAACTCGGCGAACTAGAGGGGCAATGGAGGTGCGCTCTGACATTTGTTGAATATCAACAGGAAATGCAGTGAATAAACACGTCGAGTTGTCGAATCGTCGATTGCATGAGTTGCATTGTGAGCTGCGGGTTTGCCTTCGCCTCCGTTGTCATTGTGAACTGCACTTCGAGAAAGACTAGGAGACAAATGGATTAGAGAATATTAAATATTTAATATAACAATGATAAAGTTTTGAAACAAGAAACGTTTTAAAATCATTTAAAGAGGTGCCTGAAAGTATGCAATGAAATACTTTTTAAGATTCTTAAAATATTGTTGCATACTATTAGATACTTCGGATGATTTTAGTTACCCCCTCGATAAATATTTCTTAAATGTGTGTTCCAAATGCACCCCAATTGCTTTTTAGTGTACCGGAAGAGCGTCCGAGGGGCGGAGGAGCGGAGGGCGCTGCGGATGAGACGTCCGTGCATTCAATTCGATGCCATTCAGCCCGATTCCGCCCGATTCAGCTCTATGCGAGGCGATATTCGATTTGAATGGTGGCGGAAGTCTCCTCCGGGCGGCGGCCAGCAAATAATGCCAAATGCATTTTCGATGACTGAGCAGCGAAAACAACAATTGGAGGCGCTGCACAAATTTGCATTGCAGCCCGTTGCGTAATTGCATTCGTCAAAAAACAGCGGATGGCGAATGGCATTCATTCGTTTGTTCATTTGACCATTTGTCCGTTTTATTCATTCGCACACTCATGAGCCGTGCAATCAAATTAAATTCCGGGCTAAAATGCTTTTCGTGCACCAAATTGAAGGTGAGCCTCGAACGTGGGCAATCAAAGTCGCCCTTTTTGGTTACATTTCACTGGGACAGGAGCGACACCACCATCATCTCCATAAGCCATCATATTTTGTCCATCCGTTCGTCGATCCATCAGTCAGTCAGTCAGTCAGCCAGTCAATCATTCGAATCGTTTTCGTTTGCGTTTCGTTTTCGATTCCAATCAATTTGTTTGGCATTTTTGGCTGCCAGTTTTTTCCCCTTTTCACCCCCTCCACCCTTTTTTTGGCCTGCAAACACTTTTTGCTTGCTTCTATCGATTTGTGCTGCGAATCAGAAACAAAAAGTGTTCGACGTTGCTTGTTGCATTTTTAAATAAAGGTTGTTCGACGGCAGCCAAAAAGGGGTTAAAGGGCAGTACTGACTTTGGCACACTTCCGGTCTGATTAGATCCATCTTCGTCTGGTTTGAAATGCTTGTAAGCGTGCTCAACTTAAAAACTTACCTGTGGTTGTATTTCAAAGTAATATATGCATGATTTCTAATGATTTTCCAATGTTTCTCTGACAGAAACAGAGTATTTTCTAGTCGTTATTCTACCAAAAAATCAATTTCCCCAATTACTGCTGAAATATTTCATTGTATTTTTCTTTGAAAGTTTGCTTCTGGTGTTTTTCCACTGCACTACCCCTTCAATTGGTCGAATTTATTTATGAATTTCGAGCACTGAGCAAAAACTAATCTCAAAGCGCATCTTTTGCGCCTGTGAAAATATTCAGAGCGTGTTTTATTTTACCTGCATTTTGGAGCACACAATTTGATTCATTGACATCATTGACAATATTTCTGCCTCCACTTTAACTCAAATAGCATTTTCTATTTTGACTACAAATTGTATTGTAAAATTCAACACTGCCACTCTAAATCCTATTTAGTTCATCCTCCGTTTTGATATTCGGAAAAATGGTTAAATTTTGAGTGCTTATCTTGAACATGAGATAGCCGATTTCCCTGCATAAATACGAACAGAATTGTAAGCCTGAAAATACAGAAACATGTTTCTCGTAAATTGCATGTCAATAAATCCAACAGGAAGGCAATAATCTTTTAAAAATACAGATTTTAAACTGTATTGTTTCGTTTTGGTATTTTAAGATACGAATATAGTAGTGTTGGGTTGTGGAATTACTCTGTAAAGATTTTAAGTTTGCAAGTAAAACTTTTCAGATTTCAGTTTATTCTCAATTTAATGGGGTAATTGTGTTTAATGTTTATGCACTTTGAGTAATTGGCGGTGCTTTGAAAGGTGTCTAAAAGTATGCAACAGTTTGTGAATTTATTCCAAAAGACATCGTAGTATTTTCGCTGCCTACTTCTAGACACTTTAATAAGTGAATTTAAAGCACTAGGGATTTTCGTTACTTATTATAGTATAGTATATCTGACTTCACAATTTAAATATTAATAGTGGGTATTTGCCATACGCTGCACCGTCCTAATTGTGTGCAATTACAGGGTTTAAGGAACTGCACGCTAATTGACACTTTGCAATTCGACCGAAGACTCAATCCACAAGTCCCCGGGGTTCGAAGGGGAGGAATGGGTGGCGGAGAAAGTTTTCGCTTTCTCCTTGACTTTTTTTATCCTTTTTTATACGTTGCAGGCGGCAAGTTCTGCAGCAAACATCATTTTGTGGGATGCGAGTGGGGGGAGGGGGCGTGGCAGGATGTCTGACTGCGCTCATTGAGAACAAAATGCGAAACTTTTTAATTGACTTTTTCAATTACAGTTTAATTTTGTTGTAAGAAATGTTGGCACTGCCAATTGAAGTTTTCTCAAGCGCATACGTAAAAGGCCAAAAACGAGAAAAAAGGACCCGAAAGTAAGAGAGATGGGGTGGCTAATCTATCATTGTCCACTGGCCAACTGGCAAACTGGTGAGCTGGCGAGTGTGTGTGCGGGCAATTTGCAAAACTTCACAAACACGCACCAGGCAGCCATCAGCATCTTCAACTTGGCCACTTTCTGGCACTGCCCCGTACACTGGCAGAAAATACCTATCATTTATTTTGGGATTATAGTTAGAAGGTTTAAAGATCTGTAAGCAAAAGTCTGTAAAACCCTTATAAAGGTGTCTACAAGTATGCAACAACACATTATGCACCTGAAAACAATTATTTTTTTACAGCATACTTCTAGTCACTTTTAAAATTGCTTTCAAAACCTTAGTTATTTCTGTGGTACACCCTTTAAAAATATTTAATGTTAAACTCTTTCTAACAAGAATTCACTTTTTGGTACTTGACATTTTCTTTAGGTGTTCCGTTTTTGCTACCGAATCCCATTCGGAAAATCTAAATTTATCTGCAACAAATTTCGTTGCTCTTTCCTTTCGGACATGAAGAAAAAGGCCAAGAAAGCACGCCAACTATGCATAAAGCTGGGAAAGTGGATGGGAATGCGGGTGGCAAAGTGAGAGGAGGCGTGCTCTAGCAAGATTGCATCTTAAAAAACATTTCCTTCGAGCACTTTTTATTATGCGACCCGAAAACTGGTCAAAGTGAAAAAGTTTTTCAAGTCCTCCGCTCGAGTAATGGAACTTTTCATTAATTTTCCAACTCTTTGCCCTTCGATGTGTGACAGGTAGGTAATTCCCGTACTCCCAGCCAGAATAATTTGATATGTGCACTCTACGGAAATCTCGAAATTAGCCGCAACATGGAGTCGCTGTCCATGGAATTATTCAGCTGACCTGCTGGCCAACACATGATGCATTGTCTGCTGATGGTTTATTATGCCAGGGGTTTTTTGTGCCGAAACAAACATGTTACATTTATCTTGCCGGGGATGGAGCAGACAAAAAACGAACAAAGAACAGCAAAAAAGAAGGGGCTTAAGTCAGAAGAGTCGGCAGATGATTACCTTAGAATTGCGTACCGGAAATTACTTCTCTATTTTTATCAACAACAATCCGAATCCTCAGGATTTATAAATCTATTGTAAAGGTTTATAAAAGTATGCAGTCAAAAATGTTCAGTCTTACGGAAATTATTCATTAAAATTTCGAATACAACAAATATTGTATTGTACCATACTCGTTGCCGCCTTATAGGTTATGGGGATTTCAATATTCGATATTCCAAAATAAATATAAAATGTTAAATAAATATTCAAGCCCTAGAGGCGTCCAAAAGTATGTAATGAAAAACTGAACCTTAAGTCTTTCGATATCATAGAATATTGTTGCATACTTTTAGACACCTTTAACCTTTTTTCTGTCAGTCTGAAACACTCCTTACCCTCCGGATTAGAGGGTATCACAAAGGCAATAACTGAGATACGAATGCGAATACGAGCGGAGAACAACAAAAGCCCACGATGAATGGCCTGGATGGCAGGTGGAGCCGGCGGGTCAAGACCCGGTCAAAGCCAACGATAATGGCCGCTGGTGGAGATTGAGGGGTTAGCCAGAGGATTGGGGGCCCAGTTACAAGGATCCGACCTGGTGGCCCGCACTCCGGAGTGCCTCGAATTAATCCCAGGCGTACACTTTGGCCTCTCCTCGCCAGCCGATTTTAATTGAATAACTACACGAACGAAATGTTATGTTGTGTTGATAAGGCGATAAGATATGGCACCGATCCCAGGGGAGTCGCTTCCCGGGGATGTGTCCTCACAACAAATCACGGGGATTCGAGTGGAAAGCGGATGGGCAGTGGGATTGTCTCTGGATGCGTCGGACAAATGGCATAAAATAATGTATAAAATGGGGGTTTGTTTATCTCTTCCAGCTTCTATTGTCACCTCATGTTGTTTGTGTTCTAGTTTCTGTTATTTTTTCCTTCCTTTGTTGACACGTTGATAGTATGTATTCCCAGGAAAAGCCGGCTTAAGCCCCCATTTACATACGATCTGTATGCATATGAGGGGTTTTTGGGGAGGAATGTTTATGGGAGAACCCGCTCATAACCGCAGATTGCCACTTGATTTGTCCTCTGCCTTTTATGCGCCTCAATCGCATTTGTTTTGGCTTTGTCTTGCTTTTCTGTTTTCCATTGTTTTTCACCGATTTCCCTCCAGTTCCGGCTTTTCCTTTTGACAGACAGGCAGACAGACAGCCGGAGGAATGCAAAATCAAAACGAATCCTGGCTCTTTGGCCCTCGGCAGCTGTAATCACCGTTGTGAAATGTGTGACATGCGATATCTATTATGCAAATATTGGCAGGCCACAAATCCACAAATCCCCTTGCCCCGATTGCCACGCCCCTCCTGCCTGTCATCAAATAATCCCTGCTTTACAACCTCCTGTTAAATAAAACGAGACTGCACTTTGCTCTAGGTATTATTCACTTGTAAAATGCTACATATCTAATAACCATTCATTAGGGAATTCAATTTGAAATTCAATATATGTCTTTAAATGTTGTTTGTTTAGATGAAAACCTTTAAACGATTTACCTTTTCTGTACCCTGAAAATAGTTAATTTATTCGGCTGGTGAGAGACTTGTCCCCTGCTCTTAATCTTTATTTCAAAACTGTTGTTTCTGTTTTTAATGCGCGACAAACTTTTATGATAAGCCTGCCTCGTCATCGTGGGGAATCCCCCAGTTTTTCCCCAGTTTATGTTTTTCTTTCCTGCAGCCATCAGAAATTAGCGTCCATTAATTAGCTGGCTCTGCTGGATTGACGTTAAGTTGCTGCCCCCCAGTTTTTCGTGTCCTCTGGCCTTTGCTCTTTGGAACCCTTGATCCCTGGATCCCAGGATCCTGCGGTTGCAACTTCACAGGGGGTCAAAAGGGGGCAGATTTTTGGGTGGTTCTCGGCCCCTGCAGATAATTACCGCAGCATGTCAAAGTTTTGAGCAGCTCATCCTCAGTCCTCCTGCTCATCCAGCTCATCCTGCTCATCCTGCCCACCTCACAGGTAATTTATCTTGGCTCCACTGGCGGCAATGCTTTAATAGATCATTTGCTGCATCATTGCGCATACGCCGTGTGAGCCCCGCCGCCGTTTCCTTTGTCACTCGGCTAATCCTTTGACTTTGGAGCGAGGAGGAGTCCTGCCCGCCGGTTGTCACGTCGCTCTGCTGGATTTGCCTCCATTTTTGCGCACATCCAGATACATCACTGTCTGCGGCGGAATGCGAGTCTCCATTAAATGTGGGCCACCGCCAACGGATGCCAGCGAAGCCACTGAAATTCTGCCACCAGCGAAATTCTCCGCTCGTTTGCGTTTTATTTTTCATTTTTCGCTTGCGTTTAGCAGACACCGAAAAACCTCAAAAAGAACACCCTATCTTAAAGCTCGCCTGATAGTTGGCCACCATAATTCTATTATGGCTGTTAAGCAACTTTATTTCACATTGTTTATGCCCGACGCCAGTCATTAAGACAAAACTACAGCAGAACTCTTCTGGCTTCAACTTCGGCTTTTCAGCGCGTTTCACTCAAGCTGCTCCCCCAAACTCAAACTTTTGCAATGACAAATACGACTGAAACGAGTGCACATAAATTTAAATTTAAAGTTTCGTACTTAAAGTAAGCAATCAGGAGTAAGATTACACCAATAAATTGTCCAATTCAGTTTATCAAGGACTTTACTGATGTAAAATATATATTATGCTTTCTGCTGTTGAGAAGTTATTTCGCTACTGAAGTCAAGGCATATCAAGGATATTATATATTTTTAAAGACAAGGTTTATTCTTATTTTGCAGAAATATTGAATCTCTTAAATCTATAAAAAGTTTAAAAGGAAATTTTATATCTGAAATTGTTTAGGGACAAATAGTTTGGATAGTTAGGTTATGGAATTTGACCTGTAGGGGGGTAGACCAAATGTTAGTCGGTCCTTGGATGCTGGCTACCTTATGGCAACTATATCTGTACCCCTTATTTTGCTACTCTTTGGCTTTCGTTTTCATATCTGCTGGCTGCCATTTCGCATTTTCGTTTTCATTTTTCCGCTTTGTAGGTCTCGCTTTCGCATTTGCCCTTGCCCTGTCTCTTCCCGCCCCTTCTAGCCCCTTTCTAACCCTTCTAACCCCTTTCCAACCCCTTCTACCCCATTTCCAACCCCTTTTAACCACTTTCTAACCCCTCTTGACCCATCATCAGCCCCTGTTGTCCTCCTGTGGATGTCGCGTTGGCTGTCATCATCAAATTACGCACGACTTTTGTGGCTGGGTTTTGTTTTTCGGGCAGCAGTGTAGCCAAATGAAATTGCCCTTAAGGGTAAATTTTACTTACTCTTTGTTTTTAGTACTAACTATTTAATAAAATGTATTACAAATTTCAAGTTCACACAAATCAAATTGATCGACTTATTTGCTTCAAATTTGAACCTTAAAATTCCAGTTATTGGTTAGAGATCAAAATCGAATTCCCAATTCTTAAATTTATAAGATTTGTTTTCGTTATAAAACCCGAGCCTCTCACATTTTGTGAAAAGAGTTGTACTTAAATGGTAGTATACTGTGGATGAGTCTGAATTTGAAAGCAAATTTGTAAAAAAGATTCATGTTTGAAAGTAATCAGTTTTAATAATAAATTCGTTACAAAGATTCAGATCTTCTCTAATGAAAATTAATGAAAATTGCTGTTAGCCCCTAATTTTCTTTCTTCGCTCTTTCGGTTTTTGTTTACTCTGCTGATAAGCCGAGATCGCTCTTTTGGGCTTTTGGCGCTCTTTCATATCACAGCCCCTGGTCGCTCTCACTTTCTCTCTGATAAATCACGTATACGCCGCGTCGATCGCCGTCTGATGGCAGTCGCCAACGAATCGCGCGCGCAAGCAAACCGCCAGCGAAACGCATCTCCGCCTGAATGGAATAACGCCTGGATAAAGAACCCCATAACGCAGATCTCGAGATTGGGTAACCAGTGACCAGAGACCAGTCACCAGTGACCTTTGACCAAAATGGCCGCGGCAATGATGAGCGATCGCGAGCGGGAGTCGATCGTCAGCAATTTGACCAAGGATGTGCAGGCCCTCAGGGAAATGGTGCGGAGTCGGGAAAGCGAGCTGGTCAAGCTGCACCGGGAAATCCACAAACTGAAGGTGAGAATGGGAATAGGGAGAAGGTGGGGAGAAGTCACCAGAAAGGTAGGGGAAAACATAGGGAAAAGCCATCCATCGCTGTCTATCGCATCGCTTTGTTTGCTCTGTTTTTGTTTGCTGCCCCTGGAGGTTCAGATAAGCTCAGGAGCTTCCACACAGACCGCACTATTTTTCGGACTAAATTCGAATTCGCTTTGTGTATCGCAGAGATACAAAGTATCTGCAAATACACACGCCGACAGGGAGACACCGACCCCTCCTCTATCGCAATCACATCGTTATCTGGGCAACAGCAGCAGACTCTGCCCAGATATCAGATACACCCCGTATATTGTCTACCATGCCTACCCCACTGAACCGCAGGGGAGGGGGCCTGTGAAGGGGGCTAACCCATGCCCTTGCTAGATATTCATATCTATCTAATAGCCCCCTTCCCACCGCCTAAACCATCCACACATATTTAAACCGTAAGGCAGATTTATTGAGCCAAGTGATTAGCACTTCTTGGCGAGATCTCATCGTCGTGCACAATTTTATAGCCCAAAGAAACGAGTGGAAATTCGAGACTTGCGACTCGCAGATACTCGGTAGCCACTTCTCAAATAATCTGGAAGCCGAAAATCATTTAATTTCCATTATCTCACTAATTGGGGCTGTAAAAAACCAGAGAACTGTGGCTGCAAAATTGCTAATATTAAATAAATTAGAGGGCGGCTTGAACTGCTTTCATGGTTGAGGAAAGTATTGATGAGGCAATGGACCTAGCTAAAGATATATTATATTAGTAGGGATATATATGTGAAAATAAAAACCTTTCCATTTTCCAGAAATCCGCTCTGTAAAGCATAATCATGATTGGATAAGATTTCAATTTTCCTTAAATCTTTGAGCATAATTTAAACAGTGAAACATTGATGGATCCAAAAACTTTTCCTTGTCATAATAAAAATTTTCCTAGCTTAGTGAAATCCCCATCCGCAGAGAATTGTATCTTTAGCGAGATGTAAAGCTCTTCGGCACTTAATTCCACCGCGAGTGTGCGTCGCTAATTGCCGGATCACCTCCAGCTCGAGCATTCCCCTCTGGCTCCCCAGATCTCGCAGATCCCCAGATTACTTTGTGGGTAAACAAAAACACAAAAAGATACATAGATAATATAGTTCCGACCGGGGCAGCACGCGCATCTCGAAAAACACAAAAAAAAACAGAAGCAGAATCCGAAATAAAAGAGCGGGGAGCGAGAAAAAAGGAAATGTGAGCTGGGCCAATGAAGAGTGTTTTTGAAATGCTAATTTCTATGCAAATAATTTGGAAAACAAGCAAAAGGTGGTTGGGGGTTGGCGATGGGAGATTGGGCGGGGTGGTAGGGTGGTAACACCTCGCCCTGACATTCGGCTTATCATGTTTACCCTCTGAGCTGGAAGCGGAATTGGAACTGCTGAGCCCGAAACTGGAACTCTATGACTAGGTCTACTTTCTGGCTTTCTGGGTAGGCGCCTCGGATCCGGATTTACCTTTCGGCTACGACTTTATCTATGCCGTTTTTGGGTCACACCGCCAAGGGGAAAATTTAGCATTCTATTTGCGGACTGTGATAAGGGAGTCACAAAATACGCACCCAATTGGCATACACTTGGAAAGAAAAGTTTTTGGAAAACAATATATCGAATACATCATATAAGTTAGCCAGGATTCACTTTTAAAGTCATATATTTTAAAAATCTATACATGTTAATATGTATCCCATAAAAAAATATATATTTGTAAATGTGTATGCATTTTGATCATGTAAACATACCTTTTACTAAATTAAAACCTATTGAAGGTACTAGGATTCCATTAATCTATATTTAAATTTTTTTGCTCACGTGCCAAAATCTTTGGATATAAAATGAAAGCTCCCTGTGTATTCCATCCCGGCATTTGTCATCGTGAAGGCACGTGAATGCCATCCGCAGTGGGTCACCTAATTGAGTTGGGCTTGGGTGTCGAGGGAATCACGCGGCCCCCTCAATTGATTGGCTCACAATTGCCGGGGAATTGATTAAAAGACGCATGAAAATTGTTGCTCCTATCTCACCCACATCCCGACTCGCATCTCCCTTCTTTTTTCCAGAGTGTGCTCCAGCAGACCACCAACCACCTGAACGTCACCCGGAGCGAGAAGGCCAAGATGAAGCTCTACTCCTTGCCGGAGCAGTGTGGCGAGCAGGAGGGCAGGGAGCGGGATCCGCATGTGTGCAGCTCCTGCGGCATGGTGCTGCCCTCCAGTCCGGAGTTCGCCCTGGAGGCGCTGTCCCTGGGACCGCTTCCCCACTCCGCAGCTTCCTCCACGGCCTCTCCATCGGCATCTCCCTCTCCATCGACGGAGGAACCCAGGCCAAAGGCCATTCCCGCTGCCATCAAAAAACAAGGTGTCTCCGCCGAGAGTTGCGTGCAGTCCATGCAGCAGTCCTACAGCATTCCGATACCCAAATACGACAAGGATTTCAGGTAAGGTTCCATTTGAACATTTACTATCTATCTATCTATCTAAAATTTCTTAAAGGGGGTTTCTAGACAGAACGTGCAATAGGATATATTCCACACGACTTAAAAACGCAATTATCTTAAGTTAAGTTAAGTTCAACTGTTTTTTTTTTTTACAAAATGTCTTTTCATAAAAAAAGCATATAAATGGACTAAGCAAATCTTTTGAAACCTTTGCGAATCATATACCTTTTAAAAGGCTATTTTTATTTAACGTAGGCCCTAAACTTGAAAAGATTCTTAGGTTCCTGTATTTAAGGTATCTATTATATTGATTTGTTATAGTACACATTTATTTACAGGATTAAGACTAAGACTAAGAAACTAATTTCATATTCCTTATCTTCCCCAGTGCCAAGCAGCAGATCAAGGACGCCATCATGGACAACGACTTTCTGAAGAACATAGACGCCTCGCAGGTGCGCGAACTGGTGGACTCCATGTACTCCAAAAGCATCGCCGCCGGGGAGTTTGTGATCCGCGAGGGCGAAGTGGGTGCCCATTTGTACGTCTCCGCAGCCGGCGAATTTGCAGTGATGCAGCAGGGCAAGGTGCTGGACAAGATGGGGCCGGGCAAGGCCTTCGGGGAGCTGGCCATCCTCTACAACTGCACCAGGACGGCCTCCATTCGGGTGCTGAGTGAGGCGGCCAGGGTGTGGGTGCTGGACAGAAGGGTCTTCCAGCAGATCATGATGTGCACGGGTCTACAGCGCAGGGAAAACAGTGTGAACTTCCTGAGATCCGTGCCCCTGCTGAAGAACCTTAGCGAGGAGCTGCTGGCCAAGATTGCGGATGTCCTGGAGCTGGAGTTCTACGCTGCAGGCACCTACATCATCCGCCAGGGCACCGCCGGCGATAGCTTCTTCTTGATCTCACAGGGCAATGTCCGGGTGACACAGAAACTGACCCCCACCTCCCCGGAGGAAACGGAGCTGCGAACTCTGTCGCGGGGAGACTACTTCGGAGAGCAGGCTCTGATCAACGAGGACAAGCGGACGGCCAACATCATCGCCCTGTCACCAGGAGTGGAGTGCCTCACTCTGGACAGGGACTCCTTCAAGCGACTGATCGGCGATCTCTGCGAGCTGAAGGAGAAGGACTACGGGGATGAGAGCAGGATGCTGGCCATGAAGCAGGCCAGGGAGAGCAGCGAGGATGAGCCCAAGCCCAAGGAGCAGCTGCAGCAGGAGTTCCCCGACTTGAAGCTCACGGATCTCGAGGTGGTCAGCACTCTGGGCATAGGTGGCTTTGGTCGCGTGGAGCTGGTCAAGGCCCACCATCAGGACCGGGTGGATATCTTCGCCTTGAAGTGCCTGAAGAAACGACACATTGTGGACACCAAGCAGGAGGAGCACATCTTCAGCGAGCGCCACATCATGCTTAGCTCGAGATGTCCCTTCGTCTGCCGATTGTATCGCACTTTCCGGGATGAGAAGTACGTCTATATGCTGTTGGAGGCCTGCATGGGTGGCGAGATCTGGACGATGCTTCGGGATCGCGGATCCTTCGAGGACAACGCGGCGCAGTTCATCATTGGGTGTGTCCTGCAGGCATTCGAGTACCTCCATGCCCGCGGGATCATCTACCGAGATCTGAAGCCGGAGAACCTTATGTTGGATGAACGCGGCTATGTGAAGATCGTGGACTTCGGTTTTGCCAAGCAGATCGGAACCAGCGCAAAGACGTGGACCTTCTGCGGCACCCCGGAGTACGTGGCGCCCGAAATCATCCTGAACAAGGGTCACGACCGAGCTGTGGACTACTGGGCGTTGGGTATCCTCATCCATGAGCTGCTTAACGGAACGTGAGTAACAGAATGGATATATGGTTTTTGAGCTACCCTATAAATTATTATCTTTATGGAACAGCCCACCATTTAGTGCCCCTGATCCCATGCAGACGTACAACCTCATCTTAAAGGGCATTGACATGATAGCCTTTCCCAAGCACATCTCCCGCTGGGCCGTGCAACTCATTAAACGCCTCTGCCGCGATGTTCCCTCGGAGCGCCTTGGTTACCAGACCGGGGGTATCCAGGATATCAAGAAGCACAAGTGAGTAGAAAACCCAGTCACTTATAATTTATATCATTAATATGTTAACTTGATTTTCTTGATATATTGTTTCTCAAGTTTTCGAACATATCAATTATCTAACTAAACTGATAATGGATTCAATCGAAAGGAGTATTGTTTCTTATCATTTTTGTATCGGTGTAGTTTGATAATACTTAATTGATTTTTCCTATCTTTCAGGTGGTTCCTGGGCTTCGACTGGGACGGCTTGTCCAGCCAGCTGCTGATCCCGCCCTTCGTGCGACCCATTGCCC
The DNA here is from genome assembly GCF_014743375.2 of Drosophila subpulchrella. Classification (NCBI taxonomy): domain Eukaryota; kingdom Metazoa; phylum Arthropoda; class Insecta; order Diptera; family Drosophilidae; genus Drosophila; species Drosophila subpulchrella. Next base: position 25,198,811 of record NC_050610.1, read on the forward strand.
ATCCGACGGACGTGCGCTACTTCGACCGCTTCCCCTGCGACGTAAGCGAGCCGCCGGACGAGCTATCCGGCTGGGATGCGGACTTCTAGGCCCATTCCACCTCCTCCCTTGACTTGGTACTTCATCACTCTTTAGTTTACTGTAGGATACTTTATTGATTTGTATAGAAACGTAGAAAGAAACAAGGAAAGTCATGTCTTTTACTCTTCCTCATCTTGGTAAAAGTACACGTTTGATTTGGCGGCCAGCAGTCGGCAAATCTGGGTGCAGCGGGCGATCAAGGGTGTGTAGATCTTCTCGGAGCCCGGAGTGGGCTCCGCAGCCAGGTGCAAGCCGGAGGGGATGTTGCGGAAGAACTCCTCGTAGCTGAGCCTTTTCTGCCGACCCTTGGGCATCTTGCAGGATCGGCAGTTGCAGTTGGACTCGCGGTGCTCGTAGAAGGCGTACCTGGCTCGAAAGGCGCAGCCCAGCAGGCTGACCTCCACTCCTGATCTCTGGTACACAGGGGCATCGAAGATGTCCGCCACGATCTGCTGGACCTGCTGGCTCCTGGAATCTTCGCCCACCACAATCACCTTGGTGTACTTCGACTTGTGAAAGCCCATCTCGCGGGCAATGGCGTAATGGTGCATGATCTGACCCTCGATCACGGCTCGCACCTCTATCTCCGGGGTGTCAAAGGCTGGAAGACCTCGTAGGCACTCCGCCGACATGAAATCTATCCCGGCAGCCCAGCGCAGAGTGCCCTGGGCAATGGGTATGATCTCTCGATCCCGAAAGTGCACGGCCACATTGCCATTATTTCCCGGGGGCGTGTCACCCAGCATCTCGTAGAAGCGCATCCAACTGCCGTTGGCCACCTCCTCGCAGACGGCTTTTCGGGTAAGGGCTCCATTGTGGAAGCACAGCACGCCCATGTACTCATCCGTCCTCGTTGGATGGCACATCACATGGCCATCCTCCAGACGCGGAGCCCTCTTCAGGGGCATCACCACCACATCGCTAGTGTCCAGCGACAGCATGAGGAAGTCCTTCTCCACCAGCAGGCCAGCCAGCTCGGAGGCCTTACTCCCGGCGGAGGCCACCACCATGCAGTCCGGCCGGAAGTTCCATCGCCTCACATAGTAATCCGCAATGCGACCTTGCAGCCGGTTGGAGGGAATGGGTTTCATCAGACGCCTGGCCAAATCCGGAGCACAGGCATTCAGGCACTCGGGCGACCACTTCTTTCGCCGGATATCCATCAGATTCATTCCCGAGCCATCTGTGAAGTCAATGGAGGCCATGCCGCCAATAAGCAGCGAGGCAAGAAAGCTGCTGATCAGGGAGATCCTGGAGGTACGCTCGTAGTGCTGCGGACACTGAGAGTGTATTTTCCGGATCTGGGGACCCGTGAACCTGGCATACGCCCTGGAGCCCGTTATGCAGGAAAGTTCAGCGGGACCGCCGACTGCATGCTCCATTTCGTGGACCTGCTTGTCCGTAGACGAATCCCGCCACGTGGGCGTCCTGGTCAACTCAAAGGCACTCTCGTTGAGCTGTTCGTGGAGCTGCAGGTGGGCATTAAGGTTGCACAGACGCCGCAGGCCCAAGTCCGACCAGAAGACACAGCCGTGCTGCTGCGCCGCTCCGGCAACCGAGGCCACCGAGTGCAGATCCGCGCCCTGCTTCACCAGGCAGTCCATCAGCATGTCCAGCGCCTTCACCCACATCACAGGGTTGGCCAGGTACTCGCCCGGCTCACCATCTGGCAGGATGCCATTGATGGTCTTGAACTCGGGCAGGTCGACGTCATAGCGGATCTGGGCCACGTAGGCCACCTTCAGGTTGGAGTCGAGGATCAGGGCGCGGAGGAGCTGGGTGCCCAAGTGGAGGCCCAGGTAGCTGTTGCCACTGTAGTCCTGCTTGCGCCGGTGGCACATATTCCACAGGTGGCTTGAGTTTTAAAGGGTAGGTGGAAATTGGTAGGGGGTTAGTAAATTTTGTAAGAAATTTTTAAAAGACAGTACAGACAAAGCATCAAAGGCAGATCAAAAGTAATAATCATATAAATTTATATTTAAGGGGAAATAAAACTTGTTTAGTTATAATTTTGTAATTTTGTGTACTGTTATCTGTTGTAAATAAAGGAATTAAAAATCTATAGAGCTTTTGCTTAAATATGTATAAAAAACTCTGTAACTGTAACGCAAAGGGCTATAGTAAACTTATGCTGATTTTAGGAATTTTATTTCCACTGCTACTTTCAAATACTTTAGCCTTTGAAAATGGAACTGAAGTGTGTACATGTGCAACGAAATCTGAGTTAGCTGATTTGCGGTAAATAAATAATTATAAATATATTTATTTTATAAAATAAATCTATTACTTAGTAATCGATTCAAAGTTTGAATAATAAACTTTCGAGAAATTCGCTCGTCTATTCCTGAACTTCAATAGCCAAAAGTAGACAAAAGTAAGTAATTCTAGGACTGCTGTTGGCTGATGCGTCTTTGCTCGGTGATCTTGAACTGCAAGAGGACCACGAGGTAGGTGGCCATGAACGAAATGTTGGTCGTGATGAGCTCCCTGTTGATGTTCGCGTAACCGTCCAGATTCATGATAGGCGGATTTTTGTTGATGGCCACCAGGAGCATCTCCACCTCCTTCTGAGTGGCGGCATCCACGGCGGTCAGGTTGATGTTGAGCAGCTTCGTCTGGAAGTCGAGTCCAACCTTCCGGGAGGCGTAGTGGGCCTCGTTACAGATGATATACAGCAGGCCCATGCAGTAGAACACGATGACGAAGAGACCAACCTGGAATCGATGTTTAAGAATTTTTTAGAAGTGTGCTTTATACCAATTTATTTCTGATATATCCCAACTTATATCTGATACACAAATACACCCACCTCCTTGTAGGTTGCTCCGTGGTCGATGATCTCGCTGATGCTGCCGTATGTTGCGATGATCGTCGTGAAAAAGATCACCAGGCAGTACATCCCATACATATTGGAGTACGCCCGTCCCAGCTGCTGCATCATGTGGCTCAGGTCCACCCACAAGTGGCGGTACTCAGTCAGTTTCTGGGCGGGCTTTTCTCCCCTTATTGTTGTCTGGTTTTTGAAAATTTTAGACTACATTCATACTATTTAAAATATTTTAATATTACCTGCAGTGCATCGGAAAGGGCGCGACTGGCAGTCCCAAAGGCATTGCAATTGATGTACCTAAGGGAAATAAAAAGATACATTTGATAATCCCAGAATTAAATTTATCGAAGTCTGTGTATTTTCTTTCCATTTTTTACCAGTGAATAGTGACTTTCCAGTTATTCCTACACTCACCACAGGCTGCAGAAGCAGTTCAACATGGCGATGATGGGATAGTAGGCGAATGTGTACCAAAGCCTGAAGTCCGGCTGCAGGAAGTATTGCGACAGGTTGATGGCGATGCTCAGGAGCCAGGAGAAGACGCACAGCGACCAGGTGAGTGGGTAGAGATTCGGAAAGACGATTGGCGAACCGGTGGTCTTGAAGAACTTGTACTGATAGTTGGTCCACATGTTCTTGAAGATGGCCACCTGGGGGCCGTGTCGCCAGCTGGCCACCGGTAGCAGAAAGTTGGTGAAGAGCAGGCTGATGAAGATCACATTGTAGATGGCCTCGTCGAAGCGCTTGTCCGGGCTGGTGACGAACTTCTTCACCCTTTCGCGGAGGACCAGCACCACTATGGTCGTCTGGCAGCTGTAGATGAAGATGGCCCACATGACCTGCTTGGAGCCCCAGGAGTAGCCCGTGCGGGGTAGGTTCTTCTCGGGCGGATTGCGGTGGATGGGCATCACGCCCATTATCTGGAAGAGCACCAGGAGGCTCTTGGTGGTCTGGTAAAAAGAATCGTGCTTGTCCAGCTCCAGGGGATCGTCCACGGTCTCCTGCTTGCGCACATACACCTCCTCCATGGCATCTCCACGGGCCATCAGCTTCAGCTTCTCCCGGTAGCGCACCTCGTCCTCGAGGAACTGACGCTGGTTGGGATTCAGCATGGGCACCACCTTCGAAGGCGGCGTCAGGCCGCGACTCACTGCCCAAAACGACATACTTGTAGTGCGATCGGAGAAAGTCCTGCCCGCTCTCTAAACCCGACCTTTTATAGTTCCCAACGGCAGGCCTTGCTATTGACTTTCGATTGAAAGACAAACAATGAAAGGGACACGCCCGCCGGCTGCGCCCATTTGCTTGTCCTCCATTAAATATGCTCAAGTCCGGGACATGAGCACGAGCCTAGTTGGGTATAAGCATTCCTGCAGTTAGAGAAAACACTGTGACTGGGGATTCATTCCACATTAGTTTAAGGGCTTATATTGTAAGGATTTCAACAAGGAGAAGGTAAAATGGTGTAGGGTAATACCTTAATAAGGTACATAGCTGCAAACGTTCCTGATATGTCCTGGAGTGCAAATATAGTATCCCATATCCTAGGCCTTTGGGTCGTACCTAAAACTATAACTAGAACTATAAGTACCAACGAAAAGGGATGATATTTCCACGAGCAATATCAATTAAATAATTATTCAATATGCTATTTTTAAATGTGTGTTTAACAATGTTAAATAATGGTTTACAACAAGTAAGGAAAATGTAAAATTTATGAAGTTTAACATAGGCCACGTCATCGTTAAGTTTGTTTTAAGAATGATCTCCTCAGTGGGTACTTATAATTCCCAATTGGTTCTAGCCAATACTTATCATCTAGGTGTATGGGGATGTCATCATACAGGTAATGGAATCTAGAATGCATTAATTAATGCATAAAGAAATAACAAATTTTATGATATATATGGAAATTTTTAACATCTTTAGTTCGGTAACATGTACTGCGTCAATTCTAAGTAATCTGGTATTTTCTCTCGGTGTTCCTTTGTTGTGGTCATTCTGCTGACACCGACCAACGGGTGACCCCATCAGCACTGGAGGAGGAGGAGGTCCCTTGGCCAGCTGAGGGCGACCGAACGGAGAAGGTACATAAAATGCGCTTAATTTGCCGGAAATGAAAGTTTAACGATGTGTAAATGCTTACGAATGCCGATAGAGGCTCGCACTAATGACCAATAAAAATGTGCCACCAACGGGTCGGAGTCCCCAACTCCATCGACGTCTTTGTCCCAGTTCTGGACCCAATCCTTGTCCCTTTTCCCATCCCCTGGGCCCTGCATCCCGTGCGTGTGGGTCTGACTTTTGATCTATTTCTGCCTCAGATACCAAAAGGCCCGGCTTCAATGGCTCTTAAGGCGCTTAAAGTCAGTCGAGAGTGCAGAGGAAATCCATGGCAATGACAGCCGTTCTGGCCCCGATGTCCAGATAATACCAAATCCTCTCGAGCAATTCCTTGCTCCTCTGGGATAAGCCAAGTGGGAGCTGTGAATCTTCCCCCTAGAAAATGTTTGGAATTCGTGAGCCACATTTAAAGAGTTTTCACGGCTTTTCGGGTTTCATGAAGCCAACTGTTGCGAGTAGGACTTCCTCCCCTTTTTTGGCCGGAGTTTTCCCTGTTTTGGCACCGAAACTCATTTTCATTGCCCATAGTTTGCCAAACTCAGCTCGTTTAATGCGAAAACTTTCAAGACAAACGACAAGCGAGACTGCATAAATAAAGTGTTTAGCTGGTTTTTTATGCCCATGACATAATTGCAGCCAAGTAAAAAAGTGGGGAAGGCAGCTGCACATTTAAAAATCGCTGGCGCAGCTCCATCCTTTGCGGCTTAAAGAACTGCAGTGCATCCATGGATTTGAGGGCTTTTGTTGCTGCCACGTCCTTTTTGCCGGGACGTGCCTCCTCCAAGTGTCACAGGAACCGAGCGAATCTCCCATAGCTGCCGGCTGTCACCCACAACCACCAGGCGGCCTTGGCGAACAAGTTACATTTCGATTTCCGAATCCCTCGGATGGCATTCCCCTTTTTGCTCCTCCACCGCCTTAGCGCGCCATCCATCAAGGAGATGCACTGGAAAGATTCTCCAACTTTATTCCAACATTTAAATTAATGAAACCATCCCAAAGAATAGATTCAGAGAAGGCTAGCTTGCACCCAACATTTTCTTTTCATTTATAGGGCTTACTTATCCAATTTAATGATTAATATCAATATTATACCTTATGAGGTTGGAAACGTACTCTTTAATCAGCTACACACTTCCAAGCGAATTAAATGTTTGATATTTGGATGATCATCTTGAATATATCTAGTGATAAATCAGATATTTCCGAAATTCTATACCATATCTCATTTATACTACAATAATATTTGCTAAACCCATAATTTCTTTCCCTGTAGCCGTAATGCCAGTATCTGGCGCGAAATATATCTGAGAAAATGTGAGAAAGATTTACTTCTTGCAGAAAAGACTTTTATTAATATCGAGCGAAGCGCGGAGCAGAACAAGCCAAAAATGGATTTTAGATTGGACGGAGCTCAGCAACTTAAGCAGAGGAGGCGGTGGTGGAGCTGGAGCTGGTGCTGGGCTCCGTGGTGCTGGTGCTGGTTTCCGTGGTGCTGCTGCTGGAGGAGCTGCTGGTCTCCGTGGTGCTGGTGCTGCTGGAGGTGCTGGCTTCGGTGGTCGATGTTGTGGAGCTGGTGGTGCTGTTGCTGGGCAGAGTGGCATTGGGAGGCAGACCCCATGGTCCACCGGGTCCTCCAGGACCACCTGGGCCTCCCTTAGGACCACCGCAGCCTCCGCGACCACCCTGAGGTCCACCGAAACCTCCGAAACCTCCGAAACCACCGGGACCACGACGGCCTCCCTGGGGTCCACCGGGACCACCACGGCCTCCCAGGAATCTACCAGGACCACCAGGACCACCACGACCTCCAGGTCCACGACGACCCTGAGCGGCGGCCACGGCAACCAGGGCGAGGAGAGTGATAAGGATGAAGCAACGCATCGTGTCAGGTGTTTGTATCTTTCAGTGGAACTCAACTGTGATATCTAAACCCCAAATTCACCCGCCTTTTATACTCTCACCTTTCCATTTCGACCGACTGAATAAACAGCTTTCAAACAGTTTTCAGTAACGTCGTTCGGCGATCAAATAAACGTCTGGAATAATTTGGTAAAACCGACGACAGACAAAGGTTCTTGAGCTGGTCCCCAAATCGCTAGCTTGTATAGCTATCCATTCATCTGTTTTCGCCCTGCGTCACAGAGCAGCTGCTCTTGATTCGTTTTCAATATTGCCATCTTGTTTGAGTTCGTGTTTGTGTTTGCCCACTAGACCATTTATCACCCACCACAAAAAGTGGGCGGCAGGGGGTTTTTATAGCTAATGGAGTTGTCGCCTTCTGATTCGATTCTATTGGGTTTTGCGGGTAATTCATCAGCTCGACCAGCAGCGGATGCAATTTATGAGTTTGCATTGGGTCCTTCAAATGCAGGACCAATAAATAAATGTTAATTTAATTTGCCTTGGTCAGGGAGATTTGCAAGGTCTGAAAGGCGCACTCGACAAATGCACTTAAAAATGAATTTATATAAACTATTTCTAGAACATTTTCTAGTTCCTTTTTTCTAGTAATAATGGAATTGAAATATTCTAAAATCGGCAGAGGGGCGGCAGCGCGCCGGCAAAGAATTCATAATAAAAGAAGGGAAATTTTCAAAAACGGTTTGCTGACAGTGTGGCGGCAGAGCGCCGGCGGAAATTCAACCCTATACCAACTAATTGGGCCCACTGATTTGGATAAACGTAAATTTTACATCTTAGGTCTTCTATACTTGAATAGAACGCAGTTTCTAGCTGTGCAGGCGGGGATTGCACTCTGGCTAATGCAATTAAACATTAATCATACGCACTGTGTGTCCGGCGAGGACCAGCAGGATACATATGTCGATGTCCAATGTCCGGGGTCCGTTGCTGGGTTACATTCACAGTAGTTGGAGCATAGCATCCACAAATTAGCAAATTGGACATAAATTGACTAATTAGTGCTAAAAGCAAGTGCCCCATGTTTGCTCTGGCCACACTGGTCACTTCCTGTAGAATTCGCCCACCCCTCTTGTGATACATGCATTATATTGAAGGCTAAGTGATAATTCAATGTGCGTAAACGGAAAATGTATCAAACTAATTTCGTTTTATTGCGGCCCAACCACCCCCGCAGTGGGTACTTATAATTCCCAAGTAGTTCTAGCCTATATTTATGATCTAGGTATATGGCTATGTCATTATACTTGAAATGGACTCTAGATTGCAGTTCTCTCCACGTAATTCTTTATTTAGGTATTAAGAAATGAAAAATTTTATGATATATATGGAAATTTTTAATATATTTAGTTCGGCCACATTTAAAGAGTTTCCACGGCTTTTCGGGCTTCCAGAAGCCAACTGTTGCGAGTACGACCTCCTCCCCTTTTTTGGCCGGAGTTTTCCCTGTTTTGGCACCGAAACTCATTTTCATTGAACTTAGTTTGGCAACTCAGCTGGAGATTGCGTAAATAAAGTGTTTAGCTGGTTTTTTATGCCCATGACATAATTGCAGCCAAGTAAAAAAGTGGGGAAGGCAGCTGCACATTTAAAAATCGCTGGCGCAGCTCCATCCTTTGCGGCGGCTTAAGGAACTGCAGTGCATCCATAGACTTGAGGGCTTTTGTTGCGGCCACGTCCTTTTTGCCGGGACGTGCCTCTTCCAAGTGTCACAGGAACCGAGCGAATCTTCTATGGCTGCCGGCTGTTACCCATAACCACCAGGCGGCCTTGCCGAATAAGTTACATTTCGATTTCCGAATCCCTCGGATGCTCCCCTTTTGCTCCTACACCGCCTTAGCGCGCTATCCATCAAGAAGATGCACTGAAAAAACTCCCTAACTTTATTCCAACATTTAAATTAATGAAACCCTCCCAAAGAATAGATTCAGAGCTAGCTAGCACCCAACATTTTCTTTGCATTTATAAGCCTTACTTATCCAATTTAAAGATTCTGATCAATATTATACCTTAAGAGGTTGGTATTTGATATTTGGATGATAGTTTTGAATGTATTTGCCGTAATGCCAGTATCTGGCGCGAATTATATTTGAGAAATTGTGAAAAAGATTTACTTCTTTCAGAAAAGACTTTTATTAATATCGAGCGAAGCGCGGAGCAGAACAAGCCAAAAATGGATTTTAGATTGGACGGAGCTCAGCAACTTAAGCAGAGGAGGCGGTGGTGGAGCTGGTGCTGGTGCTGGTCTCCGTGGTGCTGGTGCTGGAGGAGGTGCTGGCTTCGGTGGTCGATGTTGTGGTGCTAGTGGTGCTGGTGGTGCTGTTGCTGGGCAGAGTTGCATTGGGAGGCAGACCCCATGGTCCACCGGGGCCTCCAGGACCACCTGGGCCTCCCTTAGGACCACCACAGCCTCCGCGACCACCCTGAGGTCCTGGACCACCGGGACCACGACGGCCTCCCTGGGGTCCACCAGGACCACCACGACCACCACGACCTCCCTGAGGTCCACCTCGAGGTCCACGAGGTCCCTGAGCGGCGGCCACGGCAACCAGGGCGAGGAGAGTGATAAGGATCAAGCAACGCATCTTGTCAGGTGTTTGTATCTTTCAGTGGAAGTCAACTGTGATATCTAAACCCCAAATTCACCCGCCTTTTATACTCTCACCTTAGCATTTCGACCGACTGAATAAACAGCTTTTAAACCGATTCAGGGACGTTGTTTGCCGATCAAATAAACGTCTGGTGTAAGTGGCCTATACCAACCAATTGGGCCCACTGATTTGGATAAACGTAAATTTTCCATCTTAGCTCTTCTAAACTTGAAAAGAATGCAGTTTCTAGCTGTGCAGGCGGGGATTGCACTCTGGCTAATGCAATACATATGTCGATGTCCAGTGTCCGGGGTCCGTTGCTGGGTTACATTCACATTAGTTGGAGCATCCACAAATTAGCAAGTTGGACATAAATTGACTAATTAGTGCTAAAAGCAAGTGCCCCATGTTTGCTCTGGCCACACTGGGCACTTCCTGTAGAATTCGCCCACCCCTCTTATGATACATGCATTATATTGAAGGGAAAGTGATAATTCAATGTGCGTAAATGGAAAATGTAGCAAACTAATTTCGTTTTATTGCGGCCCAACCACCCTCCTTTTGTTTATTCCCCCACTTGGTTGGGGAAATTAAAATGCAAATTTCATTTGCATTGAAAATTTATCGCTTTAATGAGTGCTGCAATTGCAATTAAAAATCTGAACAACTGTGGCGCTGCTGTTCGCCCCGACTTTTGCCCATTTTTCGCCTCTGGCCATAATCCACGCCCCGATGCGTTTGCTCTCTATAACTTGCCGAGCTTAGCCCCGACCAGGATCTTCAAATTTTTAATTAAAAACGCTTTGCATATTTTCCCACAATTGATTTTTGTTTTCCGCTCAACCGAACTGCAATTAAAGGGAGAAAACAGGGCAGAATGAAAACTGTTCCAATTATTACGGTCACCCTTTTGTCCTCGGGAATTGATGGTTTAATCAGCTGTCTATGGGAAGAAATCCATCTGCCTCGGCTCTCGGCCACCCCGATTTATATCTCTAAGCTCTGAAGATTTTCTTTTTTGGGTGCCTGGTAATTGAAAAGTACACAAGCGCCTAGTGCATCAATTAGCAAAGCAAACGCAGGCAGTCAGTCGGCAAAGACAAAACGCAAACCATTGCGAAGGACCGCCCTATTCCGGCTTCCATCCCACGGAATCCTTGGAATCCTTGGGATCCTGAATCCTGAGCAGTGCAAGTGCATTTTACTAGTCAGAAGTGGGAGCCCAAAACCGAGTTTTTATCTCTGGGCAAACAGTCGCAAGTGCCGCACAAAAGACACAAAGAGGCGAGCTATTGTCCCCGATGGATCACCCCCCCATTTCCACATTTCCCCCCATTTTCTCTTTTCCAAAGTCTATATTGCCATGCAAATGCGATGGCATTAAAGGATTTCCCAACTGCCGCGTTCTTGCTTCCATTTGTTAGTATCGCCATCGCCATCGCCGGCTTTTATTGACTTTGCGCATTTAACTTTTAATTTTCACCATGTTAAAGAGGCGAGCTTGCAGGGCGGAAAAAAAGAAAGTGGGAGGTGGAACGGTGAATGGCAAAACTTTTTCCGTTAAATGCAGAAACAACCCCGAGCGCTTTAAGCGGTTCTCCTTGTTCAGCGTTTGGCGCGTGTAACACCTTTTAGTCTACTAAATGTATTCGCGTATTTTGGGTTCTGCTGGGTATGCTGTTTAGCTGGTTATTTGGGAATTTTCCGTTCAATATTGGATGATCTAAGTGATTTCTAGATCCATTATTCCTAAGTATAGCAGGTGGCCAAAGTATGCAACAAAATTTTCGAATCTCGAAGTGCCTTCCGAAAGGCAGCGTTCTGTATTCATTGCATACTTTAAGACATCTTTACATATTGAATGTGTATTTCTGTAATAAGATTTCTGGATGAAATAGGTTTTTTTTTTGCAATTACATCATTTATTTCATTATTTTAAAGGAAGAAGAACAGCCAAAGGTGGAGTTTTATATAACCCAGCTGGACTCTAACCAGAGGAAACGGTGGTGTTGGCCACAGTGGAGCTGGACTCAGTGGTGCTAGCCTCAGTGGTTGAGGATGTGCTGTTGGAGGAGAGTGTTCCATTAGGAGGCAGACCCCATGGACCGCCGGGACCGCCGGGACCGCCGGGACCTCCTTGGGGTCCTCCTTGCTGACCACCCTGCTGGCAGCCTCCCTGGGGACCTCCCTGGGGTCCTCCCTGCTGACCACCGCGAGGTCCTCCTCGTTGTCCACCTCGTGGTCCACCTCGTGGTCCTCCTTGGGCAGCAGCCACAGCAATCAGGGCGAAGAGGGCAATCAGGATGAAGGAACGCATTTTGTTTTTGGTAGGTTTGGTTAGCTCGGTATAAACTTAGCTTGTGATACCTTTTCCTACGGCCAAAGCCCTTTTATATTCTCAAAACTTTCCATTAGGCCCAGACAAAATCTATCCAAAACAGCTGCTGCTCAGGCGACGTCACAAAAATCGAACAAACGTCTGTGGTAATTTGGTAAAACCGAAAACCTGACAAAAGAGTTTAAAGTGTGGACAAAATGTTTACTGTTTACCACTGACTAATTTACTTTATGTGCGTCATCTAACAGTTTCTTTTGATTTCTTTTCCGTTTATGAAATTTGTGTGTTTAATTTGTTCTTTATGTAACAATAATATTTTCGTAACGACAACCCATAAAGTCAATTTGGACGTGTCAAAGAATAAATAGAAAAAAACAAACTTGTTATTATAGCGATCATTTTGCTTGAGTCTTCTCCTATTGAAGTCGTTTTAAAATGCTAAAAAAATAATATAGAAAATGTTACGAAAGTAATATTGAAAATGTAATCAAAATAATAGATACCCTGGCAGTCGCTAGGTTCACCTTTAGCCCTCTAACCTTGTTTTCCGCCCTGGAAATATTTTCACACGAAGCGTTTTAGAATATTCGTTGCCCGCGGCGGCATCGTCATAGAAGTGGAGTGCCGTGTAAATATGGCAGAGATGAGGCTGCCACCGTCCCAAAGACCCCCAACCCCTCCCAAAACCGACTCATTTCCATCCGGAACTAAGCCCGGGATGACATGAAGCGGCTTGCGCGCGTTTCGGGCTCAACTTTTGCGGAGCCCACGCGGCGTATACTTAACGGGTACTGCCTGCATATTCACTTTGCGCCGCTTAATCGGCAAAAAAATATGCGGAAAAAAGAAAACCAAGTGCGGCTAAAAAATAGATGGCTAAAAGAGCCCAGCCAAGCTGCATGCAATATTTATGATTATTTTTTCAATTTCACTTCGATCGCTCCGGCCTTGGAAAATTTCATTTGCTGCATTTCAGCGCGACTGCTGCTCATCCTGATTTTTCCGCTTTTGTTGCTGCTGCTGCTGCTGCAGGAAGCCAGGATGTGTTTTCCTTTCAATTTGTGCTACCAAAGTGTATGAAGGAAAGCTGGGGCTCAGTAAAGAAAGCGATGACTTGACTCAAGTTGAGTTAAGTTGGATAGAACTTCCTGCTGCGTGCCACATGCACACGAAAAAAATCTGGTGATTGTAGTGCTAGAAAGTTCTATGAAATTTAATGGGGTCTTAGTACACATCATATGATATGATATGATATCATATACTTTTTCCATAAAAAATGTCTCGTCTTTTAAATTTCTTGAGAACTTTTAACCCAACTTCTTTGTACCTTAGTAAAGATTGCTTATCCTGAAAATCGAATCTTCTTTTTCTCTCTGCTTCGGCAAGGGCCAACTAATTCCACCTAAGGATAATATGATTTCCGTGCACCTTCCGCTCCAAGGTTCTCCCTGCCTTAGCCCCTCCACCTACTTTTGGCCCCCTGCAGATTACATTTGCTACTTTCGTATTTCTGCGTATGTACTGTGCTCCTGTACTTTTGCACTTGCTTCCATTTTTCAAAAGCGCGATTTTAGTCGACTGCCAACTGATGTGTGTGAGTGTGTGAGTCCCCGATCCTCCCCTGGTTTTCACTCCTTCCCCTGATGAATGGTTCATGTGTTTCACTAACCAATTTGCGCTCTGCGCTCGACGTGATTTACAGTTCCCCAGCAAGCTGTTTTGCCTGCCTTTCCTCAGTTTGCCCCACTTGCTCCACTTGCCCCACTCGCATGTGGCAGCTTAACCCACCTGTGACCGTAGCAGATCATGGAATCTAAAATAAATCAATGCTGGCCGGGCCCACATTTGATTGCCAGGCAATTGAATGGAGTAGGTACTATGGGAATTATTATTTTATATTATTTCAAGCCATGGATAAATCATACTTATATTTTGTGCATTTATTTAATGACCTTTTCAAACCACTTGAAAATAATACAAATTAAAATATGGAGTGGAAAATAAATAGTCATCGGATTTCCGGATAAAAGTATATTACTTTTTTTAGTAGCTTTTATAAATCATTGGTAATTTAATATTAGAAGCATTTAATCCTGGTGTACTATAGAAATCACTTTTAGGATTGAAATAGTTTTTACATGCACCCTGGAATATATATCCCAAACCCCAAATATTCTTCTGTTTTCAACACACTTTTTTTGCAGACCTAGGAGCTTATAACATAAAGTGGAAGTTCTATGGCAAACTTTTTCCGATACTCTTCGGCTGCAGTGGGTTAACCGCTTATGGATCTCAGTGGGGTTAAGCCCTGCCGCAGAGTCCAGTCAATGGCGGGACTGGCTTAAAGCGCCTTTGCACTGCACTCTGGTGTCCGCTCTGCTCGGAGTGGGGCATGCAAATCAATTGATCATTTCGCCGGTCCACAACTGACGGCCTTCCCAAACCAACCACCACCCAGCACCCACAGCCCACTGCCCACCCACTAACCACCCCCTCCGCCTGCGGGAAAACGCAGACAAATGTGCCAGTGTAACGTTCACCAACCGCCGAAGTAGCTGCCCTGGAGTCAGCCTCAACGAAAGTCCAATCAGAGTCCTTCCTGCATACAAGTACCTCGGTGTCACTTTGGACAAAAAACTCACTTTTGGCAGGCACATTACTTGTATACAACACTCCTTCAGGACCAAAGTTGCTCGGATGGCTTGGCTTCTCGCACCACGCAACAAGCTCGCACTCGGCTGTAAAGTCCAAATTTATAAGTCCATACTAGCGCCAAGTCTATTCTATGGACTCCAGGTCTACGGCATCGCTGCAAAAACCAACCTGAACAAAATCCGGGTTTTGCAAGCGAAAACACTTCGAAGGATCTCTGGAGCTCCGTGGTTTATGCGAACCAGAGACATCGAACGGGATCTCAATGTGCCCAAACTTGGAGACAAGCTGCAGGAACTTTCACAAAAATACATGGAAAGGCTAAATGAGCACCCAAACAGCCTAGCCAGAAGACTTGGTACCGCTGCTATAAACAGCGCTGAACCAAACAACCGAGTCAAAAGAAGACTAAAAAGACACCACCCTCAAGACCTACCGGACCGGATTTTGAGCTAGCAACGTCACCAACCTCAGCATTAATATCAAAAATAAAAATAACGAAATTATTTCTTGCCTTAAGCAACGCTTAGACTAAGTAATGTACTATTTTTGTAAGAACTGATTAGATTAAGTTGCCAATTGGGTAGCAGTGTGCTAATCTTAAGAATAAAAATTTCCACATTAATTAATAAAAAAAAAAAAAAAAAAAAAAAAAAAGCAATGCAAGCTTAAGTCTTCAGGCGAAAATAAAATATAGTTTTGTTGAAAGAACTTTAATTAACTTTAGGAATAAGGTACAGCAGCAAACTTGAAATTGGTATAAGATTATGATCTGGCTACATTCTAAGCTGAGGAGGTGGAGTTGGCCACAGTGGAGCTGGACTCAGTGGAGCTGGCCTCAGTGGTGCTCGCCTCAGTGGTTGAGGATGTGCTGTTGGAGGAGACTGTTCCATTAGGAGGCAGACCCCATGGACCGCCGGGACCTCCCTGCTGCTGACCACCCTGCTGTCCTCCCTGGGGTCCTCCTTGCTGACCACCCTGCTGACAGTCCTGAGGTCCTCCCTGGCCACCTTGTGGTCCTCCTTGTGGTCCACCTTGTGGTCCACCTTGTGGTCCACCTTGCTGTCCTCCTCGTGGTCCACCTCGTGGTCCTCCTTGGGCAGCAGCCACTGCAATCAGGGCGAAGAGGGCAATCAGGATGAAGGAACGCATTTTCTCGTTGGTAGGATTGGTTAGCTTGGTGAAAACTCTGCTTGTGATACCTTTTTCCACCGTCAAAGCACTTTTATATTCTTGAAATTTTTCACTTTTCGCAGAGAAGTCGCCTCAAAAACAGCTGCTACCCGGACACGTCATCATCAGCTAGACATCAAACAAACGTCTGAGGTAATTGGAAAAACCAAAATACAACAACAAGGGTCTGGAGCTGTGGTGTCTTGGTCTTGAAAAAGTACAAATGTTTTGCATTGACTGACTCATTTGATTTCTTTGCGTTTCAAAGCAGCTGCTCTGGACTCGGTTATGAAATTTCAGCTTCTGGTTCTATGTTTCTATTTTTGTTTTCTATTTGTCGGTTTTTGTTTAACCACTTTTGTGTTTACTCGTTTGCGTTCATACCGTTTTTGATTTTACTTTAGCATTTATGGACGGCACGTGTATGCAAAAAATATTGTATCTAAACGTATGTGCTAAAATGATTAAAAAAGTTTTAGAAATTTTTGTTTTAAATTGACTTAAGAATAGTTTTCGAATAAGAGAATACTTTAAAGTAACCTTAAGGTCGAACATAATGTTTTCGTTGCCTTGGCCAATTGCAAGTTCAATTTATGAAGACAAGACGGGGTCAAGTTCAGTGGCCACTTAATTATATCTCAGTTACAGTTCAAGTAAGAGAATATTGACTTTCGGGAGTGTGTGGGCGATGAAGAGGAGTTGGGAAATCGTTGATCCCTTACGGCGGGAATGTAATAAATTAGCCAGCAATGAACTCCAGCCGCGCTGGCATCATAAATCATCTTCGGGGCTAGGATTTTGAGTCCTAATTATCGCCCGCGCCACTGGGCCAAAGCCTTTGCTTCTGCTCCATCTACTCTCTCTAGGATCTAGGAGCCCATCCTTCCCCCTCCAATGAGCATGACGAGTCCATCCATGACCAAAGCTAATCACGAACAGTGGCCTGTGCGAAAACTGAGGCCAAGCGCAAAAAATGTTGCCACGCATAAAAATGTTGTGGGCCGCAATGGAAACTGAGGCGATTATCCCGGGGTTTTCCCCTCTTCTGGGGGAGGTGGGTGGAACAGGGATTACGATAACGCCTAGAATTGGAGAATGATGAAATGACGGAGTGATGGAATGATGCCTCGATGGCACCAGCAGCCGCTCAATTATTCCTGCCTATTTATCCCCGTTTCGATATCTGATTTAAGGCGATGAAATTGTAACTGAAAATCCGTTTAAAGACGTCTCGGGGGCGGGCGCTGTTGTAAAAATTTGATTTTAATTGAATTTCTCATTTTCGACGGGGCCTATTCAGGGGTTTTGTTGAGTGGAGGGTCGGGCCGTGACGTTGGCAAATTCAATTTGCCGCTAAATGAGCTAAATGCGATTAAACTGGGGCAGACAGACTGTGCAGCCCGAGCTCTCCGCCCATTTCGGTATTTCGTATATTAAAGCCGAGGCCGAGGCCTCTTAGCTGGGCCAAAATACAATTTCCACCAGGACCACCAAGACAAGACCGCGCTTGCGGCATGTGTAACATATGTCAGATGTGCCGGACTTGGCCTAAATCAATACAATTGTTTGGGCCCAGTCACCGCAGCCCCGCACTTGGTCCTTATAGTCCTTGTCCGAGGGGCGATGTCAACAAGCGGCCAAATGAAGAAAACAATAAGCCGAACAACTTTTCTTGGCCATCGAAGAGGCAATGCCCTAAAAAAATCATTAATCTATACAACTTCAGGAACGATAATTACCTTTATATTTATTTGTTTATGTTAAAAATCTCGTTGCCTTTTTGATAATATTAAACAACAAATAAATCTAAATTTTTAGAGACAGCCATTTATTAGTTTTCATAAGATACAAGCTCTTTTATTAAAACAACAAAATATGGTGGAAATATTATAGAGTGTCAAAGGAAAAATTGCCATGAAATTGACATCATTTGGAGAAGCGGTGGCACTCCCATATCAAAAGCATTGAATACTATAAAAATAAATGAGTGTGCCAGCCTGTTTTTATATTGCCTCACACTTTGTCAAGGATATTTTTATGTCAGGCAATTTTGACCATTAAATAAGGATTATAATAACATACAAGATTTTTCTAAGTAAATCTAAAAATTGGTTGTATGAAAAATCACAACAATAGTTTATTACTAAAAAATTTGGAAGACATAAAAATATTATAAGCATATTCCTTGAACTATGTGCAATAATAAATGAAAATGGCTTAAATCACCTTAACCAGGCAAGCATTCGGTATGCAAAAGGATACACATTTCCAGCTTGATTTTGGGCCGCCAAGGGTTCATCATTTAGTTGGCTTACCCCATTTTTGCCAAGGGATTTGCATTTGGCTTGAGCAAAAGACCGACAACAAGTTGTTGTCCCCGCTCCTTAAATCCTTTTTGTGTCTGCGCCTTGGGTTTTTGCCAATTGGCGCCGGAGGACAATGGGAAACCCAGGCGGGCGGTCAGTGGGCCAACAAGGAGGAGATATCCTCGGAGCCAACAAGCCAAAGAGTTAATAAAAAGTTGTCGTCGAGCAAGTTTCCCCTTGTATTTCCTCGGTCAAATCCCTGCCCCGGAAACCAGTCTCCTCTTGTTTTATGGGGCTTCAGATTCAGATTCAAATTCAGCGGCTGCAGCGTCAGCATTTCTACCGCCTCAGCTGTTTGTTGGTTTTCCACTTTTCACTTTATGGGGTGGTATGGTATGGATTGGTATGGGGGTGCTACTCGGCCTGTCTTGCGGCACTGCGTTTCTTTTCGTTTCGTTTCGTTTCTGCTCTGTTTTTATTTGCATACAATTTGCCAGTTTATGGCCATCAAGAGCTGGCTCTGGTTTTTCGCCCCGCTTCGGGATGCGGGTTATGTATCCCCCCTCCCCCCATCAGCAAATATATGTTATTTGTATTTATTGATTTCCAAGTGAAAACATTATTGAGGTTGGCCTCGGCCTCGGCTCCGTCATGAAAATTGTTGCGTACCCAAAGCAAATTTGCCCTCTCTCGTTGAAAATGTCGAACAACAAAAGGACTTCATTATTATTGGCTTCGTTGTGTGTCAGGATGCCATGCCTGGGCCATCGTGAGCTGGCAAACTGATTAAATTGAATTTCATATGCAAAAGGTGAAACTCAATCAAGAAAACATAAAGGCGCCGCACACACAAAACAAAATCTGTGCATGCGAAATAATTTGTAATGGACAAGATGAGCAGTAGTCAAAATTGTGACATTTTTGATGAAGAGCTCTCTAGTTAATTGGTAGAAATTATTTCAGGGTTTGCTATGACTATGTTTGTTTACATAGTGGCGATTGTCTAATATCTTTATCAGTTAGTTGTTAAAACAAATGCCTATTATTATATTACACATCCCCTATGGATATTTTGAAGGCTCATGTATCTTATAATCAACTAAAAAATATAGTTTAGTGAACATACCAAACTTTTCTCTCTCTGCAAGTATTAGTGGTTGGATCTATCTGGATGTGTGCCTGCGTATGTGCGAGTGCTCGGATTAACCAAAGCCAAGGCAGGGCTTTGCGGCTTTGTTGTGTGGCAGTGATATGCTCCGCCCCTCGACCTTTCACCTACCGAAGACCGCCCGCCGCCCTCTCACCCACCCTCCACCTTTGTAACCTTTGAGGTTGAAATTAATAGCAAAATGCAAATTAAAAGCCACTCGGCCAGAGGAAAAAGGAAAATGCTGAAAGTCAGGGGTAAATTGAATGACTCGCACTCGCTGCCATAGAAAGCTGCAACTTTGAGGGCCCTCCCCACTTCCATTTTCCATTTTCCCAGCTCGCCAAACGCGGGGGTACTTAAAAGTAAAAGCCCTGTTCGCTGGCCTGTTGTTGCTGGTTTTATGTTCATAGCTCTCGCATAGGTGATAATTTCATTTGGCCAAATCAAAACCTGAGACTCTCACATACTCCCAGCGAACAGGCAAACTGAGCCTCATATATCGAGCTAATAAAATTTTAATGAAATTACGAGGCCTTCCCCTACTCTTTTCCGACTCCTGCCCTTCGAACCTTCTCGTAATAATCACGGCCGAAAAATTTTATGCCCCCTACGTGGCAAAACAACGAGCCACCGAAAAGCGGAACCGCCGAAAAGGGGAATTCAAGTGGAGCATAAAAGGAGCTATTAGCTGGCATATTTTTCCCCATTTTTCTCACTCCAACCCGTTCCCAGAAATCTCTTACTCGTTTCGCCGTTCATAGCCCATTCGCTGCGTCGAGGACACGCACATTTCGCCAGCCATGTTGTGAGTGCACTGCTAAAAAAGGTATGCACTTGAAAAGTTATTATTAATTCTTTTAAGCATCCTCTAAATACAAAATAAAATGTAAAACTTGTATTTTACTCACATATTTATGAGTCCAGTGCTCAGATACCATTGCCCAAAAGTATGCAGTAAAGGACAACTAGTCTTGCATACTTTTAGACACCTCTATAGTAATTTCAGACCTCTCGTTTAATAATTCCTTGCACTATTGTGCCTATTTTTGGTATTTCTTCTCTTAGTTTTTGCAATTACCACGATTGTTGTTTGGTTTTAGACTGTTCAATAAGGAACTACCCGAAAATGGAGATTATGTATTGCATAATAGGATTAAATGCATAATTATCTTGTACATTGTTAAGCCAGTTTTCAGTGTATGTATTCCTGTGAGTAGGTATGTGTGTGGGCGTGGCAGCGGGAGTGTGTGGGCGAGTGTGCATTAATGATGCATTGCATCTGCCATCCCGCGTGCCAGCTTAAAACGCTTCGCATCGCTTAATTAGAGGTGAACTGGGGTCGGGAGGGGCTGAGTTTCCAAGGGAAGTCCGGGGCACGTGCATTTTAACTGACTTCTTGTCGCGTAATTGCAAAGGAACACAAGTTTTGATTAAAGTTTGGCGAAACTACACGGAACTTACAGCCAGAGATGAGCGGGAATATTTGACTCTGTCATGAATTACTTGACGATGGGAAACTATTTCTGAAGAACTTTAACTTTGTGTTATTAAATAAATATATTTGCTTTTTTAAATTTATTAAAAAAATGCTTAACTCAAAATGTTAAATTGGATGAATCGTAAAATGCAGGGATGCTTTCCAAACTATCTTTACTGAAACCCAGGATAACGAAAAGGTATTTGTAATATTATAAAAATATTTTATAGCCATCCGCTGGATATTAAACTATCGTAATAAGAAGTTAATCCCTGCAATATTAGCTGAAAACGCGATAATCTGTTGCCTTCTGTAGCTTTGCTCATCTCTCCCCGGAGCATTACGCATACGCCGCGTGAGCCCGGAAAACTTTCCCTGCAGTGACGTCTAATTAAAACTTATTTTTGCAGTTTGCCAAGACAAAAGGGATGGCTCCTCCCTTACAGGTGCAGTTGTTGTTGATTATGTTGACGCCAATGGAAATATTTATCAAGTCATCGCGTCGCAGGTGGAAAATGCATATATGGCGTGCTGCTGCTGCGGGCAAACAATGCAGATTACGCATACGCCATGTGTTGCATGTGCGGTGCTGCGTGGGAAGCGCGTGTCAAGTTGTGTTGCCCAAAAAGTTAAATGAGGCGCAACGCGGCTAAAGTTTGACGCTGATTCTGACACGTTTGGCTTAGCTTTTCACCTGCGATTTTCGGGGCCCTGTCTGCTCTAATTAAAATTTTCAGCGGCTGTGCAAACTAATGCGGTTAAGTTGGGTTAAACGAGCCGAAATTGGTGCAACTGCAGTCCAGGGCTCGCTTTAATGTCCCCTGGATCCTGCCATATCCTTCCAATCCAGGAGCTGCGAGGGCAAACATTGCGGTGCAGAGGATTCAGACTGGGGCGACATCTAATGACCGCACGGCTCGTTTGCTTCATTTGCAGTGAAATGGATGCACAACCGCAAATCAAACACAGCAAATGGGTTGGGAAAGGGCATGGGAAAGGGTTGAGCTGCCGAGGGGCAGGAGTTCAGCCACCATAGAATTGAGAAATTTCCCAGAAAACGTTTTGACAGTTGAACTCTCGGCCCGGTTATTTGATCTCCGCTCCTGGGCAGCTAGCACTTGGTTTCGGCCTTTTCTTTTTTCGGAAGGCAGTGGTTCCGTTTTCAATAGAAATGCAAATCCAATTCCGTTCCCCTTCGATGGTTCTTGACATTTACAAGGTAATCCGATCATTACATGTGTGTGGGACAGATTGTAGGAGAAATATTTAAGTTATTTCTCGGATTTACGAGCATTTCTTGCGAAAATAACAGAGGCGATGGAAGGAAAATTGCACTGGACAACGTTTAGAACAATTGAGCTGTAAGAACTCCTGATAAAATAACCAAATTCGAAGGAATTTTAAATACCAAGAGTAGGGCTTATCATAGTTATTTAAGACCTGAGAACAAACTGCTCCGTAAGTGATAAATACTAAATCAAGTTGGCTGCCGCGTAGACGTGCCATCCAATCATAATGTGGATGAGCAGATTGGACAGCAAATATTGCCAGCTATTGGCAGGATTCGAAGGGATTGCGAATGCTTAAGCGAGTCCTTGGGTTTTCTGTTATTTTGTGGTTCATTACGTTCTCGAGCGCAAAATCAACGCTGTCTTGCTTCTTGGCAGCGTTCCCGAAGTTTGCATTTGGCTCGATAAACTCGCATATACTCGATAAACTCGAGCGTAGACACGTACGACAGTTGCCGTGCTCCTCCGCCGCCGAAGGACACCCTTTCCCTGAGATTTTCCCGGTTCTGCTGGCTGCTCCATCAACAGTTTGTGGCAGCTTGTTGAAATTAATCATTTGGCTGCCAAGACGCATCTTTCCCTTGATTTCTACTCTTTTTCGGGGGTTCTTAAGTTCATATCATGGGTTTGTAGGGATCTTGAATGACTGAGCCTTTGGACTTTACTTTTTTGTCATAACTCTGTTAAAACAATGGCTCTAGCTAATAGGATCATTATTTTATCCATTCAAAAACCCAAGCTAACGATCTAAGTTACTCTCAACTAGATATAAATAAATTACATTTTGAACTTTTAGATTTACTTGTTTTTTTTGTCAAAAATCGTCAAAAACTAAAGTTGTTAGGTTTTAATTCCAATCGATTGGGAATTTCACAATTTTGTGCTTTATTTGGTAAAAATTCTGTTTTTTTGGTGGAAAATTCAAATTAAGGATCTGTTGAAAACAAGTTAATTTAGTTAAAATGGTCTTGTAGCTAAAAGGATCAAAGTTTTATGCTCCAAATAACCTAATCTAACAACTCGCATCACTTTTGGGTAAAATAAAAAAAAAAATATTTTTGCCACATATTTGAAGTTTTTATAATCACAATTTTTTATGAAAAATCGTCAAAAATTAAAGTTGTTAGGTTTTAGTGTCAATCGATAAAGAATTTAAATACGAGATGAACGAGATATGACATTCCATATTTGGACAATTTGTTGCTTTTTTTTTTTGACAAAATACTGACTTTTTTTGGTGAAAAATTCGTACTAAGGATTTATGGCAAAAAGGGGATTTTTTTAATGTTATTTTTTTTTGTAACTTAGTTAAAATGGGTAGCAAATCTAAAGTGATCACAGTTTTATGCCCCTAGTAACCAAAGCTGAAGATCCGCACCTGTTTTGGGTGGATTCAAAAAAATAAGTATGTCAGCGAATTTTCGGATCTTTCTTAATGATCACAATATTTGATGAAAAATCGTTAAAAATTAAAGTCGTTAGGTCTTAGTGTCAATCGATAGGGAATTTTAATACGAGCCTAACGAGGTATGACATTCCATATTTGGGCAATTTGTTGCTTTGTTTCGGACAAAATCCTTTTTTTTTTTGGTGTAAAAATTAAATTTTGTCTTTATTTTTGGTAAAATGGGAAAACAAATAAAAAGGGATTGGGCTTTATCGCTAGGGTATTCGACTTTCGGAGTTCCCGAACTTTGTCTTCCCAGTTGCTCCTCCAGATTCGACCCCTCCCCCTAGTCGCTGCCATCCATAGCAATCAGTTGGCAGCCTCGACTTTCTCTTTCTCATCTGTCGCCATGTTGCTACTTCCGTTTCCGCTTCTAGTTGGCTTTACGTGAGTGAGTGTGTGTGCAGTGTGTCAACAACATTATGTTATTTCTTTGGCAGACGTGCGCGTGTGTGAGTGCCGGCATGCCACTCGCGTAATTTCCCATGGTAACTGAACATGTGAGTGCATCCTCGTCTTCATCCACAGCCACTCCCTCTGGCAGCTGTTTCCTGTCCTCTCCAGTTGTCGCGACAATAACTGCGAAGATTTTTCCCTGCATTTGTTTACAGCTCGCTTATAATAAATTGCAATCATGACTTGAATGGCAACAGCTCAACCACTCGCCATTTCGCTGACTCTGATTGTATCTGTCGGTATCTGTCTTCATTTCCCGCCCCTTGGAAATTTTCAATCAGCCGCTCACTGGGCTAGAAATCCGTTTTCCGCTACTCGTTTACCATTTCCCACTTTCCCGCCGTCGCTCGGGCGTGATTCCCTTGCCGCGATTCCGCCGAGATAACCAATTAGAACGCTTATGGGCTGGCGCCTTTTAATCCAACATCACTGTGAATTAAGTCCAATGAAGGTAAAGTTGTGTTTTGAAATCACTTTAAAAGGTGTCTAAAAGTATGCAGTAAAAATATAAAATGAATCCGTAGGACTTTTGTATTTTAAATATATATTGTTGCATACTTTTAGCCACCGTCTTAAAGGATTTAAAGAGTCTTCCCTGGGCTTTACAAATAAATCATATTGATTTTATAAATATAACAAACTTTTTATTAGATTTTAAAAGAACCCCCACCTGTTAGCCTCAGTGCACGCATCTCAATTAAAAGTGCGAATTGTCATCAGTGCGGAAAATGTTTAACGTGGATGTTTTTATGCCTGATTAAGCAGAAGGGTCGGGGGATGAGACCCATAAGCGATCCCAATCTGAGGGCGAGCATATTTTGTCATTTCCCGCGCTGACAGCAGCCACGTACCAAAAAGAAAAGTTGAACGAGGCCGGAGGAGCGAAAACTTTTTGGGCAGCATTTCGGCATCGCCTGGCTTTGGCTTTTCCCCCACAATTTCCCCATTTCCCCATCGGTTTTCCTTTCCGTCACAAAGCTGGCTTGTTATGCGTTGCTGTTTCAGTTCACTCGCTTCTTTGAATTACAGGCACTGCATGGCAGGCAAATTTATTGGCAAATTGGGAGCACAGTGGTTTCCTTTCATTTCCCTTTCTGCCTTTTTTTTTTTTGGTGGCAGAGGGGCACGTGTGTATGCTCTCGCACTTGAGTGTATTTTTTACAGCTTGCTTTTTGTTTATGTTGTTTTTATTGATTGAAAATAACTTAGTGCCGTTTTATGGGCCAGAACGGGGGAATAAACTTGGGTGCTTTATGGCAAAGGTAAATAAAGTGCAAGAGTTTGTGGGCACCGATGCCTCGTGGGAATCATTGCAGACCTTGGAGCATTGTTGGCAGCTTCCCTTCCCAATGATAATCCTGAATAATTAGCGGGAATTGGCACGAGGCTCCGCAGAGACAGCATCGCATCAGGAGAGATCTGCTCACTTAATGCACTTTGGCATATGCGTAAATTGCCTTTGGAGCGGGTGCTAATTAAGTGGGCTTTGTGCCCGGGGGCTCAACTTTAATGAACCGACCGCAGAACAGGGCCGCCCTCCAAAGCGGGCTTCCCGGACAATGTGTGGTGCCCTTTTTTGCGCGTGGGCTCAACCTGTTGACCCAGCTGGTCATTTGTCAATGCCGGAGAAAAACATGAGCAGTGGCGTAGGCAGGGAAGAATCCCAGGGTTTTACAGACCAATAATTTAGGAACATGTAATGATAATGATAATGAGTACATTGTATAATAAAAATATCCTTTAGTCGAATGGTGAATAAATGGGTGATGATCCTTGGTTGGTTACCAGGTGAAAAGTCTTGGACTTTAAAACATTATACTTTATCTATATATTTTCTTTCCCTATTTTCCCATAAAAAGCTTCCAACAAAGTCCTCTGATTAAACATTTTATTAGTGTCAAACAAGCTCCTCGATAAATCCAAACTCGTTTCGCCACTGGACATGTCCCCATTTTTATTCATTTCGTTGGGTCGTTCTGTCTTTTATTTTTTCGAGGGTCTGTCTCCGACTCCGACTTGACCATATTAATTAGCTTGATTAAAATTAATATTTGCGCAACTTTTGCGACGCCACAAAATGTTGTCGTCGGCTGGATGGAGCAAATGGATGGGGATGCAGGAGGGGCAGCAGCTGTGGCAAATATGTGCAATAAATAAACATTTCGGCGCTGTGACAGCCCTTCGAGGCGAAGGTACTCCAACTGTAATAAAGCAAATATAAAGACAGCCAGCTCCGTTTTATTGAGCGGAAGCGGAGCACGACCTGCGACCCGCGACCTGCGACCCCTGACCTCCGACCATCGACAACGACCAAAAACCGTGAGCCAAGTGGCAACAAAGTGCGCGGGGATAAATCCTGATGCGTCAGTTTGGGGCGATGGAAAGTGAGGAGTGGAAGTGGAAGCCACTGAATGGGGCCATGAAAAATGTTGGCGTATTCATTCGTTCTGGCTGCGAGTGTCGCCAGCACATCTATCCCGGAGCCACTATATTCTTATGCACAGAGAACAATTGCTTAAAATTAAATTTAAAATAAAACAAGGAAGAACGCTATAGTCGAGTACCTCGACTATCAGATACCCGTTACTCAGCTTAAGGGACCAAAGGGAAATGGAGATATGCAGGCAGCAAAGCGAGATTTAAATGCGCCACCTACCGGCGGAAGACAGATTTAAGCATTGTGGGCGTTAGGGTAGGCGTGGCAAATTTTTTTTTTGGTCAATCGATGGGTATTGACGAGACCAATACATTTCAGTTAAAATTTTTTATCTAGCATAAAAATTGTGGGCGCCACAGGCTTGGGCGGTTTGTGGGCGGTAGCGTGGGCGTGGCATATTCGCATAACAAACCTGCGCTGCGTACAAGGCTACGGAATCTAAATCTGAAATCCCAATACTCTATCTTTGATAGTTTCCGAGATATCCGCGTTCATATTTACGATTTTTTGAAGTTTGTGGGCGGTTTGTGGGCGTTAAAGTGGGCGTGGCAAACTTTTTTTTGGGTCAATCGATAGGTATTGATAAGAACAATTCATTTCAGTTTAAATTTTTACTCTAGCATCAAAACTGTAGAAGCCACAGTTTTGGGCGGTTTGTGGGCGTTAGAGTGGGCGTGGCACTCTACTGAAACAAACTTGCGCTGCGTAAGAAGCTCAGGAATCTGCTCGCCAAATCTCAATAGCCTAGCTCTTATAGTTTCCAAGATCTCAGCGTTCATCCGGACAGACAGACGGACAGACGGACAGACGGACAGACGGACAGACGGACAGACGGACAGACGGACAGACGGACATGGCTAGATCGACTCGGCTAGTGATCCTGATCAAGAATATATATACTTTATGGGGTCGGAAACGCTTTCTTCTGCCTGTTACATACTTTCCGACGAATCTAGTATACCCTTTTACTCTACGAGTAACGGGTATAATGATTTAAGGAATTATATATACTAGGTGACTAAATGAGTAATATAGTTTTATCTACAAAGAAACAATGGAAATTAATATAAGGGGTATGTCTTCAAAACCAAAAAATACAATGAGCATTGAAAGTGTTAGTTACTGTTTTGTATTTATAGATATACCCTAGTGCACAAGATTTTTCTCCGTGCACTTGTCCCTTTAGGAACACGTCCCCTTTGTCGTCACTGTTTATTTGGCCGATTCCGTTTCATGTGCTTTTTGTTTTACGAGCATAAAGATAAATTCACACGCCACCAAACTCGAGGATTTACGGGGGCAAAATGCAGGAGCAAAGGAGCTCAGGTCGACCGCCCGCCGTTTTTGGTCATCCGATTTATTTATTTATTTATGGTAACAAATTGCAGCGTCAACTTAATCACCGAACTCTATTAGTTTCGGTGGCCATTGTGCAGGAGGCCAACTCATTTCACGGCTTTGTTGAAAGTCATTTCTCTTGGCCCGCCCGGACATTTGTATCTGTATCCGAGAATCTGCAGCGGTTTCGGTTCCCCCGGGGCGGCACTCAATAAAACAAGTTTAATTAATTAATCATTATTCTGGCTTGGCATTTCTGCTTAGACTTTTCTGTTTATTCAAGTTATCCGAGTGGGTGGAAGGTGGACTTTGGACTTTGGATTGTTGGACTGCGGAGTGGAATCGAGTTGGATTGGATTACAATGCTAAAACTTACGGCTTAGTCTTGAGCAGTTCTCAAGTGTTTTGGCTTTCGCCCCAACATCTCTGGACTCCTGCATGATTCATGGTTAGTCGGCGATGATTAATCATACTGCCCGACTGACTGCTACCCCTACTCTACTATGATTCTCGTTCTGATTCTGGTTCTCGGCTGATGCGGATGCTAAGTCTAAACTTTAAGTACGATACTAAGTATTGCTCACTGGATACACTGTAGATACACCGCAGATACAGCCGTCCTGCAGCGGCACAACAACAAGAAAACAAACACTAATGCAGCTACTTAAGACTAAAAGGAGAAGGGGTCAAAGGTTAAGGAGCGGGTTAATCACAACTGGAGGGGTGAGAACTGGAACTGGCCGACGCGCTCATCTACTTAACCCAGATGAGGGGTTCTGCGCCGCCCAGGGTCAATCACATTGCGGAGGAGGTTCTACACAGAGAGTTGAGATTGGGTCTGAAACTATGCTCGAACGACCTCGATGATATCCTATCAATTTTTAGGAATGATTTTTTAAACAAAAGCAATAACAAAGTTTAAGTATTTTAAATTAATATTATTTCTCTCCACCAAATTATAAACAAGACCTTAAAGTAAATAACATAAACAAAATAAATTTATATTAAATATCTAAATATTTGGCATCTTGAGTTAGTAAATGTTCTAGAAGTTCCATTCAACAAGCGAATACTCATGATAGTTTTTAGAAAACTTTGCTGACACTAAAGGGGAAAACTTATCACGAATATCTAGACGAACTCTTACTTTAATTTGTAAATTTTTGTTCTACTTCTAGGGACTCATTTTTCTCCGTGTATCTGATTCTGCTAAGTTTGGGAAGATGACTAGCTATGACGAAGGAGGGGTCCTATCGTGACTTATCTAGCGTTTTACCCTAATGCGTTTGATTGCTTTAAGCTGATGATTGGTCAGTTGCACACGCGCTTTTCTGGGGGCAGACTCGTGGGCGTGTGGTTAAATAATTGCTTGGTGTTTCGCTTCTAATTGACGAGGACTTAAACTTGGACTTGGACTGGGAGGATGGACAAGGACAGGGCATCTTATCTAATCCAGGCCATTTGAAGGCGTCTGCTGCTGCTCCTCCTCCTGGGAATCGCCGAGGGAAAGCCTCGACTTGGCCGCCGTCTCCATGGACTTCCAGGTGCCCCCGCTGGTGGCATGTTGCAGGGAGATGCGAGGTATGGACTTGCAGCTGCCCAAAATGGAGCTGCTATCGCCAGGACGGTCCTCGGATTCGGCCAGGGCACTCAAGCTACAGGTGGGCGGAAGGATGCGGTGGGGAAAGCGCGGCGAGCCCCTCACCCTCTCCCGCAAACTGGGAGGCGCCTGCACCACCGAGGGTCTCCGGTTGCTGGGCAACTGGAAGTTCACCTTGGTCTCCATCAGCTTCACATATTTGCCACCCAGCTGCTGGTCCACCACTTGATCGCCCCCCGAAATGGTGGGGATGGGCAGGAAGTTCGGATCCTTGGTAAGGTGATCCAGGTGGGTTCCGCTCTTGGTCAGGGAACCCCGGTGGATGGGCTTCAGGTGGTTGCCATTCGGGTGGGAGGACGACTCCACGGGGACGGAGTCCAGATTGGGACTGTTGTAGATGGCATTGCAGGAGGCCGTTTGCGAGGAGGGAATCAGGCGGGTGAACAGACCCATGTGCGATTTAAAGGCCGCCTTCAGACCCTTTTGATCAGCCAGACTGGCCGTGGATCCCTTGTTGCTCGAAGTGGTCCTCGAAAATATCCCTCGCAGCCTGTTTATCAGGCCCGTCTTAGCCTCCGTGGCCTGCTGGTGGGCTAGTCGAAGGTTAATCAAATCCTGTGCCGGCAGGCAGGCCTCCTCCAGTTGCGGCTGGGAGGCAAAGGTCACCGATCGCCTCATGGGGATCTGCATGTACTCCGCCGAGGGCCAACTGGCTCGGGGTATCACCGGTGGCAGCACGGAGAGCAGGAGGTTCGGCAGAATGCCCGAGATACTGGGTGTTCTGGTCTTGCTGGCAGCCGGAGTCTGCGAAATTCCACTGGTGACCGTGAGTTCCGGCTTCAGGTGACCTCCTCCGGTGAGTAGCGATGTGGAGGACGAGGTCGTTGTAGAGGTGTTGGTCAGTCCCGATTCTAGGAGCCTCTCTAGCTTGCGGATCTCGGCGTCCAGAGCCTGGATCTCCTTTTTGTATACCCTGTTTTGCACCTCCACACGGTACTGTAGCTCCCGACGATCATCCACCACGAATCGGCGAGTGTTGCACTCCATCTTCAAACCCATGCTGTGGATAACAGGGTCGATAATGTCATCTGGAGTAGAGAGTTTGAGGTTTAAGGAAAATAATGGATGGTTATTGAAATACATGAAACTTATTTTAGAACTTAACGACTGAGGTACAAACTAATGGTCCCCTTGATATAAGGATTTTCTATAGAGACTATGTAGATATAAGACTTATACTCACTTCTCGCCCAGATGTCGTGCAGCTTTGGGATGAAGAGCAGGCAAAGCGTGGCTGTGGTGCTGGTTAAAATCAGAGCTGTGATGGTGATGAAGGCCAGGGTGACTCGCTCCGAAATCAAATTGGCCAGCACCACGACAATGGCGCTGGTGATGACCACACTGTAGACGGACACACCGATGTACTGGGAGTCGTTGAGGGCAGGGATCTTCACGTGGCGCGTCTCCCAGGCCATGTAGACACCCACCACGAGGAGGAGACCCTTGTAGGCGTACAGGACACTTAGCCACGTTTGCGTGTGCTGCGAACGGCATACCTCAACCTGAAAAGTATGATAAAACACAAGTAAAGTTAATGATATTCTAAAACGGTATACTAGGATTTTTCAGAGGTGTTCCTATTTCCAAATTTAATAGTTTACCCAGTTAATAACCCAAGCTAACTATATTACTTCAGGCCAGACAACCTACGACCTAGTTTAACGATCCCCACCACATTTCGCATTATTTATTATTCGACCGAATTTCGCATTGTTAAATGGCTTTGGTCATGTTATTCGGATAAAATACTGCTATTTTTTGTGAAAGTTAGGTCCACTATGTGGACTATCCACAACTATCGGATAGATTAAAACAAATATAAGGGGATTGCACTCCATTATAAGGGTGCATACAATTTATATTTATTTTCCGCTTATTAAAAAAGTATTACATTGGATGTGTGTATAAAATAAATGAAGATTAGCCTAGAAAAAATATTTAACTTGCATTATGCTTTTGTCAGTTTTTTTAGCAAATGTTCCAGGAATCTCCCCTTACACTGTGAAATCGACCATTTAAATCGAAATCATATTTAATTGAATAAATAATTGGAAAGGCAAATAATATTTAACTTTTTGTGTCTTTATTTATGTGATAACCAAATAAAACAAAATCGTGTATGACTGCTTTTGAATTTTTAATTTCGTTTGGCGGCATTTTTGTCATTTTTGTTTATGAACTAAAACTATACACTGCATTCTAACGAAAAACCGATTAAGGCGAATAAATAATTGCTTTGATACTAATATTTAATTTAAGCTGTTTTTCACATGAGTGAGATGTGCAGATTAATTAAAACGGTTATTAGTTTATTTTTTAATAATATAAATATTTTACCTGCGGCTGGTAGACGACACTTCTATCGATGGCGCTGATCTCGAGTGTCAGGTTGTGAAGGTGCCGCTCCATGGGATCGGTGACCACCCAAAGGGTTACGAGCAGGGCATCCACCAGGAGCAATCCTCCGACGAGCAGGATCAACTGGATGTCCTGCAGCATCTTGTCCTTAAAAACGCTGCCAGTTCTCGTAAAAATCCGGTGAACCCTGTAAGTCTTGGCGAACATCGATCCAAAGGCCAGCGAGAATCCGGCGGAGAGCAGATAGACACGGGCCTGCAGAGCATATGAAGCGGATGAGGTGGAGGTTAGCCAACACGAGGTAATACTGTAACACCACACTAAGTGTCATGTCAGGCAGCAAAAAGAAAACAGGGCCGCAGGCAACAATGGGGAAAAACAACTCATCAATGGAATACAACAAACCCTGGGAGTGGTGGAGACTTTGTTGTGCGTTTCAAAATTTATGCAAATAAAGGAATATCACAAAAGTTGTAAATTTCCGTGTCATGTGTTTGCATTTCCCTGCCTCTCACCGGAACAATAGCAAAACAAACAGGAAAGTGGAAAAGCGTAACGGAAGGAGAAATGGTTACAGAAACAGAAACAACAGCGACCAGCAAATTTCCCAGGAGTGGCGTTCGAGGCAGTTGTTAAGGGCAAAAAGTGGAAAGCCGGAGGAGCAGGACAGCAGATCTGGATGGAAAGCTCGTCAAACTCGACTTGGCTTCTGGCTTAAAGAGCAGCAGATTTGCGGCCAAATCCTACGGCTATTTATAGCCAGCAGGGGCAGTCGAGCTACTTCAAAATACACCTTAAATATTTACTAGAATAAGTAATAATCGATGTTGAATTCATCTGCATGTAACACTAATTAAAACAATCTTGCTGCCGCCACACGCACAGTATACCAAAGCTTTCGGCACTTTTGCCAGTCAATCAATCAACAAAACGCCACCCCATCATTGTATGCATGATGATCACAGTATAACCACCTACTTATATTTTTCGCAGTGCATAAATAAGGCAAACACACGAACGCGACTCGGAAGTTACCAGCCTGAAACTGAAAGTCATATTTGATGAGGCCCCCACATGCTTGCTTACACACCAGAAACCCGTCAAAGTCAAACAAAGATGGCGGGGCGGATGTGGACGAGGATGGGGATTTCGAAGCCGAAGGATAACAACTCACCGTGCAGACCGTGGCGAAGGAGTCCTCCGCCGAGGGCAGCGTCGAGTGGTCCAGGCCCAAAAGGATGACGGTGGCGTACACAAAGATGCAGCCCACTGCGGTGATGTTGCTCAGCTTGGGGCTGGAAAGTTTAATTGCCCTGTGGAGTGAGAAGGTAGACGGTTATGGCTTTGAGTCGAGGTGCCTCTACCCATTCACAGGAAAAGTGCAGAGTAAGCAGAGATTGGTAATGATGAAAAACTTGTAAGCCAATCAATTCAATTAAAAGTCGGAAATTATCAGAAGGAAATAACCATCTTGAGTTAATGGGTTGGCAGCAGGAGCAGCAGATAACTTATGATTGAATGGAAAGTAAAAGGCTCTAAATATTTTATGGGTGCTTAATGGAAAATAAAATATTCAAAATATATACGGGCCGTAAAAAGAGTAAGCCAATGATTTATGTTCCTTTTCCGCCTTACTTGAGCTTGCGAAAGTGCAGATTGAAGGCGAGGAAGGCGATGGCCAGGGCGATTCCCACGCTCGAGAGGGTGGCGATGGTGTAGAAGGCCAGGGGAGCGATGGTGGCCACTCGCAGCTTGAACACTCGCTTGGCGATGGGCACCTGCCCGCTGTGCCACTTCACCGGCCGGCAGCGGGGACACCGGAAGTCCAGGGCATCCGTGGCCGGATAGTAGAGGGCCACCGGCTCCAGCAGACCGCGCTGGATTTGGTAGAAGGCAGTGGTGCCAACGCGATCCGGACCGCTGAAGGAAACGGGACCCTAAAAGTAATGCAAAATTATAATTAGCTAGGCTGTCGGAGAACTTAGAATTTAATTTAAAGCATACGCCAGAGAATACTATACACTAAAGTTTTTATAATATGATCTTAAATATTTGCAGAGCCCTTTTATAACAGGAAAATGATTTAAAAGGAGGTTTAAAGCAACATACTGCAATGAATACATTTTTAAAATCATTTTTCGTTTAATACAAGGATAGATAGATTTCTTAAGTAGATATTATTATTTAGGAATTTTTACTAAGATATATTTTATGAATCTTCAGAAGGTTTAAAATCATTTACTTAACTTTTTAGTTGGATATCGCCAATAAAATATGTCTAGGCTGATTACTCACCGATACTCCCAGGAAGTGGAGCTTGCCCAGCTGCTGGAGGAACTCCCAGGCCATGTCGCTGCGGGTGTAATCGAATCCGTCCAGCTTCGACTGCTCCTCGTTGCGCCGCCAATGCTCCTCGGCGGCCCTTAAAGCCAAAGCGATGGCCCACACGGCGTCATAGGTCTGCGGTGCATACTGCGATATGGCCTCCGGGAAGAGGTGGCCTCCGGTGCCGCCCACGCCCCTACGCCTCCGCCGGCGCGAGTCCGATTGCGGTGCCGTGATACTGATCCTGGAGCCAGAGCCGGAACCAAAGCCATCCTGGCCGTGGAACTGGGCGGACTGCTTGCGCAGCTGCGAGTTGAACATGTGATTGTTCTGTGAAGTGGAAATGCGATTAAACAGACCACGAATGCCGCAGGAATGCGCCAGTAATGAGATTGCCTCCACCAGCCCCACCCAGTTACCCATTTCGGATTTGCAGATCCAGATTTCAGATCTCCCCCACTACCGCTGCCACAATTTCATGACCAGCACTAAAAGAGCCATAAAAACGCGTCTGCGATGGCGAATGCGAATGCGATGACAGGCAGGACTTAGGCGGCCCACTTGGCAATCACCATCGCCATCGCTGAAACCATCGCAAAACGCAATCGCAGCCTCGGGATTGTCTAATCAAATAAATCATTTCATTTTCGACGACAGCAGAATGGACAGACGGAACGGAATAAGGAGCAGGACAACGAGGAGGACAAGACAGTCGCCTGTTTATAAAAAACATTGAAAGAAAAACATAGAGGGTTCTAAAAAAAATAATTCAGATTAATCATTTATTGAACATTTGTTTTCATGTTCTTAGTCAAGTTATATGTAATAGATTAAGTTTAAAATAAATAGTGATGATAATTATTTTTACAAAACTTTTTTAGACAATCGAGTATTGCTGGATATCAGTTAAAAAATGATTTCTTTTATTCATAATCCAACCTCTAGTTGTGATAAATACAGGAAAGTATGTTTCGATTTCAAAGAGTCTAGAACTAAATTCTCAATACATTTATATTTCAAAGCACTTTAGGGTTTAACCATTGGTGTCGTAAATCACATTTTATGTAATTAAGTTAACCTGTTACTATTCTCTACTTCAACTTATTACTTTTTTTAACCTATAAAAATCTAGTCACGGAGTTAAGTATCGAATATATTTTCTCCCAGTGTCACCCCCTAGACTTACCAGTCCGCTGTAGCTGACGTTATTTCCTACGATGCTGTTGTGCGTTGACACCACGATGAGGTTCTCGACGGCCAGCTGCAGCTCGTGGTTGGAGCAGGCGGTTTGCTGGTCCGGCCACCAGGGGGCGCCCATGCTCTCGTGGAGGATCCAGGCGTAGTCCGCCCCGAACATCCGAAGCCTGTAGGCCTCGCACAGGATCTGGGGGGCCAGTTCCTGCGAGAAGCTCCCGATGATGATGCGCGTGTCTGTCTCCTGTGGCGATACGAACGGAACGAAAGGGAGGGGCATTTGCCCTTTTGTCATTTGTCATCCTTCGATTAGCACTGTACGCCCGCCCACACTCGGAAAAAATGGGTAACAATCATGCTGAAAGAGGAGCTCTGGGCGATATGGTCTGCTAATGGTGAGACATTTATCCATGCGAGTAGAGTCTTAAACCAAAAACTTGAAGCCAAACTAGGGAAGTAGGTTAAACGAGGGGAAAAGTAATTGTAAATCAAAGGTTGTAAAAATGGGAATACATGCATATCTTAAACTCTATAAATTGTTGCAATAAAATGATAATCAACATTAACATGAAATTTAAAATGAATTAGCAATAGAAAAAAGTAGTTTAATTAATAGCCCAATAGGTTGTTTGCTGAAACTAAGGTTTTCTTTTTAAGAATTGTTCATACACTGGCTTTATAAAAAACGAAATCTTTTCTATAAACAAAAGTACATAAAGCAGAATTTTAGTTTTGGAAACTACATTTTAGTTTAATTTATCTTTCATATGAGCATTCCTAATTGCATAAGTTCAGGCAATGTTTTCCATATAAAAAACGATAAATGTGCCATAAAATTGTGCACCGTCTGCATCTTATTGCTGATATCTTGAAGCACTTGTGCCATTTATGGAACTCACCCTGAGAAGCAGCAGCTGCTCCTTGAAGTCGGTAGCCGCAAAGGTGATGGTGGCAGCACAGGATATGTTGGCCGCCTCCAGCTCGGTGACCAGGTTGTTCACCGCCAGCGAATGGACCTCCTCGTTCTGCGAGAAGGTGGTCACCGTGCCCCATCCGAACTTCCGGATGAAGGCGATGCGCGCCGGATTGTGCGAGGAATCCGGGGCCACCGTCCTGTAGAAGTAGGGGAACTCCCTTCTGTCGCTCAGCGCCGGCGATGTGGAGCCAAAGGAGACCTTTCATCGAAGGAAATCGTTAGACTATCTTCGCATCCGCAGGGTCGCTTAAAATGCAAAACATGCTCCTAGGAATCCAGCCCTTCAGGTCATGTGTCTTTCCGGCTGGCCCCCATTTTACCCACTCATTTAACACACGCATAACCGAAGTGAAATGAAACTTCAAAGGCCAAATGCAAATGCTCTAAGTGAATTTGTGGACCTCATAATTTGCGGGCTATGGAAATGTTTATGGCTAAAGAGGTTTATGGGGTGCTGGAATCGTCTGGATCTGGATTCCGCAGCATTTATGCTAATCGAGCCACGCACGTGAGTTGATTAGATTTTTGAGAAATTGCCCGATTACGGGGAGACGCTCGGATGAACCGAATGAGGTGGATATTTGCATTTTAATCAGTCGCAGATGACGCCATGACTCACCTGCACGATGTTCCAGTAGGGCACCACCTTCGCCAGGCTCTCGGTGACCTCCGAGCAGGCCGATCCCAGCAGCATCACCATCCTAGTCGAGGGCTGTGTGTAGATGGCGTGGAAGAAGCGATCCACGCCCACTCCAGGATCACACTGGTTGTCGGAAAAGCAGCGGGAAAATTGGAAAGAAATGGAGGGGCAGAAGGATGAGCGATGGAGGGCAGGGCAAATAAACGGGGGCAAAGGCCGTTGTTCACCGACTCGTTTCGCCGCCATAAAAAAGCTGCAAGATGGCGCAATAAACATTTTTTAAAATGTCGACTTTGATAGAGGCACAGCCGGAGATGCGGCTCCAGATATAACTGTCTGTCTCGCTCGATGTGCATATGCCCACACTTAAAAAAAATAGGGACCGTCCTATGCTAACGATGACAAAATTCTGATTTTTTAATTTTTATAAATTCGAATTAAAGATTTTTGGCAAAAAAGGGAGAATTCTTTCAGTGGTTTATGGTCGTAAATAAGTAAAAAAAATTTGCCATAGCTGATATGATCAAAATTTTATGCTCCTAGTAACCAAAGCTAACAATCCACATCTCTTTCGGGTAGACTAAGAAAAATGCCAATTTTAGGATTTTTTATAAGGGGTATATTACAGTTTTTGACAAAAATCATCACAAAAAAAGTTCTTAGGTTCGAGGGAATTTTAATACGAACTTAACGAGGTATGACATGCCACATTTGGACAATTTCGTGCTTTGCTTCGAAAAAATGCAGATTTTTTTCGTGTTGGCTTAAATTGTTTGACCTTTAAAAATGGTTTTAAAAACATAATCATAATTATAGCTCTGTTATATAACTGGATTTTGATTTTCTTCAGTGTCTGTGTTTTCGTACATTTGCGTGCCCCATCAAAAGCGGCAACGACTCATCGCAATAAAAGCGCCCAGGACGGAACGTTGATGACATATTTGCCCTTCTTTTAGGGTCGCAACCGCAGCTGCTCCACGGCTCAGTTCTGTTCTTGTTGCTGCAGATTTTCTTATTAAGTTTTAATGTTGCACGCGCTACTAAATGAAAATTCAATTTCGTAATGGAACAACCGTCTCTGCCGCCGTCGCCTAGAAGTGGCGCCCACCGTGGGGCGGAGAGACAGACTCGACTATTTACCCACCTGAGTGTCGTTGGTCACCAGCTCCAAGGTGTAACCGGGCAGCAGGCGTTTGCTGTTGATGTGCTCCACGGCCATGGTGGCTGCTCCCAGTTCGCTAAGGCCATCCGGACGTGGTCCCCGCGACGTGGAGAGCTCAAAGAGTCCGAGCAGCACGATTTTGCCATGATTGCGCTGCATTTCGGCCGGCGACATGCGGCGCTCGTCCTCAAACACCTGGTTGACCTTCAGGTAGCGCTGCCTGGGCGGCAGGCTGAGGATGTGGTGCGAGTGGGAGGCATTGGTGCTCCCAGGCAGATTGCTGTGCGAATTGAGGCGCTGCTGCCGGCGTTTGACTTTCGTCCGTTTGTACTTCCAGTCGGATCGCGGGGGAATCGAAATGCCCCCGGCAGTTACAGTCGATGTTGATGTCGATTCTCCGGGTGGCAAACTGGATGAGACCGAGAATGTGGATGTGAATGTGCTAATTGAGGCAGCAGCACCTGGCCTAATTGCCTCGTAGCCCAGGGCCTGGAGCTCGGCCGAGGACTCCATGGCCGCCGCAGCCGCCGTCGTCCAGGCGAGGGCTAGGAGTAAACGTAGTCCCACGGCCGGCCATTGGCCGTATCTGGTCCTCTGGCCAGGCTGAATTATGCGCATCCCGTCGGCAATGGCCAATGGCCCATTAATCACCAAGGCATTTGAATCGCTGGCTATCAGAGGCTGCAGCAACAAACACAGGACACCGGAATATATATCGCCTTTTTATGCACTCTGCCGACAGGATACGCTTATCGTTTCTCTTCCGACAAGGGGCTCTTCCTGCTGCTCCTCCTGCGGCTGCTCCCTCCTCCTGTATCGGCGTCAATTTTATCGCCTTTTTATTGGCCTCACTTTTGCTCCTCGCATTTTGTATCTTTTTGCTCTGCCGCTTTTCACACACTCACTCTGCCAGGCATTCGGCCATAAAAGTATGCAAGGCTGAGAGATTCTGGATGGGTCCGATTGACGGGATTGGGTGACACGGGAAGAAATTACACTACAAAATGTTATTTCAGGTAGTCAACCATAGTAAGTCAGTAACTAAAGGTTTAATAACACTTAGTTATATTTTGACTACCAACATGATTAAAAAAATAAAGGTTCTTAGCCCAACAACATTTTATAAATTTATATATCAACTCAGGGTTAAGTGGCCAAGACTTTCTAAAATAAATCCAATCAGTTAGTTAAAAATGCAATAAATAGCCAAGTATGATAAGGCCATAATCATGAAACAATCTTATACGTAAGTTATGCACAGTCTAAGTACCTTTTACTAAAATCCAAGTTAAAGTTATATAGCAACTATTGAATTACATATATTATTTTTAAATCACTATCACATTTAGCACATTAAATTAAGTCATTTATTTTTAGTTTGTTGCACTTTATATTTTGTATTTTAAGCAGCAGCAATTGCATTATTCTGTGATTTCTTAAATGAACAATCAGAACAAGAAATGTAAGGAGAACATAGAAAAATCAGACTTTGTGAAAGCATTGATTTTTCTCCATGTGAAAGTGAATGGTCACGGAAAAACCGAATCAAAATGCCTGGGGAGCCCCAAAAGGCATTTTCACGCCAATTTGCCAGTTGAAAAGGATTAAGACGAAGTCTTCGATGAAATGGACACACTGCTGCTCCTCACTTTCCTTTTCGCTGAACCTCAGTGTCTGTTGTTGTGTGGCTGCCACTTGGCCATTACTTTTTATGCTAATGGCCAAACATTTTGCGCTTTCATTGCGGGCTTTTGGGCTACTTTTTGTCGAGTCGAGTCGAGTCTCACGCGCCACAGATTTCGGTGAACGTTTCTCTCTGTATGCGCGCGTATGCATAATTGTTTCGAGATTACCAACTTGCAGTCCCTTTGCCGCTTTCCCGCATTTCTACCCGCCCCTCAACCGCTTTCCACCGCCCACTAAGCCCACTTTATGGACGCTTTCTTTCGCGCTTTCTTTCTTTGCTCGTAGCACGCTTTTCGCTGTTCGCTTAAAATAACTTTTTGGCCCATTTCGTTGTGAGGCCCCCGCTTTGTTTTGTCCTCAGCACAGAGCACAGTGGCGTGCCCCGAAGGGGGCTCCAGCCCCACTTAACCCCTCGCCGGCACTCCTTAACCCCTGGGTGCACCGCCTACAGTTGACATTTGCCCTCTGTACTGCACCCCCTTGAACTGGGCTACTCGTGTAACTAACAACTCATATTTGTGCATGCACTGGCGAAAAGAAAAACTAACAACTTTGTTCACTTCAATACCTCAGATCGAAGAATAATATGGAAATTCTCTCCCCAACTTGCCAACTAGTTATGAAACTTAAGGCCCCACAACAAGTTGCACGAACTGTTTGGATTAAGTTATCGATTAAACTAGTTGTCTGCCGTATTTGATTTCATTTTGGCAGCTCAGCCCGAAAATGTAATTGCCAAAATTGACAAACTGCAACGTGTTAAAGGCAATAAAGCATTGGCTTTAATTCAATTCAGTATTAATTTTATATTCTCTAGAACAACATGAATAGTTATTTAATTTAAGCTAGCTTATCTTTTTATCAATATTGACAGCTCAGTTTGAAAATAAAATTATCAAAAGTGGAGTGCAGCAGTGCGCAGTGAAGTATGCATAAGTATATAAGCTAGAATGACTTTAATTTAATGCGTTCGTATTTCAAACAGAGTTTAATTTGTTGCATTGGCTTTGTTTACGAAAAAATGCGGATGGGAAAAACACTTGAACAAAATTGAAATATCTGCGATTGATTAATGAAAGAGAGTTTATATTTGAAAGGTGTACAGTTTACCAACTGAATTTTGAAGAGGACTAAATAATTAATAGGTCAATGGGCTTTTATTTTAAAATGGGAGATACCTACTCAATAGGTTTAATTTTCGATTGTAAGAGGGAATAGAATAAGTAGCTCAGGTAGGATTAAAGTGTTGTTAAATCAGAAACATCATCCAGGTGTAACACTATACAATTTTTAACAACGATTGTGAAAAACTTTAAAAAACTTTATCGACTTGTTAAGGTAAGTCAGTTGGTCAAAAATCATGCCAGAGGCATAAGGCCTGTAGGAAATGATGATGTAGTGATATAAAAAATTAAAATAATTTTACACTGATTAAAATATTTTTGGAAATCTAAAAAAACTGTCTAGGCCTTCCTTTCCGATTTTCTCCCAGTGCAGTGTACATTTGAGAATATGAATATTTAGCTGCTGCTCTGCTTTGGTCCTTTCTATTATTCTGCCATATTTCACAATTGTTGCCGTGGTATTTAAACCTGCACTTATTTATGGCCATGTGTGTGGGCCCCCTCAGCGCCGCCCACGCCCAACCCTCCCCCTCTGGCCATCGCCCGCTTTAGTTGTTATTTTCATGCTTGACATAAATTATGCAAAATGCTGGCTGCATTTGTGATTCAGATTCCATATTTCGCTGCTCGTCGTGTGTAAACTGTGAAATGCGAACTGCAACTGCTGGCGGACTGGTGGCAAAAAAACGAGAATGAAAGCAGCACTGAGCACTTTGGCCATTCAGAGATCCACAGATGCGGAGATGCCATCCGAGATGCGATGTCAGAATGGCTGATGCGATTTGTTATGCAGCCAATACTCGGCTGCAGGCCGTGTGGGTGTGGGAAAATCGCTCCGGGGATTTCCACAGGGATTACCGCAGACAATGCAGATCCGCTTTTTGGGTTCACTTAGCCAGTGAGCTCGATAAGCTGGGCTCACTAGTGTATTGTCCCTGCTCACTCGTAGGAAATTGCATTCATAAATATTGCGTATACGACGCACTCACAATCTAGCACTGACACACAAATGACAATTTATTGGCATTTCATACACATTCTAGCCATAATTTAATTTGCTTTATTTTATTTACTTTGCAGTCTCACACACGACGAAGAAGGAGGCTTAGATTTTTCGAGGGCCTTTTATGCGGGGTTTTATTTGGAGATTGCGACTTGCAACCGACGAGCTCCAGACCGCAACTGTTGGCCGCCGTCAAAGTCCCGCTGCTTTTGTCTGACAATCACAGATTGAAAGGACCTCGCATCCTCCAAGGAGGCTGGGCTTTCAACTTCCATCATCCGCATTCAACCGGCTTTTCTCTCCTCTCCGATTTTCAGGCCGCCTGCGCAGGGAAAAGCGCGCCAAAATTTCATTCATGAAAAACCAATTCGGAGTTGGGGGCAGGCACAGAGGCACAAGCAACAAGCTGTGGCAATTGAAAACTGAGCGCGGAAAGTTTAACTTTAAATTATGTAAATTAATGCCCAACATGAAACTAAATAATTTGCAACTGTTTTAATGAAAAATTCATTTATCTCGCTGCCAGAAGATTTCGAGCAGGAAGGACAGCTGTCGATTCGCATTGCCTTCTGTGCCGGGGAAAAGGAAAATATAGAACAATGGCGAACTGACAGCGAGGACACTCTTAATTATGGCTGCATTGAGTCAGTCAGTCCACAGTCTGAAATTGAAATGCCCGCCTTGGCATTTGTTAAGCATTTCTAGCGCAGTCGGAAGTTTTCTGCCTTTTCCCCAGCTCGGCTGGGCTTGCATAATACCCCCGAGTTGATTTTCCTTTCCGTTCTCCGGCTGGCCTTTTGCTCGGCTCGGTTTCGTTTTCGTTTCCCTTATTGAGCTGCAATGAAAAATAATTTGATTTGATTGCTGTTCTCATACCCACCCCCATAGACACCCACATTCAATGGTCTCCATACAAAAAATTGTAATTAATTTTCTGGCCCACATCCACCCGACCACCAGTAAATTCACGGGGAAAGCAGCATGCGAGTGAAATGGTAAAAGTTGATTTTATGAGCTGCCAAACTGCAGTTTGCCCAAACTCACGGCCCCCTGCATTTCTCTTCTGCAATCCATTTGCAAGAATCATTCAATTCAATTCTCTTGTGCAGAGAAAAAAATTTTCATTTTAACTTAAAACATGTATTTCAAAAATGACTCATGGCGCCCGAGCGGAACCTTTGGTAATTTATAAAAGCGTGCGTAAAAAAAGTCTTTGTCTACCTTGAAATTAAATTAATATCACATGTGTTAAATAAAAAATTTTGTAGATTAAGAATATTTGAATATACAAATTGTACAATATTAAGTTTTAAGCACTTATAGGTTTTTTCTGACTGTGTATGGCCATGTAAGGCTGTAAAGGGGTGTGACGCAAGTAACGGGCGAGCCAAAGATTGCGATTATCGCCACTTGACTTGAGTTCCAGCCACCTCGGCGCCATCCATGCAAATTTGATGACACCTCTTTCGCTACCTACCCACCACGGTCCCTGTTCGGGCGCCAGTTGACAGAAAGATACAGCATCGTACTTCCAGCTACAATGGCAATGCAATGGGGATTGCGAGTGGGAATGGGATTGGATTGCGACTTTTGTTTGGTTCCCTCGGTTGAAGTTGGCAAATAAAATGCAATTACACCGCAAAACTCAATTTCAAGTGTCAAAAAGTTGCACTGCACTTAAGAAGTTAGCGATGCTGCGACTGGTGACTTTCCCTCACTTAGTCCTCCGTATAAAAGCGGCGAGATCTGAAAGGCCAAAGTTCAGCTGGGCCACAAAGCGGATTATAGGCACTACGACTGCGGCTGGAGCAGGCCGAAATAAATCCCGAATATGACTCCCGGCACGAAAGACCCGTTGCAGAAACGATATCCCGGATAATT
This sequence comes from Drosophila subpulchrella, assembly GCF_014743375.2. Lineage (NCBI taxonomy): Eukaryota > Metazoa > Arthropoda > Insecta > Diptera > Drosophilidae > Drosophila > Drosophila subpulchrella. The sequence goes on from NC_050610.1 coordinate 25,242,432, forward strand.
TATAGCCCAAATGGGCGATATATTGGCCGTGTTCTGTTTATGTTTCTCTTTGCTTGCAAACTAATTTGCCGTCGAGGGAGGGGCTCGAAAGGTGGACATGGCGATTGCCTGTGTTCAAGCGGCCTCCATTTGCATTTAAAATGAGCTGGCTGGAAAACTTTTTACAATGCCACTCCAAGTTGTCGGAGGAACTTCTCTCAGGCGGGTGCTTGGAATACGACTTGAAGATTGGACACCGACACCTACGCCGTATTATAATAACAAATGTTTGTGTAGTGACACAGGAAGAGGGGCAACAGAATGAAATAATACTTGCTTTCTTCGAGGGGTTTCGAAAGTAGTTTGAGTTGTGTTGTACAAATCGAATCAAGATTAAGGCATATGTAGACGGCTTAGAAACACCTGCTTAGTGTCTAAAAGTATGCAGGATAAGAACATCTTAGTTTTATGGAATAACGCCATCGGACTTTCGGACTTTGAATACATTGTTCCATACTTTCAGACACCTTTATGAGTGATTCTAAGTTTAAGTTCTTAAGTTTCTGTGTGTAGTGATTTAAAATTACTTATAAAAGTGCCTAAAAGTATGCAAGGCAGAAATAGCTTAGTCTATCGGAATGAATCCATTGGATTTTCGGACTCAAAATATTTGATTGCATACTTTTAGACACATTTTTAAGAATTTAATCCCTCAGTAACCGCCTAAACCACATCTCTATTTGGCTAAAGAGTAGTCCCTGTTCGCATTGACTGACCGTCGTGTTGACAACTATTTGTTGTTCGCTCGTTTGTCTCGTTTGGTTTGTGTGTCTCGCTTTGTTTGCGGACACTTGGCAAATTGGTAGCTTTCCCCTTGTTTCTGGCATCAGGACATCAGGACCTCAACTTTCCGGCAGGCTGAGTCGAAACAGTTTACACGTTCCGGTCTCACTGCCACTTCTACGGCTGCTGCGGCAGCACATGGCGTATGCGTAATTTAGTGCTGCATACTTTGCGGCCCAAATTTGCACTTTTGTGACTTGTTTAGCTACCCTCTGCTGATGACTCCGCCTCGACAGCACTTAAAATCAGAAATTCAATTATCTCCCACACACCAACCGCCCCACATTTCCCGCTTTTCCACTTTTCCCACTGTTTCCCTTTGGAGTAGGCCCGGTTCCATTTCGCACGCTCATTTCACACCTGCGCGCCTTTTCAAGGTTGACAAAGGAATTGCTGAGGGGAGGCAGTTGGCCCAGGGAACTGTGGGATGTAGAGGCACTGGCAACTTTATTGTTCCTGGGAGTTTTTAGTCAACAGATGAAAGTGTTGGCCCCGGCAAGTGGATCCAGCCAAATCCCTTACCATTTCGGACCAGTCTAGATAAAGACAACTCGAAAAGGTAAGTAAAGCGGGAGCAGTTTGTAGCTCTGTTTACAGAGGAAGAATAACCTATAAACATTTTTATTTCTTCAGTCAACACTAAGGGTCTCACTTTGTTGCCCCCTTTAAAGACTAATACATTGTAGCCTTTTAAAGAGCTTTGAATCTGCTTAAGCCATTCATCACGAAACAGAAGCTCAACTTATTTCTCTGCGTGTAAGAGACTTAGGCAAAGTTCTCCAAATCCGCGCCGCTTTCAGAGCAATTTAATTATAATTTTGTTCTTTTTGGGGCCCAGGCCTGGCGAAAAATTCATTATCGTCGGGGCAAATTAGCTTAAAAACAATTAACACCTGTTCGCCGGCTGCTCGTGGCAGGCCACTTCAAAAACTAACACGGCCGAGCCATTTACCATCTACATTTGGCAGGAGGTGAGGCTGGGATGCCAAAGCCGATGCCCCACCTTCTATGCCTTTCCCTTATTCTAATGAAAAAAGTTGCACAAAAAACTTTTCAAATTACAACGGAAATCCGTGAAAATCCTTTTAACAAAGCACAACATGACCAGTTGGGGAAGCAGGTCTCCAAGCTGATGCCTATGCTGATGATGATGATGATGACGATGCTCTGCTGATTATGATGGCGCTTTAAACAGACATCGGCCCACATCCACATCCGCATCTGTGCTGTAAGCCGGCAGCCCGCAACACGTGCCACCACCGCCGTCACCACGGAAAACCACCGCCAGCACCGCCGGCTGTCGTCCATTTTCATGTCGCGGTTTTCCCAGAAAGGAAAAGGAAAAGCTGCGACTGTGACTGAAGCTTGCAAATTGATTTAGTCGCCAGTTGGCAAGGAGGCACTCGGGAAAAATATATAGGTCAAGTAGATATTCGGGGCTGCCACAGAAAATACTAGGGTTCTTAAAAAGGTGTTTGAAAGTATGCTACAAAATATTTTATGTACGAAAGAAATCTTCCTTTTTTCTCAGCATACTTTTATGCACTTTTATAAATAAAGTTAAAACACTAGTTCTTCCTCACTCAGTTTTTTTTTTCGTGCAGATGGGAAATTGAAGAGGAAACGTTAAGAAGAACTAATAATCGAAAAGATGGAGGTGGTAACAGCAGCTTTCAAAGTAATCTTAGGCAAATAGTTAAAAGAACCAAGTTACGAAGAAGACTTAAAACTTGATTAACAAAAGATGAATTGGGAGAGTTATCATGAAAACAAGAAAAGAGGGAAAGAAACCAGGTGGTAGATAGGAGATGTATCAGTTAAAAGAAGCCAACAGAAAAATAAGTTAAATGTAACTGGGAAAAAAATTCTGTAAGCATGGATAGACAGGTAACAAGAAAAATGAAAATTACTATGCATAATTAACTATTGTGTCAACATTCATATTACTAATACAAAATGTATTAGTACTTTATCACTCACGCACTCATCACTTGGTTTCCGTTCAATCTGCAAATACATTTCCACGCACTTTGCAAAGTTTATTTATTGACTGCGGTTGAGACAGGACCTCTTACATCCTCCCACTTTTCAGCTTTTTCCACAGCAGCCGCTGCCGTCGGGAAACTTTGAACTTTTAATGAAAAATATTCAATTTTTCAGGTGTTGCAAATATTTAACATTTTGAAACTTTCTGTATATGGATTCCAGAGTGGGTGGTGTGTCGCCACACCCCCGCAAAACCACCCAACGCACCACAACTGCGGTTACCGAGTGGTATCCGCGCAAAAAGGTTCAACCGGAGGGACGAAAAATAAAGGAAAAAACTGAAGCATTTTGAATGTTAATTAAGAACGGGGCTGAATCGGATAATTTGCATGTGCTCCGGCTCCTGCAGCTCCGGCCTGGTTAATTGGATTAGGTTCCGTTTGAAAGTTAACGTTTTCGGGTTTTCCCACCAAATTGAATTTGCAGGGCAGAAAATCAGCACACACTTTTTTGGCCGCCAAAAGTCAAACTTCATTTGATTTGCTCCGCGATCTGCAGTTTTAACTCGATTTTGCTGCTGATTGGCAGTCGGGTGATTTTCGAGTTTCGTTGATTTATTTCGGGGCTTGCTTGGAAATGTATATATTAACCGCGGCTTAAAACATTTAAAAAATATTTAATAAATTCTTTAAAACAATTGTAAAGCATTTTATATAGTCAAAACAACTCCCGTTTAAATCACATTAAACAAAACAAAAATATCTATTAAAATAAATAATATAAAATATTTAAATCACTTTTAAAAGGAAAGGAAATCGAAATCCTTAAGTCTTTGTTTATAAATTGGTTGAAAAATTCGTATTCCAATTTCCGAGTAGCAACTGTCTGTGAAAAATACAGACTGCTGAGTGCCGGAGGCTTTCTATGTACGCGACCACCGCAAGGGTTTTTGAGATCTCCCACACCTCCTCGTCAAAGTGTCCACATCGAGCGGACCTTTTGCTAAGGAACACCCTGTAAATGGATTTATTTTGTCAGACAGCTTTTCGTTAGTCGAGACATGAACCGGTGTATAGCACTGCTATAATACTATTTCCATTGCCATAAAATGAGCAACAGTTTGTTTAACTGAGAAGCCCATAATAAAATAATTCATCGTTTTCATACATAATACACTAAAAAATATTTTTTTTATTTTATTGGAAAAAAGTCTAAGTTTGTGTAACTAAAATTTAAATATTAAAAGAGTAGGACGTTGGTTTAAAAAGGCCCATTCTCTTTATTTTTAAAACAATATATTTTACCCGAATACTTGTAAGTAGGGTGATTGTATTCTTGTGTAATTTCCGAGCTGGCGATGACGTCTCCTGTCCGTACCCTCCTGGCTCTTTCACCCCTTTTTGAGCCCTAATTGGCTTTTGGTGGCTCAATGGCCGACTTATGTAAGTCAACCTTTGGCGGACTCCCACTCAACTATCACTGATCCAAGTCGGCGAGCAATGACCCCATATTAGTTTTATTTTCAGCCCCGCTTAAATTTCTCAGCTCATGTATTATGTAAATTGGGCCTATAATGGGGCCCTATCATTTGAGGAAGCCAGATTGCGCTGGCCAATTTGTGTTCGAAAGCATTTCTCGCACATAGCTAGAATATTTTCCTTCCCCTTTGCCCTTTCCCCCAAAAGCGGTGCACCTGCACCACGCTCTAATTAAAATGACAAATACGAAGATGGGAAAGCGTTTCATCTCATCGCAGTACCTTGGCATCTGCCATCTGGCAGCGTGGCGTATGCGTAATTTTCTCAGCTTGCTGCTTTCTCGCACCCTTCGGGTTGCAATTTTCCACTTTAGGATGTATCTCACGCAAGTTGAGCAATAACAAAATCATTTACTTGGTCATTTGAAATACCCAAAGAGAGTATTGGGGGTTGTGCCGACTTGAAATTATATTAAAAAGAAAGAGATACGATTATTAAAGTAAATGGGTATAAGCTAATACTTAGAAAATATTTATAAATCGTTTATAAAACTTATATTTATGTTCTAGCAACTTTTAAGGGCTTAATCAATTGTTTCCCTATTTAGAAGGTATTTTCCATTCGTACCCCTTCCTTAATTATCGCATTGGCATGTTTTGGCATTCGTGTCTGGTTAAGGTAATTTTCCTAAAGATTTAAAGTGTGTCAAAGTGCATTAAACAATTGTCGTTTGTTTTCGGGTGTCGGAACGTTTTGTTTTTGTAAAGGGGGCTGAGGGGGGCTAGTGATATATAGTATATACTATATAGGCATAGGCACAGACAAAACAGAGACAGATGGGGGCTCTTTGACGCGTTTTCGCTGGCGTCACGGGCGACTTTCTCGCTCTTTCGCTGTCGCATTAGCTGACCAGAGAATTAGAGAAAACAACATAGAGAACCCTTGCGGCAAAGTGAAAACGAAATGTGGCAAAAACAAAGCCAAAGAAATGTGGCTCTTCTTGTCGCAACTGCTTAAATTAAATATATTGCTCACTTTCTGTTCAATTGGCGAGCCCAGCGGACATCGGAGGAGCTTCTTGAGATCGCGTTCATGTTCAGCGTTCAGTGTTCAGTGGATTCCGTCCGAGATTCCGTTCCGTTTAAAGCGCTCAGCGTCCGTCGATCGCCAGGCAGTTAAGTCCGCGGCCTCGCGGCGTTCCGGTTGCAGTTCCCGGTTCTTCGTCGTGTCAATCGTTTCGTGTTGAGGTACCAGAGATCCTTTCCAATCCCTAAGGGTCCAGCAAGTCCCTCTTTCAAGTCTCTATAAGCATAACCGAAGACTAGGCATTAAAAATTATTTTTCCAAATTCCCAGTTAGTTTAATCAGAAAAATATCAGAAATTTTTGACCCAGCGTCAAACTTTTAAGAAAGTTTTAAACAATTTTTTGTGGAAACATATTCTAATAACAATACCAATATAGAATAAACTTCTATCGATAGGGAAAGTACCACATAACACAATTCCTAGTTTGTTAATTTATTTTTTTTGGTAATTGCACACAATCAGTTCATATAATTGGTACCTAATTAGATAAATTGTATCCTAAGCAATGTAAACAACATCAAATGACTTCCGTATACAATGCCTTATGCATAGAAATATTAAATTTACCTTAAGCTGTTAGGAACTATTATATGGTTTTTTTCCGCATCGCAGTGCCCCAGTTATAAACGGTTGATATAACCGTTATGAAGGTCTCACAGCGGACAGCCAAAGAACAACTTAAGCTCTTCTTGTTTACCACTTGTCTTGCGATTCCCCTAACCAAAACCTAAAAACGGAAAAGGGGATATAATTCAATTTACCCCGCATTATAAAGATATACACAGCAAGCCATAATATATAATAGATAATTAACTTATTTATTTTTATAGTATTTGGTAAACTCATTATCCTGTTGTAGTCCCATTCAACAACCCTACTTTGCTAGTAAACAAACCTTGAATTCAAGCTGAACCCTTCGAAACCAGACAAAAGCAGAGAAAAGCAAACTTAGGCCCCCATAACTAGAACCCTCCCTTTGGAACCTCACCTTTTCTGGTATCCGCAGGTAGAAAACAATTCTCTACAACGGCTACAGCGGTGCAACGCATTTTGAAACTGTTGATGCAACGGCAGCAGAAACTGCTGCGTAAATTATTCCAACTGACTGCATTGGCAAAACGTTAGGCATACGCAGTGGTGTACGGCAGTAAAAAGCAAAAAGCAAGCGATTGAGTGCAAAAAAAGCGAAGTGAGTGCAAAGTGAAACGTATCGATAAAAACAATAATTATTGCGGGGAGTGCCATCAAAAAGCTCCATCCTGGGTAATCTGTGGTTAATCGTTCGAGGTGAGCTCATTCGAAAAAAACAAAGCTGCAAAATTACAGAGCGGGGGCGACAAGTAAATATAGTTATTAAAAAAGCATTAACAGACGAGTGTGTCTAGATCACGCAGAGAAATAATCAAGTGTTAATCAACGCCATCAAACGAAAAAATCTAAATCTCCATAAATTTTAATGTTGGGAATTTAAAAGTATAGTTTAATAGTACCATTACGTAAACTCAGTACTTTGTATATTTTGTCTGATGTTCTTTACAAGGAAACATGGAAGTAGTGAGCCTAAAGGGGTATTTTTAGATTGTATAACTAAAGGTTGTTCTCAGAAATACACAAAATGCCTTAAAATATAAATTTCCTAATTATACGTGTGTTGATACAAATAGCATACTACAATATTAATAGACAGATGCATTTTGGTGGGGTAAGCTATTATGTTCCTGCTTCGTATAGCAACTCCTTTTTCAGTAGTTTAAGAAAGTTTTTCTTCCGGTTGAGAAGAGTGTGAGATTTGGGGATGCAGGGTGACCTTCGATCGTTCTGAAAGTTTTCTGCTATCGTGCCTGTTTTTAATTTGTCGGCAAAGAGAAACCGAAATGAATGGGCCAAGTGACAGGTCGAATCGATTAAGAGCTCAAGAGCCCAACCCTTAACATCTATAATGGAAACCATAGGTGTTCCCCTTGCCTCATTCGCTCAAAATATCTTTCTTGCTAAGAAACCCCTGCCAAATGTCAAGTTCAAGTTCGTCCATCTGTATATCCCAAAATCTATATGCGTTATGTATCTGAAAGTTTCGCAAAGGGGAAGTGCCAATAAATTTTGTGCCTGGCAGCGGGCAGAAATCAAAGCGACAGGCGAAACTCGTCGCTGCAATTATCTTAATTATCTGCCAGAGATCGGGGGATATGGCGAGAGGATGTTTTTACGGCCGGGAATGCAAATGCGAATGGCCATATGACAACCGAATTCAGCCGGATCCCGGCGGACGCGGAACGATTTGTTTGTTGTGGCCAGGCCGAGAGGTTAAATATAGCGCTGCCCTATTGATTTGGCCCACTGCCGAGAGATGGGCAATGGGTTTCTGGGGCTCTTGGGCTTTCCAGGGGAGGAAGGGCAGGGGCTTCTCACATGATTTATGAATGACAGCTAACAAGGCGCGCTCTTAGGCGAATCGATAAACGTCTTTTAGCGACGAATCGTTCCTCGGTTTTCCCCTATCCCCAAGGACATCTAGCGGCAATTGCCAAGTCACTTAAATCGATTAGCGCCGCTATTAAATCAAATTACCTAGAAGGGTTCAGGAGTCTAGCGCTGCACTGAGAAAAAACTATTGAGAACAGAGAACTACACTGCATAAATTTTCCCAACTACGCTTAAAAAATATGCTTCTCTACTAAATTCTTTTCAAGAGTTTAAAGATAATTATTATTACAATAGTAATATATTTAATTACAAATTTAAAACACTAAAAGTTATGTTATTATGTATGTAAATATCCAAATTGGGACTTTACTTTTTACTTTTCGGGAATGGCAAAAAATAAGATTACGTACTACTCATTTTATGAATTCTTAGAATATATGTTTGGATATGCCTTGAAAGTGTAATACTTGTACCCCTGAGGAACCTATGCTTTATAATAGGGAAATGTGGAAATAATTTTCTCAAAGTAGTTTTACAACACCCAAGTACTAACTCTGATTTTGAATAATACAATAATTTTTTCCCAACTACTTGAGCTATTTTCTCTGCGTGGCTGCTAATCAATTTTTGCGTGCTCGTCATGCGGAATTTTCCGCTTTATGATAATTGCGGAGCGTCAATCAGCTTTTCGACGGTGCGTGATGTCCTCACCGCGTCTCCATTTCAATTTCAATTTCCATTTCGTTTTCATTTCCCTGCCGGCACTTGCCATAAATGCGCCGCGAGAAAAGAGAGAGATTTGCTTGGTTTATGGCGCACAGGACACTCGACTTCCGAGTCCTGAGTGGCTTTTTGGAATAAAAAGCTGACCCAGCGAGAGAGTGGCCCATTCGCAGGAGCAAGCTTGAAGTGAACGGTTGGCAATTCGAGGAGCTGAAAGTCAGGAGCAGGAAAAACGGATTCAGACGGGACGGAAAATAGTGAAATCGAAAGCGGAAGAAGGCTGAAACTTGAAGTCAGGTGTTTGAATCCTACAAAGAAGCTTTAAAGGGGAGTCAGCCTACCATATACAGCTAAATTTTCCCAAAAACAGCTTGAAATCAGAGCAAGGCCTGACACACTTGCAGTTGACCCCTGACCCGGAGTCTGAAAAATCGATTATCCGCGTGGTGTGTGTGCACAACAACCCGTGAGTGCGAGTGCAGTTTTCAGCGCCTTAAAGAGAGCAGCCACCCACCGAAAGCACCCACCTGCGAAGGTCAGCAGAAAGCACCCGTGGACAGCCCCAGCCGACTTTGATTGCCATTCCGGAGCGGACAGTTGCCAAAAGCCACAACAACGGAGCCGTTAACCCACAACCGCCGCCGCAGCGAGGAAGGCACGAGGGTTCGAGGCGGAACGCAAACGCCGCCGAACAAAAGGAAGACAACGCCGCACCGGTAGAATGGCCTACCTAATCAACATCCTCAAGTTCAATGTGAAGTACTTAAAAAATCAATAACTGGACTCCGGCACACCAGCAATCCAGCATACCAGCACAGCAGCACCAACCAGTTAACCATCCAAAAAAAAGGAGCAGCCGCATTCCGAAAAACAGGGGAACCCCCTGTCACGTCTAGCTAGCTAGCTCTCTCTCTTTCTCTCGCTCGCCCCGTCTCGCTTGCTCCTCTCTTGGTACTCGGTTTTCGGTTTTTGCCATTGGGTTCTGGTCTTGTCGCCCCCGCTCCGCTGCAGAACGAGGCTTCTGCGCCGCCAGCAGCTCTACTTGGTCACCTTGGACACTTGGACAATGGAAATGGAAAAGTCTGGGAAATTTTCAGATTACCTCTTCGCCAAAATGGGTCCCCCCACCTCCACCGAGCTGCCCCCGAAGACCACGGAGCGCAGCGACGCCCCCGTCGAGCTGACCGGTTATCGCAGGTGGCTGTCGGATAACCTCATGCTGCTGGTCACCCTCTCTGGAGTCCTCCTGGGGGTAGTACTTGGTAAGCCCCATGAGTAATGTGATATTTTGTGTGAGTAAGAGAGCTTTACAGCTGGAAAAACAATTCGTTCTGATGATACTTCAACGACGTCATCCCAAACCATGAACAAGTATCAGTTCAAAAGGAAAAAGTGCATCTAACACAAATCCTTCGTGAAGATCTCTCTTATTTATAAGGTGTAGAAAAGAATGCAACAATATATTTTATATATATTTTTAGTGCATACTTTTAAACACCTTTTCAACTCATTATAATTTACTAGAAACTCTCCCATATTAATTATTCAATTCAATTGCCAGGACTCTCTTTGCGGCCTCTGAATTTACACGGGGACTCCATCATGCTGATTTCGTATCCTGGCGAACTCTTTATGCGCGTGCTCAAGCTGATGATCTTGCCGCTGGTTATATCCAGCCTGATTGCCGGATCGGCCAGTCTAAATGCCAAGATGAACGGAAAGATAGCGCTGCGCACATTGGTTTACTTCGCTAGCACCTCGTTTTTCAACGCTGCTCTGGGAATCGCTCTCGTCCTGCTCATCCATCCTGGAAATCCAGATCTGCACAACGCGGATGATCGGTCGACGGATAGGCGGGCGGTTAATCTACTGGACAGTCTTTTGGATTTGGGAAGGTGAGCAAAAGACTTTTAAAAAAAATTCATTTCGATCAATTTTCCCTCGATATATGCATTTTCTTTGTTTGGACGGATGATAAAATTCGACAAGCTTTTTGATTCAAAACTTGTTTTAGTTGATAAGTTGATATGAACTATATTGTCAGGTTATGCCAACAATATGATATTTATATAACTTTGTTTTAAATGATAGAAGTATGCAAAACAAAATTTAGTGAATCCATGTCATTCCATACTTCGTATAAATATTGTTGCATACGTTTATACGCAAAATTAACTGCTGTGTAAAATACATTTGTAATGTACATGTGATGTATGTAGGAACATGAAGTTCAGGTATTTTTCGCTTTGTCAAGCAGTGGAAAAGTATAGAAGGTGGACTAAAATTACTATTTTCTAAAATTACTGAAGTTTAAACAACAGCCTACTGTCAGGTGGAACTTAAATATTAAATGTTGATGTTGAAGTTGATGTTGATGTTGATGAATTATGTTTGTTTAAAAATGTGTCAGCCATTAAATGATAAGTTTTTATTATCTGTGAACTCAAGATGAAATCTGTAGCTCTCATAGTTCCTTCAATTCATATATTAATTGAAATATATCTGCTGGTTTTAAAGATTTTAAAAAACGTTTTTAATTCGTTAGTACTGAGTAATTCTATGTTTCTTAACCCCCAGAAACGTTTTCCCGGACAACTTGTTCCAGGCCTCCATTCAGCAGGCGCACACCGTCTACTTGCCCAAGCCGAGCATCCTGCACGCCTTCAACGAGACGATGAACGACACCTTGGTGACCGGCGTGGAGGCCCAGCGCCTGTCGGAGGACATGGCGGAGGAGGTGGTGCTGGTGCGGGACATCCAGTACCGCAGCGGGACCAACACCCTGGGCATCGTGTTCTTCTGCCTGGTATTCGGCACTTTTCTGGGGACCATCGGCCAGAAGGGCCAGGTGGTGGTCGACTTCTTCGCGGCCATTTTCGAGGTGATCATGAAGATGGTCACCTGCGTGATGTGGCTGACGCCCGTGGGCATTAGTTCTGTGATCGCCGGGAAGATCCTGAGCGTGGGCGACCTGGGCCTGGTGATGTCCCAGCTCATGTGGTTCATCGTCACGGTGGCCCTCGGCGTCTTCATATACCAGTTCGTGGTGATGCAGGCCATCTATTTCGTCGTCGTGCGCCGCAATCCGTTCAAGTTCTACGCCGGACTCATCCAGGCCATGCTAACCGCCTTCGCCACGGCCTCAACGTGAGTTCTGTGTTCTCAATCGGGATCAATGAGTCCTTAGGTCTAGAATCTGTTGAATGTCAAATTGCAAGAGCTCAAGTCATGTGCATGTTTCGAAAGAAACTAATCTCAGCTTGAAAGACACTTAATACACTTCTTGTGGATAAGACTTTGCCTAAAGCTAAAGCAAAATTTGAAAAGCTAATCGGAAAGATACGAATTTGTCTTAAATGAACTTGGAATCCGTTCATAAAATGATAAAGAAACAAAGCTATCGGAAAATTCATTTAATTCTTTCATTGAAAAGATCAGCAAATGAAGTAAATAAATTGACCTTTAAATAGATGAGATAAAAAATCTTACTAAAAACTGGTATCTTTAATTTTTTTTTGTAAATTTCTTTAAAAATATTTCCGTTTTTCCTTGCTTTTATTATAAAGTTTTTTAAAAGCCAATCAAAATTCGTTGAATACCTTTAGTTACAAGGAACTGAGATTCAGATTCAGTAGGAGTGCGTTAAATGTGTATTTTTTCTTTCTTCCGGTATTTGCCAACGACCTGATGTTGTATCCGAACTACCCACTAATACACACTCCCCAAAACCAAACACCACACCACACCCTCGAATCAAATGTGCGCCTGCCACGCCCCTTAGCGCCGCCGCCCTGCCCATTACATTCCGCTGCATGAACGAGAAACTCAAGGTGGATCCGCGGATCACGCGATTCGTCCTGCCGATCGGATGCAATATCAACATGGACGGGACGGCTCTCTACATAGCGGTGGCCTCTATCTTCATTGCCCAGATGAGCGGCATGGTCCTGGGCTTCGGGGAGCTGCTCACGGTGCTCCTGACCTCCACGGCTGCCTCGATGAGCTCGGCCAGTGTTCCGAGTGCTGCGCTGGTGCTCCTCCTCGTCGTGCTCACCGCCATCGATGCTCCTGTCCAGGATGTGACGCTCCTCTTCGCCGTGGACTGGTTTGTGTGAGTATGGATCTGATTTGGAGTGGTTATCGCACGGGAAAAGTCACTAATCCTGGTGATGTTGTCTTGCAGGGATCGGATTCGCACTACGAATAATATGCTGGGTGACTGCTATACTGCCGCCATAGTGGAGGAACTATCTCGCAAGGAGTTGATGGCCTTGGATGCAGCTTCGGTAAACTACCAGGTATGAATAATACTACAGTTTGTAACATTGGTCGGCAATAGAATCCAAAAGCATGCAAGCCTCTGCATTGTACTATGTGTGTCGGCAGAGCTGCGGCAGAGTTTTAACGAATGGGTTGCCCGCTTTGCTTCTGCTGTCGACCACTGGTTTGTATAGATTCTACGGTACTGATCTTTCAGGACATGCCCGCTGGCACCCCCAACGGACACGGTCATGGTCACCACGAGGGGGGTCTCCTCGAGGGGCAGACGGAGCTGGAGGAGAGCAGCAAGTGCGTCATGACGATGACCGACTCGGTGGTGGTGGACATGAGTGCGGTGATGAACAACGTGAACCTGCAGCAGGAGCACTGCAACCGCAGGGTCTAGATGGATTCCTAGACTACAGATCCGATTTTAGTTCGTCAGCATCAGCTCCTTTGAACCGGAACCACCACCACCACAACAACAACAATAATAACACCTATGATATTCACCACCAATAGGCCACAGTGTTCCCCCAAGAAAACGATTTTGATATAGAATCTTTAAACAACAACCGATTGGATATATATCGAGAGACTGTCTGACGAACCCACCCGTATTGAATTTACTCCTCTTTTGGACCAGTGTCGATAGCAATTAATTAGCCTGAACACTTAAAGGACTCCGCATACGTATATATATCGAATATTCACCTAGTAGGAAGAACCGCATAAGGATATTATATTATGCCACATATAAGCACACACATTTTACCTTAAACCCCAAAAGAACGAAGAGACGCTAAGCGAGGGATTCTTGTGATCTGTCCTGGGAACTATGTGCATAATCTATGGGTATTATTTTGTAAGCTCGATTGTGATGGGGTCACCACACTGATTTGTTTATAATGTTGCTTATTTCTATGTCCTATATGTGTTGTTTGGGTGTTTTGAGAGAAAGAGGTCAATGTTTATGTTGATTGAGGGATGAACGCAGAAACGCAGGTTGTACAAGAAGCTGGCCTAGGTTTAGTTATAGATTTAGTTGAGCTGTTCATTTCCTGGAACTTACCTTTGGTTACACGCCCCAGACTAACAATTAACGACCAATGGTCGCCAATTATCAATTACCCATTACCAATTACCGATACCAAATATCACACATGCATTCGTAGACTGATAGCAGACTTAGTAGCGATAACAAATATGTATCTGCATATATGCAATACTTACTAACCTATATCCGACATTCGATTTGTACGCAAACGCATACGCTGAATACAATAAAAGTTATTATACCACCTACTTTATTGAATTTTTAAGGGGATTGAAAATTATAATTATAATTATAAATGACAAATTATCTTTTCATATAATCATTTCTTAACGCTGAATGCAATGATTTAACAACAATCACATGGTTTTATGTTAATATGCGCAATGCGCATTGTCAAGAGAAGCTTAGATTTCGGCATCACACCACTACTTAATTTCCATAATATTTTTCTTTAAAATACAGCTCTGCCTCATTATCACTATAACTTACATGTTTATGAGGATTATTTTTAGAGGTCACCTGTGCTTTCCTTTTAAATCCATTTCTACACGAACACATAACTCACACATTTGTCCCAAAGCCTCTGCATTAATAATAAATGACTTGTCTATTTATTCATTCACTAATTATCTGTCACTAGATTAAGTATCTTCGTATTCACACACTATATCTTCATCCGTATCGCGTTTTACTGCGACTTCATTTCTGTGTTTCGAGCACAAACGGAAATTTGCCTATCAACATGGCCATAAATCTATCGATCGATGGGTGAGTATACTCTACTTGAATAGCCGCGATCGGGGCGAATGAATAGAATGAATCATCACTGGGCCCAATAACTCAACGCCTGCACCACTTGGCCAGTGGTTTTGCACAAGCGAGCCAAATCGGGCTTATATAATTATATAGATACGTTCATAGGTGCATGTGCATATGAATGAGCGAATAAATTACTTTGTACTGAGGCCCTGGAGATAAGGTACACGGTACAGAGATCTGCAGGGAAAACCTATATAATCGATTTGGTTACTATTTCACACTTTGGTTATCATGGGTGACCATGGCAAAATAAGATGTTGACAAATCATATTTGAAACCATTGTTTTGATATAACCTACATAGTCCCAGACATTTTAATATGATGTATATATATATTTCCTAGTCTAATGTCTATCCCCATTTTCAGTGACGCTTTTATTATCTCGGATGTAAGATCTGCCACCTTAAGATCCGCTTTGCTTTTCGATTCCGCCGCCATGTCAGGTGTCAATCCGCGGCGTAGACTTTTCGCAGACTCGAGAGCAAATCTGCAAAACTGCACAGGTGAATGAAATCGGCGGCGGGCAAAAAACAATAAGCAAATGAGCTGCGAACCGTGGGCAAAGGTGGCAATATGTATATTTATGGAGATGCAAGATGCAGGTTGCGAGACGCGGATAATCGACCTCCGTGTGTGGTGCAGAGTGCATGCACAGAAAGAAACTATTATATGATATGATATGATCTACTTCAAACCATTGGTTGATAAGAACACGTATAAGAGAATATAAAGACGACAGAATGCTTCTATTAAATAATGTTAACATGATATGGAAAACTTAAATTTATTTTCGGTTATGTATTTCACTTGTGAATGTCAATGGTTTTTCTTTCTGTGTGTGCCATGCAAACGGATCAAAATTTGCGCCTCGGCCGCTTTCAGAAGTGCGCAATTGCAAACTCGAGCTGTCGAGCGTCGAGCTCTCTTGCCAGTCCAACTGTCGGCCCCCCGCTCCCCAGTTAGGGGGCTCTTGGGCCCCTTAAGACCCCCTCGCCACCTTGCCGCCTTGCCACCTGTCCAACTGTCCCACTGACTGGCTGAATAATGCTGAATGCCGAATGAATGCTCTTGTGGCTGCGTTGGCTGCGACGTTGCTCCGACTTTTGCGACTGAAGCTGGCGTTTGAGTGTTTGGCGTCTGAAGGTCTACTTGGCAGCGGCTTTGGAGTGTGTTGGCGTTACGTTGGACCCCTTGTACCGACCCCTGCCCATGCCCCTGCCCCTCCCACTTCCATTTTCCCTCCGTCACTGCCCGCTAAAATGAAATACGAGTGCAAACAAACCGCAACAACATACTGGGAAAGCAGATCGAAAAGATCGACGCTGGGATACTCTTAAATATGCATTCTGCATAGTTAAATTTACCAAATCAAAGCTAGTCCTATCAGTATCAATCAGTTAAACTACCTTAACCTTCAATTAACTTTAAACTTGACCTTAACTTTTTAAGATTCTAAACACAAGTAAGTATGACTCTACCAAATCTCAGCCAATACTCTCAGGACATACTTGATTATTTTGTTTCTAAAATGGATCAGTCTTTAAAATCATATCCCCAAATGGCCAGATGACCTTGATTCATACAGAATCAGTGGCACCCCGTCGATTCCAACACCAGTGAATAGAATACAATGTTCATAGCATAGCATTAACCATAAATGGGCTCTTTCCCTCCGTTCGATTCCCTTTTCCCGTTCTCGTGACTCCTCCGGCAATTGGAAATTGAAAACCCCCCTTTGCGTGTGACAAAGTTCGTGATCGACCCATTGGACCCTATATAGGGCATGGGTATTTCGTAGGGGGTATCTCATTGTGGATTGTATGGAATTGTGTGAAGAAACAAACGGCGGCTGCTTGACTCAAGTTTTGAGCCCGGCTTGCGGCGCATTTTGAAGAATAATGGCCAGGGCACATGTGTGCCAGAACACAACTTGGCTCACGATATATTGACACTTGGCACATATGGCATGCAGAATATACAGATATATCTATGCAGAATGCATTATGGAGCTGTAGTTGCCGTAGTTTTAGCCAGGCGATTTGCATAAGCGCAAGCTAATTAATTCAATTAAGAGGCGAGTCAAAGCAAATCTCCGCCGGGGCGGTTTCACTTTCTTGGTTTCTGGGCTTGATTCTCGGTTCCCAGTGCTCCACTGCTCGATTCTCGATTCTCCTCAGGAATGATTGAGCACTGGCGGAAGTTGTTCTCGTGTTGACAACGACAGCGCGCTTATCGCCATGACGATTGACTGGGATTGAGATTGACTCTGATCGATGCGATCGGTTCGGCAGGTACACAAACGAATTACGTACAGCTGCAGCCCAAGTACAGATGCAGATTCGGATTCAGAATCAGAATCGGATTCCGGCGATCAGGGGCTCTGTGGTTCTGGGGATCCAAGGCACTGGCACGACCACGACTCGCTGCCGCTGCTCGGACATGAGTTTATGGCCAATCTGCTCGTCTATAAATTTGCAATCAACTTTTATCAGCAGCGTCCAGAACGTGCCTCCGCTAACGTTTCTATTCACACGCTGCCGGTCCGCGCGAAACGGGATTGTGCCAGTCCCAATGCCAGTGCCACTCAATCTCAAGTTATACAGGGAGGAAAATATATTGGGAGTCTTATACGACAAGAATTCTTACAACAAAAATAATAAAACCATAAACAAATTCAGAAAAGCCTTATAGTTCAGTAAACTGCTACCAAAAGGTGAATCTGAAGAATTCGCGGTTCTGGTAATTTTGAGATCAAAGCTTCTCAAGTTATTCTAAACAAAGGTGAATAGTTCTATTCAATACAATTTCGTATTTAAAATAGAATTTGAAATCACTTGGATAGCTCAGACCGTTACGAATAAAAAACAAAGGGCTGCTAAAGAATTCGCGTTTTGGTTAATTTATTGATAACGCCCTTCTTGATGTAATGAGGGCAGGCATTTCATTTGTGGACTATCATGTCTTACATTTTCCAAGAGACTAACATTCTTTTTATTTAATTTGAAAAATTCAGGGTCATACCCCTTCTCTTCTGCCAGTGTATGCTCCGCTCTACTGAAGTCAATATTTTGTTGGTGTGACTTTGAGCGGTGATAGATTGGCCCACATTCGTCGCGTTGCAGTTGCTGTTGCAGATCATGCTGCTGGCTCCGTCGGTTTCCCTTGGCCAGTGGAAAATGCAGTTCCCCGATGCAGTTGCAGTTGCATCATCCACATCATCCGCATCATTCGCATCATCATCATCTTCGTCGTCGTCGTCGCCAGCCTGGTAATCTAACCAAATTACTGTGCTGTTCACAAACACGTTCTCTAAACGGTTTCATAATAACAACGCGCTCCTCAAAAGAATTTCCAAAGCGGGCTTTCTTTTCAGCTTCCTCTTCTCATGGATTACATATCTCGGTGTATATCTATATACCCCCTGTTTCGGTGTGTTGGTCTAATGCAAATTGCAGTAATAATTGGCCCATTATGCCACAGAACACAACTGAGTGAGACGGAGATGGAGAGAGGGAACAGGACGGGGAATCTGCAGTAGGTCGCCTCATCTCATCTGCCACGCCCACCCCTGCCCCTCTACGCCCCCTTTCACACAGCAGAAGGAAGCGGCGAAAACCATTTAATACTGTGCTTTCATACTTAAAAGTTGGCATTAGATGCGCTTACACCAAACCAAATATGGTTATGAAATGGCCAAAAGGGGCGGAGGGAAGGGGTTAATATGCCTTAACCCCCGAGGCGGAGGAAGAAGAAGAAGGAGAAGGAGCAGCAGAAGCTGCAGGAGTAGATTGCATTGAATATTGCGCTCATTAATTAGCCGACATTGCAAATTAATGCCTAATCAAATTTTATTGAATTATAAACCAGTCGGCAGTCGAAATGCCAAAATGCAGAGCCGAATAAGAGGTGGATCCCAGGAAAGGGGGAGTGGGTAAGTAAGCTCCTCTCGCTCGTTGTTGGTAATTAATGAGCAGCAAAGCGGCCAACAGGCATTAAAATTAATTTGATTTTGTCAAAGGCAACAACATGGGAAGCGCAACTCCCGAGGTCTCAGTGGCAGTCGAAGATTCAGAGACTCTGTTGCAGTCCCTCGAACAACAGCCTGACAAGTGTCCGCCATCTAGGCGAGCTACACTGTGAGAAAAATATATTTTTTATTGAAGTCGAAAAAACGGGATGAACAAATCCTGACTAATTTTCTTAAAAAAACTCAGTACTTTGTCCGAAACAAAGAAACGAATTGTCCAAATGTCAAATGTCATACCTCGTTAAGTTCGTATTAAAATTCTCTATCGATTGACACCAAAGCCTCAAAACTTTAATTTTTGACTATTTTGAACCAAAAAAATATAAAAAATCAGAAAATTGGAAAACAAATTCTTTTTTTTAAATTTTCCCAAAAGTTATATGGATCGTTAGCTTTGGTTATTAGGAGCATAAAACAGTGATCATTTTAGCTATGGCCCGCACTTTAACTGAGATACCACAGAAAAACTCAAAAAATCTCCCTGTTTTGTCACAAATCCTTAATCCGAATTTTCCGGCATAAAAAAATAGTATTTTGCCCGAAACACAGCCACAAATTGTCCGAATATCAAATGTCATACCTCATTAAGTTCGTATTAAAATTCCCTATATCAAACCTAAAAACCAACTGAGTTCTAGCTAAATATTTAAGGTGTACACCCGAATTGTAGAGTCCACCTATTAATGATAGACTTTGCAGATGCCCTATTCCTAGGATTGATCTCACATCGTTTGAAGCCATCAGCTAATGATCTGATACAAAGGCTATATATCTGCAGGGAGTGGGGAGAGGGAGTGACTACACTACTGATCCCTTTCCTTCCTGCACCCGGTCTTAGCCAACTGGGCACTCTGCAGGGTATCAGACTACAGGCCCATTGGCCGACTCTACAACCTGGCCAACAACAGATCGCTGCTATTTTAATTAACTGCCCGGTCTGTGCATTAAAATTGTTTTGACTTTGTTAAATGCTTGCAAATCGCAAAGCGACATGAAAATTTACGCGCCAGCCGAGGAAGCGACCGGCAGATGAAGATGGAGATGCAGTCGGTCGAAGACGAATCGGGATCCCGAGGAACTGGGAACTGGGAGCGGTAGCCTGAAATCGATACTGCGAACACATACTAGCTTTAGTCGCAGCATTCGATGCGGACATTTGCCATTTACCATTTACCATATGCTTTTTGCCGGCGAGATGTTTTTCCACCACCCAGCTGACCGAGGCAAAATACCGCAATCAGGCAAATGGCCAAGTGGATGATGCACTGCCTCATCACCAGCCACAATCCATCCCCGGTCCGTCCTCGGGCCAACCCATCCCATTCTCAATGCCATCCCCTTGCCATCCGGACACAGAGAAAACACAACGATTGCATTCTTGGCACATTAATATAATGCCTTTCAATGTCATTTGACTGGCTATTAATGGTTATTGATGTTATGATTAAAATCAAATTTATCGCTGGTATTATTAATTTTTAGCATTGAATTTATTTTATAGAACTATCAGTGAGTTTTCAGCAAAGTGATAATAAAATATCATGATATAGGGAATCTATCATCGGAATAAGAACCTGTTAACTTCGGTATTAAAGGTCACTAGCAAGTAACTCATGATGTGAAGTGCTTAGAGACCTTGACTTAGTAACAATACCAATGTATCACTGAAATCGTCATGATATTTTCCCAGTGCAGTACCATTGTTCTTCGCCACCCAAAGAACGCGAAAATGTTTGCCAATGTAATTAAAAATGCATTTGTGGTAAAGAGCAGTGAGAAGCGAGCGTAGGCCGGTCGGCCAGAAGGAAGTGGCTGCTGGGATGCTATGGTACTGCGATACCGAGATACTTGGATACTGAGATACTCAGATACTGGGATACTGGCATACCGAATGCCCCATCTGTAATCGGCGATCAGTGCAAATTGTCGTGAATTAGTCGGCCACTCAAATCTATGGCATTAGGCCCGAGGAGTCGGATCTCGAGTCACATTAAAGAGCCGCCGCCCGCTTTTGGGGTCGCGATCGGGAAAGACCAAATCGGGAGAGAGCGAAAAGTAGTGCCACATCACACATACGCCGTGTATGACGGCGAGGTCTGAGGAGCTGTACGCGTGAAATGTCAAAAGCTAAAAATGCCATTTGCTGTGCTCCAATCACTCGTTGGCCTTTCGGTGTAGTGCACTGAGAGAAAATATTTCAAATATGTGCGAAAGCGGAGTTACTTTACCTAGAAACTAGAAATACTTCCAATAAAATATTATATCTTACAGTATCGATATCTTAGTGGGATATTAAACACCATGGATGTTAAAAACCAATATCATATCCCATAACCATTTGAATATTTTAATTGATTTTTCTTAACGAGCCAACACTTATGAATGCGGCGTGCGAATGCGATTATTAAGATAATCTAAAAAACGAGTTTGATAGCTTGTCAGCTCTAAACTTTGCAAGTGTAAATTAGATTGAACGGCTGATAATCATTTTTTCTAAGCACCATAAGAAATATTTTTTGTTTGTCGACGTGTAGAAAAGTGCCCATGATTTGCTCATTGTCGTCATTGTCCGCAGTCTCACACGCAGGCAAAAAATATAGGAAAAATACAAGACTTGCCTGCACATGCAGATTGGCCAAGAGCGATAGCGATAGCCTTTTATTTGCCTTTCGTCTGTTTTTGGTTTTTGGAGCTCTGAGTTTTCCGACTTGCGGAATGGAGTTGTTGCTGTGCCCCGGCGATGGGGCCCAATATGTTGTTGCCAGATGAACAATTTCCTTTCCGACGCGAACACCACCGAACCAAAAACAAAAACCAAGCCACCTGACCAGGATCGAATCGCTGGGGTCCGAGAGGCCGGGGTCCGGGCCTTTTCCCTGGCCCACGCTCGATGGGTCCACCGTTTTCGGTCCGTTTTGCGGGGCCTCGATGAAAAATTTGCAAATTGGAATTATTTATTTATTGATGCATGTTTGATGTGACGCTTTTGTGGAGGCTCCCAAGCTCCAGGCCCCCCTTTTTGCACATTCACTCTCATGTAACGAATCGCTTTTTAGCTGCGGGCCACAAATGCAATCGGCAAACACAGAAAGACGAAAACTCTGAAAAGTCGGGGGAAAATGGCCGAGGGAAGGCCGCACATGTGTGAGAAATTGCTGTTTGTTTTATGCAAATGATCATCGCATTGCAGCTGGATTCGCTCTGCCGGTCGCCGTTCCAAATTTTCGGCTAGTGCAATTAAAAACCGAAAGTGTGAAGGAAGCTGGCTTTTTTGCAGACCAGTATGTGATGAAGCGATTGGAACTGGGAATTCGGAGTGAAAAGTGCGGGTAAAGGTAACGGAAAAGGGAAAAGGCTCAAATCGGTCTCACTTTCTAACTTCAATATATTTTCCAAGGGGAAAGGTCTTTCAGTTTGGAAGGGTCTCTTTTTGGAGTGATCCCTTTGATCAAAAATAAATTGGTTGGTGGTTTGATATCAATTATAATTGTCTCTAAAACTATACAATATATTTTTAGGCCGGATGCCCGATAAATTCGTTCCGTTCCTAAAGAATTTCATTTTAAAATGTCAGAATTTCTAAGACTTCAGAGATTTCAAGACTACGAAACGGCACAACAATTTAAATTCAGACACAAAAGCATTAAAGAATCTTACTTTTTTTTATTTCAACACAATGGATAATTTATATTTTGCAAAGAACTTCGTTGTTGGCCGTAAAAACACATGCAATTTAAACTCCCACCACATATTTAAGTTATGGGAGACGACATTCAAGGTAAAATGGATGCACTTAAGAAACTACATCATTCCACTGTCGATGTCCCTTACCTCGACCTGCTCCATGCCGGGAATGGACTTGACCATCTCGTTCATCTCCTCGGCAGTGGGTCCATCGCTGCTGGAGGCGCTCATGCCGCCACCTCCACCACCCATTCCGCCGAAGCCACCACCCATGCCTCCCATGCCACCGAATCCGCCCATTCCTCCCATGCCACCCATTCCGCCCATTCCACTGAGAGCTGCCAGCTCTTCCAGTCCGCCCATGTTCATGTCCAGGCCGTCATCCATTCCGCCGCCAGCTACAGCCAACTTGGCCAGGAGATCGTCGTTCCTGGAGTCGGTGATCACCACCTCAGTGGTGCTAAGGAGTGAAGCCACTCCGGCCGCATCCGTGATGGCGGTTCGCACCACCTTGGTGGGATCAATGATGCCCTTCTCCACCAGCCGGCAGTACTCATCGCCCATGGCATCGTAGCCGTAGTCCCCAGAGCCCTCCAGTACTTTCGCCACCACCATGGCGCCATCCACTCCCGCGTTCTGGGCAATCGTCTGGCAGGGCATCCGCAGGGCATTGCAGATTATATCGACGCCCTTCTGGAGATCCGCACTCTCCATCTTGAGCTCCTGGAGATGGGGAATGCAGCGCAGGAAGGCCGTTCCTCCCCCAGGAACGATTCCCTCCTCGATGGCCGCTCGGGTGGCATTCAGGGCGTCCACCACGCGGTCCTTCTTCTCACCCACCTCCACCTCGCTCCCTCCTCCAATGTGGAGCACGGCCACGCCCTTCGTTAGGGCGGACAGACGCTGGCGCAGTCGATCCCGCTGCTCCGGCTTGGTCTGCTTGTCCGCCAGCTCATCCTTGATCTGCTGGATGCGCATCTCCAGCAGTCCCGGCTTGGGCTTACCCTGCAGCAGCATGGTGCTGTCCTTGCTGATCACAGCCTCGCCAACCTGGCCCAGATCCTCCAGCTTGGCCTCCTCCATCTTGGAGTAGTTAACGTCATCGCCAAAAATAGTTGCTCCCGTGGCAGCGGATATGTCGCCAATGAGCTCCTTGCGGTGGTGTCCATAGCTGGGCGACTTGACGGCACACACCTGGAGGCCCAACCTCAGTTTATTGAGGACCAAGGCATTCAGGGCCTCGCCACTGATGTCCTCGGCAATGATGATCAAGGGACGACGCTGCCTCAGAGATTGCTCCAGACCCTTGACGATCTCCGGGAGACCGGTGATCTTCTTCAGGGAAATCATCACGAAGGCATTGGTAAACTCCACCTTAGAGCCCTTGGAGCTGTTCACAAAGAAGGGGGAGACGTAGCCATTGTCGAAGCGCAGACCCTGGATAATATTCAGCTCATCCTTGAGGCGCTTGCCATCCTTCACAGTGATGGTGCCCTTGGGACCTACTTTATCGGTGGCCTCGCCTATGAGACGACCTATCTCGGTATCACCATTCGCGGAAAGGGTGGCCACCTGCTGGATCTCCTCGCGAGTCTCCACCGACTTGGACATCTCCTTTAGCTTCGCCTTGACCACATCCACGGCCAACATGACACCGCGTCGAATCTCCATGGGATTGGCCCCCATGGTAATCTGATTGAATCCCTCCTTGGCAATTGCCCGAGCCAAAACAGTGGCAGTCGTAGTGCCATCTCCCGCCGACTCATTCGTATTGTCGGCCACATCCTGGACCAACTTGGCCCCCAGATTCATGTGCTGATCCTTCAGGGCAATCGAGCGGGCCACCGTAAAGCCATCCTTGGTGATCTTCGGCGAGGTCCAGGGTCGCTCCACGATCACACTGCGTCCCTTGGGACCCATGGTCACGGCCACGGCATCCGCCAGAACATCCACGCCCCGGATCATCAGGGCCCGGACTCCGGGTCCAAAGCGCACCTCCTTTGAATACATTCGCGCGAAACAGCGACTCGAGATGATCGCCTCGGACACACACGAACGGAACATTTTCGCACTTGTTATGGAAAACTAGAACAAAGAAAATTTCCAAACTTATTCAATGGTATAAATATTTTTTGGTTCAATTTCAGCCACGAAGTGAGTTCAAATGATAATTATGGAGACTGATAAGGCGCCAGTGAATAGAGGAAAGGCAATTAATCGAAAGCCTACTAGTTGGATCAGGTGATATTGTTAAGTTCCTTATATTTTAGATTATAACTTTAGCAATCAGCTCCCGATATCAAAGATTATCATAGATATATACATAGGTGTTCCTTATCCCGATGCTGAACCAGTACTTAAACTTCGGCCTGCCAAAGTTACAAGCCCATTTTCCTTTGAACCTATTTTTGAGTAAATGGGAACCATTCCATCTCTGTTTATATTGATTTTCCTCGAGCACTTATCGGGCTGTTCATTTGTCTAAATGGGGAAGTAGAGGTTTTCAGGCAATCGCCAGATTTCACAACTTGCATTTGTCTGGCGCCTGGTCGTCTGGGATCTGCAGCTCTTCGATCTTCGATGCTCGATGTTCGACAACAGAAGCCGGGCCTTCTATTTGCAGGAATAAATTAGCGTGCAGCTAATAAGCCCCGACGTTCTGGGTGGAGTCTGCCCATTTGCAGTTCTATTCGGTTCTACGGGCTCTCTGACCCACAAACAAGAGCAGCGTCTGCAGATTTCCCAGAACTGCCGTGGATTCTGTATACCCGAGGAGGAGGATGGATGCATTTTCCTTGGCCGACCGTTCCCATTTCGAAGGCAGCTGTCAAAAATCGTTTGCTGCCTACTGCAAACCAAAGAAATTCACACATTTTGCTGCAAGCCAAATGGCAAATGGAAATGGGGAGTTTGAGACGGAGATGGAAATGGAAATGGAGATGGGATGGAAATGTTGGGTGCACTGTGGGCATAAATTTGAAATATTTTTAATATAATTGGTATATTTTATTGTAATGCATTATTATTCCCAGAAAGATATGATTTTTCTTATTTATTAAGCTACACCGTTAAAAAGATTAGTTTTTATTTACCAATTACTTTTCTCATTTTCCAATATCAAGTTATATTATACAATTTTACATAAATCACTCAATACCATGGATATGATTGATATTTTTCTTATCTCTGCACATTTTAGTCGACTTAGGCTGAACATTTTCTCTCTGTGCTGGAGTCAGGGATCTCTATTGGAGCTGGGGTCGTCATTGGAATCGGGGTCCGTTTCCTGGCCGCTTGACGCGTTGATTGCCATGTGCAAGCGGTAGCACAGTAGCCGGGTTTTGTGTCAAAAGCCCGTCACCGATTCGGGGGAAGGGCGGAGGAGCTGATTGATGAGGCATTTGCATGTTCGACTCTCGGGGAAGTCGAACTTTTTCTGCTCCCCCCGCAGCCCCTGAGCAACCTTTCCCTCCATCTCTGCAAACTCGGCGACATGTGAAAGTGTCCATGGTGGGGAGACCACCTGGTGGGCTTTACGATAATCCCAGCAATAACCCATCTGCAGGGTCTCGCTGGCCGGCCACAAATTACTTTCGCTGGAGAGCAAGCCTCGATCTATGATTAATTGCAGGCCATCTTCGGGGATTCTCCAATTGATTTCTGTGTGTTTTTCGCTTTTTTGTGGGCTGAAATTAACCCACTGACCGCTGCCCGATGATTTCCTATTTGATTTTGCCAGAGTTTTGCCGGGTCTGTCATTAGCCGCGGATCTCCACGGATCGAGCAGATGAAGTCGTTCGGGTAATTGTGGAGCAGACGGCAAAGAAAGTTTTAATGAGAAGCGGGCAGACGGCAGACTGCCAGACTTTCAGACTTGCAGTTCAATCCGACCATTTGCGTAAGTGCCAGGGCAGACGAAATTCCAGGATCAGCGATCTGGGATCTGGGGCAGCCAAGTGCAGATTGGGCTCATGGGATCGATCTATCGATGAGCTGCACCTAAAAAAATGATATTGGATATTCAAGTGAAATTCTTACTAACTTTTAAATTGCAAATATATGATACATTAAATATTTGTATATTTTGACATCCGCCATGAAACTCTTGTATCAATTCGCATCAACTTGGGATTGATTTTCGAAATTATAGAAAATGAAAATAGTATTTTAATATGTCTTTTAATAATGCACACAGTTATTTTAGAAGCCATTCTGATATTCTTTTTCTGGATTTCAAAATATTTTTTAAGAGGCTGAAAATAAAATATTGCATTTGTTAATATTAAGTTTAAAGTATTTGGATAGATGTTAATATTTATGTGCACAAGAACACGACTATAAAATGTCAAATTAAGATGTTGCCTCCAAGTGACACTATTTGTTAGTACATATTTCTGAGTGCATTGAGGCAGCTCCCCAGCCTCGTCTCAATTTAGCCTTTGCTCCCAGCTTTTTTGACTCAACCGAGGCAAACTCTGCGTCTCTGAAAGGCAGCCCCTCATATTGTCACGTACCGGGCGGTGTCAAGAGTGCATGAAAATCGTTTGCCGCATTGACTGTAATTAACTTTTTGACTCGATTTGACTGAAGCCGGGAGCTGGGGGCCCACCGGTCGTATGAGCAACTGGCACACCGTTCCCAGCCCCGCGAAAAGCGGATAGCAGGTGCTCCGCAGCTCGATTTCGGTGGCGGTGCAATTAAAATTCCTATACGGTCCAATCGAATGGCCAAGGAATGCGTGCAGCGTCCAATTCGATTTCGATTTCAATTTGTGTTTGCTTATCAGCGCGCAAAGCAAAACAAAACATTTGCTGGCTAATAATTAAAATTATTTAACACGCCGCCGCCGCTTAAATGGCATCGCTCATACGCCGTGTTAGCCGCGCTGTCCCCCGCGGTCGACTTGCCAAATTGGCTGTCAGTGGGCTGGAAACAACTAAAGCCACACAACGACTTAAACTTAGACTAAGACAACTGCAGCAACAAATAAAAAACAGCCAACCGGCAGCCTTTGTGGCAGCAACGGTGGCAAAATAATTTGCATAACCCGCAATCTGTGTAATCTCCCAAGTTGGTGGCATAAATTAAAAGGAAAATGTCAGACTGATCCAAGAGAGGAATTTCGGAGGAAGGGTGGGCGGAATTTGACCCAACTCTCACGGCAAAGGTTGATCTAATTAAACATACCCAAGTAACCAGTACTTAAATTTGAATTAGGCGTTAGAGGTGTTGCTTTAAGATCTTTTTGGCAGATTATATATATTATAATGAATGTTTATATAAACAGGACTTTGGACCAATGGGTGAATGAAAAGAAAAGTCAATGAAAGAAATGGCTATTCATTGGATATTCCAAATGGCTATTCCAAACGGAAATGGTTACTCGAAATGGATACTCAAAATGGATACTCCAAATGGATAGTCAAAATGAATACACCAAATGAATATCTTAACTGATACTTAACACAAATTCTCCAAATAAATACTCCGAATGGATACTCCAAATGAATATTCCAAATAAATACTCTAAATAGATACTCCAAATGCATATTCCAAATGGATACTCCAAATGCTTACTCTTAATGTATACCCCTAATGAATACCACAAATGGATACTCTATGAATCCCTAGACTATGTTCCCTCCCTCGGAACCCCTCCTTCCTCCTCCATGGCCACAAATTCCCAGCCACCCACTCGACCAGCGATTTGTATTGTCACATCGGTACGAGTGTCGTACGAGTGTGGACAAAACAGTTGACCCGGAGAGTCAGAGTCGTCGGAATGGAGACGGCACTTCACACGCCGCCTTGGCGAAGACAACTTAATGCTTAATACTTATTGTCGCGCCTTAATCTAGATACACTCGGCACTAACAACTAACGACTTGGAACCAAGGGGATGGGGATTCCAATCCCAATCCCAGCCAATCTGCAGCTCGTGCTCGTCCGGCAAACACAAAATTGAGTGGCAAAATGTTTCTCCTCTGTGGTTTTTTCGTTTTGTTTTTGAACATTTTGTTGTCACGGCTGTCGCCCCTGCTCCACCGCCACCGCCACACATGCCAAGAGCCGCTGGCCGGGGCTGTCAGTCTTCCTATGACTTCCACTCCCGCTTCCAAAAACCAGAAAATAAAAAAAACACAGAAATCCCAATCCCAGCTGGACTGTAAATCTGCATGCGCGTCGCGGTGTCAAAACTTTTTTAAACAAAATAATTAAATGTAGAGAAGAGGGAAGCCTCGGCAACAGCGCATAAATAGTTGCATGGCTTGCTGCCCCCTCTGAAAACTCTGAAAACAGAAAACCCGTCTCTCTTGAGCCCCTTCGATTCACCACAAAAGCTCATGCAAAGAAATCCGCTAGAAAGTCATGTTCGTGTGCTGCAACTTCGAATTGAAGCTGCAGAATCAGCCGAAAAATGTGCCTGCTCCTCATCCCCATATTTATTCCCCTCTTTGGAGTTGGATGCGTGATCATCGTGATCATATTTTAAGATGCATACATTAAAAAAAGCAATTTTATTTTGAAAATTACTTTTAATTCTTATTTGACACATGCTCAAATATAACTGACTAAAAATATATGGTTTGATTCAAATGTATGGTTTGATATTGAATTAATATAATCTTGTTAACCTATAGAATTTGTAAATAAGTAAGTGTCTACCATAAAAAAGTAAAAAAAAATTTTTTGGATTTATTAAAAATGAGTTCACGACTAACTTTAAAATATTGTATTTATTTTTGAACTAGGCCTTATTCTCAGGTTTTTTTGACGAATATACCAATCGATTTTAGCCATCTCCTGGACATCATCTACCCCCAATTCGAGAGTCACGCTACCATCTCCAAGCCATGAGACTTCTGCCTGCTGCTGGCTGCCTGCTCCCAGCTGCATAATAATTTATGATCGCGTCCAAGATGTGGGTTAATCGTGTTTTGGGCTAGTTTCTTGCCCCAGCTTGTCTCTGCGCGGAGGCTCCGGCTCCAGCTCCAGCTCCATCTGCATCCCCTCCAGTCTGCCAGCCATCTAAATACAATCCCGAGATTGCTGCTGGTTGGCTTTCTGCTTTCTGCGCTTTGGCATGTTCTTCACATCCAATTACTGGGTCAGGGACCTGCAAGTCCTGATCTCCGCTCGGCAATTTCCACAACGAGATACTCCCACCGCGGTCCACCTCCTTTCTAGCCCACTTTTTTCCGCTCTCTGCCAGTCAAGTCAGTCAATTGCAAATGGGGCATTTAATCTCGGGGAATGCGTAACAGGCGTCTACTCGCCACGCACGATTCCCAAGGCAATTAGCCACGGATGAAGCCTTATATCCATTGCCAATGACCCCTCCTCGCCGGCCATCACTGCAGCTTCACTCCGACTCTGATGAGCCGCCAAAAAGCAATAAAATATCATTTTATTAGCATGCGGACTCGACTCAAGTGCCAAGGTGGAGGCGTTCTCTATTTCCACACGGCTCCCCCTTCTGCTAAATAGCCTCCATTGTGAGCAGCCACAAAGGCAAGACACGTGCACTTGCAACCAAACGAGTCGGGCTTAATTTTCAGGACAATTTAAGAGCCATAAGTGCGAAGAGCGAATACCCTAATTAAGTTTTTATTTGAAATCGGATGATTTGTATTTAATAGTTTTTTTTATATTTTCGAGATGTCTTTCAAATCGTAAGTTGTAATCGTAATCGTGAATCGAGAACCTCTTTAATTGATATTCAATATTGATTTTTTGCTTATTAGAGTTAGTTGGCTTTAAAGGTCTCGCATTTTTTAAAGATTCCTGAAGAATTCGCGTTACTTGTTTTTTTTAAAGTTTCAAATATGTTTAGTTATGTTCACCATCCTGATCCATACAGCCAAGTACCCCCTGACTGTTGGGCTGCCCACCTTCAGTATTTAGTATGCAGTTACAGATTCCGTGCTCGTTTGCGACTCTCTATGGGTCTCTGGGTCTCCGGAGCCCGTTGCCCAACGTCCGATGTCCAATGTCCGCGGCTGCTGGTTCAGAATTTATGCATATGACCTTAGTTATTGACATAATTTCGTGGCTGGCGGTTCGGGCACGAAACGAAAACGAAATGCGCATAAAAATGCTGGTTGGATCTCCCGAAAGGGAGAGAGGGATTCCGATTCCGATTCCCCCAATTCGCCAGTTGCCGGTTTGCCGGTTTGCCGATTGTGCGAAATGTTCACGCTGCTTCGGACAAATGCGCAAATTTGTACGGGGAAGGCAGGGATCCGGGGATCGGATCAGGTGATTATCACAGCCTCCTCCTCGCCGGGGCATTTGTCAAATTTTCCACTTAATCCGACGTCAGCCGTGCTCGCATGGAAAATTGTCACAGGCCCCGCGCGAAGGCAAAGGCAGGTAAGAGGCGCCCCACGGCGACTCAGCTCCATTGAGCTTCTCTGGATCGCGGTGCTTTAATTGGTCTTATGAAATGGACAAAGTGCGAAATGAGTTATGCGCACGCGCGCACCCGCAGCCGAGTCCCCGAGTCGCCGAGTCTTCGAGTCCCAGTCCCCCAGTTCCCGTTCCCCAATCCGGTCCCAACCGCCGCCTCCAGCTCCAGACCCGATCTTCGAGTGCGAATACGAATGCGAATACGAATACGAATCCGAATCCGTGGCCGATAATGAACGCATGTGGGAATTCGAAAATTGGATTTGGGTATTGTGCAACCAGCTTGGAAGCCGGTGACACAGGGAGAAAAAATCAGGTGTTTCGTACACTGTAAATATATGTTCTTGAACTCTGCATGATAAGTACATTAAGCGTTTAAGGGTCGTTTTTTCCTCCGCATGCTAAAGTAAGGGAAGTGCTTGAACTCTATATACGTACTTTTTTGGCCAAGAATCGTCCAATATAAAATGTTAATGGTTTCAGTGATGGACAATTTTAATGCGAACTTAACGAGGTATAACATTTCATATTTTGAAAATTTATAGCTTTTTTTTTGTGAAAAACTCTGTTGAAGGATTTATGGCAACAAAATTAGTTTCTTAATGTAATTTTTTTTGTCGTAAATCACAATGTGTGCCATAGTCAATATTATCACTGTTTAATGATCCTAATAACCAAAGCTATCGATCCACATCTCTTTCTGGTATAATGAAAAAAAATTATATGGGAGCTAATTTTTCAATTTTTTTATAAGGGGTAGCATCACAAATCTTGACCAAAAATCGTCAACAATAAAAGTTTATAGACTTTAGTGACAATCAATAGGGAATTTTAATACGAACTGAACAAGGTATGTCATTCCATATTTGGACAATTTGTTTTTTTTTGTCGGACAAAATACTGCATTTTTTTGTCAACAAATCGGATTAAGGATTTATGACAAAAAAGTGAGTTTTTTTCTCTGTATTTTTGTCGTAATTAAGTTAAAATGGGTACCATAGCTAAAATGATCATAGTTTTATGCTCCTAAAAACCAAAGCTAACGATCCACACCTTTTCGGGCAGAATTGAAAAAAAACAAGAAAGAACGCTATAGTCGAGTGCCTCGACTATCAGATACCCGTTACTCAGCTAAAGGGACCAAAGGGAAATGGAAATAAGCAAGCAGCAAAGCAAGACTGAAATGCGCCACCTACCGGCGGTAGACAGATTTAAGCGTTATGGGCGTTAGGGTGGGCGTGGCAAATTTTTTTTTTGGTCAATCGATAGGTATTGACGAGATCGATACAGTTCAGTTAAAATTTTGTTTCTAGCATGAAAATTGTGGGCGCCACAGGCTTGGGCGGTTTGTGGGCGTTAGAGTGGGCGTGGCATATTCGCGTATCAAAATTGCGCTGCGTACAAAGCTACGGAATCTAAATCTGAAATCCTGATTCTATATCTTTGATAGTTTCCGAGATATCCACGTTCATATTTACGATTTTTTGAAGTTTGGGGGCGGTTTGTGGGCGATAAAGTGGGCGTGGCAAACTTTTTTTTGAATCAATCGATAGGTATTGATGAGAACAATACATTTCAGTTAAAATTTTTATTCTAGCATCAAAACTGTAGGAGCCACAGTTTTGGGCGGTTTGTGGGCGTAAAAGTGGGCGTGGCACTCTACTGAAACAAACTTGCGCTGCGTAAGAAGCTCAGGAATCTGCACGCCAAATCTCAATAGCCTAGCTCTCATAGTTTCCAAGATCTCAGCGTTCATCCGGACAGACAGACGGACAGACGGACAGACGGACAGACGGACATGGCTAGATCGACTCGGCTAGTGATCCTGATCAAGAATATATATACTTTATGGGGTCGGAAACGCTTCCTTCTGCCTGTTACATACTTTCCGACGAATCTAGTATACCCTTTTACTCTACGAGTAACGGGTATAACAAGGAAGAACGCTATAGTCGAGTACCTCGACTATCAGATACCCGTTACTCAGCTAAAGGGACCAAAGGGAAATGGAGATATGCAAGCAGCAAAGTGAGATTTAAATGCGCCACCTACCGGCGGTAGACAGATTTAAGCGTTGTGGGCGTTAGAGTGGGCATGGAAAATTTTTTTTTGGATCAATCGATAGGTATTGACGAGACCAACACATTTCAGTTAAAATTTTTTATCTAGCATGAAAATTGTGGGCGCCACAGGCTTGGGCGGTTTGTGGGCGTTAGAGTGGGCGTGGCATGTTCGCGTAACAAACTTGCGCTGCGCTCAAGCCTACGGAATCTAAATCTGAAATCCCATTTCTCTATCTTTGACATTTTCCGAGATATCCGCGTTCATATTTACGATTTTTTGAAGTTTGTGGGCGGTTTGTGGGCGTTTAAGTGGGCGTGGCAAACTTTTTTTTGAGTCAATCGATAGGTATTGATGAGAAGAATACATTTCTGTTAAAATTTTTATTCTAGCATCAAAACTGTAGGAGCCACAGTTTTGGGCGGTTTGTGGGCGTTGTAGTGGGCGTGGCACTCTGCTGAAACAAACTTGCGCTGCGTAAGAAGCTCAGGAATCTCCACGCCAAATCTCAATAGCCTAGCTCTCATAGTTTCTGAGATCTCAGCGTTCATCCGGACAGACAGACGGACAGACGGACATGGCTAGATCTACTCGGCTAGTGATCCTGATCAAGAATATATATACTTTGTGGGGTCGGAAACGCTTCCTTCTGCCTGTTACATACTTTCCGACGAATCTAGTATACCCTTTTACTCTACGAGTAACGGGTATAATTAGTTTGGGTCCAATTTTCGGTTTTTGATAAGGGATAGCATCACAAAATTTGACGAAAAATCGTCAAAAACTAAAGGTTTTAGGTTTTTGTGTCAATCGAAAGGAAATTTTAATACGAACATAACGAGGTATGACATTCCAAACTTGGAAATTTTTTTTTACTATTTTTTCGACCAAATACAGATTTTTTGATGGAATATTCGGATAAAGGATTAATGGCAAAAAGGTGTGTTTGTTTTTTCGTTTTTCTGTTAAAATGGGTGACAAAGCTAAAACAATCACCAATTTTTAATTAAAAAAAGTTAACAATCCACATCTCTTTCGGCTAAATTTAAAACATTATCCAGTAGTTGGTCCTTGAACTGTGTTCAGTATAAGTAAATTGGGAGATCAGAAATCCTTGCCTCACCAAATACTAGGGCTATGATATTTCTCTCAGTGCACCGACTCTGCCTTGGTCTCAGTTTCAGTTTCCCCGCCTGCATTTGTATCTTTAGCTGCTGCTTTTGCAGTTCCACAGATACAAAAGTGCAAACGCGAATGTGAGTGTGAGCACGCAAAGTATCTATTAGCGTCGCCTTTGCGCGCTGAAGTCAAACGGAATCTGTTTAGCAGTCGCTGTCTTTTGGCGTTTCTGTTTCTGTTTTCCACGTTCGGGTTTTGGCCATCGCGAATTATCTGTTAATTTGTGGCAATTTAGAGATTTGCAGATACGAAGCTCACTCTGTGCATTCAACGGCAGCTGCTGATACGAGAAGTCAGCGGACAGGAGTCAGCAAGTGGCTAAGCGATACGGTTAGCGGATGATCATCATCCGTCGATTGACCAGTCGGGGAAACCCGAGTTCATGTCAACAGACAGCAGTGCGGTAATGATCTACCCAGGAAAACCAGATAAGGATACGGTAAGTAATACTACTGTCCAACTCATGTATTCAGCTAAATGCCTAACTAATCAGCTTCTGTGATATTTAATCCCCGGAAAAACAATTCATCGAACCCGAAAAACTGTATCCCAGTTTCCACAGGGCACCCACTTTTCGCACAGGCTGCTTAACTTGGTTAAACCTAAGCTGCGACTGACTTGCGATAAATTCCTGACCAGCAGCAACAACTTGGCCGCAAACAAGATGCGGCACGAAGAGGGGGTTTTGCAGAGGGGCTTACTCGCTCCCAATACGCATGCGCAATTTTTCAAAAGCTTTTAAAGTGAAGAGCCCAGAAAATTACGATGTAATTTTTGTAATTTCTGTAATTGCCTAATTCTGATTAATTTGAATTGACGAACGGTGGAGCAATGGAACAGGGTTTCGAAAAGGGGAGGACGCCGGCTGGAGTCCGAGGGCCCAAGTCGACTATTTTTGCCAGTGCATTGGCTTGTAGCCGCAATAAGCATTCCCTGGTAACCTTCTGTGATCTTTCTAGCTGCAGACAGAACAATCAGATGGTGTTTTACTAAATAAATACAATAATAAAATAAAATATTTATTTAAAATCTTTTGGAACCGGGAATCGTTTATCTTGAAATCCGGCTCGAAGGACCAAGTGCTGATATAATTTATACATTTTCTGGGCATCACTGTTTGATATAAATATTTTATCCATAGTTTTTTCTGTAGCATTAAAGTTTTATTTTTTCTTGTGCACATATTCCGCGCACTCACATCCGTGGCCAGCGACCCGCTTTAGTTAGCTGGTTAACTTGCTCGGACTTCTCCCTCGGCGGCGGATTGAGAGGTCAAAACTGAGAAGCTGAAAATTATGCGCCATTGTTGGCTCGTTGCCTCGAACTCGAACTCGGGAAAAGAGCCACAGAAGCAACCGCAGAACGGCAGTCTCGGATTTATCCCCCAGTTGGACTTGGGTCTTTTTTAACTTGGCCTTCGCGTAATCCTTACTTATGCGTACTTGCGCATTGAGCTCAGCTCGGTCTCGATTCTCGACGATCTTCAATTTATTTGTGGGCTGCCCGACACTGCGTGGCCTTTTTAATTTGATTAAAATTTATGAAGAACTATGGCCGATTTCGAACCAAGTTGCATTGGATTAATATTTTAGGGGAGGATGAATAGAACTACGTATACTTCATGTATAAAATAAAAATGTTTACCATCTGACCTAAGGTCACTAAAATTTGTAGGAACTAATCCACTTTGTTAAGCGAGTTTTATTATCAGATAAACTGACTGCAAGCTGGTGACAAGGTCGCTGGGTTAATCCGCAACCAGGGACCAATAACAGGGCAACAATAACTCAATTAAATGCTGGCCCATTAATCATACGCCAAGTGGAACCAACGCAGATGCTGCGGAGATGTTCCGGCGATTGGGGACTGCAGACGATGTGTGAAAATCTCCCGTTGCGATGAAAAATTAAATGCAACTCTATGGATCCGTAGATCATCAATGAAATTTAATATGCTAAAGCAGCGAACGAGGAGCATCGGGAGCATCCGAGCTGGAAAGTGGTAGGTTGGCTAGAGAGACGATGTCATTGTGTAGCTTAATTAGCCAAAGTTGTTGGCGACCCGCTGATTAGAATGCCATCATAGAATCGGGCAGGCGGACTATCCACGATCCACGATCTATGATCTACGATCTACGGCCAGCGATACACTTTCCACCGTCTGGAGGCAGCGGGCTAATGAAGTCGTTGCCGAGTTTGTTGATGCTTGGGCAATTAATCAAAACTCGAATCAAAATGGAAATGGAAATTTAATGGCAGACAAAACGATTCATCTAAACGATGGGAAATCGTTGAAATCAGATGGGATCTAACGAGCGATGCACAGAAAGAAAATGTAGAGTTGTACATAGTAAAGAGCGGGAAAACACGAGAAAGCCCCCTGATCAAGAAAAGCATATTGGCATTGAATCTTAGTTAACCATAAAGTGGGTTCTGAATTATTTTTCTCTCTGTCCCAGAGAGAGTCATAGTCATAATCCTAACCATAATCGTGGACATGATCATGGGCAATCAAGCTGCACTCTCTCTTTCTATCTGCTAACTGCAACCGCAATTTCGCGGAATGCTCAATAGACTTTTGTTTAATGCTGGACGATAATTTATGCGGCAACCACGAGAAATCCAGCAGAGGAGGAGCATCTGGTACCGAGCTGGTACCGAGAACAAATGCGAGTTTTGGACATAATGCGCGAACTTATGCAAATGCAGGGATTGCCAATGGACCCAGGGCCTTGTCTTTGCTGGCCTGACTTATGCCTGAAATTTGTCTAGTTGTCAGTAAATATGGGAAATCAGTTTGCAACATGCGTGCCACAGTGGGAAGAGGCAGCCCGGAGGAGGCGACATTGAGACTTAAGCGGAAGGCACAGCAGGAGCGTAGATAGCCAGCATCAGATACAGATACAGAGGACTGGTAAATGGCGACAACATATAGCCGCATAGCCGCAGAGAAATCCCACAAAGGCGATCCCCTCCAGAAGGCAGGGAAGTCGCAAGGGGGGACGAACATGCAACATGGCTTTTTTCCTGCCAGAGATTGATGCCTATTGACTATTGATGCGGCGGGGTCAGCTCCTCCGAATTCAGCTGCAGTTTTTGCCTCAGTGAGTGGCATATGCATATGAGCAGCCACCGATATCGGCGGCTCTATAAGGATAATGCCCACAGAACGCAGGAGATCGCAGGTTGCTCCCAGACAGCTAGGAAATTTGCAATGCAAAGTGTGGAAAGATCTGCAGAGGAACCCAATGCCAAGTGTCTGAAAAATTCTACAGTCAAGTTTCCAGACCATTGGATATCTCTTCAAATAATTCATTTCACAAAAACGTGGAGGAAAAAAGGGTTAACAAAATATAATATAACATAATAATTAATTTGTGTGAACGTATTAGACCTTCGGATATAATATTTGAGTCCGTTTTTTAAGAATCTATATATAAAAGTTTCCACCAGAAACTGGGAATTTTAAAATGTTTTATCATTCAGTTTTTTATATCTAAAGCTTGTTTTGTCAAGGTTAATTGGGACCCTTCCGGTATAATACAGTTTATATCAATTTAATATACCCCTGTTGTCTATTAACAAGCGGTATAAATATGAGAAATTTTTAGAGGTTCGATGAACCAGCTAGAGAACATCTTTACCACACCCCTCAAACTTGTGCTGCCGTTTGTCTCAGGTTTCCGGAGAACTCTCCCAGAATGCCGCGAATTTATGCATAATTTTGGTTTATGGGAAGCGTTTACATAATTTCGGCGACAAAGAATCGATCATTAGATAGACCCTCGTTCGCTCATTTCCCCCATAAGTCACTAGACAAATCGATGGGATTTCAATAAATTTCGCATAAAACCGACAAGTATTCAACTCGCTTGTTGTGTAACATAAATTCACCGCTAGAATTAATCCCCAGTTGGAGTCAATTAGTATTTTATGGCGTTTTTATGGACTCAGCTCTTCTTTTTTGGGGGGAACTCACAGAGAGTGAGCGAGATTCAATTCCAACGAGAAGACATCAAAGGCCGAGCGCCAGAGGCAAAGGTTAGCCAAATTTAGGAATTAATTCTCCGGTGCTATTATTTATACCAGATCGGCGCAGCAGTCCGACTTCATTAGCACAGTCGGCGAACCCACCCAAGTTGTCCGCTCGGCCCGGCTCATGGCTCATGTAAGTGGAACGCCGCCTTATCAGCCGACCGGCTGGAGAAGTCCAAGCCAAGCTGGCCATTCTAAACCTGGCTTTATATCGAAAGCGTATTTCAATTAAAACTAAAACAGAAGGCCAAACAAGTTGCGGAACTCCCGAGATCCGAGAGAGATCTTTCTCACCCGCGAGGCTATACACTGAAAAAGTTATTTTCACTTTGGGCGGTCAAAGGCTTTCGATTTAGTTGTGTTATTAGGCAAAATCCTTAAAATAAATAAGAAATTAGTTCTTATTAACTTACTATTTACAGAAAAAATATTCAAAGTGAATTAACATCTTTGAATTCTTTTTTAAACGTGTTTCTTAATTTAAATAAGTAAATATTTTCAATATTTTGGAAATGTTTAAAGATAATAATAAGGTGGTTTATGAGTAAAGGTTGAAATTTCCACAAAGTTCACCTTGAAA
This sequence comes from Drosophila subpulchrella, assembly GCF_014743375.2. Taxonomy (NCBI): domain Eukaryota; kingdom Metazoa; phylum Arthropoda; class Insecta; order Diptera; family Drosophilidae; genus Drosophila; species Drosophila subpulchrella. Next base: position 25,281,063 of record NC_050610.1, read on the forward strand.
ACTAGATATACAGTGGTCGGCATATGTATTTTGACAAAATAAAAGTTAAGTATACTCATAACTTGAATTTACTTCTTGTAAACTATAGGCATCAATGGAAAGGTAATTTCAATGCCGTTTGAATGATACAATACATTTCTTTACCCATTCAGTACTTATTGAAAAGGACGAATTTGTGTAAATCAACTTTGAAATTTTTAAAAAAAACTTTTTTCCTCGTCTTGAAAACTTAAATTTTTTGATGCAAAAAGTTTCTTCAAACAAAAACAATAGTAACTGCAAAAAGAATTTTTCAAAAATCATTTTTCTTATATTTTTTATGATTTTTTGAAGGTGACAATGTCGGAAAAAATTTGTATGAAAAAGACAAAAATATGGCTCAAATGCCTGTTTTTAAGCATTTTCAAAAATTCATAAAAAATATAAGAAAAATGATTTTTGAAAAATTCTTTTTGCAGTTACTATTGTTTTTGTTTGAAGAAACTTTTTGCATCAAAAAATTTAAGTTTTCAAGACGAGGAAAAAAGTTTTTTTTTAAAATTTCAAAGTTGATTTACACAAATTCGTCCTTTTCAATAAGTACTGAATGGGTAAAGAAATGTATTGTATCATTCAAACGGCATTGAAATTACCTTTCCATTGATGCCTATAGTTTACAAGAAGTAAATTCAAGTTATGAGTATACTTAACTTTTATTTTGTCAAAATACATATGCCGACCAGTGTATATACCTGTAAACTTAAACCGATGAAATTTTTATATATTTAAGAAAAACTCCACCCTAATTTCTCCTAGTGCATGGCATCTTCAGAACGGGAGGCGTTCGAACGCATGAAAAATCGAACAAAATGCGCGTCTCATTAAAAATTCGCATAATTTAGAGATTAATGAACGACGCCGGGGTCGCCAGAGCGACAGCGACAACGACAACAACGATGACGGCGTCGGCTACCGAAATAAAATAGCGAAATTTATTGACATTTCCCCCCTGAACCCCTTTTCCCACCCTCGGAAATCGGGGGCGGGGTGGAATTTGTGGTATCGAAAGGTATTCTGCATTCAAATTATGATTTGATGATGAGCCCGTTGACAGGTCGAGATCAGCGTAGGAATTCCAGCGGTTCCATCGACTAGATTTGCATGGCCATAGCAAAGGATTACTATATACCGGGTTCTTAGAGGTGGACAGGAGCAGAATCACAGCAAATGCGCAAATAAATAAAACTTACTATCGGACGCAGGAAATCAACAAGCAGCAAAAACAGCAACAGAGGGGAAGGAAAAGCTACTTGAATTGGTTAGTGAAAATTCGCATACCCTATGTTGGCAAAATATATTTTTGAAATTTAGAAAGTTTGTGGTATAACTTGTACAATAGAAATCAACGGCGATTGAATGGGGATGTAGACAGAAATATTTAAATAAACCTAATTGGTCCGACATTTCCATGCCTGCTAGAAATTAAGCAATTAAAATATATTTATTATCTTATTTTATTAACACTTAAATTGTGATTTTTAGTTTTGATAAAGAAGTATATGTTGTGACAAAATTATTTAAAGCTTTTAGTGTTCCAGCCATAGAATATTTTAATTGGGTTAACGATTCCACTTAACTGGTTATCAAAGCGTAAAATACATTGTTAGGCTTTATAATGCTCATAAGCTGGTAAAATATTTGTTATTTCAGATCAGATTATAAATGAATATATTATGAAAAAGGTCTTTCTGACGAAGACCATTTTATTCTAAAGAATTCGTGGTTCCGCTTTCCTTTCTTATTGAGTATGAAGACAATTTGAGACATAATATGCTCAAGAATTCGCGTTTCTCCTTGCGCTTTAAAGCAATGTGGTTCTCATGGATTAAGATTGATGCCAAGTCCATAGTATCCATCTGAGGAGTGTGTAAAACAAGAGCCGCGCCTGCAAACCGAACAGAACCGAACAGAAAAGAGAGCCTGGCAGGAGGGAGAGTATTTGAGGAGCCTGCAAAAAGTCAAAAGCCGGAGAAGGAGCAGGAGACGGAGTCCAAGTCCAAGTCCCAGTCCCAGTCCAAGACCAAGGCGAAGTCCCAGCCTCATTCTCAGTCGGAATCGCAGTCGCAGCCAGCAACTGTGGCTAAACAACAATTTATGATGTTGCCGCTGACAGGCGAATGTTGTTTGCAGTTGTTGATGATGACGATTCCAAGGATGATGACGACAACAACAGCAGAAGAGCGGCTACAACAACGACAATGTTTGCTGGTGCTATTGATTTTAAGGCGAATGAATGGCCCAGCCCAGTCCCCATCCGCATCCCCATCCCCCATATTTCTGCCGGCTAGGATGTTGCAGCTATGTAACTTTGCATATTACTCGCATGATGGATTCCGATTCGCTTCGTTTTGTCGTTTTGTGTGTGGGCTTTTAGCAACAAGCTGGATGTTGAACGTCGATCGTCGATCGCTGAAAGCTGAAATCCTAAATGCTGAGATGCTGAATTGTCGAACGTTGTTCTGGGCCCCGAAATGTTGACAAAGCAGGAAGCAGCTGGAGATGCCCGCTGATCGATCGATTGATCTGATCTGCTAATCGAACAGCCCGCTCTCTCTCTTTTCTCCGCCGGAGTGCCAAATTTCAATGGCTGCTGCAAATTATCCACCATATCCATCCGTCCATCCATCGGATTCCATCCATAAATCCATCAACTCAACTCGGGCTGAGTCTCAATTGTGTCCATTGCCATTAACTGATTTGCAAGCTGCGGGCGGGCAGCAAATCCCCCCCTTTTCAGACCCCCTATATCTCTATATGCCCACAAATCCAAGTACGCCTCTGATTTGGGTCTGCGTGTGGGTGGCGGCAGTGACCAGCTTTATCCGCTCTAGCCCAGATCTCCAATCGCTTTGGTTACACCTAGAAAAATTAACATTGAAATGATTAACAGTGGATAGCTACAAAAATATTTTATTACATTCCAATTCTAAGACTTATCTGATAAGAAAGCACAAACTATAGGATTCGATTTCAGAATTATTTGTTTTCCCACTCTAGTTTATTTTACTATTTTATAAATATCTCAACTTGTTAGAGATCAGGAAATATTTGAGTCCCCACCAACGTTTAGTTTTTGTTGGTTGCTTGATGGATGTTCTTTAAATAACTAGGAACGCCTCTTTATTATTATTATTATATTCCATTTAGAATTCAACGTACTAACATATTTAAATATATATTAACTATTTTACGTTGAATATTAGACTTTCTGTATAATTATTAATATGATTATTTTTGATAAAGACGTATCTGCGATTTCTTCCGGTGTAGCCAGACATTGCTCTCTTTGCTTTTGAAGTGCCTGTCAAGATTGTTGTTGCTCTGGTGTTGTTGCTGGTGCTGTTAACTCATTTCATTTGAAAAGTGGCAAATGCAAGCCGACAGCTAAGCGACGTCATTTACGGTTTTGACAAGCGGCGAATGACCAAATGGTTAGCCATTGTCCATTGTCGGCAGGAGGAGGAGTAGGAGAGCCTCCCGCAACCGGCGTGGTCCACCAGGGCGATCCATGCCCATTCCCACTCCGATTCCCACTTGCTCATTGAGCCACCAACGTGCAACGCGCATTCCCAATAAACGAGCCTCGAACAGCGACTTTTGCCGCAATGCGGCTCCTCGGGATGTGGCACGCACTTTTCGTGTACGTTTCCCAGACAAATTGCTGAATTTGCGAGTGCTCGAGAGTTCCGTGGAATTGGGAACGGAATCGGAATCTGCTCTATGGCATCGGCACGATGGTCCCACCCCAAAAAGCGGGTCGGAATTTTCGCTAATGTTGCTGCAGCAACTTTTACTCGAGGCGCCAAAATTTCCAATGGTTCGTGGAGAAAACGAATAGTAAAAGTATTTAGTTCTCTAGATCTGCAATTGATTGGCAGACGCGATTAGGCAACGGTAAAGTGCACTTCAGATGCCATTTCGAAGGCTTCAAATTATTATACTTTGCCAACATTAACCCAAAATGAGGCTATCAATCCATTAAGTTCTTTGGATTTTTCATTGCCTGTTAAAATACAACTTGTTATTCGAAATGGATTTTTTATATGAATAAACATCTTTGCCAAGACTCACCGCTAATTTGAGTATATTGGCTGCTTGGCTGATTTTAACTTAGGATCTTGCTTGCAATTGCCATTATCCGTATAGCGATCACCATAACTCAGTTTTTACCCCTTTTCCATTTTTTTCGATTTTCATTTGTTACAACTTACGCAACATTTGCATTGTCTGGTTGTTGACGCAACTTTGTTGCTCCTGCCTAATTTCGAAGCCCCGAAAACCAAAAAACAATGGGAAGAACTAGGACCAGGAGGCGGAGGATGGCGCAGCGGAAGGGGGCGGGGCAGGGGGGCTGCATACCAAACACTCAACGCCGCACTTTACCCCCTGCATCCCCTGGATCCCCTTTGCGCACTCCACTGTGCACAGAAAAAAAATCGAATTCGAATCCTCTAAGAAGGAGTATTATCAACATTATCAACTACATCAACTCCTTAAGAAATTTTAATTACTTATATCATAATTTAATCAATCCTTTTGTTTTATGATATAGCTTAACAATTTAATTGTAATATCCTGTCCAATATTTTATCATTGGATATCATATCGCATCGTTTCTTCCTGTGTAGAGCCACCACTTCAACTGCACTCGGCAACAACAACTTGGCACACAGGTGAGCATGACCGCCAACCGGTTTATGCTCCTCAGGTGAGCCCTCTCTCTCTTCGCTCTCTCGCGGAGAACAGCTAATTTACATGCCAGAAGAGCCTGGGCTCGCCACAAAAACAATGGGTAGTTATAGCAGGCCCTCTCTCGGAGAGAGAATATACAGATAGATAGCTCTCTTCCCTGGCTAATTGTGGACCTGTCGTCGATTTTATTTTGTGTATTGTGTGTGCACCTTTTGAAATTCTTCTCTGGTCTTTGATTCTCCGGGAGAAACCGACCAAACCACTCTGGGGAGTAGCTATTCAGTACCCACCTCTCAGTGGTTCTGCGTGGCTCGCCATCTTCATTACAGCGATCTCTTGACCACAGGTGGGTTTCGAGGTGGGTTTCTGCGCTCGGGCATCCTGAAGAAAGAGAGCGCCCGGCTCCAGTCTCCGTCTCCGGTCTTCAGGGCCCGTCAGTCTGTCGTGTGTTTTCGTCGCAGCCACATTGGAGAATCGCAGCGAGCGGAGGAAATTCGTTTCTCAGTCGCGTTCTCCTCGTGTCGCCGTCGGAATTTGAGTTTGAGTTCGCAAGAATCTGGCTATAATAATAAGAAGTATATTAATAATATACCAAAAGGAAGTGCAAGAAAATACCCAGTGCAGTGCAGACAAATCGAAGCAAATCGAATAAATAATCAATTATTATAGCCCCTGAAATCTCCGTTGCAAGTCGTCGAATTCTTCGCCGCGTTTTTATTTTGTTTTCGTCACCGTTTTTTGTCGCCGTCGCCGCTGCTTTTTCGCCGCGTGTGAGAAAAGTTTTGTGGAAAATCATTATACAAAATAATCCGAATCGCCCAGAATTTCCACAGCAAATTAGTGTTTCTTTAAAAATACAGCCAAGAAAATCCAACTGCGAATACACAAACAAAACACAGCAGCAGCACAACAAATACACAGAGTAAAAGGCGAAAAGAAATATTGTTCAACAAGTCAAACGAGTTCTTTTTGGCTCGCTTCGGCCGTGTGGCTAAAAAGATACAACAACATTGTGTTTGTGGCAGCGGGTTTTCGCCTTTGGTGAAAAATATTGGCAACAGCCGCAGCATTTCAGCGGCTCAAAAGCAAAAGCAGCACCGCAGCAAGAAGAGGCCACGAAATGTAAGAGAAAAGATGAAAAGTACCACCCAAAAATAAGCCAACACTTAAGGGGGACAATGTCAGGAAAGACAGTTATCATTTTAAGAGAAATTGCGAAAAACCAGATGAGTTTGGCCTCGGAAACAGCTAGAAAAATAGATTTTTTGTTCTTAAAAGTGAATCTATGATGTTTGGGAAGTTAGGGCATAGATAAGCCCTTGTGTTAAATATAAATACAAAATGTCTATGAAATATGCAAAAATAATATTAAAGCCAGGCAGCATATTATTTTTAAGAAAATATCAGAACTATATTTACTTTTTATGTAACAAAGAATTGTAATTACGTAAAACACATAGCTCGCGTTTAAATAATTATGGTATGCCAGTAAGGGTTAAAAATGTAATGGTAACAAGTTTTAGAGTAGTAAAAGCATGTATTGTGTTAATATTTTGTGAAATCACTTGTACTATCATTTCAAACCTATTCAAAAAACAGATTACTTAACATTTAGGTAAGCATAGGTAAAAGTTAAACGTTTTGAAGTACGAAACCGAATAAACTTCCGAGACCTAACAATAAGAGATGAAAGAGCCAAAAACCAAAGTAAACACCCAGAATTTGGAAAGGCCAGCTGGGGCCGGGCCTAATTAGATGTTTTTCTTTTCTTTCTTCTGCTGGGGAAACAGGAGCGAAAACAACTTGAAATAGTCAAATTGGTAATCGAAAGCGATGGACTCGAGTCCGAGAAAGAAAAGGTGGCAGTTGCAGAAGAGGAAAACACACACTCTCCGTGAATGTGAACCGCCTCCTCTTGGGCGCTTCTACTTCTATCTATTTCTTCTTCGCCTTCGCCTTCCACTTTGTATTCCATTTCTCCAAGTGCTGTTCGAGTTTTCCTCTTTTCCATCTTCGCCTCGTTTTTCTTTTATTTTTTTTCGGTACGCTCCCGAGGAAAATGTGAAAAAACAAATAGAGTCGGTGTTCTTGGCGTTGGTGTTGTGTGGCTGGGAGATCGGGAATGGGAATGGCATTGGGAATTTTATTCTACCTGTTTTACACGTCGCCGAGCGACGACGATTGAGGCGATCGATCTCTAATCTCTGTCGATACGGAGCGACACGTGAAGGGAATGGAAAATGGAAATGTGCGCAAAGTGTCGCCCAACTGTGATTCCTGGAAAAACTCCCTACCAGATGCAGACAGCTATGACAATACGAAATTCTACACCGAAAAAATAAAATTCGAGGTCAATTGAAGGGAAATATTATGGATAAATAGATTTGAAGGCATTCGAGTCTTCTCTAAAAGCAGGTTCTGTAATTTTTTGTTCCACTATTTTCTATTCTCGACGACAAGAAACTATTTTATAATTGTCAATTTTCGAGGAGGAAGTTCGGGGCGTGCTCGGGTTTTTTAATGCCTTTCCAATTAAATTTCTGTGCGTTGTTAAATTATTACGAAACGCTCGACCGGGGGGCCTTTTTCAATTTTCATGCTGTTAAAAGCCAGAGCAGTCGGACATTAGGGACCAGTTTTTATGGCCCTTAATTTACACTTCCCTTTAGGTTGGCCTGAAACCGAACGGGAAAACAAAAGGCCGCCGAGTTCAAAGTTGAGCCGAGTTGGGAGAAGGGAGAACAGAATAGAATATAATTTTCATTTCCCACTCGCTGTGAGTGTGTGTGTGCGTTTCCCAACCCCACCTCTTGTCCCTCTAAATATTTGCTTTATCAGAGCCTAACGGTTGTGGACTCAAGGTTCATCTTCGTTTTATCTCTAGGCAGCAGGTGTTCGTTGGTTGGTGCGAAGGTGCGGGCGCACAAACGAAAGACTGAGGACACGAACTTGCAAAACGCAGTTTAATGCGCTTTAAATTGCTCCAGTGTCCGCCGGCTTTCCCTAGCCCCCTTTTCCCCCACTAATTGCCGCAATGCTTAGCGCTGTACAAACAAAGATTACGCTTTAATCTATTTTCGCGTGTGTGCGGAGGAAAAGCCATCAGAGCGGACCACACACATTCAGCTCGATGTGCCGGGAAAATTACATTAGACGTGGCCGAGGCCTGCACGGAAAGAAAAGCATTCGATATTGGTGGTTTAAAAAAAGGGTAGTTAAATTGCTTTGATCCCAAAATTGTATTATTATTTTTGGCCACCCTAAAGTCCGATTTCTCAATACCATGTTTAGGTTCTATTATGAGAAATTGTTCCTTAGTAACTTTTATAAATTCTATGATCTTAGGAACCTTAATATTTATACTTTCATTTAATATTCTGAAATATAAAGTTCAAACATTTTCTGCCTCTGTATGAAAGACACGCACCTGCTGCAAACACCCGCTCTCGAAGGTGGAAAAGGGGGAATGGGATTTTCCTCGCGCTAATTTCTTTGTTGAGCCTCATGCGAGTTGGCACCGCGGACATTCGAATGTGACTTGGCCTGTGATTAGTCGGCGAATATGTTCATCGTCCATCGCTGGATGAAGACACTTCTCCGCTAGCTGGGAAAAGAATGGAACAGGTTGTAGTTTCGACTCGCGTCCCCATCTCGTGTCAGGCGGGCATAAATATTTGCCAGCACAATAACCATCTTAATTCGAGCACGTCGCATTGATCAATCTCGGATTCGGGTCCGTTTTATGGCCCACATGTGCTGGCCCTGAAATTGCACGGGTGAACATCATTAAGGCCAGATTAGATTCCAAATGATATCAATCAATTCCAAAATAGAACTATCGTCTTTAAAATTAGATGCAGAGCTTGAAAGCTGTTCAAAATACTGTAATATATTTATTTTGATTTCTTTATTCATGATTATTTTCAATACCTTTGAGAAACTCACTCTGGATAGAGTTGTAAATCAAAGGTCTTTATGGATATTTTATACTACTTCATCCAGTTCAGTGAATCGGGTATTCGTTTAAAGTTTTCACACTTGTTTTTCGGACCCATAAACATGTTGGCCACATAATTTGATTTGTTTTATTGGTCAGCCATCGTTATGGAACCAGAATACCAGAATCAAACGCTCGAGATAAGCGGCATCGGAACGTTTTACCTTTTGCTGCTATCGGAATCGGATGCTGATTGAGAAATATTTGTAGGTTTACGACAAGGGGCGGGTGCTGCCGTGAGTTAATGAACCGCTCTCCGGATCGAGAGACCGAGGCATCGGATCGCGGATTAGCATTATGGGCTGCGTCTTGGCTTTATGCCTTAATGGCGGCCATAAAACGCGCCAAACAATGGCCAAAAACACACTGGGCCATGACAATCATTGCTAAATGATTTCGGCTACCCAAACAAAAATTGGAATGTGAGTCAGCAGGAAGATGGTGTCATGTGGACAGGCTTCCGGTGGCGGGGTAAGTCTATTAATACTCCATAATTGCGCCCGAGATGCGCTGTCCACGGAAAAGTTAAGGTACTAGTGCTAGTCTTATGAGGGAAGGGTACTTGTTCTAGTAGTTGCCTATGGATTTGGCGTAAGCGTTCTATACTTGTACTCCAGTCAATAAAACACCTAAGCTTTCTGACTTAAAATAGATTTCATTTCAAGTTCGTATCGATGTGTGCCCCTTTTCTTTTTGTTTCCCTAAAACATAGAAAGTTTAATAGTTTTTTTTCCACAATCTGATTTTGTTTTTTATTATTTTTTATAGCAGTCTCTAACGTGAGAGTATGTATTTTCTCTCCACGCAAGACCTTGCACATTTTAAGGAGGCAACTTCCATCTGCAAGTTGAGGATGTTGCCGCTGTCGTTGCTGCGATAAGATATGAACCACAACATATCATCTGTTTCCGTTTTTCTCGCTGTCACTTGCCACTAATTAGCGCTTATTATGCGATATTCCTCGCCAGAATCGCGAATCCTCCTCACTGGCAATTAAAAAGTGTCAAACTTGCTTGATTTACAGCGGTTAAGGGCCTTTAAAAAGTGAAATCCAATAAATACATAAGCAGCAGGTAAAATCGAAATGGAAACCGAAATCGAAATGAAAAGGAAAACTCCGTATCACTTGCATTTTCGCACTATTTCTAGCAGAAAAACTCTCGTGTTTACTTCACGCTTTCGCAGCACTGGATATCTGACGTGATCCACGCTTGGTTGGCTTCGAATCTCTCTGAGATGTCGGATCTGGCCAGCCGATCTTGGAGCTCGGATCTCTCGGATTTGCATCTAAATGAGTTCGATTAATATGCGGACAATTAAAGTTTCGCTGTTTATAGCCCGACGTCTCGTGTGTGTCGGACAATTAGAAAGTCATTAGAAGTAACTTATTAGCTGGCAGACTGGCCGTATAAACCCAGACCGACTCTCCCCCCTCGGCAGTTTTCATAAATTACTCAACATTTAATTAAACACGCTCTAAAGCGTCTACTTACCACCTACTTAGCCTCTGGTTTTAGACAACAATTTTGCATAATTTGCAGTTAAATCACGAGCGGAACCGCGGCAACTACAACCGGCCAAAACAAGTTGATTTTCTTCTTCGACTCTTTTTAATTGTTCGAGTAGAAAATCTCTGCTACATGTGTAATGTGCATGTTAATGAAGTCTCTGAGGAGCTTTTATTTTTGTTTTAGCTGCCCGCTGTTTGGTCAGTGATTAAGCGCTGGCAAAACACTTCTTCCGGCTACCGATTCTCCTTAATTTTTCTCGTGACCATGCGAAACTTTTGCTCTAGTTAGGTTTTCCATATTCCCATTGACGGCTTTTGGCCTCTGGATCTGGGTTCAAACTCCTTTTAAGGAGGAGCATTAACATGGCTTCAGACTAAGGATGGTTATTTAAATAAGATATATATATTGGTCCTTTGAGCCGGATTCCTTAAAACTCTGTAGTAGTATGTTTATTCTTATATTTCAAAACTTTACCTCATATACATATCTCTAAGCCCTCATAAAAGAGTTGTTGGTTTCTCATGGTACATGTTAAAGGTAATCATATTTTTTAATATACAGTAGCTCTTTGGAGAATCTTGGAGAATCCTCAAGAGTTGGACTGATCCTCTCCGTTTCTCCTCTTCCAAGCCTCCTTTTCTTTCTTTTTTATTCGCCAGCCTAATTAGTTGGGCTGTAAAGTTTACGCTGTTATTGTTATGATTGTGTACGTTTTATACCGCACCACGGGGTTATGGGTATTTGTTGTTGCCTTTATTTGCTATTAACTAGATTTTATTGATGCCGCTCTGTTTTTGTTTCAGATTTTTCATTTTTCCTCTTTTTGTTGGAACGCTTTTACGAGCTTTTGTGCGCTCGTAAAAACAACGAAAAAACGAAAGAAACAGAAACAAAAAGTTCTCCCGGGAAAAGCATAATTTTTAATGGCCCAAACCTGAGATGGCAACGTGAAATTGTTAGGAACTCCCTAGAACTCCAGTCAAGAACTGGAACCACAAATATAATTACAACTTTGTCATTCGATATTAGATGCCGCCAGAGTGCACAGAACCCCAAGCTACCCAATCTGCTTTGTGCACTGTTTTATTAGCACACGGAAAGAAATATTATGGGTATTAGTAATATCATTTGTTGGGGTAATATAATTTCTAGAGAAAGTATCATTGAGTCTCTAAATATTGTTTGTTTTTAGGTCTCTGTGATATAATATTTTGGGGGCAATCAGATCGTAAAATACATCTACGGCAACCCAGATTGCTAATTACCCTTCATGGCTTTAGCTTTTTTTCTCGCAGTGCCAGCTATCATTTTGTTCCATCCACTGGTCATTCCCACAGCCACAGCCCTCATGCTCCGACCACTCCGCCATTCCCATTTCCATTTCCAACGGATCTCAGATCTCAGGTGCAGCCACACGCAAGGCGACCGACCGACCGCCAGCTGGCACTCAAATCGGACTGCTCTGCGATCCCAGTGATCTGCGGATCTGCGGATCTGGACGGGAGCTGTCCAACTCGGGGCGCCAGGAACGGTATGGGTCTTTGGGGATCGGGAACCGCTCCACGGGCTTTCTAATGTGTTCGGGTATTAGCAGTTCATCTAAACTTATGACAAGTGCAAATCAAACTGACGTTTCCGCAACGGCAGCTCCATCTCCTGGGGTAATTTGCGTATCACAGAGTTCAGGCCTAACGTACTCCTCGAGTTTACTTTTTGATGGAGGCCCCGTTGCAGTTTATTAAATTACGCCTCATGTCATGGAAGGAAGGGACATGATCATTATAAAGTTATTAGAGGCCTAATGGTAGCGGCAACTCTCGATGGACATGAAAGACTTGGGCCCGGTTGGCTAATTTCTCCGCAGAAATATCTTTCTTCGGAGGATGGTGGTTGTCAATCATTTGAGGGGAAGAATCCGTCAGTCTTCTAACGCCATGTTTGATCTCTTCGTTTCCCAAGACTCATTAATTCGGTTTTAATTGCTAGCCACGATCAAACAGGATCATCTGGGCCGGGTTCTCGAGGGCTAGGAGTTGTAAGATCTCTATCTGATCACGAAATGAAATTCCCAAAATAATAATCATAATTTTATATATTGTTCGTTTGAGTGCCCTCCCTCTTTTCGTTTTCTTTTTTTTCGCTTATCGCGCGAGAAAAATCTTACCAAATTGCAGTGGAAACAAATGTTGTTTTGGCCACTCAAAAAAAAGTGTTAGTCATGGTCTTGTTAACTAAATTGTTCGCCACGAATTGCTCGGACCTCGAAGCATTCCCATTTCGAATCCAATTCCAGCCACAAGGCATTAGTTCTGAGTCCGAAGAGTTGGTCATCCAACTTTGCTCGAGGAATGGTTTGTTCGATCTCTCTCGGAATGTGTGTGAGTGTGTGTGCCAGCCATATTTCATCGAGAGCCCAAACCCAAACTCAAGCCCAGTCCCAAAAACCAGAACCAGTATAACAGAGGCCCAAAAAGCAAGCCGAGACCCTTTTAGCCTTTGAACCTTTCGCACGCAGGTAGAATCGACATCGGCATCGTCCGCGTCTTTTGTCTTCATTCCTGATCTCTCTCGGCCGTCTATTAGCATTTCAAATTCCCCCAAATGGCCAAATGGAAATGCCTCCACCATGCGTAAGCCTCCATCCTCAGCACTCCAACTCCATCCCCATCCATACCATCATCATCATAGCAGTCATCAGGCGGAGCTAAGCGCATTGGGGCAGTTATCAGTCTATTAGCCGCAACTATGGGTTCTTCCTCTCCTGGGGGTTCTCAAAGTTGGCTTTTTGTCTAGGCATAAAGCTTCAAGTGTGGGCGGTGATTATGGTCAGCACATTTGTCACTATTTCGCTGCTAAAAAGAAGTGGGGAGCATATACTTATTAAATTAGCTTAAGGCTTAAAAATTAAAAAATTTATTTTCAGTTAAACATGATATATGTATATTGAAAACATTATTTTAATATATTCCTTTATTCCTTTTAGAATTCCAATGGCCATGCTGGAAGGAGGCAACCTCAGTCAAGGACGCTCTTAGCTCCTGTTAGTTTTTTCCAAAAGAATCCACCCGGAGTGGATCCATCAACCATGAAAGCCGCATTGGATTCGGCAGCCGCCAGGGAAACAAGGACTACGACGGCGAACCACCAGCCGAAGGACTTTACGATGTTCCATCGATGCCGGAGACGTTCCAGTAACATCATGAAATCGAGATCTTCGCCACCCGCCCTACATCCCTCGCACATGCTGAGGAGTATCTTACTGCATCTACTGATGATCCTGCTCTTGGGATTCACACAGGCTGCCTCCAGTGATAAGGAGAGGGAGCGGAAGCTCGAGGTCTTCGAAGGCGTGGCGGTGGATCATCAGATCGGCTATATAGGAGACTTCGATGGGATCGACAGTGGTCCGCCATATATCATCGTGGCGGAGGCCGGAGTGGAAACGGATCTGGCTATAGATCGGGCCACGGGGGAGATCCGCACCAAGGTCAAGTTGGACAGAGAAACTCGGGCCTCGTACAGTCTGGTGGCCATTCCCCTGAGTGGTCGTAATATTCGAGTGCTGGTCACGGTCAAAGATGAGAATGATAACGCTCCCACGTTCCCACAACCCTCGATGCACATAGAGTTCCCAGAGAACACCCCGCGGGAGGTTAAGAGAACTCTGCTCCCAGCCAGGGATCTCGATCTGGAACCGTATAATACCCAGCGATATAATATCGTTTCGGGAAATGTTAATGACGCCTTTAGGTTGTCTTCTCACAGGGAAAGGGATGGTGTTCTCTATTTGGACCTGCAGATCAGTGGTTTCCTGGATAGAGAAACCACCCCAGGTTATAGCCTCCTTATCGAAGCTCTAGATGGCGGAACTCCGCCGTTGCGGGGATTCATGACTGTCAATATCACCATTCAGGATGTAAACGACAATCAACCCATCTTCAATCAGAGCAGATACTTTGCCACGGTTCCCGAAAACGCCACTGTGGGTACAAGTGTCCTTCAGGTTTATGCATCAGACACGGATGCCGATGAGAATGGATTGGTCGAGTATGCGATCAATAGAAGGCAAAGCGACAAGGAGCAAATGTTTCGCATAGATCCCCGAACAGGAGCTATTTTCATCAACAAGGCATTGGATTTTGAGACCAAGGAGCTGCATGAACTTGTGGTGGTGGCCAAGGATCATGGTGAACAACCGCTGGAGACGACAGCCTTTGTTTCCATACGAGTCACCGATGTGAATGACAATCAACCCACGATAAATGTGATCTTCCTCAGTGATGATGCATCTCCAAAAATTTCGGAGTCCGCACAACCAGGGGAATTTGTGGCCAGGATTTCGGTGCATGATCCCGATTCCAAGACGGAGTACGCCAATGTAAATGTGACTTTGAACGGGGGAGATGGTCATTTCGCCTTGACCACCAGAGATAACAGTATCTATTTGGTAATAGTTCATCTTCCGCTGGACAGGGAAATGGTCTCCAACTACACACTGAGTGTAATAGCAACCGATAAGGGAACTCCGCCACTGCACGCCTCGAAATCGATCTTCCTGAGGATTACCGATGTTAACGATAATGCACCGGAGTTCGAGCAGGATCTCTATCATGCCAATGTGATGGAGGTGGCCGATCCGGGTACATCGGTTCTCCAAGTTCTGGCCCACGATCGCGATGAGGGCTTGAACTCGGTCCTGAGCTACTCGCTCGCCGAAACACCCGAAACCCATGCCCAGTGGTTTCAGATTGACCCCCAAACGGGCCTGATCACCACCCGATCGCATATCGATTGCGAAACGGAACCGGTGCCGCAGCTTACGGTTATCGCAAGGGACGGAGGGGTTCCCCCAATGTCTTCCAGCGCCACCGTTCTGGTGACCATCCACGATGTTAATGACAACGAACCGATCTTCGACCAGAGCTTCTACAACGTTTCCGTCGCCGAGAACGAACCCGTGGGCAGGTGCATTCTCAAGGTGAGTCATTAGTTTCACTACCAACTCCCATTTGCAACTCCCGATTTTCCGTTTTCCAATGGTGACCCACTTTCCGGGTGGGTCATTAAAACGTTTGTCTCGCCAACTGCCTCGAATCCACAACAACGAGCGTCGCTTATGGATTTTCCACGTACTTGGGCCCCAAAACTAATCTCATGCATCAATTACCCGCTCCCAGTCAGATCAGTCAGTCAGTCGGACATCGGACGTTGGACATCAGAAATCAGACATAAGACATCAGACATCGGGCCTCAAACATCGACTTCGAAGTCCGTAGGGAATCGTGAGGGGAAGGGGAGTTAGATGGAAGCGGTGCATGCCACGAGTGCAGTTAGATTGGGAAGGGTATATCGAAATTATGATGAGTTTGGTAACGGTTTGTGATGTTGGTTAGGTCGTAATAGATGGGGAATTTATCTTCACTTAAATGCATTTAAGAAAAAACCCAGAATCCTTTAGATTAAAATTTCAAATTTTATTTTACAACTATAAATAAATATATTCGTAAGGGTATCCTTCAAACGGTTTTGCAATTAAGCCATTGTTAACTCGTGTTACCTTCTTTGAGCTTAATTTCCAGGCAGTTCCCGTTCGTGTACCCCCCTCCAGAAAAACACCACCCAAAATCCCCCCAACTACCATCCTCATCCGCACCCTGCGCAGCGCAGGCTTCTCACTCTTTTGTAGTTAATCCATTCATCATCGGGTAATTACATTTTTATAACATTTTTCTCCGCTCACAAAAACAAAATGGGCAGCCCAAAAAATAGGGGAAAAGTTTGAAAAAAACATCAACAAGGCCCAAAACCGTTGGCATCGCTTAACGAAGGCATTTTGTTCGGTCTTTCCTCTTCGGCGGCGGAGATCACCCATTCTTCTCTGAACACATAGATATATACCTATATGCACAAGAGCGTCTCGAGACGTCGACAAGATTTTTGTTCAGACTATCAAATGTGACCTCTCTTGTCTCTCAGAAAACAACGAAAAACAAACCGACAACGAAACGGAGGAAAAAAACCCGCGACCGACTGACTGAAAATGTAGCCGCGATTCCAAACTTCCCAGCAATTTAACAACAACACGAGTTTCAACTCAGCGCAATGTTTACAACAAAAAGTTAGGAAAAAGAACTGTGGAATGCCATACTCTTGACTAGGAATTTTTTGAAATACAATGGGATGCATCTTTATTAATCATAGACCTGAGCCTAGATCACCTCCCCGAGTTTGCACTTGATGAATCACTCCAGATCTAGTTAGTTGGAATGCCAGTTTATTGGCAGATCTAAGGGCTCATTGAGGTAATGGCTAATTTTATTTTAACTACCCTGATCCCTTCGCCTTCGTTGGCTTAGATGATTTCCGCAAATCAAGGCAAATCAAATCGAATCAAATCTCATCAAAAGTACAACAACGTGAAAGAGACCAAATTAACGGACACCGGGACGGAGAAAACGAAACAACAATAAGTTGGAATAACAACGCCAATTCTCGACAACGAAGAGATTTGATGAAATCTGACAAAAAGTCACGTTTCCTTAATTACAATGGAGGAAAAGCAGACTGGCCGCCCCTGCTCCCCGAAAATTAACCACAAACGAACGAAAATATGAAATACAAAACGCATAATTGGCTCACGCAAAAATAAAAATAACAGAAACCGAAACTGAAATGATGAGGTCTGAACTCGGCAATCTAAAGAATTGAGAAAGAGATGGATAACCATCCATACTATAAGGGATCTTTCAGTATCTGGTGCGATTTGGGAGCTCAATAATCATAAAATGCGTCCCAAGTCCGAAGTCGAGACCCTAAAAACTAAATTCGAATGCCCGCGATCCCCTCTTCTTGTTATTCGGCCGCATATTGAAGCCAATCTGTGGTCGTGAAGACAATAAAAGACCCGAAAACCCAACCCAAACTTGAAAAAAACGCAAAATCGGAATTTCGTATATGAAAAAAAATAAATGAGAAGAAAAAAAGTGAAACAAGAAGCTCTGGCCAAAGGGCCAGACTTCCAACAAACTTTTTTTATGGCCCCCAACTAAAGCAAATTAAAAACGAGCAAAGGAAAAAAGTCGTTGAAAGAATCACATACGAACATATAAGTCAGGGGAGTTGCTGCCCGAAAAAAGCCAATAATTCTAAAAGCAAAAGCCACAAATAGTTGCACAAAGTCCCCGAATCCCCGAAGGCTAAAAGAGAGCACTCTTTGGAATAACTGCCACTCGCTTTTAGTGAGAAGCCGAAATACTTGGCCAGCTGCTCATCATTGTTTTGGCCCCAAAAGTTTGCATCGGATCCGAGCCATCGAAAGGAATTTGCAATTATCGAAGATAATTGCGGGAGAAACTGCTGGGAATCGAGAGAAGAAAAGAGAGGAACTTCTCTAATTTGGGAAAACTTTGTGCGGCCTACTCTTAATACGAGAAAAAATGTATTATGGCAATCTTTCGATTTCAGTGTTTTCTGGATCAGGAAATAATATGTTGACGAACGCAAATTCTTCAGCATACAACTCTTAACTTAAAAACGATCTATTCTGGGCTCTCACACGTGCATTTCTTAATCTTTTTGGCCATCTTCTGGACCTTTTTCCTTCTTACCTTTCCCTTACCACGCCACACCTTTTGCTTCTTGGCCATTCCGAGCAGCTGTTGTTGCCTTTATAGCCGCTGTATCATTTTCTAGCCGAAGAAGCGGAAATGCTATTTAATTAGAGGCGATCAAATGCCGCCATTCCGGCTCCTCCGTACCGTCTCTAGCGCGTCTGACCAACTAATGGCTAACCAAATTACACTTTAATTCGGGCCACGAAACAAAAGACTTAGGCAACGAACTTGCGTCCCAGTGGGAGTGGCAGTGGGGGATTACTCATCGCCCCGTCTCGCTCCCTCCTTCGCACCGCTTGAGATTATTATGCGAGCGTAAAAATTAAAATCTCATTATGCAAATTACAAGAAACAGAAAAACTAAGTAGTACAAACCGCCAGCCCCGCTCCGCCCCTCCATTTACCCAAAAACTCCTCCGCCCAATTTGGAGTTTCCTTTTGGCACTGGCACTGGAAAAAGAAGTGAAAAAGTAGAAAAAGTGGAAAAAGACAGCATAATTTGCTAGTCGTGTGGTTGTTGTCATCTTAGATTTGTTGTTGCCATTGCAGTTACACACTAAATTACAGGCAATTACATGGGGGGCGAGGAGGAAAAGGGAGAGTGCGGGGGAATGTGGGAACTGCACTCGCAGATTCCTAAGACATTCTGCCAGCCCCTTCCGGCGATCCGATCCCCTATTCTCCCCAGCCGAAACGAAAGCCAACGGATTGGCAGCTGGAACAGCGGTCTGCCAACAAGTTCGGAATAAGTTCGGGGTATACAAAGTTGCCCGAACATCGAAATTAGATGTTATTGCTGTTGCACAGAGAGAAAAGTTAAGAGGTATATCTATCTTCGGACTTGGGTTTTTCTGAATCACATTATCAGGTTTATCTAAAAATGTTCAGCAAGCAGAGTGAGTTGTTAATTTTAAAATATGTGATATTATACTAAAAAAATACGTAGCTTAATGTTTTAATAACGAGTTTATTTAAAAATACGTATTTTGAATACTTATAAACATAAGAGGTTTCGTTTTGGTTATCAAATTTCCCTTTTCGCATTTTTCTCCGCGTGTTCTTGGGTGTTGTAATTTCGCATTGTTTGGCTAATCTACGTAAATCTCATTTTCGGGTGGCTCCCACAATTACAATGTTGGCTTGCAAGGGAGTGGTGGTGCAAGGGCGCCGCAGGAGAGAAAAGGGGGGTCGAGGCAAGCCAAAGGGAACACGATCTGCCCATTTGGCCAAGTTATGTGGTCGCTCCTCTAATGCACAAACACTCGCACAAACGCACACACACTGAACTGGTTTTCAGTTGGCGGAGGGTGCAAGTGGCAGGTTCCCCCTCTCGCTGCGCCCCTGCCCCGCCCCCTCTGATCCCTCCAGACCCCCTTTTTACCCACCTCTCCTTGATTGCGTATGCGGCGCTCAGTGTGCACCAATTTTCTTTGTCTCTCGGCTCAATTCACTTTTTTCTAAACACCGAAGCGATGCCCTTTAATGTGGCTATATCTCTGCGTTTTTCTCGGCGAGAGGGAGAGAGTCTCTCTCTCTCTTCTCCAGAGAGTTTTTCCTCTCTCTGCGTTTACGCGACTTGTTTTGCACAATTTTAATTTTATAAACACCTTTAACGCATTTTTGAGCGCTCACATTCCATAAATGCCAGCCCAGAGAGACTGCGAGAGAGAACTGGAGAAACTCACCTCGAATTCGCCGCACGGCGAACGTATCTGAAGTCGCTGCCATTCAGAAATTCAGCGGCTTGAAGCGAAATAGTTATGTCCAAGACATATCTCTCTCTCTCTCTCGAACTCTCCCTCTCTCTCTTTATCTCTGGGCCAAGACAAAATGGTTGGAAAATCATGGCGTAGCCGGTTTTTTTTATGAAATACGATTTCAGCTTTTTTCCTTAGTGTGATTCCATAATACACTCCAGCCACATGGCTAAAAGAACCCACTTTCCGTCTCCCTCTCGCTCCGAGTTAATATTTTAATTAAGTTGCGAGGGGAGACCGAGATAAGAGCCTTGAATGGCCATTTGCCGTCACACGACAACATAATTTTTGACACAATTTCGCGGGCCAAGTTAAGCATCGGGAGATAATCGCCTCTCCTGGCCCATAACAAACACCATAAGGAAGCCACCGAGGAACCGATGAGCCATTCAGCTGGAGAACAGCAAGAACACGGCGAAAATAGCCGAGAGCGCTGATCGCTATCAAAACATCAATAAACCTTAACTGATAGGCTCAAAGGAACGATAAAGGGGGTGGGGAAGGGGCTGAGGAAGGGGTGCAGAAGGGGTTATGAAGGCGTTCCGAAGAGAAAGAGCTTTCATTTTGCATATATGAGCCAAGGGGAGAAGGACCCAGAGAATCCGCGACGTCGACGCATCAAATGTGCATCAATTTGCGGTCCAAACGCGACAACAGGCAGCCAGACACGCGTGCAATACTGTGGATGCCACTGACCAAGCCTCAGAGCTGATGCACTGAGGGAAATTTATAATATGGAACTTAAGAGCTCTATAATATTAGCAGTTTATTTGGTGAGTAATGAGAAGGTAGTAAGCTGTTGATAATTTTCTTTACCAGTTCTTATGCTCTAAAGGACCGTACTATCAAAAAATACCTAAAAAAGAATGCTTAAATACAATTTTTTTAAGAAATACTACTGATAAGAAGAATCATTTTAAACGCTTAAGGCTGACTTTGAACCCCTGATTTCTGCCAGTGAGCCGTTGCTCCTGTGGCTGCCTCTGTGGCCATATTTAGTAAATACCGCTTCTGTGGCTGCTTTTAAACGTGCAATTAAAGCGCACACACACACTGACGCGCGAAAGAGAAAGAACGAGAGAGAGCGAAAGAGAGGGGGCGAGATGGAGATTCTGGGATCTGAAATGCTCAACGCGCGCGCACACATCACAACAACCCGAGGGCATTGGCTACTGCATTTGCATAGCCGCCAAGAGCTCAAAGCTCTGAGCCGAGTCTTCCGCGGGAAGAGCGGAGAAAGGAGCGAAGAATGGAGAATCGGAGGGAAGACAGCTCCTCCAAGTCACGGAGACAGCCGGGAAAAGGAGATGCGCGATTCGCGAGGCCGATGCCAAAGTGAAGAATTCGCGGCAGCCGAAGAGGTTACACCCATTTCAGCGGCCAAGTAGAACAGGGTGCTATGGGCTGTGATCAATAAATAAATATACATTTTCGGTTAACATATAGGCCAGTCTAGCTATAGAAATAAAATTTATCCTATACTAATAATTTTAAAAATAGTTCTTGACTCCCAACTTGTCGAAGGTCAATACGAATGCTGGCGATTAGCTTACAGACTTAAGCAGCTACTTATTTTAGTCATTTATCTTATAACTGCTAGAAGCCACTAATCAAGTTTATTTAATAGCTAAAATATTTTAAAATAGTGTTTTTAAATGGTGTTAAAAAGTAATTACAAGAACATTCATACGTATGATTATTAAGCACGACGGCGTCAAGTTGGCAAAGTTAATTTAAATTAAATATAATAATTACAGCCGCGGTCGTAAAACGAATTACGTGGGTCCAACTCAGGCATTTAGCAAAGTTATGGCCGGAATAAATTATTACCCAGTATTGGATTCTGAACAAAAGACTGGGAAAGGTCTAAGCGGTTTACAATCTGCATTCGATTCGAAGGTCATCGCGTAGTCGAACTTCTAATGCTGGCGAGTTCTGGCCACTAATTTAATCCTCGGTCCGTCAATCACAAATAGCTTCTCCTCCTTAGTTGTTTCTTCTTGAGGATCTAAGTGCTAGGCTCAAACAATTAACTCGTCTCGCTGTCCATTAAGCCAGACTTGTCGGCCAAAATCAATACGCCGCCAGATGAGCTCTACTAGCACTTTGTGGTCTTTTATTTTTCGCCTTTTGGGGGACAGACTCAGGCACAAAAGAAAACTGAAAGTGTGTTGATTGATGGGCCAAAGTGGTAGTCAAAGTCCGCGGCTGAGATGAGCTGCCAAAGTCTGAGGTCAAGCCACGTGTGCTGCGACTATCTTCGGTCCTCAGTCCTCGGTCTTCTGTCTCCGATTCTTCTGCCCAGCTCATCTGCATGCGAATGGCAATCAATGCAATCGCTCCGCCCCCTCCAAAAGCCAAGACTCTTAACAACTTCTGGGGAAAAAACGTGCGATTCTAAATGAGCATATCAACAGCTTACAAGGCCCAAGAGCCCAGGCCCAAACCCAGAGCCAAAGTCAGGTCTGCGGAGCTGGAAAGCCCCGGCCAGAGATGCTCTGTTGATAGCTTTTGCATATCGTTGTTGCCTGTAAAAGTATTTACCAGAGGCAGAAAAAAAGAAAAGTCAGCAGCCAAAGGCTGGCAGCTTATTTGGCCCTAATGTCCCAGCCCAAGTCCTGCGACGAAAGCCGCAACAAGCGGGTTCACAATTTTAATTAGTTAATTATTTTTACTTTTAAGCAAACAAGATTTCAGAGACAAATAAAAAAGGGGAGCTCAACGCGAGCCGGAGACACAGAGCGAAGCTTTTTCCAATCCCAAGTCCCCCAGTCCCAATCCCAATCCCGACCCAGCTTGATCCCAAAACATTGTGCCTCAGCTGGGGATTTGCTTTTTCCTCCCGTTTCTCCTTCTTTTTTTCCACCTTTTTCGCCGAGGTTTGGAATGGCCGGCAATCTGCATACGTGCATCTCGACCAGTCTTCGGGCTCCCTTCTGCCATTCTCCGTAGCCTGTAGCCTGCAGCCTGTAGACTGAAGCCTGCAGCCTGCATTCTCCTATCTGCTGTCTACTGTCTACTGTCTTCTGTCTTTTGTCTCCCGTCTCATTTGTCGTCACCGGCGGAGAGCTGTGCTTCCAACTTTACAGATTTCCGAATCTGTTTTTCATTCTTTCCTGTACACTAGAAGCGGAATCCATTAGAATGAAGCTAGGAAAATTTAGAAAAAAGGATTGAATATTTGTTATAACTAAAGATGCATTTTTCAATTCATTTTTATATTAAATTCTTGATAATATATTGAAAACATATTTATAACTAACCATTACTGTAACAATCTATAATTTTTCGTCAAGTGCACACTTCCCGAAAGCCGAAAAATCTTGACCAGCCTGTGGAGCAAAAAAAGAAACAGAATTCCTCGTGTGGGTTGCCAACATTCATAACATCGAATCTGGCCCATTGTTGCTGAATGCTGGCGATGATGATGATTATGGCCAAACGGATTTGCATATTTTTGTGTGTAGAACACGGCCCATACAAAGCCAAGTATTTCATAAATCCCCACAAGAGTTTTTGGCTTGCAAATTAAATTGTCAATCATTTTTATAACTTGGCCCGATCGACGTGTGCGTGAAGAGAAGTTAATGCCAAAATGATATGTGAAAAGCAAACAGCACACAGCGAAATATAAACGATAATTTTTCGTTGAATTTTTAAACAGTCATTGGCATGTCTGGTCTTTTGTCTCTCCTCGACGTTGTTGGCACTTTGTCGGTGGTGTCCAGAGATCTAAAGATCTATCAAGATATCTATGTTTGGGCCGGAGCCACACATAAATAATGAATTATGCCCGATTATTAGGCGACTTATGCAGAGACCAAAAGCGACACAGCACAAAAAGCAGCGACTGCTAAAAAATTACGGCGATTAGTTGATTTGAGTGCTCATGGGAAGTGTTTATCTCGGCTGGCTACTGGAAATATGTATGCCGAGTGGACATAAATCAAATCCATCTTCAGGTATTGTCAACGTTTTTCAAGAGTTTGTCTTTTCCGAAGACGGCTTGAATGTGTAACATTAACGCAAGAGGTAGAAATCATCATCGGCTGGGCAGATATCATCGCATGAGCTCATTTCTCAGGGTGCCGCCGCCTCAATAAAACCTGCAACATTGTATCATGTTGATGGGCTGCCACGACAACCCGAGGGCCGGCCAAAAACTGAGCAGGGGAGACGTGGTGGAGGGTATATGCGGGGCATATCCGCACAGTTATTGATTAAGAGCCATAACAAAGGCAGCCGGGCCAGAAATTACTGATTGAAAGCGGACAGAACGTGTCGAAAGCAAGGGACCGGCAAAAACCGACCCAGGAATAACTGTAGAGCCCCCAAAATTCGTGTAATTGCAGTTGCAATTTGCAAGGGAACAACAAAGGGAAATTGCAGAAAAAATGGGCACGGGACTCGGGCCAAGGCCCCACCCAGCCCCACCCCCTTCTTCTCGGCTGCAAATGTAAATGCCCTTGAGGAAAGTCAGAGACCAACAGAACTTCCCCCTGAGGCAGTCCTTACACTACAGTGAAAATAATGAACTCAGTCTAGAATACATCTATCATTTACAAACTAGGTCGAGTATCAATCACTATACTTAAAATATTACAGATCTCTCGAAAAAGTTTGAGAATCGAATCATAGATCTCCAGGAAAATGTTTGATTATCTCTTATTCTTTGTATTTCTCTCTGTGCAGCAATATCACTATCAGACCCCTTTACAACCCGCTTGGAACTGCCTGCTCAGGGCTTCTCCAACTTTGACCCACTTCGTTTCTGGGTCCTTCGGTTTGCCCTGAAGTTCCATAAATTACCACATCGACTTCCTGCCACTGGCGGGCAATTCATAAATTAAATCAAGTTAATATTTCAGTGTCCGGAGTGCAACACCTCCGTGGCCTCGGATATTAAAATGCTTAATTGAATTTGTTAAGGCCAGCGAGTGGCCCCCGATAAGGATAACTCGGGTCTGGAGGCCCGCACGCCTCCTCATCTGGATTTTCCAGCCCATCCCCTCAGCCTTTTATTCAGACCCACCATAAACAAACGCACAACTTTTATTGCCGCTGATTGTTAATTTGTGAAGCGATAACGCGTTCGCGGATAGCGACCCCAATTTCTCAGCTTCCCCCCGCCTTTTCTTCCAGTGCGAATTTGTGACACCCTTGAAGGTAACTCCTCTAGATATTCCTTTCCTTAGCGGTACTGCCCGCCGTATCGATAAACTCATCCTTTTCTGGCAGGGATCCTCCTCCTCTTCCTCGCCGACTCTCCTCCACATGTCGTTTCCTGCCCCGCCAGAAATGACATGACAAATGTCTTTGACCAGGGCCCAGAGATCCAGAGAACCGGGGAACCGGAGAATCGCGTCGAACTCTCGGATCCCCGCAGGCACAGGCCTGCCCCTCGTCCCCAGCACTCGCCTTTTGTTGTTCAATTCAATTTATTGTCGAAAGTTCGTAGTTGAAAGAACATTTTAATTTGGCCGGCCGAGGCATAAGAGAGAATTCCCCAGAGTCGAAGAAAAGTTTGCAGCCTGGGATCTCCGAGCCTGTTTTCCTTATAGTTTATGTGGCATGAAGTTGCAAAAGTCTCGTGTCGAGCGTTAAATTCTTTTCGGCTTGGCAAATTGAACGAGCAGTCGTACACCAGGAGAAATTACAGTCGTTTATTGAGGTGTAAGTTGTGCCTTTGCATAGATTTGAAATTATTACCATCTTCTTTCTGGTGCCTGAAATGCAAGGCTGCAATTCTTAGTGATACTGTTAAGTTTAAAATAGACCCATTAACAAAATAGTAGGTTCCTGCGTCAATCACACCCGTCTTTAGAATGAGGCTCTCAAATTGTTTCTATCAAATATACACCCATTTTCTCTCAGTGTTTCCCTGTTTTGATCCACGCTGCGGATGAATTCGAAAAGTAACTGTTGTGCCCAGTGTCAGGCTGCAAAGTTCGGGGTGTCGAAGCGTCCCGAGTTCTCTTATTTAAACTCTTATTTATGCACATTTGCCGGGCCTTTCGTCTCCGCATTTGGGTTCCCCTTTACGGCTGCAATCCTTTTTTGTGGCTTCATTTCTGCAGACAAATTTATTCGCTGTGGTCGCTGGCAGTACCACCGAGTGCTGTGGTTGCTGTTTATTAGTGGATTTATGACGTTTGCCCCCAGTGGGGCTCTCTCGTTAGTCGAATTGTGATCACTCTGCGCCGGACAGCGCCGTCAATTGCCATCAATCAATCAAGTGGGCCGCTCTAACTGTATCTCTTGGCTTTTGGGCCAGCAGGGGCGGACCTATGCGGATGCCCAGATTTGAATGCTGAACAAAACTGCGCCTGCTTACCGGATCATAAATTTCTGTGCATTCGTCTCATTAACCAGCAAAAAGGGAACGAAAATATCAAATTACCTCTGGCGGGGTCTTCTCTCGTCTCTCCGCTGCTCTTTCTTCTGGTTCTTTCTTCAGAAGAGCAGAAGAAAGCCAGGGGCGGCAGAAGAGCGGGGCGAAGGTTGATCGACAGGAAAGTGTATCGTTGTTGGCATGTTTGAAATTTTATACACTTGGGATTGGCGGATTAAGAGCTTTTCTTCCTTTAAAGAGCTGCCAACAAAAGTCCCTACTTTCATTTCACTTCCATAAAAATCCAAAGAACAAGCAAGATCAGAGGGGTACGCAGTGGGGCAACCGATCCCAAATTAAACTTAACAAGACAGAGTGTTAATGAATTATTTGGAGGACACGCTGCAATGTCACAGAACCAAACCGCAGACATAAAAAACAGAAACAACCGGCAAACGAATTTCATTAAAAACTTGCCACAAACATTGTCGACAATTAAAAAGCTTCGATCAGAAAGTCGCTGCGTACAATACTCGCACTAAAAAAGTTCGAAAAAAACGAAACACAATCGATGTCGCTGGGGATGAGCTCTGGTTGGGGAATCGGAATCAGAGGAGTCAAGGTGGTGCTCCCGATGATACAACCGCAGAACCACCAGAACCGCCGATCTTAAGTGGCTCACTTGGCTTTCCGGCTATTTTTAGGACCTTGCAACGAGGCCTGAAACCGAAAGTGGGAACTCTCTGGAGCATTCGGATCTGAGCCCTGTTGGTTTTCGATTTTTTCTTATTGTTCGTACGTTTTTTGTGGACGGTTCCCTTTGCGGTTTACCTCAAAAAACCAAGCTGCGAAGGTTAAACATCGCAGGGATAGAGCGAAAAATTGTGTTACCTTAAACCTCGTAAAACCTTCAATTAAATATAGATCTTCAGTACAATATATTGTAATAGGGCTTTTCATAAGTCGAAACTCCAACATTAAAGATCTTAGTTTCCTTTACAAAATGTTAAATAACTTTTGTTATGCCCCAATGTTTCTCCCAGTGCACCCTCGGAAATCAAGCGAATTAGCAAACATTTAATTCTCAAATGCACTTCGAGTTCGTTGCCCAGGCAAGTCCTTCGCTGTGTTTAGAGTAACGAGTTGCCTGCCAAGCTGTTCTATTTGCGCAGCTCTCGTCTTCCCAAAGAGCCTGAAATTGAGCTTCTTAAAGAGCGCAAATATTGGATCTGCTGCTGGCCTCTAGTGGGTGGCCATTCGAGGGCCTAGAATCTTGGCTAATTTATTTGCCTTAATGTCTCCATTCAGTAGGTGATTAGGGGCACCTCGAGAGCTGAACCAATATGGAAAACGGAAATATAATTTCCAAGCCACAGCTGTTTTGGCCAGACGCAGAAATAAAGCAAATTAAATATGCAAATTAGGACCGCGACTAATCGCCACTGGAGGGGATCGAAAAGCTGGCGGAGAAGAACAGCAAATCATAGTTGTTGACATTTGTTAAAGTTCATTAAACGCGACTCGCGAAAAGAATACCAAATAGGCGGTTGGAAATGTGAAAGAGACGGGGCAATGTGCGTGGAAAGAGACGGCTGTGGAAATGGGTGGAGTAATCACACTCGAGGCCCACCAGCGGCGCTTCATTGCGGATCGGACTTTAACTTCTTTCTTTAAAGCGCAGCAGACGGGCAGAAATTGCCAACATTTTTGCCAGTTGACAACTTAATAAATTTTGAACAGAGAGGCCAGAAAAGAAGAGCAAGAGAGATCGCTCGAGTTGGTTATTAAACTCGCATATTTCTAATAATTTGCTCTGTCCGTTTGTCCGCGTTTTTTCTCCTGCCGCTGCTGCTGCTTCTTGCTTCTTGCCATCGTTTTCTTGCAGACATTTCCTCTATTTATCAGAAACGCATAAATTTCTAAAATATTTCTTCTTCTTCGGCGGCAACCACGACAACGAACAAGCGCGAGCAACAACACGATGATGCAGCTGAAGATGCAAGAGTGGCCAAGAAGAAGCACAAGATGGCCAAGAAAAGGCCTCAACACACGTGCACAGTGGGCAGGATCGGTGGAGAGAGGGCAGACAGTGGGACAGGGAGAGGGAAGAGCAACAAGTTGGGAATGGAGATCGAACTGAAACTGCAGTGAGAGAAGTTAAGGTGGTACTGCCGCAACAAATGCGTCTCGATCTCTGGAAGTGCAAGAGTTCGGCACTTCAAATTTGGGATGCAGCTTTATTTTAGGTCTAGAAACCTGCCTGCACTTATTAATATCTTAGAACATTTTTTAATTTAGTTTTTCCCTCAAATTCTCTCAGTGTAAGCTTAGAATGTGTCCATAATTTCTTTATTGTTATATGAAGTAATAGAGCACTGGGCATTATCTTCTCACATCACATTTATTTAATTTATATTTCATGCATATGTTTGTAAGTTACAAAGAAATGGCACTTCCTGTCATTAGCATGTGTTTGCTATTTGCTTAAGTACCCTTCTGCAGTCCCTCTTGAACTTTTCGCTCAGTGCCCTTGCAGTTCTGGGATCTAGCATTTCATTTCAACACCAAACGTAAATTTGTACTTCCTCAAAGGAGTCAGCATGATGTTACTGTTACCCTCCGTGAAGACCCCTCTGTTCTGCTCACCACGCTGAAAGGAGATTTATGTTCATTATAGATTATTTCTGTCTGATGATGTTAATTTTGTTGCATTTCTCGCATTTGCTTGCAGCTCTGCTGCCACTTCTTTCTCTCCCTGCTTCGGAGGTTGTTCGCATGTGTTGGTTACCGTTGCCTACCAGCTGAAGGAATACCTGCCCAGGTGGGGCCCAAAAAGAGAAAGAGGGGCTCGAGCTGGGAGGAGGTGAGTTCAGCTGGCGCTGCTCATAAATGTTGTACATTGTGGTGCCTGGTGTTTGTGTTGTTGTTGATGGCATTGCATGGTCAGCATTTGATTTGTTGCGCGCACGCCTTGGCAACATTGTTGCCAGCGAAAGAGAGAGAGCAGGACAAGAGCTCAGGAACCTAGCCGAACGAATGTCGAATTTGGCCTGAGATCAAACGCAAAATATCGGGGTTTATGGTATTTCTGTGATTACAGTGCACACGCTGATCAGTATCACGTGGGGTGTAAGTGTCGCCATAAAAACGCCTGGATCTCTGGATCTGCTAGAGTTCGAGGCTCTAAATTTGGGATGCCGCTCTATTGTAGCCCACTGCGCTCAGGGTTACCTGCTGGCTTGGATAGCTCCACACAATTTTAGATACCATTAATATATTTAAGATTCAACTTTCAAATTTGGTACACATTCAAACCTTTCAATTAAGTACTCCTATGCACTACCCCTACAAAATGTTTACCATTGCTCATTTATGTTTTCTTTTATTACAGGTAAGTCCACGCTGTGCGATGAATCCGTACGAATTGCTCAACTAGGCGTGAGTATTGGGTGACTGTAATTCTTCTTATTCATCCTCCCCTTTGTTTTGGATTCAGCTTGTTGCCTTTGTTGGTTGTTTTGTTGGTTGTTTTGTTGGTTGTTTGTTGTTCTGTGGCTGCCTGTCGCCTGTCAAGACGTTTGTCAACACACAAAGCAACATGTCAAACAAATGATGTGAGCTAACGATGCCGACACGAAATACAAGAACATCAGAAAATCAAGAAGAAGCAGCAACTGCCACAGAAACTAAATCAGATCGGACCACGCCCCTTTGCAACGCACTCCCCTCGGAGATGCAGCCATATTAGTGCCATGTTCACTCGCTGTTGCACGTCACTCAAAAGTGGTTCGCTCTGAGGTCACCACCTTTATGGGATGCATCTATAAGCTCCATCCAGAGCTTATCTGTGCTTTTATGAGCTGGAATCAGGCGGGGGATTAACTGCTCATGGAGATTGAATACATTTTCGGACTTTATCGAGAGCAGTCGACAGGCAGAGGGACTTTCAGATAGGAAAGGAGCATCATTGGGTTCCTGCACTGGAAGAAACCAGATCACTTGAACCTAAGATAACAAACGCGAATTCTTGAGGCTTGTGAGATGTTTATTCCACAATCCCACAAAAGGAAAAAGTTTTACTATCAGAAATTAAATGCCTATCCAATCTAATAGCTCAAAGTCCATAATTCACTTAACAGACACTCGATATCCCCCAAAATGTTCCCAGTGCATTATATCTAGTCCCAGGCTCATGCACAGCTGGTTGCACTCGCCTCTCCACCGACCAGTGGAAACGCATCTGTGCGTGAGCTTTTATGTGCACCTTAAATTCCACTAATGAAAACGATCGAGGAGCGGGTGGAACGGGGTCTTCGGGGATCTTCAGGAGATCCACCCGAGATAGGAAGGTGGAAATCGAGACGGCGAGAGGGAAATAGAGCTGCCCTAATGGCAACGGGGCTCGATGCGAGAGTTGCCGCTTTATGGTCGCGTTGACATTTTTATTAACGCTGGCCTTAATAACAAACAGCAACCAGGGATCCCCGTCCCGATCCCCCCTGGAAACCCACGCCCCTGTGGGGTAGATTTATGATGGCCATAACAATGAATTAAATGTGACATCGATTGCTATCGATAGAGTTGTGGCCAGCGTTCTTTATCGCCCGACCCAATCGATGCATATGAAAATGGAACTGGACAGCATATACATTTTTATAAAGCATGTGTGATCAGGATGGGGATACCGTTCTCCCGCTGCGAGGTTATGCAATCGTCTGCCTCGTATTTCAAATCGCCTGACAACCACATTTCATCTCCACTCCACTGGAGGGGAACTCCTTTCCCACTGGCGTCTCCGCTTTGCACTATATAATTAGCTTCATCAACGCAATAATCATGCTGTAAACAAATGCAGGGGATCGCAGGGCATTAAAACTGAAATTACCCCCAGAATGGGGAGCCCAAAAAGAAGGAAAAGGGTCTTATGGCATAAAGCAAACCCAGGCTTCGATATAATTATTATTTTAACTCCACAAAGTAGAGAAATTCTACCTCTTATAATGACGGGTTATTCTACCGGCCGTCCGATTCCGATTGTGTGTGGGTACAAATGGTCTGGCCAAAAATTACAATCGAATTATGATGCGAAACAAGACAATTTCAGGTCGTAATTAGAGCCAGGGGAATTTCAGTCGCCGTCTGCGATTGTGTCCATCAATTGGAGGAGCTTTGTCCGACTCGGAGAATCTCCGTTTCACTCGTCTGTCCCCCACAGAGACTGGCATCGGGTTTCTCGATTCGGAAATAAGGCCAGACGAAACAGAAATAAAACCTAGAGCTACGAAACCAAAAGTGCTAACCGCGAAACGAAACTCACAACGTGAGCTTGCATGTAAAGCAAAACGAGACAAGTGGCTGCGAGTGCGAAGAGACCCCCTTTATCCGCATCTTTATCTGGGGTTCCATCGAGTTCCCTTAGAAGGGAATAGACGAATTGATTTTGCGCTCGGCTGCAGAAGATCAAAGCGGCCTCAAAGCCGTCGCAACTTCGGATTGGGTGTCGACAGACGCAGACATCAGGCATTCTGCGGTTTGGCGAGCAAACAGAGGTTAATCGAGCAAATGCGATGACTAGTTTGAGTGAAGAATGCATTTTTATGGCGACTACAAATATTTCTTAATTAAAGTTCGGCACATTGATTTACTGAGTTTTTCCCTCGACATAACAGCATTTCATACTAACTGTCTAGGCCGATTGTTATAATATCCACACCTAGGACACACCTGCATAGTATGCCCATTTATGATTTTACCCGTTTCTGACCGTTTAAGAAATATTAGAAAAATATCAAAGAAGTTACACCCCTTCTTATGTCAGAGAATGAGTGGGAATCGGTTTCCTTGGATGTTATCTTCACAAAAAGCCAAAAACTTCACTGTTATAAGTTCTTGAAGGTATAAAAAAACCAATTTAAAGTATCTATTAAGGAGGAATATGTTTACTGATTTATTTTTGGGCTGCCCATTTTCGCTCTCCCAGGCAGCCGAAACGAAGCCCGCTTTCAAAATTAAGGTTAAGTCGGGTTCGAGGCGAGTTAACTACTTTGTAGCATCTCTGCAACTTTAGGATCTGACCACCTGACAAACTGACAATGTTTGCCCGTTCACAGCATGTGCAACTTGGTCCAAGGTCCCGCTCTCGGATTCCTCTGGGTTCCTTGGGATATTTTTTGTTTTTTTTTTTCTGCCGAAGTTTACGACTTACGACTTACGAGTCGGCGGTAGCGCATACAATTAGAGTTTTAATTATCGTCTTTGGCTCTTTATTTCTTTTGTTGGCTGCTTCTGCGGCCCGATTCCCCTGGCTCTTCATCTTCTTTGCGGCCGCTGTCCATTTTTTGTCGTCAGCGGTAAAAAACTAATAATTTGCAGTAAAAAGATAACAACATTGCCGATGGAAATGCATTTCCCCCCAGGCCTCGGACTTTTTCCCCGGGAGCCACACAAGTTGCTCAAAGCGTCCCATAACTTTCGAAGCGGTGTGTCCCCCTTTTCGCCCAGTGGAGCTTGCCGATTGCTAAAAACAGAACAAAAAGTCGGCAAATAATTTGCAAAATTTTATGAGCCAGTCGGAAGAGGGGGAAGGAGTCGAGGGAAATGGACAGGAAGCTGCTTAGTTAAACAGTTGCACAGGCTGCTCGGCAAGATGGCCGTCCTGTCGAATGAGGAATTCGACTTTGGGCAGGTTCAACGATCCACTCGATTCGAGCTACAGAGTTTGATGCATGCGATGCGGAACTTTCCAATGGATACAAAATAGATCTGATCCATATCAAAATTAGCGATGATTAATATTTCATATAGTTTACTCGTCACTTTTAACTCGTTACTCGCTAAACAACATTTTGATATAAGAAACCTTAATTACAAGTGCTGTTTCCCATTCATCCTCCTTATTATTTTTAATGAATTCTCTTGCCTTGAGATGATGGATTTTAAGAGCCACCAGTCACAATTGCAAACTCGTTACATTTCACTCGTTA
Source organism: Drosophila subpulchrella (assembly GCF_014743375.2). Lineage (NCBI taxonomy): Eukaryota > Metazoa > Arthropoda > Insecta > Diptera > Drosophilidae > Drosophila > Drosophila subpulchrella. The sequence continues at coordinate 25,313,986 of NC_050610.1, forward strand.
CTATCTGATCGGAAGGCAAACGAGGCATGAATTAATCGCCTGTGCCTAATCAATTATCTTTACCATCTTTAATTAATTCTATATTATTCGCCCTGCCTCAGTTTTCGACAGCAGCTGCTACTTCTGCTTTTTCTGCCTTTTTTCTACCAAGGTGCATGGTGCACTTCCACTTCCAGTTCGACGACGATGATCATCTCTAGCACCTTGGGTCTTGCAAATTGCACTCCACCCCCCGCAAATCATAAATCGTGCGGCATATAACTCAGCCCAATCGGAAATTGCTTTTCTCTTATCGATTTACGCGCCTAATCGATAAGTGCGGCCCAAGACAATTTTAAATTTTGCACTAGATTTAGTTAGCGTCCTCCATTCCTTGAAAGTTAAAGCCGAGAATTAATGTTGACTCGATATTTTGGGTCATCTTCCAACTTTTGGAGAAGAAAACACCAAGCTAAATCAAACGGCAACGTGTACGCAACTAACGTATTATCATATATCTCCAACTGATTTGCATAATCTGGTATTAATTGCGCTGAGATAGAGCTCTGTGAGGGCGAAGGAGAAGAAGAAAATTGATTGGACCTAAATGCCAACAGAAACATTTGGACAGCCCGACTCGAGGGCAATGGATTCCCCGACTCTTTGGCACTTCTCCCCCTCTCGGGTTTGTCATCCATTGATTAATAAAACAAAATCGAAATCTAAATTACGACTCTGAAAGAGAAGCGGTATTCAAATGAGCAAATAAGTGTTCCCAGCTCCATTCCGCAATTTATTCATATCCGAAGAAAGTGAGTGAGTGAGTGCCTTGGGGCTAAATCTATTTGACTGCCAGATAATTAGGGAAATTTATGATTTCCAGCGAGAAAGGGAGCCGGAATAAAGAAGATCGCGGTTAATATATGAAGCTCATATTAAAGATAAACTGATTTGATTATTAGAACCGTTTTTTAAAAGAAAATGTAATATATTTCCAAACTTTAAGATGAACGCTGTCGTCCGCTGTTCGTATTTGTTTTGCCTGTGATCTATACACCGAAATCCGTTGGACAACCCCCCACATAAATTGCGGCCACTCTTCCACAATCGGAACACCCACTAGATATATAGAATGGGGGCCTAACAGGATCGAGTGGAAAACAGCAGGTTGTCCCGCTGAATCGAACAAATGCTTTAATTAAAAATGTGTTCGCCTATTTCGTTGTTCAATCCACGAAATCCGTTAGCCATGGCCAGCTCATATGGGGAAAAAAGGAAAAAGGGGAACTGCCAAGCGCCAGTCGAAAATCTGTCATAAATTTATTATTTTCAATTAATTATTAAAACTTGCCTGGGCCGTTGCTGCTGTCGATCGGTAGATTTTTTTCATACTTTTTGGGACGCCCCAAAAAGCTGCTAAATAAATTCTCCGCGATGGGAGGGACGTAGGCCAAGTCAAATGCTTATTAAAGACCCCGATAGGCCAGGCCAAATGCCAAAGTGCTCATTAGTTGGCTTAGGATCGAAAATAGGAAAAAAACCGAAACCAAAACCGAACCATAGCGAACTGTGCGTAATTTATTGCTCGCCTCGAACTCAAATTTGGAAATTAACCAAGAGGCAAGTTCCACTTTTTATGCGACCAAAGTGTCGTTGGAAATTTGAGCTATCGGCATTTCAATTTTCGGACGGAAAAATGGCGATGGCAATTTAGCAACGCATCGGCATTTCTGCTATTGATTGAGTTTTTCACAGTTTTTCCAATGAATGAGTTGCTTTTTGGCCGGAGAGCCTGAATGAAATCGGAAAAGGCAAAGACAAGAGTTGGGCACTCTGGACAGGGTTGCGCAATCGTGGAGCCGTTTTGGGTGACACGATCGAAGCAATTTCGCGATTTCGATGAATTGAAATGCAACGAGGCGATCGCACAAAAATGCCATTCAGCCGAAAGCCAAAACTGAAACCGAGTCGGAAAGAAGAGAATTTCATAATTAAAATCGATCAAAAGGGAGATCTTTCATTGGAAAAGGAGCTACAGAAAATAGCCACATTTTCTCACATAGCCTGAGACGCTAAAAATATTTATTTTACCACTGATGATCGGTTTTCTCACTGAAAGCTGTTCGACGCTTTAAGGTTATTTGGATCTCAAAATGTTATTCTCAAGGGAACGTTTTAATAATTAATACTAATAATAAATATAATCATCAGACAATCTATATGGACTTTTAACGTTTTTTCTGTTTAACTTTAGGATATTTTAATCAACTAAAATTGCTGAAGTAGATAAATATTTTTACTGCCTTTATTTTTACGACAAACATGCAAACGCAGATATTATGGTATCAATAGGAAAAATATTAAAAATAAAGTGGTTAATATAAAATTCTTAACTTCCAGAACTCACTAGACCATTTGGCATGTAAAGTTGGCATAACTAAAGCACACATTTGCTGAAAATCAATTGATTTCACCATGAAAAGTTCAACCATAATTCCCTGATAAAAGCCAAAAGCGAACAACTTGACCAGCTTAACTGCAACATTTTCTCACAGCAAGTGCTGCAGCCTCTTTGCATTTTATGGTCCAGTCCAGTGGCCAGTTAAAGAGCCCAGGTTCGGTCCCCGAGTCCCCATCTCCGGGCAACTCCCTGAAAACTCACCTGGCAACCGGCCAGCCAAAGGAGTGCGTTCATGGCCATGGCGAACTAATCAGAAAATTGAATCGCTTTAATTACTGCACAAGCAATGGGCAGTGGAAAAATGCTGGAGCTGAAGTCGGAGCTGAATCTGAGGCCGGGGCCGGAGGATCAGATCGCAGGACAGGTGGGGAGGGTGCTCTCTGCTCATCAGCAGATGGTACGCTTCTGCAGCTCCTACTGCGAGGACGGCGGCTACTCGTCTTCTATGAGAAATGACTATAGAAATTTTGCAATAAATTTTAATATGCGTGTAATGAGTGAATGAAGAATGCACCCGAACTATGAGCGAGTAATTAGAAAAGGAATTCCGATGGGGTCCAAGGCGTTTTTAAGCGGGAAGAATTCTCCGCGGTTAGAAGCTTGCTTTTTAATTGCCCGAAAATAAAAATGGTGCCCCAGGGAGGTCTCTCTATGTGGCTCTCAGTTGACTCCGAAGATCGTAACTAACCCAGTGACACATAAAAGTGTCGCCTGTCACGCTGAGAAGGCGGAGAAGAACAACCACAGACACCGTTAGACAACGGAAAAGATTTGGTGGAGTTCTGGAGGAGCTCTGGTGCTTTTGAGTCGGGTAATAAAAGAAGCCAACGGTCAGAAGTTTGAGAGGGGGCAAGCTGTGTTCCATAGACCTTCCTATCCAAGAGACAGTTGGCACTGGGAATAAAAAACGTGGAGAAAAAGATACTCAATAAACATTTTCGGATCATTCACTTAATATCATTACATAAATATATAAAAAATGTTACTCGATCATCATCACTTAAAATAAATATAAAAAACTATTTGGAGAATATCTTCTTCGCTGTAAGGCAGGATAATAATTTAAATAGTTTGCATTTGTAGTTCTATAACTAGCACTTTATGGTTTTTCACATCAGGAATTATTGTTTTTCCAAGTGCCAACTGCAGAGACCAACAATGGCTGGCCCTAGTTGATCAGCCACTTCCTCGACGCTGTCTCCGTCTCAGTCACAGTCCCCCAGTCTCCCAGTCACCGTGACTTTTCTCCCTGGGGGTGTGCAAACTGTAATTTGAGCTGCCGAAGCTGTAACATCTTTGAGCCGAGAAGGGGGACCTCCGGCTCCTGCTCCTCGAATAAAAGAAACATACATGATCCTCATACAACGGCTCTATTTCACAGTCCCCCATTCGAAATGCCAAATATTTACAGGCGAGAGAGCCAAAGTTCCCAGCAGTTACTACTCAGTGGTACCTGGTAACTGCTCACTGCTACCATTTACCACTTTCCGCTGGGAATGGGCTGCAGCCATTGTAACTGACACTTTAACAGCAACAAGTGGGTGGACGTTTATGTCTCTTTGTCTTGGTTCGTTGTTTTCCCGGGGCCTCTGCTTCATTCTCTTTTTTTTCGGTTAGCTAAATCACAGAAATCTAGCTTTAATGGCCCCGTTTGTGGGTTTAAGGGGGCCGGGGGTCTGGAGAAATGCTTTCTGGCAAACTTCTGCTGTCAGCGATTTTGACAGCTCCTCTGCGATTCTTCCTCTTTCTCCTCCACGTGGTGGGTGAACCATTTGTCGCTTAGTGAAATGAGTTGTCGGTAATTGCTCACTTTGGGAGTTTACCCATGGGTTACGGATTCGATATGGGTAAATACTGGAGAACGTAGGCAGCCAACGGCCTGTGTGGGCGTGTCATTTGATGAAGTGCTGTCGTGGTGTCGCTTTCTAGATTTTACCCATCTAAAGTCTAAAATCCATCACTGGAAATTAAAGGAGGAGCCACATGGATTTATGACCGAATTTTAGGGCATTTGTCGTGAGAAGCGTGATTCATTACCAACGGTTTTAGAACACTATTGCAAATAAAAATAGTTTTTATTTAATTACTCTTCAGTTTAAACCATTCCCTGTACCATCTTATTAAAATCATTTTTTCCTTTGTGTACTTCTTTTTGCTCAAAAATTTCCCAACTGTTTTTAATGTGATCCTGATGAGTCATAAACTCATTTAAGACCTGGTTAAACATTCATCAGCCCCAGCTTAACCCACTCACGACTCATTTTAATAACTCCCTCACGTTTCCATCTCGAATCGAAGCCATAAAATCGAAAAGCTTGCTGGTAAAAGTGGCAGTAGCTCTCGAGTTCCAGCAGCATCAGCCGTTCATTTGGGGCCTTAATTAATTTCGAAAAGCATTTTATACGCTTGATCAGCATACGGCATTTGTCACTACTTTGGAAGTCTTCGGATGTTTTCCACTTTCACATAAATTACGTAGCTCTGGGAGGCCGGAGACCACCTTTGGTTTCTCAAAGATAGTTAGTGAGTCACTTTCGATTCGTGTGGTAATTCGTAGCCGAGAATGGTTCTCCTTTCCTTCTCCTTTGTGAGATTCTCCCTTTCCCGAAGACAAGGCCACGCCCTCTTGGCCAGCGTGGTCCCAATTCCGTGTTTATGAGGTGAGAGCTGAGGGCCAATGATGATGATGATCTTAGGAGCCGACCCAAAAACAGAGTCCAACTTTGTGAAATTGGAAGCCATTTTCTGGAGCTCCCTCTTCCTGTCCTCGTCTTTTTCTTGTTTTCTTCGCTCGTCATTTTTTGCTGCTATTTGCAGCTCTTTTTGCGCTGCTGTTTTACATTCTCGTGCAGGAAAGACAATACCGAATACCGAAAACCGAGTTACTTTCCTTGGCTTGGTCTTGGCTTGGTGGTGCCGGTGGGCTACTGATTGAACCGCCTGTGGTGGTTCAGTTGGCTAAGTCTGGCATGGGACGCCATCATCGTGGCTTCTTGCACCGCCCCTCGTCCACGGGATCCGCTCGGACTGGCTGTTGGTTGGTCACTGCCATGGATGCCATGGCCATCATGATGATGATGACGTGACTGAGTGGCCCTCTCCGAGGTCCGAAATGCTGTCAGTCAGTCAATCGGTCATTCATTCAACATGGCAGCACTGTGAGAAATATGGTATTGTAATCAGTTTTCATTTTTGTCATCTGTATTGATACTACAGAATAAATATATTCTGTTATGACATTATTTCTCTTTGTGTGATTCTCCACCATCTTGAAGAAACCATCGCTTGTGGGTGAGGTTAGTATTATTATAAGAAGTAGCCAAGACAAACAGAAAAACAAACTCGACCCCAATAAGTCATTTAGACTCGAATTCGTCCAGCAATTTTAGAGCATTGTCCATGTCTCGTTCTTCTTTTTTTCTGTTTTTCTTCATTGGGTATTTTCTTTACGGATTCGCCCATGTTTGTAATTACCAACACGATGAGGAAGTTCCTTGGCGATACTTTGCATTGTGACCAAGGTACAAGACAAAGAAACCAAATGGCTAAATGTTTAACCCAAGACCAAAAATGGCAAATTCTAGCAGATTTTCCGTACTCTGGCATTTTACCCTTTTTGGGTTTTCGAACTTTCAGGCGGAAAGAGAGGGTGGAGCCAAAGGGGATCGGTTGGCTATTTTACACGCCTTGCCAAGTTCGGAATTCCTCTTCAGCTGCCACTGTCAACCTGCATTTGCATTTCGCGTGACTGGCGGTGAGGCTCCGTCTCCGTCTCCGTCCCCAGCTCCATCTCCATCGCAGTCTTCCTGTTTCTGAGATCTGTGGGCAGCAGAATCAGAATCAAAGCTTCCCACCGGAGAATTCTTCGCGGAGAGTGACTCAAAATTAGCCGCCGCCTCATTAGGCAGGCGAACCTTATCTGGCCACGGGGGAAACTGTTATTCCATAACCGAGGTTCTCGTTTTCAGTTCTCTGGGTTCGGTGCTGCGATCTGCGTTGTGTTCTGCAGGCGAAAAGATATGATTTGCCTATGACAAGAGACCAGTTTCCCATCCCAGAGGTGTCGCCTCATTCAAATTGCCGATGTTCCTCCCGCTCCATCGCCGGCTCCTCCATCCGCTCCTCATGTCAGCGGTTGAGATGCCGCATGATTGATGCCTGTTTTGCGTGTCTTCGTGCCCCGATCCCCTCATCTTCTGGCCTCCAGCGGCCTTGCGAGCTGGACTTGAAGTACAGTTAGAATTCGATCCAATCGGAACCGATCCGCCAGCGCCTGGCATTATCTCCAGTCGAGGCGGTTGCTGCTCTCTACGGTTCTCCTCTGCAATCGCGACATCTGTCTGCAGTACACTCCCAGAAATGGGGCAAAGTAATAATCCTTAATTTGTTATTAAAACTCGCTTTTCAGCATATGTAATAAAAATATGTGTTCTATTAGAATATAACAACACCCAGTACAAAACAGAAATAGTATAACGTTTGTCGGCAGATCACCAGCAGAGATAAAATCCTTTACCCACGTGACTACCTTTGATTATCACTGTTTTAGAGAAAAATGTTTGGACTTATACCGAAAAACCTCTCACGAAAAACCCTGACTATTTATATTACCAATTTAGGCTAGCTTCACTGTATCCCCACTTTGACAGTGAAAACTTGTTAAGTGCGATAGTTTTATATACCTCCGATAATACCCAATGCCTAACCGAAACCAAATAAGTGTGTCGGCAGAGGACCGGCAGAGATGAATCCCACATCCAAAGGATAAGCTCAAGGTGACCACTTGTGATCATCATCGTTTAAGAGAAAAGAGCACATAAATATTCCTTAACACAAAAAAACCTTGACTACTAATATTTCCAATTTAAGTTTGCTTCACTGTATCCCCCTTTTAGAGTGAAACCTCGTTACGCGCGATAGTTTTATATACGACCGACCCTGGCGAGTATTTTTTCTCATTTTCCGCTGAAAAACGCACTTGACTAACATAAATTTTCTCATTGTTTACTTTTGGCTGTGGCTCTGGCTGCAAAACTCTGGCGTTGCAGTTGCAACTGCAACTGCGAAATGCAACTGCAACTGCCGCATCTGCCTTTCGGCCCCGAGGTGGAACTAGTCTTGTGGACCCCTTGGCAACCCCCCTTTTGCCCCATCCAGCGGCATTGTCAGTTTTGCGCGTTGTTTGTTGTTGCATTTACATTTTTGGTGTCGATTCAATTAGTAAATATAACCAAAAGCAAACAGACAAACAAACCCAAGAGGGGTTTCTGCAGATGGCCGATGGCAGAGGGGTTATAAGGCAGGAAACCTGTACAATTGTTGACCATGCTCATGCCTAAATAGCCGCAGACGAAGAAGACAACTCCAGCTGTGGCATCCTCGCTGATAAATCTTGCAGATACCAACCTCCAACCGAAGGGGCCCCGAAAAAGGGGGTGTGCAAATAGGGGGGAGTACGAGGAGGAGGAGTGCTGGGCAAGCACTTCCTGCATCCAAGTTGTATTCAAAGTTGGCGAGAGTTGAGTGTGTGTGCAAATTAAATTGCTCGCTAATGAAGTGCGGGGAAAGGGGCAGCGAGAAAATATATATAGAAAACGAGGGGTCTGATGGGTTCAGGGTAAGGTGGCATTAGCCCCCTCCTCCGGTAATGTCTTCATCATGCCGCACAATATGACAAAAATTGCCAAACAAAATTGAACAGTTCGCGCTTTGGGTCAGCCTGCTTGCCAGTTCATTCCCTGCAAAAAAATTCAGTTACTACATACATATAGTTCCCCCAAAAAACCCTCCATTAAATGGCAATAAGCAGGCACGAGGTGATCACAGCTTATCACCCAGAGCCAAAAAAGCGTGAGAGGCCCAACGATTTCTGACATTTAAGCGGGCAAAGGCGCCGCCGTCTCCAAAAAAAAGAAATAACTCTGTGCAAAACCCGCCCAACAAGACTCTCTTTGCCCCTGGATACTCTGTGGATTTGTGCACTGAAATATAGCTAATGTGAGCATAAAACCTATTAAAATGTTAACTACACAAAAGTTTTTATGGATAAGTTTGGGGCTACAACTTTACAGCTCAGGAAGTTTTTGAGAATACAACAGACAGGTCCAATAAACTCAATGAAAACGTTATAGTGAACTTTAAGTTTTTTAATTGGGGATAAAGCTTACAAGCGGAACAAATTTTGGGAACTACACTATAAAAGGCCTTATGACATGAAAAGTCAGTCTTGACATGATTTAATATATTAATTTATAAGATGTTGCTAAGCAGTAGATACTTATTTTTTTGTATGCTAATTCCCAAATGTACGACCCCTTAATAGATTGTAATCCGTCCTAAGTTATTAATTTATTCACTTGTAATAACACGAATAGTTACTATTTTTCTGGCTGTGCATAGATTTCCCCTGCATGCACAGGGCAACAATGTTGCTGATTTTGATTAGAAGGTGAAATAATGATGTTAACCCCGTAGCTTGCTTTTGGCTCACTCGCGCGGTTTCGCAAGCTGCTCCTCTCGGACATGTGGCTGGAAAATCGAAAAATGGGGCCGGGTTATGGGGTTTATCGAGGGGACGGAGGCGAGAAAGGGGAAGGCCTAGAGAAGTAGGCAGGAATCCGAATCCGAATCCGAGTCCAGGGACAACAATCAGCGAGCCGGCGACAGGAGCAAGGCGAGATCCGCGATTCGCGATCCCCGAGTCCACAGCCGATGATTTAGTGTCCAGCTGGGTCCGCGCACATAAATTCACCTGCGCTGACAGTTCTCTACCAGGTTCTCTGCTCCCGAGAAACCGAGAAAAAGCGAAAGGCCGCGCAGGGAATCTGAATCGCGAAATTGTTAAATTGAATTGAGAATAAAATGTATACATTTTTGGGAGGAAGCTGCAACTGCAACAGCCACACAGCGGTCGCCTCTTCTCGGAAACTCTTTGGGGGTATGCAAAAAGGCAGGGAAAAAGCGAAAAAGTCACCAGGGAAGAGGAGGACCAAGTGATTGACTCATGAAAAGGCGCACAAACAGTTGAGGCTAAATTCGCATCTAATTCAAAAGAAATGTGATTAAAATCGTGGTAGCCCATGGCCCCCTTAACCCTTCTTGGCCCCGATTCCCAGGGCTTTTGTGATGTCATTATATTGAAGAATGGCAGCAGAACCTATGGCAGACATTGACATTGAAAGGAGCAGAAGAGCAAAACAGAAAAGGGACGGCAGACCGGAGACCCTTGCCTGGGCTACCTGTGGTATATACCTGTGGTATTCCTCTGACTGACTGAATGTCCATGTGGGTCTAAGCTCAATGCGAATGCCAAAAAGCGAGGCTAATCGCTGCCCATGGAACGCTGAATAAAATGCAAAGCGAAGGACAAGCCAAGACAAAGGCTGCTGGAAGAGGGGCTCAGCTCAGGCTCAAGAATGGCGGCATTTGCGCTTAAGCCATGGCAATGAATTCATCGTTGACATATCTCGTTAATTTAATTTCTTATCGTAGGGATAGCATCGTCTTCGACTGGCTCTTGGACTTTTTCGCTCGGAAGCCGCATGGCTGACTGATTCCAGGGGCGCGGGGCACTGGCAGGGGCAAGGGCCCCAGTCTGGTATGCAAAATAGCTGCAAGGATGCGCCGCGTTCTTGACTCGCGGGGCCTCCAAAACAAAGACAGCCACCAGAACAAGACCTGGATCTGTATGTAGACCTGAAGGCTACGGGGCTATGGGACAGAAACAGAAAACTGGCAAATGCTGCGATTGCGATGAACACAGGGACTGGGACCAAAAGACGCCGAAGGCTACACAGAACCAAAAGCTGATAAAGCGGAAATTAAACAAATTAAACTTTTTATAAAGGGCTGAATTTTTTTTAAGTCCTTTCGCATTAAATTTAAGACCACTGTTATGATTTTTTGATTGACTCTTAAATATTTAAAACATTGCAATCCGGCTCGAAGGACAACATTATTAGTTAAACCCTTAAAAAATTCAATTTTTTTAACAGTGCCTTGGACCCTGGCCTTAGTTTCCTTCTGCCCCTTTTACCCCTGATCGGTTCTTTCCTGATCTGCTCTCCTGTATTTGCTCTTTTCGTTGCCTTTTGCTACTATACATTTTTGTCAACGATTTGTACGCATTGTCTTGGGCTTGATCTGCTTTTCCCCATGTTGCCGAAACCCCCTTTTATAGGCTTCTCCTTGCAGCTGAGTGAGCATCCGAGAGATTTTTTAGCATAACATTTGATTATCATTGTCAATTGTGTGTATTTATGTGCAGATTCGAGGCGGGTTCTTTTGTATTTCCCCTGCCGATTTCCCCCCTAGATTGACAGCACAAATGATTTAGCTTAACTGTCAATCAATTTTCGGCTGAGCAGATCTTTGGGAGATAACTAAAAAAAAGGCCGAGCTTCTTTGGTCAAGTTCGTTGCCTGAGTCTTTTGTTCTGTTCGGTTGTTAATTGTTATTTGCTTAACATACGGAATGAGTCCGAAACGCTTTCCCCAATTAACGATAAGGCATCTGGAAGGGGTGGATCGTACACCCCCTTTTTTAGGAGGTAGCGCACATTAAGCCACATTCGCGCAAATTAACGCAAAATGCTTATCACAGAAGTCGCGTCGGGGAACTGGGAAAGACACCCTCTTCCCCGGGCATCACCCACTTATTTTACCGCCTAACGAACAGCGCGTACTTTTTGAGAGGGCAACACCCCACGTATAAAAAGCGCTCCTTCCCCACCCTCAGACGAGCGTCTCCGTTGATGATTTTACGCACCAACTTTAAAGAAAAGGAAGGGAGCACTCTGTGTACCACACCTTGCCAACTGGTGTTGAAAGCAATTTCAAAAATGATGAGTATGATCGAACGAACAGTTCCCTTGGCAGCAGCCGCTGTTGGCTTTTCGATTTGCTTTCGATATAATTTGGAACCCCCCTTCGAGGGGTTACCTCTCCCATCCACCATCCGCCCTCCGAGATCCCCGATCCCCATAAATATACCCTGCTCGGACCTTCCTGCCCTTGTCTTGGGCTCCTCAGCCCGGCGAAGAAGCCAATAAGCAGTTTTGCTTTATCGCTTATTAAAAATCATTTCGCTCTTCGTATTTTCAGTTTCCAGACTGGCTCCAGTCCCCTTTTTCCTCCTCCAACCAGCCAACCATCCAACCATCCAACCATCCTTCCTTCCTTTTCCTTTTCCGCATTCACCTCCCTTTTGGCCGGCTTTGTTATTAACTTTGACTCACATGTCGATCACTGTTGATGATTTTGTTCAATTTTAGCGCACATGAGAGCGCCGTCTACGTCTCCATCATCCCCATCATCAGCGTCTGCAACCTCTCAGCTTCCTACATTCCAAAATGTGTGTATATCCGAGCTGTGATTGCTATCTGACGGAGCAAAAATATTTATTCAGCCCCCAAAAATGTAATGTTAGTGATGCACAGAAAAAAATGTAGGGAACTACGTTTGAAACAAGATACAGAACAGCGATCTTGGTTATCAAAACATATTATAAAATACATTTAGTATGGTAAACTTTACATACCGGCTTCCATTGCTTTACCATCGATTTATTTTCGATCGATTTATTTTCATTAGATACTTGATGGGTATTTTTTCGTGGTGTAACTTTTTCGGGCTGTCCCAGTGAGTGCCCATCAAGCTTGACGATGCTGCTGATGATGACGTGCCGTTGTCAGAGACTGAATTTTAAGTCGGACTCCGATGTCGGAGTCTGAATGGTTCGATCCTGCTGCCCCAAATCGACTTCGCTTTCATTTATGCCTCTCCGGCTGCAGCTGCCTCCTCTCCTGCTCCTTATCGCATGTGTCCGCTATGGCAAATTATGGCAAATACACACCTTATGCCTTGTACCTGATGCCCAATGTTCGATGTCCGATGCCCAGGGACTCACCTTCGCATCTGCTACAGTCAGCCCTCGATGCACACGCACCCCACACACACCACACGGAACACACAAAATTGGAGATACGGCCTATATGTAGGTCTCTGAAGGTGGAGACACTCCATGGAGCGGAGATCGCGCAACGGAGTCCGAACATTTTTAATACTTTTCGTTTCTTCGCCTTCTCTTCATATCGACCTGGCTTTATTTCTTATTGTTTTCTTGGGCCAGGGCTCTCTGGCCGGCCGATGATTACAAGATCACTTATCTGGCTTCAATAAACTTCGGCATCGGTTGCTGTTATTATTTTTTAATGTAGTTTTTTAAGTACCATCAAACACTTGAGACTATGAAGCGAGAACTACTCCCCCTTCTGGCCTGTCTGGTCTCGAAAAATCATCTAGAAAAGTTGTTTAGCCCATCGATCGATAGCAAGAGGTAATTACCAGCGATCGATTGCTTCTATCCCTACTTCTTCTCCTCCTCCCATATGTATTTTTATTTTTCTAGGGGGCGGCAGAGCGGGAGATTATCGTAGATCTCTTGAGTCCAGCCGAGGAATTTCAATTTCGGACCTCTGCTTTTGTGCTTGTGCACCTGCCCTGCAACACTTTCTTTCCGTTTATTGATATCTTTATGGCATCGGTCCCTCTCCGCCATCCAGTGCCTGGTATATGTAGGTATTCCCTGTACCTCCAATCTGCCATTCCATTTCGTTGGCCATCAATCGCAAGTACAGTAATTTGGCTCGAGTGCTGCCCCAATGGATTCCCCATTACCACGTAACTCGGGTTTATGGCCACGCATGGCTTTAAGACATTGGAAAAGGGAATGTACTTACACTAAGGGAAAATCCCCTAAAATAGCTTGGGAAAATGTATTATCTTCATGTTTTGATCTCTGATCAAGGGAAATGAACTATTTTCCAAAACAGTGGTCCAGAAGTTGTGAGATTATCATCATCATCATCTTTGGTAAAATGGGTAAATGATTTTCGTTTCATTATCGTTTGGAACCGTGAAAAATCAATGACAAGAAATATTTATCAACAAAGCCCTTGATTTACCGTTTCCTTGCCAAGAATGGTTCCATCTATTTTTACAGTGTTTCATCTATTGTGACGCACTTGAGCTCTATAAACATTCCACGCTCATATTCCTGGGCTCCTGCTAATTTTCCAGCCACTTATTTCCCCACTTCTCCCCCAGATCTTTGCAATTTTCGTGGCTGCAACTTATTGGCTTAATGCCAGACTCCGGGATTTCCAAGATTCCCTCTGCTAATAACTGGCAATCTGCGCCCTTGGTTCGATGGATTCGAATCCATTGCGAAGAGCTCCTTTGTTTGCTCTCTAAGAATAAACCTTCTCGGGGGTTCTATCGATCTTTCTGAGCCGCTGATCTACCCGGCATTCCTTTCGCTCTCTGTGGTGGAACATCTGGCCTTTTGATTTTAATTATATATTGTGACCAGTTCGAGAGTCCGAGAGCCAAGGAAAACCTTCATATCGAAATGGGCGTGTCACTAAATAAATTACTTTTCTATACTTGGACTCTCGACGCTGTCGAGTTTCCCACATGTGGCACAATCTGTTTTTGTTTCAGGCTTTAGTTTTTGTCTGTGGCTTGTAGCTTGTGGACTGCGGAGCTTGGAGTTTGGTAACTTGGCTTCTTGGCTGTTGGAAGCTCGGAAAATTGTTTGCTAAACGCCCTTTCCTGTGCCGCTGCTGTCGCTTTTGGGCTGAAGCTGCTCGTAATTAGCATAAATCACTTCGAAAAAGGCTTCCATTTTGGCTTGACCAAATTTGTTTATAGACTCTGTGGCTCTTTTGGCATTTTGGCATCTCCTGACAGGGGGTGCTGCCCATGGGATCCCCGATACCCCTCTGATCCACCATTCTACCCCCTTTCCCCCGGAAAAACGAGCAACAACAGCAAAAACAACACGACATGGTCCAAGTCACGCATCGCTGACCAAAATTGGCCTCCAACTCGAACTCGAAGTCAACTTTTCGGGATGGCGAAGGCGATTGGATTGCAGTTTGGTTTCGCTTTGTTTGCTCTTTTCTTTTTGGCCCGAAAGTTGGGCAATAAAGGCCATTTGCATTGCACTCCGAAATGCAGCAAATAGAAAGTACAATTCGTTAATTGAAAGTTTAGCGAAAAAAATGCCTAAAACAAATGGCGAAACAAACGCAGTGTCCACAAATGAATTGAAGCGCCAAGTTGTTCCTTTGGTTTCCCGTTTAAAGCAACTTTCCCATATTGGTTGTTCGGCTTTTGAGGTGTCCTGATTAATTACTCCACGAAAAACGGTGACCTCATCATCATTTCCTGGAGTCACACACAAATTCCCACATGCTAATCAGCCTTATGCCATTTGGTAACCAACTGTCAAATTCCATTTGAAAGCATCTTCATAACTATTGCGACTAAAGACTGGTTTGGTTTTCCACTCTGATCGCCTTTTACATTGATCACCCCGGTTATTTCCACTTTTCCATAATCGCAATTACTGTCAATCAGCAATTTAATTTCAAGTTTTGATTTATTATCGTGGCGGAACTTGGGCTCAGCCACTTTGTTGATTTAATCACGGGTGTGGTGACCCCGACTTATTTACTTTGATTTGATTTTTAAGTAACTGTTATGCAATCGTCATTATAGTTTACAATAATTTAATTGAACATTGTGCTGTTGAGTTAGTAAGAAAGGTAAACATGGTGACACCAACTCATTTACTGACTCTTATTGGCATAAGATTTTAATAATATTTCTTTAAATTAGGTAACTGGCTGTGATTACTTAAAGTTGGTAAAATATGAATATATTTTTATAGATAAAAAGTAAGTATTTTTACGCACTTACAAAATATTTACTTGATTTTTATAGGCTTTGATAAGGTTGCAAAATTATTTATTCATATTGCGACTATATTTTTTGACTGCCGAAATATATTACCGGGCATCTTTATGACTGTAAATTAAGCTCTGGGAATTTAGACTGGTTTTGGCCATCCACTCCGCTCGCCTTTCCATTAAGTCTGTGGTCGCTTTTTGCCAATGCGTCGAGTTGTCCACCACTTTGCTATTTTTTAGTGCTCTCCAGCGCCTAATTGAAAAAATGGTTTATTAAAATGGCTGGGGAGTTGGGGTTTCTGGGAGCGGGGGGCGATGATCCTAACGCACATAATATTTCCGTCATTAGGCACCGCAACGAGTTTTGAGTGTTCAGCTTTTAGTTTTTCGGGGGCATTGCATAAGCAGCAAAGTGCTCCGCCGTCCTTTTGTTCCCCATAATTTGTGGGACGTGATGGTGATGAGGAGGCCGAGACTGTGGGACTCTGTTAGCCGGAGATTCTGTCTCGCCTCCCACTCACAGTGGTCACAATCACAATCACAATAAAAAGAAACTCGGGCCGAGACAATTGCGATGGGAGAACGGCGTATACCAATTATGAGGCTGCGCTTGTTGGCCATAAATTCGCGTCCGCTTATCATTTTCATAAACAAGTCGCGGCCAAATGGGAGCCGCACTAGAGCCGCGGCCTTATGCAATTCTCACTCAAGCTCCGTCCGACTGCCCCGGCATTTTCCCGGGGTAATGACAGGTGTTTGTAACTCGTTTGTAGCTAACGGAGCCCCGAAAAAAAGGCAGGCACAAAGTATGGCTGGCCCCAGAAACAGAAACCCAGACAATCGGCATCATGGGCATCGCCTGCACAGAAGAGTGGGTCTCGGGCACTAAAAAATACAAAACTTGGCTGGCAGGGGGTCGCCAACGCAGCCAGCGAACAGATATTTGCATTAATACAAAGCCCAAGCCAATTTATGCCCGCCAGCAGCAGCCGAAGCATCGGTATCAGAAACAGCAGCTGCAGTCGCCGATCCCGAGCCCAGTGAAAGTGATCCTCGAAAGATGCCTCCGAAGGCTGGAGACCTGCGTCTGCGGTTGCCGTCTAGATCTTCTAGGATTACACAGTGCAAAAATAGTAATAAGTAAATCAAATAATAAAATACCAAACGAAAACCCACACCATGGGTTGTGTGCAACAAACTGTTGTATACTATGCGAGTGTCGACAGAGCAGAGATTACCATCATAGAGGATAATGCCTTTCTCTCTCAGGACAGTTATGAAAAATAAATTTAGCAACCCCAAAGCAAAATATTTTATTTATTACTAGAATTTCTCTTTGTGTAACTTCATTGCAATTTCATTACGAACGCTATTTCCATATTTTTTCTGTGCAGGACTTTCTCCCTGTGTAGGCTTGCAATTTCATTACGAACGCAATTTCGATTTGTTGTCTTGTGGTCAAAGCACACAGTGGACCCCAGTACGATGATGATTTTGATTTCGATTGTGTTTCCGCGTGTATTTGCGGTTGGGAATCACAAGATTGTCAGCACACACAGCTTCATCACTTGATGGCGGGAATAAAATTGATATTTGCGGTTCTGTTTGTGGCTTGCCAGCCCGATGGAATGTCCATCGGGGTTCTCAGTGCCAAGATCCCTGGAATCGGTTCATAGACAGAGAGTGTCCACTCGGGGTTTATTGAACCCATCGTCATTGGATAGTTTGAAGTCTGGAGAGTCTGGGGCTGATTAGCCAGACAACATTTGTCATTGTTAGCGCGTAATTAACTCACGCCCCGAGACCAAGCCAAAGCCTCCCCGATTCCACCCACCGCCCCCAGTGCCATAAGCATAAATCACTCTGGAAAACCACCGGGAGAAAAACGGCACCATTTGGGATGTGGTGTTTGGAGCCTGGAGACTGGCAACTTAATTGCAGAGTTTGCATAATGCATTTAAGTGAAAAAAGAGGAAAACCAAGCTGGCGGTTTGCCTAATGGCGCAAAATATTTCAAATAAACATTGAAAAACACTTCGGGGCGACGGGCCATGAAGTGAAATTCAATTTGGCCAGACGCCGCGCACCACCCTGCACCACCGCACCTCCGCACCACAATCATAATTAATTTCGGCGGTTATCGCTTGGCCTGCTTCCGAGTAATCCACTTCGCAGTCTGAGTCCGCGTCTGGGGTTCCAAGTCCCGGGCCAAGTCCCACCTGCTGCCAAGTAACCAAAATCAACAAAATCGATATTTAAAATCGCATAAATCGCCGGGCGAGCCCACACATAGAGAAATATGACTGTGTAAGGTTCTCCGGGAAGTAGGGTACTTCAAAATACATAACGTCAGTATTATATCATACCATATACCATATCACATATTTATTTTCAATCTGAAAGTCCGAAGAATTAATTCCGAAAAACACAATATTTTTCAGTGCATTTCAGATTGGGTGGAAATGGACTACTTAAAACTACATAAAATCAATGAACCACATTATGGAGCTTAGCTTTTTAGAAAATCACATTACAAGCTGTCTAAAAGTATGCAACAATATATTTTAAAAACCTGATAGATTCATTCCGAAAACATGTGTTATATTTAACTGCATACTTTTAGACACCTTTTTAAGTGATTTCAAATCCGTAGCAATGACTGTGTCAAGTAGCTTACATCTAAACAAAGATGTCCTATAGATAAGATTACCCACCAATTCATTTAAATAGTGATCATCAGAGGTGAAACAGGACTTACCTATTTACTCTCTAATTTAAATGTAATTTTTACCTGTGCACCGCATGCGTTCCACGTTCCCGCGAACACACATATGTTCCACACAGTTTACCACCGCCTCGACTTTGGCTGTGACCACTTTGCGGTTTGATTTATGCGGCTCTTGGCCCCGCTGGGATCGGTGGATTGGCGGATTGGTGGATCGGTAGGCCATACAGTGGAATGGCCCAGTGGAGAGGTGGATTGGTACTGCTATCGCCATTGGTATGGGTATTGGTGGCTCAGTGGTGCTCGGTGGGGTGTGTGGGTGCGTCTCGCCTCTAACTGGAATTGCTTTAAATTACGCAAATTCAAATTGCACGGGCGAGCGAGCGAAACAAAGCCAAAACGAATCCAATCGAATGCAGTTGGAGTTGAACTTTTGATTAACTTATTGGACACACGGAGCACAACAAGTATGCCCGGTACCGTTAGCCGCTCCAAGATCCAACATCCAACATCCAACTTCCAAACTCCAAGATCCCAAATCCGCGATCCGCGATCCAGGCACTTGCCATGTACAGAGAGTTGTCCACTTTACGTGCTCGCCGTTCGCATTTATCAAACCGAACTAAGAGTGAAACCGAAACCCAAACCCCAATCCAAACTCACAGACAGGCCGAAAAAGCCAGCGATGCAGACCAAAAGCCAAGATCGAAAGTGACCAAAGTCGGCGACAACAAAATCAAATCGAATTGCTGTGAGTGCAGCTAAGTGTATAAAAATTGCTAGCTGGGAATAAAATAAATAAAAAATACGGGCTAATTTATTGGTTCACCGTTTTCAGTGGGGTGGAAAATCGCCAATTCATTTCAAGAGGTGGGGAGTATTTCCTCTGTACGACAAACGTTTGTAGTTTTAGTTCAAGATCAACTGCCTCATATAAAATCTGATATTGCATGGAAACTCTTTCCTATAAGTTTCCAAAATCAAATAACGAAGCCACAGCGACAATCAAATAATTTTAAAATATGGGTGTCTTATTTATTGGTCCACCTTTATTTCCTCTTCTGCTAAATTTCCATGCCTACCCATTGCACATTTCAATTCTGCGCAAATATTTACACAATCTCAATAAATTTATGCGCTCTTCTTCACATTTTCAATTTGCCGAGGAGGCCTTCTCCGCCGGCTCACCGCAGAATTTATGCAAAGTCACAGGGAAAAGCGGGGCCCAGCAGACTGTGATTGTTATTGGCCTAGAGAACGAACGATCAGCGATCGAGAATTGAGAATCGAGAATCCAGAGTCCAGAATCGAGAATGGAGAATCGACGATCCATGTGTGGGCGGACGAAATCGAATTCAAATTCAAATTCAGCGATCGTGGTGGGAGTTTGCAGAGCACGGAACACCGGGTAATGGAGTCAAGTCGCTGGAGTCTAGGGCTGGATCATGATTCTTATCGCCTGGCTTTTAGCTAAAGGCCCGATCCGATCTGCAAACTGGGCTCACAGCCGTTCGTTTCTGTTTCTGTTTCTGCCTCGGTGTTTCTGTGTGCACCACTTTGTGTGTGGCCCAGTTGTGGTGCTGCGCTTTATGGCCATCGACAACTCATTGACAATTTCCTACTTTGGGTGCCACTTTGGGGAAAGTCGCGCAGTCGACAAATATTGGCCATTAGGCACTGGCATTTCCACACGGTGAAAAAAAGAGCGCCATATCGGTGTATATCTCGAGGGACTACGATTTTTTTCAGCCGCCACACTTATTGTATGCGTGGTTAGTACTTTCTTCATAGTATATCGTTTTTAATCTGGTCCAAGGTAGTTTGAAGTCATTTTACACACAGTTCTTTCTGTGCAGACCAGGAAATGGCGACACTTTCCGGGAGGTGTGACCACACATCCATCCTCTGGTTTTCTCCTCTCCAGAGGCGCCAATTAGAATGTTTTATTGCCCGGACTGGACGACATTTCTTGGCTAACTACTCCTGCTCCGAGAGCCAGAAGTTGCCTGCTGTCATGGGCATGACTTCCTGTCGCTCTTGATTTCATTCCCTGTGTGGGTGAAGTCGCATCTGAAGAGTAGGTGGTGACAGGGACCGGCACAGGGGCGTAGGGAAACGGGAAAGGGGAAAAGGGCTACTCGTTAGCGTCGAAAGGCCAGAATCTTTGGAGCGTGCATCCAACTTAATTAGCTGCAACTGCATCTGCCACCGAAGGAACTGCAGTTTAATGAGGAAGGCATTGATTAGCGCCTCCGATTACAAAGGGAATAAAAAAAGGGACAAGAACTGGTATAGAGGCTAAAAACAGAGAATATTATGGGCCTAAAGGCTATATAAGAAATGGGACTTTAATTAAATAAGTCTGGAACTTGTATTTATTTAATGAACTTCTACTTAAAGTTTTCCAAGTAATAAAAGGGGACTAATATTGTAATAAATATTTATTTATAATTCATGTACATTTTTATTGTAAGACTAACTTAAAATTGTAAAATATATTCTTTGAATAACATCGCTCAATCACCTTGAATATTTATTTATTTCGCCAATATTTCAATTTGAACCCGCATTGTTGCACATTAGGAACCATTTATGTTAACCTTTTAATTGGTTAACAATTCTTACGATGCTAATGGCAGCTTGGCATTTACAATATCTTACCCTTTGACATGTCCATAATTTCGGACAGCAAAAATTAACAAAACTGGCAAAGAATTCACCTTCCTCTCTGGCTGTCTTTGGCGACCAAACAGGAACTGATTTCGATTCAAGTTCGTGAACTTTGTCGCTGGCAGTACCCAAACTCAGAAAAACTCAGCAAACTCGGCAACCGACGCACATTCCAGCGAACAACGTTGGGGAACTTGTGCAACGATCGATCATCGCAGTCATAGTTGTATTCAGAGTTTGGGATCGCAGGATGGGATTCGGACAAGGGGAAGTGGGGACTGAGGAGGAGGAGACCCAGGCGGGTGGTGCAGCCAGCTTGTTGCAGCTGCGGCAGGAAAAATCGTAGAGGCATTTGAAACACAAGAAACGCATTCATTCCCCCACTCGCCTCTATTTTTTTCCACCCAAAACATTTTCCTCCTTTTCCCTGGCCAGTTGTGTTGTGTTGTTCGCATGTTTTTGGCCATTTGCAGACGCAGCCTCGCAGATCTGCAGTCAAGTCCATGGCCAGCGGGTAAATGTAAATCTCCCCCACTTCTGCACCACCCTGCACCACCCTGCTCACGCATCTATTGGTATTTTGATTTATCAATAGACGCTGTTTTTCTCGCTGCGGCGAAAGCAAAAGTTGAGTCCTGCTTCACCGCCTCTCAAAAGTTGAACCGTAAACGATGCAACCGTAAGGGGGGCGTGGCACATCGGGGTAATGGTAATGGGCACTGGCATTGGCTAAGAAGACAGCTGCAGAGCCAAGTGCCAGCCAACATAAATCAAATGAAGGAAGAAATGTACAAGATAAATTTTTAAGCACACTTATTTAACACCTAACAACCTTGTTAGATGCATTTTGATGATGCCCCAGCACCACTGCACCACTCAGAGACAAGGTGGAGCAGTGGAGTTCTGGGAGAAAAGCGCGGAGAGAAGAATCGCACTGGGAAAAATAAATAGGGAAATTTCAGAAGGAAATGATTAGCTTTTTAATTCCGTTGTTACAGGACTCTGCTGTACCTACATTTATCTTAGTTGAGAATTTATATTATTAAGATTTTCTTCTGATTATGGTCTTATACATGCGACTTTTATAAGAAGCCATTCTGCAATATTTTTTCTCAGTGCTGGAAAAACATTACAGCGTAGAGAACGCAGCGGAGAACAAGTCAGAAATCTATACCGGAAAATTAAAAATTCCTAATAACACGACAAGCGGCACAGCGGTGGTGCAATGGTGGTGCAGTGGTGCAGTGGTGCTGCAGCGGTGCAACAACTGTTAGAATTGCTTTTTGGTGTTTGACGATGCACAGCGACAACGGGGAGAACAACAAAAACAGGGGAAGAACCCAGTCTCAGCCACAGAAAAGTAAACAGAAATAGATCGTTCCCACCTTTCGCTGCAGCACCATCACCATCACCGCCACGCCCCCCGCCCCCTGAGCTGCACCACTTTCCCGGTGGTGCGGCCCCATCACATCTGCTCACATATAAATCTTCAGCTCTTCGCTGGCGCATCTTTTGAGAGAGCGAAAAAATAATTTATAAAAATTGCAATAAATATTGAGGGGCCCTGATAAGGCGTCAACATAAATCAGCTGCCATGTTGGAGACCCCGCGAAAAGTTCGGGGAGTTCGGGAGGTGCGAAGGCCGTGACTAATCAAGGCAAAAGTGTGAAATCTTCACACGCCGCAGAGGATTCTCCAGGTGCGCAGAAGACAGTCTTCATCGCCGAGCCCTCAGCGAAGTAAATGTCTTTATAACTAATTCGATTGCTGGTCAATCACCTGTTGGATAAAACCGCAGTGGGGTGAAAAAGGTGCACAGCGAAAAAGTAACGATGATTACTTAAAGCGTTGAATTGGTTAATATACCTTGATTTCTAAGAAATCCTTCAGGCATTTTCTTCCAGTGTGGGGAGAGTGATCTGTGTGAAGACCGCAGACATTTCACGCTTTCTGCTCGCGCCAAACATGGAATGGAACATCGAAACCCCAGCGACGACGCCCACATGGCAAACACTTTCTTCACCTCACTTGGGATGGGGACTCGTATTGGATTTCACACACCGAATTGGAATTATTGGCAGGGGATTGATGACGACTGTCGAGGCGAGTGTTAAGAGGGGCCTCCGAAAAGTGCTCTAGCTAAGTCGAGGCGAGTAAGACAAAAAGTAAAGTCGGACCCGGCACTTGCGAGCACGTAGCCATTTCTCATCAGCCACATTTCGTATTGGTCGTTGCGGCGGGGCCAGCTAAATCATCCACATCTGCCGGAAATTGCATAAGAAATATGCAAGCAGCCGCACGCTGCGATTCGCGAAGTGAGTTTTGGTCCCAGAGACCCAGAGTTCCACAGTCGCAATGCCTCAAAGTTCCCTGCTCCGGGGATGTCTTATCAAAACTGTTCGCTGGCCTCGGACTCAGAGACTTCAGTGACTTGGCTCTGCGCCACTCACTCCACTCGTTTCGGTGATAATCCACGCCAGAGACACGACCGACATTTGGCCAACTTCTATTAGCCAGAACTGTGGTGTGACTTTGCCCTGTTGCCGATGCTGTGCCAGTGGCACTGCAAGAAAATGCGAGAAAAGAGCGAAAACGATATTTCAAATGGGATTTTGTAAATGCAGATCTTCAAAAGCATTTTCCCAACTGCTGAGTTACATACCAACATTTTTTGCCAGTGCACAAGTGTTAATCAAACTGCAACCACGAACATCCGCACGGCTGCTGAGGAGCGTTCTGTTCCAGCAATCATCTTCATCCTTTTGTTGTTAACTGCTTTGGTTTGAGCCAACTCCCCGTCGCCCTCTCTCTTTCACTTTATCGCCATCCCTCTCTGTTGCTCTGTCTCTGCTCGTTTTGGTTTTTGTACGTTAAATAAGGTAATTGAATGAAATTACTTTTGACAGCTTATTTGCATACATCAACAGCAGCCGAAAGCAGAAGCTGGGACTTTTGGAGTCGGAGTCCCAGTCGGAGTTTGGAGTTGGAGGCCTTGTTAGGCCATAATTGGTCATTGAATGCTGCCCCAGCTGCCCCACCTGCCCCTTTTGCCCCTTTTTGCATCCCCACCTGCAGGAGAGTGTGAGAAATGCGTGCTGACAAAGATGAATAACTCTCGACTTCTTCACTTCGAACATATGAAAAGCGTGTTGGGCACAAACGAACTTGAATTGTTTGCATTTTGATATTTATTTTTGGGTATTTTTTTATGTTTCTGGCTGCCTGGAAGATGTCACTTGGCTTTGGCTTTGGCTTCGGGGCTTCACTGCCTTCGATTTGATTTGCCTTTCACTGCTGCCTGTTTCTGCTGTGGACATAACCACAACCCCAAAGGCAGCTGTCTTCAGTTCGTTATTTAGCTTATCAGGGCTGAGATCACACTTGAAATAAAAACCAAGTGGGATGAATATGGGAGTATGAAATTTCTTCACATATTTAATATGAAGTCCCTATACAAAGACAAGTAAATGATTTTCTCCAAGTGCAGATCCTCTGCCCGTTTTATTTCCAGCCCACGATCCCTACAGAATCCCCTTCGATTCGTGTGGGCGTGCATTTATTTAGCACTGGACCCTTCCGCCTCCTCTTTCAGATCCTCGAAAACAGTTGCACAGAACTTCCATGTTGTTGACAGATAAAATTGCCAATCTCTGGCCTGACGACGTCCCATCCCAGTTCCCATATCCCGTATCCCGTATCCCGCATCCCATCGCAGAACTGGGACTGCCCCCGTCCATTTGGCTGGCGACAATTTCACCGGCCGGGTTAAACGGGTTTAAACTGCTGCCCAACTAAGCTTAATGAAAGTCTTTAGTCGCAGCAACAATCTAAGCAGATCTCCGCCAGGCTTCCGACCAAGTCCACGTCCCAGTACCCAGTAACCAGACTTACAAAAAGTGTAATTAGCGCTGAAATTCAACGAGAGGAGCCCAACAACTGGGTGCTGGGATCCCGGACACGTTTCGCTTTAAATGCATATCAGTCTGGACTCTAAACTGACGGTCTGGGGAAGGGCTTCAGGTACACAACGAAAAAATCAGAGCGTTCGCTTCCGGTGATCTTGCTAAAATAAGTAACTAATGTAGGCATCCTGAAGAATTCGCGCATTTATTTTCTAAATTTCAATATCTGAATATTTCAAAATTGTTGTCGATTTTTTCGTGTCCTTTTCTTAATTAAAATACTATTTCGGGCGATTCTGATGATTTATTTTGAGAAGTTCACTCCCAGTTATACCAGTGTGCCTGTCCTCACAGTTTTACTTTATTTGTTTGTTTTGCAAGTTGTCTTCGATTGGTAAGAGGAAAGGAAAAGCTCTCCCCTGGCCTCGAACCTCCTCCGCCTCCTATTTAAAGTGAAATAATGACAGTTTTAATTGCTGGTTTCTCGGCTTGTTCGTTGGCGTCAAAATGCGATCGATGCCTGCCCCCGCTGGTTGGCTATTTATAAGACAACTCCCAGTCATTCCAGCACCCTATCCCCGATCCCATTCTTCAGTTCGTTTCCTTTGGCTCACACAGACAGACAGCCAACAGAATGCAAATGTCGATTACGCAAAATGCCAACTAATTGGCTGCCATTAAGGGGGGTCATTGCCCCCATTTTCCAGCACTCCGGCAACCTTTCTGCCCGTGATTCACCCCGGGTCTTGGGCTCAAATTTAAGTTGACACTCGCCTGATACGAAGGCACTTCGGGGGCGGAGAGCCTGCAACTCTCGATCCAGGGCATAACAAATTGCCAAATTAAGCCCTGAACAGCGCAGGGAGATAAGCCCCGGAACGGGAGCCCAAAAAGCCAACGGCAGCAGCTGCCTGTAAATCAAATTAAAATTTTGACAACTTCATTTGTACCTGTTGGAATATGCAATACATAACCATGCTCTTAATTTGCAATTTTATTCCACATTTTTTTGAGTATCTATACGAATTATTGGTATGTGGAAAGACACAATAACCATTTTATTTTCAACTTGCTTTTTTTAAAATTCTTATGTAACTTTTTTTGTTTTATTTCAGGTTTCTGCTAGTGATCCCGATTGTGGCGTAAATGCCATGGTAAACTACACTTTGGGCGAAGGATTCAAGCACCTCACCGAATTCGAAGTGCGCTCCGCTTCCGGAGAGATTTGCATAGCTGGTGAACTCGACTTCGAGCGGAGGAGTAGCTACGAATTTCCCGTACTGGCCACCGATCGAGGAGGTCTGAGCACCACGGCCATGATCAAAATGCAACTGACGGATGTGAATGACAATCGACCGGTTTTCTATCCCCGGGAATACAATGTTTCCTTGAGGGAGTCCTCGAATGCCCCGACGCAAGCCTCGAGTACGCCAATTGTCGCCGTGGTGGCCACAGATCCGGATTCAGGTATCTTTGGCCAGGTGTCGTACAGGATTGTGGCCGGAAACGAGGCGGGAATCTTCCGGATTGATCGATCCTCCGGTGAGATCTTCGTGGCCCGTCCGGATATGCTGTCCGTTCGAACTCAACCCATGCACATGCTGAACATCTCGGCTACCGATGGCGGCAATCATAGGAGCGCTACCGATGCCGTCGTCTTTCTGAGCATCATCGATGCCATGCAGCGACCTCCGATCTTCGAAAAGGCCAGATACAATTACTATGTCAAGGAGGACATTCCGAGGGGCACGGTCGTGGGTTCGGTGATAGCTACGAGTGGGGACACTGGTAAGTAACATATCCTTAAAAGTATTTTATTTTTGCTAAGCAAATTTATTAGTTCAGTGATCTGGAAATCAAAATATGCACACACGATGAGGTTTAGGACAAGGCAAAGAAAAAACATGGACAAACTAATACCTTTTTAAATACCCTTTACAGGATAAAGATATTTTATTCACTGTGGCATATCTGATTTATTAAGCACTCATTTAGCATTTTTTTAAATTTAAAATACTTTTTCTTAAAGTAATAGGGCCCAAGATCCCAAGGCACATTCGAGCAAGCACACACACAGTCCAAGTTAAAGGCTTTTTGGGTCTTTTCAGCCAAAGCAACAAAGCCAAGGCAAAACACTTCAAACGCAAATTTCGGCAGAAATCTGCACCCATCAACGACGTCCTCGTCATCGAGTTGAACAGAACTCTGGGCACGATACAAGGGCCCGTTTTCAGTTCCAGTTTCAGACTCAAACTCCAAGCTCCAGAGTCCGACTTCAAGTCGGAATGAGTCCCAGACGATTCACGATCGTCGCCGGCTATGCAAAATGATTTTGCGGTTTAATTTGCTGCTTTCGCTGTGCACTTCCTTTCATGCCCCATTCTTTATA
The DNA here is from genome assembly GCF_014743375.2 of Drosophila subpulchrella. Taxonomy (NCBI): domain Eukaryota; kingdom Metazoa; phylum Arthropoda; class Insecta; order Diptera; family Drosophilidae; genus Drosophila; species Drosophila subpulchrella. The sequence continues at coordinate 25,340,866 of NC_050610.1, forward strand.
TGTGGTGCCCCATCTCCATCCACTCCTACCTGCCTCATGTGTCAATCGGTGACGAGAGCTCCTTCTCCAACTCGATTCTATTGTTCCTGCAACTCATTGTCGAGGCCTTTGAATGGCTTTTAATGAGCAGCGGCGGCTCCTAATTTCGTATTTCGGAGTTCCTTCAACTCTATATGCCGAAGGAGAAGAATGAGGAAGAAATAATTGCAGTGATCTTTCATCATTCGCGAAATGAGAACGTTAACCTGAATTCCTTCCTTAAGATCTTGGTATATCAAAGAGGACTTGCTGGACTTACTTAGGCATAGAACATTTTTAAATAAACACTTAATACAACAAATTTTTCTTTTTAATTTACAGCTCATCGCAGTCCGGTGAGGTATTCCATATACTCTGGCGATCCCGATGGCTACTTTAGCATAGAAGCCAGCTCTGGAAACATACGCATAGCTAGGCCCCTAGATCACGAAGCGAAATCCCAGGTGCTGCTGAACATCCAAGCCACCTTGGGAGAACCTCCGGTATATGGACACACCCAGGTCAACATCGAAGTAGAGGACGTCAACGATAATGCCCCGGAATTCGAGGCCAGTGTGGTTAGGATTTCCGTGCCGGAGAATGCCGAACTGGGAGCCCCTCTCTATGCTGCCCACGCCCACGATAAGGATTCGGGAAGTAGTGGCCAAGTTAGCTATAGCCTGGTCAGGGATTCGGGAAAGAGGCTCTTTGCCATCGATGCGAGGTCTGGCCACTTGGTTCTGTCGCAGCACTTGGACTACGAGACCTCGCAACGCCACTCCCTGATCGTAACCGCCACCGATGGAGGAGTTCCCAGTCTTTCAACGAATCTGACCATCCTGGTGGATGTCCAGGATGTCAACGATAATCCCCCAGTTTTCGAAAGGGACGAGTATTCGGTGAACGTATCCGAATCGCGTTCCATTAATGCACAGGTAACTATCAAAGATATTATATCTTTCATTTAAAACGTCCATTAACTGAAAGCTTGTATTAAATAACTTTAAGTATTGCCTAAATACTATTTTCTTGCCTAAGAGGCCTTTCCATTACGATGGCTGCTGCTGAGGGTGTTTTATTGAAAAATAAATCTGTGTAATGCAAACTAAATGGGCCACATAAATTTGATTAACAGCCACTAAAAGTCACGCTTTTGTCAGGCGGCCGTCATATCGCGTTGAAAATATCTCAACACCCAGGAGGAGCTCCTACCGACTGAAGACTGTGGCTCTTTGGCTCCCAAGTGCCGGCTCTCGCCTCCCTTCAGCTCAGCCAGTTCGGTTCTTTGGCCTGAACTAGTTTTGATCATAAAATCACTTCATATCTTTGGCATCGGAAACGAGTTCTCCAGAGGTTTGCCAGATACACAGACGCAGACTCTTGGCTGCTCTCGGTCCCAAATGATTGATGCATTCCCCACTTTAGTATTCCGTGCTCCAACTTTTGTCTCTGACCGCTCCACCGCTTCTCTATTTTCAGATTATTCAGGTTAATGCCAGCGATCTGGACACGGGCAACAATGCCAGGATCACCTATAGGATTGTGGACGCCGGAGTGGACAATGTCACGAACTCCATTAGCAGTTCGGATGTGGCCCAACACTTTGGGATATTCCCCAACTCCGGCTGGATATACCTGCGTGCTCCGCTGGATCGCGAGACCAGGGATCGCTATCAGCTGACTGTTTTGGCCACGGACAACGGCACTCCCGCGGCTCATGCCAAGACACGGGTCATAGTTCGAGTCCTCGACGCCAACGACAATGATCCCAAGTTCCAGAAATCCAAGTACGAGTTCAGAATTGAGGAGAACCTCCGGAGGGGCTCCGTTGTGGGAGTGGTCACCGCCGGCGATCTGGATCTCGGCGAGAATGCAGCCATCAGATACAGCCTGCTGCCGGCCAACTCCAGCTTCCAGGTGCATCCCGTCACAGGTGAGTCGGGCTGGCTTCCTTTTGGCCATAAATTAAGGCCGCTCTAACAGCGAACAACTCACTCAACGCGGCTCCGGTGGCGGTGGCAACTGTCAAGCCACCAGCCATGACCCACGGTCATTCATTACTGCTCCTCAAAGCTCTAAAGGAGATCCAGCTTACATTGCTTGCACAGAGAAAAAGCAGATGCTCTGATTTGCATTTTTTAAACGATTTTTTATGAACTTCTTTTCTGCTTGTATGGTCGTTTAGTTACATAAAGAAGAAAGAGCTTTAAAATAAAATAAATCAATTGCTGAGGTAGATTATAAAAGTACTGATAAAAGTACAGAAAACGCAGAATTTTTTGTTCTGCCGACACACACACTGTATACTATACCGACAAAAAACAAAAATGTACATATCATTGGTATTATGCCGCCGCTCTGGCGGTACGCACACAGTATAATATAAAACGGTTGCCAGATTCGGAAAATCCTCTTTTCTGAAATTTGATTTTTCACCAAATACCAAAAGAACTTCAGAGGTATATTCCCCAGTGCATCGCCTGCTTTTCCACTGGCCCATAGATCAAGCGCATGGCAAACCTGTTCCTACCAAGCGATAAAATGCGATCGCCGAGATACCCGAGATCTCGACTGGGTAGTGGGTCTCAAACGCGGTGCCCGATTCCCGATCCCGATGCCGATGCCTGACCATTAGTGTTCGGGCAACAACAGTTTTAACGCTGTCAGCTCATCCGTCAATGGAATATCATTGGCCTGACATCCAGCCACTGTCCGTGTCCAAGTTCGCCTCGCATCCACATCCACATCCATGTGCGTGTCCGCTGGAGGCGAGCGGTACTCTCGGATACTTTTGCAGGGGACACCTCCCCGTCTCGTCTCATTTAAATTAAATATGGAAATCTCGTGCAGCTAATCCTGGCAAACAGGTTCCACTCCGCTGGCACTCGCATGACATGAATTTCTTTCGGGGGCATTAATCATCGGCGACCCAGTTAGGCGGCAACAATGCACCCACTCCCCTCTGTCTGTTATTGTGCGGCAAAAGTAGTCCTCGATATGGAATAATTTAATTTAAAATAATAGTAAGCTTACAAAACCCCGAAACCTGTTCCGAACTATTTGGAAAACTTTATTGTGGTTGACGAAAAACTCCAAATTACTAACATATTTCACATTTATCTAAAAAAATTCGTTCCCAAAAACATAACTATTTAGAAAAGCAATGAAAATGTTGCCAAACCAGTTTTAAATTATTCGTAAATATTCCGAAAAATAATTATATTTCACGTTTATTAAAAAATTATGAGTGCTGAAAAATTTAACTGCTTTGAAGCCCCATAAAAATGTTGGAAGCTGAAGTCTTTACAGAGCTTCGTTTTATTTATGAGTTATTAAACCTCTAACAGGTATTTTTTATGTTCGATTATTTCAACAAGTTCATTTTTCATTAGAATGCATTTTTGGGAGTTTGAGCATTAGCATCCAAAAGCTTTTATAACTAAACTTGTATTTTTATTTACTTTTTCAGGGGAAATTTCCACCCGTGAGCCCCTTGATCGGGAGCTCCGCGAGCTTTACGACCTTGTGGTGGAGGCCCGTGATCAGGGAACGCCGGTGAGAAGTGCCCGAGTTCCCGTTCGCGTTCACGTTACCGATGTCAACGACAATGCCCCCGAGATCGCCGATCCGCAGGAGGATGTGGTTAGCGTGAGGGAGGAGCAACCACCCGGAACTGAGGTGGTGCGGATCCGAGCCATTGATCGGGATCACGGACAGAATGCCTCCATCACTTACTCGATTGTCAAGGGTAGGGACTCCGATGGACACGGACTGTTCAGCATCGATCCCAGCAGCGGGGTGATCCGCACTCGCGTGGTCTTGGATCACGAGGAGCGGAGCATCTATCGACTGGGAGTGGCCGCCTCCGATGGCGGAAGTCCGCCCAGGGAAACGGTGCGGATGCTGCGCGTCGAGGTCTTGGACCTGAACGACAACCGCCCGACATTCACCAGTTCCAGCTTGGTCTTCAGGGTGAGTGCTAGATTTATGCGAGGGTCACTTCGGGATGGGATGGCATGGGCTGGGATGGTACGAAGATGGGGCCAGAAAGTTGGTTTCCTGGAAAACTTTTGTCTATTTGACGCTTCTAGTTTTACACGACCGTTTTTCCCTGCGATCGTGAGCAGCGCGTTTGTCGCCTTTTCCAGTTTTCTCGCTTTTAGCCAAGTGCCTTTGCCTTGCCGCCTTTGTTGCGGCGGATGATTTGTAGCCGCAGCCGAGAGCCTCACGTGACAATGGCCGAGAACACGACTCTGCCCGACCGAATCCCTTCCTGGTCACCTCCGCCTCCTGGTGCTTTTCCCACTCCCACTGCCGCCCCTTTAAAGAGCTCGGAAGCAGATGTCACAGAGTGCCACAGACGTGGGAAGTGTCGCGATTTGCATTTAAAGCCCTGAGAGCCGAACTTACACTCTGCAAAAAGACATTTCTTGGAAGATTACTACAACTAGACATCTATATGTGGTCCAGCTCGAAGGTTGAAATATTTATAAAAGCTAGTTCTTAGTTTATACTCATCCGGTTCGAAGGACCAAGTACATTTATTTAAAACTTGGAATTAATTTTGTTTTCTTTATGGAACAAGGCTTATCGGCTGAACAGCGCTTTCCTAAAGTTACTCTTCAAGTTTCTCACAGTGCACTGCCTCTTTATCCTCCTCCATTGTCGGCGTTTTCATTGCGCACGCGTAATTGTCACTATGCTCTGTGACAAGTCGCCTCCTCATGCCCATCTCCCTCCTCCTCCAGGAGGGGGAGATCTCGGCCAGGCCTATTAAGTGCGATTCGAGACGTCAGTTGAGAGATCAGAGTACCGGAGGACGGAGGAGGTTGAAGGAGGAGCAGCCTCGTGCCTCGAGGAACTCGCCTGCTTAGATTTCGGCCTGCTGCTCCGCTTCCTTGCCCTTCCTTTCGCTTGGGAACCCTTTAACATTTTTATCACGTTCGATTCGCACATGTTTTGCATACTCTCCACTCCCAAGTACCCGGTTCGGCGGGCTCCCCCGGGTCCAGGGTTTTCCTCAGATTCAGACTGAAACGCGGCTTCAACCGCTGATGGCTGCGACGCTTTGACATGCATTTAATTGCCTCTCGCAGCGCAAAGGCAAAGTCTGTCAAGGAGGGGGATATCTTCCCCAGAACAAAACCCGAGGATCCCAGGTCGGGACCTTGTGCGTCCCTTAAATCCGCTTCGGCCACAATTAAAATTGACACATTTCGTTGCATTTCGGTCGGCCTTTTGCCGTCGCTTTGATACCGCGCCGCATTCTCGTTTCGGCCTTTGTTCCTTTGCGTTGGCGTTGAACTAACAGAGATGCACTCTGCCGTAAAGTCGTCGTCGTCCGCTGATGCCAATTACTCAGCGACGGATTGCCACAAATAAATCCGATGTAATTAAGCAATTCCCCCGCCAGCAGCAGAGCCCCTCTTTCCTTAGACCCCCGGGGCTTTTTACCCTTTTTCCCCGTTTCTCGCAGAGCCTGCCATAAAAGAGCAGAACAAATCATTCGCCATTTTTGTGGCTGGGCTCTGTGAATAATTTGGCCAAAACCGAAATGAACAAACCGCAGCCTCCAGTAGTCGTTAGTTAGCCTTGCACTCGGGAAAAAGTGAGATTACTTTACAAATATTTAGAAATTAAAGTAACTATCTTTATGAGAACCGGTTTATATAAAGCATAATAAATAAAATGTAAAGCGATTAAGATATTCCTAGGTCGAGAAGCTGAATTTTTTGAAATAAAGAAATATTCCTTTCCGGCGATATTGCTTTTTAAGGCATCCGCATTTTTTCCAAGTGCACCCCCGCCCTTTTTGAGGCAGCCAACTGCGTAATCTTGGCGGGGCATAAATCTCGTGACTGTCATTTTTGTGTCTCCATTTTGGCGACCCAAACAATATTTGCAATGTTTTTATTTTATGAAAAAAGATACCCACTGCAAGAGAGAACCTTTCTTGTTTCGTTCCATTTTTTTGGTCGGAGGGACCTCTTGGAACGGTTTTTGCGGTTTTGCATATTAAATTCTTGTGCGGAGTTTCTTCAGTCTTTGGAGATTCTTCCCCCTCGTCCCCGTCTCCCGAGAACCCGCTGCTCATATGGCTCACAACATTTTTCTGCAGTGATTTTCGGGGCCGCCAACTTGGTCGGAATGCATAATTTCTTTTTAATGCCATTGGTCGGCGACTTGGGACTTGGGAGTTGGGACTTGAGACCTGAGACTGGACGGGCTTCCTCTCCAGAATCTGGTTCCTCTGTTCTGTTCGCCTCTCTTCTTTTTTTCGGCTTGGAAGGGGGAATGAAATTTTTAAATGTTTGCTGCCTTCGTAATCTTGAAGTATGAATTATTGCTTTAAGATTGGATTTTCAACACTGTTGTTGAGATTAAGATACGCGCCGAACAACACAACCAGGTCCAAGTAGAGCGACCCGAGAAGTCGGCATCCTCCTCTTTTCGACCGCCCCTCCCATACTCCCATATTCCCATATCCCTCTTAATAAGCCACGAAAATAATCTATAATTGGTATTTGCGCAGGTACGCGAGGATGCCGTCGTGGGCCATGTGGTCGGTTCCATCAGTCCCAGCGAACGTCCGGCGGATGTGGTGCGAAACAGTGTGGAGGAGTCCTTCGAGGACCTGAGGGTCACCTACACTCTGAATCCCCTTACCAAGGACTTGATTGAGGCCGCCTTCGACATTGATCGTCACTCGGGCAACCTCGTCGTGGCTCGTCTCTTGGACAGAGAAGTTCAGTCTGAATTCAGGTTGGAAATACGAGCTCTGGACACCACCGCCAGCAATAATCCTCAGAGCAGCGCCATCACGGTGAAAATCGAAGTGGCCGATGTCAACGATAATGCCCCCGAATGGCCCCAGGATCCCATTGATCTTCAGGTAATTAAACGAAATATATATATATCACTATTTTGGGTACCCCTGAAGCTAGGAATTTAAAGCCTGCTTGTACACCCCATCAATATGTTATGAAGTTAGGGAAACCTCGGGGTAGAAAGTTTCATTTCACAGTTAATTCTGTCTTTAACGATTTTAATCGCTGATCATAAAACTTGATACCGCAAGTTTTAATTCTTACATTTTATTGCATTTTCTATGCGTTTCGCAGGTGAGCGAGGCCACTCCCCTTGGCACAATAATCCACAACTTTACGGCCACGGATGCGGACACAGGAACCAATGGAGAGCTCCAGTATCGCCTGCTGCGGTATTTCCCCCAACTGAACGAAAGCCAGGAGCAGGCAATGCCTCTCTTTGGGCTGGATTCCTTGACAGGATCACTCAGCCTGCAGGCTCCCCTGGACTTCGAGGCTGTGCAGGAGTACCTACTGATTGTCCAGGCCCTGGACCAATCTTCGAATGTAACCGAAAGACTTCAGACTTCGGTGACGGTGAGACTGCGAGTTCTGGATGCCAACGATAATGCTCCGCAGTTTGTATCCCCAAACACTATTGGTGGCAAGGCAGCCAGTCTTTTCATAAGCGATGCCACCAGAATTGGCGAGATGGTGGCCCACATTGTGGCCGTGGATGCGGATTCGGGCGACAATGGACGCCTCACCTACGAAATCACAGGTGGCAATGGAGAGGGACGCTTCAGGATCAATCCCCAGACAGGGATCATTGAGTTGGTTAAGTCCTTGCCTCCGGCCGCCGAGGATGTGGAGAAGAGTGGACGGTTCAGCCTCGTCATCAGTGCCAAAGATAATGGGCAGCCGGAGTCCAAGAAAAGCTCTCTAAATCTTCAACTTATAGTGCAAGGCAGCCACAATAATCCACCGCGGTTTCTGCAGGCTGTTTATCATGCCTCGATTTTGGAAAACGTTCCCAGCGGAAGTTTCGTCCTGCAGGTCACTGCCAAATCCCTACACGGTGCCGAAAATGGTAAGGATATTTGAGAGATTTCCCTTCAATTATTTTGTAAAATATATTTGCCATGAATTTTTTTATAACCCCAACTCTACTTTCATCGCCCCCTTTTCCACAGCCAATCTAAGCTATGAAATTCCCGCTGGCGTGGCCAATGATCTGTTCCACGTGGACTGGCAGAGGGGCATCATCACCACGCGGGGCCAATTCGATCGAGAGTCGCAGGCCAGTTACGTCCTGCCTGTCTACGTAAGGGATGCCAACCGCCTGGCCACCTCGTCCTCTTCGGCAGTGAGGAAGCAACGCTCCTCGGACAGCAATGGAGAGGCTTCGATTGGTCAGCACTTTGACGTGGCCACTGTCTACATATCGATAGGAGACGTCAACGACAATTCCCCGGAATTCCGACCGGGATCTTGTTATGGTCTTTCTGTTCCGGAGAACAGTGAACTGGGTGTTATCCACACTGTGGTTGCCAGCGATCTGGATGAAGGTCCGAATGCGGATCTTATTTATAGCATTACGGGTAAGATAAAAGAAAATCCTATCTATGCAATTAGCTATTAGTCACCTTTTTCTTACCCAACAATATTCTTTGGGCAGAGGTATAAGCAATATTATATTAAGCTTCTGTTATTTTGAATAAATATTAATATCATTGTATTATTATATCCATCTTCCTAACAGGCGGCAATCTGGGCAACAAGTTCAGCATCGATGCCTGTTCCGGGGAGCTGAGTGTCCTTTCCTTGGACAGAGAGCAGCAATCTATGTACAGCCTGCAGATCCAGGCCTCGGATCGGGGGCAGCCCAAGAGTCGTCAGGGACACTGTAACATCACCGTTTTCGTTGAGGATAAGAACGACAATGCCCCAAGATTCAAGCTAAGCAAATACATCGCCAGTGTGCAGGAGGACGCACCACTGGGATCGAGTGTGGTGCAGATCAGTGCCGTGGATGCGGATTTGGGCGTGAACGCCAGACTCGTTTACTCCCTGGCCAACGAAACCCAATGGCAGTTCGCCATCGACAGTCAGAGTGGATTAATCACCACCGTTGGGTAAGTTTGAAGTCGGTGTACTTAGGGGATCTCCTTTAGTTCATTGCTTGGCTTGATCTTATCTGAAAGACCGATCTCGAGCAAGGACGCGACAAAAAAGCATTGCCATAATTTCCCCAACTAATGCGGCATGGAAATCGATGTATCCGAGGTATATCAGGGCATCCTACGCATCCAGCGACAATGTTGCGAATCCGTCTCCTGTCATCACCGCTCCCTCTCTCCTCCGGCTTTTGGCCACTTTTTGCCCCCATCTCCTCCTACAGACATTCCTATAAATAGCTTAAGGTGGAGCCGAAACTCGAAATGGAGTCCAACGTGAATCCTCAATGAGTCCCTGTCCTCATATGTGTGTTCTTGGATCCCTGACTGTGCACAGGGAGAAAATAGAGGGCCTACAACTGATAAATATAATACTAGCTGACTAAAAACCTATACTTTCTTATGCAAAGCCTTCGCTTAAAAACTGTTTAAAACTATTATTCGATTGAAAACATCTAAATTTGATATTTCTTATAGAGGTTTTTTCTCTCTGCATTTTCCTTGGGGCCTTCTTGGGCCCCCTCTGGTGCAAATTTATGCTTATTGACAATCAATGATGACAACAATTGCTTGTTCCGTCTGACATAGCTCTTGCTCAGTTCCGGCCAGAGAAGATCGGGGATCGGAGGATCTGGAGTCGGAGGGAGGTTGAGAATAAAGCAGGAATGGAGTTCCCGGGCAGGGGGCACTCGAAATGACAGTAGCGTCAGTGTTGCCATTTATACAAACGCGATCCGCTGTCATGTACCAATTTTTATCTTTCGCTGATTGTCGGCAAACAATAAAAACGAAATCCCCGCCACCGCCGAAAAAAAGAAATAAAGAAAAGACCAGAGTCGAGAATAAAGATCGGGGAGCTCCACATGGAGAGGTAATGGCACACAGAGCAGAATTGTAGAGCAGACAATCAGACGGACGGAGAGACAATTCGTGACGTTGTTGTTAGTCTTGGACTTGCACTTGGACTTGCAATCGGTATTGGAGCTCCGAGCTCCGAGCTCGGAACTTGGTACCTGGATTGGACTCAAACTTGCCTTCATGGTCCGGACGACAGGGAAACAAAACAGGGGAAAAGACAAAAATGCGCCTGCCGCTTGTTTAGGCCGATGTAGCTAGTTTTCATTTTTTTCTCATTCCTGGCCTTAGCTGACTGACTGGCGATGGACAAGCGAGCAGAGTCAAGAGCTTAGGGCTACCACTACACTAAGAAAAATGACTTATATGTAAGGACTCCTAAAATTTAAAGATATTAGAAAACATTTTAGGAAACTTACCTCTGAAACCTTGAAAACAGCCAACATTCAATTATATATTAAGCTTTTGAAAAATATTTTAAGAAATTAATACTGATAATATAGGTTGGCTACCTTTTATGTCTTTCGAAGTAATGAAGTAACCTTAAACTATTATCTTCAAGCTATTACTCAACCTAAGTTCCTTAAATCAGTAATCTCTCAATTATATTAAACCAAAAATTTTGCAGTGCAAGATCAGTCTAGGCCCAATCCCCGACTTGGCTTGTTCGCCGTCGCCTGTCCCTCATTTCCAACCCTTTCCCCGATCCCTTCTTCCCCAACCACAAATCCCAAGTCCGAGTCTGATGATCAAAAACAACAACAACCTCGACTGATGACTGACCCTTGAAAGCATTTCTGCTGTTGTTTCACATTCAGCCTAAACAAAAAAGGGGAGGTGGATGTAGAGCCGAAGAGCTGAGAGCTCTGGGATCTGGACAAGCCAACTCGCTGTTCCTTCACTTCAGTTTGACTGATTCAATTCATAAAATGGCCCTCTGCCCGGGATGAGCTTGTAATTTGCTAAATTCGTTTTATTGGCCAACATGCAAGCGCGGAATGGAATGGAATGGCGGCGACTGCCGACTGCAACTGCGAAGGATTGTAATCATTTAGGTTTATTATTTGTGGCAGCAAACATGTTCCAGGGGAGCTCTGTAGCTCTAGAGAGCCGCGTGATAGCGATAGGCAGGCCGTCCCGTCCCGACTGCCGGGATTAGTTTTCTGTCCAAGAGACGAGTCAACTGAGGCCGCAGATCAAGCCAACTCAACTCAACTCAAGCCAGGCGAATGCTAATGCGAGTGTGCATCTCCAGTGGGAAGACCACAAACAAATGACTTAATTACCACTCATCCCCCAACGTAAAGCACTGGGGGAAAACAGGACATAGATTTAATTAAAGTTGAGATTACATAATTGAAACACAAATCAGAAGAGTCTTAAATGCATACAATAGCTTTTTTTAAAGGTAGCAGACCTAGATTACAAGTTGTATGCCGTACTAGAACTGGTTGGGAATTATAGCTTTAGAGGTATCAACAGTGTTGATTCCAAGTATCAGAAATTTTTTTCACAAATCAAGTGACATTAAGCTTTAGAAAAGTTAATGGCAATATTAAAGTATATGCATCAGATCAGATCTATATGTAGGTACCAGAACAGGAATTATAGCTTTCTATTGGTACATATATCAAATTAGAATTGTTGATATATTAATCAATTAGCAAAGCATAAGTAATAAGCATAAAATAATTTCATCGCCAACCAAGATATATTTCTTTCCATGTACGCCACCTTGTCAGATCTCTTCCCTTTCTTCCTGCCTAGATCCATTGCGAATCATTTCGTGTGGCTAATTGTCGGTGGGATTACGATTATATATTGTATGCCAGGGAGCAGGGGCTCCCAGAGATACCTAATTAGTGTCGCAAGCGGCGCCCATCGCCGACTGATCGTGTTCAGGCCATTAATTGAATCGTTTCCCCTTTGCCTCTCTCCCCGTTTCCATTGCAGAAAACTGGATCGCGAGCTGCAGGCGAGCTACAGCTTCATGGTTTTGGCCACGGACGGAGGACGTTATGAAGTGAGACAGGCTTCGGTTCCGGTGCAGATCAACGTGCTGGATGTTAATGACAACAGACCCGTATTCGAGCGATATCCCTATATAGGGCAGGTCCCCGCCCTCATTCAGCCTGGTCAAACCTTGCTGAAGGTTCAGGCCCACGATGCCGATTTGGGTGCGAATGGAGAGGTTATTTATTCGCTCAAGGCGGAAAATTCGGCAGTGAGTGGAAAGTTCCGAATAAATCCCAGCACGGGTGCCCTGAGTGCCTCACAGAGTTTGGCCAGTGAGTCTGGGAAGCTTTTGCAGCTGGAGGTTATTGCCAGGGATAAGGGAAATCCCCCTCAATCCAGTGTGGGCCTCATTGAGCTCCTAATAGGAGAAGCCCCTCAAGGAATGCCAGTTCTCCGTTTCCAAAATGAAACCTATAGAGTAAAGATCAAGGAGAATTCTCCGTCGGGCACAAAGCTTCTCCAGGTTGTGGCCCTCCGAAGCGATGGTCGAAGGCAAAAGGTGCAATTCTCCTTCGGAGCTGGGAATGAAGACGGTATATTGTCTTTAGACTCTCTATCAGGCGAAATAAGGGTAAATAAACCCCATCTACTTGACTTCGATCGCTTTGCCACCCCCTCAATGTCAGCCCTAAATCGTGGCAGAGCTTTGCACTATGAGGAGGAAATGGAGGAATCCTCAGAGGAGGATACAAACAATACAACCCGATCCCAAAGGGCCTTGACATCCTCGTCCTTCGCCCTGACCAACAGTGAACCCAATGAGATTCATGTAGTGATAGTTGCCCGCAGCACTGATGCTCCATTCCTGGCCACCTACGCAGAATTGGTAATCGAACTGGAAGATGAGAACGACAACAGCCCCAAGTTTTCGCAAAAGCAATTTGTGGCCACCGTTTTGGAGGGAAATAGCAAGGGTACCTTTGTGGCCCAAGTCCAAGCCTTCGATTCGGATGCGGGTTCCAACGCTCGGCTACGATATCATATCGTTGATGGCAACCACGACAACGCGTTCGTCATTGAGCCCGCCTTCAGTGGCATAGTGAAGACCAATATTGTGCTGGATCGGGAGATTCGCGATATATACAAGCTCAAGATCATCGCCACGGATGAGGGAGTGCCCCAGATGACGGGCACTGCGACGATAAGGGTGCAGATCGTAGATGTGAATGATAACCAGCCCACTTTTCCACCGAACAATCTCATCACTGTCAGTGAAGGTAAGTGATGATCCAAAGTTATTACAGATAAGACTTTTTTAACTGACTTAACATTATATATAATTCCCATAAACAGTCCTTCTTCTAGTTTTCCTCGTTTAATATTTGTTCTTCCCCTCTTTTTTTTGCTTTTTCAGCCACTGAACTTGGAGCCGTAATTACCTCGATTTCAGCCAACGATGTGGACACTTATCCCGCTCTGACATATCGCCTTGGTAGTGAATCCAGCTTGGAAATAGAAAACCTTTCCATCTTCGCCTTGGATCGATATAGTGGAAAGCTCGTCCTGAAGCGTCGCTTGGACTATGAACTACAGCAGGAGTACGAACTCGAGGTGATTGCTTCGGATGCAGCCCACGAAGCTCGAACTATCCTGACAGTAAGGGTAAATGATGAAAATGATAATGCCCCGATATTCCTGGCCCAACAGCCTCCGGCTTACTTTGCCATTCTGCCAGCTGTAAGTGAGATTGGTGAGAGTCTTTCCATGGACTTGGAGCTCCTAACCGTAAACGCCACTGACGCCGATTCGGAGGGCAATAACTCAAAGGTTACTTACGTTATTGAACCAGCCCTGGGAGGCTTTTCGGTACACCCATCAAGTGGTGTTGTGTCCGTTAATATGAGTAGCTTACAGCCTGCAGTTTCGCCCAGCGGAGATTACTTCGTAGGAATTATAGCCAAGGATTCGGGAAAACCCTCGATGAAGAGTTCTACTCTCTTGAGAGTTCAGGCTAGTGACAATGGCTCAGGGCGATCGCAGTTCCAGCAGAACCAATATAGGGCACATATAAGCGAGGCAGCTCCCTTGGGTTCCGTAGTTCTCCAGCTGGGTCAAGATGTTCTCGATCAATCATTTGTCATTGCCTCTGGAAATGAAGAATCCACCTTTGAGTTGATGCAGTCCAAAGCAATTGTTTTGGTCAAGCCCCTGGATAGGGAACGCAATGATCTGTACAAACTCAGATTGGTTTTGAGCCATCCCCATGGATCTGTTCCTTTTGCCAGCTCAAATTCTTCGTCTGGAATAACAGTGATCATCACCATCCTGGATGCTAACGATAACTTCCCTATATTCGATCGAAGTGCCAAATACGAGGCTGAGATCAGCGAACTTGCTCCTCTGCGATACTCCATAGCGCAGTTGCAGGCCATCGATGCAGATCAGGAGAACACCCCGAACTCGGAAGTGGTTTACGACATAACCTCTGGTAATGATGAGCATATGTTCACGATAGACTTGGTGACTGGTGTACTCTTTGTGAACAATCGATTGGATTACGATTCGGGGGCCAAGAGTTATGAGCTGATTATTCGAGCCTGCGATAGCCATCATCCGAGACCTCTTTGCAGTCTGCAACCCTTCCGATTGGAACTCCACGATGAGAATGATAATGAGCCCAAGTTCCCGCTGTCCGAATATGTTCACTTCCTGGCTGAAAACGAGCCCGTCGGCAGCTCCATATTCCGTGCCCATGCCAGTGACCTGGACAAGGGACCCTTTGGCCAACTGAACTACAGCATTGCTCCTGCTCCCAGCGACGAGAGCTCGTGGAAGATGTTCAGAGTGGATGCGGAAAGTGGTCTAGTCACCTCCGCCTTCGTCTTCGACTACGAGCAAAGGCAGCGTTATGACCTGGAGCTCCAAGCCTCCGACATGGGCGGCAAGAAGGCGAGAGTGGCTGTGCGAGTGGAGATCGAGTCCAAGGATGAATTTACCCCACAGTTTACCGAACGCACCTACAGGTTCGTGCTTCCAGCGGCAGTGGCTCTGCCCCAGGGCTTCGTGGTGGGTCAAGTGACGGCCACTGATGGAGACAGTGGTCCAGATGGCAGAGTCGTCTACCAGCTGAGTGCCCCTCACACGCACTTCAAGGTCAACCGCAGCAGTGGTGCTGTTCTGATCAAGAGGAAACTGAAACTAGATGGCGACGGCGATGGCAATCTTTATATGGATGGTCGGGATATCAGCCTGGTTATATCGGCATCCTCGGGACGTCACAACTCTTTGTCCAGCATGGCCGTTGTGGAGATTGCCCTAGATCCTTTGGCACATCCTGGCACAAATCTCGCCAGTGGTGGTGGTTCTTCAGGTGGCTCCATGGGTGATTGGGCCATTGGTCTACTGGTGGCTTTTCTCCTAGTCCTCTGCGCTGCCGCCGGAATCTTTCTTTTTATCCACATGAGAAGCAAGAAACCGAGGAATGTGGTCAAGCCTCATCTCAGCTCAGAGACTGTGGGAGTGGGCAGTTCCAATAGCTATGTGGACCCCAGTGCCTTCGATACGATCCCCATAAGAGGAGGCATCACTGGTGGCACGGCTGGAGCGGCTTCTGGTCAATTCGCGCCTCCAAAGTACGATGAGATTCCTCCGTTTGGACCACATGCTGGCAGCTCGGGGGCAGCTACCACCTCCGAGTTGTCTGGCTCTGAGCAATCCGGTTCCAGTGGCCGGGGATCGGCGGAGGATGATGGGGAAGATGAGGAGATTCGCATGATCAACGAGGGACCACTGCATCACCGCAACGGAGGAGCTGGGGCTGGTAGTGATGATGGCCGAATCTCGGATATATCGGTTCAGAACACACAGGAGTACTTGGCTCGCCTGGGTATTGTAGACCATGATCCCAGTGGCGCCGGTGGTGGAGCGTCCAGCATGGCCGGATCCAGTCACCCGATGCACATGTTCCACGACGATGATGCCACTGCCAGGTCTGATATAACCAACCTCATATATGCCAAGCTCAATGATGTGACAGGAGCGGGTTCGGACAGAGGAAGCAGTGTGGATGACGCGGGAACTACGGCGGGCTCCATAGGAACCATCGGAACGGCCATCACACATGGTCATGGTGTGATGAGCAGCTACGGAGAGGTTCCTGTTCCGGTGCCCGTTGTCGTGGGCGGAAGTAATGTGGGTGGTTCCCTGAGCTCTATAGTTCACAGTGAGGAGGAATTGACGGGCAGCTACAACTGGGATTACCTACTGGACTGGGGACCGCAGTACCAGCCACTGGCGCATGTGTTTTCCGAAATAGCGAGACTGAAAGATGACACCATATCGGAGCACAGTGGGAGTGGAGCTTCCTCATCCGCCAAGAGCAAGCACTCCTCATCCCATTCCTCGGCGGGAGCAGGAAGCGTGGTGCTGAAGCCACCACCCTCGGCACCACCCACCCACATTCCACCCCCCCTGCTCACCAATGTGGCGCCGAGGGCCATCAACCTACCGATGCGGCTGCCACCCCATTTGAGCCTGGCCCCCGCCCACTTGCCACGATCGCCCATTGGCCACGAGGCCAGTGGCAGTTTCAGCACCTCATCAGCGATGTCACCCTCATTTTCGCCATCTCTATCGCCCCTGGCCACGAGATCACCATCCATTTCTCCCCTGGGGGCGGGGCCACCCACGCACCTGCCTCACGTCTCATTGCCACGTCACGGCCACGCCCCCCAGCCCAGTCAGAGGGGAAATGTGGGAACACGGATGTAGAGCAGAGTATTGGAGCTGTACATGCACATAGTATTACTTGCACCACCCGCACACGAACACACATCGAAACACTCACACCCATTTTTAATTTGCTGTATATATAACATACATATCTTAAGTTAGGATTGCTTTGCAAATGTGCCCAGGTGAACCGATACCAGTTAGAGTAGAACCCCTTGAGAGACCATTAAATGCTAATGGTCCTTCAGGCCGGATACTGGATAGCACTACAAAATTCGAATTCATTTGGGCAAGGACGCACTGCAATCGCAGTAACGACAACAAAGCCAACAAAGACTCTCTGAAACTCACTTGCTTGCACACAAAGCCAAAAAGCGAGGAGCAGCAGGAGCCGGAACAGCCATAAGTTGTAAGCATTTAGAGCCTAGACTAGCAACCGAACTCGAACCGAATTCGCTCGAATCCGTATCTGTATCCGTAGTTTAAGTATCCCATATAAGTATCTGTAACTGTAGCTGTAGCGTAGGACTAACTAATCCTAAACAAGTTTTATGGGAGCAACCCAAGTGCACTTAAGCAGCCGGCAATCCCTGTTTTAAGGGGGATCAGATCAGGCTGCGATTCACATTTCCATTCCAATCCATTCCACGCGTGAGAAGAGGGGGGAAAATTGTAAAAAGTTGTTTTTAGTAATCATCGGGGAGAAAGAAAAGAAGCCCTTGTATAAAACCGAAATAAAATGGGAACGTACCAACGAATAAAATCGAAGGCGAGGAGTAATCGAAGTACGAAACGCAGGAGGAATCTTTTTAAGTATAGTCTAGTTACCAGTTATTATATAGATGTACATGCCTAGCTATAGACCGTAGTATACGTTTGTTCACTTGTGTGTGATGCTACTTGTGTAATTTCTTACGTTCTAGCAAAAAGCTGTAAAAAATGTTCACCAGTCTAAGAATCCTCTAGTTGCTAAGCCCTTAGTTTGTAATAGCTAAACGAAAGCAAGAGAATAAATATTTAAAAACTAAAATAAATCGAAATGATAAAGTAAAATATGCCCTGGAATTTGTGATTAATTTGCTGTTGGAAAAAAAGGGGAGTGGAGACCCCACGTGGGTACGATGAGATGTTGGAGTACCGGTCAATTTTTCTCGCTTTGGGAGTTTAAGAAGTAGGGAAAGGAAAAGTGCCCGACACTCCCACATATGAGCGATTAAAGGAGAAGTTACTACACAGAGAACAAAGAATATTAATATTTCATTTTTATAGAAAGATTTCAACATATCTTATTATTAAATACTTACAAGGCTGAAACCTCCGTGTAGTAGGTGGCAATGTTTCGGTGAACTCTTGAACCGCACATCACACACACGAGTGGGAGATCTGGACTCCTGGATCCGATACATCCAGACACTCTGCAGACATCCCCCAGCTTCATCTGAAAATCAGCAACCACAACAAGCCACAACGACCGAGAACCGACATCCACTTTGTCTTCATTTCAAAGACGTTGCATGAACTCATTTATTTGTTGCTGATTTCTGGCCTGCACCACACCTCCGCCTTGGATCATCACCCCGCCTACCCGTCGAGCGCCCTTGCCTGTCGTCATTATCATTATTTGCCCCAGTCCCCAAGTCCCGAGTTCCAACCCAAGTCTGAATCTCAGTCTCGGGGCTCGATTCTGGGGTCCAGTTGAGTTATTTCCATTTGCCAGTCTTCGACTCGCGTTCGTATCAATTGCAGCAGATCAACAATGCTGAGCTGGAACTGCTGAAATTTGTATTTCGATTTTTTCTTACCTTTTCGGAAAAGTGGGTGTATTTGTTTTGGTATGAAATGCAAAGTCCTTTTTTCCCCATTTAATTCTCATGGTTCTATATTTTCATTTAAATAACCCAAAAGAAAGTTAAAAAACTTTTGCGCATTTGTTTTTATATTTCGTTTTTGTGGGGTATTTACATCTTCGATCCACCAGATAGTTCCCTTTTTCGGTCACATTTAGCAGGAACGCAAGTACAGCGCTATCCTTAGTCGGAAGGAGGGCATCTAAACGCTCGTGGTTATTATTAGTAGCAGTCAATTCATATTACAGCGAATACAAATAACGACGAAGCCACCTGGATGTGGATACGCCAAGAATGGAGGCTAAGATATAACCAGCAATACGAAGACGACGACGATGATGATGATGATTATGATTATGGGTTGTTGGAGCTGCCTAGGTATTCATTTGGGCTACGCATTTTTTGGGGTGTGTACACACCAGACAACAACAAGGATGGAAAGTGAAAAGCCTTAATTTGTTATGGGCCCCAGCCGGAAAAGGTAAAAAGCTCAGGTTAAGCCCTGAATGCACTTAGAAAAAAATTGATTTTGTCTGACTGGCCTGACGAAAAATTTTAAAGCGAATTTTTCAGGCTCGTATCTTAATGTACTTTTTATTAAACTTTCTTGTGAATGTAAAATGTATATACTTAAATTTATATGTGCATTAAAAAATTTTTCTTTGTGTAAATTGAGTTGAGCTGTGGCCCTGGCTTGGTTTATTTTTAAAGCCATTTAAGTGGCTCGCCAAGTATGCGCACGTAGATCGAACCTTGGCATTGTTCTAGGGCCGGGCATTTTTCACTTGGCCTGTCAAATCGGGACTTCGACAGCTCCGCCACCAAAGACCACTGCCCTGCCCACTTTCAGAGGGCACCACCAGGTGGTGGTGCAAGTGGTGCTGGTGGTGCTAGCTGAGCCCGTAATGCTGGATTCTCCTCTGATTGCAAAATAAGTGATTTGCGGAATGCGTGTTAAGGCTCAATTCAGTTGTAGATCTCCCCAGTTCCTCTCATCTTCTTCCCCCCGCGGTCTTATGTTTTTATAATTTGTCAATACATCAAGCTCACAATAAAGTGATTACTGTACGGCGAAACGCAGAGGAGAGGATCTAATCCCTCATACGAAATTCAAAATGAAATACAATAATAATTTTATTCCAGCTCGAATGGCCGCACTGATGAGCAAATTAAAGCTGCAGCAGCGAGAGAAAAGGAGAATCGCATCCACACAGAGACCATCAAGTTGAGCCTTTCCTCAGGTCTGCAGATTCTCCTTCTTTTCCGCTTGCAGATTTACAGATTTCTTCCAGAGGCGCGCTTCTGCGGCTTAATAACAATTCCATTAGCGGCTAATGTCTTCATTGCAAGTGTCAGTTTTGGCAGGGCAGGGGCGTCGAGCCAAGGGGGTGACGCTAAACTGACTGGCTGGGCACTGCCCAAGTTGCCATCCCCAATCCAATCCGTTGGACTTCAGGTCCGTCATCGGTGTTAAACTCAAAGACTGGCCAAAAGCACACAGGGAAAAACTATATATTTAAAAGTATCCTTATAAACCGCAAGAATCGAGGCATTGCCTAAACCATTAAAGCCACTGCCTTTAAGTTTTGACCAGATATTTTTACTGTAACTAATGTATATGCTGAGAACTGATCTTTCCCTAGCACGCCTTTTCCTGTTCTCCCTATATACAATGCCTATAGTTTCAGCAATTTTTCCAAGTGCAGAATTATGGCTGCCAGAGCCTGCAACCGCCCAAATCACATCCTCGTCTTGCAACCACCACTCCGATCCCGATCCCATCCTTGCCATCTTTCCAGACTGCTTCTGCCTCTCATCTCGCATGTCAGTTTAACACTTTTGAATCCTTTGAAGTCCCAGCCCGACTGCGTTTTATTGTCCAAAGTTATGGCAATGGCAATGGCTGCACTAATAAGCTCGTTCCCAGTCTTATTCCCTTCCTTTTTCATTCCGAAAAGCCATTCCCATTGCCATTGCCATTCCGATTACGATTGCAGTCCCGGATCATTGGCATTAGCATTCGCAAGTGGCCAACAAATGCGAAAATAATTGCCGCCACGAAATAAGTGCGAGAAGGGTTAGAGGGGAATGGAAGCCAATTGCCGGCCATCGCTAATTGCTGGCTTGATTGGAAATGATCCGGGGGTAAGGAAGAGGGGTTCCTCCAAAGAGAACAATCACAATAAACAGACTTTTACGAACGGAGGAGGAAACCTCCTGCGGTCTTTTTCCCCTCCCGATTTCCAGCTGGCCATTTCCGTTTCCGTTTGATGTGGGAGGAGCTGCTGCAGGAGACTAAAAGACCCTGAATGAGAGATCACAGAGATCGCAGTTGAGCTGCATCAAAGGTTAGATTGCCGACAGACCCAAAAAAATACGAGACGCCAAATGTAATTCGATACGTTTGAGGACTGCAATGGCGCCGACACAAAAAGCCAAAAAAGAAAACAAGCATGAACCCACCAAAGAAGAGGCCACCGTCCGTCCAAATCGCAGCCAAAAAGCTTGTATTTCCTCGCTGATCCACAGAGTCCAGGATCCAGAATCCAGCATCCAGAATCCATTAGAGACTGACAAGCAAACGCCGCATAATGGAACAAGCGCATTCGCGGCCATAATGGCAATAGAATCATCCGCCAAGCCGAACAACCAGCCACCATAAGGCCATCCATCTATCCATCCACTCGGAGAACCCAATCCAATCCCAATACTGCAACAAAGGTAGCCATTAAAATATAATAATAGTTGTTCTTTTTCAGCTGCTTTTGACGGCTGCACTGCTAGCAAATACTATACTAGAACAGGTATTTGAAAATTAATAGTTAGTCACTGTGGAAGGTAGATCACCTAGTGTCGAATCGTATATAGACTAAAAGAGGGAAGTCCGATGTAAAAAATAATGGTAAACAAATAATTCTATCGTCAAATTTAAATAGGGCTTAATATTTGTTAAACTTTGTTTATCCACGCTTATATCATTTGGATACGAAATATATCTGAAGTATTATTACAAGTATGACTACCCAAAATTTCTTTCCGTGCTCTTAGCAGGAACAAAAGGAGAAGCATCTGCTACTGTGGCCAAACAATTTGGACACACACCGACGAAGCGATGATAGAATCTCATAATGCAACTTCGGATCTGGGGATCTGTGGGCTTGGGGATCGGGGGATCGAGGGCCTTTGAAAGGGGGAGGTGGCAGGCTGCTGGCGAACGTCAAAGCCAAACAAGAACAATCTATCCAAATGTCCATCTATTGAGCAGATAAAGCCGCATCCATCTCATCCGCATCCGCGTCTGCCGCTTTTCCTCACCCTTTCTCCGATTTTCCTGCTTTTCCAGCGCTTCTCTTTCTCTGGAGATTTGTGTGAGCTTACACTTTGCGCCAACTACAAACGGCGGCTGATGAAGATTAGCCCGTCTCCTGTCTGCTGGCCCCTGGAAAATCGCCGCACCACCACCCCCAGCACCACTGTCGAAGCCGTGACATTGATGTGCCACCAACAGCAGCAGCAGCAACATTGCAGCAGCAACATTGCTGCAGTAACCGCAACAGCAACAGCAACATTGCAACAAGCGAAGCCATTTTTGCTGCCATTGTTTTGTCGCTTGCATCTGGATTTTTGGCTTGGAATCTGGGTATCCATGGTTTTGGTTTCGTTTTTGGATTTCAATTGCCGGCTGGTGTCCTTTTAGCATCAAGAGAGATTTGCATTTTATCGCATTTCGGCAGCGAATCGCCAGCGGATGTCGTCTGCCTCGTTTGTTGTCTCTCTTAAAGTTTTGCTGACATCCGAAGACAGTTCCTCAAGCTGCCACCGATTTCCCGATTTCTCAGGGGGTCATCACAGAGGAGGGGGTGAGCTCACTCAGTGGGCTTCATTTTCGGCCAAGCGATTGTCAGTTAATTGAAATATTCGTGCCGTCGTCAATGTCACTTCCAAGTCGCGATTCTGGGGATCTCAAAATCTCATCACAGTGGAAAAAAATATGGTTTTTGAATATTTGAAATAGCCCGAGCAAATATTTGATGTAAGCCAAAAACTTCAAACAGTACAGCATTAAAGAAAAATAAAAATGGTAGGCCCGATCCCAAAACACCACGAGCTAATGAACTCAAAGTGATCATGCTCTTATTTTAAGGTACTACAAATAGGCGTTATGCTTTTTTTCCCGACCTCCCGTTTGATTTACCCATCGATAAATATTTTCAATGACTTAAAGAAAATTCGATTTAAGCCAAAATATTCCTAAGATCGGCCTTTATGTTTCCATTTCATATTTTTCTCACTGTGCAGAGTCTGCTGATCTCCAGGACTTTTGGCCGTGATCTCTCATTGTGTGGACTCATTAAAGATTCGCTTAGGCATCACAATCGAGCCGAGCTCACAATCAAATGTGTTAATGTGCCAAAATCAAAAGGGGCAGCGCAGATTGGTCAGCTTGGACAACTGTTGCAGCAAATGTGTCCAATGTTGCTGGTGTGTTGCAGCAACTGTTGCTGCTGCTGCTGCTGCTGGTGTGTTGCTGCTGCTGCGGGCAAAGGAAAGGAGAGGCAAACAAGTAGCCCAAGGAGCGCTACCCGCTGTGCCACAAAGTTAAGCAGAATCAATTTATAAATCAGCGCGCTGGCGGCTTTAAAGGTCAGCGATAACAACGGCAACAGCCTGCCGAGGGGATTGGCCGCAGCAGCTTCTTGTCCCGCGATGAGCAATTTATTGTGTCAAACTCAATTATACTCGTGTGATATTTTTGTTGCCCACCAAAAACGAAAAGCAGCCCAAACGAAACGAGAAGAAAAGAAATGAAACCAACAGAAATGCCCCAAAACACAGGCGGCACACATGGATTCAGGCAGGCCCATCCACATCACATATATACCTATATATATTTTTAAGAAGGAGCAACCCAAATTCCCGAAATGCTGCAACTTTGGCCCGAGAGAAGCCACAAACAGAAATGCAGTGGAGAATCAGAAACCGAAACAGAAACAGAGGCCCCAAATGAAGGAGGAAAAGTTCAAGATAAATGAGCAGAATTGGTTTGGCGAAAGGCGCAATTCAACTGCCAAAAAAATATATATATATCCAGAAAAGAAGGGGAAGCACCACCAGCAGCACAAATAACAAAAACCTCCAAAAAGTGTGTTATGTGTAAACGAACTAAAAATTCCCTATAGCTATAGCAACAACATAAGCTAATGAAGGTAGAATTGAATGATTCAAAAAGTGGCTAAACTTTACTTTGAAGTAACTTACTTTGGTATAGGTAAGTATTTGAGGTTATTTGGTATCTTCGGTTCTGAGCAATAATAACCAATAATGTGGAAGGATATTTAGCCATCATGAAATTTACATGAAATAAGTGTGGCCATTTTATATTCTTCGTGGAATCGAACTTAGTGTGACCTTGCTTACATTATTCTGGTATAGCAAATAGGCGTTAGGCTTATTCGTCCAACTTGTTTTGCGATTCCAAAGTAGTAACAAAACAGAAGTCAACCGTGGTGACAAAAAACTGCAGGAAATACAGCACAAGCAAGTACCTTAGTGCACTCACTTGCCCTTCCTTATCCATAAAGTAGTGCCAACACTCACTGACTTTGCTGACTGTATTTTTTTATTTTCCTTTTTTTACTGGGCAGGCAAGAATTTCACGTTGACACTTTTAAGTGGACATCAAGCAGTTTGCGCATATTTCCCCCTACCAAAGAGCAGCTGCAGCAGTTGAAACTGGGCAACATTTGGCTCGGGTTTGGGTTTGAGTTCGGGTTCGGAGTTCTGGTTGGGCTTTTTTTCGGAAATTCACAGTTGAAACTGCAGCTCAGAGAGATTGCAAGACTTTTTGGAGGCGAGGGGCGCGAGTTATGCGATCCTTGGACTCTTAACGATTCGCTTTTGTCGATGAAGCCTCTCTTTCTGCACTTCTCTCTCTATATATCGTCGTCTTTTTTTGGCAGCTCTCCCTTGCGAGGTCAGAAATTCAGTTAATTTAGCGAGAAATGTACAAAAGTTGTCAGCGTTCGCCGGCTCGCATTTTGAGGCCAGAGGTCGAGTCTTCAGGCGGGGACTCTTTCAATAGAAAGCAAATATGCGAAACAGTTGCATCAAAGGCACAATTAGGCTATGTGAGATTGGTGATTTTGCGAGCTTTTTGGGGGCAGAGGGGCCTGGGAACAGACCCATCAAAGTGGATAAGCCGCCGCTGCTCGTAAATCTTCGACACATAAACAAAATCCATCCAATCCAAAGAATTTTTATTGCTTATTATTGCGAGTCTTTCTTTGCCTTGCATTTCGCAGAACCAACAATAACACAAATGCACAAAAGTATCGAGTTTCATTTCCTGTGTCCCTATAGAAAGCTGCCAGGCACAGGGAGAAAATGCCGTATACATAACTTAGTAAAAGTTATATCTATAGATAAACTAATCGTTATATAAAAAAAGTAAAGTTTTCAGAAACATTTTAAGATAGCTTAAACTCGTTTTCAGTGTGACCAGATGTTTTCTTTGCAGCATCAATTAGATGATTACTAAAGCATGACCATGCTTTCGACTGTTTGGTATTTGAAACAATATAAGTGCAAACAGAAAATTATTTTCAAAAAGCAATAAAAACATTTTTCTCTGTGTGCAGCCTTACTGCCGATTTTCGTCCACTTGTCATTACCGATCCGAACACAATGGCGAGCTCATCCTGCTGCTCCAACTGCTCCTTGAAATCAGATCCTTGCCGCACAATCAGCGCACACAAATCGTAACGATTTCTCATTTTAATCAATTAAAAAGTCAACGATACCGATCCCAATGCCGAATTCGATGCTAACTGTAAACCGCTGACACTTGCCGAAAATATTCCAAATGTCTCGGACTCGGAGCCTCGAAATCGGAGTTGCAGTTTGGAGTTAAAATCGGACCCTTGCAGTTTGTTTGATTAATGAGGTGAAATGTTGTGAAATATTGTCGGAGGCTTTGGCTTGGAAACCGGGAAGGGGAAAGAGGAGGCAGCGACAAATCAAATGGAAATCAATACCTACATGAAACATATCGCCTCTCGACCCGCGCCTACCTGGTTTTTAAATAAATGAGCCCGAGGAGACGCCCCCAATCGCTGGCCCCTCTTGGATCTTTTGGCCATCCCTTATAAGGACAGACAACTGTTTGGAGTTGTCAAAAATACCAAGCCACGAAATAAAGAATTGCAAAACTCCCAAAAAACACAGCAGACACCGAGTCTTGTGGCCCAGGGACAGAACAAACAATCCGGCAAGTGTGAACATGTAAGTGTCAGAGCCTCAATTCGAGTCATTCGAGCTGAAAGCAGCCGGATCGCAGATCGAAGATCGTGCAGGTGTTCCCGAGGTAATGGCTATAATAGCTGTAGCACTGGCTTTTTGTCCAATTTCTGTGAAAAGCGTGAAAAACGTAATTCGAGTGAAACTAAATCAATAAGCACGCGGCGTATACTTAATCAAGACATAAAAAATCATCAACTTCAGCCAAAATGAAACAGCAAAAACTGGAAAACTAAACACGAAAAAAGAAAACTTTAAATACTCTACAAAACTTTAAACAAGAAAACTCCTAAAAGAAAAATACTACTGTTATTATACTTCCAAATACAAGTTTTTTTTAGTGTGACCAGGATCAACCATTTTGGCATAAATTAGTCAATTTATTAGGTATGGCCTTGCCTCACTTTTATTGGTATTACTTATTATTATTTAAATGCACAAGCTTTTTGTAATCACCAAAACACTCTTTATAAGTGGACAACCAAAAGATATTTTCGAATCGATCGATCTGCCCCCAAAGCTAATCTCCCAACGTGGCGAGCTCAATCGCAAATCGAATGATCACCATGATTAGAGCCACTCGCTGATGGAGATCAAAGTGGAGATCTCAATGGCAGCCATGGGAAATTATTCAAGCCGTCTTTGCTAATCACCTGGAGGCTCCTAGGCCATTCGATAGTTGGGACAGCGGCGAAAGCCAAGAAACGCCCAGTGGCCAAAGGTGGGTTAAGGCAATGGGAATTTAAAAAGCGACAATCGCCCAAATTAGAGGGGATCGTAAAATGGCCCGAAGCAGACATCGAATTCTTCGCACCTTTACGCAATCATCAAGGTATATTCCGAAATGGCATTTGTGTTGCGGAAAATCGGTAGGCTGTCGACCCAGTTAAATATGGAACAGACTGCCGATCAGCTCTTTAACTCTCAGCCTGGGTTCACATCGTTTTGTGACCGCATTAAATTCTAATAATTCGCTATTATGACATGATAGTCACGTATTAGGCAAAACAGCAACCGAGTAACCGCATAACCAATAACCAACAACTCAGGCCCCACGACAAACTGCATTCAGAATTATGAGGCGACCGGCAACCGGTTGGACGACCAACCTCAGACTGGGCCACCGAAAATGGGAGGAGAATCTCGAGGGGCAGGCGAAATTAATGCGCAAATGCCAAAATATTTGAGACAGCCAAAAATTTGCATTCGCATGGAGTATGGAAAATATTGAAGCAAAAGCGAATAATAAGCTGGGTATGTAAAATAGTGTTTTCCAACTACCAGCTACCCCTTAGCTACACAGATAAAAAAGTCAATATAGATTGATTTCATATTCACATTTACCTTTCAATGTTGCAAGCTTGTTATTTGAAAACGCATTTTTCAATAATGTTTACGTAATAATAAAAATTTAAAGTTCTTAAACTTTCCTCAAATTTTATTAGTATTGTACCTTTTTTAAGTAAAACTATATTTTTGTGCAGTATACCCTTGATAACTACTGGGTGTAACAGAAACAAACAATTTACATAACAAAAGGCGAATATTTTGTCGCCTGCAGGCGAGTTCCAGTTCCAGTTTAAGATCTGGCTCCAGGCTCACTTTTGGTTTCAATTTTGGTCTTTTTTTGTGTAGCTATTTGGAGCGTTGACACATTTTCACATGCCCACACACATCGCAGATTGTTCTAATAACTGGGGAAAAATCTGCATAGGAATCGGAGCTGGAACCAATACTCAAAACTCCAAGGGGCAAAATGAAAAGCTTGCTCTGATCGATTTGTGAGCGGCGGCGGTGGCGAGCTGCTTAATTTGGCTTATGTTTCATATTTGCCCTGGGGCAGAATCGTTTAGTGCTCGGCCCGTTGATTTATTTCGCCCGTATTTGGTCAGATCGAGGTCCACTCACGACGAGGGTGTTGCGTTGGTGCTGTTGCAGCTACCTCCTGTTGCATGTTGCTGCTGCCGCTGCTGCTGCTGCTGCTGCAACCCAAAAACTTGAACTTCGACTTTCGAAAACAACGGCCCGGCAAAGGCTGACTAATGAGAGAATTATGCAAAGAGATAGAACGGGTGCGATGGTGGAGAAACTGGGATCGGAGGCTTTTTGCGTGTCTCGGAGCTGGCTGCATTCATTAGGCCCAAAACTTCACCCGCACCTCGCAGCTAATTGCCAGTCTGCAATCTGCATCTAGAAGTGAAACCTCAAGCCAGCCACAACCAAATGGCAGCCACATCAACATGAACACACATCTTATCGGGCCAACCAATTAAGACACAAAAACTCGGCTCGACGGCTGAAAATTGTCAGCAAATCGAAATGAAAATCAAAGTCAGTCGAATCGACAGGCAGCCGTTTTAATTTGATTTGATGTGAGGCCGCCGCAGAGCCGAGAAACAAATCGCACAGAGAACCTCCGGCATCCAGTTGCATACTATAAAGTGCACTCAAAAAAAAGCAGTCTAACCACACTGTATTGGCAAGTGAAAAAATAAATAATACTAACTATCAAATTCAAACTTGATCCAAATCGAAAGCTTAGTACTATAATGGTTTAAAAGTACCAGAATCGAGTCCTATTCATCAATATCTTATTTTTACATTTAATTGAATAGCTACCTGCACTAGAGATTTTTTTTTCTAGATTAAAATCGAAGGCAATAAAAATATATGTTTTCCAGTCGCAGGACCTTACCACTTTTACCATCTATTACTTATCAATCATATCCATTTTCTCCCTGTGTACTGAGCTCCATTCCCATTCCCCTTCCCTTACCAATCAAGTGCATTTTGGTTATTCGCTTTTCGATTTCGTTTGCGATTAGGCTAGGCCAAAAACATAAGCCAACAGCCGCGATTTTTGGCTGCCTGTAATGAGCTAGCGACATGCTCACTTGCTAAATTCAATTGCTAAATTGCCGTTTGGTTTTGGCGACCAGTGTGCCCGATTGCCAATTGGCAACTGCCAACTTGTGAGTTGCAAACAGCAGTCGAAGGCTCCAAACTGCCACCTGCAGCGATATCTGAACCACCATTGTTTCGACTACTGCTCCCAATTATGCAGCTCAGGTGCGTAGTCGCCAAACTTTGTTACCCAATTAAAAGGGGTCGGGGGACCCATATTAACACAATTATGACGAGAGCACGCAGTGAAACTAGTTCTTTATCTCAGTTTATTATCAAAAATATCTATATTTTGTCCGTAACAAAGCAACAAATTGTCAAAATATGGCATGTCATACCTCGTCAAGTTCGTATAAAGATTCCCTATCGATTGAAACCAAAACCAGAACACTTTAATTTTTGAAGACTTTGTAAAAAATTTTGATGACAAAAATTCGGAGTGAAAAATTCTTACGAACGAAAAAAGTCAGTTATAGAACCTAGCTTTTCTCCCACATTTTTCCTGTTTTAACAATTTCAAATATTTGAAGTATTACAAATGACTCCCCTTCGGCGACGCTACTGTGTGGGAAAGATGCCTATCGGGCGATGTCAACAAGTTGGACATAACTCAACTTGGATCGAATCTGGTAAATGTGGCGTGAAGGTCGAAACCTTTTCTTTTGAACGGGGCAACTGGGATGGAGGCTAATTGAATGCAGTCGCAGAGGAGCGAGCCTTCGAGGAGATGACTTATTCAGCCCACGCAAAGATTCCGACTTGGCCTCCTCCATTTGTGGTTATTTTCACGTTCAAAGGTTATGACGTTGTCGTGTCAACATTTTATTATTTATTGTTGTAGCCTCTAGCCAGGCGAAAAGGGTTTGCCCCAAAACAAAAGCCAACTAATGCGCCCACTCCTCCACTGTCTCCGGGCTGCAGTCTCTAGTCTTCATTCTCCAGTCTTCTGTTGCCTGTCGGTGGCTTTTGAGCTTTGAGCGTTGTTTGAGCCGCAGTTTTGAGTTCCTGTCCTGTCCTGTCAGTTATTAATGGAGCGCCATTGTCTGCCCCCCTTTGTCCCACTAACGGCGCTTTGATTTTGCCATAGAAATTAGCATTCAATGCAATTTACTTTGCCATGCCAATCAACGCCCTCCGCCCAGGCTAAGAAAGAAAGGGAGTACGCATTCGGGGAGAAACCTCCATGTCAGCCGGCAGGCTAATCAGAGAACTGTTTCTATTCCTCGGATCGGAGCCCCGGGAAATTATGCACTATTATGTGCAACAGAAATCATCGAAAAAGCCCGTGAACAACTTCCGATGTTGAATTAAGCCAGCCTAGAAGAGTCTTCACTGAAAATAAGCGGTTCCTCTTCTTAATAGGGGTAATTTAGTTGGAAAAATAAATCTAGGTATCCTAGAAATTTCGTGTTCAGTCGGCTTAAAAATACAAATTAAATTGGTTTACAGTAGAAATACATTAAAGGGTGTTTTATCATATTTAAATAGGCTTGGAAAACACTCGATGCAATTCTTCGCAGTGCACCACCACAGTTCTGGTTGTCGTTGCCTCTTGTCTCTATTCAAGATGTAGGTGGCGACATCGACATCACTTACGGTACACAGATCCCGACATTAGATAGTCGCCCTGCTCTTTTCTGTCGGTCCTCAGTCTCCGCAGAATTCTGCCGCCCCTTCTTTCGGGATCCCTCTTCCCTGTTCCCCAGGTTAATCGCAATCGTGCGCGTTTGTTGATTGTTAGACGCGGATCAAGAGGTACTGAGAAGACCGAAGAACGGCGACTTAAGACACAAGACGGAAGACTGAAGACCCGAAGATGAGGCCCATAGGTTTGGACCTGGAACCAAGACTGCTTGTTGTCGACATCGTTGATTTCAATGTTTCATCTGCCGCAGCAACAATGAGCAAAGCAACAACCTAAACAAACAGAGCGTGCCTTTTAATTGCCGTGCCGCCAACAGACATTAACATTAACATTAGAGGAGTCCCGACGAAAAGAGTCGCGAATGCTGATGATGTATCCGCATTTCTCGATTACTCAGTTCTGTTTTTCCGACTGCGTGGGCGGAGTATAAAAATGACGCAGCTGGAGTAGATGAGCTGGAAATGGCTGAGGGGTTTTCACTCACGAAAAAGTTTCATAATGGCAGTAAGCAGAGAGCACTGTCATAATTTCAATACGATAAAGTGATATTAATATTTAATTCATTACGTGTATTCGCAAAATTTTCAGAAACAACAAAATTTTTTTTTTCACTTAATATTTTAATAAAAT
This sequence comes from Drosophila subpulchrella, assembly GCF_014743375.2. Taxonomy (NCBI): domain Eukaryota; kingdom Metazoa; phylum Arthropoda; class Insecta; order Diptera; family Drosophilidae; genus Drosophila; species Drosophila subpulchrella. Next base: position 25,371,731 of record NC_050610.1, read on the forward strand.
TTATTGAGTTTAGGTATAAATATTCAATATTCGCAGATGTAAATATATGTGCGGTTGCACCTTCCATCCTTCATTCCGCCTTCTAAGTATATGCATCGCTGTTCAATATTCGCCTCAGGATTTAGCGGGGCCCACTTAAGGAAGTTTGGAGTTTTACCTGTGGCCAGGGAAACCCAATCGCCCCATTTGGCCAAGTCGGTGATGCCCAACCAGATGCGTTCCCTAATGTCGACCTCCTTATGGATGGCATTCAGTTCCGCCTCGGACTCGAGTGTCGCCAGGTGACCGCCCATTTTATGGCACTTGCTTGTCGCAGTAAACCAATCCGCAGTTTCTTTCTTTTCTATGTAATAATAACTGTATTCAAACTTCTTGAACATATACGGGACTTCATTTCTTCGAATCACTTTCATCCCTTCCAATGAAAGGTGGAGAGCTTTCTTTGCTTCCTGCACTTGAATCTCCAGGCAGTTAAAGCAGACCTTAGTCGTTGGCATCTTCGTCTCTAGAGCTTTAAATTCGGTTTCCATCTTTTTCTGAATCGCCTTCAATTGGTCCTTTGTTTCCACCTCCAGACCTTCAATCCTGACCAGTTGTTTCCGGGTTTCATTCAGTTTGGCATCGTCACCAGAGCTCCAAAGTTGTTCCTTTTTGTTCGCAATATGCTCGAGGACTGGCCCCAGTTCCACAAGACAGACTTCTCCTTTTTCATGTAAAGGATTGTACGTGGGCAGTGGAGGACACGTCGTAGTTGCATGGACTCCACAGAGACCGCAAACCATAAATGTGATTAAAATATAACTCAAGTACTGAAACATATTCAGTTATATTACGTGAGAGATTGAATGCTTTCAAGAAACTAATTGTGAATGGATTTTTTAGTTTAGAAGATCTTTTTAGATTCGTCACACCTTTTAATGAGCTAATAAGCCGCAAACATAGCTGTTTTCTGTAAGGTTGCCATTTAATATTTTATTTAGTGTATAGAGCTTGTGTCGAAAAATACGGACACCACATAAATCCGTCTTGTGGCTAATCCATTTGATCTCATTTTCCCAGCGAGTTTTATTGCATGGGAGAGACACATACCGTTTTAATCCCGTTTGGGGATCCACAAATAAATCAGTCGCTGGCAAATTGCTCAATTATAAATTGCCCAACTCGACGAACCCGGCATCATTTTCCATTTTCCGCGCTTTTCCGCGTCTCAGCGGTTGCCCAATGTGGAAATTAGCATTTTGGCAATGCCTTGGCAGCAAACTGCTGTCATGTAAGCGACTAATTAACATGTCACTCAGTTGCAGCAGCAACTGCACCGCAGCCACACATTGCCAGCGCGACTGCCACATCAGCAACTTGGGGGTTTTCCCCCTTTTCGCCTCAAGTTGAGTCCAACTGACCATTCACTAAAGTTACGCATGAGGCTGAAGTTGAATGGAACTAGAAGCAGGGGTTTTCCCACCCCCTTAACCCCTTACGACCCCGTTTTCAGCAACCTGTTGCTTCGGGTACTACGAAAATCTCTCACGAGTTTCGAATTTGCCAAAGCGGCGCAAAACGAAAATCGCCAAAAAAGAAGGCTTAACATTTTGAATTTATTAGCCAAAAAATTGTTGCCGGGGGATGGCAGAAGCTAGTTTGTCTTTATTCGTGCACAGAGAAAAAATTGTATTACTTTTTCAAACTGTGACAAAAATTAAGTATATTTAAGCTTTAAAATATTAAATAGGTTTTATGTAGATCACATAAAGTTTTCCTAACACAAAATCAAAATAATCCCTGTTTTAAAAACGATTAACACTTCTTAGATAAATGTCTCTGTTAATAAAGATTTAGAAATATAAGAATGGTATCATATAGAACATCAAGAACTAAAACCTTACTTGCTTGGTATACTCCAGAAATATTTTTAAAAAGTGTGATACGAAAGAGATCTTGCAACTCTTGTACTACCACTCAAATATTACTTTGAACTAACAAAATACGATACAGAACAAATATTAATTTTTCTTGCGGTGTGTGGGTCTCTTTTTCGAGGTAATCTCTTGGCTGTCGTTTGCACGGCGCTAATTATCGCTGCTAATGATGCTTTAAAAGGCAGTCGTCGACGACAGGCGGTCCAGCAGCAGAAGCAGCGGTAGATATAGCCTGGGATTCAGGTTCGGCAGCTGGACAGGTCTGGTCCTTCTCCGCGATTCGCCACCCGAAGGCCCCTGAAGCCCCCGAAACCCCTGGAACATCCGAAAACCCCTGCCCTTGGCGATGCTCATTTCGCTCATCGCATGAGTAATTGACAATTTGCTGAAGTCAGCGTGTCTCCTCTCCTCTACGTGACCACCGCTGGAAGAGATCGGGTCGAAGGAGGAGGACGAGGAGGATACCCCACTCAGTCCCTATCCCTTCCCGTCGACGGTATTTGTATATGTTAATTGTGTGACTAATGACAGCCAACTTGTCATATTTTTATCAACATGCGGAGTTAACATTTGTGTTTCGTTTCCTTTCGTTACGGCTTTTGGCCCAAGGAGAGTTCAAATCACGTTCTAAGCAGGGTTGGCAGCTTGTCTTGGAGACTGGGTTCCCTTACTGGTTCCCAGGAAGTTAAAGTGCTCTTAAAAAATAGCACTGGTAAAATAGATTTCAGTGAAATAAAATGGGGAGCTTTTAAAAAGAGGTGCTAGAACTAGAATTAATTTAAGACATTTATATCTTTTTAAAAGGTTAAATTTTACATTTATTTTGTAAGCTTTTTATATAATGTTTAAGGCATGAGTGAGCCGTGGCTTTACATATGTATATTCAAATAATATTTATGTTTCTTTTTAGCTTAAAAACGGATCAAACCATAATAACTCTATAATTTCCTAGTGAAACCCTCATAAAATAAAACTGTGAGATTATTTCCTTACATTTTGAGCATCCCTGGCAATGAGACATTTGTTTCGCGTCGTCGTCGATCGCTAATCTGGGTTACTTGTGTGTCAAATTAACGCTCTTTAGGAGCAATATGCAAGATATGGATACGAGCTACAAGACGCCCACAGCCTCACGACGATACACACACACACACACCGCGATCGAACCTCTTTGAATAAGACAAACCACACAAACCAAGAAAAAAAGGAAAAAAATAAAGAAAAAAATTCGTTAGTTCAAAAAACTCAATCAAATGTCGAAACTTGAAAATCGTGATCATGGTCCTGGCTCTGTCCGCCCGCCCCACAATCCTTCCCTTCGGTTTCTTAATGGTTGTTGGCTCTAGGCGGTAGCTGCAACAACAACGCCAAGTCAAACAGAAGTAAGAAGAAAAAACGAGGAAAAACCCAGGGAAAAACAACAAACGGTAGCTGCAAACAAGACAAAAGACAAACTTATCGTTTGAATTATCGGCATTCATTTGCATTTTGGAACCCTGCGATATCCCCTTTTCCCCTGTCCTCTCAAAATCTGGGGACATTCAGAGAAACAGAGACAAAAATAGCAGCAAATGAAACTAAACAAAAAAAAACACATGGCGGAAAATCATTCGAATCGAATGACAATTGTCTCGGCTCTTAAAAAAAAAGAGAGAGCTTGGGGGAGTAAAAATATCACCTACAGCAAAAACAAATGTGAATGGAAAAGTCTTTAATGATCCAATGTCATGTGTACCCTGGAATAAGCCATCTGGACTTTTAAAGGTGAACCCTAAATGATTTGTTTATGATCTTTTCAAATTATATATAATTGTCTTAAAAATGTAAGTATTTATTTATTAATATAAAGGCATGGTTAAGCTGCCGTCAATGTCCTATTAATTGAAAACCATTAACAATAATCAATAATATGGCTATACTGTAGAAGCATAAGTATTTTATATAAGATTTCCTAAAAACCCTATATGGTTAAAGATCACCCTTATAACCCCGCTTTATTCTCCTACAGGGTATCCAAATCACACACATTCTGCTTGGACTTTCATGCTCCATCGCTCACTTGCCTTGCGTTGCCTTTTACAGTTAGCCACCGAGGGCCCCGTCTATAAGTCGGAAAAACCGTTGGGCCTCCCCAGCCAAGGAAATTAGCATGCGCGAAGCTTCTTGGCAAAATAAAAAAGAGAAGAAAAGAAAAGCAGGGAGGGTTGGAATGGGGGTTTAAAGGGGGAGGCTTGGAATGTCAACGGCAGCTGAGATTTTTCCTTGCTTTTCTCCAGCGCAAGGATTTCCCCACTGTAGTTGTTGTTGCTGCAGGAAAACGTGATCGTTTTAACATTTTTGCTTGTTGTCCGTTGGTGATTTTGAGTAGCTTTTAGCAATTCTAATGTTTTTGTTGCTGCTGCAGCTGCTCAGTGGAAAAACTCGAAAAAAGATGAGGGAGCGGAATGGCAGACGGTTCTCAGAACGATAGCACATGCTCCAATACCGTACGATGAGCGGTTTATCCACCGCCTTTCCAACGATCTTTTGATCGATTGTAGGTGAATTGGTCAGGAGCATCTCTGTTTCATTCGTTTTTCACCAGAAAAGTAACCTTAGGGGAAAGAATTGCCTTGTCGAATTCATACATTTCTACATACATACATATGAATAGGTAAAATACATAATGATCTTTAAATAGCGATTGTTACGGCTTGTTAACCCGTTTCAAAAATGAACTCGCTGTAGTCACCAGTATAAATCCAGAATCAGTTAGTGTAAAACATTCGATATGTTCAAGCTCGCACCCTATTTCCTGTTCTTATTCATTGTGATACATTTGCTTGGAGCCCAGAACAACAACTGCCCTAGATTTCCGTGGTACGATACCAAAAAACAACAAGCTGAAGTGTGTCTTGTGGATTTACCCCCACTGCTTAAGCACATTTCGAAAATTACAGAGAACAATACAATATCTAGTGACAAAACAGAGAACAATACAATATTTGGTGTACTTGACAAAATTGAAAGTGCCCTGGGAAACACAAAAAACGAAATAAAGACGATGGAACCCTTTATGGAAAAGCAGTTAAAGGAACTCCAAGGGAAAATGGAACGACAGCACAAGATAGAACAACTAGAAGCAACCCTGAAGGAAACATCCAGAGCTCTTCACTGTACTCTAGAGAACAAGAAAATCAAGCACCTTGGGATGATCAATCCAAAATTCGAGAAAATAGGCTCGAGGTACTTTTACTTCGAAAAATATATCAGGGAGGATTGGTTCGATTCGGCGCAAAAATGTCGTGAGATGGGCGGTCACCTAGCAATGCCCCAAAACGTCACGGAACTGCAGCTCATCTACAAGAAGCTTCAACCCGGTTTTCATTGGATCGACCTCTGCGATCTGGTGGATGAGCACAAGTGGAGATCCTTGTTGACCGGGCGGGATGCACCATTTCCACTGATTTGGAATCCGGGCGAGCCAAAAAGGAATGGCTCTCAGGAGCACTGCGTTTTTATTTACAAAAATAAACTATCCACCCATCGCTGTGACTTTAGATGTTTTTACATTTGCCAATTTGCCGTCGCTTAGTTACAAATAATGATTTATTATTCAAATATTACCTTACCTAATCAATGAACGAATATAAATAAAGCCTCCTAAGTAATATTCAAATATACCGTTGTGATTTATCCCTCATGCTTTCCGCTCCCAAGGAATAACTTCCACAGTTGCTTGGAGAATGTTTCGATCTATTATCCAGTGGGTTCTGATCACGAGTTGGTGGTGGCATCACCCCCTCGATAAGTCCGTCTATTCGAGATCTGCCGAATGGGTTAACAAGCTGGCCGCGTGCAAATGATGCTATTAAAGTGGCATTTAAAATTTAAGTTGCAGTTAAGTCGCGCCACGCTATCTCGCTCGCTCACTTGCTATCTAGCCCTCTCTTTCGCCCTGCGTTTGGCCATCTCTTTCGCTTGGCCACAAGACGAAGCCATTTCTTCGAGCCACAAAGCCACAAAACAGAAGAACAACAATGGCAGCAGCAGATACGATACACCAAAAAAAAAGAGGTTAAACTAAAATTTGAATTTAAAAATCGTGGAACCTTATGTATTAACTTAATTATTAAATGTTTATAAAATAAAGATATGTAATATGTTCTACTAACTACTAACTTCTTTGGTAACACTTGTAAAGAAAACATTTTCAAGCATTTTCAAGTTATTTAAATGGTTCATAGTGTATTCAACGACACGACTTTCCTCCGGATAGTGTTTTGCATATGTATTAGAGCCTGTAATTTGCACTTGTGTGCCTTGACCCGCGAATGTGTGTGTGCCCGAGTATCTGTGTGAGAGCATCTAAGATGCCGCCTGCCGATGCACGCTGCTCGTTTAGATCGTCACCATTGCCGGCGTCTGCCTGACCCAACTTGCAACCAGCAACTAGCAACTTGCAACAAGCGACCATTGCAAACACCAACAACATTATGCCCAAAACCAGTGAAATGTTTTTCTTTCGACACTGCGCAAACAATTCATTTAAATTAAGATAAAAAAGTATAGAACGGTTTGATTTTCGTAAATGTTAAAAAATTAAAAGAAATTAATAAATACAAAACTATGTTCAAATATTTTCTCATCATCTTAAAGGTTTATAAAAGACATAATAAATCTAATATAATTCACACAAGAAAAATACGATTTTCTACAATGAAACAAGCGTTTTCAAACTACCGACATTATGGCTCATACATCATATTGCCATTCTGTTGTGTTTTTCCCAGTGTAGATTGCACAGTTGGTTTTTCCTCCTCAAATAATCAACAGCAGCAGCACCGTAGCAACAAATGCAATTGGCAAATGTGTTACGGTCACAAATGCTTAACTTTTACTAATAGTTAACAGTTTTTGTTGTTTTCTCGTTGTTACTCCTTCACGCAGCCGTTGTTGTTGTTGTCGCGATTTTATAGATAAACATTCTATTTGGCAATTAATTGGCATTTTGTTACTTTTCCAGTTGGATTTGTATAAATTGTTTTTTTCAGCTCACGATATTGAAATGTTGTTGCTGTTTCAGGTTGCTGCCGCTAGTTGCAAGTTGCTGTTGTGGGTTGCAATTGCTGTCGCCAGTTGCTAGTTGCTGGTGAATTTTCGTGATTGTCAGCAATGATTATTTGGTCAACACTTGGCGGCTTGGGCTTAGAAAGTAAACCGAGCCAAAGCCGAGGAGCAATCTCTGCCATGATGATGCGGCTAATTAAATGGAAGGTGGATCCGATTTTGTCCAAGAATCACACAAGGGCCGGGGCATTGCTTCCTCCAGCTTCATTTGCTTCTCTTCCCTGGCCACGAATTTATGGCACTGGCAAGGCAATTGACATTAACCCTAACAGCGACAGATGCAGCAGCAACTAGCAACTTGCAACCGGCAACGTGCAACAACTGGCTGTGGCATTGGATTGGGAATCGGGAATGGAACGTTGCACTTGGCACACAGATGAATTTATGTATGCAAAGCAGGATTAAAGGGGGGACAGCCAGGGGCGGAGACTTAAAGGGGACTAACCGAAACCGAAAGCGAGCCAAGTTCGCTTGCAAGCTGACTGACAGGACAAAGGAGTTATTTTTCACAAAAGAACAAAAACGAAAGGGAGCAATCTTTCCGGATGGCAGGGATTGCGAAGGGGGCTCCACAAGAAGAGGAAGTTTTGAGTGGGAAAGGGGAGCAGCAGGAAGAACACAAAGGCAGTCACAGTAGTCGCCGCTCAAAAGAACAGTGGCCGGAGATACATTTTAAAATCTTTGAATAAGTTCGTTAAACAAGAAATCTGCTTTTCTGAAACAGACCTTTTTGCCACCAAAGTTATGATTCTAAATCTTATTACAGCTTGTCAAATGTCATTTTATGGTTTAATGTAAAATATATATAAAGATCTTTGATTTTGGATAAGTGGTTGTTGGTGTCCCATATTTGGATTCCACCAAACCCAACAAAGAGATGGACACTGTGGCACGGCGGCTTCCGTCCCACCACAAAAGACATGCACCAGTAGCCGGAGTCGGGTAGAAACAGAAACAGAAGCCGGAGCTCTTCGGAGCCATCTCCTGGCCAATCCAAGTCGTCCAGTCCCAACGAGCCACTGAGGAAGCCTCAGATGAAATGTGCGGAAAAGTAAAAGTAAAATAAGTGCGCCAGCGATTACCAAAGACTTAAGGGGCAGCAGAATGGGATCGGGATATTGGGTATGCAAAGAGCTGGGGATGGACATAAATTATCTTTGGCCGGGCGGCGGACAAATCTTCAGAGGCCCGACTATGTCAAAGGAGCCTGTCAATTGCAGCCGAACAAAGAGAGGAGAATCTGCGAAGGCGAGGGAACCTGCGGAGTAAAGCGAAGCCTGTCAGTGGACGAATCTCAGTCAGGGCAAAAGCAAAAGTGCGCCAGTAGTGCCTGGGAAATGAGTCAGGATCAGGATCGGGATCGAAATCGTTTGGGATGCCTGCCTGACAATTGTGAAATGCAAACGACGACAAGCGAATGGTCAAAAAATACAAAATACAAAAAAGCCATCCCAAGCCGGGCTTGATTAATTTATGGCCTCCGTTTCTCGCTGCGGACCCATTGTGAGCTACTGGATCTTGGCGCGGCCCTTTGTTTCCTGGCCTTGACTGCAACAACCGCAGTTCTGGCATTTGAATCACGACCTCGGGAAGGAGGGATAAAAACTCTTGGGCGCGAGAGGTGTTGTCGTTGTCACCAGGGAAATTCGCGGAAAAGTCATGAGCCCAGGAAGCACCCAACCCTGTCCGATTTCCGCCTCTCGAAGCCACGATCTATCTGGACATTGCCAACTGCAGATCATTAGAGGAGAAACCAACACCAGTTGTGGAAACTCCCTGGAAAAGGGAAGTCGAAATGGTATCCATATTCAAGAAATATTATAATGCAATCAAACCACAAAAGTGTTGGCCTGCTGGTAAATGAAGTAGGGTTAAAAATGTAAGAATCCGGGATATTTCTATATTATTAATTTTATTATCGACGCTGTAATTTTTTGGGAAATATCTTATTACCCATTTCATCGAAACAACTCTCCAATTTGTGTGGCAACATGAAAAGTTCAATGTTAGCAACAAATTACGCGACCGCGAACCGCCCCCGCACCGCCCCTTGATCCACATCAATTCGCAAATTGAGAAATTGAAGCCTAATCAGATAAACCGAGCGTGTGACTGCGCCACAGTTGCAACAAAACAGCGGTTGTAAGTTGCAACTGCAGCAGCACCCAAAATTGATTAAATATGAAACACGCAACACCACCCCGCGTATCCACCTTTTGCAATCTCCAGCTAATCGCCGCATTTGAAAAATCGTAAAAAATAAATTGAATTCATAAAAAGATTTATTAAATCGCACTTTTTTGGCAACCACAACCACCTCGGCTTTACCCAGCTCCGAATCCAAATCGGATTCCTTATCGCCAGCTGCGGATCTGGAAACTTGGAGGCACAGCAAATGGGGGAAACAAAATCCCCAACCGATTGCACCTCGATTTTCCGCCCTCAAGGTTAAGCATCAATTAAAAAATGCACCACCAGCACCAGCAAAGAATCTCAGATCTAATGCTGCACAGAGAAAAATATTTGGAAACATCTTAAGTCCGAAAATTAAAACTATACTTGAATCATTCTATAAAATATTTTCCTAATATTTACATAAGTGGGCATAAAGAACATTAATTTGAAATTGATATTAAATATCACATTCAAAGAGGTATAACAATTTAAGATTTGATATTATAATAAAGTACTTCTTCTCTGTAAGATCTGTGGAATTCTTAGACAAGATTTCGGTTGCCGTTGGCTGTTGCAGTTTGTCACCAAGTGTTCATTTCGCAGTGGTGTAGTGTTGATGCTGTGGTTCATTTGCATAAAACAAATTTGGTATTAAATACTAAACGCAGCGATAAGATCAACACCGAGTTGTTGTCGCCGTCGCCTCTGTGAAAATTTGGCTATAAAAAAGCAGAGTAGACAGGAACAGGAGAGGTTGGGCAGTTGTTTTTGGCCACTGGTCGAACCACTGAGCACTGAACCACTTACAAATGTTGCCGTTAGTCAGCAAGCAACCACTAACGGCACATTATGAGCAACAATTTTCATTCATCAGCAAGGGACAGGACAGCGAAACAGGAAAAGCCAGGGAAAATCCTCATCAGCGGCGATTGTTGGGAGGTTTGTTTGCATAACCTCCTAATGAAATCACGGCCATGGAAATCATACCAAAAGCAGCTAAGCCAACAGCCACTGGATCTGGCTACACAGACAGAAAAGTATTGATCGAAATGGTTTGCGAAATTTTAAATTAAGTGGAAATTAATACGTGGATATAAGTTTAAAAATATAGATATATATTTAAGTAATTTTATCATTTAAATTAATATATATTTATGTAGTAATATTTATTTATATATTTAAAATTTTGTATAAAAATATTTTTTAGTACCACTGTGGACGTATTTGTTAATTTTTTAATTTTCTTCATTTTTTCATAAACACTAATACTACTTTTCGAGGAACTTTTCGCCCAGTGCCTTGTTTGCTTGCCGCTTCAGTTGCGGCTGCTTCTTGGTCGTGATTCTACAATTTCTTCATTTTATTTATTTAAGCATTGCAGACATTTTTTCTTGTCTCTCGACTGCAGCTCACCGCTTTCCCCTTCTCTCCCATTTTCCCAGCCTCTTGTTCCTGCTCCGATTCAGATGCTGAGATTTTGAGATTTGCATTAGAGAGGGCACCGTGAGGCACGAGTCCCGTGAGCTACGGGACTCTACTAATTCCAGGCCATTTATAGAACAGCGATACGCAACACGCAGCCATCTTTTCCAAAGCGGGGAAGGCCAAGGAAATTAGCCAGAAATTGTCCGTGGCTCTGTGGGGAGCAAAAACTGCAGCTGGTCATCAGCCGAGTGGGCCGCCAAACATGCAACACTTGCAGCCACATTTTTCTTACACAGAAAGAAAATTAGCATGGTTTTCTGACCAATTTTATGATTTTTTGCTTCATTTCCCAGCAAATTTTCTTACTATATCGAGTCTATGGTGGGCAACAATATATGATGATGATAAAAGAAGTCTTAAATCAAAAACTTATACTTAAGGTGAATACAAAACTCAAATCTTCTTGATATTATTCAGTCATGAGAACTGTGGGAATATCCTTTTGATAGCTGTTTTGTATCTGTGTAGCTTTATGCGTTGTTGGAGGGAATTCATTCGCCTCCTCCTTGACTCCCCACTTTCGATTCCATCTTTCCCGAAGATAACGCACCAAAAATTGAACCCGACCCAGAGGCGGAAAAAAAACCGCGCGAAATGCGAAACGCCGAAGAGGCTGAAACCCCGGGCTTTTTGGCCCCGGGAAAAGGCTTTCTGACCTCGCCGCTGGTCATGAGCAGGCCATTTCGGTGTGGTCCCCCCACCAACACCCCCGCGATCCAGCTCGATCCCATCAGGGGTTAATACACTTGGCTGATGTTTAATGCCTAATGGCATTAAAATATTTTTAATAAAACATATTTGACTTTGATTTGCCAAATGCGATTCGTGGGGGAAAATTGGCTTTTCTCTGCTAGATTACACCATGCTACTAGGTAGGGGACTAATCGCACTTACTCGGGCTAGGATATTGAAAATATTTATTGTGTTCAGTGGTATCAAACTCTAAGTTTGGAAATTTCTTTAAATTTAGTATTGGAGTTATTTAAACTTATTCTTATAGACTAAGAAAATGCATCATTTATAATTTTTTTCAGGAATTGGATATTACCATTATGCCATGATGATGATTATGGTGATCTACATATTTTCTATTGTACTTAAATTATTTATTATTGATATTCCTATCCCAAATATTTTCTAATTCTGAACAGATTTAAGGATCATAATCTTTACCTCCCTCAAAATTCTCCTGCCTCCTTGCTGGCCAGTGTTAATGGGAAATTCTGGCAGGCGGAGAGAAATTGCAAAAGCAAGCGTGGAAAATTTGAAAAAGCGCTTGAAATATGACTGAGCGAGTGCAGAGGAGATCATAAAAGGGGGGGAGAAGTGGGAGGTCGAAGGGTAAACAACGCACACTGGAAAAGTCTGGGGAAACAGGCTCAGGCTGGGGATTTTCCTACTAATACTGAGACTGAGAGCTCGACTGTGGCACAGTTAGACGCCCACTTAGTACGGTAATTTCGAAAACGTGCGCCTTTGATGAGATACAATCTGTGGGGGGAGCTACTCCACTGGCAAACTGATGCCAATGATGCTGATGGAACGTTGACGATCGACCGAGATTAAGTGCAGCAGTCGAGGAGCGGGGCTACCCCTGTCAAAACGCATTTGGAGGCGGCCTGATGACGTCGTCAGAGTCAGCTAAAGTCAGTCTCTAATGGCAAATGGAATATCTACATTAGAGCATTACGGGAAAAGGCAAGCACAAGGAGTTGCAGACATTAAAGAAAGAAGGCCAGCGGCACTCGGCAACTCGGTGTAATTAATTAAACCCACAATGGCATCCCGACCACCCGGCCCAACTGGATAACCTCTGCACCAGGTTCCCATGATCCCCTCGAAAACTGAATGGAGTACGGTTTAAGACACCCTGGAAGGTCTTCTAAAATATTACCATTTCGTCTATACCGCAAAAATAAGTATCTACCTTCTTCTTCTATATACACATATAAAGCTATCCAAAATCCACATAAACGACACTATTAAAATGGTGATCACTATTGGGGCTTCCAACTGAAATTTATTTATTTAAAAATTAAATTACTTTAATGGGTATTATCTCTTATTTTAACAACTTTCTTGAACCTTTAGGTATCTTGAATTTTCGAGGCACTTGTATTGGCACTCGAGTGGTATTGCTGTATCTCATCTAAGGTATGAGGTTGGTTTCCACCTGTTGGTGGGTGGCATTACCTACTTTCTCCTTTCTTTTCCATATCAATTCTTATTTTTGGGGCAATTAAAAGCTTAACAAATTACAGCCAAGTGGGAAAGCTGGTAGACAGACCCACAAACAGATCACACAAAATTCATCTCTTTGGGCCGTGTGTTCTCCTCGCTTCAACGCCGACCTTTGATTTATCGTTATTTTCATTTAAAAGGCAAACTACAAAAATCAACAACGCGAGTCAAGAAGAGGAAGAGCCAACGATCAACGATCGAGGATCGCCCAACAAAAACATCAACTGCAAGGGAGCAACAGCAACAACAAGTCGATGTCCCATCGCGCGTTTTAATGACAACGAAACCAAGTCAAAGGCATTTCTTCCAGGCAACAACACAAAAAAATTCTATAAATTAACAATAAAAAAACACAGAGAACTTTATAGACACAAAAAACAAGACTGATCAAATGAAGAAATGCAACACGATAATGCAATGCTCTTCACTTAAGGGGCATTCTTTTAACGGAAAATATGCAATCTGAAAAATATATGTTTATAGATGTTGGATATCAAAATTCAAGCAATCAAATCGGGAGCTCCAAAACTTAGGGGCAACAACAATTGTAAAACGTTTTTTAAACTATTTACAATTAAAAATCCACTTTATTATAAGATTAATATTTTGCCGGATAAAATAATAACATTTCTTATATACAAAGTAAAGTCAGTTAAATTCAAGGAACACAAAAACGGGTTTCTGTTCGTCTAGAAGGATTTTATTTATATTTAGTTTATTACAGGATACATTTTTTTAGCTAGCTGATGGACTTCTCGTGGTTAGCGCATTGAGACACAAACGAGCAGAACAGGGAGCTTCAAAAAGGATGGCCGGCGGGGCCAAGTTGTAAGTGAGCCACTGGGCGATGGCGACTGCAACTGAAAATGCAGCGACGACTTCAAACCGAGCGACGACAACATCGATCCGAGGACAACAACCAAGCCGAGGCAGCAGGAGCAAGGGGATCCAGATCCTCGGGAGCAGGAGGCGGAGGCGATGGCCCCAGAATTCGAATTCAATTAAAAAACGTTTATTCCGTAATTGCAGCCGCGGAATGAGGGGGCAGAAAGGGGGTCAGCGGACCCACGGGGCGTATGAGTGTTGCATAGTTCTCGAAAATTCAATTTGCGCATGCAGCGACACAGGGGCGCACCAAGGGGGGCGCAAACGGGGTCGATCGAGGAGGGGGACCTGTTTTTAGCCTGAACTAGTTTTTCTTCCATCCTTGTTGTTTCACTTTTGCGATGCGTCTGCGTGTCCGCTTTTGGCGACGATCTGCGATCCGCGATCCACGATCCTCGACGGCTGCCCTGCTCCTTCTCCTCCTGCTGCTTAAATAAGTTATTATCATTGCTCGCTTTAATTGCTGTAATTGAAAGTGAAAATGTTTGCCTTTTGATTTGTGCCAGAGAAAAATGTGTCTAGGTGTCAGTTGGTCCGGTGGAGCGCGACCAAAAGACCGCACACAATGAGAAAAAGGGGGTAGAAAAAAGGGTTTTAAAAATATTTCTTGTACAAAAGTAAAACTTTGAGTGCCATTCAGTAAAGGGTTTTATCACATTGAAAAACAAGCCTTTAAAAAATATTTACTGTGCTTGCCAGACTATTGGGTTCGAGTCTAGGGTGAAAAAAGTGATACTAAAGAATTTGCAAGGTTTGAGTCCGCATTGGTTTTAATTTAAACCAAAAATAAATCACTAGAATTCGAAAGACACAAAATATTTGTGGGATTCCCATTTCCTCTCTTACTCTCTCACTTCCCCCCTCTTTTCTTTCACCCTTTTATAGTATGTCGCAAAGATTGTCATATGATCCTTAAGAATTCGCAAGGTTTGAGTCCTTGCTGAGTTTTAAAGAAGCCGACAGATCTTAAAGACCCAAAACACTCATTGCAATCATAGATTTGATAAATTGCTAGCTTTTTATTTCCCCTCAGTATTTTATGGGTCTTCTCAAGGACACCCAACCGTCGAGTAATGACGAAGGCAACTCAGATTCACTCTGCAGACTTCTAAGTCCAAAAACAGTTGCCACATGCGGTGCTCCGTAGCCATAAATAAAAACTTGTAAAATTGATTACAACAATATTCCGTTTCTGGCCGAAAAAAGTTGTCGATGTGTCTGCTGTTGTTTCTCGGTTTTTGTTGCATTTGAAATGCATTCTGCTCCTGCTCCGCCACCCGATTTTCCTGCTCCTCGGTTCCATATCAAAGTCGTGCGCTGTCAAATAATGAAGTTGCCAGATCAACAAAAACCAACAGAAAAAGCCCGGGAATAAGAAGAAATCGGGAGAGGCTTCCGCGGAGATGGACTCTCGGTTCTACCTGTTGCCCTGGCTGCAAATCGTGCAGACGATATCAGTGATCAACATGTTGCACCACCGCACCACCATGGTCCTCGGATTTGGTTCCCCCAGTGGGTTCCTCCGCTTGGCTTCCCTTTGTGCCCAGCAACAATTGCAATTGCTACCGATTTTTATTATTTGCAACAGACCCTGAAACCGCGACTCCAACTCCGATTCCGATTCGGAGTCAAAGTTGCTGACAAATGTTTGAGTTGCTTTGGTGCTACTGTAGCTGCTTCTGCGGACTCGTTTATATCTGCAAAGTAGTGCGAAATTATAACTAATTTCGTTCTTAGGCTGGGCTATTAAGAACCCACTGTATTATAGAGCAATGAAGGAGCTCTAAGTAGATCTGATGAATTTATTAATATTGTTATTATTATTGTCTACTGAAAAATAATTTGTTGAATGCTGACATACGATGTGTTATAATGTTCTGAATATGGAAATACCAAACTGGTTTCTTAGTTATAAAAAATTAAAATCACTTCCTTAAAATGAAAAATTGTAAGTTTTTATTCCTTTGAGAGTTAATCATATATGAAGGAAAGTAGAGAGAAAACTCTTCCCCATTTCTCATTTGCTCCAGCTTTTCCATTCATTTTTTTCGATTTTGGAGCTGAAGCTGCCGCTTGGGTTCTTTGGTATTTGCTCTCCCCTAATTACAAGGAGACGCGGATATTCCGCTTTTGATTGCTGGCGACAGCCGAAAACGCGTTCCCAGCTAATTTAGACACCTCGCATGCCGCAGATGCTCCGGTCAGCCGATCTTTCCCGGTTTCCTTAGGACCCCTCCTCGGCTGCTCCTGGGCTCATTAAGCAGGCAGTGGCGGCAGCAATCAATTGCCTGTAACATGTCGCAGCCAAAAGCAACAAAAGACGGGCAAAAAGGGGTTAAGGGGGTTAAGGGGGCTAAAGGAGCGAACAATTATGGCGACAGTGAGCGGAATTCGCAGCGCTTGTAAGCGGCTGCCCCAAAGGCGGCTGGTGTTGCTGCCGTACCGCCGATGTTGCTGGTCGCCAGTGACCGCAGCAACTGCAATTGTGGCCGCTGACCTTCGCGTTGGAAAGGAAATGAGGCGACGAGAGCGCTAGAAACCAAACGGAGTGAAAAAACCAAACAAAACAAAGCAAAGCTAAAGGCAATTATGTTCGATGTTCTCTGTTGCCGGGCACTTATTTAAATTGCAGCGCCGTCGCATTGTTGCCGCGGCCAATGACAACAGCAACTAGCAACTTGCAGCATCTCCAGCAGCAACAACAAATTTGCCCACATGCCACACACGTCAATGTTGCCATCTGTCTCTTTCTCACTCGAGATACTCTCAAAATGGTCAAGAACAATCGATGATACATACGACCATACCCAGCAGCAACATATTCTGTCTACGATCATGGGGTCTTAGTTAGAGTGAATTAAAAATAATGGAACAGTTTAGGAAGAATACTAAACTTCATTCCTTAGCGGGAGTACTGCATATTATTACTTACACAAGAACCCACCAGTAAAAATACGAAACATAGTTCTGTTGACTTAATATATAATTTCTTGCCGAAAAATTCCTATAGTTCAGTCAAATCTCTAAGCAATCTCTCAGCACGTGCGACTTTTGGGAATATAGAAAAGACAAGTGCCGCCAGCAGGCAACAACTATCGGGAGTGACAATGCCTCCATCGAGAATTCTCACGTTTTCTCCAAAGACTCACACAGATCGCTTCCGCTTCTGCAATGCTCGACATTGAATTCGATCCATCCAACATCTCCGATAATAATTATTATTAACACCAAAAGCAGCAGCGACAAAAACGTCCTCGCCGCAATCAATCAAAAAGGCGCGCTCCAGATCCGCTCTTCTTAGATTTATATCAGTCCGCAGCTCTTTGAGGCACACACATCTCTGCTGAAGATGTGTCAGCTCTGGAAACTCTGGTGGGGATTTGCTGACAGGGAATCGGGTGCACAGAGAAAAATACCTAAGCTGTATTTATTTTGAATCGTTCTTGTAACATTTAGAAAAGCTTAAGGACATTTTTTTAATTCTGCCGGGGCTCTGCCTACACACGGACTATTTACAAAAGTACAAGAGCTTTGAGAAATATAAGTTTCTACAATGTGTTTATAAGAATTTGTGCCAAACATACTGATATTAATATTAAACGTATATTTCATTAGCTATATCTACTATTTGTGTTGTACGCTCCCGGTGTAGAGACGTCAGGGAAGCCGGAGAAGTCGGGGCACACATCAGAAATGCCCAACCTCCGGTTGGAGGCCTCGGCTACTGCCACTGCCGATTATGAGATGATTGCTTAAGATGACAACGAGCAGGCTGAAAAGCTGGATGTGGATGTGGATGGCTGGGAGCCGAAGGAGTGGGATACCCACATAGTGAAGGCAGGAATGCCCCAATGCGAGTGGCAGCAATAAAAATGACGTTCCAGATTATTGCACACACGGCACAGAGAGGCAGCGACAAGAAGGAGCAACACGATGATGATGCTTACGCGCTTTTCAAGTTCCACACATAGTTGCTGTCATTATTAAAGACATTTTCAACTACATTCTAGTAGGTACTTAATTTCCCTCGAAACAAGAGGCCTCCCTGACAGGCGGGAAAAAATAAAAACGAAGAAAAAATACGAAAATGCCACCTCACACGAGCTGATTGGATTGCCGGGAGCTTTGTGTCAACCGAAGATAAGCCCTCGGACAAAGGAACCAGAGCCAGAGCCAGAACCACAGCCAATCTGAAACGCTGAAAATCCTTTTACCCTCGGACAATGCTAAGTAGGAGTAAATGCATCCATCAGATACTCAGCGGCGGACACTGGCGAAAAAGCGGAGGGGCTTGCGAAAAAAAATTGATGAGTTAATTAACGCGCATCGCCAACATTCCGTTCGACTAATAACCAACTTGTAGACGACAGCCTGAAAAGCAATGGAGGAGATGGCCTCAGATGGGAACGGGAATGGGAATGGGAATGGGAATGGGTATGGAGTGTGGGTATATGGCTATACCCATAGTATGGGTATGGGGGCAACCATATTTATGAGCATGGCTTCGTTCAGTTGTCGATCTGGCACTTCAATGTCAGTTGTTCATCATCATCGCATCGCATCGCGCGGATCCATCCAATGATCATCGGCTTCGGGAGAGGGACAGCAGAACAGAACAGAACAGAATCACCGGGAGTATCATGACTGCAATGCGTTCTTTAATTGAGTTTTGCGTTGCATTTGTGCAACTGCAACTGCGGACTCTTTATGGCCAAGAAGCAAGTAGCAACAGCCACCACCAGTGGCATCCCATCCCATCCACATCCACATCCATGGCAGCAGCAACGTGGCATATTATCACACAACCATTAAATATGATGAAGACTGCCAAGGCGATCGAGAAATCCTAGAGATGGAAGCATCACGTGATCGTGATCGGTTTAACGGAGCAAAAATAAATGGCGCCCAACGTGGGAGCACTAGGAGGTTTAAACTGTAAAAGTTGTATAAATCAGTAAAAACAACATTTTCAAAATGCTATAATAGATTAATTTTCTTAGGAATGGGAACTTGTTAATTAATGTTAGGAACTACCTTTTCTTAAAGATAAAATGGTATTTTATTTGGTGCTGAGACCAATTGAAAGCAATACATGTTTTCTGTGATCTTTTAAAAATTGGTTGGGCTAGTTAGCTATAAAAACCTACGCGTAAATTGTACTGAAAAATTAAACACTTATTCCAAGTTCTTCTATCCCAAATCTCCAATAATCACTGTTCCATCGCTGACAAACTCTTTTGGCGGCTGCTGTCGTCGGGTTTACGCATTTATGACGCATTTTCTCATCGCGGATTCGCCGGTCGCGGAATCTAGGCAAAAGGCAAACAACCGCCGGTGGTTGTTCCCCCACCGGAGGAAGAACGGAGAATAGCGCATAGAGAATCTTCAGAGCTTCAGAAGCTCCCTGGGGCCATTACGCATACTTTGAGCTGCGGAGTTGATTTTCTCATTTGGAGGAGGTTGCACTCTAGATGTGTTTTCCGCGGCCGGAGCTGCCAATGCCGATGCCGCTGATCATTATCAATGATCTGGCATTGCATCGCATTCCCATTGCAGTTGCTGATGTTCCCGATGTTGCTGCTGTGACTGACACAATGCCAGCTCAGCGCTCAGTACTCCGAAATGCATCATCCTCCGATTCCCAACTCCCGATCCTCCGATCCTCCGATTCCAGAGATCCCCCTTTCCATATCCGCGATCCTTCCTTCGCAGCGGGATCATTGACTATTGACCGCGCTGATTGATTACTTTGTTGCTGGCACGTTGGCAATTTATTGGAGAGATGCCAAGACGGAGGCGAAGGAGCTGCCTCGCTTTGGATGATTAAAAATGCTTTTGTGTAAATTATTAGCTGCAAATTCACTCGCAAAGTCATTTGTTGTTGCCGTGTGTTGTCGCTCATAATTCTCGCCTTGAGGTTGCTCCCCCCGCCAATTGCATTTTGGTGTGAAAATGATGTATGTGGCTCTGCGGTTGGTTTCGGTTTCAGCCAACCACTCACTCGGCCTATCTAGCCTTTGACTTCGGCCATAATACTGCCTGGTATTATGCCTCGGATTGCCGTTGCCGCGCCTCGAAATTGGCGGCGGTCGCTTTGACTTCCCAGCCTCCGCCTTGCTGTCCCATGGATCCTCCATCCTCCGCAGGTCCTCTCCAGCTACCCGCTCTTTGGGATGGCATGTCTAAATTTCCTTAATATTTCCATTTGCTTGTTTGATAGAATTTATGTGCGCATTCGGAATTGGCAGAAACGAACCACAACGCGAGAGATCATTGCTGGCATTCCAAGCAGCTGCTACACTTCAGGAAAATACGTGGAATAAAACTAAATTATAAAGAGAATTATACCCCAAGAAAAATCTTTAGGTCTTTAAAAACTATAAGAATATATAATATATATACAGAAAAATTTAAGAATACATATTACATACATAACGAGTTTTACAAAATTATCTTTAGAACTTTGTGTAAATACCCAACTTAAAAACTTAACATTTTCTTTCCTCGTGTTTAAATAAACACACGGTAGCAATATAAAATTTTTAAATAATGTGATTTATATATATAATTGTCGTCTATGAATTTAGAATCCACTCACACCCAAAACCTTTAAAGCAAGGGCATTCCAAACTTCTTCCACCCATTTTAATACTAGTTAACTTTTTTGTTAAGATGTTAAAGATATTTTCTGCTTAGTATTTAAAATGTATTTTAAATGTTAATAATTTATTAAACTTATGCACATTTATGTATTTTTACAAGTGTCTGGTTGCTGCTGTTGGGCGACCGCAGCTACCATGACAATGACAGCGTCTGGGACGAGAGCATTGCCAATATTTATTGACATTTAGCCGAGGAGCAGAGAGAAGGTCGTGGAGCAAAAACAGGCGACTTCCTCAGGATGCGGCAGCAACATGTTGTCGCTGTGAATGCAATGTTTGCATTGTTGCTGCTGCTACTGCTGCTGGCTGGCTGTTTCAACTGTCAGTTATCATTCACTCAACAGCAACATTCGAATCTATCCGCAAGAAATTCGATTCCCTCCATGCAAATTCTGCCGCAGTGGCTGCAGCTGAGTTATGGTTGCAACTTGCAACCGGCGACAGGATGTGTCTCTCTCAAGGTAACCCACCAACAACCAACCACCAACCACCTACCACCGCCCCCCAAGCCAGGCAACCCAAATCCACCCAATTAACAGTGGACATCGACACCTCCTTGGAGCCTTTCTCTTTCCCACACCTGCAACCTGCAGCAGCACAAATTTGAAATGAAATATTTTCGATTCTGCTGTCAACATGAGTTTTGTTGACAACACATTAGCAACTGTTGCCGTTGGTATTGCGGTTGCTGTGCACTGAAAAAAAGATTATCTATAAAAATAAGTTTAGTAATTCATATGAATTTATTTACTTATTTGAAATACTGTATAATGTAAAGAAGTAAATTATAATTATATATTATAATATCTTATCTGATATCAAAAAATATGATTTTTATTATATTAAGTGTTCTAGCCGTATACTTATGATTTTATAAACTTATCAATCGAACAATTGAAATACCTTTTTGGCCAGAAAATATCATTTAAAGATTTGGGCCGTTTTTTCCTGTGTGTTGTTGCAGCAGCAGCAACATGTTGCCGCCGTTTGTGGCGACATCGCATCGGGACGTTGCGCATGCGCCGCACGATTTGCAATTTGCAGCTAATTGAACGCGTGCGCAGGCGCAGTTTGTTGTCGGCTCTCACGCTTCTCAACCCTCTTCTCGGGTATCCCCGTAGTCCGAATCCGAATCCGAATCCCGATCCCCTCCAGCTTGCTGCCGAGGGTCGCCATCCTCCAGCGCCACTCCTTTTCCCACAGCAAGTTAGAAAAGTGCCAGGCGACAAATGGAGAACGACATAAAAAAGCCTCATGCGTGGTAACCTGAAACTGGAAGCGAGTCTCAGACTCGAGTCTAAATCTGAATCTCAATCCGCGCCAGTGCCTGAATCTGAATCTGAATCGGATTGGGAATCTGGGGACTGGTATATGTAGCTTTGAATCGAATGAATTTCGACAGCAGCTAACTAACGCCGTAATGCTTGCTTTCGTTAATGGTGATGACAAGTGAAACAGTGGGAGGTACCATAAACCCCGTAAAGTAGCTAGGGGAGTTTGAAAAGGTTGATCCATAAAATAAGTATAATTAAAAGGTAATACAAAAGGTATATTTAAAGGTATAAATTATAGAATAGAAAATACAGTAAAACACACACCTGACAAAGACTTAACCAGCAATAAGTAAAAGGTATAAATAAATGTAAGCTAAATCGAATGCCTGATCTAAGTAGTATTCCCAATAATTATTTAGCGATTCTTCCCCTTTAATTCCTGCTATCTTACCTAGCTTCAGCTTATTTTAGCCACCACTTTCAGTGCCTTCAATGTATTCAAGCCCATAGCCATGCACATACATGTGGATAGTTGACTTTTTGTCAAATGCCGCCTGTGGTGTTTCCATGTTGCTTCTGTTTCTGTTGCTGTTGCTTTGGTTTTTCGGGTCGTGCTAGTTTTGTTCTTTTTCTGACCGAGTGTTTCCCTCTCTCCCCCATTAACCTCCCGTTTAACCACCGGTTAACCCCTGCTAACCCCCTCCTAACTGCCCAATTGCAGCGCACTTGTTTGTGTCCAAGACTCTGGCAGCTTTGTTTTGTGTTTGGCCCCTTTATTTATCTCCCCAGCACCCAAAAAAATAAACAAAAAGGGAAAAAACAATCTGTAATATGTTTATGCATTTCTTGTGGTCGCTTTGGCGATAGGGAACCAACAATGGCTTCTAGACTTCGCCTCTGGAATGCGGCTCCATTAAATTGTGAGCCTAATACACGATATGTTGCTGCCGTAGCTGCAACAGTTGCTGCTGTGGTTGTTGCCGCTGCTGCTGCCGTTTTGTTTGTTGTCGCTGTTGATTAGCAATTTAATTGATTTGTAGGCAACAATTTGTCTGGCACTTCAAATGCTCCCCGACTGTCGCCGGTTGGCCTCCAAAACAGCCGGTTGCCAGCTCATAAAATATTCATATGCCGCGATGTCTTGCAATATCTGCAGTATCTGAGAAGTTGGGGGTGTTCGATTGCAGTATCATGCAAATCTACAGGCAACATGGCGTCGTATAGTATGAAAAAGAGGGAGAAAAGAGACACAAGCCCGAAGACAGAGAGGCCACTAATCAGCAACAGGTGGCCACAGCCCTTTTGGCCAGTTTGTTTTCGCTCCAGCTCCTCATGTTGCTGCCGTCGTTTCTCCTCCTCCTTCTGGTTATTAGCCATATTCAGCAGGTACACCCATTTAATTAGAGGCTTCTCCTTCACACTCTCTCGCTTTTTTCCCTGGGCCTGGCCCTCGAGGCAGCCATTTTGCCGTATGGCTTCTGTGGTTTCTGTGGCTGCTCCTCGGGATTCGCTTCTATTGTATCGAATTTATATTAGGAACTCTTCTGAACTCCCTTTATCGAAATCAGATGGTGGATGCATTTTTAAGCCCGTTATTTGCCTTTAATACACAAGATTATTAAAATCTTTAGAGTTTAATCTTCAATATTTATATTATTGATTAAACTAAATATAACTATAACATATTTAAAGGTTTAGTGATAACTGACCATAGAGGGTGACTAGATTTCTCTGCTAGAAAACTACATACAAGTTTGCTAAAAATATAAAAACTTTATATTATGTTCAAAATATATTTTCTTTAGAATGTGCATGGGTATTTATGTTATCCGGTAATCTTATTAGATTCTAGTTAGTCATCCAAACGCTACAGAAAAACGATTTTATTGTTCTATTCGATTTTATTGTCGTGTTATTGCTCGTCTCCTCGGTGGGTGGAGCCAAACTTTCTATTGAAATCTCAATTTCGATTTGACTAAACTTTTATCGCTCCCGTTTGGTGAATGTCCAACTGTGATTCCCCAGTTCCCATCCCAGTTTTTAGTTTTAGCCTAAGTTTTAGTTGCAGTTTCCGTTCCCGTTGCGGGCACAGCCTTATTAGATACACTCTACAAAATTGGCTATAAATTTAAAAGTAATGAAATGAGTAAGACATATGGAATATATACTTTACTTTTTTTAATATTAAGCAATAAAATTAAAGAATGAAAATAATTTTCATCTTGGTTTTAGCCCGATTTGTATCCCAGAGAAAATCAGCAATGAAATTGTAAAAGTCTTTCTAGTGCCCTCCATTTCATATGGCTTTAGATAACATAATTTGGGATTTTCATAAATATTTCCTTGTGAACTAAAATTTTTTACAGTGCACACTGGCAGTTGCAGTTGGCTTACTGCTATTGCTGCCGGTTGCAGGTGGCCGCCATTTGGGCCATGATTTGTGCAGTGGCCGGGCATTAGAAAGGTCGTTCGCAGTTGTCGTCGCCAGTCGTGATTTCAGCGGAGGATCAGAAGGAGGAGGTGGGCAAAGAGCTCCGAGGGAGGAGGAGCTTGGCAGGAGAGCGGGGGACGGAGGAGTGGATAGTAAGCCAACGGAATCCATTGCCACTCAGAGTCGGACGTCTTAATTAGGTTTTCTGCTGAAAAGTGCCGAAAAATGTTGGCTAATGCCCAGCATGCCACGCCCACACAAACAGCAGACATTGTCTCTGACCCACAAAATGTCCTCCCTCCTACAGTTCCCTTTTAGTCATGCCCCAATTTGAAGCTTTCTTCTGGTTCTCCCTGCGCGATTATAAATGACATCGCATTAGTCTTGGTCGGGTTAATGTGCGTCTCCCTTGGCCAAAAAAGTCCAGTCCTCGCACAACTTCATTAGTGGAGAACCATGTGGGAATAACAGAATATCGGAGACAAGCTGGAGTTCCGGGAACAAAGTACAGTTGCTTTCTCGTCCTACGCAAAATTTGGTTCTCTCCTTCGGGCTTTCTCTTAGGAGAAATAAGGCATTGTTAGCTTACAAATTATTTTTACTCATCGCACACATTTAAAGACAATATTTTACATTATAAAGAATACATCCTCAAAGAGTGGTTCATTTATTGTGCAGCTTGTGGGGTAAAAACCATTTCCATATATACAAAAATTAAATACTAACTGAATCTTTTAGCTTATGATACCATACGATTACTTAGTCAATATTAGCCATTAAACATTTAGAAAAAGTGTAATAAAAAGTCAAATTTCTGTATCGCCAAATTCCTCCACTCAAAAGTTCTAAGTATTTGTATATATTGGAGGTTTTGTCTGATTTCTGAGGCAGATAGAGGATCGACTGACGGTCATCATCGATCTGAGCACAGAGGTTACTCTACTCCTTATCTAAAGAGTCGGTGGTTTGGGCAGCTCTTCGGTCCCTCAGTTCCTGCTGATGCTTGATGGTCACTTCCAGGAACTTGAGATACTCCTCGTCAACGGGTTCGATTTCCTCTTCCTCCGAGGAACTTTCATAGACATAGTCAAGACATGACGACGATCCAGTTTCCTCGGGAACATCCTCGTGGTCCTGATCCGGATTCGGATCTTCCTTAGAGCAGAGGCTCATAACATGATTGTGGTGCCATTCAAATAGACTTTGGTATACTATAGTGGGGGTGTACAATGGTGTTATCAAGATAAAATAATCTATGTAGATTATTATAATTAGTACTTTGAGCTACATTAGTCCACGGATCCCGATCTTGAGTGTTGTGGGGCCTGGGCTTCCCATTGCTTCTCCTTCTTCTTTTGCGCTGCTTGCTCCGTTTCCTGGTCCTTTTCCTGGCCATATCTTCCGATTTCCCGTTCTGCATTAGCTCCTTTATTATTTAAGCATTTGTCCAAGTGATCTGATCTTGGGATCTTTCATAAATATTCGTTCAACTTTTGTTTACGTCCCAGCAAAAACAACAAAAATAATCAAGTACTGCCAACTTATGTAAAAGTAAATAACAATCGAGTGACCATTTCAAAAAAAACAGATGAAGCAAAGGGTGGAAAGATCTATATTTTTCATAAAATATTATTTGTTTATCTTTTAATTAATTATAATTAACAATTTCCGTTTAATTTTGACGAAGTTAATACGACTATCGGTGCGAGGTAGCGTTGCCATTTAGATGGCAATGTAAGCGAAGTATAGATGGCGCTTCTGCTTAAAATGTTGCCAGAAATGACATGCAGAGGGCTAGATATGAACAACAGATGGCGGCACTATAGTCGGCTTGAAATTCAAAAATGAAATTTTAAAAATGAAAAATGTTACCAGGTCGGAAAAAATATGCCTCATATCAATGGAAGAGGAAGAACACATGGCGCCTTGATTCAAAAACAATGAAGTTTTTAGTTTCATAAAAGTGACAGAACGGAGGGCGAGAAGGTATAATAAAAAAAAAAATTAAATAAAAAAAATAATAATAAACTTGAGGGAAAACACGAAACGGGAAACATTTAAAAATATGTAAGCTATATTTATTTTTACAATAAAACAGCTTTATTAAAGTTTTTAATTTATCTTTCCCTCTTACAATAAAAAGCTCAACTAAAGTTTTGAATTAATCCTTAAAAAATATTTACAAATATTTTCTTACAAAAAATTACTGTAACATGCAGGCAATTAAATACTTTTTTCACTGAAATCAAACTACTCTATCTGTCCACTATATATGCTGATCTATAAATTCTTTATGTTTCTCAGGGTCGCTCACGACCTTTTTCGGCCAACCAACCGACTGACTTCCAAATTCTCGCTCAAACCTATCCGGCAAAGGGCAAGCGCAAAGTTAAGGCCGGAGCAGAAGCAGAAGCCAAGCCGGATCGGGTCAAAATCCAGATCCAAGCCAATCCCAGCCAGAAATAGAGCCAAGCCGACGGTAAGGGTAAGGCCTAAAGCCAGAGGAAAAGGCAGAGGAGTTTTGTTTTTCTTGCAAATTCAAATCCCGCGCTTATAGATCTCGGTCGAAGGAGTTCGGGCACAGAAACTGAAACTGGGATTAGGGCGGATCAATTTGGCTGTAGTGCGAATGCAAATTGGCCAGCGGTACGATTTAAATGAGGCGGCCAAACAAAGGCCACATTGATATAGACGATATAGAGTGCATCCTGCTGAGCCGGAACAAAAAGTCCGGGGACGTATGGATGCACTTCCACTTTACCTGCCCCGTGGGTTCATAAAGGAAAATTAGGTTTACACCTTCCCGGCCAATATGTTCATAAAACAATTTAGAGATTTACAAGGGGATCAACTGGAATGTGGTGCATCCACATCCATCCCATTCTGTATATATCCCGTACCTCTCCTTCCTTCCCGACTCTTAAGTGGGTGTGTTTGTATTGCGGTTTTAGTGTAACGAAAAAAGGCGCGTGGTTATGGTTATGGATATGGCTATGGATATGGATATCAGGGCCATCATCCCGCCCATCATCCCTCCCTTTTTCCAAAGCACTTCACACATGTTTACTTTGGCATTTTGCGGGGGCAACGAAAGCTCTTCATTTCCGATGAAGTAATATGCGTTCTGATAATATGAAAAACATCCTGCGGCCAGGATTTGCACGCACTTATTCCCTTTTAATGGACTTGGCCAGCGACTTTTTTGCCCGCATTTATTTTGCATATTTTTTGCGCGCACCGTTTTAAAAAAGTATATTTAATTCGAGTGGTTCTTATGTGTGTTGATAGCTAGGGAACTAGTTCAGCTTAAGTTGATTTATTTTTCGTTTGGTTCAAGATATTTTCTTTCTAAAAAAAGACTATAAAACCACTTGTACCAATTTATTGAAAGATGGAAACTTTTTAAGGGATTATTTAGTCAATATACAACTTAAAAGTCGTCTATAGTAATTTAGTTTTCAATATTAATATTTAAGATATTTAAGTAATACCCAAAATGTTGTAAGCATTTTAAATAAAATATAATGTTGATTTTTTTTAATAAAATGAATATGGTAAATTTTGCACTTTTGGAACCAGTTCCCATTCGGCCACTCGAAAATCTCAACGAGAATCCTCGCCGCGGGGAGCTGGGCGATTGCTACTTACTTGGGCTACATTAGGGACAATTTGCATTTGCACGGCTCGCAAATATATCTGTGGCCGCAGGACAAGAGGACAATCAGGACTATCGGAACAATCGGAAGATGGGAGGAATTCTCCACAGGTATCTGCATCTCGGTCACTTCTGTGGTGCGTGGGATTATAATTCTTGAGCATGGGATCAAAATAAAGCCTGCGGCCACCGAAAAGGGTAGCGAAAACAATAGATCGCGGAGGGTAGCGAAAGGATTTCGGGTCGGGGCAGGACAAGTTAGTAACTCTCATTACTTTAAATGGATTTCAATTAAGTTGCAAATTGATCGCGAAAACAATTGAGTCCCGTCGAGGCGTTTTGAGTGGTTCGGGCTTTGTGCTTTCTCGCAGGATGAAATTGAAAAGGCTGCCAGGACTAGTGCTAAGCCCAACAAAAGAGCTGCCTGCTCCTGATCCTTCTACTGCTCCTTGCTCTGTCATTTTCCATCGGATGGTGTTGTAGTAGGCGGAAAATAAGTAAAAAGGACAAATGAACGAACCGCTGCTCTTTTCATTCACTTGCACTCGGGAAAAACGTGCAAGCCATAGGGAAACCCTTTTTTTAACTTTCCAACATGATAGCCTATATTTATTTGTACAATGTTAATTATAGTGAATATTATTTTTTTGTTTGGAGCTTTGTATACACAATAAGCCTCTTCTGATTTTGGTAAAACGTTGCTTGAAATTTGAATATAGTGCTTATATCTGCGTTAGGTTTATCATTACGTATTAGTTATTTTCCATCACCGTTCATGTAAGTGTTAAAAAATGATACGGAAGAACCAAAAATTATTCTTAAATCAAAACGGAAAATGTATTATTTTTTAAGGTGTAATTGATTAGACGTCTTTAAAGATTTGGTTTATTTTGATTGTTAACCTATGTTATGAATAGATAGTTTTCGTCATTTTATTTTTATTTTAGCAAGTTATTAATTTTCGCTTAAAACTAATCGTTTTGGGAACCATTTTTCCAAGTGAACGAGGGTGACAGAATCAGCACCGGAATCAGAATCGAAAATGTTGGCTGCTTTCCGTCATCTGCTTTTGGACTGTAAGCGATATGCGAGCTGCAGGCAAAAGGACAGCTGCCGAAGCACTTGGCATCCATCGCAACTCCCCCACTTTTCCCAAGCCCAAGCGATACTCATAAATGACTGGCAGTTTTCCCAGCCAAAGGAGCAAGGGAGTCCTGCTGCTGACAGGATAACGAGATTTTTCAAGTGGTCCTCCACTTCACACCCTTTTTATTCAGATGCAGCGGTCCTTTGGCTGCTGCTGCTGAAATCAATCTAAATCTCAATCTCAATCTGAATCTCAAGCTAGTGCTGGTCCGGAGGTCTTAGCAGATTTCTCTCGCAATTAGTCGGCCGGGAAATGGAAAAGGCGCAAAAAACGATTTTCCAAGGACTTAAGCACGAACAGAGGGATAACACAGGTTCGGGGGAAATCGAGGGATATACCGAAATCCCAGGATCGTAGCAATCAAATGCGCATCACCAATCGCCGCAAAAACAAAGGGCGAACAAAATGAGACCAGTATGGCGGAGAGAGCATTTCTTTCTTTCTTCGGCGGGGCGTGTGATGGAGAAAGGGACAAAAAGCGAAACAAAAAATGAGCAGGAAAGTGGAAAATGGAGGGGGAAAGCCTCCTCCCCCTCCTCTCTGTTTGCCATACAACGGGGCTTATCCCGGCTGATCTTTGTTGCGATTTGCAACGGTCAATTGAAAGGAGACCGGGAAAACGATCAGCCAAATGGTTAGGAGCCCAGAACAGGACCTCAAAAACAGGACCTGGTCCTCTGGATAGCAGTTTTGTTTTGCTTAGTTTTTTATACTCGAGACAACATGGCAAATACCCAGGGAACACGGGGATAACAAGGAAATAAGGAATGAGACGGTAGAAGACGACTGGCCGGGGCAACACGGAGAAAAACAAACACGCCACACACGCCGCCAAAAAAGAGCCTCCATAGGAGCTGTTCTTACACTGGGCAAAAAAGTACAATAAAATCCTAAGCTAAAAAACGAGGCAGTAAATGCACAATTTGGGATACCACTTAAAAATTTTATGTTGGCTTTTGATCAGGAATTTTAAGTCCTACCAAATGGTAATTAATCCATTTTTTGGTACCAAAGTTGTATCTGAATTTATGTTTCACTAACATTAATTTTACTTAATTAAAAAAGTTTTCAGCTTACTTGATTAATTGAAAACTGCAGTTAAATATAATCCAATCGAATCTTCAGATGCCAAATAAATATTTCAAAACATGTTCTATTAACTTCAATTACTTGAAACTCAATACATTTATAAGTATTTTTCATCAACAAATTTGTCTCGTGTTTTTTGGATATGTACATTGTACATGCTTTGCAAATTGTTCTTTCAGTGTCCTCCGAATCCTGGGGCCCATATTTCTACTTACCCTTTACCGACTTTACAATGCTTAGGTTTGTTTGGTCCTATTTCTCTTTCGCGATTTGTTTGTTTGCCAATTTGTTTGGCTTTGTCTGAGGTGACGGATACGTCGAATCGGACCAGAAACATCTGAGATATCAGCAAGAGTATGAGATGTAGATGAATCGCAGTACCAGATTTGCCAAGAAAGAGTTAGGACAAACAGTAGGCACAAAGGGTCACAAAAACAGTGAAAAAGTGGTGAAAGGTCTTACCAAGCAAAGAAAACTCGGCTAATTAATTGAGTTGAAGTAATTTTCGGCAAAGAGTAAAAGTTCTTGCAAATGGGATTGCCTTTTATGAGGCTCCCTTTTTACCTCCTTCGTTCAGGATGTTTTCCCTGCCATTTCCACTTGACAAATATTTGACTGGCCATTCTCGCCCCTTTTCCACATTTTTTCCACCCACACACGCCCACAAAATATCCTCGGGTCACATAATTTAAATTTTTAATTACGCATCAAATCAACACGAACAATTATGACAGCCTAAAAGCAGAAAAGATGGGAGAGTTGTTTTGAATTTAATTTTGTTTTGAGAAAGGGGATGGAACAATTCCATTAGAGGAAAGATATAGGTATATATGGTAACTCAAATATGAATTTGAAGTACTCACTTATACTTCTTATTTCTAAATATAAAAATCAGTTTACTGTTTAAAATTCCAGATATAATTAGATCTTATATACATTTGTTTCCGGACAAATATTCAAATCCCAAATAATTAATTAGACTATTACCCATCCTGAACAACTAAATTGCCCGAGGCTTTAAACCAAAATTTGTTTGGAGGTTATCTGTCAATTGATTTCTCACTTGGTTTTATTATATTGCCCTATTCACTGGAGCCCTGAATTGAGGCATTATCCAGAAATATCTTCCCAAAGCAAATCAAACAAGACCGGAATCCCTCAGATAGCCCAATATCAAACAGCCCTGACCAAAGTGTGGCCTTGTTTACGCAAATACGAACCCAAAACACAGATCCTTGGGATGTGGAAAAAAGCAGCTGCTCCTGATGGCTGTATCCCCGTCTCTTTCAGCTTTATCTTCCATCTCTTTCCCGCTTGATCAAGCGATCCATTTGTCGACCATTTTGGTTTGCCTCACGCCCCGAATCATTCCCTCCATCGCATCCCATTCATCCGACCTATTTTCGGTTTTATTGCACCTTTTGTCTGCAGTCATCCCTCTCTTTCTGATCCGATCTGCCGTCTCTTTCCCCTTCTCGCCATGCGTAATCGATGCAATTTGCACGCTTACGCATATCGCAAGATTAAACTTATCCCTGATCCCTGAGCTGACTGATCCCTTGATGCGACTGCCATCGCCAGAAATTGCTTCCATTTTCTACACTGAAACTATTTAATTTATGAACTTTGAATTAATTTTCTCTTTCCCTTTTTTTCCTTATCAATTTCAGAGTTTTTTAAAGCTGGAAAGAAGAAAAGAAATAACATTTCCCATTATCTATTTTACATCGAAATAGCCGATGAATATCCATTTGCTCTTGATATTTTTTATGAGTTTGGCTATACAAAAGTTGAGATCTTTATCATATTCTACTTTCTCTGATTAATGGGTATTTCTAGACTATTTTTTCTTGTGTACCTCTGAGATCAGCCTGAAAAACCAAGACCGGATCGACTGTGCGACGTATAAAACGATATTTGGATTAAACATTTAATTGACTGCTGAGCAAAACCGGTGTGGCCATACATAGAGATATCACAGGGGGTTGCTGCTGCTGGCGGGGATTAGAGCCCGATTCCGATGTCGAGGCTTCATTACCATATCAATGTCGGCAGCAGGCGACTCAGCCGCAATGGCAAATCCTCAGCACGGGATTTAGATTTAGCTGCTGAATCCGAAGAATCTGATTCCGATTCTGGTGCGGATTCTGCTGCTGATTTCGATTTGGCTTCTCGGGGAAATTCGCTTAAATTTTTAACAAGACAAATACGCAAAGCACACGGCCACCTCCCTTACACCCCCATTTTCCTTCTTTTCCTTCGGTTTTTCCGCTTCTGGGAAACAATCATAGAGAGGGAGAGAGGGACAGACGTAGAAAGAGAGAGCGAGGAAAACTTTTCTAATTTTGCACAACTGGAAAATGTAGCCGTGGGCGTCGAAAGAGAAATGGCAACAGAAAATCGAAATAAAATCATCATCAGCGGGAGGGAGCCAAGAAAAAGTTCGGAGAAGACGATGATTTTTCCCCACGTTTTCCCTTCGCTTTTTTTTCCACATCGCTCAAATGGAAAAGTAGAAAAACCTTTTATTCCACAATGTTTGCTTAGTCCTCTGCCAATTGAACTTTTTCGCACAGCCAATCGAAGGGGTAGTGGCACAAAACCAAATACAATACTTAGACGAGTTAATTTAATTTTTTATTTAAAATTCAATCTGCGAACTAAAACAAAAGTGCGCAGCGAGTGGGGGAAAAATCAGGGCAGAGGTCAGAGTTAGGGGGGAAAGAATAAGAAAAATATCAAAAAGTTCCATTTGAAAAAAACCAGGAAAAATAATAGAAAAAGTGCAGCCCAACTTTTGAGCTTAGCTTTCTCTACCTCTTCTACTTGCCTTTCTCGACTCACATTTTCCTCTATTTTTACACCATCATCATCATCGGTTTTCCCGTCGGGAGTTTTTGGCCATGTAAGAAGTTCAGTGCAAAGGCAAATAGCGAAACCCCCGAGAAATGTGGGACGGAGAATCCACCGAGATTCGGAGAGCAGGAGAAGGTGGAAGCATCCTGGTCCTTTGGTCCTTCGGTCCTTGGCCTGCTTAATTATTCAATAATTTCTAAAAGCATTTGGCCACATTCGACGTCATCAGCCGTCATCCTTTCATCCTTTTGCAACATGTGACAGGACCGCTCCTCTTCTTCCTTTCCCCCGTAATCAGTTGAACACATATACCCCGGCACACACTCAAATATCTGCATTTATGTAAGCTTCCCTCTCAGGACCTCCCTTCCCCTCATATTACACTGAGCGAAATGCGTTAAAATTACGAGAATGGCATTTCCAACAGTTCTCTCCGGCGGCTGATGAGTCTTACTTGACGAACAGAGTAAACCAGTTTCAAGTTTCAAGTCATATAACAAACTATTTATTATTTCTTTTAAATTATTTTTCAAAGCGATTACTATTTTTAAAAATTCAAACAAGTTACTAAAAGTAGAATACTAATAAAGAATATAATAAAATAGAAAACAAATCTTAGCAAAGTAAACATGTATTGACGATTATATGAAGACCGGTACGTTTCAATTTTCTGTCTCTACTTTATAGTTGTAGTTTTATTAGTCACTCCGTAATACGATTTAAAAGGGGTTTCACCTTGTAAAATATTTCTCCGAGTGACCCCACTTTTGCACCCCCACATAGGTGACATTGTAAGGACTTTTCGCTTCATTCGCTTTTCCTGACTGGCTTTCCATTTGAGTTTGTGTGGGTGTGTGGCCTGCCAGAGTTGCATTTATCATTAGTCGTAGCTTAGCTTTTGTTTTCCTGCATTTGAGAAGGGGGCAGGGCACGAGTTCAACCCCAGGGGCCATTGGGGATTTTGCACTTGGGCATGTTTGATGTGGAAACTTTAGATTAAAATATTTTCATATGCACATACGATGTGGAACAATGGCGATGACGGTCGCCAAAGTGATGTAGATTATTGGAAGAGTGCGCCATGTATATATGCTGCCTCCAATCTTCAGTGAAATACCTACGTATATAGCCCTTAACCTCCAGAAGGAAGAACGGGAGAAAGATAAGGCTGGAGAAGGAAGCGCATCTCCGTGGGCGGATTGAGCGCATAATGATGTTTATGTGTTGCCAGAAACATAAAAGCATTAATTTAGTCATTATCTTCTTAAGATATAGCGTCGGCAGAGGCAGCGGAGAATCCGAATCCCCTAAAAGCGGAAAGAGAGCGTCAGGCTTTTCGCCACCCATAATTTTCATCAACATTTTTATGCTACCCCATACTACTTACTACTTACTCTGGGGAAAGAGAGAGAGAGCTGCTGTACAGCCGTCTCTTGCGCACCATCTTCCCTTCTCTTTCGCACCCTCGTCGGCTATCTCTTTCTCCTGGGGGCCGCGGGGTCTGTCAGTGATGACTTTATCTGTATAAATAACTGTCAGTGGTCCAAAGAAAGTAAGTAAAGAGCGGAAAAAATACGACAAAAATAAAGAAGAATTGGGGTGAAAGGTGGGGTTTTGTGAAGGGGACATTATCTCCGTAGCGCCATCTTTATCCAAGACCTCCTGGCAACCTTTAAGCTGGAGAACTGCGAGATGGGGACACCGACACCTTCAACCACCTAGCCACCAGCAGGAGCGAGAGAAAGAGCTATAGAGCGATAGAAAGAAAGGGAGGGAGGTTTGTAGAGAGAGACGTCCAAAGCCAGAGAGCATTACCAAACAATATGGTAGCGTTGAGGGCGTGGCGTCAGCCCGATTTCATTGGCTGAATCGCAAAAATGTCCGCTAAGAGAGAGAGTATATCAGTATCTGAGAGTCTGTATCTATATCTGTAGAGGAACTGGCCTGACGACTACTCAGTCGACAACTTGTCGGGCGGCACGCTCTCACAACAGTTTCGCAGCTCGAGCGGACAAGAAGGGTTTCCCGGTGGCTGAAGAACCTGTGGAAAAATCTCAAAAATCACGACGCGATTTAAGTGCGTGTTCCAAGTGCGGATTAACCAATTTTAACTTAATTAAATAGAGTTTTACCACGAATTGTGCAAGTCAGTGAGGAAAAGCCTAATAGACTCCCCAAAAATTAGCTTAGTGGATTTTTCTATATTAAAAAAGAGTTTTATAAACGATTTGTGCAACAACAAACCAGTGAGGAAAAAGCATTTTCCTGCTTGAAAGTTACAGAGACTCCTTCAAAATTCTCTCCTCACTGTGGACCCCTGGAGGAGGCGGTGGAGGCACCACCACCACTCCCAGCACCACGCCCGACATTCCGCCCTCGGCGAAGGCCAAGTTCAAGATCACCGTTGTGAGCACGCCTAGCCCCTCCCCGCCGCCCACGCCACCGCCTGCAGGCTCCATGTTGGCTCAAATGGTCGAGACCAATTCCCCGCCGGCGGGTTATACGCTCAAGAGATCGCCCAGCGATCTCGGCGAGCAGCAGCAGCCACCCAGGCAGATCTCTCGTTCGCCGGGCAACTCGGCCGCCTATCACCTGACCACCGCCATGCTCCTGAACTCCCAGCAATGCGGCTACCTGGGCCAGCGACTTCAATCAGTGCTCCAGCAGCAGCACGCCCAGTCCCAGAGTCAAACGCCCTCCTCCGATGATGGCAGCCAGTCTGGAGTCACCATTCTGGAGGAGGACAGGCGAGGAGGAGCCGCAGCCGCATCCCTCTTCACCATCGACAGCATCCTGGGCTCCAGACAACAGGGCGGAGGATCTGCCGCCAGCCAGGGAAACCACATCGGCAGCAATGGCAACCAGAACGGACTGACCCCGAACGGCATCAGTTTGGGACTGAAGAGGAGCGGCGCCGAGTCCCCCGCCTCGCCCAACTCGAACTCCAGCTCCAGCGCAGCCGCCAGTCCCATCCGACCGCAGAGGGTTCCTGCCATGCTGCAGCATCCTGGCCTGCACCTGGGTCACCTGGCGGCTGCGGCGGCAAGCGGTTTCGCCGCCTCTCCCTCGGACTTTTTAGGTAAGAAATAAGATATATTTTAAGTAGTTCTTCCATCTCATCTATTGGGATTATAGTGTGGAAACTTAAAAAATATAAACAGAACAGAACTTTCGCCAATCATCATAATTTTTAGGATACAACTTCGAAATATAAATCGTTTATGAGATAAGGAATCCCAACAGTCCATCATTTATTATCACTTTGACAATAGTAACTATAGTTGAAATTTGAAAAATATAAGTTTCTTGTTTTTTCCGACCCTTTAAAACGATCTAAAATATTTTTACGAGTGTTCGGCTTCCCTTCGAGCTTTAACTGTAAAAACACCTTGAGGGAACCCACTCATGCAGTCAGCAATCACCCAATCACCCATTCACCCACTCTCATCCTGACATCCTCATCCTCAACCACTGAACCGAATTGCTCTCACTCCCTGGCGAATCCTGAATGGCATTATTCATAATTAGGCAATGATCCGTGAAAGATGATTCCGCATTTGCCTTCCATTTCCCTTGCGATTTTGCGGTGAGAGGATTTGCATTGGGCTCTAAGTCTCAGATTCGGCTGGAAAGCCCGTGAAAACCTGGGTCTGGGGGTGGCTTTAAGATGGGCTCGGGTCTTGTGTTAATTCGAGCGTGGATCTCCGGCGGAGATTTATGCAGAATCCCGCTTAAATTCATTCAAAGGCTCCCCCGCAGGACATGAATATTAAAAACCTGGGCGCAACTTTTTTGCCCCAGCTTGCTGCAACCGGAAACGGAAATGGAAGCCTCACATGCGTTTACAACTGGGGTCAAAATAATAGATTCAGTTTTCGGATGTCCTTTGTATATTTCATCGAAGTAATTTTTAAGTATTTATAAGGGGTTATGAAATAACTTAAAAAGGTGTCTAAAAATATGCAACAATAACTTTTAAGTACATAAATCCAACGAATTCATTCTGAAAGAATGCATACTTTCGAACACATTTATAAGTAATTTTAAGGCCCCAGTAATTTCTGTGGCAACCCCTACTTTAATTTTTGCACTGCTACTTATTTTGCGTCTGCTGTACAGCCAACATGGCGGCCGTTTTATTTTCCGCGTTTCGTTATGCGCATTTTTAAGGATTTACCCAGGAATATTCCTTCTACCTCTCGCCGTCCCTCCTTCCAGCGCTTATATGATGATGATATGACTGTTATTACAGCCAGGGAATAATGAATTTTCCTCTTGTTTTTCCTACACAGTGGCGTACCCCAACTTTTATCCAAACTACATGCACGCGGCTGCGGTGGCACATGTGGCCGCTGCTCAGATGCAGGCGCATGTGAGTGGAGCAGCCGCCGGATTGGCGGGTCACGGGCACCACCCGCACCACCCCCACGGACATCCGCACCACCCACACCTGGGCGCCCACCACCACGGCCACGGGCAGCACCACCTGGGCCACCTGGGCCATGGACCGCCGCCGAAGAGGAAGCGTCGCCATCGCACCATCTTCACGGAGGAGCAGCTGGAGCAACTGGAGGCCACCTTCGACAAGACCCACTATCCGGATGTGGTGCTCAGGGAGCAGCTGGCCCTCAAAGTGGATCTGAAGGAGGAGAGAGTTGAGGTGAGCTAAAACCAAATCGTAAAATCTTAAGGGGGTCTTGAAATCTCTTGCAAAGGTGTCTCAAAGTATGCAACATTTATATATTTTCATACCGATAGGTTTGTACTGCATACTCTTAGGCACCTTTAAAAGTGATTTCATCATAACATTATAATGCCAGCATTTTTCACTTTGGATACGAGATTCTTAAAAATCATTGTTTCCCTCGTAGTAACCTCCCTTTCTCTCTGACCCACAACCTTTTCTTCTATTTGGCTCTAATTTCACGCTCGTTTTAATTCCCCGCGTGAAACCAATTGAGTGCTACACCCCCGCTCTCCTCCACTTAACCTTTATGAATCAGATTCCGAATCTGATTCTGAATCTGAATCTCTGGCATCTGCATCGCAATCTCCCCCTGAGAAATTCTCCTTGTTTATTTAGTTGTCAGCGGCGTACATTTTGCGGGGCTTCTCCGCCGGCGAAAGCAAAACAATGCCAATCCCAATGATTCACTTAATTTGGGTAATGGGACTTGGGATACAACCGCATGTTTAAACGGATGGCGATGGTTATTTGCTCGGTGGTTGTCCCTGAATCGTATCATTGGTAATGTAAATATGCCGGGATGCCCTTGTAAGTCCCACCCCGGGCGACCAGAGGGATAATATAAACCATCCCTTTGGCATCGGCACATCGGCAATTGTGATTCAAAGTCCATTAGTGTCGATGAAACCCGACAACAAACAAACAAATTGAGAGGTCACTAAGGAAGAAAGTGACGACAAGAGTTGACAATTCAATTTGTTCACATTGATGGGTGGCTATCTCGCGTCTTTGATAAGGATTAGCAACGCTTTCCGGGTTCCGGGACCCCTTAGTTTTCGTTTCCCTGGCAATATGTGTTTGTCAACCGGTCGAATGTTTAATCTAACCCATCTAACCCGTCCAACCCCGAATCGCCCTCACCTTTTGGAACGCAGGAAGGCGGACAAGTGCGACATTTGTTGACACTCGGCGGGGTGAAGGGGTGTGGGCTTATGTTTGGCCTTCAGCTTAAGACAACTTACACATTAACATTACTAACCATTTAGGATAATGAGAGGCGTGGCGTTACTTAACCCGCAGGCGAATTGACGCCCGCTTTTTGATTAGGCGACAAATTTAACCCGCGGCCAACATTGGAATCCTAAGCGGATTACGGAGCAGGTTGCACGTTCTGCAGTAAATTTGAAAAAAGGTGAGGAAATGATTTCCCAACTTTTCAACTAATTGGAAATCAGGGGATTCGAATCTGCTGCCTCATGGGGGCGACTAATTAACATACAACACACAAAAAGAGACTTCAAACTTGTCTCTGACAAGCAAAGTGGATGAAGAAAGAGACGGCAGCAATCCCCAATCCCCAAACCCCAAACCCCAAAACCCCAGTAAATCTTGTGCTCAGTCATCGCTCGTCATTGACTTAAGCAGCATAATCAACTTCAGCTCTGGCTTCCAACTTGGAACCTCGGCTTTTGTGACTGCTACTGTTTAGCATATTTGCATGCCGAGAGTTGCCACTCGAGGCCCCCCGAACCCCGCGATTCCGGGACAGTCGCTCTAAGACCCCAGTCGGACCATAAGTGGCAATAATTATTGAAAATCTTGCCTAAGACAAACAGCAGCAATAACAAAAGAGAAAACAGAAGGGAAAAAATGAACAAAATCGAAGCCTACACAATGGATACTCTAGCGGAAAAGAGTCCGTGCAGTTGGTGATCTGTTAGGTAACACATTTTATTTAAAGTCTTTAACAATGGTAGAGTATCCCCAACAAAAACGGATTAATACTAATTTAATCTTTAATGCCTTAAATAAAAAACCTTGTATTTGTAGATATAAAGCATATGATCAAGGAACTTTTAAGTTATTAACAAACACTCACAGAAAGTTAGACAACAAACCACTTATTCTCACTAAGTTATAGGTAAGATCTTCGCATACCAAAAATGCTAGCTATATCTTTGCGTAATGCTTGGTTCTCATAGGCTTCCTAACGAACTTATTGTAATTATTCAGTTCCCAGCCAAACCTCGTTCGGCATTTAAATGATCTGCTTATTTTGACTTCATCATTTACAATTATTATTTTTATTTAGACACTCGAGAGTCGGGTGGGTTCGGATCGGATTGGATTGGTTTGGATGGGATTGGATCGTAAAACAGTAGCCCTACCTGCAGAGCAAACAAACTCCTTCTCTTTGTCCGTCTGCCTCTCTTTTTTCGCCTTGCCTTCTTTGGTGCGTGCAAGTCAAATACGCCTAATCCCGCAGCTCAAGTGATCGAGGCGATTTGGTTCTCCGATCAGCCAGATAGAGAGGGACATATGTATATATATGGGAGGAATGCCTGGAGGGCATTTCAAATATTTGTCTTCGGTCGTCGCCAAGAAATTAGTAATCATCAGCTTGGCATAATTTGTGCTCCTCTCTCCGTTCGATCGCTCAACTCTATAAATATTGATGTTACCCCTTCTCAGACTTATAGAGAGAGTGGATGTGGAGAACGGCGAAGAATGTGCCCACTCATCATCATTCCTCGTCACTCCATTGTGTACTGATCTCTGTTGTGTCTGCTGTTTTCTCCTACTTTGTCGTTTTGTTTTGGCCAGGACTTGAAAAGGGCTTGTCACCCTACTGATACTATAGTATGCCTTTCTTTCAAGGATCATCCCATATATCTCAAGCGTTGCCGCTTTGAAGTTGCACAATTGAGAGGTCTCGACTTGAAAAGGGGTTCGGGCTCGGCACTTTCTGTTCCGGGGCCACCTGCGTTGGCAATTAACTAAAATATTGCTTCTGTATTATTATTATTATTGTTGTCTCTCCTTAGACACAATAAACACACCTCCTCCCCGATGTTTGTCTAGCCTCGAAATTGAATTAAAAACGGCAATGAGCTGGAATCAGCAGATTTCCGTTAATTTTACCCGAGGTCACAAACCACCCACAACCCACCACCCACTGGGTGAGCCACTCCACAACCCACAAATCTCACACCCTCTTTTTTCCGGTAAATGCTGTTGTTATAATTTTTCATAATTTTCCATTATTCAAACACTTGAGTTTCGAGGATGCGAATTCTCAGTTATCCCCCGGGAACTTTCGGGCAGCAAAGTGCGTTTATAACCTCGAGCGTTGGAAAATGGAAGGGGGTAAAGGACTTTTCCTTTTCCGACGGGGGACAGACGCTTTTCCCATGTTTGCTTTACAGTTTTGGCTGTCGAAGCGTGTAACCGTAGACAAATATTATCGCTGGGGGAGAAAATTGCCCCCGAAGCTGCATAAATTTACACAAAAAACGCAGTGGGTGGTGGAAAAGGTGGGAGGTGGGAGGACAGGTGCACTCCTCATTAAGCTCTTAAAAGGTCGCCCGTGTAGACGATTAGCTAAAAAAAAAGTTAATAAAAAAGACCATTTAAATACCTTTTTGAGGGCGAAAATTCCTTCGTTTTGATGGGTTTTCATCGGGTCTAAGTGACTGACGAAATATGAACATCGTTTTTGTGTCTTTTCAAGACATTTTTATAGAATTATTCCCTTATATTTATAATCCGCATTTTAACAAAATTTTATAGATGTGCTTCACTCACTCAATTTCAATTATTTAAGGTTTATAGAATCCATTTTATTGCCAGATAATTCTCAAACATAAAGACATTCTAGAGAACCGATTCTATATAAAAGGGATAGCTCTTTAATTAGTGCCCATGCACTTTTTAAACCCCACAATACACTCGAAAAAAAGGGAATGGGAATGTGCGTAACGAGCAATTTTCATGGGTGCGCGATTTTAATCCAACAACACGACGGAAACAGCGTCAACAATTTTCCAAAAAAGGTTGGATGGAAATTGGGAAAACGGGAAAAGGGGAGCTCCACCCATTTTGGTGACGAAGTTTCCGACCGACTTGTGTTGCCAATTTTCACTAATTAGAGCGACTGGCGAAAAGGCAGCCGCCATTTTGTGTTTTCCACCGCTCCACAACCATTTTCCACCCATTTCCCCCTCGTCTTAACCCCTTACTCCACATTTTTATTAAACCTCTCCTAGAGCCAGCCGAAAATGTGATTTCTCTCTTTTGTTTTTTGGTAGCCTGGCGTTTCCAATGTTTTTGGCTTTTGACGGGGACAAAATTTTCCGGTCCTGGAAAAACACGGAAAAATTAGAAGGCAAAATTCGAGAGAGCAGGTGCAGCGATTATCGAAGCGCAAAGTTATCATAGCAGTGCAACTATGTACTGCATTTTCGGAAACATTTCATGGTAATCCAGCC
Source organism: Drosophila subpulchrella (assembly GCF_014743375.2). Lineage (NCBI taxonomy): Eukaryota > Metazoa > Arthropoda > Insecta > Diptera > Drosophilidae > Drosophila > Drosophila subpulchrella. The sequence goes on from NC_050610.1 coordinate 25,413,611, forward strand.
ACGCAGTCAGCAGACTGGTCAAAAAACCCAAAAATAACACACACATCATGATGGTCAGTCTGCCAAAAAGACCCCGCCCACTGCATTTCCCAATTTCCCAAGGGGGAAAGGGGGGAAAACGAAAGGCGGCGTAAAGCGCTTTTGTAGTTAATTAAAAATCAACTGCCGTGGGTATGTTTGTTCAATGGATTTCATGCACGTTTTCGAATGTGTGCCGCTCTTCGGCCTTTTTGCCCTCTGGAGTTTCCACCGCCCCTCGATTTTCCTGCGGTATCAGCGATTTATGCGCTTTTGGATGAAAAATCTGTGGCAATATTTGCAGTGGCCAGTGGTTCCGCAGATCTCTCGACTCCAAGGCGCGAGCCAATGCATGTCAAGTTCGGAGCTTCCCGCCACGAAAAAATGCATCAGCTTCGCTTTTACACTGAAAGAATAGGAAAAAATACTAGGCAGTTCTTGAATAGCTTTTGCTTTTAAAAACTCATGACTGCAAGATCCCTAAAGCCATCAAAATAAAGACTTTTTGGATAAATTGTGATTAAAATATTTAAATTATTTGTTTCCTTATTTTGGATTTCCAAAAAGGTTGATAACATAGCTGTTAGTTAAACTTTAGTTTAGTCTGAGCGCTTAGAATGTAAAAAACATACTTTTTAAAATTCATTAATATTGTATTAAAAGAGTCTATAAAATGTGGTTTGATTGTTTTTCGAGTTGTATGCTGTCGTGATTGCCACATACATTTTTAGAGGTTTGAAATCATTTTAGAAGGCCCTGAAAAGTATGCTAAGACATATTTGGAATGAGAAAATCTACTGGATAAATGCGGAAATATTTTGGTTGATATTGAGACCAAATTTTCCAACCCCTTGTGTTTTATTAAAGAGGCTTTCCAATCTTATACATTTTTTGTCTCAGTGCAACACTGCAATTTCGCCATTTTGTTGGCATGTTGTCGAAGCCATCAATCAACATGGGAAATCGCCCACCACACAGATCCCCGATCCCCTGAACAGCCACTTTTTGCGCCTTTGTTTATTTAATTTCTCCAAATTTTCACTGCGATTTTTGCGAGCGTGCCAGCCAGCGAAAAGCGGCAAAAAACGCGCCTGCGGTTATGGCCAAATTGTTGTGCGTTAGTCAGATTTTAAACGCGTGGCGGGGGAGGGGCGTATGGAGGTTTGGATTTCCCCAGAACGGAAAACTCTGTTGGCCGTAAAAATTACGGGATTAGCAGAGCGAGCGCGTTTTTTCCGGCGCACACACGCGGCTCTCAAACTCTGGTTTTTGTAGTTCCGTCGGATTAGGGTTCAATATGGTTCGCTGGCTAACATTTAATTAAAATATGAAACTTTAATAACCCGCAAATGGCGAAAAACCCAATCAGGCGGTAAAAACCGCTAGCAGCAAAGTACGGATTTTTTTCGTTTTAGAATTTATGGATTAAAACTGTTGCATAGGTAATTATCGTTTTAGTTTGTGTGTTGACATAATTAAGCTGAGTAATTCCCATATTCATGGCTGCGAATTTTGAAAAACGCGACGCGTTTGTTGTTTTAATAACTTAAGCTCATAAAATTATGAAAATTATGAAAATAAATATGCAATATGTGTGGGAAAAGCGAGGGAGTTGTCAAAAATCTAATTAGGCCGAGTGGAAAGCGAAAAATAAATGAAAATATCAACTGACATTTAGCGAGGACATCAAACGCGTTGCCAACTGGCGAAAGTTCAAAGGTTACCAAGGCGAAACTCAAAAAATAAATCCTAAGCAAATAAGTAGAGGAAAAGCAGCTGCAAAAATGTACTCAAATTTAATGCAAACTTAAATGAGGTCGAATATGAATTCCCGAGCTGCAGATATATCCTTTTGCTTATAAGTTTAGCGCATTTCACCGTTTTCCACTTCCGCTTCCTCTGTTATTTCAACAAATTCAGTCGATTTGCTGCATAAACATTTCCCGAACCCCAGAGAAAACTCAACTTTTTCCTCGAATAATAACATTGTGGAAAATCAACTTTTCCACCGCTGCCTAATTGTTCTAATTAAACTTTTTCCTGGCTGGCGAATTTTCCCCAGTATTTATTCAGCAAATAATCAACAAACAGACGGACAAATAAACATATAGGGGTTGCAAATTCACCATTGCACTCGGATTGGATTGGGCAAATAGAGAATCGCAGGGAGAATCGCTGGGAGAACGCAGAGAAAGAGAGAAAAGACTCCGCCCTCCGAAGGAGAATGGGTTTTTGGGGGTAGCTTTGGGGGCTAATGACAAGACAGATGGGTTCACTGCCCACAAGGGTGATTACATAAGGGATTCCTATTCCTCTTCAGCATCATATCTTCCCCTTCCACCGAGAGAGATAACCTCCTGATGATGTTTAACCCCTAAGTCACTTCACAGCCGCCTTTTGTTTTAATTAACTAAGTAGCGGAGGGTGGGGGTACAGCCGAGAAAGGGGTTAAAGGTGGGGTATAAAAGGCAGGCGCAAAGGGCGTGGCCAAAGCCTAATTAAAAAGAAAAAAAGGTAAATCCAGCACAGAAAAAGCACACTCTCTCACTTCACCTGTCTAATAAACATGACATTTTTAAATTGTCCCATTTCCTTAATACAATTATTTTCAGATATATATTTAATGTCATAAATATTTATTTTCCATATCATTAAAAAGATGTTACAGCATGAAACAGGGGTTTCTCTTACCAATCATAAACCTTGCTACCCTATAAGTACATTTTTTTCCACCACTTTTTCCCTTTCCCTTCTTAGCCACCCCTTTCTGAATTCTCAATTAATTACAATTACAATAAGTCATCTCATTAAACCCAGAAAAAGAAGGAAAGTGAGTGGGGGTTGCAGTCCCTGGCAACGGACCAGAAGATAACCGCCAAGATTGAGAAAAAGAAGCCCTGGAAGAGCACAACAAAGGGGGAGTGGGTCGAAAAAATTACTTAAAATATTTATGAGCAGAAATCCCAAGCAGAATAGCGAATTTCCGAGCAAAACGGATGAAAGTGTTTTTGAAGCCCCGCGCTCAAAAGTAACCTAGGTAGCCACCCAAGCCACCTACCTACTGAATTATTATCCTTATCAGAGGAGTACAGTAAATATTGCCAAGAAAATAAACATTAACAACTTAAAAAGTTTAGATTAAACTTTAAAGTCACTAATATGCAGTGATTCAGACGGTTGAAGACAGTTTAAAATTATTTTGCTGCTTACTTTACACATTTATGCTTGTTTTAAAAACCAATTTCGATTTTTTGATAGACTTTTAACATTAAATTAAATTATACAGAACAATATTTATATTTTTTCGGTACTAATAGACTGTTTATCATCCTATTTTTCCAGGTGTGGTTCAAGAACCGTCGGGCCAAGTGGCGCAAGCAAAAACGCGAGGAGCAGGAGCGGCTGCGAAAACTGCAGGAGGAGCAATGTGGCAGCACCACCAACGGCACCACCGGAAACAACAACACCAACGGCGGAAGCGGCACCACCAGCTCCACCGGAAATGGTTCCGTATCCGTCAAATGCCCCGGATCCGATCACTATTCCGCGCAACTAGTGCACATCAAGAGCGATCCGAATGGGTATAGCGATGCCGACGAGTCCTCCGATCTGGAAGTGGCCTAAGAAGGGGTGTGGCTCTGGGTGTATATATGGAAGGATAGACATAAGTTTTAGGAGTATTTCTAGGGCCAGTTGATCACGACGGGGTTTATAAGTCATTTAAAATACGAAATACACGATTATTTTCTATTATTTAAATGATAAAGCAAACGTATTTATTTATGAAATTGTTTATACGACTGAGTACTTAAATTAAATAGTTCAAAGAGCAAATTGACTTTGCGATATCGGCCCTTAGCTCATAAGTTTTGTTTTGTAAATAGACAAGAAGACAGACCCATTTTTGAACATTTTTTGTTACTAAGTTATAAGTTGAAAAACGGAAAGGAAACGCCAGAAGAACTAGAAAAGTATCCTAATTACATTTAGTAAATTCTGTACAGTCACCTAATTGTATGTAAAGATGTATGTGCGCGAATGTATTGTATCAAACCAAGTGTGAATGCATTCTGTGGTAATTGTTTCGTGTCCTGTGTCCAAGTCCAAAGTTTATTGCATCTAGTATACAAATCTCCATAAAAGAGTTTTGATAATTAAGATAAGCACACATACCATACTAGACGAAAGTTAAGTGTCATTCCTCCAACGATTAATTCTAATGTTAAAACTAACTTATTGAAAACCGAAAATAAAACGAAAACTCGCCAAAAGTCAAAAACAAAAATTCCAAGAAAAGTTGTTTAACTCTGGATTGATGGGAAACTTTCGATGATAAGTGGGAAGACCCGGCGAGAAGCTTTCACACCTGCCACTCCAGGTAATAGGAGATGGAGATCCAGGGATAACTGGAAATGGGGCAGGAAAATGGGGGAAAACTGGGCGGAAAATGGGGGCGGCAGCGGTCAGCCTGTTAGCAGCTTCGATGGACACTTTGATGGCTTCGCCTCCAATCAATTCGCACACAGACAGGGGCCGCACAAAGGATCTGAAATGGGAATAGAGGATGGGGCACGAAAATCTATATGCATCTGCATCTCCTCCGCTCTGTGGCAGATGTATCTGCATGTCCTCTGCCGGCATTTGTTGGCCATTTTCATTCTTGCATTGCGAATTGGGGGACGTGCCAAAACAAGACGGGCAAGCCACTCAAATCATCCCCTGCACAGAGAGAATATGGTGTATGTATGTAAAAGTATAGATAGAACGATAACGAGATAGACAAAATAATTTTGGAAAACTGACAACAGAAAGCTGTTGAGATTCGAATTAAAATCGTGCCTTAAATATATAATCTATAGATCAGAACTAAAAATCGATTCTAAAAGCTGAGAAAAATATTATACGTAAAATATTTATGAAGTAAATGACTACTATAAAAAGGTTTATAATGGAAATAACTAAAATCGAGGTATAACTATAAAAATAATACCAGTTTTTAGGGGTCGATCAGGATTTATCAAGAAGGTAAATCATTAAAATGTTGAATTAGGCCCGAGATAATGAAATAATTCAGCAGTGTGTGCTTGGAAAGAAAGTTTATACTACTGGCCCAAGGACTAGCAATTTACAAGCAAAGAAAGAAGATCTAGCTCAGTTTTCTTAACCCGTTTTACAAAAGCATCAAAACGAATATTTTATATCATTATTTTAATACCATTTTATTTTTGTTAAGTGAAATGTTCTACCAGCTCACTCTCCTTCTGTCACCCCAAATTTGACTGAAAAATTGTCTCGTTTTGGGCTGTATTGTGTCCTTTTCAGCTTGTTTTTCTCCCCCATTTTTTTGTGTTTTTCTCTTTGGCAAAGTTTCCATCTTGTTATTTTCCTTTGCCAGAGCCGGAGCAGCAAGTTCAGGTTCACTCAGGTGAGAGACTCCGACGACTCGAATCGATGGCCAAAATTCAAATTCAAATTTATTCTATCTTGACCTGACTTGGCTCGTTCTCTTTTATTTGGTCCTCTGTTCCTGAGTCGCCATTTTGTGCCCAGTAATTCCCCTGGCTTTTATTTGCATAGGCCTATAGACCCATATACCATCCCAAATGATACGATCTCGAGTTACCCGCAATCTCCAATCCCGGGATCCTGGCTTCTGGTTTTTGCGTCGGGTTCTGTTTGCTGCCCGTTAATAGTTCGTGTAAAAATCTACAAATATTTGCACTCTATTAATTTTTCTGATTTCTTTTTTCACGTCCCGAACCGTTCTCGTGTTTCTTTTGTTTTTCTAGTGCACGCTTCGCATAATTTTTTCCGTTCCTGTTCTGTATCAACACGAAATTTAATATACACCCAGGCCCAAATTCCCCCCGCTCTCGCCAATTCGCTGCTATTTACTTGCATACAGACCAAAACGTTTTTTCGTATTTTAAAATAAAATGTGTACTTTTTAAGCTTTAGGTAAAGAGCGTTTCGAAAATATATGGTCTGGTTGGCCTTTAAAAATTGATATAAATCTACTTATTCCCCATTACAGATATAAATAAATTTATTGCTCATCATATTTGTATTTATATTATTTCCGAATTTGATTTATTTTTAGGTTTTTATCTCAAGCTCTTTTGGCTACATGGCTACTTCCCGACTTTTTATAACCTTCCTTTATAGTATTTAATATTGTATATAACAACTAAGCTTATCCTATCTTCGCTTTTCATTATATTTTGATCAGCTCAAAATCATTATTATATTTATGATTTTTTTAAAGATCCAATGAACAGATCAGATAATTAGAAAACTAGAATTGTAGTATTTAAATTTATTTTTGTGTTACGCACTGTATGAGGATATTAAAATATATACACACTTTTTATAACATTTTTTTCGACAGTTTTTCTGACCCCGCTTTGTGTATATGCAGCATATGAAATATTTACCCATTAAATTTGCCTTTAATTAAATGGGTTCGCCATCCTGGCACTTTTTTTCTTATTTATAGGAGCCAAGGGAGGAGGTCGACATTTCGTTTGTTGAAATAAAAATATTGTTAATTGCAATTTATTCACATGAACACCTCTCCGAGATCCAAATGGAAAAGAGGGGGCAAAAGTCATTTCAGTCGCATTCGATTTTAATATTTCATTATTTAATATTGCCCTGTTAGTTGGATGGAAAGGAGGTGGGCTGAAAATCGAATGCATATGCATAATGAATAACTCATTTGCCGACTGAGAGATTCAGGATTCATGAGTGTCGGGGGTCCAATTCCAGTGGCTAATTGGGAACGGATTGGCCAGGCCGAGGAATTATCGTGGAACATCGGAGCACTGCTCCGGGGAAGGATTAAAGCCGATTCCGGCTGCAATGATGCTGGGATGGGAACTGCCAGTAATATTCTTTTAAGATATTTGAATAAGAAAAAGTAGACAATTTAAATCCTCTTGACGCAGAGCCAGAAACGTTTTCATAATTAAATGTATTACCTTTTATATCAATCATTTAAATTAAAAAAGTTTTGTATGTTTTTCATTTAGGATTAAAATCTCCTAATAAATTACAATACACTTTATTATTAAGAATATTTTAAAGAAATAATTGTAAGTAACTTAAATAAATACCTACAAATATGCATACTGTAGGAAAACTACAAGTTTAAAGAACAAACTATTTTAGATGATTTATATATTCTTCACAAGAGTTCACAAAATGTTGTTTCCAATATATATTTGAAGGAGCTCGAGATGATTTTTCTAACCATCAATCATACGTTTCCCAGTGGTTGACCCACGACATAGCTCCTGGCAAGAATCCTCCTGTAGATTAGCAGGCGAAGCAGGTGAGTTTAATCCATAAAATGTGCGATTATTGCGTTTATGCGGCCCGGGGCGCATTCGATATAAAATATAAACAAACGTTAGAGAAATTACAGCACAAAAGCCGAGCAAGGAGCAGCTCTCAGCTCTCTCTCGCAGGACGTCCTTATATGTATAACACATATGGCTTGTATCGAACCCCCTGTATTCCGCATCCCTCTTCCATTCCTCTTCCTCGAAGGACCGACGCTTATTTGACTATCGATTAAAGTTTGTGGTCCTTGTGCACACAGCCCCGAGAAGCGAGTGCTCGAAATAATACCGAAGAAAAGATTTTCGATTAATTTTAAATGTGCCAGTAAAGGCGCAGAAGGAGGTTGAAAGGCTAGACAGAAAAAACGAATCTAGGGAGGGTTTAAAAATAAGAATAGTTCGTATAGAGCCTACAAAAATGATTTATAGTTGGAACAAAAACAAAGCGATTATGCCGTGTCGACATTTATAATAGTAGCATAATGGTTTTTCGAATTTCAAAGTCTTACATTTCTTTCAGACTTGCCAAATTCTTTTCGTCAGTTATTCCCCCACATCTTCAATCACTTTCAAAAAAGCCAACCGAATCTCACAGCGCATCGTTGCGCGGCCTCATAACAGAAGATTATCCAATGGCAACCGGTCGCGTCCTCATCCTCATCCTCATCGGCATCCAAGGGCCATCCGCCATCCGCCATGCCAACCCTCGACCGGGGATAATGAACTTTTTTGGCCATCCGAGCGTGTGCCGTTGGGTTTTTGGGTCTGTGGCCTGTCCGCCGCTGCGACATCCACCTCAGCCTCAATTAGCTTATTGTCCCCGTCATTGTCAGCTGCAAAATGGCAGCCGAAAGGGGATGGGGTGGGATGGGGTGGCTCTAGGTGGCCCTTGGCCTCGCAAAATCCACAAGGAGCTTGCCAAGGTGTTAAGCCAGCTGAGCCGGGTGCCCCCAGCACCGAATCTTTACCTCTGTCGGGCCTTTTGCCGCTCCATTCCCTTGAAAGCTTTGTCTTAAGTCCGGCAAGCTTTGCTGGTCCAACCGGAAGAGTCTTAATCAAGCCAAGCACCCTCACGTGATCAGTTCTGTTCATTATATATTTATAAGAATTTTAAATATTTAGGAAAAACCTGTTTCAAGCCATAAGGAGGGTGTTCTGAAATAAATGATATCAGAAGTATATAAAGGTCTCAAAAAAATGGTATTCTAAACTCCAATTAAAAATTTAAAGCTATGTGCAAGCAACTTAAAACTCTCAATATTACACAAAAGTGTATTTTAATATTTAAAGTTTTAAAATGGTTTCTTCAGTTCTTAAGGCATTATTATTTAAATTGCCTATAATGATAATAAAAAATAGTTTTAATCTTCAACTTAAAACACTTTCGTTATTATTAAAAAAAAATAAAAATACAAAAAATAAATGATTCCACCCTGTACCCAAATTTGTTAACTTTTATTATATAAAAGAATCGTTATATAAACCCACTTTTCATTGCACATGTCTCGAAAAATCTATGTTGTATATATCTGGTATCTCTTAATTTAAATCCAACTTCGCCACTCCTCTGTTGTCCGCCCACACTAAGCCCTCATCTGCTGCGAGCTTTTCCTTAAGCCGAGGCGGCTTTTAAATGGAGTGTAGGAGTCCTTCGTTAAGACTGCTTAGGATCAGGTTCCGCAGGGGTCCACGTTAATAACAGTAAATGGAAATTACAGCCAGCCAGTGGGATGGTCCGAGGTTCAGGGGCTGGGGCTCTTCAGCAATTGTTAAAAAGCAAAGCAAATGTTATTGCCGAACAAACAGAACTGAAACCCGAAATCCATTCAAATCGCACAATTAGTTTGCCTCTAATCCGAGCCACAAATAAGGCGTGTGCAGGAGGGTAGGGGCGTGGCAGGAGCGTAGGGGGACCCATTGTTGGGCACACACATGCGGAATCCATAAAAGCCAAAACAGAACCTGGCCAAAAATGGTAGCCGTACTCGTAGTTAAGGACCCATTTCGTCTCGATTTGAATGTTTCCTCTCTACTCACTTTTCGAACTTAACACTGCGCCAAATGTTCTCAATCAAAAAATGTTTGTCTTCAAATATTATAAATATTTAGTCATTAATTTACAGATTCTCTTATGATAAACAACGTTTTCATGGCTGGAATTTTTAAGATTACACTAATCTAGAGAAATTTCAAGGACTAAAGTAATCTGTTAGAAAATCTAAGCTTTAATATTAAAATTTTTTAAAGTATTTGAATTCAAGTGTGGCGACCTTGTATGGTCTTGAACTTGGGCATTAACATTGACTAGAAAACAAGAACAGAACTAGAACAGGCTTCACACTCCATTTCCCCCTATATCCACCAACATTTCCACCACAAGATGGAGCAATTTAAATTAAAGCTACAATTGGATTAAGTTTACGTTTAACTAAGCAAAGAATTCACCTAAGTTGGATTCACAAAACGTCGCTAGTGATGACACCGCCGCCCACTGGCCCACCCTCATGCTGCTGATGATGCAGTTGCTCCACAAGATCAGCGATTCCCTCGACTCCAATGCTCAAAGAGGGCAGCGTCTTGTCCAGCACCAAAAGTGAGGGGGGCGTCTTGGGCTCGCCCTCTTCCATTCCAAACGCGGACATGCCGATCCCCTCGAGACACAGTTCATTAGCGGACCCGACCAGCTGGGAGTGACCCACATATGGCTGCATCTGGGACTGCTCCATGCTTAGAATGCAGTCCGCCTTGAAGCTGTCGATCGTAAACTGGTCCACGTCCACGCTGAGGAACTTCATCTCGTCGTAGGCGGAGGAACCATCGGCCATGTCCAAGTTCATGGAGGCGGCGAACTCGAGACCCTGATGATGCTGGCCATTATGCTGCTGCTGCTGGTGGTGGTGAGGATTCGAGTTCTCATGGTGGTTCGGATGGATTTGAAGCTGTTGTGGCGGGTGCTGCTGCTGGAGGTGATTCTCTGGGTCCATCTGCGGTTGTGTCTGCGCTTGCGTTTGAGGCGGAGGATAGGTGGACCACTCCATCGAGAGACCACTGCCACCTCTTTCCAGTCCCAGGTGGTCAATGTTGAGATTGAGGAATATATTCGGTGATAGCCTGGAGGGCGACATGGCCCCTGTGCCATAGGAAGCCTTTAGTTCGTTATCCAGGGAGTTCGAGGATTGCGGAGGGGTGTCCGGCAGTAGAGTTCCGCCGCCACCTAGAATAAATGGAAATATATACTTGTTCTGTAGGTAAAACTTGAAGTCCTTTGTGCTTCCTACCCAACGCACTGTCCAGTTGGCCGAGCACAGCACTATCGTCGTAGGCCACATCGAGATCCAGCGCTCCCTCCTTGTACTCGCCGCCCAGACCACCGATCTTCTCCTGCTTGCGCCACTTGGCCCGCCGGTTCTGGAACCACACCTGCACCCGTGCCTCCGTCAAGTCGATCCGCACGGCCAGCTCCTCCCGAAAAAATACGTCCGGATAGTGGGTCCGCTGGAAAGCCCTCTCCAGCTCCTGCAGCTGCAGGGTGTTAAATGTGGTTCTGCGGCAAAAAGTTTAAAAATATTTCATATCAATTAATCGATCTAATAACTTGTCTTTAAATAGTGATGATATGCTCAAATTTATAATATTTGCTAATTAAAATATATTATAAATGATGTAAAGATGTGCTCAATAAAAAACAATCTGGTTACATCAAAGTAAGTTATATATATAATATGTGGCAAGGTGGATCAATCAATTTTCGTTTAAATTAGTTAGGACATTTTCTTTAAAAAAATGTGTCTCAGAAGATTCGACTGTTTTTGGCAAGTAAATATCATCATACATCTTTAAAAAATATGAAAGAAATGAATATAATTTTATTTTTTAGATGCTTTAGCTTCAATGGCATTTTTATAAAACGTTTGGAAGTAGCAATAACATTATAATAATATTATTTATAGGTAATGTACATATAAGTTGAATATTAAGGTCATGACAATAATATATTATATCCATATATAATATATTTTATACCTATCACCGAAATATGTATTCCTTTCCTTTGGGATAAATATTTAAATTTAACAAATCAATTTGGACACTACCCTTTAAAAATGTGAATATTATTCCTTTGTCATATTTCCGATCCTTTGTTTTTTACACCTCACCATATCTGAGTGATATCCCGATCCATACCTGTATCTCCTCTGCTTGCGCTTCATTGTGCCTTTGTCCATGCGAATCCTGAGTATGAAGTGTAAAGGTTTGGATGGATAGAGTGGGTGGCGATGTAGTGCCCGCTGAGGCTTGGATCTCGCTCAATCTCAATATCTCCCTCGAAGCGGATGGGGGTCTTCAAGCGCGTCGTGACATAGTCGCCGAGTGTTTTTCTATTTTTTAACGATTTTCGTCGACACTTCGAGGGCTTCGCGGTGCTGCTTCTTTTCGCTTTTCCGCTTGGACAAATTCCACGGCGGAAAAACTGTACAACAACAACGACGACGACAAAAAACGGATGAGGTCTCTCCAGGAAGGCAGCTGCACAGCTCAGCACAAATCCGCCACCAAAGGAAGCTGCATCTCCTCCGATTCCGTTTCCGTTTCCGATTCCCGACTTCTCACACTCGATTTTAGATTGCGATGTCAAATTGTCCGGCTGTGCATGTCAAACTATGTGGCACGGCAATGTTCTTGCCTCGACGACGCGAATTCGACTGAGGAGGATTTGGATTTCCACAGCGGACAGTGACAGTGCGTGCTGCCCGTCGACGGAAGCCGTAGAAGTCGCCCAGAGTCCACTGTACTCGTGGGCTCCCTACCAGCAACGGTCTATAAATGTATAAAGGTCTGACCCGGTCTAGTCTCTTGGGCAGTCGTTCTAGCCGGGCTTGTTATGCCAGAGGCGCTGCACCTGACCCAAGCTGGCCAAAATGGGAGACAAAGTGAGCTCATAGTTTATGGTGGCAGGAGCGCAGTTCATGGTGGTTCGGAGGATGTAGTTTAGGTACTTTAGATACGATTTTAACTATTATTTTATACCCTTAGACTTATCTTATCATTTTATAAGTAAGAATATTAGTTAAAGGAATTTTTAAAATATTAGCTAATGCCAATCGCTTGAAACCCCAGCAATCGGAAATCCGAAAATAAAGTGGCTTCCTCTACGGAGGGAAATTCCGGACAATGAAAATCCAATCGGAAATCCATCCTCTCCCTGAAAAGTATGCTGCAGCAAAAGTTTTCGGAGCTGTTTCGGAACCCAAAATTCCAAAAACCCACCCTGGTCAACGTCATCGATGGTGTGGGAAGGGGATCAGATTGCCCATTGCCTGTGTACAGTGTACACATGTCTGGGTCAGTGGGCTTCCTTTGGCCACTCCCGCCCCCAAAAGTTCTCCACCTCTGCCGGCACTTGAGGCCTTAAAGCCATTTCCCTATTGAAAGCAGCAAAAAAGTATAAATAGCCAAGGGACTCAACCCCATCAGCCACTTGAGCTTGGCGTGGTTTGCCATTGTTGTGGTGTCAACCGTTGAGTCCATTGTTCCATCCTGTCCAGGTGACGAACCGTAATGGATGCTGTTGCTCTCATCTCTGTCACAAAAGGTAATCCGAGAGGCGGCTTTTGTCCAGGATGGGTATAAAAGTTCGAGGACTCCTTGGCCAGGGCCGCAAAAGGAGTTCAACGCTGGACAGGCACAGATCGAGCAAAATGCCGTGGGTAAGTTCCAGCTGGATATATGGATAGTAAAACAAGGATACTGCAGATACATCTTAAACTTAACCGGAGAACAAATAACTCTTTTCCTCCCCAAGTTGCCCATTTCCATAACGGCGCTGGTGCTGCTTAACCTGACAAATACAGGGGACGCCAGTCTGTACTCCAGTGATGGAGGCTTCGAGGAGATGCTGGGTCTCAGGAGTTGCGAGCCCCAATGTCCGGAACAGCATGGGGAGGAGCAGCAATCCGATCGCAGTCCATCAAAGATGCTAAGTGCCCTTTTCGAATTCGGCCCGAGTACTCCACATCCCACGGAGATGGCGATGGCGATGCCCCACCAGCTGCCGCCCATGTACTACAACGATTTCTATGAGGACCTGCTGACCACCAAACGCAACGATGTCCACTCCGCAGGCTGCGATTGCAAAGTTACGGTTTGTTGGGATTCCATAAGCACCGATGGATGTTCACAGCTTTTCTTAATCCTCTAGAACGAGCTGGTGGACCTGGGCAGCATGCACTATCCGCGCTACCTGATGAATGCCGTTTGTGAATCGGGCTCCGGACGGAATCTGGCCAAGTGCACTCACGGATCCAACTGCCGGCCTCTGGAGTACAAGGTGAAGGTTCTCACACAGGGCACAGGGCAGACAGATCCAGCATACTCCTGGATGAACAAGGATCAACCGTGGCAGTTCAAAACCGTCACCGTAACCGCCGGCTGCTTCTGCGCCAAGTGATTGAAAGGATGTGGAGAACTGTCAATATGTGAATGTGGAATATCTATATATTAAAGCGCCAAAAAGACGTCAAAGTTGCTTTATTGCAGGGTGATATTCGATTTGGATCAGGTTTTAACTTAAATATGCATATTTTCGATTCTTAAAGTAGATTTTGAGCTGTCTCTTTGATAACTTATTTGAAACAATGTAAAAGATATGTCTCAAAAAAATGAGATTCGAACAAAACAACAAAACGGGCAAACAAGTTAAAACATATTTTTTAAAAAGTGTAAAATATTCGAGAGTGAAGTCAACTTCCCAAGGCTTTGGGAATTGTTTTCCAATTCTCCACGTTGAGTCAAGGCACTTGGACGAATTACTTAATAAATGGACGGTGGAAACTACTTAGCTTATGGACGGTTGTCAAGTTAATACAAAAATCGGAATGTGCGTGTGATGTCATAGCTTGCGAGGCTAAGAGCGTGGAATGAGCCAAGATCCCAGGCCTAATAGTGTAATGGACAGGGTCAGGCCGACTCCCAAGGCCTGCCGCGAAGGAGCGCCACTCTGTAACAAGATGAGATTAGATGGGGATCCCCATAGGTCATAGTTTCTACCCACAATCACAAAGTAGTTGCACCGATCTCCCTGGCAGCACTCGTTGCACGCCCAGTCCTCGTACCAGATGTGGGTGCAGTACAGCTGCATGTAGCGTTTCCGCTTGGACTGGCACTGCTCCTTGGTCATGCACCTCTTGGACACGTAGTACTGCTTCAGGGCTCCCTCCGAGAAGTACGGCTGGGATCCCCAGCGGATCTCCGTGCCGCAGACGTTTTCGAAGGGCTCGCAAGTCTTGATGGTGTTCAGGCACTTTTCCGTGTTGCCCGTCTGGTTGGAGCACACATAGCACTCCAGTCCGGCCACAAAGTTTACTGGAATTAGAGAATTGATTACATTTTTCATAACATTTATAGGTGTGGCCCAAAGTCGCGCTCCGGGGCTCCAAAACTCACCTTGCGAACACAAGTAAATGGCGGCGACTGCCACCAAAGCTATCTCCCAGGATTTCATATTATACCTTATTAGTTGATAGTAGATAAGCTTACGGTAATGTAAGGTAAATAAACGCGTTTAATTAACAAACAAAACCCAAAAAAACACCACTCCCAAAAAAGAACAACAAATTAGAGGAGCGTGCGTTTTGCAACACTACTAACAGCCACTTTGCAACACTGAACTTCAGGTAGTGCTGCCACCTGTGGCGCTTGGTGTATTTTAGCTTGCTACAAATTTAAATAAGGTAATAAAATACAATAATCTTATTAAAACATCCACCTCAAAACACTTTCAGTGCCTTTAACTTAATATTAGGTATGAAAAATGCACTTTACCTTTAAAACGGCTAACAAATTTAAGAGCTATCAAAATGTTCAGAATGTGTTCCCGCCAAAGGCATTGCCAGATTTGAAGATCAGCGAACACGTTCAACGATGTTTTAAGAAATAAATTAATTTAAAGGCTCAAGTTGAAACAAATAAAAAACAAATTAAATTAAAATACAAGAAATCGTCTTCTGGGAAATCATATTAAAAGACAGCTTATTAAAAAAAAATTATTGAAAATATATACTTACGGTTTAAGAAGTTCCCTGGTTAAAATCCACGGTAGTGAATATCTAAATATATATGTTAATACAGTTTGTAACTTTAATTATAAAAGCGTTGTTTATTTATGTACACCGCACCGATGTCGATAGTCGCCATGTTCCCATCGATATTTCTCCCCCGCTACTAAGTGCGCGAATCATTTTCTGCGTGAGATTTGCGGGCTGTTGTTTGCATTCTGTTGGCCGCGTATTTTTGGAAAACATCGATGTATCGATACATCGCCGATGTTATTTCCAGCAACAATATCCCAATATCCATCAACTTTTTCTCAGCAACAATATCCATCAACTTTTTCTCATCTTCCATTCTCATCTTGCATCTCGCTTTTTTACTGGCACTTACGCTGAGGCTGTCTCCCTTTTTCACTGACACTTACGTTGGCTTACGTTTTGGGAAGCATCTTGCATCTCGCTTTTTTACTGGCACTTACGCTGAGGCTGTCTCCCTTTTTCACTGACACTTACGTTCGGCCGACACTTACGTTTTCTTACGTCCTCCGAGAATGTTTTGATGATTTGAGCCGAATTTCGAATTTCGAGAAGTTGGACTGATGAAGGCGGACTGCACCACCGGCGGAAGCCAATGCGAAAAAAGTGCCCCATAAAGCAGCAACAACAACATTCAGTGGTGCTGCTCCAGGACTCCAGGACGAGACGACTACCGAACACCGACTTCTCCGCCGCCATGGCCAAGAGTGAGCAGGAGCTGCCCGAGGGATTCCGGCAGCTGAGGACGCAGGTCGCCGGCCACACATTCGAGGAGAGCAACGCGGAGGCAGTGGGACTCCTGCAGGATGCGAAGGCTGGGTGCGTCCTGAAGCCCCTCGGGAAGCCGGAGTGTGGCGAACGGGAGCTGCGCTTCTATGAGTCACTCGCCGCGGCAGCTGCTTCAGGTGATAATGACCTTGCCCTGCTCCGCGGTCACGTCCCCCGGTTTTACGGCCCCCTGAAACTGGTTGTGAATCGGCGCGAGCGCTCGTTCCTCCGCCTGGAAGACCTTACGCGTGGGATGCGCCAGCCGTGCGTCATGGACGTGAAGATGGGTAAACGAACCTGGGACCCAGCGTCCTCGCCCAACAAGCGGAAGCTGGAGGAGGCCAAGTACGTGCTGTGCAAGCAGAAGCTGGGCCTCTGCCTGCCGGGGTTCCAGGTGTATCTGCCCAACGAGGAGCATCCCAAGGAGACCACAATCCTGCGACACGGCAAGGACTACGGGAAGAGCCTGAACGTAGAGGGGTTCAAGCAGACCATGGCCTTGTTCTTCAATGCCAGCACAAGTGATTCCAAGAGCAGGAGAGCGGGCACCGAGGTGCTACTGAACGAAGTGCTCCGCCAGCTGCAGGAGATCCTCGCCTGGTTCCACCGGCAACGCCTGCTGCATTTCTATGCCAGCTCTTTGCTCATCTGCTACGACTACTCGAGATTGGGGAACCCACCGACGAGCCAGTCCCTGCTCAATGGCCACCGCCTCAATGAAGATGACCCCGCCACCTGGGTGCGAGTCAGAATGATCGACTTTGCCCACGTTTATCCTGCGGAACAGGCCCTGCCAGACGAGAACTACATGTTCGGCCTGCAGAGCCTGATAGAAGTCGTCCAATCAATACTCCACCGATGATGATCAAAGGGACCAAGACCACTCAAAGACGTAGTAGATGAACATGTTCCAATCTCATTGCAATGAGAAACTTTTGTATTATCGCCTAAGCCAAAAGATTAGTCCACAGTAGATGCCCACCTGTTGAGGATTGGGGAGCTACTCTAAACGTAGAATAAAACCCGGTTTTTTACAAATTGTTTATATTATAAATAAGGAACTTCATATCGAACTTATGAATGGAATGTTACTACGCAACTAGTTAGCGCCTCTTTTAAAAGAAATGACTAAGTCCGTAGGTTACCCCATCGATGTAAGAAATGGTTGTATAGATGATTCGTCTGCTTTATCTTCTTAAGCACATGCTTAAATACGAACAGTAAATAAACAACTATCTAATCTTTTTAAAGATAAATCGCTTGCGATTAAAAATATAGCAGGAAATATTTCTTGTAATGATTCAGGTTCAGATTACATGCGGCAGAAAATAAATCTGAAACAACCTTAGAAAGACTCATTCAAAAGAAAAACTTATTTGGTATAGTTTGGATTTATATATTTGTATCTTAGAGAATCCTACTGCTAGCCGATTAGCTATTAAAACTTAGAGCGTGTAGTCCAGTTCGTACCGCTCGTACTGGTTCTTCGGGTCGTTGGTGATCCGCGGATAGCCGGCAATCAGTGCGTCCTGACCTCCGATGTACAGCGAGTTGTAGATCTTCCAGTAGACGTCCCTCACTTTGCGAGCGGGATGGAAAAGTCCTTGTAGCGTGTATTGCAGGATCTTAATGGGTCCCAGAGACACCCTTAAACCATCGACGGAGTCCATAAAGGCCTGCACAAGATGGGGGGAGGTCTCAAAGATATTGGGCCACACGTAATTGAGGAGATGCGTCAAAGCATCCTCGCAGCCAAAGCCATAGACGCCCAAGGACATGTGCTTGATGGCGGAGCAGGCGGTTTGTCTGTGGACCAGATCTCGGTCCATTAGGGCATCTTCAAGGAGTGGGCAGACAGCATATATGTAATCCTTGCCCATTTCCCCGATGTATTCGAAGAGGAAGGAAAGGGACTTCAGAACACCGTTTTGAACGTTTAACTCGGGTACTCGGTATTCGTTCATCAAAGCAGGGAGCACAGTGAAGGGTCGACAGGATTCGGCCACAATGGCAATGGCCACAGTGGTGCACACGCGGTTCTGACGCTCCTGGACTTTTAGATTATTCAGCAGAGTAGCCAGCACGTCGTGGGGTCCAATTGCCTTGGCGATGTAACCAAAGGTGTTAACCGTAGCTCTCCTAATTGCCTTCTTGTGGGCCTTTAGCAACTCCAGAAGCTCAAAGCAGATGCGCATCCACTCGCGAGCAGACACATATTCTGGGCCTCGATCTGCAATTCGTCCCACCAAGTCAATGCAGTTCTCCTGCACCTTCTCGTGACGATTCTTTAGGATAGGTGTGAGACGGGGAAGTAAGTCCTTGATGGGAGGCGTCATCTTTGTCATGCCGATCACATTTACAATGGCCTTCAGGGCGCCCAGGATACTGCCCAATACTTCAGGGTACTCCTCACCAAGGTATTCGTACAGCACAACACCCAAATGTCCCATTAGCTTCTCCTCCTGGCAGGTTTTCATCACTACCGCTATTCTGGAGATCAGATCCGCCGCTTGCTGACGCACTTTCGCGGATTTGTTGTTCAATCGCCAAAGAATCGTACCGCAAATCTGTGGCAAATAGGGCTTCACTCGCTTGCCCAGCTGATTGACAATGGTACCAAAGCCATTCAACATCACCACGTCCTCGGTGGTCTGCTCTTGAAAGGCGTACAGAATGCCATCAATAAGCTGCTCCTCCAGGCGTGAATCAATGTCCGCTGCTCCCAGATTGCCCATGATCTTCTCCACCGTTTCCATCACCATTTTCCTGTACTGTTCATTCTCGTCCTTCAGGTCATCCACCACACGATTGATGATCTCAGAGGCGCCCACCTTGTTGGCAATCTCCACGGTGGTGTCTACCAGCTGGCGGTAGTTTCGTCTGTCCAGCGCCATGCGGTGGTTCCAAAAGAATTTGAAGAAGTGCGGCAGGATCTCCTCTTTGATGTACTGCGGCTCCACACCATCGGTGGCACAACATTGTTTCACCACCTTCAGGACGATCTTCTTCATTTCCTCATCCGGAGACTGGAACTCACGGATGAGGATCAACATCACTTCACGGGTATAGTAGTTAGCGTACTCGGCGTCCATCAGGGGAATCAGATAACCAATGGCCTTCAAGAAGGCGGCCAGACCTTTGCCTCGATGGGTACGAATACCCTTCCACAGGGGCTTCAGCACGGAATCGAAGGACTCAATGCCGTACGGAGTGGCTGCCTCCGCCAGAGCAGCAATGGCCAAGGCTGTAATTGTGCGCACCTTCTGCTGCTCATCCACCAATCCGTGCTCGATAATCTCCACCAATGCTTTAAGATGTGGCAATATAGCGCATCCCATGAGAATGGCTATCTGCTGGACAATCTTGATACCAGTGTGACGCGCCTGCCAGGATTTCTTCGACTTGCACACGGCTTTTAAGAAGGGCAATAGCGAGGGAATGCCCAATGCTGAGGCCACCACGGCAAAGGCTCGCGCTGTGGTGTTTCTCACATACTCATCGATGTTGTCAATATCCGGTCTCATGGTTGAGATCATGGTGGCCAACCCAGCAGCCTTGGCCAGATTGGAAATGATTTCCCTGCCTTCTATGCGAGCATAGTGATCTTCATCGATCAACAGAGGTTCTATGACCACCAAAATCTTGTGCACATAGGGTCGCACCAAATCGTCCAGTTTGTACAGAACACGATCGATAACCTTCACCAGCAAATGGCGCTCCTGATCCTCCAAAGTGGGCGACATAAGCAGCGGGAGGATCTGATTGAACAAGGGACCTGCTCCGAATTCTCTGGCTTTATCCGTAATCTGCCTTAAGGCCGACTTCCTCATGGGTGGCGAGCCATTCTTGATGGTCAGCAGCAGCTTCATAATCTTGCGCTCCTTGAGTTCCTCCGGGGACAAAGCATCTTCATTGACGTCTACCAGGAGTTTGTCGAAATACTGCGCATCCTCAGGTTTCATGAACGGGAGATTCTGTCCCTTTGGTTGGTTGTCCATGAACTTGGCATTCTTATCCTCCACTTGAATGAAGAAGCCAGCTGGAGTGCCAGCGATTGGCGTGGGTGTGGCCATCAGCTTCCTGCCGGGAGTGCGGAGTGGAACGTATCCAGCTGGCGGCGGTAGAATTTTGTAACCTGGCGGGAAGATTTGGTCCAATTCGTCGTCTGTGTAAGGCCTGTTTCTCTCGTCGATCTCCTTTTCCCAGCGATATGCCTGCAGCTGCTCGGGCGTCATGGCGGCCAGAGCTCCCGCCGAGGGAGTGGCCATGGCCATAGCCTTGACTCCAATGGGGGTGCTGCCTCCTGGCGTCAGCATGGGCGTAGCATGTCCTGGAGTTGCATGTGGCGTCATGCTTGGAGTCATGTTCGGGGTCATGGCATTTGCATTTGTGGGAGTAATGGCGGGCGTGGCATTCGATGGAGTTTCATCCCAACGAGAGCGACGTTTGGAGGCGCCAGGAGTGGACTCGATGGATATGCTTTCCACGCCGGCTCCGCTTCCTGTGCGATCTGGCTTGGGGGTCTCGGCCCATCCGCTGTGTCCGGGAGTCTCACGCTCAGTCTTCGGGGTTTCATCCCAGCGATTCCTCCTAGCAGACTTCTCGTGTCCAGGTGTCTCGTGGCCCGGGGTCATAGCGTGAGCCGGTGTAGCGTCCCATATGCGGGTGCCTAGTCCCGGAGTGGCTCCTGGAGTCTCACTCCCCTTGTGTCCAGGAGTCTCATCCCATCGATGGTCACCGGGAGTTTTCTGTGGAGTAAAAAAAAATGTTAATGGTCAGTATCTTTTCCAAACTTATAAAATTAGATGGGTAACCTTACAGGGAAGACATATTCTTGCCTCCAATACTCACATCTTCCCAAGTGGGCGTAGCGGCGCTGCTTGGCGTGGCCGCCTTTGCCGGGATAAAGCTGTCGCTGACAGTCTGGTCCCATCTGCCTCGCTTCCTGCCGCCGTCCTTGGGTGCAGCCAATTCTCCATTCGAAGCCGACGACGACGAGGAGGAGGCAGTCTTTACCAGAGTGCCCTCCTTGGTCTTCTCCTGGATTCTACGCCGCAGCTCTGTCTCCTCGCCCTTCAGCATCTGCTCCCGCATGATGTCCGTGTAGGTGCGGGAACCCACATCCGGGGTCTTTCCGCCCTCGGCGAAGGGATCCGCTCGCTCCGGGGAGATGATGATGCGACGCCGCTTCTGCCGGTACTCATCCTCGCGATCCGCAATCGTGGGACGCCTGCGATCTGCCATGGGATCCACATCCTCCTTGCCCTGGGTCACGTCCTTCAGCACGGAAGTGGGCGCCGTGTAGGTGGTGCGCTTCTGGGGCACCGGGAAGCCGTCGTCTTCGTCCTCGTCCACCTCCTCGGCATCGTTGGCCGCAATGGAGGTGTTGTACCCCTCGTACCGCCCCTTCCCCTTGGCCGCATCATCGTCGTACAGGTCGCTGTCGAAGAAGCCCCCGCTGTCCAGCAATCCCACGCCGGCCGCCGCGGCCGTGGTCTTGGCCAGCTCCGTCTTCTTCTCCTGGATCACGCTGATCTGTGCCTCGATGTCTGGAAAAATAAGCAAATGAATGAAAATAATTGATTTTCATGAGAGACCACCAGCCAGGTGAAACTAAACCGGTTGATCTGAATCCGGGACTGCAAATACTCCCGGTGGAAAGTGTAGTTCTCCGGTATAACCTATGACTGTGGTTTGCTACTGCATAGGTTTTTTTCACTTACCTTCATGTGTTCGCGGAATATTTTCCATTTTTGTAAAATTTTATCAAGACGCGTACATGAAAAATCTTTGGATTTCAGAGATGGGTTTTAACCGATAGATCGACAGTGGAGGCTTGAGTAGCTATTATCGAAATAGCTAACTAATATGGCGAAAAAAAATAGCTGAATTGCTTGTCAAGTCCACCAGATTAAAAAAAAAATCTTAAAAGTCGTAACAATTATTTTATAACTATCTGTCTTCTCCAATTTATTTTCTGACATTAAATGTATCGGAATATTAGCCATGCACCCCGAAGGGGGCGTAGTAGAAAGGTGTCATTGCGAAAATAAATAAATAAATATGTGCTTAACGATAAAGAAATATGCACAAGTTGTAAATTTAGCAAAGCTGTTTACATTAAGACTGATAACGATAGGCGAAAAATCGATACAACACTATCGACGACTCGTGAGTTCAGGAGTCGTGCAGCTTGGACAAGTCATGGAACTGGTTCCTTAAACCGGATAACTCCCAAATGAACCAAGGTTTAAATTTGAAAAGTTTGAGTGGTTTTTGGGCGAAGAGAGGCTTGAAAAAGTGAAACAAGCAAGGCGGTTCTGTTGAAAAAAATATTTAATATTAGAAGTCAAGTTCCTACCCAGTGAGTGATAAAAAAAATCCTTGTTCATGTGAGTGGAGCTTAAATATAAATATTTATAGAATATTCCGAGAGGGAAAAGCCTGGATCGGGAAAGAGACTTACGTAAGGAGAGACGAAGACCAGCCACCAGGAGGAGACCAAAATTTTCAACAAGAAAATTGGCCACTCATCCCCGGGTGGCCCCAGGTTTTTATTCGCCCCTTATATTTGCCACACAGAATTAGCAAAAGGTTCCCGAAAACTACAAGCGGCAAACAAATTCAACAAGCCGAAAATTAATACAAAAAAATTGAGACTGATGTTATTCATTATGTAACCCGCCCAAATTAAGTTATTCCTACTTATATCCATTCCAATTATTTTTTTATTTAACCTATTTACTTACATCAATCCAATATATATTGTTTATTGTATTTATTTATTTATATATATATATATATGTGTTCCCTGTAAAAGTTCGGTACCGTAGGTAGGATTATTAAATGTTAAAATTTAAGAAAAAATCGTGAATTATAATGTGAAAACGAAATGAAGTCGTGTGAGTAGAAATTCGTGTTGGGGGGTGAGATGAGTTAGGCGAAGTAGCACGATCCACAGAACAAAATTTGGGAGATGTGTCGAAGAGAATGTTGAGGGATACACTCATGGTTGGGAGGGACTCCAGGACCACGATAAGAGCTGTGTTGTCCAGTCCAGATGTTCAAGAAAAATCCGTCGTGAAATTGCCGTTGTCCGAGTTTGAATTTCCGTTTTGTTTTTTGTTGTGTCTGCTGCGTAGACAACATTGTTGGTTGTTCCCCTCCCTGGGATGTTCGTTGACTAGCCGGCATCTACACTGCGCGAAAAGCAGGACACGACATCTTGCGAATTCAGTTTTTTATATTCCGCGTGATTTCGACTTGCATTATTTTTGATTTAAAAAATATAAATCATTGAATAATTGGCTGTGTTCGGCAGAACATCATGATCACTGAATGCTAATGTATCAGTAATCAGTGATCAAGTTTGTTTTGCTGAACGCTTATGATACATAACGACTTTAAAAATGTAAAACACTTTACCTAAAAAACTACACTATACAATTTAAATGTCTTTTTAAATTGGTCCTAGTGAAAGGTTTTTGATATTTACTTAATAAGCAAATGTTTTTTAATTAAAATTGCGCTTGTAAAAACGATATCGGTTGGCACTGCAACTGTAGCATTGCGCTTAGCAATGGTGGGTACGATGAACTCAAAAAGGCATGAACAATTGTGAGGAATTCAACGTACTTGATGGTTTTTTAATTATGATAATGTTAATTCTAATCGAACAGGTAGCGAACTAATTGTACGCTCCTTTTTACAGATCATGATTCAAGAGTTTTTGCATAATTATAAGATAATGTTATTATCATTAGCGTTCAGCAGAACTAACGTAAGAATTCCATCAGTGATAAGGTATCATGTTGTTCTGCTGAACGCGGCTATTGCTATTCCTGAAAATCATATTTCGTAATTAAGTCATTTATTTTAGCGTATATTAAAATTTGTTTAATACAAAAATCGTGTTACGATATACACGGCAAATTAATCGATAGCTTGTGACTCGCTCACCACTAACGGAAAGTCGCGGCACGTGTTTATTTTTGTTTTGACCACTTCTCTCGAGGCTGCCGCGGAAATGTTGGCCAAAAAACAGAAAATGCAGGTGGAGACGGACTCAGAGCCCCAGGCCACGCCGCACACGATACAGGCGCGCCTCATTTCAGACACGGGGGAGGAGGCAGGGCCGCCCATCGACCTGCCGGCTGGGATTACCACCCAGCAACTGGGTCTGATTTGCAACGCTCTGCTGAAGAACGAGGAGGCCACTCCGTATCTGTTCTTCGTGGGCGATGATGAGATCAAGAAGAGCCTGGAGGACACCCTGGACCTGGCGTCGGTCGACACGGAGAACGTGATCGACATTGTGTACCAGCCGCAGGCGGTTTTCAAAGTGCGTCCGGTGACCAGATGCACGAGCTCCATGCCGGGACACGCGGAGGCCGTGGTCTCGCTGAACTTCAGCCCGGACGGTGCTCATCTGGCCAGTGGAAGTGGCGACACCACAGTGCGCCTGTGGGATCTCAACACAGAGACGCCTCACTTCACCTGCACAGGCCACAAGCAGTGGGTTCTGTGCGTAGCATGGGCTCCGGATGGCAAACGTTTGGCCAGCGGCTGCAAAGCTGGCTCCATAATCATCTGGGATCCGGAGACGGGCCAGCAGAAGGGCCGTCCCCTGAGCGGGCACAGGAAACACATCAACTGCCTCGCCTGGGAGCCGTATCATCGCGATCCGGAGTGCAGGAAACTTGCCTCCGCCAGTGGTGACGGTGATTGCCGGATCTGGGACGTGAAACTGGGCCAGTGCCTGATGAACATTGGCGGACACACGAATGCAGTGACAGCCGTGCGGTGGGGAGGATCGGGACTTATATACACCTCCTCCAAGGATCGCACAGTGAAGATGTGGCGGTCAGCCGATGGCATCTTGTGCCGGACGTTCTCTGGCCACGCTCACTGGGTGAACAATATTGCGCTGAGCACGGACTACGTGCTGCGCACAGGTCCATTCCATCCGGTCAAGGATCGCTCCAAGAGTCAACTCAACCTGAGCAGTAAGAATTTAATCTGTGCATTAACATCCTGTGGCGATACTAAAACTAGTTATTTTACAGCTGAGGAGTTGCAGGAGTCCGCTCTAAAGCGCTACCAGGCCGTCTGCCCGGATGAGGTGGAGTCCCTGGTTTCCTGTTCCGACGACAACACCCTCTATCTGTGGCGCAACAACCAGAACAAGTGCGTGGAGCGCATGACTGGCCACCAGAACGTGGTCAACGATGTGAAATATTCGCCGGATGTAAAATTAATTGCTTCAGCTTCCTTCGACAAGTCGGTGCGTCTGTGGCGCGCCAGCGATGGTCAGTACATGGCCACCTTCCGTGGTCATGTGCAGGCGGTTTACACGCTGGCCTGGTCGGCGGACTCCCGCTTGATTGTATCCGGTAGCAAGGATTCAACACTGAAGGGTAAGCACAGCATCTTATTTTTCTGCATTGGGTTAACCTATATTTTCCTCAATTAGTTTGGAGTGTACAGACCAAGAAGCTGGCACAAGAGCTTCCTGGGCATGCAGATGAGGTATTTGGTGTGGACTGGGCGCCGGATGGCTCTCGAGTTGCCTCTGGCGGCAAGGACAAAGTCATAAAGCTGTAAGTTCTTCAAAAAGAGTTCCTCGTTTAACAACATTAATTGGTTTAATTGCATCTTTCAGATGGGCTTACTAGACAAATCTTTATCTTGTACACTTTAAGAAAAAACTTAGGAATAAAGCTAAGGTCCTGAGTAAATGCCATCGTTCTTTTTGGTCTCCAAAGTACCATCTAAATGCTTTGCTGTTGGATGAGCTTGGCAGTTTGCTTGTAGCGACTTTCGAAGGATTCCTGATTTGAGTAGTAGGTCGTGGGCACAGCCGACTCGGATTGCAGGGCCTTTTCAGCGGCCACAAATCCCCCGGCTACGCACTCGTCCAGGGTGCAGCTTCGCAGCAGGGCAGTGATGAATCCCGCACAGAAACTATCGCCCGCTCCCGAGACATTGACAATGTTGTGGACCATTGGAGCGGCATAGAAGCGAGTACAGTGCGGTTGTGAGGATTTGCTTACGTCCAAGAGCAGCCTGGCATCGTTGTCCGCATCCCGTCGATAGCTTAGGAGCACCCCGTGGTCGCTCAGCGTGGCAATGATGCAGTTGAAGTGGCAGTCGATTTTTTTGATCATGGATTTGGCCTGATGCAGGAGTTCCGCCTGAGGCAGCTTGGTATCTGGATTCCATTTAACCGGCTCGCCAGTAATGGCCTCCGTAATGGTCTTCAGCTCCTGCAGATTCGGTTTGATCAGGCGTATGTTTTTGGTCAGCTCCGGCAGCAGTTTAAAAGGTTTCCCGGCTATGAACATATCCGTGGGCTCGAAAAAGACGGGAATCTTATACTTTTGCGCCTGCTGCAGGATGCTGGCCATCGCCTGCTCGGAAATATTGCTGTCCATGATGATGAGAGGAGCTTCCCGGAAGAGTTGATGGTGCGCCTGAAGGGTTTCGGGTGTAATGCTCTGGTGGATTTCCATGTTGCCCAGTATCAGCTTGCAATCCCCGAATTTATCGAAGATTAGAGAGCACAAGGAGGTGTTATGGCTGTCTGCCAGAATCAGGCCCCGCTGCAGTGCCCTTGGCATCATCTGGAGGAGTGTTTGTCCCATCTGATCGTTGCCCACGGCGGATATCAGGTTTACATCTCCGTAGAGTTTATAAATGCCCTCCGCGATGTTCCGACCAACTCCTCCAGCTGCCTGCTTAGCCACGGCTGAGTAAGTGGCTCCATCCAGTTTCATGTCGCGGTTGTGGTCGTCTACCGTAAAAGAGAGATCCAAAATGGAGGCTCCCACAACCAGAGGTTTCCTGTCGATGGATTTCTGGCTTGGATTATCCATTTTTGTAGAAACTTCACAAAGGGAAGCGGCAATTTGGGCAGCCACTTTGGCATTGTTTTTGATAAGGGCTATGTTGGACTTGAGACTCCTTCCTTCCGTGATCTTGGCTATGGCGGCGAGCAGAAATGGTGTCACCTCCTTGCCAGAGATTCCCTGGGCTTTGGCTTGGGCAGTTGCTTCCTGGATGGCCTCCTCAATTTTAGATTTGTCTGCAGCAAACTCCTCTGGGATAGGGACACCGATCAGCAGGCCCGACTCCATTTTTAGTTCCCGCCAGGATCGCAACAGTTCCGCCGCCTCTTGGGCATCGGTGAGGTTGTAGGGCACCGTGCAGCCGCTGTCCCTTGTGTAGAAATCTGGAAAGATGCCACCAGGACTGTCGAAACTGGCCACACACACGCCCTGCGTCTCCAGGTACTCGAGTGTGCGGGGAATGTCCAGGATGGATTTGACGCCGCTGCAGACCACGGCCACCGGAGTGCGTCCCAGCTCGGTGAGATCGGCGGAAACATCCAGGGTCTCGTGGCCATCGCGATGGACTCCGCCGATTCCACCAGTGGCGAACACCCGGATGCCCACTCGGTGGGCAATGATCATTGTGGCGGCCACAGTGGTCCCACCACTCTGTCTTCTGGACACCACAAAGGGCAGATCCCTGCGGGAGCACTTGATCACCTGCTCCCGGGGCTTCTTGGCCAGCGTGGTGAGTTCCTCGCGCGTCAGCCCCACCTTGATCCGTCCGTCCAGAATGCCAATGGTGGCCGGAATGGCTCCATTATGCCGCACTTGCTCCTCCACCGCCAGCGCCGTCAGGACGTTCTCCGGCATTGGCATCCCGTGCGTGATAATGGTGGACTCCAGGGCCACCACCGGCTTCTGGAGCTGCAGCGCCTGCCGCACCTCCGGGTGGAGCACGATGTGGTCATGCTGGCGGTGCAAACTCCGACGCACAAGTCGCACGGCGGGAAACGGAAACAGGACACATCTCCGGAGCAACATCGGAACCAAATCAAATCAAAACAATTCAAACGCACGCCTGCTGATCTACAGGTGCTGCGAAAGATTTCAGGGGTAGCGAATTATGGCAATATTTTATTTTTTTGTTGCTGGTCGGTTCGTTTTCGTCTAGTAATATCATTGAATATAAATATTTTTATTTTCCTAACATTTAATTGTTATTTGAATTTACCTAACTCTAAAAAATTCGTAATTTAATAGCTAGTTTCTAGCTAAAACAAGAGTTATCACCGCTAAACTCACTGCTTGCCTATAATCGCACTGCTTGCCGATAGACAGCTATCGGCCTTGGCTTAACCGCAAAATATTTGAATATCTTTATCTTCAAGAAATGAAGCAATGCAGAATTTCTTTTCATGAACTTGTTTGGATTTATTTTTATTATTATAACAGTGCTAAAACGTATGAAACTGAGTACATGCAAGCGTTACATTTTGAAATTATTTTAATGTATCTTTACATTTAACATTTTAATGAACTAATACTCTTTTCGTAAAAATTTTAGAAAATGACTGCTGGATCATTTTGGAACCAATATGGAGTGCCCATAAGAAGTTATAAATCGCCGCTCTGTCTTCTTCAACAACCCAAAAATGATAATAGAAGGAGCTTGTTAATCGTTATCTTTTTGGCATATCTAAATTTGAAAAAATCTAAGTGAACATAAAATAACAGCTTTAATTTTAAACCCTAATTTTATGCATCTGTCATAATACATATTACTTCGAAATTGGATATGCATTAGTGTCTAGATAGGTTAATATTATCAATTGCAGTTTAGGAAAGACACTCTTAGTACATAATGCATATCCCCTATTATAATTCTCTCTTATCAAGAGCAACCCACAATGCTGGTGATTCCGCGAGCGAAACTGACAGTGAGAAAAGTTCGCGGTCTATTTTCGGGACCCATCCCATCCCACTGCATCCCAACCCATCCCATGGCTGTGCCCCATCAGCAGACCCATTCGCATCCCATCCCGAGAGGCGTCTGCGGTTCAACAGCCGCTTGGGCATCGCCTCATGCCGAGAATCCGCACAAACTAAACTGTTCGCTTCAGCAGACCAAGAGCATCGGCCATCGGCTGGTGTGGGAAATGCGGAGCTATTTTTAAGCACTGGGGCGACATTTTTCTTGTTTTCTCCCCGATTTGCCTGCGAAAACTCGCAAAAATTCGCAAAACCAAAAAAAAGGCAGGCCGCGCGATATTAATAAAAGCAGCGCTGCTGCTGCGTTGGATTCGGTGGATTCGTTGGATTCTACTGGCGGATCGTGGGCCTGTCCACTGCATTCGTGATTTCGCCCGTGGAGTTGCACATCGTGTCTCTATAGCTGGCCAACAAGTGCGGTTGCTCGCCGTTTTATGTAATATAATTGAAGACTAACCAAGTAACCATCCATCCAGATACCGATTGCGAGATGAATGTGGAGAAGCTGAAGCGCCTGCAGGCCCAGGTTCGGATCGGGGGGAAGGGCACTCCCCGGCGGAAGAAGAAGGTCATGCACCAGACGGCGGCCACCGACGACAAGAAGCTGCAGAGCTCCCTCAAGAAGCTGTCGGTGAGCACGATCCCGGGCATCGAGGAGGTCAACATCATCAAGGATGACCTCACGGTGATTCACTTCAACAACCCCAAGGCGCAGGCCTCCCTGTCGGCCAACACCTTCGCCGTCACGGGTCACGGGGAGACCCGGAAGGTGGTGGAAATGCTGCCGGACATCCTGCCCCAGCTGGGCCAGGAGACGGTCGTCCAGCTGCGGATGTATGCCAACGCCATGAACAGTCAGAAGGGCGGTGCACCCGGCGAGGGACCTCTTCCCGCCGAGGAGGACGATGACGTGCCCCAGCTCGTGGGCGACTTCGATGAGGTGGCCAAGGTGGAGGCCACCACCAAGCAGCCGGAACAGGCGCCAAAGGATTCGGTGGAGAACAAACCAAAGGACAAGCCTCAGCAGCAGCAGCAGCCCAAGAAGGATCAAAAGCAGCCACAGAAGACGCCGGAGACCAAACCCAACGAGAAGCCCAAGGAGAAACAGGACATCAAGAAGGGTCAGGCCAAAGAAGCCAAGAAGAACGACCAGCAGGGCAACAAGGAGAAACAAAATAAGAACAAGGATCAGGCCAAGGGTCAACCAGCTCCTCAGGCCAACAAGGAAAAGACACAAGCTGCGGAAACTCCAAAACAGGAAACTCCAAACAAGGATCCTCCCAAGAAGGAAGCTCCAAAGCAGGAAGCTCCAAAGCAGGAAGCTCCAAAGCAGGAAGCTCCAAAGCAGGATGCTCCAAAGCAGGATCTTCCCAAGCCAGCGGCAGAACAAAAGAAGGAGCAACCCAAATCCTCTGACCAGAAGATTGAAACCAAATCGGTGGAACAAAAGGTGGAGCATCCCAAGCCCATGGAAAACAAACCCGCTGAGCAAAAAGTGGAGCCACCTAAACAGACTGAGAAACCGGTGGAGAAACCTAAGCAGGTTGAGCAGCCCAAAGCCACTGCACCAAAGGTGGAACAGCCAGAACGAACTGGACAACAAGTGGATCAGAATACCCAGCCACAACCCACTGAACAAAAGGTGGAGCAACCAAAGCCGGCAGAGCAAAGGATTGATGTCAAACCAACGGAGCCAAAACCCGAACCACAGAAGGAGACCTCTGGAAAGGCGGCCACGCCCCCTGGTGTCCAGACTCTCGCCCAGATCGTGGCCTCAGAGCCACCCAAGCAGGCAACTCCTCCAGAGAAACCAGTCGGCGAAGTGGCAACCACTCCCAAAATTGAAGAGCAAAAGAAGGAGTCGCCTCCTCCAGCTAAGTTGGAGCCAACGATTCCTCCAGCTGCACCTGTTGCCACTGCTGAGCCACCGAAGAGTGCTCCTAAACAGGATTCACCACCAAAGAGTGCTCCTAAACGGGAGTCACCTCCTAAGAGTGCTCCTAAGCAGGATTCTCCTCCAAAGAGTGCCCCCAAACAGGACTCACCACCAAAGAGTGCTCCCAAACAACCATCTCCTCCCAAGAATAACCAGGATAAACCCGTTGTAACGGAGAAACCTAAGCAAAAGACTCCTCCACCAGCCAAGCAGGTTACTCCACCGGCTGAAGTGGCAAAAACTCCAGCTCCAGAAGCTATCAAGACGCCCGCTCCAGAAGTTTCCAATGCACAGATTGCTCAGGCACCGCCAAAGCATCAAGATCAGAGTGCAGGTTCTACCAAGAAGGAGGCACCACCACCCGCCAAGCCAGTGACGCCCCCAGCTCCAGTGGCTTCGGCCACTCCTGCAGAGGCGCCATCCCCCCTGGCACCCTCCACTCCGCCCTCGACTCCCACATCCGTACCACCATCCGCAGCGGCCGTGACTCCGCCATCTCCCGCCACAGTGACTCCGCCGTCGCCTGCTGCAGTTACTCCGCCACAAAAACAGGCTGCGGCACCCCAGGCGCAGAATGTCAAGAAGCAGGAGGCAGGAGGACCGAAGCCAAAGCAGCAGCAACCTGCCAACAAGCCGCAGCAGGCGCAGAAGCAGCCACAAGGAGGACCAGGGGGAAACAAGCCCCAACAGAAGCAGCCGAATCCCAATACCAACGCCAAGCCAGCAGTTGCTCCAAAGCCAGCTCAGCCTGCAGGAAAGGCAGCACCTGCATCTCCAAAAGCAGCTCCCAATCAGCCAGCTCAACAGCAGGGAAAACCAGCGGGCAAAGCCTCTCCTCCCAAGCAAACGGGCCCAACTGGAGGGCAGCAGAAGCCAGCGGCGAACTCCCCCAAGGCCACGCCCTCTCCAAAGGCAGGTGGCTCCCCGAAGGCGGCCTCACCAAAGGCCGGGACTCCTCCCAATCCCACTCCCTCTGCCGCCCCTGGAGGCCCCAATTGATCCTCCTTTCATCTCATTTTCAATCGGCTCCCTTGCATTTCGAATTTTCTCGCATTTTCAGACTATCTCTTCGACTTCGTTAATCTCTCTTTTAGTCCCAGGTACTAACAGTTTTTTGATAATTTGTGCCCTTTACTTTTTCAATAAAATTATAATTTACAAAAAGTTTTTAAAAGATTATTAACTTGGTGATTAAACAATGGTCGTAATGGAACCTTTCATATACAATTTAAAAACTTTTTTAACAATCGGATTTTACATAAATGATTCTATGATTTGTTCTATAACTTCTCTGAGGCAGTATAAAATAATTTAACCTTTTGTAAGTAACATGCATATAATTTGGAATTCTTTAGTTAGAGATAACATACTTTGAATTTACCGCTCACTTGAGGCACTTTGTAACGATATCTTATCCATAATGGCCAGCCCTGGTTCGATAAGTTGTAATCCCGTGACGCATTGTGCGAAAAAACTTAAAACTAATGGATTTAGGGCCTTCCGGGCCCTAATTGGCCTTGGCGTGAGCACTGCCGGAGGGCTTCTCCTCCTCCAGGGGCTTCTTCTCCTCGGGATTCAGCTTCCAGATGGCGTAGTTAAGGGCCGTGGCGAATCCCAGCCAGGCTAGGTAGGGCACAAAGAGCAGTCCGGCGGTCTTGTTGACCCTGTAGAACAGGACACCACAGGCACCAGCCGTGGCCGTGAGGGCGACTATGTCGATGAGCGCCTGATGGATGAAGTGGATTAGATGCGTGTCTAACAGGGTGATATCACCAGTACTCACGCCCTTGATGTTGTGCTGCCCGAAGAAGATGGGCGTCCAGGCCCAGTTGAGTGCCAGCTGGGTGCCGTAGGCGATGAGGGGCAGTTTGGCCGCCTCGCCTGAGAATCCCCCGCCATCGCGCCACACCAGGTAGGATCCGTAGCCCATTCCCGCGTACAGGGAGATCCACATCGGGGCAAAGACCGCGTTGGGCGGCTTGAAGGACGGGAACTTGAGGTTCGCGTACCAGTTCTGTAGGTTCTGCCTGGTCAGCCGCCCATTGTAGATCCCACCCAGATTGGGCAGGATTACGGCTCCGGCGATGCGGAGCAGGTTTCCAGCACACGGACGATCAGCCATTTTCGGAGTTCGCACTGCAAATGAGTCGCAATATCGGCGAACGTTCTGTTTTCTCTATTTTGTTTGCCGGTGATTTCATTCGAATGCGCGAGTGTTGCGTGTTCACGGGGCGAATACTCTACGGATGTCTGTGTGGGTAAGCTCCAGCGGCGACCATTTGGCTTTTTTCAAGCTAGCTTTTTGTTATCTAGTTCAAGAGATAAGTCTAGTCTACCGTAAATATAACATAAAGTAATTATTACATATTTGGATAAATTATTTTTGGAATGACTACCATTTTTAAAAATAAGTTTTCGAGGATAACATTCTACAAAATGTTTCTAAATAGTTTATAGAACAGTAGTACTATAGTACTATTATCTAACACTTTTGTGCTTGTGTTTATGCGCGAAAAAAGGTGGAGAGTCACATGCGTAGAAGGGGATTACAAAAATTTATTGTCAATTCATTATAGTATGATCTAATGAGTTAGGAATTTTTGCTAATCAATATTGACAATTGGATTTTATTTAGTAAATTGTAATTATATCAAGTACCATCGATATTTTTTTGAATTTGCAGATGTGCCCGGATCGCCCTGTGGATTGCCAGAGATGGGCAAAACCGTTAGCTTTCAAAACTGAGAAACGAGTTAGCTTGTTGTTTATCACCTGTAATTCATATTTGTGGGGAAATACCCGAGTTTACTTTCCAGAAAATTCAGTTGACTTTATTTTTGTAAAAAACTTGAAGTTTAGTGCAATTGCAATTTTATATTTATCTGTGCCTGATAAGCTTTACGTTCGTAAATCATAGAAATGCATTTGTCATATGGTGAAATTAATAAGCTTTGTTTACTTTTATTTTTTTGTATTCCTCAGGTGCATATTCCAAGTGCCGGCTGTTGGCTTTATTTTGGAGCTACCATGGCAACCGTTGCTAAAGAAACACATTTTAAGTATGTTTTGGTTCATGTCGGAAAAGTCCAGCTGCATTGTAGAACAAACCTAAAAGGATGACACTGTATTTCGACACGAAAATAGAGTTCCTGGACTCGGATGCAGTTAGCACCATCAGCAGTTGGCATCCCAGTGAGCCGCTCTTCGCAGTGGCCTCTTTCAGTCCCGAAAGAGGCGGCTCCGTTACCATCTTTGCGGATACGGTAAGTTTTATGGACGGTATCCCTTCCGTAACAGATTCGAACACACCTACTAAAAACTCATGAAAATTAATATAGAAACTTTTCACTTAGATATTTTGAATATTGAAGAATATCTTAAGTTCTGAAGCATTTCATAACATATGTAATTAGTTATATTCTTAAAGTTATATTTTCCCACACTACTGTAATTTTTAACATTTAGGTAAAATAGCTTTTTACAAACTTGGTAACATTTAAAAAAAAGGGAATAAAAAAAATTGTGATCACATTACCTTTTAAAATGAAATGTCATCAAAGGTGACTGGTGAAAAGTGACCTAAACGAAATTTTGTGTAGAGGGAATCAGTTTTAAGCGTCCTTTGGTCGAGGTAAGTTCTGCTCCTTAATTAAAATATTAAAATATGAAAAATACAAAGTGCACACAACACATTCATACAACTAAGAAAAGTGATAAATGCCTTAAGATAAGTGGTAAATAAATTTAAATTTAGTTTAATGGTCTAATATTAACAAGATTCGGTACATTTTAATGGTTTTACAAACAAGAAGTGTAAAGCAATATTTATAAATGACCTTAGAGTCGAGGTAACTCTACTTCCTAATTAAAACATTAAAAAAGTGCACACAATACATTCATACAAACATTAAAAGTGATAAACTATAAACATTCTATAAATTTAAACGGTTTAACAAAAATGTAAAAATTACCTTTAAAATGAAATGTCATTCAAATTTGACAGATGAAAAGTCTTGTGCGAAATGACTTTATAAAAAAACCTACTGCTACTCCCTAATTAAAATAAATGTATGAAAATCACAAAGAACGTTCATGAAACATAAGTGAGAAATGAATAAATCTAAATTCTATATACTTATTCTTTAAATTTAAATAGTTAATATGGGTTTTTATTTTCCAGGGTGAACCCCAGCGCGACGTAACCTATCCGGTGCACGCCTCCTCGCAGGCAACTGCCCTATGCTGGCATCCGGAGAAGGCGCTCCTGGCCAGTGGCTGGGAGCACGGGGACATCCACGTGTGGTTCGCCGGCCACCGGGAGTTCGCCAGCGTGAACGCACCCCACAAGGCGGCCATTGTCCTGCTGCAGTTCAGCGAGCAGGGAGGACGGATGGTCACCGCGGATGCCATGGGGCTGGTCACCGGATGGCGCTGCGATGGTCAGTACCAGTTCCTGACCATGTTCTCCCACGATCTGCGGGAGGTGCTGCTTCTGATCTGCTTCCGGCGAACGGTGGAGAGCGAGGTGCGCGAGGAGATGGCCAATCTCGCCAAGGCAGCGGTGGCCGGCGACGAAAACGCCCTGGACACCCTGACCAACTGGAGGCCGCGGACTGCCGCCCGGAGCATGACCCACTCGGGAGTGAGGGACAACCACTGCTTCTACGCCTGCACTCAGGGAGGAGTGGTGTACTACATCAACCAAGGAGGCGCCTGCGTCGAGGTGATGAAGTGCGGGTCCCTGCCGCCCATTGTCCAGATGTTGTGGCACCCCAAAAAGTAAATTACTGATTGAATTAGCGATCTAATCCCTATTTAAACCTTCAAATTATCCAATCCTAGAGATGCAGTCATTTGCCTGATGGAGGACCTTACAGTCACTCTGTTTTTGGTCGAGTCCACCGGGATTCTCACGGAGCTGGATCGCGTGAAGATGAGCGGAAGAGGAGGAGGTCGGCAAGGAGGAATCGCTTGGTCTGGAAACTCCCTTGCCATCATCACAGGCGATCTCTTTGTGCGCATTTGGGACATCGAAAGAAGTGACAACTACCTTCTGAAAATGGATCTGCCCAGTGGCAACCAGTTGGCTGCATCCCTGACCAGTCTAAGCAATGGAACCATGTCCTCGTCGAACCAGTTCTTCAGCCACGACAGCAGCGAGAGCAGCAGTGTGCCCCGCAAGACGCCAAAGTACGGTCAGATGAACGGAGAAATCTTCACCTGCCTGGCCTACAGCTCCACGGGTCAGACCCTGTGTGCGGGAACCTCTCAGGGGAATCTCTTTACCTGGAAAAGGAGTGGCACCCGGTTTGTGAGTGCCCCTGAGGATGCCTGGCAGCTGACGAACATATCCTCGGTAAGAGGAGCCATCCGGAGCTGCGAGTGGGGATTCAATGAGCTGGCCAAACCCTGCATGCTGGTCAACTGTCTGTCCAATGTGTTCATGCTGAAGGAGCAACCTTTTCTGGCAGTGCATACCCGGGAGCTCTGGGCAGTTCAGAGGTCGGCCAAATCGGTGCAGTTGACGCACTGCAGCGGTCGGGAGACCACTGTTCAGTCGGAATTCGCAGTAACTGCTATGGCCTTAAATGAACTGAGTCTGGTGATGAGCAATGGCAGGAGCATATCATCCTACAGTCTGCAGAAAGTGGAAAAGAGCCTGGATGAGTTTGACGAGATCCTAGAGAACGTGGAGGGCGCAGCTCCGCCCACAACGGCATCCACAGCCACTCCTTTGAGTGTGAAGCTTCTGCAGACCTTCCCCGCCGAATGTCTGTGCTTGAATCTGTACAATCAGAACATATTTTGCCTGTCGAGCAGTGATGTAATGGTCTACTCCGTGGGAGGAGTGGTGCTCCACCGGATGCAGGCCAGCGATATTGAAGGGAAAATCATCGGGATGGATCTGAGTGGCTGCTATCTCTCGGTTTTTACCATGAATGGTTATGTTAAAGTCTACGATGTTTCCCGTCACGATCCCAAGCTGCTGTTTCCAAGCAAGTCTGGTCACGACATCTTCGATGACTTCGGGGAGTTCATCCTGGTCAAGTGCAACAGTTTGGGAAGCCACTTGGCCATGGTGATAGCCAGTAGTAACTTCACCCCCATATCGGCATTATTCTGCTGGGATTTTGAGCGCAACAACCTATTTGATTATGGTTTACTGGAGCAAGAAACCAGCTCTAAGAAGGAGATCTCCTCATCCAGTCTGCCGGTTCGGATCTTCTGGGATGCAGAGGAACCACGACTCTTAGCAGTGGAGGTCAAGTCTATGATGCAGAAGAGTGCACCTCAGAAGAACTCCCCTCAACCCATTCATTTCGTTCAGTCGAAGATATTACTTTTATTTTACTCGGAGAAAGGAAGCCTCAATCTCCTGGAAAATCAACCCATGAGCCCAGGCTCCCAGTTGCTGAACCTATGTGTGCCCAACGTGATCCGGCTGAAGATCAATGCGATGGAGGAGCAACCTCTTCAGGATTTCGTGGATCTACAGCAATGCGATCCAGTTACGAGGAAGCAGGTCCTGAACTTCAGTCTCTATGTGGCCGAAGGAAACATGGATCTGGCCTACCGCAGCATTCGCTCCATTCAATCCAAAGTGATCTGGACTAATCTGGCCAAGATGTGTGTTCACACAAATCGCCTAGATGTGGCCAAAGTGTGCATGGGCCACTTGGAGCAAGCCCGATCCGTTCGAGCTCTTCGGCAAGCCATCGAAGATGATGATCTGGAAACTGAAGCAAAGGTAGCCGTTTTGGCCATCGAACTGGGGATGATTGAGGAGGCCAAGGATCTCTATCGCCAATGTAAGCGGTTCGATTTGCTCAACAAACTTCTTCAGTCCATTGGTCACTTGGATGAGGCACTCCAGCTGGCCGAGACCGAGGATCGGATTCATTTGAAGCACACTTACTACCAGAAGGCACAGGAGCTGCGGGAACGTGGCGATATCAAGGGAGCTCTGGAATTCTTCGAGAAGACGCAGAACCCGGCGCAGAATATCACCCAGCTCCTCTTGGAGAATCCGACGGCCATGAAGCGCTACATCCAGACCACAAGCGATCCCAAGCTGCTCAAGTGGTGGGGCCAGTATATCGAGAGCTCTGGGGACATGGATGCTGCTTTGGCTGTCTACCACAAGGCGGAGGATTGGTTCTCGCAGGTAAATTGGAAAAGCTTAAAAACTACATGAATGATAGCCCCAGCTCCTTTTTAGGTGAAGATTCTTTGCTACCTGGGCAAGATCTCCAAAGCAGATGCCATCGCCAGGCAATCGGGAGACCGAGCTGCCTGCTATCACCTGGCGAGGCACTACGAGAATGTCGGCAAGTTCCAGGAGGCCATCATGTTCTTCACGCGTGCGCAGACCTTCAGCAATGCGATTCGCATTTGCAAGGAGAACGATTTTCAGGAGGAGCTGTGGACAGTGGCCAGCTCATCTAGGCAAAGGGACAAGGCAATTGCAGCTGCCTATTTCGAGGAGTGCGGGAACTTCAAGCATGCCGTGGAACTCTACCATCGGGCTGGGATGCTTCATAAAGCCCTGGAGATGGCCTTTGAATCCCAGCAGCCGGAGATCCTGGAGATCATTGCTTCTGACCTCGTACCCGAGTCTGATGCCGAGTTGATAAACCGCTGTGCAGACTTTTTCTGCAGCATCGAGCAATTTCAGAAGGCTGTGCATCTGCTGGCCAAGACCAGGCACCTGGAGAGAGCTTTGAGCATATGTTTGGAGAAGGGCGTGCCCGTAACAGAAGAACTGGCCGAGATGCTCACACCGGAGAAGGGCGAGTTCGAGGAGGCCACGCGGGTACACATCTTGGTCCAGTTGGGTGAGCTCCTGCAGCAGCAGGGTGACTACCACAGTGCCACTAAGAAGTTCACCCAGGCTGGGGACAAAATTCGCGCCATGAAGAGTCTTTTGAAATCGGGAAACACGGACAAGATTGTTTTCTTTGCCAATATGTCCAGGCAACGAGAGGTCTACATCATGGCAGCCAATTATCTCCAAGCATTAGACTGGCAATCGAATGCCCAGGTGCTCAAGCATATCGTAACCTTCTATACCAAGGGCCAGGCCTTTGATTCCCTGGCCAACTTCTATGCGATCTGCGCCCAGATCGAAATCGAGGAGTTCCAGGACTACGGCAAGGCACTGACCGCCATGCAGGAGGCCTCCAAATGTTTGGAGAAGCTCAGCCACGCTCAGCACGTCTATAACAATCTGCAGCGCACTGTGGCGGATGTCAAGGCGATCTTGGAGATCCAGCAGGCGTTGCGGGAAGGCGATCACCAAATGGTCATTGGATCCTGCCGCAGCATGCTAAGTAAGTTGTCTGGGAAGTTAAGCCACATTAATTTCAATAATTTTCTCCCATCTAGTTAAACCGGAACTGCCGCCCATCCGCCACGCCCACATCCTGTCCATGTTGGTTCGAGCCCTGGTCTACGCCAAAGACTATTCCGAGGCTGGAAAAGCTTTAAAGCAGCTGGCCGTGAAGGACAGCTCGTGGAGCGCCTCTGGACTCCTGGATCGCGGCATTGTGCTTAAAATTGCACAGGAATGCGACTTGGATTTCGATCTCATCTGGAATTCGGGACGCCAGGTGACCGCCTCCACCAGCGGCACCGCCGCCGCTGGAATGAGCAGCACCTCGGTCATGACGACGAGCGAGGATGACGGGGCCGATGACGAGGAGATCACAGAGGAGCTGCATTAGATGATTCAGTTTATGGGCGATGCAGAACTAGTCACAGCCCTGTTTATTCCGCAGAGCGTTCAAAACGTAAATAAGCTAAACAAACGCCATAAAAAGCTACTGCATATTCAAACCATATTGCAAGTGAAGAACCGTGAGATCCCATCTATAATTCCCTATAATCGGATTTATTCCCATTGCTAACGGCATTTCAAGACGCAAAACTCCCCTTATAACTAAGATCTAGTGGTTATTTAATAATTCATCAATTATAATGATCTCTGGTATGTTTTGGGAGTACATGTCGCGCGTTTGCGCCCATCACAGTCCACCAGAACTACACGGAATACTTCTGAAAAAATGTATTCTTGCAGAATACTTTCTTGCAGGAGTTTCCATGTGTTCTGGTGGGATGTAATGGACGCATCGGGTGATATGTACACCACGAACATGCGACAATTCTGTGAAGAGCCGTGAGATCCCATCTATAATTCCTTATAATCGGATTTATTCCCATTGCTAAAGGCATTGCAAGACGCAAATCTCCCCTTATAACTAAGAACTACTGGTTATTTAATAA
Source organism: Drosophila subpulchrella (assembly GCF_014743375.2). Taxonomy (NCBI): domain Eukaryota; kingdom Metazoa; phylum Arthropoda; class Insecta; order Diptera; family Drosophilidae; genus Drosophila; species Drosophila subpulchrella. The sequence goes on from NC_050610.1 coordinate 25,453,863, forward strand.
TTCATCAATTATAATCTCTGGTATGTTTTGGGAGTACATGTCGCGCGTTTGCGCCCATCACAGTCCACCAGAACTACACGGAATACTTCTGAAAGAATGTATTCTTGCAGAATACTTTCTTGCAGGAGTTTCCATGTGTTCTGGTGGGATGTAATGGACGCATCGGGTGATATGTACACTACGAACATGCGAGATCCCATCTATAATTCCCTATAACCGGATTTATTCCCATTACTAAAGGCATTGCAAGACGCAAATCTCCCCTTATAACTAAGAACTACTGGTTATTTAATAAATCATCAGTTATAATAATCTCTGGTATGTTTTGGGAGTACCTATCGCGCGTTTGCGCCCATCACAGTCCACCAGAACTACACGGAATACTTCTGAAAGAATGTATTCTTGCAGAATACTTTCTTGCAGGAGTTTCCATGTGTTCTGGTGGGATGTAATGGACGCATCGGGTGATATGTACACCACGAACATGCGACAATTCTGTGAAGAGCCGTGAGATCCCATCTATAATTCCTTATAATCGGATTTATTCCCATTGCTAAAGGCATTGCAAGACGCAAATCTCCCCTTATAACTAAGAACTACTGGTTATTTAATAATTCATCAATTATAATCTCTGGTATGTTTTGGGAGTACATGTCGCGCGTTTGCGCCCATCACAGTCCACCAGAACTACACGGAATACTTCTGAAAGAATGTATTCTTGCAGAATACTTTCTTGCAGGAGTTTCCATGTGTTCTGGTGGGATGTAATGGACGCATCGGGTGATATGTACACCACGAACATGCGACAATTCAGTGAATAATAGAATGATACAATAACATGACTGGCAGTATTACGCCCTAGGGGAAAGCACCCATTTGTAAATGAACCTGTAAGCTAACGTAACCCCGTTCAAAGTTCTAAAACAAAACTGAATGGAAAATATACATATATGGAAATATTTCACCAGGTTGCTCACAGCACCTCAAGCCCCAAGCCCCCTTGACCCATTTGGCATTTTATGAATGAATTGTACGATATACGAGGCCCTAGTAAAAGCTTTCGGTACAAAAACACCGCGTTCAAGTGACGTACGTCACATCAAAACAAACACAAACCGCGATATGGATTTGGATCGGCATATCTGCCGGCGCCAGTGGAAAAGAGAAAGAGAGCGGCCCGTCAGATTGGATCGCATGAATCACTTGCCCAAAAGCGTTCTCTCCTCAGCTATGAAATCAGAAGCGTTTCCAGGAAGTCCGCGGAACTCAAACAAATTTAAAAGTAATTGCAAGCTGATATGAACGAAATCTAAAAACGTCACCGTAATAAGCACGTCAATTTGATTATACTTTGATTTACAAATAAATTACCATGCATTCAAAAGTTATTTTTATTAAGAAATGGTTTTAACTGAGCGTGTATGTATACATATAAAAACGATTTTTAATATAATCTGTTGTAAACCATCTCGGCGATTGCTATTATCTTGCATATAGATTCAAAGATCAAATATTCTTGATGTATTTCTTTTTTGTGCTTTAGTGATACCAAAAATATCATAAAAACATACACAAGTAAATAAACTTCGGCTACTGTGTGCATATGTAATATAATCTTTTGTATAGATCATCAGATCATTGGGTAAATATTTATTTGAAAGCTTTTAGAAAAACACATTAGTTATTTTCTTCTGTGTGATTTTAGCAAGGCGACCTGTTGCCAAAAAATATCAGAAGAGATGTGCACCCATATAGTCAACTGTATCAATGGGCCACAGACAACTAACGACTCATGCCCGATTTCCCAGAAAGATGACGCGGCAAAAGCGAGAAAAACGAATCCGAATGGGAGGGGAATCAATGAATGAATTTTCGTTGGCCGCCAAACGACCTTACCCCGAGCACCACCCCCTCCGGCCCACGCAAGGCCTGGGGAACTCCGACGGCTTCCCAGCGGTGATCGGGTCCGATGTGTGTGCTCTATGGAGGAGTGACTCATGCGGAGTACGCCGGTTCCACGACGTCATGCCTAAGGTTGTTATTTGCGAACGATAAGCGGGCTCTCGAAAGAGCGAAAGCTCCCGAACCGAAAGCAAACTGGTCCCGACCCCATGGCCCCCCTTGTATTCAGTTCAGCCAGTCGATCATGGGGCAGCCAAATCTGCGAGAGAGCCGAAAGCTCCCGACTTCGTCACCGCTTTATCACAGTCCGCCGGTGCTGATCATTAGTTCGTCACACATCGATCGGTGCGGACGCTCCGTGGAGCAAAGATCAGCGATTTAGAGGGATCTACGGCGTTACTTTTAACCCCATTCGAGATCGAGTTCTGTAATCGGTCAATCCAATAACGGTTATTAAAAGTTTCCTATCGCTAACTTTCCGCGAAAGATTTCCGCGATTTGCGGCACGTGGAAAGCCGACAGCCGACTCCAGTTGTTTGGCCAGCAGGTGAAATACCTTGGCTACCCCTCGGGTGAATCATCCAGCCAAACATCCTAAATCCGTTTCGTTTTCCACGATCAACCGGTTGCAGGCGATTAATTCGAAATTACTAAAGTGAAATTCTCGGAATATTATGAGTAAATGGTATTGATTTTATAGTGCAAACAGTCGCCAAAAATCATAAACCCGGTTCAAGCCCCCAAATTAATGGTGCAATAAAGTGTAATTACCACAGGACCGAAGTGCTTTTACTTAAACAAATAAAATGAGTTTAATTTATAGACAAACTGAAGAATATAATGTCAAACACCAGTAAAAACAAAAAGCTACCAACAAACTGGAGCTGATAGGGATTACATAGTTTTCAAGGAAGGGAACCCGAATATCCCGAATTTAATGGCCATTCTGCAGAAGGGCCACCTTAGCCACAGCCAAATCCCAATCCACATCCAGACGATTTGGTGCCAACAGAGGCCACTTGATGCCATGCACCAGGATGTCCGGCAAAAAAGCATCGGATCCGGAAACGGGGCCCAACTGGAAGCGAAGGAGAAGAAAATGAATCCAAATGCCGGAGCTGAGGAGAGCTCTTCCAGCAGGAGAAGAAGCAGAAGGCGGTGCAGGAGCAGTTCCACCAGTGACACCAGTGAATCCTCAGAGTCCTCGGATTCCGGGTCCTCCTCCAGCAGCAGCAGCAATAGCCATAGAAGCCAAACACCCGCCCTCAATTTGCCAGTGCCGGTCCCTCTGGACACGGACAATCCCTCACCCCAGCCGCCTCCATCATCTCGAAGGAACTCCAACGATTACAATCGCTCCGTCTCGCCGGTGGAAGTGCCCGTGGATCCGCATGCCTGGTCCTCCGAGGACATTGCCAGCTGGGTGAAGTGGGCGACGCGGAAATTCCAACTGGATCCAAAGCCGGATGTGGAGCGGTTTCCCAAGGACGCCCAGGAGCTGTGCGAGCTGACCCGCGCCGACTTTTGGGTCTGTGCGGGATCCAGGCGCGGCGGCATGCTCATGGCCCAGCACTTCGCGCTGAGCTTATACCACGCTACCGGACGGGAGACGAGTCCCATGCTCAACGACAACGAACCAAGTGAGTGTACCTATAGGAATATTTTATATGCTTTTTAAGGGAAAGGATATTTTCCAATCTCAAAACAGGATTTGGGGGTCCTATATATCCTATATCTAAGAGAGTGTTGCATATCCCAAAGTCATTTAGAAAATTAACCAGTTTTTAATAATTAGTTCCTTATAATGTTCAGACTAGTTACAAAGGTCACGAAAATAATGATGATTGATCTGTTTTTTAATCAAAACATGAAACACTTAGGAGCTACTTACATTCCTGTGATTATATTTGATACCTTCTAAAAATGTAAACACTTTAAACAAAAAATAACACACTTTGTACTCGTGTCCACAAAGCATTTACAAATCAGATTTTAATTTTTATCTTTAACCATTCAAATTGGTAACTACCAGTAGAGCATCATACTTTTATTTAATATTGTGAGTCACTTTCCATACATGTTTTGTGGAACGGATTTTTTGTGATAAAATACGATTTCTTGGAATTATATTTAACATATTTTTTGATAACCCTTCAGTTAATCAAGTTACTCTCAAGCCCTATCCACTGCCCAGATGAAGTGACCAAACAACAGGGCTAATCTCGGACCACATAAATCTGAAGTCCAGAAATCTCTGGATTGATCTGCTTGGTAATTGGGTTCACGTGCTATTCCCAGTGGGACGATTCCCAGACGCTCGAATCCTTTGTGGTCAGGCATCAATTGAATCCTTTTCTGACCTCCACCGGCGGCCAAACGGCAACTGATTAAGATGCTGGCTGGCTGATAGGGTCGTTACTTATGTGTTTCATTGATTGTTTTCCCACTTTCCACACTCCTTAATACGGCCCCTTATTTAATGTGTGCGATAAGGAGGAAAAGTTCCCGAGGTATGGGAAAATCCCCCTGCCAGTGAACCACCTTTTAATTACCTTTTCCCTGACTTTTCCAACTCCATAAACGTAAATCGCTTGGGAAAATCTCTTCGCGACAGCAGCAAAGTATGCAACACTTTTCCAGTTATTAACTGGTGATGATTGGGGCGGGAAGTCGAAAGGGGCGGGGCTGGTCCTGGCGGGCGGTCGCGTCAAGTGATGAACTTAATAATAAACGATGTAAATATGATAATTTCTCCCAGGATGTGGCATCTAATAATAAAATCAAAGTAATCCCATGCCAGCGACAAAAGTCGCCGAGTCAAGTTCCAGTGGGTGGTGGGGGAAGGTGGGTGGCTTGGGTGTTTTTCTGGGTGGTTTGTCACTGACAAGAGCGCTGCGGGTGGTCAGCTCCTGGGCACAGGAAAATATTCATTCGTCGCATCCTTCCTGTGGCAGGAAGAGCGGCTGAAAAGCGGAGGAAAGCCTCATGATTTGGGTCTGGCATGCGTTGGTGGGTGGGCTATAGCTATCTATATAGCTGCCTTGATCCCGAGAGCAGGCAACGTCGATTTAATTGATTTGTTTTTTATGCCAACGAGGATTACGCGTCGTCGCCGTCACGCAGATTACATTTGTTGTGGGCTCCGGTTGTTGTTCCCACGTCTGAGTCACCGTCCCTGTAGCGAAAACTATGCGGTGTAAATGGAATTCCAGCGAAAAGAAAAACCTACCTTAACGTCAATAAACGCAGCCATTATCTATAGAATTTCTGAAGAACTCAAAAATATTTTCCAACGCAAGCAAAAATTGTTTGCAAAATATCTTTCTATTTTCGTTTTGGTGAAGTCCCCTGACATTTTATAAATAACCAAGTGATTCGTAATGGGTATTTAATAGTCGGAAAATGGGAAAAAGAAGCAGTTGTTTATTGTGTGCTTTTCGGTGGGCGTAGTAGGCGGTGGTTGAGTGGCTGCACGTGGCCTCTGACTTTCGTGACTCCTCCGGCAAATGCCGAAGCAGCATTTACCCCCAGCTGCGCAGGTGAACCGTAATCCTTGCCGGAGCGCGAGGAGCTCCAAGGATGCTCGGCAGAGAGACCATCCGTTCGGTGATAAGGAGCAGAATCCGGCCAGCGCTTCTGACTGAGATTTCAGTTGCCAACTAGCCCTCGTCCTAAACGGTTCACACGCTCCCTGGAAAAATATAAAACCACGTTTAAATTCAAGAAGTATAGTTCGATTAAAAAAAGAAACTAATTAAATTAAACAAATTTTAATCGGAAACAAATCATTTTTATAAAATCTATATCATTTTAAAGTCCAAATTGATCACTTAAACGTTTTAAATAATTCCAAAAATGTCAAACCCCCTCTATAATTCTAAAAAGCTTAGCAAAAATAGTGAACATTTTTAAACAAGGATTTTATTAACATTTTTATGTCACGAATATATTATTAAACATAAATCAATATTAACTAAGAAAGGGAATCAAGTGATAAGTTCAGCATCAGCCGGCGGGTAAAATTCTGAAAAAGACTTTTTTAAAAGATCCACCATGAGCGTCAGCGTGGATGTGGGCGTAATGTGGCGCCTGTCCGAGGATTTCAACCGGCGTTTCGGCCTCCGGATGCAGCCGGCACCGCCAGTTGGCCAGCATCCCCATCCGCACCACGGTGCCGTGCACCACCACTACCACCACCACCACCAGCACCACCAACATCCGCACACCTCGATGATCTTCAATGGTAAGAGAGCCGCTCATATGGCCGAAAATTCATCGGAATTTCCGCTGAGACGGGCCGAAAATCGAAGAGAATTGCGTAAATGAACGGCGGCGAGGTTTCTCAATGGCAACCACTCGATCTCCGGCATTTCCGGCGAGCGGTGCGCCTAGAAATATGAATGAATGGGCTCGGGATGGACGGTATGGTAGGTCGTGGGTCCAACGGTCTGATATTGTCTAGAAGTGAGAACTCAGTCTCTTGGCCGCGGCGTTGCTTGATCAACGCTGAGTCACCTTGGTTATGGCACTTTCGTGCTTTTGCAGCGGCACTTTGAGGGGTTTTCCCCGTGGAGGTTCACCGACTACGGGATGTGGGAATGTCCCCATGGCCAATAGCAAATAAAATGTACCCTGGTTAACTGGCACCTACACCTGAAGGAGATTTGCTATTGTTGGTGATCTTACATAAGTTAATTTATATATTTTTCCTGTAATGGTTTAGTAAATGGTTAATCACGTACCTCCATACCAACTTTAACCATTTTAGGATTACAAGTGAAATCTTTAAAAATATTAAAATAAAATATAATTATTTATTTAAATTACAAGAAAAAGAATTTATTTGTAAGGTTTATCAGTATTCGTCAAAACTTATATAAAATCCATATCTTAATAAATTTTTGTGTTCCAATTTTTATTCTGATTTTTTGGTAGAAAACAATAATATTTAATTTATTGAAAATATTTCATTTGTATTCGACGAATACTTTCTTTTCTTATACAATACTTTTAACGGATATAGATCTTTGTCTTTGATAAGACCAGTTTTTTCACTGGCTCAAAACTGTAATGCGTTAATAAGGAATATAAGAAATTGGATTGTTTCAGCAAAGTTAAAAAAATCGTTTGTTATGTTCTTATTTATTTTACAGATAGCAATATAAAATTTAATAGAGCATGCCGTTCCAAGTTGTTTTGTATAATGGTTTTTCTCGGCGTGTAGTGTGATCCAGGATTTATGTCCGTTTGCGGTTGATTTTCTGTGAATCCGCGCTGGCTTATGGCATTCAGCTCCACTTGGCACTCTTGCCACGTCGTCGTCCCTTCCCCGCCAGAAAATCTTGTTTGGCCGGGTTGGTTTTCTCTCCTCTCGCTCGCTCTCTCTGCCCACATATCTTGGTGTCTCTGCTGCCAGAGTATCTGTATCTGTATCTGTAGCTGGGGGCTATGGGGGTCTGTGTCTGCGTACTCGCCACTAACGCCACCTCCGCTCTCTTTCAGATCCGTATCAGCTGCTGAACGCTGCCTCGCACCGATTGGTCGCCCAGGGCTCAGGGGGCCAGATACAGCTGTGGCAGTTTCTGCTGGAGCTGCTCGCCGATTCGTCCAACGCCGCCGCCATCAGCTGGGAGGGCCAATCGGGGGAGTTCCGGCTCATCGACCCCGACGAGGTGGCCAGGCGGTGGGGCGAGAGGAAGGCCAAGCCCAACATGAACTACGACAAGCTGAGCCGGGCTCTCAGGTGAGTCTATGCCTAGTCTATATGCACTTGGTTTACCCTACGAAATGTACACGGTTTAATTACAAATAATTACAATTTGATTGGAAATTTATTGGACATACTCAAAGTGATAAATAAAGGCCTACTTCAAAATTGGGATCCAATAACTCGAATTATCCATTAAAGAAAAACACCATTGGAAATACGGAAATGGGCAAAAACTGTGTCCCTTTCTTAAATTAAATATTTAAATGAAGAATATTAGAGAATTAAACCACAAACTCATGGAGGTATTCCACAATCGGGATACAATACCTCGAGTTATGCAATAAAGAAGTGCAGTGTCCATTCTGAACACTATTGGAAATTTTGAAAAATCCAACGTGAAAATTGGCAAGAATTTCGAACCTCTCTTAAATTAAATATTTAAATGAAGAATATTAGAGAATTAAGCCACAAACTCATAGAGGTATCCCTTAAAAATCGGGATCCAATAACTCGAGTTATGCGTTAAAGAAGTGCAGTTTTGGGTTCCCATTTTGAACACCGTTGGAAATACGGAAAAATCGAACAAGAAAATGTGCATAAATTTAGAACCTCTCTTAAAACAAATATTTGAATGTAGAATATTAGAGAATTAAACCACAAACTCATAGAGGTATCCCACTTCAAAATCGGGATACAATAACTCGAGTTATGGAATGTAGTAGTGTAGTTTTGGGGATCCACTCTAAAAGCCATACGAAATACGTGAAAAATCGAACACGAAAGTAGGCAAACATTTTTTACCTCTTTCAAAGAAAACTTTTAACTTTAATATTGTTATAAACGATACATAAAAATTAATTTTCCAAAATTGTCTATAAAATAATCTTTTTAGCATACAGGGTTTTAAAATATATGATTAAAATATAAATTTAAAAAATTCTTATGCTTTCAAAAGTCAAAAGAGATCTTAAATCCCGATTTTGTTCAATATACAGGTACTACTACGACAAGAACATCATGACCAAAGTGCCCGGCAAGCGGTACGCCTACAAGTTCGACTTCCATGGGCTGATGGCCGCCTGCCAGGCCCAGGCGCAGGGAGGAGATCCGGCGGCCAGTATGCTAGGTTCCTACAACCACCACGGAGGTGGGGCGATGCAGTTGGCCCGTCACCCGCCGCCGCTGCACCACCACCCCCACCAGCACTCTCATCCGCACCACCAGCTGGCCCAGCCGCACTTCCTGCACCCCCACCATTCATCGCCCGCCTCCACCAGCTCCAGCTTGGGATTCCCCTCCTCCTCGACGGCCTCCTCGCAAGCCTCACCCGGCCAGGTGCCAGGTGCCTCCGGTTCCGCCTCCACTTCGAATTTCACAGCTCCATTCCAAGGCGGGACAGCAGCCGGCGACCCGGCCAGGACATCCTCGTCCTCAGCGGGAAACTACGACCAGGGCACGGGCACTCCCACCACAAATGCATTTAATTGAGGCCGCAGCAACCTCAATTTGTCGCCGGGGTTGTGAGTTCCGATGGGTCAGGAGGATGGAGGTTGGAGGATGCGCAGGGACCACCCATTGCGCAAAGAGAGAGCGGAGAGCCAAGCCAACATCCCAGGAATCCCAACCATCCCACCACCCTTCGAGGGTCAGACCTCTGGCCGTAAAAAGGTCATTTCGCATAATTCCAGCTACTTTGGGTTAATTGAGGAATTGTGATAACCTGGAGCATCATCGCAGAGCAATACTCGGAAACGAGAGCCAATTTGTTACTTAGCCTGTTATCCTTCGCTTCTAGTTGTAAGCAGACATTCGGCAGAGGTCCTTTATTCCAAACGGGTCTCATCATTAAATAATTCTAAGTTCGCACACTCAGTAAATACATGAAATCGAAAATGCAAAATTGGTTCAGACGGCACCCACACCTTGACTCAGATCGTCCGGTGGCTCTAGAAGATTAAATATAATTTCGGGATTACTTGACAACGACCTTATTCAAGGTGGGGGTGTATCTGGTTTGGCTTAGGACAGGCTAGACGGCACAGCAGATGGCCAGGACGAGGAAGGCCAAGCTGAAGACCACGAAGAAAATACGGTCCACAGCGGTGGCGAGCAGTGCCCAGTCGAACTGGTTGGCCTTGGAGCCCGGCGCCTCGGTGGGATTGATGCCCAGCGGACTGGTCGCGTCCTGCTCGTCGGGATTGTCGTACAGGTGCTCGTCCATCTCCTTGGTCTTCTCCGCCTCCGCCCCACCCGTGGTGCTGAACTGGGAGAGGAGCAGCCAGGTGCCCAGGTTGCCGTGGAGCAGCTTCCTCAGCGCCTCCGGCAGGCGCCTCTTGTGCTTGGCGGTGGCCAGGTAAAGGACCAGCACCTCGATGATCGTGGACACGCTCAAGAACAGCAGGGTAGTGCTATAGAAGAGCACTGAAATTAGATTTAACAGTGTATCTAGTAAGTATCTCTACTCATTCCATCTTAACAAATCCTTTAATTGTTGAAATGAATTGTGAGAAGGGGATGGGACTTGATACTGGTTGTATCCTCTTGAAACCCGAAGTCTAAAGATGGATTAAAACGAATGGTAATGGAATCTAACTTTGGAAAAGCACAGCAGTACAACAAGGGCTCCTAACAGCAAACTAGTTATAAACGATGCAGCGGCACCTCTCTAGAAGCTAGGACTCACCCACTAGCGGCGTGTTGTTGGATAGCACGGGTAGCAGTTGGGCGAAGTACATCAGGAAGGCGGCGATCACAATAATAAGCAGGCCGTTTATCATGATCTTCTCGCCTCCCATATGCGGTGGCAGCCAGAAGGCGGACAGGGCCAGGATGACGATGCAGGAAGCGGGCGTGTAGATGACGGCAGTGTACATCGAAGATCGGCGCTGAGAGGAATGAATAAATGTAATTGATCCTAAGGCTCTGATGTTTTTCTTACCTTTGCAACCAGAGTGTACTCCATATAGCCGTTGTAGTCCTGACTCACGAACTCCGCCCTGGAGTCCACGATCTCCCACTCAGGCGACTGCACCAGGTCGTCGTGGTCCAGGGACTTGTCCTTCCCCGTGCTGTTGTCCGGCAGGATGACCTTTAAGCCCCAGGAGCCGATCTTCAGCTTGCAGGTCTGCTTGTCGTGCGGCCAATTCAGCATGTTGAGATCGCAGTAGGCCGTGTACAGGGCTGGCGGCATCCGCCGGAAGTGTCCGTCGTGGGTGAGGGTCACCTGGGTGTCCGCCAATAAGCCACCCTCGTCGCCGTTGAAGAGCGTGATCTGCGGCGTCCAAACCTCGCTGGCCCGCAAAGTGATCTCCGTGATGTTTTCGTACTCCGATGGTTGCCACACGCGCTGCTCATCTCTCCATCGCTAAGGATTACAGGGATTAAAGAATATAGCGCTTACTGATTGTGAGCTATACCGAATTTCAAAAATTATATTTTTAACTTAAATATAATACTTCCTAAAGTCATATTCCAACGGATTCCTCGTATTTATAAAAACACAATACCCAAAAATTATTAAAACGATAGCGTTCCCATAGCCCGACATTTTTTGCCGAAACGGAATGTTATCAAGTGTATGTGAACTTGAGGAAAAAACAAAAACTTATCTTGTTTTCTGAGCAATGCAGGGAGAGGACCGACTTACGATATTCAGCCAGCAGTGGGTGGTCATTTTGCCGTTCAACTCATCGATGTCTATGTAGTTGATCACCATTCCGAGGGAGACGTTTGTGGGAGATCCTTGGAACTGGGGCTGCACATCGGTGTCGTAGTTGAAGAACAGTCCTGCGTGGAGGCGATCCGAGGCCTTGACATTGCCCTTCTTTGGCTCCGAGTCAGCTGGGGAGATTCGGATTCATTCATCAGTGGCTTATGCAACTGCAACTGGGCCACAAACACTTACAAGTGGCGCCTGGCACGGAAGCCGAAACCATGAATAGTATCCCCATTAGCATCTGCAGTAGTCCAGGACCGGAAATCAGTGGGTTTATCTTGGGAGTCGTCGTCATTGTAAAGACCGGTCGCGATTTTAGAGCAGTATCCAATATCCAATGCTTGCCTCTCGGAATCTGAAAGGGAACTGAGCTCAGCTTGCGGCTTGGCACATGGCCGAGGCTCCATTATCAACGGACTCCTCTGCCGACGTCGCTGATAACATAGCATCCCGCATATTTTTGCGTGGGAGGCCCTATTGTATCTAAGTTTGGAGAGGAATGAAAAGTAACTTATTATGATACTAATATTTTAAAACATACCGTAGATTTTATAAATATCTTCAGATTGTGTCATATATTGTAAAAGCTTTTAAGGGCTTTAATATGTTAGCATATAGGAAAGAAGAGTCCTCCGTTTACTCCGTTTTGTTTATTGCATTGTTGCGTTTAAACAATAATTTTAAATATTATATTCGTTATTTTTGTCTGTTATACGATAGTGACACTTTTTGACTGTTAAACGATAGTGACACTATCGATGTTTTTCGTGTCCTGCTTTTCGCGCTGTGTAGATGCCGGCTAGTCATCGAACGTCCCAGGGAGGGGAACAACCAACAATGTTGTCTACGCAGCAGACACAACAAAAACAAAACGGAAATTCAAACTCGGACAACGGCAATCTTCACGACGGATTTTTTTAGAACATCTGGACTGGACAACACAGCTCTTATCGTGGTCCTGGAGTCCCTCCCAACGTCTTGCTGAATTTGTTTGCCGCTTGCAGATTTCGGGAACAACTTTTTATTTCTCTGTGGCAAATATAATTTTAAGGGCGAATAAAAACCTGTGGCCACCCGGGGATGAGTAGCCAATTTTCTTGTTGAAAATTTTGATCTCCTGGTGGCTGGTCCTTGTGTCTCCTTATGTAAATCTATTTTTCTGATCCAGGCTTATCCCTCACGGAATATTCTAAAAATATTTATATTTTAACTCCACTCACACCGACAAGTATTTCTTTATCACTCACTGGGTAGGAACTTGACTTCTTCTAATATTATATTTTTTTTCAACAGAACCGTCTGCGACCAATTATTTTTGCCCTTTTATCACTCTTGCTTGTTTCACTTTTCTAAGCCTCTCTTCGCCAAAAACCACTCAAACTTTTCGGACTTAAACCTTGGTTCATTTGGGAGTTATCCGGTCTAAGGAACCAGTTCCATGGTTTGACTAAGCTGCACGACTCCCTGAACTCACAAGTCGTCGATAGTAGTGTATCGATTTTTCGCCTATTATCTGTCTTAATGTAAACAGCTTTGTAAAATTCATAATTGGTTTAGCACATAACAAAAGATTACAAATATTAGTCCAGAAAAATTAAATTAATTGCGAGATCGCTAGAAAAGTAGTGGTGAGATATGGTGGCGATACTATCGCGATAGTTTTCAAGCGGTGCAGGCTGGTCGATGGTTCCACCTCTATTCGAGATTGTTGACGTGTTTCCATTTATACTGCTGCGTGTCACGAGATTTTGGCGTGTTGCCATTACCATCTTCCATCTTGCATCTCCCTTTTTTACTGACACTTACGCTGAGGCTGTCTCCCTTTTTTACTGACACTTACGGTGGCTTACGTTTCGCCGCCGGCACTTACGTTTTCTTACGCGAGAGCATATTCTTGCTCTTTTGATTCTCTCTGTTTTGCTCATTTCGAAATTGTTGACGTGTTTGCCCATTCCAATTTTTATACGTGTCAAACTTCACTTTTCACCCCAAGCCGGCGATTTTCATCGGAAGCACCAGCTCAGCTCAGCTCAGGATTGGATCGGACAACACCATGGCGGAGGAAGTGTTTGGAACCGTGAAGGAGGTGCTCAAGGGCGTCTTCGAGAATGTGAACGCCGCACCGAAGAACGAGTCGGCGCCCGGGGAGAAGAAGACGCCATCCACGCCCGAGGGCATGGCGGTTGCCTACAGCAGCCTGGTGGTGATGGCCATGCTGCCCATCATCTTCGGCTCCATCCGCTCCGTGAAGCTGCACAAGCTGAAGAAGGTAGGTGGCTGCAATCCTGTCGAGAGTCGGGCTTAACCCTCATTTCCTGCAGTCCACGGGCGAGAAGGCCGACACGATGACCAAGAAGGACGCCATGTACTTCCCGCTGATCGCCTCGGCGGCCCTCTTCGGGCTCTACCTGTTCTTCAAGATCTTCCAGAAGGTGCACATCAACTACCTGCTCACCGGGTACTTCTTCGTGCTGGGTGTGATTGCGCTGGCGCACCTGCTCAGCCCGGTGATCAACTCGCTGATGCCCGCCGCCGTGCCCAAGGTGCCCTTCCACATCCTGTTCACCAAGGGCGAGGGCAAGCACAAGGAGGACATCGTGAACTACAAGTTCTCCACGCACGACATCGTCTGCCTGGTGATCTCCTCGGCGATCGGGGTGTGGTACCTGCTCAAGAAGCACTGGATCGCCAACAACCTGTTCGGACTGGCCTTCGCCATCAACGGCGTGGAGATGCTGCACTTGAACAACTTCGTGACGGGCGTCATCCTGTTGAGCGGGCTGTTTTTCTACGACATTTTCTGGGTGTTCGGCACCAACGTGATGGTCACCGTGGCCAAGAGCTTCGAGGCCCCCATCAAGCTAGTTTTCCCCCAGGACCTGATCGAGAACGGCCTGAACGCTTCCAACTTCGCCATGCTGGGACTGGGCGACATCGTCATTCCGGGCATCTTCATTGCTCTGCTGCTGCGCTTCGACGACAGCAAGAAGCGCAAGACGCGCATCTACTTCTACTCCACGCTGATCGCCTACTTCCTGGGCCTGCTGGCCACCATCTTCGTGATGCACGTGTTCAAGCACGCGCAGCCGGCCCTGCTCTACCTGGTGCCAGCCTGCATGGGCACCCCGCTCCTGGTGGCCCTCGTCCGCGGCGAGCTGAAGGTCCTCTTTGCGTAAGTCTGCAGTTTGGCTTCACCACCTATCAAAAACTAAGCCGCTTTTCGTCTCCCAGCTATGAAGACCATCCCGAGGAGAAGCCCGAAAAGAAGGAGAAGAAGGAAAAAGACGAGAGCACCAGCTCGTCCAGCAGCAAAAAGAAGGAGTCCAAGAAGGGCAAGTAGGTGGCCAGGACCCAGAACTCTCCGCGAACAACATCTCCATTCGTTCCATCGTAAAGTCTTCTGCAGCTAGCCAAGCTTCCTTTTTGTTATCGCTTCACTATCAATCACGGTCCGTAACTTTTACGGCACACACCGCTACAAAAGACGAATCACTTAAGGCGTTAGTTTCGTTCCTTGGCCAGGCACAACAACCTTATTTAGTTCGATTAGTTTACAATTGTAGAAAATTATTTGTCTACTTTTTTACAGAATCAAATTTAAACGTAGAATTCAACTAATTTATGAGGCTCCCCGCGAGGGAGGCGTCTATTTAAGACAACAGTTTAGATACGAATATATTCCAATTTTTGTACAACAGTGAGCGTCCTCTAAGTAAATCTATTTAAAGATCTCGGATTTGATAGGGAACCACTTGATATGGACTGCTAGCACTGCATTTCATGAAAACTAATGCAATAGTTTATGTATACAGTTCAAATGCGAATAAATTCTAGTTTTCGTATCAGAAGTTGTGTTGTACTTAATTTACAGGGGGTTTGATTACGGTTTATTTTTATTTTTATATATCTTTGAAAGTTTTCTATCAGTTGATTGTCAGTAACATAATTTTAAATTAAAATATTTTAGTAGTATACCGCTTAAAATATTGAAAATCTGGTATTTTTATATGGGATTCGGTAAAGGGTCTTACCAAATATACCAAGTTATCGATAGCAATTTAGTGCGACCGTTTGCGTGGCAAATTTGCACCTTTTGTGAGCACAAGCGTTCTTTCCTGCAAAAAATTGCGCTAGAAATTGCAAAAACTGTGAAATCCGACAACGGATAGATAAAAAGGGACTTGTCCAGGTCTCCTTAAGGTGCAAATAGCGGCGGAAAGGTAGGTGCACGCCCGATTAACGGGAGAAAAGCCGATGAAACTCGGAGCTTGGAGGCAATTACCCACACACATACTTTTGCAGACAGACGCGCGTGCAAAAAGCAGAGTGGGATCGCGAGAAAAGCAGGATTCGCGGATACATCTGAACCGGAAGTAGGAAAAAGCACCCAACTAATCAGCGATCATGTCCGGCATTGCAATCACGCGGTTGGGGGAGGAGCGAAAGGCCTGGCGGAAGGACCACCCCTTCGGCTTCGTCGCCCGTCCCGCCAAGAACCCCGACGGCACCCTCAACCTGATGATCTGGGAGTGCGCCATTCCCGGCAAGAAGTCGACCCCCTGGGAGGGCGGCCTCTACAAGCTGCGCATGATCTTCAAGGACGACTACCCCACCTCGCCGCCCAAGTGCAAGTTCGAGCCGCCGCTGTTCCACCCGAACGTCTATCCCTCGGGCACCGTTTGCCTGTCGCTGCTCGACGAGGAGAAGGACTGGCGCCCGGCCATCACCATCAAGCAGATCCTGCTGGGCATCCAGGACCTGCTCAACGAGCCGAACATCAAGGACCCGGCCCAGGCGGAGGCCTACACCATCTACTGCCAGAACCGGTTGGAGTACGAGAAGCGCGTTCGCGCCCAGGCCCGCGCCATGGCGGCCACCGAGTAGTCTGCATCCTGGGCATCGGCGTCCCGGCATCCCACATAGACATTAACAAACACACATCTAGGCGGTAAGCGTTTTCGAGAATGCTATCCACATATTATCTTCTACATAAGACCACTAATTTTGGACGGAACTCTACTGCACACTCAATACAAATCATCTGATTTAATTTTTTAACCCAATCGCTTAGTACCAGCTATATTGTATACTGTATCAACTGAATAAAATTGATTAAGTTCTGTACGTTTTTGGAGAGCCCGAGAGGTGCGTCATGCCCGGAGTGGCTACGTGGCAGCCAGTGGACGTTGACGAGTCTCCTTTCCAGCCCGAGATCTTTGTATCTTTGCGTACACCTGCGACGATTGTGAATATGCATTTTCCCACACTTTCCCATTTATTTAACGAGCTGTTTTGTTGTGTAAATTGATTACAATCTATTGAACTACTACGTACTACTTAACTATATCGTGTCAATAAAATGTATTAGCTGTAAAAGTTCAAGTATTTGATTTGAAAACTGTAGTTTTCCCTGAACATTGTAGAAATGTGAGATGAGCGAAATCGATTTCAAGTACCAGGCGAACAAAAAATATTAGTAGGTTGACATCTGGCTCCAAACTAACGGTTCTATTTATCACGCTCCCGAACAACCTTTTTCCATCGATCTGGCAATTCAGCCGCATGTTTTTCCATCGATCCGGCAGCACCACCAGCTTTCCTAAATAACGGTTGTTTTCCAGTCGCCGACTGTCGTCCATTTTGAAAAATAGCTTGCTAATCTTTCTGTTCGCCTGGTATTTCAAATGGCGAGATTCGTGAATTTGACTGAAATTGCTGCTTTACGGGGGTCTGATTCAAAGGAAAACGAGTACATTATGGATTTCAGAAACCAGGAGAACATAAATAAGTAGTAGGCAAATTTGCTCCTTTCGCGGGAGATCCGAGCCAAGAAGTTTCACCGATTTGATGAGCAAAATCGATTTCAAGTACCAGGTGAACAGAAATTTCAGTAGGCTGACATTCGTCCCAAACTAACAGTTATATTTAGTAAGCTCACGAGCAACCTTTTTCTATCGATCTGGCAATCCAGCTGCATGTTTTTCCATCGATCTGGCAGCACCATCTGCTAATATAGCTTTTCCATCTAACGGTTGTTTTCCAGTCGGAGACAGTCGGCCATTTTGAAAAATAGCTTGCTTATCTTTCTGTTCGCCTGGTATTTCGAATGACGAGATCCGTAAAAATTGCTGCTCTACGGGGTCTAATATAATGGAAAACGAGTGCATTTTGGATTTCAGAAACCAGGCGAACATAAACCAGTAGTAGGTAAATTTTCTTTTTTCGCGTTAGATCTCAAGTTAACGGTAATATTAAACGCGCTAACAAAGACCTTGTTCTATCGATATGGCAGCCCAGCAGCATGTTTTTCCATCGGTCTGGCAGCCCAGCACGATGTTTTTCCATCGATCTGGCAGCCCATGTCTGCGAGTTAACATTTTCTATTAATACGGCAGCCCTGCCTTTCCGTTAGGTTTTCGCTAAAAAGTCCGTTTATTTTAAAAATGTTACAATGCAAAAGAATATTTAAACCCCCAATTGATTGATTTCAAAAATTTCTGATTTTGAAGTAAATATTTTGTTGAATAAATTAATTACTTTTATTGTCGCACACACTTAATAAATAATGTACTCAGTTAAATTACACAGTTGGAATCGCTCGCTTTTACGTGGAACAGCGAGCCATTTACATAATAATATTGGATCTACATAGGAATACTTCGCCTCCTTCTTCTCCGCCATCCATTGCAAACTTGTAGTTTCTTGCCCTCGATTTAGTTTCTGTCTAAGTGGTAAGCTTTGGCATGCATTATATGTCATGGTTCCCACTTCATGGGTTTGCGTCCTACATATATCTAGGTAATCTATATATTTATGTCTTTAGGTGTACTATATATGCGTGTACGTTTTTTATATATACTGCTATCGATCGGTAAGTCGATGGAGTCAGTCCCCAAGTGGCGTTTGGAAGTGGAGGGCAGCGACAGGGAGATTCTCCGGGAATACTGTCGTCCATTACAGGTTGCGAATTGAATAGTTTACACGTTGATGGAGGAGACTATGCTTAGGATTCGATTACGTTCGGTCGCCGCCGCTCAGAAGCAGGTGTAATACCATTCCAGCTGCTTGCGCTGCGCCTCCCACCGCAGCTGGCTCTCTCAAATGGCCGCCTCCTGCAGGTTCTCCTTGTTCTTCTGCTGGCCATGTCCAGCCACGATCCCGCCGATGCCCAAGCCCACGGCCACGCCCCCGCCCAGGTGATTCGGACTGGGGCTATCGCTCGCCTCCGGGCGAATCGGCTTGTTCTTGCAGTAGAACTGCTTGTGGGCCAGGTATGTCTTCACGTATTGGAAGGATATGTCGCAGGTCGAGCAGTACTTCTTCATCACCTCGGCGGCGGCAACGGCAGCTGCTGTGGCGGCCACGCTGCTGTTTCCCAGAGGAGAAGCCATCGGCGGAACCAGCCCACCAGGCGCCACATCCGTACCGATCTCCATTGGCTCAGCCTTGATGTGGGGCGTTGAAATCGGCGAGTTGTTGTTCTCGTGCACCAGGCTCAGCGTCGGCGGATTATCCAGGGGCTCCGACTTGATGTGGAAGCTGTGGAAGAAGAGAGGGTAAAATTAATGGATTTATATTGCCTAACATATACGGGACCTAAACGATTTGTAGCTCTTTATTCAACATAACATTTAAATTATCTTCTCTAGATCCTTCTCCCAACTAACCCATTTGATTGCAGATTCCTGCCGTCCTTACCTGGCTGCCTCACCGTTTGAACCATCGGAATTCGAGTGTTGGTTGGGAGTGGGGTTCGAGGTCACGTCCTGATCTCTGGTGTCGGGGGAAATCGAAGGTGAGTTGATGGGAACATGCGGATGCAGCAGCTTCATGTGGCGCAGCTGTGGAACAAAACCTCCAGTAAGTAATTTAACTTAAGAGCACTGTTATAATAGAGTACCCACCACATTGCCCTTGTAGGTGGAGGCATAGTTGCAATAATCGCAGTTGAACATCTGTGAGGGATGGTCCATGGAATCGTGGGCAACTGTTGCAGGTGCTCCAGGTGCAGGAGACAGCTCTTGGGTCAGCGTGGAACCCTCCTCCTCGAAGATGCAGGTCATGTAGTGCTCCTCGTTCACATCGCTGGTCTTCTTGTCGAAATGGGTGCGAATGTGAGTGCGCATGCCGCGAAGGGTGTTCCCCTTGTACTGGCAGATGCTGCAGCGGTAGGCCTTCACCGTGCCGTGCATCTCCATGTGCTTCTTGGCCATCGCCGCCGTGGGACTGACTACTCCGCACACAGGACACTTGTTCAGGCTGTTGGAGGCGGGCTGGGAATTGGTGGTGGGTGCGGCGAGGGGACTTGTGACTGGCGGTGGACAGGGTAGCCCAATCTCGTGCAGGGTCTTGCACTTTCCGCACTTCTCCTTGACCAGGGCCAGTTGCCCAGGATCTGAGGGCGTCGCGGCGGGGGCAGCAGCTGCTCCTCCCTTGGGGCAGTAGTAGTTCTGATGGGCCCGCAGGTTGTCCAGGGAGGTGTACTTGATGCCACAGGCGGCGCAGATCAGCTGTTGATAGGCCACCGGAGTGGTTTCGACTGACGAAGCTGCCTCTGACCCGCCAGCTCCCAGTCCTCCAGCTCCTGGATTGGATGGTGAAACGGCCGACTTGACATCCACTTCACCCGTTCCTTCCTGACTCCGAGCCGAGCAATAATGCTGCTTGTGGGCCAAATAGTTCTCGTACTTGCAAAACACAATATTGCACTCCATGCACTTGGACACGCCCTTCTTCACGTAAATTTGCGGCTGTTGGGCGCCACCTGCTGCTCCTCCGCCGCCAGGATTTCCGCCACTTGTCTGGGCAGGAAGGGGTGATGGCGGAAAGGCTGCTGCCCCACTGCTGCCCGCGACAGCAGCCGCTGCAGCTGCTGCCGCCAGTTTGAGAGCCAGTTCCGGATTGGTTTTGGCCAGCAGCGATTCGGAGAGCCCAAAGTCCGCCGGCAGCATGGAGCGCATGTCGAGCATGTGGGGCACAGCCACATTGAGACCAGGTGGCGACATGGAGGAGGCACTGCCAGCCCCGGAACTGCGTGGACTAATGGCTCGTCGCTTGGGCGAGGGACTCATCGAAGGACTGCTCGGCAGGGAGGGGGCGCACACAATCTGCTCGGGCGTTACACTTCCGCCTCCTCGCGGAGTCTCCGCGTTGTCCTTGACACTCACTCCTCCGCCGGCGAGAAGGACCTCCTCCACATCGAGCAGTGCATTGCGCAGTTGGCGCTGTCGCAAGGCCAGGGAATTAAGGGAGATGGGCGATCGACGCAGCGAGAGATCCAAAGGCGCAGATTCGCTGGATATGAAAAACAGAGATTTTTGTGTTATTCAAGGACTTGTTATTAGGAATTCTAAAACTGTTTATTTTCAATTTTCTTGCATAGCCACTTACCGACTTCCTCCTGCCTCCTTTCGCTTGGGTTCCGGTGGACTGCTCTTGGGCTCTGTGGCCTCAGCAGCCGAAGAGGGAGCTGAGGGACGTTCGGGCTCCAGAGAAGCACCGATGAGGGCAGTGGCCAGGGGCTTGATCGTTCCATTGTCCACGGTGAAGCAGGTGGTCTCTGGATTCACAATTCCCGAGTTCGGAGTGGGCCTGCAGATTGAAATTAAATAAAACCATTTAATATACTATAATTGTTATATTAGTATTAATTTAAATGCTCAGAGCAAAACGTTCACTAGATCTATTTAATCTCTAATTCTCAAAGTTGAGATGAAGCGTTTTCGGTTTCTGAGAATATTTGCTTCTCAAAAAATAAAGTAGAGACTAATTTTGGTTCTGTATCAAGATTGCTTTCCATAAAAATAAAAACGCGATATTACTTTTGTCTTGATATCAAGAAATTTTCTTCTTGAGTTATTGAGAAGACGAAATCTCAAGTTAATTAAGTTCAATATTTCTTTGGGAACTCACAGTGGTCCTGGAATAAAGCTGGCCGCCCGAATTAGCGAGCAGGGCACAATGATGATCGGGTGCGTGGGCAGTGCCAGGAAGGGTGGGTGCGAATGGGGCGTGGCCTGGAGGGAGGCAGCTGCCGCCGCCGCTGCAGCCGCCACAGCGACCATCGCCGGAGTTGGGGTCTTGTTCCTGGCCTGTGGACTGAGCTTTCCGGGCGCAGCTGCCTGGGCAGACACTCCTCCAGAGCCTCCGGGTCCCGAGGAACCGGGTCCTACTGATCCCGCACCCGGAGATGCATCTGGTTTGGGCGTGAGCTGTCCCTCCGGTCGCCGGGAACTGCAGTAGTGCTGCTTGTGCGCCCGATAGGTCTTGATGTTGTTGAACCGGATATCACAGTGGCTGCAGTAGCGATCTGTTTGCTGCTGGAAGGGATGGGATTGTCAGCATAATATATTATCCAGGGCATCTGGCACCTCAACACTTTACTCACTTGACTAGAGCTATCCTCCAGTGAACTTGGTGTAACACCCGGCGGTGGTATTCCGTTCTGGAGGAGACTTGGCAAACTGGCCAGTGTGGGAGCCGCCGGCGAGGTCTGGTGCATCCGCATGTGGCGATTTAGGGACACCTTCTTGTCCGCACTGTAGGAGCACTGGGAGCAGCCGTATTGCTTTCCTGTCCTGGCCATTTTGGCTGGTGGCTCGGTAGAGCCTCCGGATAAACCCACCTCGCCACTCGTGGCTGCAGATCCTCCTGCTCCAGATTTATCACTGCCCGCCTCTTCCGTCTCCTTAATCCTATGAGAGCAATAGTAGGCCTGATGGGCTTCTAGCGTTGAGGGCGAACTAAAGGCGATTCCGCAGGGCAGGCACATGAATCTGGCTGGCTTTAGATGGGGTTCCTCCGGTTGGGCTTGGGTTTCCGGCTTGACGAGCGGCGGAGGGGCCAGCAGCCGTGAGTCCGGCAGCGTCAGCTCCTTGGCATCCGGCTTGAGAGCAGGATCCGAGGCCAGGAGTGCATTCAGACGCACCTTGGGGAACTTGGGCGTGGGCGTAGGGGGACAGGGCGAGGGACACGGAGAGGGTTCCGCCTCCGAGGGCGGCGTGGCGGGCTGTTCCAGCTTGGGAATCAACTGCGGCGAGCTGGGACTCCTGGGCGGAGTGCTGGGACTGTTGGCAGGCAGTTCAATCTGCTCCTCCGGCTGAAGATCGTGATCCTGTTCCATCTCTGTCTCTCCCAAGTCCAGATCCTGCTCGGGATTAGTCTCTTCTGGCTGCTCGAAGGCACCATCTTCATCGTCGTCATCAATATTGTTATTGTTGTTCTCCTGGGGGTCTCTGGAATCCTCCATCTGATCCTCTAGTTGATCCTCCATTTGCTGCTGCTTCTCTTCGCCCATCTCCTGAGCTGCCAGATCTTTGGAATCTGTAAGTAATGGAAGATAATTAAAATTATAATTTAGATCGATCATGGTGGCAAAGAAAAACTGGAATAGTTGTTTTTCAAAAGCTAAGATTTTATCTAAACTTTAAACAGATAAACTGGTATTCCAGTTTATGAAAGTAGAACCCCTTATAGAACTCCTTTCCCCAATCTTAACAATCCTGGGAATCAGCTCTGGGGTCAGACAGTTACATGGCAGTTTAGTGCCTCAAATTGGGTTCCCAGAATCCGCATCCCATCCGCATCTCTGCCATCCCATCCGCCCGTGAGGAATCTATGTGTCAGACAGCTGCTTTGGCAATTATTATCGAACAAATTGTCAGTGGTCAGAGCTGTGAAAACAATGCGACAAGAGCCGGCTGGACAAGCTGCTGCTGCTGCTGCTGCCCAGATGGAGGAGCAGCAGAGGAGGGGCCGGTTATCCACGCTGGCCATCTCTTACGTGGAAAACGCTGGTGGAAAAGGATGGGGAAGGAGTGAAGCTGGAAGGAAAAGCGCATGGTGGCCAATGGCCACTGATGATTAGGGCCCGCGGATCGCAGCAAAAGTTCGAAGTTGGCCAGAATCCCCGAACTGACATCTGATTTGTTTCTGTTTTGGCCACGGCGAAATATTATAACGACCAACGGCGATGCTGGCCGAGATTATGGCGGCGGACAGTGGACAGTGGAAGTGGACGTGGACATGGCACACACATGGCATGCAGATGGAGCCGCCGGATAAGCGTCGCAGTTTGCAGTTTGCATCTCGCTTCGCCAGAAATTCGACATCTCGACCGCAGCGAACATTTTGCGCTGCTCGTGCGGGCCACAGCTCCCAAAAGTCCCCCTTCTGGGTTCCGTTCTCCCCCGGCCGCCCCTGGCTTTCCCTTGGCGGATGGGAGGCTGGGGAGATGCGCGTTGACCTGTCAATTGATGGCTATTGAAATGTCAGCACATCCAGAGCGACTGGATCGCAGGCAACGGAAAAATGGAGAGAATTCTACAGAGGAAAACATTTACTTGGTGCTTGAACTATTTTCTCACTGAACTGAAAGAAAATGTATACCTTAACGAAAGAAAAACCTTGAAATATTACCATAGTGTCATATTTCTAGTTTGTTTGTGAGAAAGTTAACATGCAGTAAAAATGTTCAGAAAGAGAAATTAAAGAAAAAGAACATTGCTTCTAATTACGAGTGTTTAGTTAGATAAAACCCCACGTGATATTGAGAAACCCACAATTTCTTACTGTGGACACCAAGTTCGTTGCCTGAGTCTTTTGATTGCTGCTGTTTGTGTTGCCGCTGCCACTGCCACTGCAACAAATGTTGCAACTGTTGCCAAACTATTGACGGCCCGCCCTAATTGCCGCCGTCGATTTTTCACGAATTCACACAATTCTGCACGTGAGCAATCGGTTAGAAGAATCGCAATCGCAACACCCCGCTGGCCCCCCTTCCGCCGAAAAAATAAAGGGCTCTGCTGGCATTCCGAGGCATTCTGCTTATTTGTAAGATATTTATTGCCTTCGATTGGGTGGCGATAAGCCGCACACGTAAAGTGTTTTGTCCGGGAGAAGAGGGCTCTTCCAGGGGCGAAGGGGGAGCGCTGGGAGAGATGGCCGAGCGCCGATAGAGTGCGAACGGGAGACTAACAGCTAACAATGGCCTTTCGGTTCTGGCTCTTGGATCCCGGTCCCCAGAGCTCTTGGTTCGGAGTCCCTGGCTCTCTGCCCCCGGCGACAGCCGAGGAGGATTAGCCAGGCCGGGATCTCTCTTGGTTCAGCGGTTGGTGCAGCAGATCTCCTCCAGCGATTGTCTCGCGAGTGCCATCGCAACACCCTCTCCTCGTTTTCATTGTTGTGCGGACTCGGTTCTGAGCAGTGGAATCGCTTGCAGACTCAAGATTAGGAGGTTTCAAAAGGAGAGAAATACATAATGTGTAAAACTCTTAGCCTGAACTAACGGATGTGTAATTTCCATGAAATTATTCCTTATAAGTAATGGACGAATGGTAGGGATAACTATTACTATTTAATAATGTTATATTACGTGTTTCTCAACGATTCAAAATATTCTTGGTGTTGTAAATACCACTATTAGTACCAAAGAATGTGAATTATAAACAAGAATATTTGATCAAAACCAACTTAACATTGAAGGATGAAACCCCTTTCATATTTGTATCCCTCAGTGCGTGGAGGAATTCCAAGGCTACGCATTCGCATACGAAATCGATTTGGGATCTGGGAACATGCGGTCTTCGCTGAAACTGCGATCGGGCGATCGTTTGTTTAGCCGTTTCGTAACGTTACGCCGCCCCACACACCTTTCGGTGGGTTGAGAACGAGGGGTATGCCCTCCAAAGCCCCTCTGTAGCCCCCTATATCCCCCCTCTAAAACCCCCCTGCGGCCAACGCCAACAATTGTTTATCAATTTGTTAAATCAGCTCGGCCGCCGTCTTCAGCTTCAGGTCTCTCTTCTCTTTTTCTCGCTGGAGAGCTGCGATCGATCCTCGCCGATAAGCGACACAAAAAAATAGGGAAGGGGAATTCAGGGGATACAGGTGGGCCGGGGATACCTGGCACTTTATCAGCCGGCAGATGATTGTTGCTGGTTTCTCACTTGGCCGCAACTCCACTCGGTGGGCGTTGTTGGCAGCCATAAACAATCGAACAATTTGGCCCAGGTCCCGATCTCGGCCAGAAAAAGGAGAAGAGGAGCAGGGACAAGGAGCCCAGAGAAGAAGCAGATCCCCAGGATCGACCCTTTGTTCATTTGTCGCTGGCTTTCAACCCGCGGACCGCCGTCGCTGCTAATCGTTTCGGGGTCAGTTAACCCGAAATCGAAGAAAAAGCCCCAGCCAAGCGAAAACGAAACTGGCAATCATGGCCTGATCTTCCAGGAGATGGTGAATAATCCTCAGCAGCCTAGGATGGCGGGAGCCAGTCGCCAATGCGTCTGGCTGGATTCAGTACTTAGAGTTGTTTGGCTGCCACTTGGGGCGTATGCGTAATGAGAGGGTTGATGGGGCGGAATTAGACTCAATAATGAGGGATACAAGTTAGGAGGGTAATTATATTTGATTTTGGTCTCACAGGAAGGTATTAAGGCCCGAATATCAATAATTAAGTATAGCTCTTTAATTGCTAGCCCACCTCATCATAAAAACTTAGAATATTTTGTACAGCTCTGAAGAATATTCAAGAAAATGAGGATCGTGAAATCGAGATCTTCAGCTGGCTGAGCTATGGAAAAAATACTATACCTTTAGTTTTTGTAGCATGATTTTAAAATGGTACCTACTCCTGATGCTAAATCTTTGTTGGATACATTTTTTGTTTGTAAGAGTTCTATAGTTCTATGGTACATAGATACATGATACTAGCCTGCGCAATATTTACTTAATCCTAATCAGTTTTCATTATTATATTTCATAAATAAATCTTTAAATACTCTGCCACTTTGCTGCTGTGATTTTTCAAATATTTTTCAACCTCGCGGCCCCACTGCCTCATTAGTCACCGAAAATGTGCGCGGACTACTGCCTTGGAAATTCCCAATGGAGTATAATTAAACAAATTTCTGGACTTGTTATCGATGATCGGGATTTTTTGGGGGGAGAACAGAAATTGAAAAACGTGAGTGAGCAGCCCAAAAAAAGGCAGGGGGAAGCGGGGACCCAAGGGAAAGACTTCTGCAGCTGCCAATTGTGATAAGAGAAATCTTCATTTTCGCGCGAAAATTTTGCCACCTTGCCTTGGGTTTCCGGGACTGGGAGTGCGATCTTCAGAGGAAGGTGGGCTGGGGACTGGGGTCTGGAGTCTACAGGACCTGGCACGGGTAATCAACGCCATCAGCAGCTCGGCGAAGCGGCCAGGTCTCTGGGCCAACTCCGGGCTTATCAATTGTTATTAATCAAAGAAAAGAAGGCCCCTCTGCGGTTGGGAACCGAATGCAAAGAGCGCAAAGTTCGCAAATTTCATTTCACTTCACACTTGGCCAGCAGGAAGAATTAAGGAGGAGGAGGAGGAAGTTTCAGCAGATTTGTGTTTCGATTCTTTTTTTGCGCCGTGTGTCCGTGTAAATAATCAACATTCTCATATCTTGGGGGCTTCCAAGCTATTCGTGATTTACTCGCCGAATCCACAGCTCTTTTTCGCCAACTTTAGCTTCGATTCCTATAGTCAGCACCTCTTTTTCAGTTGTCTCTATGGGAACCCGGAGAGTAGAATTCCTTCGATCCGAGGATAAGCAATTTTGCCTCTTCTTCAACCTCTTAACTTTATATTCTGTACCACAGCTCCTTCTCTTCACTCTTCCCATCGTATTATCGAACAATTCAAACCCATAGCCTTCGAACAGAAGTTCGTATTTCGAGCAAAACTAATTTAGTTCACTTGGTTCAACCCAAAGTTGCTGATGTCAATGGCAGGATGAGATTGGGAGGTTCAAATTGTGGGAGTGGGAGAGTACCCATACACTTATGGGAAAAATTATAAATTTTTTAAGGGGAAAATGAGTTAAATTTCTATCCCCTAATTTTTATAGTGTTTTGTAATGATATTTTAGGAATTATTGTTTTAAAATGTTAAATAGATATTTGATATCAAGTACCATTTTCTTTACATACAAAACTCAACTGCTCAGTTCTATTATTTTCACCTCAACTGTTCATTTAGTCCAGCCCATGTGGTACTATATCTTCGATCTATAGAAACCAAAACAAAAGCCACAGACAAAGTCAAAGACAGACGGCAGGCAATTCCTCGAAATCGCCCAAGTCAAAGTCTCTTTTTGATGTCTTAATTAAAAAACGTGCAAATGATACAAGGGCTGGGGGGCAGGGGCGTCTGAAGGGGGCGTCCTGGTCCTGGTCCAGGTCCCCAAAAGGGGTGATCGTCTGGGCCTGTGCACAGAGTTCAATGTTGAGCAATTGATGCAACTGTTGAGATGTGTTGCTGTTGTTGCCTGTGCTGCGGTTGCTGTGGCAGTGTTGCTGTTGCATGGGGCACTGATAACGAGGGGGAGGGGGGCTGGGAGTAGGGAAATTGTCGCAGTACTTGAAAATTTCGTGTGAGCACGCTCAGCGTCGATTGTTGCTGGCTGCTTTTGCTTGATCGCTTGATCAGCAGCAGCAGCAACACAGGCACAGCAGCAACAGTTGTCGTCGGGCAGCAACACCAACACCAAAACACCGCGATCAATTGCGATTGCTGCCTGTTGCTCCCACAATCTCATGTGTTGCTGCTGTTGCTGTTGCTGCAGCAAGGAGCAACTCCTTGCTGCCGTGCCAGCAGCAACTGTTGCACAAATTTAAATTGACCCAAGTGCAAGTTTGAATGTCGCTAATCTGCCATCGACTGTTACCTGTAACATGTTGCTGCTGCCTTTGCTGCTGCTGGCTCATAATTTGCGTTTATTAAACAAGCCTGGCATTTGCATAAATGTCGCTTTCCCCTGATTACCATCATTCGATATTGGAAATGGCAGCAGCAACAGCAATAGCAGCAACATCTGCAGCAGCAACATGGCACTGCAGCAACATTTGCAATTGCTGTAAACAAATCACGCTTTTTGCAGATCAATCAACCACTGACAACTGCCCCAAGAAGTCACAATTCAATTGTTGAACTCCCCTGCCTGCGATTCCATTTCCTTTCGGGCCATTTTCCCTTATAGACACGACAGCAACAGCTTGTTTCTTTACTGTTACACCCAGTTCGTGAGGGCGGCAGGGGCGTTCGGGGGTCGAGGGGCGTGGCAAGTCCAAAATCGTGTCTGGCATTGTGTTGACTTCATTGCTCTGTTTTTTCTGCTTTTTTCTCTCTGTGCTGATGACTTTTGATGTGTTCATCAAGCAATCACGACAGCAACAAAACTGCGAGGGGAGCAACAAGGGTTTGGCATTTCTTTTCAACAGTAAATTAAAGAGGCGCGAAAATTGCCTGCAAGCTGTGTGAATGGGAATGAAATTCTCCAAATAAAAAAACGAGAAAAGGGGCAACACGGCCAGTTCACAAACTGAAAAGGAGGCAAAACAAAGGACCCCACAGCAAGAGTTGCTGATGGGCAGGGGCGGGGAAAAGGGGGCGACTTGCTAACAAGATGCGCGCAGTCAGCGACAACAGCAACAACAACAGCAGTAACAAACCAACTACAAAGCCAAAGGCCGCCAAGGAGTCCGAAAAGTCCAACTCCGATTCCAAGTTGGGTGCCCGATTCAAGTCCCCGGCGGAGTTTTACTGCCAGCCTGTTTGGCAACGCAGCAAAAAAGGCCACGCAACCTGGAGAAAAGCGGTTGCAAGTACACCGAAAGAAATAAAAGGGAAGAAGAGAAATATTTTCCCGGACTATCTGTTCCCTTTACAATTTTACCCAATCATTCTATCGAGAATAAACGGAGAATTTAAGTCTAAGAGGTTGAAGAGAACGTGAAATCCTAAGTAGTATGAGATCTTAAGTTAATAAAATCTTTCAAGAAACTTCAATTTAAAAGAGTTTTTATCATGAAATTGGAAATTCTAAAGAGAACATCTTTAGAAGTTTAGAACTTAGGATATGATGAAACAGTACCCGAACACAACATTAGGCTTTCTTAACTGAAGTAACATGAAATTTTAAGATAACAAAAGAGTAATCAACAACAATTTTTCACCGTGTACCTCCTGGACTTGGACTGACTAACAAAGCGGCGAGTCAGACACATCATTACCTACCAATTAGGCTCCGAAAAGTGTGTGCGTCTGTGTGGCGCAGGGTTTGAGCTGGGGAATGGGGCCAGAAAGGAATGGCAGAGGAGGAGCAGAGTAGATTGGTAGCCAGACCAACACGAAGGCCCAGAGGACAGTGTTCGAGGATGAGGATGGGAATGGGAACGGGTATGGGTATGGGTATGGGATGATTGGAGGGCTGCTCTTCGGGTGGCACCATAAACGTTTACAACATTGCGAATGAGTTGGGTTGGTCTCGCAGAGTCTGAGTCTTTTAGAGTGCGGAATATGGAGGAGTGGGGGATGGTAGGTAGCCAAGTGACTGACAGGCAGCAAATAAGCCATAAATGCAGCGGCATCCAGAGCGGCCAACCTGGCGATGATGAAGTGCAAAGTGCCTGCTAACAGCTTGTAATGAGCTCTGAAAGTGTTTCAAAAATTTAAGGAGGTCTGGGTATTCCCACTACCTCATAACTTATAACACACACAACACTGACTCGACAAATCCCTTAGCGATTCCCTTCAATTCGATTTATGCGCTTCGATTGTTGATTGAATTTCGCACTGGATTTGTACAAATAAGCCAGCAAACAAGGAGCAATAGCAATCAGGAATCATCAACATCAATGACGAGGGTCATTCGTGCGTGTGTTAAGCAGTTGAAAAACGGCTAAGGACCAAATGCAAACAGCCATGAGAGTGTGGGAAAATAAAAGGGGTGGTTGGCCTAAGGGGTTAATGGAAATCCTAGGCCAACTCAGAAGACAAGCGGGGGTGTGGGAATCCACCAGATGAGAAGGCGACGTGCTGACATGCCACTAATTGATTGACAGATGTGTGTCCCTGCTCCATGTGATTTCTCAATAAAGACCTAAATCGATTTAAGTGGTTTGAGGGATCTGAAAAGTATCTAACTGGAAGTTATTCGATGAACGGAACACATTTGCAGTTTAAAGATCAGAGTTGAAACCATTAACATACTAAACCATTTATTTTTTCTAAGAATTCTTTAACCCCAATACTCAAGTTAAGCATTTCAAAAACTTTAAGACATCTTCGTGCAATCCTTCCCAGATTTAAGGGCTTTTGAAATACTCAAGAACTAACGAACCTAATCCCTCTAAATCTTAAAAATACCCCCAAACGGAGGTCAAGTCATAAGAGTTCGTCCCCAAGCGAAATTCAAATTCTAACCAAAACCCTCGAACAACCCCTTCTTTCAGAATCCCTTATTTTGGGGAGAATGATAAAGAGCTTTGTAATGCTTGCTATATACATAAAAAAATTACAGCATAAATCACACACGCTCACACCCACGCTTGCACACGCACATTTACGAGCCACACTCACACACTCACATACAAATTTCGGCTGTTGTATTAAAAATAATATCGTCGTCTGGTCGACAAAGATAAGAAAATTTATCCAAAGGATTGCGTTTGGTGTTATGGCCACCGCAAAAAGTGAGGCCAACCCCAGGTCCTTTCTCCTCCGTTTCCCATTTCCCACCCGGCTCCTTTGTCTGCGCAACCGCAAGGACAAGGCAAGTCCTTCGACTTGGTGCCGAGCATTTTATGACCAAAGCCCCCAAGTCGAACTCATCATCATCATCATCGGAGTCCAAGGACCATGGGTCAGGAGGGGATTTAGGCAGCAGGAGCAGGACCACAGCTGCGATCTGTGGCCACCGATAAGACGGGAATACATTTCATAAATGCCGCGCCGCAAAAAGGATTACGAGGCTGCTGTTTCTGCTATCCGACACGGGGAAAAATCATGAAAATTGAAAATGAAAATATCATATACTATAAACACAATACAGGTTCTCTAATTTAAGGGTTTAATAATTTATTTATCATACAAAAATATTTTAAGGAACGTGTATATCTAAGCATTTGCGTATGTCACATCATAGAAACACTGAACTGCTAGTGTGAATGGTTTATAAACTTCCCAAATGTATATAAATACCGTAATACTTATATTTACATTTCCCTTTTCTCTCCGTGTATTACATCTTTTCCTCTCAATATTTCATCGTATCCGAAGGGAACTTCTGCTCGGTGGTAATTTATTGTTAAAATAGTATAAAATATATTTGGCTCTCTGAAATGGCCCGTCACCCCAACTTTATGGATCGGAAAAAACAGAGTGCCATTTCAGGGCTTTATATTTCCAATCATAAATCGAGAAAATAGTAAGCACACAACCTGTGCGATTTCCTTGTTTTATAGTGCACTTACTGCCGGCCCACATGTCGTATGCTTGATATTTTTCCAGTAAGGATAAGGAAAGCGGGCTAAAAATGGCTTGGTAAGGATTGTGTGTGTTGATGATGGAACGCAGCTGATAAGGGCGCCGTGTAATGGTTTCTTTTTCGATTACCGCTGCTGTCGATGCTTTGTTGGTGCTGTTGCTGCACTCGCCTTTGGCCCGCAGCAATTGCAACGCGTCCCGCATGAACATGAACCCCAAAAAATGGAAAAAAAATATAAAGAGATAGAGAAACTTTGCTCCTCGCCCCCCGAAGCTTGAACCTTGTCAAATGATTAATTACATGCCGAAAAGCTATCTAACAATTTGACTCGCTGTCTGTGTGTGGTTCGTTTTCTGTTCGCTTTGGCTGGATTGTCATTAAGCCAACAGCACAGCCACAGAGGGAGACATAATAAAAAATTATGCCATAGATAAAATGCCATTAGAGGGGAGTGTGGGGGGTCACCACTTAGCGCCATTAGAAGGCAGCCAAACAGCCAGCAGACAACGAACACCGAACAACCGACAGCCGGAGGAGCAGCCAACCAAAAAGCCAGGCCAAAAGGGGGAGAGCCTGGGCTGCAAGTATGCAATTCTGCAAGATAAGCCGAAGCATTCATGAATTTCATAGATAAAAACCAAACACACACACACCCATGCAGGAGCTCACACAGATACTAACACTCACACAGGGACGGGAGATGCGCTTACAGTACATTGCACAGGGGCAACAACAAATGAAGAGCGCCAAAAGTGAGCAACGTCATCATCATCATCGCCAGATACACCATATATATATATACACCAGATACAGCCAGCAAGTGAAAAGGGAAATCAGGGAAGGGGAGGGTCATTCAAACAGCGGCAGGAGTCACCACAAACAAACAAACATCAAGGGGCGGATCCAGAAAAACATACAAGATACAAAACCACTGCTAGACAGAAGACGAAATACCCTAAAAAGAGATTACGGATAAAAATAAAAAAGTATTCAAAGATACATAAGTACGTTCCGGAAAACTTTTTATTAGTATACCATACACAATAATTTAGAGTGTCTCCTTAAATTGTATAATACCTCGACTTATCAACAAAAATTAGTACTCCTTAGTAAAACCTTAGAAGAATATTATCAAGTTGATGAATGTTCAAGTAATTTTAGGATTGAATAATTATATAACATGTACTCCTAACCACCAGGATCCTTATAGATCCACTAAAAATTTAAAGAAAACTCTCTGGACCTAAATCTGTTATATTGCCCACCATGATCAGCCTTATAATTCAATTCTTAGTATCTGAAGCCATCCCAACTTTAGGTTCCCGAAAGCCATCACCAACGTTGACCAAAGCGGCCTAATCCAATTTGGTCGGCAGGCAAGGCAGTGCAAGTGCGGCAATGGCAATCTGTTGGCCAAAAAAGTGGGGGACATCAGTGGGTGGCGGGAGGTGGGTGGCTGGCCGGGCCAAAGGAATGCCACACGCTTTTCCCCACGTCTGTTGTTGGCTGACTGGCCAGGCCAACTCGACTCTTCGGTCGCTTGGCGTCGCCATGGAGTGTCAACAGCCAGATAAAGATTAGCCCAGACAAACGCCCACTTTTTAGGCGAACTGTTACGCCCACTGGCCACTCAACCGCCCCCCGATTCCCGGTTCCCTCGCCCCGCGTCCCTCATGCCGATCCCATCTGGCTTTTGTGGCCCTGTGTTCGCAAGCTGGAAATCTTTCACTGACGCAGCACAAAAACGGCCACGTGGAAGGGCTGAGATTTGGATTTGGAGCGGGGAAACAGGAGGAGGATGGGTCGGGGTGGGCTGGGAGGCCCTGCTCCAATTGCCGCCAGTTTCAGGGGATTATTAATGATGAATGCTCGAGATGGCAGCGAAATGGTGCGGAATGTCGAGCCAAAAAAGAGCAGGAGCGGAGTTAAGGTTTTAGATTACGGATTAAACTGGCCCATGCATTTTGGGATAATCTGGTATTCATTGTTTTGAACATGGTTTACTAAGAGATATTTAATAAAAGTGTGGCAAGCATAATTGTTTAATAGTTGAAAAACTACTTCTGTGCTAGTCCTTTATAAGAAATATTTAGGAAAATGTTGGGTTAAGAGTAGTCAATCTACTGCTACCCAGATCAATTCCAACAAACTCGTCTAAACTTTACGATAATCCTCGAGGTTTATTACCATCCTTTATCTACTGAAAACATTCAATTCGAAGACCTCAAGCCACAGTCCGCTCCTGGGAAAGTCAAGTTTCAGAAGGGTTGTGGTGGCTGGGTGGTCGGGTCAGAGACATCGTCTCAATGACGTTGACATTGCTGATGATTATGAAGTGATATGAAATTGATGCCAATGATGTCGGAGTGAAGTCAAAATTCCACCCGAGGGGAGGGTTAGAAAATAATGGTAAAGGGGTCTTGTAAATAGAGTGAGAGTGACCCGTTGTCATTTCCTGCAGTCCATCGAAGTGACTGAAACGAGGGTTGTGGCCGCCACCCTCCACCCTTCTTTTCCCGAAAGGGTTTTTATAAGGTCTGAGGTGTCAAAATCACAAAAACCGCAGGAAGCAGTGCCACTGCACTGATAAAAATTGTATTAAATTAGAGAGCTCTCGTCTTCATCTTTTTTCTGGATTAAATTTTTATTGGCAGAATATCAGCAGCCAGCAGGGACGGGTTTAAAATTCCTGGGTCTACACACATCGAGGAATTTATTATTGGGCATTAACGGGTTATGTCTGTCAGAAGGAGACAGCCATAGGGGCAGAGAGATAGAGAAGGACAGGGACACTCGCCTGTTTCCTGCAGTCGAACAGATAAGAATTTATTTTTTGGCTTTGGCCCATTTCGTTTAAGCTGCTAACTTATCGCGGATTGAACGGCGGACAAAAGGACAACGGACAGGCGACAGGATGTGTTTTCTACGTTGAAGAGGATTTTCTTATATACAGACAAGTATTTCAAGTTGGCTTACCTCTGCTGTCGACGGTCATCTCTTCTGTGGTATCGGAACAATCACCTGAAAAAATGAATTAAAAAGTTTGGTTTAAATATGGTAAAAATATTTGAAGAAATACTTTAAGATACTGTATCAAGGATCAGTGAAATTGTAAATATTTTCTTCAAAAATAATCATAAAACAATTTTAGGACTGCGTCTGAATCCACGGATACTTCCCGCCCAAAGGTCTCGACTAATAGTTGCTGATATATATCGCAGATAGTTCCAGCCAAATGGCTTTACTTTAAAAGCGATAATAATTGCTGCGAGGGCCGCATTGTTTGCTTTTGTCCACCCATTCTCTGTTTTGCCCAGTATCTTTGCATCTTTTCTGTTGGCAAAGTTGAGTTTGCTACGAACTACGCACAGTAGTTGGTTTGTTGTTGGTTGCGAGGCCGGTGTCCAAGCCTTCACTCCACTCGATTAAACTACAGTACGAAGTACCCAGAGTACCCAGTACCCAGTGCCCAGTGCCCAGTATACCCAGAATAAAGTACCCCCCTCTGTACATCGCACTACTCTTTGTGTTGTTTTTCTCATTTTTGATTATATTTCGCTGATTATTCACTTCAAGGAATTATAATAACAATAATAACAACAATCCGCAGAATTCCTTCGTTTTCATTTCAGCTCCTCTGCGGCCCCTGTCCCGTCTTCCTCTTCTTCGTTCGCCGCAGATCGGAGATAGCGCAGCTATACACACAGATACAGATACTCGTACTCACAGATGCAGATACATATGAGCCGGGCCAAACTGAGGCCGTGGAATGAATGTGAAGCCACACAGCGCAGATAGGCGACTGATAAGCAACTGAAAGCTGGCTGCCATGGACGCGAAATGCGGACTTGGACTTGGACTACAGTGAGCAGTGTACAGTGTCGGACATGTCGGACAGGCGGTATTGGGACCTTATTCCACACCCCACCCCTCCCCCTCTTGGGACGACAGGGTCCAAAGGCTGGCTTCGATAGCAATTGGCGGGATTTTCCGTTTTTGCAGTACACCCACACATGACTTGCAGGTTGATTGTGGGCCAGAGGGAACTAAGCGGTAACAGCTCCTCTTGAAGTCTTACAACTCAAACTCAATATTACCGAATGAGTAAATATAAGTTCACAGTTGCTATTTACATCTTTAAAATACCTTATCAAGTGACTAGTCTTGATACTTATCCGTTGAAATATGCTTGTGGTACTAATTACTCCCATCTGGTTTCTATGTCCATTTCCAAGAATTTTCTAAGTTTACTTTTATCAATAACTAATGAATAACTTTAATTTAATCTCAAATGTATAATTCAGAGTGCTTTTCTGGGTAAATAAACATTTTGTGAAACCCTAATCGTTTCTAGGGAAGTGATGAATATGTTTACATCTAAACCCGATACGCAGTTGAGCTGCAATATCTTGTTTTTGACAGAAAAAAGGGTATACATATTTATTTTATGACTAAATTTACTTCCTTACAGGAATATTATTTCAATAAATTCAATTAAGATTCCTATAACATGGGGTAGTAATAAAAAGTGACACAAGGTAAATGCCTTTTCTTGGTTTCTTCCTTTCCTGCATTACTCATAAGCCCCTTAGTTCCATTCGCAACTCTACTTAAATGTTTCTCACCTCTTGAGTTGCTACTGAGCATTGTTTTCTTTCTATATATAGTAATCCACTTGGCAGATAATCCAGGTTTAGTTGTTGGCGAGCTCTTTCACTTTCTCACTCGCACATGTTTTAGCTTTCGGTTTAGGCCGTACTTAAAGGGCAATTATGTTGTCACTTCTCGTGGGAATTCACTTTGACTCACTCACTGCACCACAATTATTCAAATTTTCGTTATGACGAACGAATCGTATGGTTATGGTTTTGGTATGGTATCGTATAGTGGCTCTCATTCCGTTGGGACTTGGGATTTCTGGCTACCGCGGGTACCGCTCGTGGTTGCTGCCTGCTCCGCGTTCCACAGCAAACTGAATACTCGGACCGACCGGCTGAGTGAGGCGGTGAGTAATGAAATTTTCGTGCGCCGCTGTGAGATACAGATACAACCGATACAGATACCAACCGAGCGAGCGAACTGAACTGAACCGAGTGGCAATGCGATGGGATGACGATGACGACGCAGCACAGCTGATGTTTGTTGATGCCGGGATGCCGGGCCAAAAGTTGTTTATCTTTGGGTTTCGAACTGGGATTCGTACTGGTGTGGGTATGGCTGTGGGTATGGGTTGTGTATGGGATTCGTATCAGCAGCCGAGAAACTCTCTCGCTCGTCGCTCCGCTGGCAACTGAAATAAGATATTGCGACTGGAGCTCTGAGACTCTGGGACTCTCCGCTCTGCTCTGCTGCGGTCGACTTCCTTCGCTCGCCTCGGAATTATTCGAAACAAAAACTGATAAAGCACTGATAAGGGCGCAGCGCGGCGAGCTCTGCGCTTAGATAACATCGCAGAAACAGAACCAAAACCAACAAGCAAGCAGCCAACCAACCAGCAGCGAACGGATACACAACCAACACCACTGCAGATACAGATACAAAGATACATTCGGAGAGGGTGTGCACTGTGTGTGTGTCGGTGCGCGAGGGAGATGCTTTTCAGCGATATCGCGTCTACGGCTAATGGAATTCTGATTATTGCTTAGTGATAAGCGTTTTGTGTTTAATTGTATCTCTGTATCTGTATCTGAATGCACTGAGCGAAAAAGGGCGTATGGAACACGCTTGGAAATTGAAAATAGAGGTGATTTTAAAAGTATACTGTGTAGGACATAAAACCTTATACTGTATTTCGGAATAACAAAATATTTATAGAGTATAATTATTTTTTAAGTTTTCATTTATAAGTTTTACGTTGGAATTTTTGGGATACAACTGGATAAGCTCAAATTAAAG
The DNA here is from genome assembly GCF_014743375.2 of Drosophila subpulchrella. NCBI lineage: Eukaryota > Metazoa > Arthropoda > Insecta > Diptera > Drosophilidae > Drosophila > Drosophila subpulchrella. Next base: position 25,491,376 of record NC_050610.1, read on the forward strand.
TGTATTTCCTCCCGGTACAGTGAGATCTCGCACAGGTCTGCCCATCGGTTATCATTCACCTCCTCCGGCCGCATCCACATGGCCATTTCTATCTGCATCTCCATCAACTCTCCATCATCATTCTGCAGCTTTTGGCTCACGGGGCTTTTGTTCGGCGTTTTCTCGGTTCGGTTTTCCTTGCGAGAGCTTATCGCCCGACGTAGATCTATTTTTATGTTGCTTTGCTACTCTTTCTCTCGCTCCTTCCTGGCACTCCCCATCTACATCTCGAGCGACCTCCGCCTCTGATTCCTATCGGCGTTTGGTTTATTTCCATTTCCCTGGCAACTTTGCAGATGCAAAAAAAAACGTTTTCTTCTTTCCCAGCGATAAAAATCGCCCGGTTTCTCCTGCTCATCCGCTCTTTCTCTCATTTCGCTCTCTGTAATCAGCTGTTGCCAGCAAGTTGCGCATGCGTTATAGTTGATATCGTAATATATAGCCAGCTATACCCAAAACAACCTAGCCCACCAACCTCCCCCTGCTGATTTCGCTGTTGTCTGCTGGCAACGATTATCTCGTTTGCCATTGTTGACTTTTAATTAGATTCATTAAACGTGCCGCTTGCCGCCAACTCTCTTGCAACCCCCTTCGGTTAGCCCCTGGGTCCAAGGTTTTCAGCACGACTTCAAAAATACCCTAGATATCCATGAGATATGGAGGTTCAGGGACGCATAAGTTTAGATCAACGTGAGCTTAAACGGGGGTAAATAGTATGATAAACGATGAGTCTTCAACCTTTTTATTTCATATTTGACCTAGCGCTTAAATGGTAGAGCATCTTGATATTGCGTTGACTCCTTTACTAAAGTAATTTAATTCAAAAGTTGTTTACTTCTTACCAATAAAATATTTAATCCTATTTAAAAAATAGTAAGGTCTTTCCAAAATGTTTATAAAATTAATCTTAATTAACAATATTAGTCCCCAAAAAGTATGCAGTAGTTTTATAAATTGAGTACCAGGACATATGATCTTTTCTGTTGATCTAGTTTCTTTGAATTTGATATAATAAGTAAGTTCTCAATGTGAAACTTCTGGAAAGTGATATTTTCTCCCCTGCTTTTATTATTTTAGGTACAGGGTATACGGTTTTCGTTATTCCTTGCGATTCCCATCAACTTTAGCCTTTTTTGCCTGCTTATGTGTTAGATTATATTTTCAGCAGTTTGTGGGTGTTTTTTTTGTTTCGAGCTTATGCAGCGATAAACACTTCATGCGTGAATATCTGCAAAAGGTTTTTGATAAACGCGACCGCTGCGGTTGTTTCGGGTTGTTGTTGATGTTGCTGCTGGTTGCTGTTGGTTCTTGCTGGTTGTTGCTCTACGTTGTTGGGGTGATGAACCGCCAGCACTCGCGCTCTCTCTTTCCCCCGAAAATTCGCCATCTCGTTTCGACTTTGGCAGTGGCAATTGTTTTGCAATTATGTTGCTACAAGTTGGTACATTCATACGCTTAGCTCCGTGTGTGCGTGTGTATCTATGTTTGTCATTGTTGTTACGTGCTCATTTATTGACATAAATATGAACAAATGCGACAGATCAACGTCTGCTGATTGCACTACATCGAAAAAGCGTTTTCAAGAAAATATGCTAAAAATACGAAGCAAAAACAACAACAGCAGCAGCAACAATGAGTGAATTATTACACAGAAAATATTGAAAATGCTATTTGAAATTTTGCTAATACCTGGGGATTCATTTATCTTTCATATTGTAACCAGTTCAAAATATTTTAATATAATTTTATATTTCTGTAAATTTTTTTAGTAAGAATAAACGAAGAAATTATTGTTATATTGATATTTCCTGATGGCATACCCCTTAATTTTTCAGTGTTTTTTCTGCAGTTCCGATTGACGCAGCACTTGGAGGCACTCCCCCGCTTTCCTGCTGTTCCTCTTCTGACCTCGATGCCCCTGCCTCCCCCCCCCCCACACACACACACACTTAAATGAAGGAAAAAAAACTCCGCTGAGAGCGCAGATGCAAGTGAGTTGATAAGAGATCCTCACGCTGATAAAAAAGCAAAAGCAGCAAGCAAACTCACAGTTGTTGCTTATTTTTTGGGGTTATTTCTACTTCTACGCTGAAGCCTGGCTCTATTGCCGTCTCTCTCTGGGCGTGTATCTCCGTCTCTCTCGCCGTTCGTCGCTTTATTTCATTTCGTTCGCTTTTCGGGTAGATGCATCGTTAAGATTAGCACAGGCAGCATTTGTTGTTGTTGTGAAAAAAACATTTATCATGAAATAAATCTACTTAAGTTTTGTTTTTTCGTCTGCGTTTTTTTAGCCCCCTCCAACTTTATCTTCCTCGAACCTGCACGGGAAAATAATACTACATATTTAAGAAACCTTTTAGATTTCAATGAGTTTTCATGTTTTAATGAATGGTTAAGCATTTATGCTTCAGTAAAGCAACTATGGGATTTGTTAGCCAATCCTGTATCAACCTTTTACCCATTTATATTTATTTGAATAATATTTTTTCCAGTGTAAAACTGTTGCTGCTGTAACTCGAAACTCGCACATTACTATATAGCGGAAAAGAGGTTGGAGATCAGTGTTATATAATCAATGGAGTTGCTCAGTTGCTCAACTCATTTCCACCGAAAAACCCAAAAATTGTTCAACCTTGAGCTGGCTCTGTCTGTCTCCCTCTCCCCCATTTTTGCTGTCTCTTTTCCACACAGCAGGTGCTGAGCTGCCGACAGTTTCGCTTCCCATTTCCTCCCCACTTTTAATTCACCCTTGGAGCCTGCATATTTATGAAGTCTGGCAGATAAGCGATGACTTCATTGTAGCGAAATTAAATCAATTAACATAAGCCAAGGTGCGAGCTAAACCACCGACCTCAGAGCCAAACCAAGCCACCCACCCCGCCCCCTGGGCACTTATCTCTGTCTTCCAGCTCGCCTCCCCCTCTCCCTTTCTTTCTCTCTTTCTGGGCTAATCTAGCAATCAATCAAAGTGATTTAAATTTCATACCGCGTATCTGCACCACCACCACCACCGAAATTCACAATTATGGCGAGCTGAGGTGGAGCTCGAGTACAAAATATACATTTCTGAAAATCACGATTAAGAACTCAACTGAAAGCCAGGCTGAAGTTTGAGTTATTATCGGTGGAAAACAGACAAGGAAAGAGGAAGGTCTGGCTTACAAATGGAATCTGTCATAACAGATTTAAAAGATATATTTAAACACCCTTTTCGTAGTGAAGATGGGTAAATAAGGTTCAAAATGAATTAGTTTACTTAATTTAATCCTTGACATTTTGGTATATTTTGGATTTTTCCTAATTGATATAGAGATTATTTATAATTCCAAATTTGTCTAAGATGAGAAGAGTTGGGCTAAGAGCTTAACAAAGTTTTTTAAACATAAAATTGTTTTCAAGTCTAAGTTCCATACTTGATAATTTACCATTTCATAGTAATATCTTCGTTTCCGTCATAAAATACAAGTCACTTTTTTGATCAATCTCTGTCTACCTGCATGTGAGTCATTTATCGGCAAAGATCGTCAATCTTTTATAGCCGCAGCTCCTTTATTTTCTAGTGCCTGATCTTCATCTAGAAATGTATATTTATACCCGTGAGTAATACAAACCCCAGTGGATTTGTTTTATTGACCTCCTTTTCTGGGCCCTAGCCTTGGCTACTCCACCGCACTTCAGTTTCGAGTTTGCTAAGTGGTCATAAAATATGCTTAATGCATCAGGAAGCCGCCTCTATGCGGGTGCCACTGGCAAGGGCAACCCCTTAGCCCCTTTTCAACGGACACCCCTGCTCTACCTCTGCTTCCCTTTGCGTCCGTCGTAAAAACTCCTTATCGCGGAGTTTCGACTGCGACTTCGGCTTCCCAGTCATCCGTTGGTAAGTGCGAGATTAAAATATTGGATAAAGCGGCAGCAGAAATGCAAGGCGGGCGATAAGGAGTGGAAATGGAAACGTTCCTCGGTCGACGTGGTTGTCGTTGTCGCCGCTCTTTCAAAAATATTTCTACGCTATCGACATCGCCGCCCTGTTTTGAATACTGGGCCTCGACTTGGGGCGAGGCTCGGTTTCTCGGCCTCTCGGTTTCTCGGCTTCTCGGGTAAGTGAGTGATAAACACGAGTTATCGCATCAATTAGTTCGGCGTCAAGTTGACGTCGTTAAAGGCAGCAAAACAAAGCCCGCAGGCAGCTCGACTCATTTTCGATTTTTAACCAAAAGAGAGTCGCTCGCGTTTGAATGGGAAGGCGAAAGTCACGCCGGAATGCCATAAAAACCCAAGTCGCCGACCAAATCGCGGTCTGCGTCCCTTTTTGGCCTACGGACTGCCGGCCAACTGAGGTGCTGTCAACAATTTACGGCTAAATTGGGTAAGAATAGTCGGGAAAAAGCTGGAATCGCTAGATTACAATAGTTTACAAACTGAACATGAGAACATGATTTCCACTTTCTTAAGATTTAGGATAATGTTTCAAATTATCAAAGGATATCCCTGTATAAGGAAGCCTTTTGAAACCTTTGTTGACTATTTCATTTAAGAAATGGAAATTTGTAATGGAATTTTTTTCTAAACTAGTCTTATACATATGCAAAATAACCTAGTATTTTTCCAAATAAAAATTTTACAGATATATTTTAAACATTTTTAAAAACTTCCTATGACATTTTTTTTTATTTGGGTATTCCTAGTTTTAGTCATAAAAATAAAACGAAAAATTTTAATGAAAATAAAATGAACTGCATATTCTATTTTTCAGGTCTTATAAAATTTATTTTATTATTAAAAACTTTTTTTTATATAGTCTGTTAAGTTCTTCAGGCAGCACTGTTGTACAAGGCAACTTTCGATATTTTGAGACGAGGGCGGGACGTTGACAAGAGTGTCAATGATCCTATAACCGATATTGAGACAACGTCGCCGCCGAGGTCTCCCCTCTCTCTCTCTTTCTCCCAGCCGGTCCCTGTATCTTTGCCCTGTCGCCATACGCAAATTGAGCTGGAAAGTGGCTTGTAAAACATTAAACGTTTCTGGTCCAGTCGCCAGTCATCAAATGAGCAAATGACGCGTCCAAGGAGCGATGTGGGAGGGCCGGAGTCGGATTCGGATTCGGATTCCATTCAGATTCAGGTAGAGATGCAGATACAGCACACGCCAAAGTCCGGGCTAATTGCCAGGGTGCGTCTGTCTCTGTCGAACCTCTCGTTCGCCCTCTCTTTCGGGCCCCCAGAGGGCGTCTCTTTCTTTCAGCCTCCTTGGTCCTGTCGACGGCTTCCACAGTGCGTCAAAAGATCTCGAGTGGATAACGATGACGATGACGCTGAACTGCCGACGACGACGTCGGTTATCGCAGCCGGAAGTGCCATCATAAAAGGAAGGTGCAATAAAAATATTTTACACGCCTGCCCTCTCTCTCGCACCCACGGCCACCCTGGCGTTTTTCCTCTCTTTCTTTCCTTTCATTTCAATGGGAATACCTCTTTTGGGTGCCTGTTTGATCAGCTCAATTGGTTAGGAAATGGCTGTCAATTTGGCAGACTGTGACGAATTCGGCCATACACTTTCTCATTAAGAAAAAGTCAAGGTGAGACACATTTAAATGTTATGGTTTCCAAATGTGATGACTTGATATAGGGAGTCTTAACTGGATTTTGCTCTTAAACATGGGTTTTATGGTCGCTATATTAAGTAGGACCCTTTCTTTTTGGTTATTTAATAAAATAATTTTTTTTTTTTATTTGGATTCTTAAAGATACTTTTTAAGGTTCCGGCTGCCTCTTTTAGTTGATGTACCCTACGCTCACACAGTTTCTGAGACAACTTTTCCCTGATTCACTACCGATTCTGATTCCTGCACACATGCAGGCCACATGTAATATGCTCAGATGTGAGATGACAACGGCGACGACGAAGGCCTCATCGGAAATGTTGCTCTATGCAGCCTTATCAGCTGGCATTCCATTCCTGGTGCTCCTTCCCAGTTCCCATTGTTGACTGCTCCTGCTTCCTTGCCTCCTCTTCCTGTTCGTGTCTTCCATATGTGTGGTGGGTTAAAAGGAAAGATATCAGGGGCACAGGAGGAATTGTCTCGAGTCTCTGACTCATGCCCGAAAATTGTTTTTGGGTCGCACCATAAAAATCATAACAGTTTATGTCCTGTGTGCCCCGAAGGCCCAAAGAGGACTCATCATCGTTCGCCCCTCCATTCAGGGAACTCAGAGAGAGATTCCCATCAGCGAAAGTTGTGGTCAAATAAAAAAGCATTTGTCCTGCGTAGTAAATGACCCGTCCAAAGGGGGGAGTTCAAGGTTCAACTTTCAAGGATAATAACAATTTTCGTAAATTACAAATTACTTATGGAGGGAGTTGTGCTTTTAGTTGTGTGGGTTTGTTTTCCTCGTACAACTGAGGGGAAGCAAGTAGTTTAGAAACTTTTTATTTAATCTCTAGAACTCTGAGTGATGAATAAGAAACCTTAAGAAGCAGATATAAATAATTATACTAAAAGACTCAGTAAGTTACCGATTTAAGGATGCAACTTTACTTCGGCAGCCCTATTTATTTGACCCCGGTTGTAAATAAGTCATGTTCATTAAAGCAAACTCGCACACGCACACACATAAATCGCTTATCCTTTATCCTGTTGCTGGTTTGGTTGCTGTGTGTGTGTTTGGGCGAGCTGGGTGACTGTTCCAGGATGATAAATCCTCATCCGACTCTGCGGCCAGTGAACTGCAGCCGGCCAAATGACAAACTGCAAGGAGGCAGGACCAAAAACAAAACACCAGCGCACGCAGGACAACGCAGCTGATAAGGAAAGTTGTGCCGAGAGGGAGTGACTCAAAGCGTTTGTCTCAGTGTAGCGAGCGAGCCATTAAATTGACAAAATACCAACACAGTGTGGGCAGGGGAGGTCGGCCACAAAAAGGACATTCCTCAGAAGCGACAGAAAAAGCGAGAGCGAGATAGGGGGCAGCGCCATATTTTATATTTTACATTCTTATCGCAAAACTCTCACTCAGCCATTCCGTTTGGGCTGGAGGTTAAAAGGGGGTTGGAGTGGGCTGGCTGTGGCGGAGAAAGCAGGCCAGGGAAAGGGAGAAAGATAGAGAAGCAGAGACAGAGAGGGAAAACAGTAGCTGGAGAACTGATAACACCCGCGCTAATGGGACCAAACAATGCCAAATGGAGCAACGCAGCAGAACAGCACAGAAGCGATGCACACAACCACAGCAAAACACCCCGCCCCCGACCACCTCCCACACAACAAGGACACACAACACAGCAACAACAACAACAGTCGGGAGCAGCAGTCCCACCCAAAACTGGGCTGGGCCGTCTTATCTATGGCCATCAATCAGGCGAGCAGCGAGCGGCGATAAGCAAAAAGATTTTAAATGGAGTGCACACAGCCAACGAGAGAAAAGGAGAAACGCAGGGGGAAAAAAGAGAGAGAACGAGGTGGGAAGGGATGGGGACACACACTGAACCAAAAAGTGTTGTCAAAGACTTTCTAAGATGGCCTCGTATTCGGTTATCCTTATTATAACCTGTAGATAGAACATTACCGAATGTAATACTAGCTCTGAACCAAAAAGTGTTGTCAGACTTTCTTAGATGGCCTCGTATTCGGTTATCCTTATTATAACCTGTAGATAGAGCATTACTGAATATAATACTACAGATGTAATATAAATAGTACAAAGTTTTAATCTAAAATTATTTTCTATTAAAAAATATATATACAAAATATTTGAGAATGTTTTGGGGAACTTCAGATTATGGATAGTTACTTGGATAGTATTTTATGATATTTGTTTTTAAAGATATTACTTAAAGTAATTTAAATGAAAAATCGGATTATCGATATTTCATATTCACTATTTTTCTTTAAGGAGTATTGATTCTTTTGCTGGAAATATTTATATTAGGATGTAATGATATTGCTATTTAAAGGTATTACAATTTACACTTCTCAAAGAATTGGGTAGGTAATAATTTTTAATAATTTTTTGGGGATCCTTACAGTATGGATAGTATCTTGGATAGTATTTTATGATATTTGTTTTTAAAGATATTATTTAAAGTAATTTAAATGTAATATCGGATAATCGATATTTCTTCTTCTTTTGCTGAAAGTATTTATATTAGAGTAAAATGATATGGCTATCTTTAAGGAGGGTAAATTGTAATACCCTTATACAATTTACTCTCCTTAAAGAATTGGGTAGCTAATAATCCATAATTCAACATCAATATTTTTAATTTTAATAATAGTAAATACACTGTATTTTCTCTCAGTATCTTAGCAGGGGCAGCCCCCTTTAAACTGCCCCATTTCCCCCGTCCTCCGATGTCAGGAGCGCATCTCTGGGCGGGAATTGGGTGGCGATGGTAGGGTTTTGTCCTACGACTGCTGGCAGAGATAAGCGAAGCTCAAACTGAATGCAGACAAAGGGGCGGGAACGGAAGCGGGGGGTGTGGAGGGGCGCGATAGTTCCTGGCCAGGTGATGCCACCCACTTTTGCGACCCAACCCCTTGGTGATTCAGTGAATTTCATTTTCTGCTCGCGGCCCACGAATATTTTCACTTGCCGTTGGTGGCGTTGTCGTTATCAGTTCGCCCAGCTTTTGCTCCCGAGGATGTGAGGGGAGGGAGGGGGGTTGGGAAGGACGCGACAGGACACTGAAGGCAGTTGCTTATCACACACACACACACACACACCCACACAGAGGAACTGGTGTTAACCATACGCCAGAAGCATCAGAGCAGCATAAAGCAATCGCGGCAGCAGGACAGAAACAATGACAACCAGTTGACAACCCTACTGTACAGCAACCCTGCCCCCTCCCACATTTTGTAATCAAGGCTCTTTCAGTGTTGGAAAATGCGCAATTTTGCATTGAATGAAATGAAATTGTTAAATGAAATGATTCGCCTCCCATTCAAAGGCGACGCTTTTATGCATTCACCAATTGATTTCAGCCACGGCCCCCGCCCCCTTCCGCTATCAGGACACGCCCCCTTTGGCCTCTCTAGCGCCTTTACTTAATTAACTGAAGTGAAAATGGCGCCTGCATGAAAACTGATAAACAAACATTTTTCGGCCTCGATGGCAGGACCAAAAGACCCAGGAAAATTCCCATTGTGGCCAGAGCAGAAAGTGGGGGGCTTGGATAGTATGGATAGTAGGGGTAGTTCCACTGCTTATCGCTGTGTTTGGAATGTGCCAAGCCATTCGAGGCTCGACATCCAGGCAGCAGCAGTGGAGATAAGGCCCCGAAATAGCAGAGCAGAGCCGAAAACGGGGAATAGGAGTAGGAACTCCCAGGCCTAGTTCTACATATCGCTGGTTAAGGGGGTGCTCAGGGGGCTAGAGGGTCCAGAGGTCCTGTTCGTTGCGTGTGCGATACCAAAAATACACACAGGAACTCAGGTGTAAGGAGTGGGGTGGGGAACACTTTGGGGTGAACCAACTATACGAAAAGTCCATGTTATCTTAAAGGGGCGGGCGGGCGCCTGTTCTCGAGTTCTGTTTTAGGCAGGTGGTAACACTAGCTCGCTTTCAAAACATAACCCTATCTCCCACCTCATAAAAGGGTTTGAAGGGTAAGGAGGAAAATAAATATACCATATCATTACGTTATTAGCTGAAGTATTGTTTGATTTATATATTGATATTCAGAACTTTCAAGGATAATATTTTGTATAAAAACAAGCTAATAGATTCTTGTAGTCAAAAAGTAACAGTGATAACTCAAATTCATTTTAGCCATGTATGTATATACCAGCAATAAACCTACTTTTAACGATTTTTATGACAGATCTTAATAGATAAAATATAGTCCTTCCTAAATGCTCCAAATTAATTTCATTATAAATCCTTTTAAAGTCATTAAGATATTTCGCAATAAATTAACCATTATTTTAGGAATTTAATACAAATGTTACTATAAACGACGCTTGTTTCACCTCAGTTCTAGCTCCAACCAGAGAGTATGAAAACTCTTGGCATCCTTTTCGTCCTGTGCTCTCTCCGCACACACACACTCCACTCCGCGAAGCGCGTTTGTGTGTGTTGCCTTGTGTGTGGCGAAACAGGAGCGCAGAAATCCAGGGACGATATCGCCTGGCTGCAGATACATTTGTATCTGTATCTTGCAGATGCCGAAGCGAAGCTCATTGTGTGCGTACTTCGCTTGTTGCTCTTAACCACGCGCGAATGTTTGGCAAATACTTGGCTGACCTAGATTACGCAATCGGCAGGGGGGTTGGTGGTGCCGCAGGAGATATGGCGGTGGGGTCAGGTGTGCCAGTCCGAGATATAGAATCTGCAGACTCGCCTGCTGCTCCGATATGGGCTCTGCATACCCCCGACTATAACCCGGGAAAGGAGAGCGAGCGAGAGGGTCCGAGGGAAGCGGTTCGATAGCGATATCTATCCATAATAGCACGTGCAACTCTCGCGAATTCATAAACACCGACCGAGATTAAGCAGCGAGCTCAGCTGTTCCAGCTTATCAATCGACTCTTATCACCACCTGCAGCTGCAGCTGAGTATCTGAACAAGTTGCTCAAGAAAAACGAACATGAAGCTAATAAGCAGCTGAAGGTAAATGGGATAATTAGATAGACGGCACATCGAATCCACAACACAGAGGGAAAAGTCTGGGTAGGTATGTACATAATATGGAAGGTGCAATTTACAGTATCAACTTGTCAATTAAATTTTCTTTGGACATAGGATTTTTGGTATGATTATTTGATTACACATTTTCAGAGAGCTTTTCTGCTGCTGTATATTAAATTTACCAACATCCATTATTAATACATTTTTTCCAATGTATCTCATTCCGATTTCCTCTTTTCGTCCCACAAATTTGGCTCGCTGCGAGCAACATTTAATGATGATTGCCCCTGATTGATAACATTTATTGCGATTCGCATTTCTCCGCCCTTTACCCCCATGTTCCCCTTTTCCAACATACAGAACAAATATATGTTTGTACGTATATATTCTCGTTCATTTTTGGTCTGCAAAATTGTGGTTTATTTCTGGTGACTAGTCGCTGTGGTCGATGCCATTTACTGATAGCTCTGATGGATTCTTTGATGATAAGTCCTGCTTCTTTTTCAGCTGACAGCAGCCAAATCCCAGACCACAATTAATGCCTGAATAATTCATCAATCGATTCGAGAAAGCTCGGCGCGTGACAAATTGGAAAAGTGAATAGTAACTAGCGAAAGGATAGTCTTTCGCTTTTCCCTTTCTTTATTACCATCTCAAGATCAACTTACTACATTCTCATTAACTCTTCATTCACTTTTTGTCGGATCGCTTAGATTCAGTTACAAGCCAACTGAGATCCATCCAAGTCTCGTGATGGGCGCTATAAAGCTGCATGGTTTCCAACTTTAAGCAGATAGGGAGAAAATACCAAATGCGATTTCATTTATGACCCTGACCATAACTTATGCACATATTTGTGACTTTATTTGGGTCCCAGCCCCGGCCCCTTCCATAATTCGATTTGGGATTGGGGTGTTGGATTACGATTACGCATGGAGAGGTATTGAGTATCGCTTAATATTGATGAGGCTGCTTGGGGCCAGAGATGCCGGAAAATGGTAATGGGAATCGAGTTGGCGCCCCATGACTAAATAACTAAATGTGCCATGCGAGCAAACAGAGTCATAAACTTCTGCTTTATGACCATGGCATGCACACACTCTCAAACACTGTGGGCCCACCTATACCAAGGTGTATCGGCTACAGTTGCGGTCAAATTGCTGGGGTTGCTTTGTTACTTGTAAAATAAAGTTATACGAAAAAATATAGATTATTTTAAGAGAGATATTATGCCACTTCATGTCTTTTTAAAACATTTTTAAATTTTTTTATAATTTTCTATAATTTTGTATAATTATATTTTATATCAATGTTCCTAGAATCAAAGATACCACCTTGAGTACTATTATTTCGACCACAGTTGCACCTGGTTGTATTGGTACATATATCGTCTGTCTATCGGGTGAACAGCGCGCTTTGGGTTATATATCGACTATCGCTGGGTTAAGATCTTCCCCCACCCCCCTCATTTCCCTGAAAAGCCAAAACGAGTTATCGCTTAGTTGGCATCTCTTACTCCACCCCACCACCCCCCGAACCTCACTTTCTGTGCTACCAGCAGGATATTTGCCAATAAAAGCAAAAACGAAAACTTTTTATAGACACGCACACACACCAACACAGATAGGAACTCACTCACTCGCACAGGCACACACACCATTTGGGGCAGACCTTATCAATCAATCTTAATTAATCACAAGCAAAGATCGCATAAAACCGAAAGGAATGGGGCAGGCGATTGTGTGCATGCCACACAGGTGCCCGAATCGGAAAAAAACAAAAAGTTCGTCATCGTCGGCTACAAATCGATGAACAAACAAAATCCGCTCGCTGTTGGGTCTCAGTTTCAGATACAGTTCTGGTTTAGAATTGGACTAAAGTTAAATTGAATAAGAATTTAATAATAAAAGTAGTAAAAAAGGGGGAATGTTAGGGGGTGATTCCACTTATAGTCGCACATAATTCATTTCATATTATTGTTTATCAAGTTTTATTATCTTCTTGGGGATTTTTTGGCTTACAATAGCAAGGAAAAAAAAAGAAAAGAAAATTGAATAATAATATTGTTCAAAACTGTTCTATAACCTTCTTTTTCAAACGGACTTCTGTTGGACCCTAGTTCTATATTAGTTCTTTAAAATGTTTTGGCTCATTATTAGTCATCATGAAATTTAATCAGAATTGTTTCCTGGATTCATTGCAATACTGTTTCAGTTTTAAAAGAACTCGTTGATTTCTGGAATTCCTTGGGGTGGTTTATTTTTTCGAGTGTTTCTTATCTCATTCCGGAGTGAAACAAAAGGCAAAAGCAGCGAATCAAGGTATTCCTGGTCTGTATTTCCCTGCGCCCTTGCCCTTTCCCCATCCCTTCCACCGACTTTCTGCCACACCTGCCCCAGTTTTTCTGGGTGAGCCAAAAGCGAACGGACTTTTATCAACTGCCGCCGTCGCCGCCGCCGTCGCAGCGATAATGAAGACGCCAGCGCCATCAGTTTTGGAATAAGGAACATCAGCGGGGAATCTCGTTTAACCTGCCCCGCCCCTCGGAACTTCGAACTCGGAACCCCCTTGGAAGTTCCTCAAACAAAAGCCGCCGTCGCCTTTGTGGTTTTGCCTTGAAGCGCCACTCGAGCGCCACTTAGATGAGATGTCTTGATGTCTTGGCGGGGATATCGCCCCCAAGCCCCCTTCTTCTGCCCCCTGGCTTATCGCAGCCAACGAAAAAAGAAGAAAATTTCATTAAAATGATTTATGGAAATGCAAAGCCCGTTCGATTCCGATCGGAATGTGTACATATATAGAGGGCTTCTATCTGTGGGCAGGTGACAAATGGTTGCATTTAGTGCGGTTCTAACTTTTGCCCATAATTAATTACAATTTAGTTTATTAACCACCAAAGCTGCGTGGGGCAGAAGGGCAGGTTTGATGTATCGACGGTGATAAAGTTGACAAATTTTGCTTTTAAGCTTAAGCTAATGAGGCTACCCGAAATGGGGAGTGAGAAAGGGGCAGTGATTCCCAGCCCATGAACGAGCACAAAATGCCAACTCAGCTGTGACGACAAATCAAAAACCCAAAATAAGCAAAAGGATCAAGGCCCAAAGCACTTGCTGAATCAGCAAAGTTAGCAAAGGCAGAGATTCTAGATGTCTGCCGAAATATTAAAACATTATAATTCCGCTTATCGCAGCTGGAAAATCGCATTTAAAAGCGCGCAACTTGCCATAAACAAAGAAAGGAGGAAATAATGAGACAGGATATGGGCATAAAGAGAAGAAAGTACAGCCAGGCAGTCAAGTGAAAGCGCCAAATGAGAACAATATGCAAAGTCAACTTAAGAAAACTGATGGGATAATACTTAACTGGTGGAAAAGAAACTTTAAATTATTCTAAAAATAATCGATACTAAATATATTGAACAAACACACCATGGTTCCAGCGATCAAAAAACGCATTTGTTTACTTGCTTTGACATAACTAGTTGGGAATTATAGCGCACAGAAGATGTTATAGTGTAAGTAAGCTTCGAAGAGCCTTTTACAAACTAGGATTTAACATTTTTGTATTGATATTTCCCATGAAAGGTAGTTTTTTTCAAGTCCTAACTTGCAATCTCAAACACCCATCTCTTTCCCTCCAAATGTATCTGTACCTCAACTTGAGCTTTTCGCCCCCATGTTTGTGTTTTTGTTGAGATTCGCGACCGGCATTGAACAGGCGCCCAGAAATCGCAGAAAGACGAGCCAGGGAACCCGGCTAAAGAACCCCAGACGAAACGGAGCGATATTCCGAAAAAAGGCAAAATAAAAAGGCAACAAAGAAACCAAAACGAATGGAAAAGGAGCCGTGTATATGTGTTTGTGTATCTGTGTATGTTGTGTGAAGCACGCAAATAAAAACAGCCTCAAAGATAAACAACAACATGAACACAAACGAAGGCAAAAAGCCGGCAAAAGAGAGAGAGAGAGAGTCCCCAAAAAGAGAGAGAGAAGCAGGTGGGGGCAATCGTTAAGTATTAACAAACAAACAAACAACCCAGCAAACAAAACAAGTACAACAACTGCTGGTAAACAGGCAAACAAACACACACACACAGAAGCAACAACAAATATTCATTCCTCACCTGGAAAAAATAAACACCAATAAAGGTGTCCAGTGAGAAAGAGAGGGAATATTTAGGGGTGAAAGAGATGGGGCACTGGCTGAACTCGTGTTTTGTTTTTATTTCGGGTAATGCTCGCCCTTCTTCCTTTTTCCTCAAAAACCATTCAGATAAGAATATTTTCAGTCCACGTCCAGCTGATAAATCATTAGTAAGCCAAGGGGAGGGGGGTTTTAAGCCACCTCAGGACTTTCCCAATATTTCGCCAACTAAGCAACATTATTAAGCTTTCTCAACTCTCTAACTTTCTTAATCGTAATCCCGTATCCCCCCGTAGCATAATTCATGACTCGAAAATCCAGCTAAATATAGTGAATATTCCTAAACGGCGTCACAAAGTAGTGGTTCTTCTTCTTATCCTTTTCCGAAGAGCCAACAAAATTTTATGAAACGTAAAACGGCGATAAGAAAGCCGAGTCAGCATTGCACTGAGAAAAATATGCATGAGAACTAACTTGTTGCGTTTTGATGATAATAAAAATAAATGTTACCATTTAATTGTTATGTTCGAAAGGGAAAATATGATTATTCGATATATTATAACATCTTATTTAAGTAATGTTTAATGGAAATATGGTTGTTGTTTGGTAAGAAATTTTATCAGGGGCACTAAAATTTTTTTGTAATACAAGTAACGTTTTGTTTTATGGAACCTCATAGATATAATTTTAGATTATCGAAAAATGTAAATAATACCTTATCAACAGTTATATACTAATTGATGTTAAGCTGATTTCTCAACCTCCAAGGACTTCTTAGTTTCCAACCGTGTATCGATTGCATCCTCCTGCACACAAAAACACTCACATATAGGGATACAGCAGGGAGGCAAAGTCAGGATGCAAGGCAGTCGGCTATTATGCATTGTCATTACGAGTTGATTACGAAGTTTTAGGACGAGGATGCAGGCTGAGGGGCCAGAAGGACGGGCGGGGCAGGACTTGTTGTTGCTGCAGCAGGCAGCCGGCAAAAATGATACATTTTAATGCGAATCTTGATAGTGCCACAGAGATTGCTCCGTATAAAAAGGGGGCGGAGGTGGCGGGGCGAAAACTTACGGCAGGAGGAGGCAGATGCACATGCTGTGGCAAATGCACACTGCTCGGCGTGCGATAAGCATTCTCCTTCCTCGCAGGCTGCTCATTCGTGTGACAGCTGAAGAAGTTGTAAGCAAACTGGGATTCGGTGGCTGGGAAGGGGAAAAGGACCAGGACGAGGGGCAAGGAGCCAAGTGGGGCTAAGGAAATGTCTGCAATCACTTGAATATTGCATTAACAGGCACGTAAAGCACTCGTACACTCGCACACTCGCACACACTGATGCAGACATGATTCGCGCTATAAAGACGTCGAAAAGTTTGCAGTTTTCAGTTTTCAGTTTGCCCACCCAAAAAGTTGCCAAACGCTGCGTATACGTAATGCAAAATTGCTCATACGCCACGCGGCCCTATCTGTGTGTGCGCAACGTGATTTCCTGCAGGAAAAGGCGGCAAGTAGGATGCAAAATGCTTGCAACTAACTGATAATTCGCACACCAGAAGTAGAAGCTGCCAACGCTAACAGCTGGCGATGGGATTAAATTTTGATAATTCGTTAGAATTTTTGAGTTAGGGAAAGTATAAATTTTTAATACAACCTGTACTTTCCAATAATATACAGATTTACAATAACCAAAATTGAAAATCGGAAAAGTTATAAGACATCTTGAATGGAAAAATGATTTGTTATATCTAATAAGCTTACCCAAAACCATATAATATGTGTATAACGTTTATTTACCAACCTGTAAAGAAAAAAATTCTGAATTACTTATTTGTGTTGATTAATATAGTTTTCTAATATTTCAAATAAAATCATAAGCAAAATATTCTTAAAACTGATTTGTTTGTGTATCGCTAATTATTTAACATCAAGTACAAGACACTTCGATAAATTTTAAAAATTACATACGTAGCTCATTAAAATCGCATTTGATTCTAGCTCGGTTATCGTGATCTGCTTTTCGTATATATATTTTTTCGAAATAACTAAAAAGCTAATCAGCTGATGAGATTCCGAGATTTGTGCAATGGGATAACAAGCTTTTAAGTTGGGGGCTTTGGAGATGGGGGCCAACATTTCATGTTCAACAAAGTTGAGGTTGGCAAATCATTAAATGAGATCTAGAGCGAAGCTCGTTACGTGGTCCAACTAATTACACATGGCCAGCACAAACACACACACAGAAATATAAACATCTATATGGGCGAGTATCGAATCGAACTATAACAACCACCCCTCGGCCCCTGCCCATGGAACCACTCTAATTACTCGATGATATCGGCATACATTTTATTTAAATTCAATTTACATCACCAAACAATTGCGAATTGTTGATCAAATTGCAATTTAGAAACGAGAATTCATAATTTTTACCCTGGCCCCGTACAAAAATGGGCCTACCATTAAGCCCACTGATGTGTAAACTGAAAAACTTTGATAATATTGTCAGCGTTTTCAATTTGCGCATAACACACAAAACCAAATCCAATGCGGCCAACGTCACCAGCAGCCACGCCCACACATTCTAGCCGGGCTAGAATGAACAATCCAGCCCAAAAAAAAAAAAAAAAAGAAAATAAATAAAGGAACGAAGGGGAAAACAAAGCGAGGCGCAACAGTTTTGTCCACACGGGCTGTCAGGACGGGAAAACCGGGCAGAGAGTTTGAGTTGTCAACACGAAAGCGGCCACAAGGAAAAACCCAAACCAGCAGCCGTGGTTGGGAAAAAATAAAAGTGCGAAATGCAATATGGAATAAATGGAAATTTTTGTAACCTGCACACACAAATGGGGAAATGTCGTCGCGATTTCAATTTAAATGCAATCGATAAAGAGAAATGGCTGCGGGTAGGGCTGGGGCAAGGGAAGCGGATTGATCGGAACTATAAATTCCAGAAACGAATGTATTCCGCAGACTTAAATAATTCAGGAAAGTCCGCTCTATATTTTCAGTACCTATACTCAAAAGCATAAGAAGTTTGCAGCAACAAAATATTGATTATTATAATATAACTATCAAAATTGATATATTTCTTTCAAAAATTCTTATGGCCTTGTGACACTTGCTTAACTTTCGACCGACTTCATCGACAACATTATGATTTTATAAAGTGTATGACTTTAAAACAATTGCAGCAAGTTAGTCGAAGTTATGCAGGTTAATGCAATTTTTATATTGCAATATTTTTGATTTCGATTTTCAAAAGCCTCTTCAGTCGTTCGAACCCAATTCAATAACCACCAAAATCATGTGAAATATTCCACAGGTCTTCGATGTCTGATTTGCCTTGGCGATAATTGGCCAGAATCTCAGTCTCTGTTGGCCGTGTGTGATTGGAACGAAAGCCACGAAAGCCAAAGGCGAAAGGTGGAAAGAAAATGCAAATTGCCAGAGAAGCGGTGAGAAACTGGTTTTCCCCCGAACAGAGAACTGGTAACTGGTATCCAAGGACCAGATATATCTCCGCTTCCCTCGCTGAGCACTTCGTTGTCCAACACTGCTCCTCCGGCTTGTCTGATCGACGCACTTTACACTATCTGCCTCCGAAGATCTGCCGCTGCTGTCTGCAACCATTTTGAATTCGCTCTCCACTCACACTATCTGGAGAAAAAGAAGAAAAAACTGGGGGATATGCGGATACGGGGCAGGGGGACCTGAAACCATGCAGATGGAGGGCCTCGAGCTCCCCAGTTAACGCTGATTGGTGGCCCAAGTCGAGCGCACCGCCCCAATCTGGTTTTACAGCCTCAAAACACAGCCTCGTTGGCTGAACACCGCGTTGGTTGTGAACTGTGTTTGAGTTTGAGTCGGCTTCGAAGCTTCTATTTATCTATTAGGATAAGTAAGGCTTTTAAAGTTTGAAAAATTAAGATGTTGATATCTAAAGCCCAAAAACAAATCTGTTTAATAGCACATAAGCTTAAGATAAGAAATTTAAATATTTCGATAAGCTAAACTCGATTTTAGTAATCGATATTACCGATAATTTTTAGTCAAAAATATCGATATTTGATTTGATTTATTTATTTTAAGTTATTAGATAAAATCATATATTAAAGAAAACTTAGCTTCTATAGAAATTAGTTCGGTAACTAAAAGATATTAGTTTTTCCTTTAAATGTAACCCAATAAAATGATGCCATAAAACTATTTCATTTGTTTTTCTCCCTGTATTAAACAACACATTTTTGATCGCTTCGGAGTAAACATATTGCTCATCGAATTGTTGACCTAATAATCATAAAGACAATCTCTTTGCCCCCTTGGCAGACGCCCCTGCCTGCTTATCGTTTATTAAAAATCAATTAATGCGATCATCAAAAACTGGTCCACTTAGAGCGCCGGCAGTCGGTCCAAAAGCCCCAACCACAAAGCAAAAGCAGAGAGATCCAGCTAGATTGTGGGACCGATAAGGCGCTTCGATGACTTCATATGCCACAAAAAGCCGAAATCACACCTCAGATGAATATAAAAATCGCTGAGCACTTAAACAGACATCTGCATATTGCTCGGCGATCGGCAATCGCCGATTGTCTCTGTCGAGGGGCCATAAATTATAAACCCTCGCTGGCTGAGATAGGCAAACAATTTTATCGACCGCTTTCCAATCGCAAATCGATTCCGTATAATGGATCAAAAGGAATCGAAGCACGCGGCGTATACGCAATTTTTATCAGCGCACTCAAAATAAACAACAATCGAAGCTCAAATGTGTGCGGGGATTTCAATAAAATTAGAAATTTATGGAAATTGCCATTCGGCTGAGATAACGAAATCCACAGACAGCAAAAACAAAAAAGCCTCTCGACAACAAAAGCCAAAAATTTAAAAGCTTAAAACTAAAATTTGTCGTTAATGCGACACTCGGACAGCCGATTGGTATCTCGGTTTATTTCGGAGGGGCAGCGGGATTCGGCTAATGCAAAAAAGATATACGACTCTTAGATGGCATGAGATTTGCATAAAAATCTGCGTTTTTAACCCATTTTTTCGCTCACATCTCTCTCGCTTTGTTTCATTTTATCTGGCATCATCAAAAAATAGCCACAAAAAGTGGGCGTGGATGCAATCAGATGAGTCTGTCCTGTCAGCATTTGCAGTTGGGAAAAACAGTGTAAATATCAACAGCAAGGACGGGCAAACAAACATGAAAAATTAACATAAGGGGGCAGAATAATAGAGGGGTTTCAAGCGTTTTTATTCCAAAGTGAACATCATCAGTCAGTGTCAGAGCAGTTGGCGTTTTGTCAGCTTCCGTTTCGCCATTTTACATTTAACATTTTCCATTTTCTCCATTTTCCAACACTTTTTTTCCACAGTACTCAGATGTTCCTGCGTGATAGAAGAGCACCTTCAAATGAGCGATTTATTCGCTATAAAATAACTTGGAAAACTTTATATTGAACATGTTGTAAAGATAGTTGGGGAATTTAAGAGTAACAGAAAAGGAAAGTTTTAAAAAGTAGTTTATAAATAATAAATCATTTAATATAACAATATACAAATTCAAATGACTATTATTACTTTACGATAACGACATATGTTGAAATCTAATTTCCATTTCCTTTGAATTTAAAATTATTCATTTCAACAATCATTTAATATTTAAGAGGAATTCAATCTTCGGATTGTCATAAAAAATACACATTTGTTTTGCTTTGTTATATCAACTTGCTGTTTTTTATAATATTTGAAAAACGGATTCGCTGTGCGATATCGCAGGCTGCTATCTGCATTCACTCTGCTCTGCGGTTTTTATGTCCGCCCACAAATTTATATGGCTAGCGATAAGTGCGATACTGCCAGTGTATATAAGTGTGTATGTACACTTGGTACTAGCCACTTGCATGGTACATCTACATCCCATAGGCAGGAAAAGCGATTTAATCGCCTATCGCTAGTAAAAGAAGCCTACCAACGAACCCGATAAACTGGGCCTCTCACCACCACCGAAAATTACTCAGCCCCGCATTATATCCAAAGACCCCGAAAAAACAGAAAACAAGACGAGAACCACCATAAAAAATCGTTTAAAAAAAGCGGAAACAAAATGGCGGTCGTCTGGCAGTTGCTGACTGATGATTGGTGCAGAACTCGCGGTTTGTCGTCCTTATCATCGGGCAATATCAACCAAAGTGATAAGATAAGGTTACAGCAGCTGCGGTAACGAAAGGCATTAAAAGGGGGCGGGCATTAAAAAGAAAGGTGAACTGCAATGCAATTGGCATCGACTAATGGCCGAAATGCACGCGACATTTTAATTAAAATATTAAAAGCCCAGCGCAGTGAATTATGAGTCCAAGTCGACGGCCACAATGAGCCAAAAAATAATTGGCAGTTGAAATTTTCGGGAACCCAAATAGAACTGAAGGAATTAACCCCCGAAAGTCTGGGGACTCAATTTAAAAACAAAAATAACTTGGAAATTATCGCAAACCGAAAAACTTAAAATATTTGTATTAAGTACCAAATAAAATATTTATTTTCCAAAAAAATTAATTTCCAAAGATAAAACACCAGAGAAATCTTATATACTTAAATCTTGCAAATCACATTGCTGACCAATTTTTTTTATTATTTTGCTTCCAGCCTTTCAAGGGTTAACGAAAGCAGCAAATCAACACCAGCTAACCAACTTCAAATCCAATCAAAAAAGTAGAGAGAGCAGGCCAAACTAGCCGACTTCATCGCCATCTTCTCCATTGTTGTGAAAATGGCTAAAAATGGAAGTTGGCCACGAATATCCACGGCGTCAATTTAATATGGCAGTAGTAGTAGTGGCGGTGGTGGGAGTCAAAGCCAGAGCCAAAATGATTTCAATGCAATTCGCACCTCATAAATCACGAAACGTGTCCCAAGGAGAAGGAAAAGCCGGGAAAAGAAGAAGTTTTGGCTGGCAAAGATTGCAGGAAATGCAGGAGAGGATGCTGGTTGCAGGGAGGGGGTTCGGGCTCCAAGGGGCTTCCCAAAAGGGTAGACAGGTAATGCGGTTTTGTAGGCGTCGTGCCTTCTTGCTGCTGCTTTGATTTGATAGCAAACTCTGGGATGCAATTTGTTTCGCTGTGCGGTTGAGCCGTAAGCCGAAAAACACCAACCTACAAGGTTTGGGGATCTATCGAGAAGTTATTTGATGATCGATTTCAGCTAAAGTTGTTCAGAAACTATGGACATCGATATATATCGGTAGTATCGATAAGTCTTCTGTAGTCTGGGGAAACCCAATTTTTTTAATATCTATTAAATTTGTTCCAAGAAACAGGGATTGGGGATCATTTGAGAAATAACTGCAGAAACATTTTCAAGTTAAGCTGCCTAGAAACTAATTATATCCATAACTAACGATACATCCTCTACCTATTTTAAAACAAGGAAACTTCCTATCATACGTTTGTACTTAAAGAACATAATCGAAATAGTAGTCTTAACACAAAGATCCTGGTTGCTTGTAGTGCGGTGTTAGCCGGTCTCTTAAGCCATTGGCGTATTTGTAACACTTTGGCTGGGGCTTCAACTCTGTTCTCAGATTGGAGTTCTCCGCTTAGCCCCTCAAATACCGCCTTTCTGCTCAATGTGGAATGTGTGGCCATTAATTGAAAATGCTTCTCTGGGATGGGATGGGATAGCAAAGTGCCTGAGAGACGGGCTAAAATGAAAGATGGTGTCGAATCGTGCACACACACACATCCAGCGAACGGAGACTATGATCCAAACCAATCACGATGGCATGCAAACGCCTCCAGGGAGGGAGAGCCCGAACCCAAGGAACCGAGAACCCAATGGAGAACTCGTGCTCCTCTGGCGGCTAACTGCGTTGATCATCTCCCCAGATGATGCGGATGGCCAGCCAGAGCTAAACGAGCCGTGAAAGTGTTATAATGGGCAATGGGAACGGAATCCCATCCAGAGCAACATTATCACACTGGGAAAAATTATTAGCAATCTTTATTTCACCATGATATGGCAAGCATATCTGAAAAAAAACTGAATAGGTTGCTAGATAATACCCATGATTTTTAAGAACAAGTAATCCCTAGAATAACTTTATTATTGTAAAATAGCGATTTCTTTGAGTGCCTTTAAATCTCTCACATCATAAGCATCGTGTTGTGTTTGCCTTGGTTGTTAGTTCTGTTTTTTCGCCTCTTCAGGCTCTGTTAATATCATAATCATAATCGTTAATTGACCACGCCCATATAAAAAATACATATGCAAGGGGAGATAAAATACTCAAAGAAAGCAGAACGGGGAAAAAGGCCCAAGATGAAGAGTTGAATTGTGCTTAATTTTCTTGGGGATAAAATGGCAAAATAAATCACAGCCAATTTTAATGCAAATCTAACACCAATCTGACCCCTCACCCCGGAGAGAGCTTCGTGCAGCTCGGGCTGAAAATGTATCTACAAATTGTGTGGATCAACTGCAACTGCAACTCCTGACCCCGGTGAACCAGCACGCTCGCTCTGCGCTTTTTGTGGCAATAACGTGGCCAGCACCAAACTATTTGGCTAAGCCCAACTAAAACACTAAAGGTTCGAGGAAATGGAAATGGAGAAGGAATGGCTCCCCGATGGAGGAGCAATGCCAGACAAAATTAACACCTTTTTCCAGCTGCTGACTGCGGAGCTGCACGAGCTGATTTTGCATTTGAGATGGACACCCCCAAGGAGGCGGAGTGGGAGAAAGGAAGGGACCACAGCTGTGGAGGAGGGGCAGCGGACCAGGGCGGACCAGAGCGATTCCCACTCGAAAGAGAGGAGCCTAATTGGCATGCTAAACAAGCTGCGTTCAACACGATCTACACAAACCTATCAGCAGCAACGTCCAGCCCCGAAACGAACCCAAAAATCCGCAGAGAACAGTGGTTTCTATAGGAAGACAGATGAAAAATGTCTTCTCTATATATAAAACTCTTATTTAATTTTTTAGAATCAGTGCAGAACCCAAAAAGGTAAAGCCCAAATATTCTTAATGTAGAGTAGTTGTGTGCTTAAAATTCATTCCTTTGTAGAAAGCCCATACCTGGATCAATATAACTATTTAGAAAAATGCGGAGCAATATATATTAATGATTCAGAACATAAGTTCTGATGCAATTTTAATTATCACTTTTGTTGATAATTAGCCTTCTCAAAACTTAAAAGTTTAATAAAGTGGTTTATAAAATAAAAACAATTAAGATGCTAAACGGAATATCTTTTGCCCCACTGTGGGGTGTCATTGCATTGGCTTGTTTGTTTAAATGGCATCGGGAATGGTCCGAGTGCGACATTAGTTTCACACGAACGCCCACACTCGGCCGAGATCAAGGATTTGGGGCCCAGAGATAGGGCGGCGGAGGGGCGTCTCAGAGGGAGGCAATCAAAAGTGGACGATGGCCATCGCTCCCCGACCCAAGAAAAGAGTCGAAGGCCCAGAAAAACACACAGTGAAGGAGCAAAGGAAACTGCCCAAAGAGTTTATCAACTTTTCGAGATTTGCTCAATCCTTTTGTGGCCAACAACAATTGAAGCGAGCAAACGAGCTTATCCACACAACCCACACGGGAGTGCAAAAAAGGTGGCTCGACCCATCAAAAAATAATAATAATATTCGATAATCGAAAAGAGGCAAACATTAAGAAGGAAATTCTGAGAATTTTGAGTGTGCGATAAGAGTGGATTATGTTTGCAGAAAGTTTGTGGCATTTTGGTTTTATACAACAGTATAAACATGGCGACAATCCAATGAGGTTATAACCTTTTAAAAAAATGGAATCAATATGAAACTTTGAATTTTTAAACTTAATATACACAGCTGGCTGAACCACAGCCTTTATGACTCAGACCATTCCAGTCGCCAAGATATGGGGGAAAAAACAAAACGCACCCAAGGATGGGACATGATATCACCTATGGCCATGCGGGGCCCATCAAGCCCGGCGTCTGGCGGCCACATTTGGGATAACAGTTCTCGAGATACGCGCTGCGCTCGAAAAACCTTTTTCAGCCGCACATTATGACCAGGTCTCCAGTATCGGAAACGGAGCATGTGGCAAGGTATGGTGGCCGGTATGGTGGCACGGTATGGTGTGGATGGCCTGGAACGTGGAGCGTGGAGTGCTGTTATCGCTGCACTCAGTCAGTCAGTCGGGGCTAATCTACACGGAGTTATCGGCCATGGAGCCGGCTCTCTCTCTCCGAGTCTTAGCGACGCCAAGTGAATCATGCTGGGTCTCCGATTGGATAAGCCCGATGTCGCTGCACTTATAAAATAATTATAAGAAGGCAAGATTGGGGTACGGGTTCGTATGGGTTACTCCACTTCACCCACCTGTCCCCTGGCTAGAACCACCGAGTAAAAGGCCAAGCAGGCGGGCCGGGCTTTGTACTCGGTGGTTTGTTTTTGTGTGGTCGATTCCAGTTGGGGAATAATCGGACAAAATGCCTTTTGACTTTGACGTGCCAAACAAAAGTCGCGGCCTTATCGCTGACCTCGATCTCTACGCAATGAGGGGAAGGGATGGGGAGAAAGGGAGCAACACTGGGAGAAAAGGTAGAAGTGGCCTTAATTAAATGAAAGGACATTGCTTGCTAAGTGCATTAGGAAATACAAATGGAGTTAAACACTTTATAGAAAGATATGCTCTTAAAACTCAAATTTTAGTCTAAATGTTATATGCTTACTGTGTGTGTTGTTAGAGGCGCACGCTTATAAAAAGTGTTAATAAATATTTTGATTTTTTTTTAAGTGCACTATATTATATTGTACTTCTAGAATATTTTTCTCTCTGCAAGGGAATGGCAAACCTGACAGCCGAAATCCGAAAACGAAAGCAAACGAGCCAAGCCAAATAATGACAGGCAATGAAAATCGAATGTAAAGCAAAGCTGGAAAAGAGCTGAGCAAAAACCGAAACCGAAATCAAATCAAAACCAAATCAAATTCCAGGGCAATGTTCCACGTAAATCATAAATTGGTCTATCTCGCGGAAAGATCTACAAACGGATGCTCCAAAGCGGAGCAAACATAATTAAGAAAACCGAAACTGAAACCGAAATCGAAATCGAAACTCGAACGAAGAGATAGAGTGGGGCAGTTGGATGGGGGAGGAGGACTTCAGATGGGGGACAGACGAGATGGATGGCCCGAATGGCAGCTCCATTCGTATCTGACGGTTATTTGGATCCGGAGACAGAGCAAACATTACGGCAGTAGCTGGCTTGTCTAGATTCGGCTCTGATATACCCGATAAGGTCAGAGAGAATTTTGGAGCTTTAGGGGAACGAAGCGTATACCCTGTTTCAGGAATATGCATCAAAAATGTATAATACTAAGAATCTAAGTTGAAATCACGAAATATGTTTTTCTTATCTGTTATTATATAGTTTTTAAACAATTTTTTAAAAAATATATTATTGAATCGCTGATATCCCTTTTAATTGCAGGGTAGCCAACAGCAATTAGTGGGGACTGGGAAGAATTCAGTGTCGGCGACAAAATGTCTTTATTCATTTTCTTGCTATTGCTTAATTTCTTTTCAAATCGAATTCATATTTCGCCCGTTCGAAGCCAGAGGGCGGGGTGATAAAAGAGGGCGGTGGGATGGCCTTATCAGTTGCTCAATAAATGACGCACAATGACAGCGGCAAGAAGCAGACTCCCAAGAATCATCCGGGAATCCGGGAGAAGAAAGAGAATGATGCGCAAGTTTTTAGAGGAGAGGGACTAGGAACGATTTTGCTATCAACATTCTCATAAATCGATGGCCAGTGGACAATCCTTTGCAGAACAGGGGGGATGGGCAGAAGGACCTTATCTAAATGCCATTTAAGAGAGGAAGATGAAAAGTAGGGGGGTGTCCCAGGCTGAAAGACACCTTTCAAGAAACACAGACACAGGTGGATAAGCAGCGGCAGACAGAGAAAGAGCCACGCATTTTGTGGCCCCATAATTAAAATGTTTTAAATGCTAAAAGGATGGCCCGGAGGCGAGAGCGAGAGGGCAGAACGAAAAGGCAGACAGAACACGTTGTTAACATTCATTTAACCCCCGGCAGCCCCGTGTTAACCCCCTCAGCCGCGCAGCATACACGGCGGCAATTACGCTAAACTGAACAAACAGCAAAGCTGTAAACAAACACGCATCCATCAGCGCCAAGCCCTCGGACCAGTTGCAAGTTGCAGGTTGCAGGTTGTTGCTTGCAACAGGTATTTTATTCCCGCCACAAACCGAAAACCCGTTTCCCAAGGCAGGACTGTTCAGATCCCCAGATCTGAGATCCCAAGTGAGACCTGTGTGAGGCTCCTAATGGCGCCTGTTGCCATGTAAATTATGCTTCCTCAACACTTCTGCGCAGAGACGGTGCCCAAACCCCCGCTCATATACGATCGGGTAATGTGAATAACTCTTGAAACTCATTTGGGATGATAAAATAATAATGGAATGACTAACATAAGCCAAATACTAATGGAATTCTAAGGGTTATGATAGAGGCTCATTAAGTTCAAGTACAGCACATCGTAATGTATGACTTTCGTAAGGAACTCTGATAAGGATTTTTTAAAAATGTGTTTTGAAAATGTGCTTATCATTTCTTAATCAGTCCTCGCTTTATAGGAAGTTAGCAACATAAAACCAAAAAAGCGGATCTCCAAGAAATTTACTAGGAACAAAACAGGAACTTGGGTTTTTTTCCTAGGATTTTTATCAAATTCAAAGTGCGATATGAAGGCACAATGAACGAAGGAAACACGTGATATTCAGAGTAATACAAACAGTTAACTTTTAATTTTTGAAACCAAAGAGTGTATTGAAGTCAACGTTGCTTACTCACAAATAGTTCCGGACTCACTCATTTTCCCGCTCATCCAGCCTCATTCTCGATTCTCAATTGGCTCCACATTGGCGACGCACTCGATAGCTCTTGGAGATATTTTCCTGTCCACGTGTGTCCCCCTATCGCCGTATCATAATGGAAGACGAGACTGTGAGGCTGGCATTTAGATAAGACTGGCGGCGGCGGCAAATGTCTCCTGTCTTCGGGATCCTGGATCCCATCTGCAGTCTGCAGTCCTCAGTCCCCAGTCCCTGCTGCATCTGCATCTACATCCCAAGTTGTGGGCCATTCAAGTGATTAGGCTTAAAGTGCTCTGCAAGTCGGGGCTCGGAATCCAGAATCCAGAATACAGATCGGTCGGCGACTAAAGCTGTTATGGATTCATCGCATTCTTTGGTCAAACCAGGCGCCAAAATCACTTGATTGAGCGAGAAATCCACATCAGTGATATTGAAGCGAAACAAACCCGAACTAATGAGATTTTTGGGCTGATGACGCGATTTGCTTGCCTCGGTCTCAAATGAATTTTTTGGCAGAGTTCGCAGATAAGAATCGAATGATATACTCCACTTGGTAACATGAGTGATTCGTTTATAATCTTTGATTTCGATGAAGTCTTTGAAGTTTATACACAGAAAAAAATCTCGACTTATGCTATCATCTCTATAGTTTAGGGCTTTTCGATCACAAATAAGGGTTTCTAAAATAATGCTACAACATAAAAGAACTATGAATTCATTCCGGAACTCTTTCAAAGCCCTATTGGTTTCCTTGAATTGTAAAGTGTTATGCATAGTATTGCTTTTCTTTCGGTGTATCGATTTCCAGAGTTCTGTTGGGGCTAGATACATTGGTACTGGAAGTTGGGTTGGGCTCGAAGACAAGCAAAAGATAAACGAACAAAATGGCCACCGACCGACATGAAGGAGCTCCAAATGCTCGGGGCTATCTCGGCGTGGGATCGGCGCAAAGCTAATGGCATAAATAGATTTCATATTGCCCTCCATTTGCGCCCCCGCTCCCCATCCCCCATCCCCCCTTCATTCTTAATTACACATGGACAGAGTGCGTTTGACTGGATTCGATCAGCAAATAAAATCTAGAAATATATTTTTATGGATTTTTAATCGATTGCCGCACGTTGCCTTGTTGGTTTTGCCGGCCTTTTGGGCCACCGATTCCATCGATGGCATCGCTGCCGTTCAGTTCGCTTTCTGATTGTCGTGGGTAAACAGAAGATACCCAATGGAGTATTATTTGGAGTATTATTTGGGACCAGGTGGGTATTCCAGCGTGAAAAATTGTTTAAAATTACAGTAGCAGTAGTTATAATGTCAAAACAAAACATCATAAAATGTAACCAAAACAGAAATAAAGAAATCTATTCATCTTTGAGCAAGCTTTTTATCCATCACGCTAGATAATTTTTCATCAATTTCACTTTAATTTAATCTACCAAAAAAAAGCAAATTTTTTAATTATAAACAAATTTAAATCAGAAAAGCTTAAGCTCAGAAAACCAAAGATCTTCAGATCGATTCTTATTTAACTTTGAATACGACTTTCACATTCTCTTAGTGATTCTCCGAGAGTAGCTTGTGATATAAAAGACGCAATGTTGTCGGTTATCGCGTAATTAGTTTGCTTTCGAAGTTAAAACTGCCTTTTTATCCCCATCCACGGTTCCAATTGAGACATCCCAATTTTCGTTTATGCGTAGGTGTCCCCTCCACGCGATTTCGATTCCAGTTCCGATTCCCCAATACCCCGACCCAAATACCCATCTTACTTTGCGCTTATCTCTAATGACAAATGTTTGCTTAAAAATCTTTTAATTGCACTTGTTTCGAATTTCGTTGTGGCTTTTTCTGCGTCCGTGTTGTTTGCCCCTGATAAGCCAAATTAATCGCAGCACTTAAATTTTCATTTTGAAATTTTTCAGCCATGTGAACGTGTTTGTCTGGCTCTAGTTTTCTGTGTGTATAGACGGCATACGATTTTCGATACGATTTCGTTTTGATTTCGATACCAACTGAAGTAGATGTCACTCTCTATCTCCCTCCTCCACCGGCATGTAAACTTAATCAATTTATCACGGGAGGCGGGAAGGCGGGCAGGAGAAGCAAGTCGGGGGCCTAGATAGGCTGAGCTGTACACTTTGTAATTAATAATTGATTGATGAGCTCTCGAAATAAGCAAAACATAAACTCTAGACGACCGACAAACGCAGCAGTTCCAAGAAGTAAGTCAATACCTGGGTTCTTGGGGAGCAAGTAGGGGAAATACGAGATGAGATCAAATGCAGATAGCAGGGAATGATAATTCTGTTTTACATTTAGAAGGCCCTTTGCTGTTAGACAGCTCTACTAAAAGACAATTAAGCGTACGGTCTATCATATCCTTATATCGATTGATACCATTTCTCAATATCAAATTTACATTGTTCAATGACATATATGTATATATTTCCATGTGCACTCTAGCTTATGGTTTTTTGGCAGTCAGCTTCATCTAGCAATCTGCAATGAATCTCGCTGACTGGCTTAATAATTTTCAAGGTCTGCACTTTGACTGGCAACGGCCACCAGCAGATAATCGGCATGAAAGAGCACTCGTACTATATGGGAACACATATACCCTCCATATATATATATGTGGCGATGATTTGCGGTCTAATGCCCCGGGGCAGGCGAGGCCCGGGCTTAATCAGAGATTGCAGATGGAAGCGACAACAACAGCCAAGGCAGCCAAGGAACGAATGCACACGAGCTGGAGGAGATTCGGACTGGGGAGGTGGAGCTGGAGCTGGAGGAGCTCGGGGCAGAGGATCGATGGATGGATGGATGGATGGACAGACGTGGCTGGGTCTGGGTCAGTTCGGTTGGTCAATTAAACGAATGCTGCGCTGATCGCTGGGAATAGATAATAGGACCTCGGCATGAACTTTATTTCGAGATAAGGCCGCAGCTCCCAAGATTGATAAAGAAAGGCCAAACCGAAGAGCGAATTTGTGCGAAGAGCCCAGAATCGAAACTAATTAAGTGGGTGGACGAGCAGGAGCAGGAGGAGGAGGAGGAGTCCGAGTCCAAGGAGGAGTAGTCGACGTTTGATGATGATGGTAATCTCCACACGACGTTTCCCCTTTCGAAATTGAAAATCAAATCGACGGAAATCTCAAGTTGAAATCAAGGGACCAACACTAGACGGAATTCGTCTTGCAGAGCGATAACGATAACGATTATCGCTGACAACGCACAAGAACATCACATCATTAGGAGCACTCGAAATTGGAAACCCGCCAGATGAACGCGAAGAGATAAGGTGTCGAAATTTGAACTGAGATTTGTCGCCTCGATATCTCTGAATGTCTTTCTATATCCCCCTTCCTGTTTCGCCATCTCTCTCTCTCTCTACCTCTATTTTAATAAGTGGTAGTTTACGATTCAAAGGGAATATTGTTTGGGTGCAGATTTATGATTCCGATAAGGTAAATCGATTAAAAGTCGATAATACATGCTGAGACATCTTGTATTTTAAAGGGTTTGCTTAGCGATCTAGATGGTAGCTTACGATAGAAAACGTGGACCTTAAAATCGATTAAGTACAGGTGTGATTTTAATGTGTTACCGATTATATTACCCATCTACTTTGATCGTGTTATTTTTAATTCATTAAAATAGTTTGGTTATACAAGAAATGCAAAAAAATAATGTTATATTTTGAATAGAGCAGCAGGTGTTCGATAAACCTAGACTTCCTCTCTCTTTTTTGTTTACTCAGTGCGAATGGTCTATCGTTCGATCAATGGACACTAGAGCGATCAGTCGGCCGGTTAGTGGGGCGCTGATAAGGAATACTTTGCCTTTGCCTTAGGAACTGCCCATCGGCTGGTGAAATGGCCACTGAATATAGAAATCAGTTCTAATTTTCGGCTAGTGATAGCCATCGCCTATCGGCGAGATTGGAAGGTTTCGAGGAGGCGCTGACAGAGATTTATGGCATTCAAAATGTTTCACTATCAACGCCCCGGCGACAGCGAATTCATCGATTTCCCCCGGAATCCGTAATGCCTCTCGACCTAGGTTCATCCCATGCGATCCTCTTCCGAATCTATTCGATTCGATCCGATTCCGAATCGAAAATGAAACTGATATCAGATGCAAATGAACGACTGGCGAATGGAAATTAATTAACCCGCCAGATATCGCGCCATGGTCGAAGGGAAATCCGCAACTCAACGGTGGAGATCGATCATTCAGATACTGGCCACATATTATACAATGTTACGGGTATGTATGTATTTAAACCCTATATATGTATTGTCATAGCTGGGGATCTGTATCTGTATCCGACAAACCACATCACATTGACATTTTTATCTTTAGCTGAAAATCTCTTCAAATTGTTATAAACGAAAAACACACGACAACAATTGTTGTTGTTGGGCGAGTTCATTCTCTCATTTTTGAAGCAAAGCGCGACAATCTTGCCATCAGATCAGCTGATAAAAAACAACCGACCAGGCCCGGAGCATTGTACAAATCATACAACAACCATCGGAGCAACAACATCGTAAAGTCCACAAGCAACAACCACAATCGACAGCTGTTTTAAGCGATTTTTAGCTTTATTTCTGTCGTTTTGCTGGCTGGTTTGTTTGTTTTTTACGAAGGGAATGTGTTTGGAAAATGACTACAAACCATTATCGCCGACCGGGCATCAAGTTTCAAACTTATTTCGATTGCAATTAACGATTAAAACTAAAATAAAACCCTCGAGTGGATGCAGACGGGGGATAAGGTGGGGAAAATGGGTCCAAGTGTGGCTTCACTATCGCAGGTGATTAGTCAATTGTGGGAAATACTAATCAAGATCTCGAAATACCTTTTTCAACAGTCATGATAGATCAGAGTTTAAACATAAATCTCTCAAGAGGATCACTTGAAAGAGGAAATTCCCAATAGGTTTGAAAAGCCAAAAACCTTAAAAATATATTTTTAAAGACTTAAAACGACGAATAATAATTTGTAACATATATACAATGTACATTGTACATCTAAGTCATATGAGTTTTTTACAAAATGTTTTACGTCAACTCAATTTGATAGCTAATTTCCGCTGACGATGAGCGATTTGGCGGAAAAAGGAAATGGATCATGTTTTATTTTAATGAAATGATTCAAAATTTGTATCATTTTGCATGACATAAACGCCAAAAAATAGTATATCCTCTCTAGAAGCTATTATAACATCTGATTTAAATTTCAAAATGTTTTCTGAAATGCAAAACAATATTGAGTAATAGTTTTGACTTAAATAAAAAGTAATAGGATTTACATATTTATTCGTTATCTGTTGCATGACATCTAGAGCTTCTTGTGATTAAGAATTTTAATTTAAGATCCTTAACTCATTCGTAATACCCCATTGATTAATCACTTTTGCGAGTTTTCCTTCTCATGTGATAAGCGCGAAAACAAAAACAGCGCAAAAACTGCAATAAGTATTTGTATCGACAATATGAATTTCGCTGGCTGACTAAGTCGATCGTCAAGTTACACCCCTTGCTAGTCCCTCACCCCTATATTACACCCCCTATATCACACCAACCATATTCATTCGCCTCACTTGATATGCAAATGTGCTGGCCAAAAACAACGATAATAAAATGCAACAAAGTGAAAAACAACATTTTGTAATTTGTAATGCTTGTTAATGTTTTTGTTTTTGCCCCTCTGCTTTTGTTGTTATTGGTATATTGTTGGTGCTTTTTATCTGGTGATATTTCCTGGTCCGATTGCCAGCAAATCAACAAAACAGAGACAAAGAGTGAGTGCGAGTGCGAGAGGGAGAAGCTTATCGCAATTATTAAAATACAATGTCAAAATGGCCAAAGCTCGAGATTATCTTTTCCAATTGAAATGGACAGAACAGCCACACAGAGGCGGGGAGCCAAAGGGGGCTGTTTCAGGGGGGCCCCGTGGGCCTTGGCTTGCAACCTGAGCCCTGGCTTTTTTATCGCGGCTGCAACTGCAGCTCTTCGAATGCAAACTGCAATTGCAGTACGCAGTTAGCTAGCTTCTCTTATCGCTCCAACTCAGCTCTGCTCCACAGACCCCCTTATAAAGACCCCTCTTCTCGCCGAGAATCGAACCGAACCGCTTGACACGTACCCGCGCCGATTTCAGATATGAGAAAGAGGGCCCAGTGTAGTTAACTTATATCAGAATAGAGCCAACATGAGAAGTATACACTGAAATACATTTTCAGATGAACACGACTAACAATACAATTGTTATATAAATCATGGTTCTATTAATAATTAAAAAAGAATTCCAGACGACTTATAATAGATAAACTTAAAAAAATAGTGAGTCAATTATCTGATGGAAAATGATGATGATCTTAAAAGAAACTTACTGTGGTAATTTGATAGACTTTCAGATTTCATTTATTAACTTTACATTAAAAACAGTTTTTTCCAGTGCATTTGAGCTGGGCCCGCTTCACATCGAGTCAAACTCGAACTTGACTTGACTTTTGGCCAAATTGTCACCCGCATGGGGACGACCATGTCGATGGGCCGTTCTCCTTTGTGGCTGCTGCCGTAGAACAACCGCCAACGGAACAACAGACAAGCAACCAAACAGCGAAACAACACACAAACGAACATTCAACAGACAACCAACAGCTGGCCATTAACATAAAATTAGTGATAAGCGTAATTAAAATTTATAAAAAACAAAAACGAAAGGCAACTCAGAGAAGTGCTTATCTATGTGCGACTGCACTCCCTCAGGTCTCGAAACTCTTAAAAGGTATGAGATAGGAATCGAGAGCAGGTGGGACTTGGTTAAAAATGTAATACCCTACAAGGCACCTAGGAATATGGCAAACTGTTGTGTGAAGATATCTTATTTATTTATGTTTACAAGCATTTTGGGGGACTTTGAGGTAGATTCTTTTGCAAGTCCCTAATTTTTTTCGAGTTTCGGTTTTGATTTCCGATTTTTGATCCTTAATCCAAATTGCCATGCAGTTTTAATAATTATATAGAAGGAACCTTAAGAACCCAGCTGAGCGTTAACAGTTTTATCCAATAAAACCCATTCGAAGGGTATTTCGAGATCGAACCCGAGGGCGTTGTCATCACGATTCCTACACTTCGAGTTCGAGACTATACTACAGACTATCCGATACAAATGCCAGTTATTGAAGCTTATGTAAAGGCAACAATAACAACGCCTGGAGAACCTCCAACAAAAGCTACACAGAGAAAATTCAGAAGTTCTCATATAAGTTGAAAATGTTCTTAAAATTATACCGACATTTTTGAAGTTGAAAATGTTTTCATTTCCTTCGAATCAACTTGAATTGGTGATATTTACATTGTATATCTCAACAAATAAACTATTAGTCCAGTCAGTAGTGTATACTTATCAAAAAGTTGTTAAGTAAACTCAATTTATCTTTTCTCTTCTCACCATTTTGTTCTAATATTAAGAAAATTGATACCAAAGTGTACCTACACGGTTTTAAAGAACGAATGTTCTCAATACAAGAACAATGTTCTTGGATATTTATCTCTGTGTACGCAAGTTGATGTTATTTTTGCTGCTGTTGTTGTTTCTGTTGCTGCTGCCACTGCTGCTGCAATTGTGATAAAACTTTATCGAGTTGCGCTTTGAGTTTTTTCTCGCCTTCAAAATCCAACTCCCACCGCCCACTGTAGCTATAGAAAACAACGGGACAGAAGTGAAGCAAGTGTGCAAGAGATAAATATGCAAAGCACAAATGTTAGGAGGGGTGTGGGTGGGTGGGGTGGATAACCCACTGATAGTGCAGGTGAAGCAGCAACAACAGCCATCAACAAAAACAACGGACAACAGCTGCGCAGATAAAAATACCCTAAATTATCGGAACGCAAATGGTAAAGTTTTTCGTTATCCCTTCGTCGGTACCCTATAAATAGTACTTAGCTAAATGGGTCTTGGTAACTGTTAAAGTATAAATAGATTCTGAAAAAGATTCCGAGGAATTATGGTATTTTTATAAATGCATACAGTTCTCAAAACTTCATTAGTAGTTTCAAGTTCTAAACTTAATACACCTTGATAACTATTCAAGTATAAATAGATTTAAAAGAATTATGAAATGTTCATCAATGATTAAAGCCTTTGAAACTTTTTAAGTAGTTTTAAGTACTGAGCTCAATAGTCTTTGGTAACTATTCGAGTATAAATAAATTGTTAGATTCCAAGAATTATGGAATGTTCATTAATTTTTAGGCTTCTGAGCTTGATAGCTTTTCAAGTATAAATAGATTTTTAAATAGATTCTAAATAAGTATAAATTTTCGTTATCCATCCTTAAAAACTCTAGTTTATTACAGTTCTAAGCTTAATGAGTCTGCCAAGCCTTGCAATTTAAAAAGATCTTAAAATAGATTTTACGGAATTTAGAACATTACAGATTACGTCTTTGGAACTTCATAATTAGTTTAAACTAGTTCTGGGCCTATTTCAGTTAAATACATTTTAAAAATAGATTATTAGTGCAGCCCTATAAATAAGTTATTGTATCATACGAACTTCCCCCACTCTAGATCTTTATAGAGAGTATCAAACGCTCCGTTGGCCCCGGCTCAAGATATGGATTCTTGGCTGCTCACTGTGGAAGTTCCACATTCATGACTCGGGCTGATATCACTCGTTGGGTATTTGTTGGATTGTGGGGTTGGATGGAAATGGGGGTTCTTGGGGTTCTGTTCGGATGGGTGTTGGGTGGGGCAGAGTCAGCCAGTCGAGAAACGTGCTTGGAGCAGAAGCAGCGACAGCGATAAGGAGTCCAAAATGGCAAAATGGATAAGCGGAAAACCGGTGACTTCAGGGAGGGGCGGAAACTGAGGTGAGTTCAGGTGCTCGGGGTGTCCAGTGTCGCAGGTCCGGCACGTTTTATCGATTTCGATTCCGAAATGCATTCATTGGGTGTCAAATGGTTCGGGGCAATAAATATATCAAATGGCAAACAACGAAATGTAATTAGTTAATACTCTCTACACTCTTTGAAGCTTTCTTTCCTCTCGCCTCCACGACAATATTTATAAGGTGTGTCAGCTACACGTACAACAGGTATCGATATCGATAACGAGGCAGCAAAGACATTTCATTCAAATGAGCAACAAAAGTTGACAATTTTTGTACATAGTACCCTATTTAGCGAGATCGCGGGTATACTGTTTTTTTTCAGTTCCTCAGATAACAAATTATGAATCTTTAAAATCCGAACCACATGATATAATGACTTTCAGTTCCCTGGTGATAACGATCTTTTTCGAGAAATCGTTCGTAATCACAGTCTAAATAAATCATTTTAATATCGGTTGTCTCATAGTGGCAAAGACTCGACTTTATCGTTCTCACTTGTTTTGTATTCAATTTTTTTGTTGGCTGCTTTGTCTTGGCATAGTTTATCAGTTTCTTGATTTTCTGTGTTTGCTGTGTGTTCGTTCACATGTTTTGCTGTCCAAAAGACGAGATCTGCTGACCAAGCGGGCGAATTTGAATGGGTCAGCTGGCGGTCAAGCGGGAAAACCCATCGAAAAATGATTAAATTCTACATGAGATGTGTTAATTTATAAAAATACATATGTGGGATAAGAGCACATTGTGGAATTAAATAAGTGAGATGATTAGAAAACTAAGAGACTCTTTATAACTTGTTCGAAAACAAAGTTTTTCTAAAAACTAAGATTCGAAACCCTTAACAAACTCACCTTTATTCAACGGCTTGGGGTTGGACTGTTTGCGTCGTGACATTTCGAGTCCAGCTGCGGGACTGGAGATTTATCTTCAGCTACGTCGGCATCAAGTCTGCGGAAGATCCAGATCCGTTTCCCTTTTCGCGCACATTTACCGGCGGATGCGATCGCACTCACACACAGGCACTCACTCCCTCACACACACGGCGAGTATCAATTATGGGCAATCAATGCGATTACTCGGACTATTTGTATTATTTGTATTATTGGCGGCGATTAACAAGCCTTAATGAATTTTTAACGATCGGCGCGGCGAAAAACGCGCGCGGTTTCGAAGCGGAATGGAAGTGGATTTCCGATTGGAATGCAACGGGGCAGTAATCTCCAACTCGATCTCGAATCCCATCAATATCTGATCAGTGTTTTGCTCTTGATATTGCTATTTGTTTTCAATGCAGTCGCGAGTTTTTTGCCAAAAGCCTTTCGAGTGGGGGCGTGGCATGCGGGGCGTTCTTGGAGACGTCCGTTCGAAGCAAACTTCTGCGTGCTACTGTGAATGGCCCCAGCAGCTGCTTTACTTTTTTTACTTTAGCGCTCGCTCACGAATGAAATGCAAAACGAAACCGAAACCGAAACGAAAGCTCCAATTGGGGAGAAGAGAGCCGAAGCCGAGAGAGGGCGCTCTTATTGGAGCGCGCGCAATGCTCTCTTCCGCTCTTTCCAGTTTGTTTTGTAGTCGGTTGTTCATCGCCCCACATGCTTTGCTGTCTGTTTCGCAGTCTGATAAGAATCAAAACAAAAACGCCGAAACATTTACGCACGTTTCTTATTGGAATTCCAATAGGGTTTCTCCAGTCGACAGCGTCGGAGATTTTTACGATACAAACGCATATATAGGTTTAAAATGAACATTTTTCACAATATTTGCATGTATTTTTGAGCTATATTTGATTCTTTAACTTATTTTTGATTTTCTTTCACGGTTTTTGGCTCCCACTACCGGCAAAAGGCGTTAGGAAATCGGCTTTATATGTAACGCATTTATGAGCAAAAACTCTTGACAAGTTTCCTTTTATTCCGCCAGCTGGCGCTTTGTGGCCTTTAGCTTAGCATACTTCTAGGCTTTTCGTATAGAGGGCGCCTCTTCAACGCGCCTGATTTAAAATCCTAGGAAGTACAATTCTCATTTAAGCCGTAATTCATGTTAGTTTCTTGTTTAAAAAATAAATAAAGAATTACCGCGACGTCCGCAGAATTCTATTTCCTGTGCGAGAATCATTTTACCATTTTCAGCAGTTTATTTAACTCCACTTCCGCTTATTTTTTGGGTAATTCTTTGTTTTGCCGCTCTTTTGTCGCTTACCTTTTTGTCTTGTAATTTGCACCTATTGCCTGTTTTTAATGGGAATTCCTCCTGCTTTGCATTGGACACTCATAGATTTTAAAAATTCCGACAGCAGCGGAAATGAAAAGCTTCCTGCGGGACAAACTCAGTGTTGAAAGGGGGTGATGGGTTGGCTGGCCTTCTAAGGGCAGCATGCAAATGGGGATGCATGGCAATAAATATCAGAAACCAGTTAGCGGGCCATAATCCACGCTAACATATGGCCGAGTCGATTAGCCACGCGACCTCCACGGGGTTTCCTCCTTCCCCGCCCCCTTCCTTGGGTCATTTGCGGTCTCCTTTCATTCCTTTTCTCACCCATTTTTTTGTGCACCTCCCTTGGTTAATCGCTAATGAAGTATACGCACCGTTGACCTTCGCAACGTTCATTAAACTTTGTCGCTTTTTAGGCAATCTCCGATCTTTTTTTCTCTGTTCTCAATGCAATTCGGCAGTCGCCCAACAAACCTATAAATAAAAGGAAAAAAAGGTAAGCAGGTAAGCATGCAGCAACGACAAATGATCGAGGTTGGTAGTACTCTCTAGAAGTACTCAATTTAAACAACGAAGCGAGAATCTATATGTATGTATATACCGATCTGAAATATAAAAATATTATAAAACACTCAGAATATACAGAATGACGACAATTGGTTGGGAAACACTTTCTAAATAGGGCGCTACACAAACTAATAGCCTTCATTTAAGCTGAAAACGAAGATCTTGTTAGAGAGGCGCCGGAAAAAAATTCCAAGTGGCCATAACTAATATTAGGGGGATCCCAGTCGATTTAGCTTGAAGTCATATACTATATCGGAACCAAATCAATCAGCTGGCCATATACCCAATAGGTCGTAGTGTTTCACTGATTTTTTTGGCAACACAAAAGTCCCCGAAAAACGCAATGTACACAAACGATCCGTAACCGAGTCGGCCTCCTCTGTAATCATAGTGCATTACACTCGGCTGGAGGCCTGATGGGGATATTGGGAGGCGAGGTGAGCAACTTCCAGGTCAAGCAACTTCTGGCGGCAAGGCCATGCCCGTGACTGAAATGAAAATG
This sequence comes from Drosophila subpulchrella, assembly GCF_014743375.2. Classification (NCBI taxonomy): domain Eukaryota; kingdom Metazoa; phylum Arthropoda; class Insecta; order Diptera; family Drosophilidae; genus Drosophila; species Drosophila subpulchrella. The sequence continues at coordinate 25,531,264 of NC_050610.1, forward strand.
GAAATGACAGCCGCGAAATAATAAAACAAAACAAGAAATTAACCGAATATCTGCCGACATTTTTGGCGGGGGAAGCGAATATCATTGACCCAAGGTGCAGTTACCTTGCGTGTTCGTTTCGAGTGCAATGCTCCGATCGGAAACGACGCGCTTCCAACCCTGGGAGATGCGACCTTACCCTGAACGGAAAAAATTATAGACACCTATTTGAGAAATGGGGGTCAACACACTGGAACTATACAGTAGTAGAGATAGTATAAGAAAATGTGAAAACTTCTTAAAATTATTAGTAACCAACATAGATTTTATTGATTTCTTAGTAATATTTGTAATTGCTTTAATGTAAAGGTATCAGCGAAGCTCAATCGACCTTTCTATGGCAATTTACAATCTAATCAAAGGTTTTTTTGTAGTAATCAACATTGGACATGTTTTTAAAAAAATCATTAAAACAGCTTTAAGGCTAGGAGATAAAAAACTGATCTTTGATTTCATCAAGAACTTTGAATGACCATAGAAAATACCACAGTTCTATAAACAATGTCAACCTTGAATATTAACTTTTAGATGGTATTGATTTCACTTATTTTAATTAAAGTTTAGAACATAAAATAAGGAAAGTGTTTAAAAAAATTATATGGTATTTTTTGATGTGCAGGCAGTACTCTCTTTTGGCAACCGATGCTGATCCTCACCCAAGATCAGCTCGCATAAATTAAAACAGCTGATGAAATTCGACAAGTTCGTGGCATAAGCGAGCTAAAAACCAAACAAACTGTTTCCCAAGCGGAGATAAAATTATTCACTTATTTTTGTTAAAAAGCTTCTTTGTTTTGGCCACCTTCGCCGCTGCATTTGCCGTTATATTGTATATGTGGACGACGCCCACAAAATTCACTTCGTTCGATCAAAGTCCGATTGGCCTGACCCGCCCCTTTTTCCCCCGATACTTAGGGGTATAGTGGGTATTTTTAGTATTTGCTAGCAAAAAATGCAGCAGATTTCCCCCTCTCACTTTCGCACACTCTGCTCTCTCTTTCTCGCCAAATAGTCGCTGCTAATTGGGGGACTTCGCCATTGCGGTAGGTTCGTCTCATACTGCGTATACGTAATGTCGAATACTATCCGCTATTTCAAATGACCATGGGCGGGTTTAAATATACATGTGCTTGTGCATCTGGTACCAAATAATTGAGGCATTTAATTCGTGTAAAAATAGAACGAAACTAATTAAGAGAGACATAATGCGAATTGGCGTTTCTTACAGGGTTTACAGAATTTACAAAATTTATATATTTAATTAATACAAATAAAATTGAAACGCATAGAATCTTCTTAGGAAATAAAGTCAGGTTATACCAGAAATGAATACAACAAAAATTAAAACCTCCTAAGAAGCTAAGACCTATAAAACACATGAAAGGATAAAATATTTATATGTCTAAAAAGATATAGCCCTCGATGTTTTGACAATACTATCGAACTGGCCTTACTATAATTACAAAAGGCTTTTCTTTTAACAAAGAAAACGGTTAATAAAAGATCTTAAATAGCTTGGAATACAGTCTGCACCATAAACCCAGTACTAAAAGATTCCTAGCAACATGTGCGAACAATCAGCCCACTGATTGACCTGAATTAATTCAGTACTGGGCATTCCCAACCTCTGACCAGCTGTCCATACCCCTTGGGTGTGTGTTTTCCCCTGATCCACTTTCCCGGATGATGACTTCGCCTTCGTCGGGGCGCTTATCTCGAGATGGACTCGAATTCGCCGCTTCTATTTATAGCATTTCCAACCGAAGTTGCTTGACCAGACAAAAGAGGAAGATGATGAAATATGTGTGATGTGGTCGGGCTCAAATTGCTCACTTCGGCGATTACTTTGCCGATTCCCGATTACCATGGAATTTCGCTTCTTCACCCACAAGTGAAACTAGTAAGTCGGATTTATAGCGACCTTTGCGCCTCCTTCATTTATTCAGGGTCACCTTCGGAGTCACCTTCACCTTCTGCACATCGATCATTCGTCTTACGCATGTATTATTTGCGCCGATCCACACTCGGAACCACGAAGCTATAGGTATATTTATGGGTGAACCCTAAAAAGAGAGACGGAATGAAAGAGAGGGAGAGATAGCGACTCAAGTAATATCATTCCAAAGTTCAAACTCGTCCAAGACGTGCTTCAGTAGTTGAACGGTGATTACATAAGTGCTGAGCTCGCGTTTATAAATACCTCTTAAAACAGTAGGTTATATAGAACTTCTCAAGAAAATGTAGCTCTACCCCGACCGAAGCAAATCATTAATACATGCCTGTCCGTTGAAATGTTTGTCCGTTATAGAGAATAAAGGTCATAATCTCGAGAACTAGAAAGGACACAGCTGGGAAATTTGGTATGCGATTTTCTTTGATGTCAAAAATTATTCTATGTTTTAATGGTGTAGCAATGTTGTAATTTTATAATTTCTCCATTGCCTACATGAGTTAAGAGCTATTAGTGATTTACTTTCACTCAAAAGATATAGAAGTTAAAGTTAATCAAGCTGTACCTATGCATATGAGCACTGGGTACCCGATAGCCTCCAAGTATGACCATTATTAATTTGTTTACTTGATTTTTGCGTTATTGCTGTGGACCTGACCGGCCTGCTTTACATTGCACTCCAGCACTTTACTCATCCAGCGAAGGCAGTCATTTTTATTTTATTTTCCATACTTGGCATGGTTCAACGCATTGTGAATTTGCTCGTTGACCTTAAATGCAATTTGTAGCTGCCGCTCGCTCATGTTTTGATGTTCACTTCCGTCGTTGTCCTTGCCAAAGTGCAAAAGCCTCCAGCGAAAAACAAAAAATAAAAATGTAACTCGAATAATGTATAACTCATGCCCCGTTCTGAATGTTTCGCTTTCGATGCGATCACCCGATCTATCGCATCTCCGATTTATGGCCCCAGCCACACGATGGATAATTTGCAAAAATATGTTAATTATTTCTTTGGTCCTCAGGTGGCTCTGCTTCTTGCTCCACATCTACAGCTCTGCAGATCTTCAGCTCCGATTCGGAGGCGCCCTGCTTTTGATTATTTGAAACGCGTCGGGGTTGCTAAAAATAAATAAATTGTGGGCAAGCACAGAGCAACAACAAAATACATTTTTTGTGCTCGTGCTTCGATTAGCCATCAACAATCAGAGAAAGAAGCAGAAGAAGCAGGGCAGGGCAGTAGAAAATGTGCTAAATACCCAAACCATTGTGCACGCCTCTCGTTCATGTCGATGGATCTTTGGGGGAGAAAATTGTTAGGAGGGGATCACCCGGAGAATTGCGGGAAAATTCCAGATCACATCAAAATAATGGATGCGAAATGTATACATAAAAAATTGGATTTTATAAAATCAAAAACTCCTGGTGGAATCGTTTGACAATAAATTAAGAGGTCCAATGCTTATGCATATAAATATCCGTTTGCCCATTTTCCAGTAATGTGAAAATAGTCGCTTACCCATTAATATTGAATATTTTTAAAAATGGCGTCCTCGAAGAATATATTATCATAACAAAATGTAAGCCCATGAAGATATATTAATTTCACAATTTTCCAGTGATTCAGTAATGTAAAAATAGTCGCATACCAGAAAACGTATTTTCGTGATTGCACTTTGCCTTGATGGAATGTGAAAAGAGTCGAAGAATAGCGGGTGCTGTAATGGGGACTGATTCCGAGAACACAAGGGCCATTCAATCAATGCGTGGCTGCCTGTAATCGCCGGAGATAAGCGAGCAGACAGAGAAGTCCCTTCCTTTTCGCCGCCCATCTCTTCAAATCAACAGCAACAAACGCGCCCACTTAAACCAACAAACGCAACAATGTCAATAAGGCAACAAAAAGCCAACAGAAAATGCCAGTACACCGCAGTAATAAATTGCAGAAATGAAGGAGGAAGAAAGCTTCGTGGGGAAAGAGACAGACATATTGAGAAGACTGAGCACTTGGGCAATTTCCATTGTTTGTCTGCCGGCAGCGAGCCTCCTCCTATAGCTTTTCGAAAGGGTTTACGGACCCCTCAAGGGCAATCCATTAATCGCGGGTTCGTCGCCTATCAACTCCCACTTTTCAGTGCGAAACGCAAAAGCAAAACAAGCGTGCTGGCACCAACGCCCCATAAACAAGGTCTGCTACGTCATGCCACGGGTTTAGATAAACACACCGACCGATTCGGAACCGATTCGCACTCGATTCACGCCCGATTCCACTTGCGGTTGCGATGGTCACGTTGCCGGCGAATGACAATGAGTTTGATAAACAAAATCGGAAGTGGTGTGAGATATAGATACGAAATGTAATGAGATGAGCACATCTAGTGGTAGACACATTTCCTGATATAGATTGCGTAATTCTGATGGATCGTAAAAGTATATAAAAGGTCTCTCTTGGTTGTTTTGTTCATTGGAGTTGGGGAAATAGAAAGTGTGCGATGGAGAAAGCATACTTTTATTACTATATTATATTGCATAATACAGATAAAAAACAAGAAAGGAAGTTAGCTTCGGCAAGCCGAAGCTTATATACCCTTGCAGCTATAATTATTAAATTTAAAAACACAAAAAATGATATTCCCAATAGTATAAGATAATATGTCAAAAAACACCGAAGCTATAATATGTTTCATATTATTTTCCTACCAATTTTCCGATCGTTCCTATGGCAGCTATATGATATAGTCGTCCGATTTTGATAAAATTAAATTCGAAACTCAGAACTAATTAAAAAATGTTATTTCCAAGCGTAGGAGGTTATATGTTAAAAAACACCGAAGCTATAATTTGTTTCATATTATTTTCCTACCAATTTTGCGATCGTTCCTATGGCAGCTATATGACATAGTCGTCCGATTTTGATAAAATTTAATTCGAAATTCAGAACTAATTAAAAAATGTTATTTCCAAGCGTTGGAGGTTATATGTTGAAAAACACCGAAGATATAATTTTTTTCATATTATTTTTCCACAAATTTTCCGATCGTTCCTATGGCAGCTATATGATATAGTCGTCCGATTTCGATAAAATTTAATTCAAAATTCAAAATTATTTAAAAATTGTTATTTCCAAGCTTAGGAGTTTATATGCTAAGAAACACCAAAGATATAATTTTTTTTCATTTTTTTGTCCGATTATTCCTATGGGAGCTATAAGATATAGTTGTCCGATCCGGCTGGTTCCGACTTATATACTACCTGCAAAAGATATAAGACTTTTGGGAAAGTTTCAGCCGGATAGCTTTAAAACTGAGAGACTAGTTTGCGTAGAAACGGACGGACAGACGGACAGACGGACAGACGGACAGACGGACAGACGGACAGACGGACAGACGGACAGACGGACAGACGGACATGGCTAGATCGACACGTCTAGTCATGCTGATCAAGAATATATATACTTTATGGGGTCGGAAACGTCTCCTTCACTGCGTTGCAAACTTCTGACTGAAATCAATATACCCTCTGCAAGGGTATAACAAGAATAGGTGATGTTTTGACAATACTGTACTTGAACATGAACAAACTTGTACAATAAGCTCTTTTTAAGACATGATTCTGAAAATAGTAGCATTTAAGATAAGTTGATTTACCGATCCTATCGTATTTCTTAAAATATGTTAGCAGACAATAACTTTTCAGCTGTCGTCTCCCATTCGCCGGAAGTCATAATTAAGCTGAATGAAACCCCACCCAGATAACCCCAACCCAAGCTGCTAAATTAATTTGATTCATTCAGAAACCTAGTTCGAGATCAGCCATGCAGATGACGAACCGAATCACCTGCATTAGCGGTCCCCAATCGCATTCCCCATCCCCGTGAGCCCAGTCCAGCCCCTACCATATTGATAAACCCCCATTGACGCCGCCTGGGAAACGTATCCCACCCTCTATGCTCCCCGAAAATTGATAAGAACCCCCCTATGCTGATAACGGACACGCCTCTCGCTCATGTTGTGACTGACTAACGGACAACTGGACGAACGGACAAACATACCAACGGACAAGTGGACGAACGGACAAAAAGATAAGCGGACCTATAGACTGGTCATGCAGTGGCCAGCTGGGAACCGCGCTTATCAGTCCCGCACTCTTATCAGGTCGAACCGAACCCAACCCCCGATGTAGGGTTGATCCAAAAATGGACGACCGCTGTCCGGGGGAGATACCCGCCCCATACCGCCTCCGCCGTATTATGAATAACGCAATTATTATTATTCTTCGCGGGCTGTTCACGTTGACTTCACGTGGCCCCAATCAGACGCCCCAGCGACCTCGTCAACATCGCCATCGGAATTGGAATTGGAATCGGAATCTACGTCGGCGGCGGCATACAAAAAACGGGTCTATCAGCGGACTCCCCGCCCTCGCCTTCACGAGCGCTTATTCTAGATTTATTTATGTTTGTGCCATATATTTATACGCGGTACTCATGGGGTCCAAGGGAATATTGTGTTTGTTCGAGTCTCTGTCTGTATAGACACCTGTTTATCGAGAGTGAGATGCCCGCTGAGAAGGGTGTGAAGTGTGCCTAAGAGAGTAAGTAAGCTTCGATATCTATATCTCTTAGAAAGACAGATAGGTAGACGGGTTATCAAATCAACCGGCTAAATTAGTTTTCCCACTTAGATATCCAGTTCTCTTAGTAACACAGACATTGGGGATTCATATTGGGTGTATATAGACGTACTAAAATAATGGGTCAGTTAATTTTTTTATTAATAGTACATTATTATAAAAGGTTCTAACCATTGGGTATCCCCAAGTCGGAAAACGGAAGCATTCGTACTTGTTTCTGTTTGTTCCATTACTATACTATATTTTCCACTTATTGATGATGTTGTTTGTTTTCTTCCATCGCACGACCGATGACGATGATGATGAACTGTCGTTTCCATTGAGGCGTTCACCTGAACCGGTTCAGGGACAGTCTATATCCCTGCGACTATATGGACCCCATTCCTTCCCATTCGCCACAAAAATTCTGCCACTCACATCCCATTTCGATTCGGTCCCAGGGACAACAACTTTCAAGTTCAGATGGAACATTTGGCAGCCAAAGGAACTGGGCCAAGGTCGATTTTTACCGGCAGCCAGAACGAGAAGTGGTATGAGAATAAAAAATGCGAGAGGTGCGGAAGAAAAGAGCGGTTGAGAAAAAAGGCATTAAACATTGACTGGGGGAAACCTTTGCATCATCGTAAATTTTCATTGGGAAGACCGCAATCCCGATTGAAGGCCGTCTACGCCCCCGGCACCCTTTCTCTGTTTACATGGCGCTTATATCAGGCCCCTCTCTTAACCTTGTTCCAAAGATTTGTAAACGTTGGTTCTCCATAAGACGTTTCGTTCCATTCTGTTCCGTTTTTTAGCTTTCGGTTTTAGAGCAACGCGTCAGTAGGCACGTAGGCAGAGGCGTCGACAGAGGCAGAGGAAACTCATCACATGTGAGGGGATTAGAGTCCGTGATAAGGGGAAGGTGCCGCAAAGATCCGGGCTAGTTATAGGGCAGCATCTATAAAGACTGCCAGCACTGATACTAAGATAAGTTCTGACAGGGCACTTCGTTTTTCTAAGAGAAACTTTTACTTAGCTTCAATATATATACTTCTCTTACTTAAACGGCAAATCTTAAATGGGTTTTAATAATCTGGAGGTTGCAAAGTTCTTTAATATTGCAGAGACTTTAAGGATCAGGTTTTATTTATTAAGATACCTCGAGATTCCCATGTGATAAACATCTTCAAAAACCCGCCTTAAATGCTTTTATTACTTTGGTTTTATTTTTTGATCAATAGCCAAAGAAGATCGAGGATCGTTCATTAAAATGAAAGTCTTAATTTAGAAATGAGTCTCAAGTTGGTCATGTGAGCCTTTATCACAAAGATAAATATTTTGGTATAAGGCATTTATTTATTATTATCCACAACTTTAAAAATATCGATGCTGTTTGCAAAGATGATCGCACTTTTAGACAAATAAAATAAATTTTCGCCCAATGATGAAATATAGGAAAAAATTAAAGTAGAATAGGTTTGTACTAGCGTTTGGTATACGATTTTGTATAATTTAACAATGATAAAATAACATTTTTGGAAATTTTCCAGTAGTTGTTTAGTCTGCTTTTCCCGAAACCAGCTTGACCCATTTCAAGAGCGCCCATAATCTGTTCAACTGTGGAAAATCTTCATGTTTGTAAACATGTTTACAACTATGCTAAATGGAAATTTCTGTTTAATTCGTCTATCATCGAAGACGCGTAAACAAACCGAAGCCAAGAAGCTAACAAAGTCTTCACTTGGAGTCACGAGTGAGGCTCGTGACGTCATGGAGAGTTTTGCCGATCTTGGCGCGCTTTTGTAGGAAATATAGTGGGTAGAAGAAATCGGACGATATGGGGGTTTACCACGCCCCGGTGCCAAGAAAAGCCAACAAACAGAAAATGTTCGGGAAATTGAACTCGCAAGGGGCAATGGGAAGTGGCTGAATGGGAAATGAGGGAAAATAGGAAAATGGGCGTCACATTTGACGCTTTTGACGTGTTGCTGTGGCAAATTATAGACCAATTTCGCATGACTTTTGCTGGGACTTTTGTGTGCCACTCGCTGAATACATGATTGAATAGATATATGAATATGAATAGTACCAATAAGCGGGGTTCTTTCTTAGAGGGCCTCTGACGTCAGTGTCCACCTGTGATTGATGTTTGGAGCAACGCCTCCGTTCGAGAACTGTCTGCCCGCTTGGCTCTCCACTCTCCTTATTAATAAATAATACAGAGCGTAGGAAGCCTTGAACCCGGCGGAAGCTCACGCCAACGTCACGCTTCTTACGCTTTGACCTTTGACGCGCAACAGGACCAAAAAGCCAGCGTGGGTGTGACGTCACCAAGCCAACGCGTCTGCTACGTAATGCCAGATGCCAGACGATAGTTACGTCAATGCGCAAACTCGCTCTGCAGAAAAGAAGGGGCTACAGCTACTCGCATTCCCCCTAAGTTGGCCTTTTCGGCACACCGCAAAAAAATTGTCTTTTGTTCACTTCATTGTTTTAAAAGAACGGGTTTCGATGTCATCCGAAAGATACGACTTGAAAGTTTCACGAATTCTTAAAATTAGATATCAGACATTCTTGAAGGCATAGCAACCAAGCTAGGTATTGAAGAATATACAATAGAATCATACTAAGTAATCATACTAAAGTAACCATAACTCAGGATCTGGAAACATAGCTTACAACATTGGGATGAAGGCTTCTCTGTTGAAATCTTACAATATCTAACCGATATACATTCATAGTACTATCGTCTATCTATCAAACTCATGAATTTTTAAAGCTTTATCTACAGGATGTTGGGATGTAATCTTATCAGATGAAATCTTACAATACTGACCCTCATTTTTTCCAGTGGCCAGCGGCCTACGTGATACTTAGAATGTGCGTGGGCACACGTGAGTTTTGCGAGTCCGGATTTCGCCACCCGAGATAATGCGGGTGGGCGTGGGATTTCCGTGGGCGAATGCAAGTCAAGGGAACTGAACTTGAACCCGCTGGGGAGCCGAGATGTACGGCTAATTTTAGATCTAACCTGCGGCTGCTGATTGTATTAAGCGTTAGCAATGCCCATAAATTCCCGCCTGATGGATCTGTGGGGAAACTCAACTGCGGCGCAGTTTGCATTCAAAATCAGTGGGGGGGGGAGGTGGTTGCGGTAACGGTACGTCGGCCCATTTACACGCCCACATTCGCGAGAGAGTGGAGGCCATCGCTTCAGTTCCGCGCAAAATTTACACACAAATTCCGATTCCAATAACAAACACGAAGCGAAAACAAAAACGCAAGTACTGCAAACACCCACACGCACACAATCGCACACAGATAGGCACGCCACAGACTGCTGGCTTCTTTCGCCCCTTCTCGCTCGCACCCACTTAGTCGTTCGCACAGGCAAAGTATCAACAAATGTTCACGTGAACATCATGAGGTCAACGCGTGATACCAGACGGACCCACACAGACACTCACACATACCAAGAGACGCCCAGGCAAGCGTGTTTAGCCAGTAAGAAGGTTGTTCGCCAAGGGTTCGACCCGGGGATACCATCTAAAATCGAAGCTCACTGTGCAAAAGTACTGAGAAATATAAAACAGGAAAAATTGGAGGAAATTTTACCAAGGTCCCACGTTGGGCGCCACTTCCTTTGTGCCCCACGTTGGGCGCCAATAACTATTTCGGCTGGCAATAAAGAAATTGACTTGTATTAAAATAAAGAGGACTAGAAGTAAATGCAAAAAAACTACGAAAATATTGACGGCATGTTTGAATTGAAGTTATAACACTCCTCGGAATCTGTTGCTTGAGTAATAAGTAACGTTTAAATATTTTTTGTTTTAAATTAGATGTTCCATTTGTCCATTCTATAATTTTTGAGCAAAGCTTTGACTGTCCTAGACTTAGCGTCCTTCTATAATACCCCCATATACCCTCGACGGCGTGAACAGTCGCCCCACAAGTCTGGTGTGGGGAATGGTATGGCGTGCTAGTTATTCGTTGTTGTTGCGCAAGAGAGCAGGCGAGCGCCGCCTTATAATAGTCACAGCTGTTTCTGGCGCTCTCTTCGATGTGTGCTGTGCACGAGCCCCTTTTTGCTTTGAAAACTGTTACAGACGAAGCATTGAGCATTGCCAGGTGGAAATTACTCGATTACTAGGTGGGTTTTCCAATCAAATTGAATAAATCAGTGAACGATTTAATCGAGTTACATGCCGATGGTAAGCAAGCTCACTACAAAATGCCTGTTTTCCGTGACTCATCTTTCTTATCTCCCCGATTCTCGGGTCTGGCAATGCCTATCACTCAACTGTTGAGCTCCCACACTCTCTAGCTTTCTCGCTCTGCCCCTTTGGTTTATTAATGAAATCTACGTCTGCTCAAAGTCAGACTTGGAATTTAAAGTTAATGCAAATATATGCGGTCAGGTCTTAGATTTAAGCTTGAGGGGCGTCTGCCCAGGTTTCGAGCCCGTTTTTAAGTTGATTTTTTTCGATTAATCACAGACTTCCGTGGCAACAACTGCGTCAGCTATTCAGTCACGGCTTTGGGGTGTGTCTGTGAGTGTTGGCTGGTTAGTTGGCTTGTGTGCGCTGTGCACGCGGCTTGGGCATGCACAGCCTATGAATAGACAGCCCATGGAGCCCCTGCCCTGTCCCTCCCCTCGCCTGTCCCGCTCTCTCTAGCACCACAAACAAGACCCCGCAGTAAACAGCTGATGACGTCCATGCGTTGGTTACGTGCTCAATTGGCCTCTCTCATTCTGCCTGTGTGTCTGTGTCCTGCACAGAGAGAAACAATTAGGTGGTTCGGGGGTTTTTGAATTGAATTCGAACCGCGGAACAACATATTAACCTCATATATTTGTTTCTATCCATGATATAATATCGAATTGATATTACTAAAAACTCACATGATTATAATCGTAGAAATTGGAAATCAATCATAGAGAGTATACAAAAAGTATATAACATTATGTTTTTAGTTCGGAATCCCTAGATATTAGCTCTCGAGTTATTCCAGTCCTGAGATTCATTTCAAATTGATTAGTTTTTTGGCAGCAGGGGCAGACCTTAGATAAAGAGTGAGTAACACCTCTTTCACCAAAATTCAATTATAGGGGGCTTCAGGGACCTCTTAATATCGATCTTTCTTTCCGTGTACGTGGGTTGCTCAGAGGTGAGTGAGGAGGAGACCTGACCTTTTTCGAGCCCGAGAGCGAGAACGAGAAAGGAGGAGGCGCTGCCCACGTTGCTGGTGGCTGATGTTCGTCCGGGTTTCATTGCACTGGTTGCTCCACTGCCGATGACGATGGCCCGCTCACACACACTTGCCCACTTACAAGTGATTACGTCGTCGGCGGCTCCACTCACTCACACACGCGCACCGCGCTGCCGGCAGCGGCGTCGGCAGCGCCAGCTCTGCTGGGAGCTGAATGCCTTTGCCTTTTTCATTCGTCTCTTGAATTCTGAACGCAACGGTTCGCCTCCGCTCCAAAACGGCAACGGCACTCGAAAAGCGCCCAGTGCAAAGTTAACTAAAGTGCAAAAATCTACACAAACTGAGATTAAACCCAGTGATAAGCCACAGAGCAAAAGCAACAAACAAAGACTCTTTCCCCAAAAAAGAGAGTGCATCTGAGAGTTGAAAGTGCAATGGACATGGATACCTTGCTACCTTCACCGCCCGCAACGCCCCCGCTGAGGGATAATAAGTTGGAAAACGTAAGTGACCTACAAAGTGGATATAGTGTATTGCTTTTCCCATTGAGTGAGGATAGTGGATGTGGATGTGCTTAGTGGATGTGGATGTGGATGTGGACGGTGGACGGGGTGCATTGCATTCAAGGCAGCGGAAAATCAAACGGAATCGGACGTTAGCTCGCTCTCGCTTCCACTTGCCGCGTTTCTAAAAACAAAAGTGCTCCATCCCGTTCGCACTCGCACTCAGCCATGCGATCACGCAGCCAGCACGCTTTCACGTGAACACCGCATGCACAACGAGTGATGTGCGGGTGCGAGCGAGAGGGCCTCAGCCTGAACATTGGACTTGGCACCACTAGGAAAAAACAACAGAAAAGCAGAGAGCGAGAGCGAGAGAGCGCGCCGACTTTGTTTGAGAGCGGCGAAGGTGAGTTGCCAATTGGCAACTGGACGGGCGTAGGGGAAATGGGGACACGGGGGCCCGAAAGCTAGGCAAACAGGCCAAGCCCCAACCCATAAAGTCATGTCACATTTCTGGCTCGTTTTTTATCTGGCCTGGCCAAGAAAGAAACAAACAAACACTGTCGCACATTTGAGCGCAACGTGCCGAGCCCATAAAAAGATTTCGACGTCTCCACACGAGTCATAATACACCCCTCGCAATCGCAATCGCCTTCCCCCATGGAATCGCCCACCTGAGGCACGTCATAATAATATTTGTGGTGTGGCTGCACTTTCCATTGCCTGCTTTCAGGCGGCACTTTTAAAATGTAAAGACCTTCAACAAGTTCTAGAATTATTCGAAAATATTCAAATTTTCATTCAAGAAAATTAAATATTTAGGCTAAAGTTAAAATATTAAAGTCTCAGCCATAATGTATAAAATAACAACAGCGAAAATGCCTGAAAAAAAAATTTCCCTCTTTCGAAAGTACAATTCTGTAATTTATAAGTTTGATAAATTTTGTTTAATATTTGTCAATATCAATATATTACATCAACTTAATACTCATTTAAAATGGAAAGCACGGCACAGCATTGAATGAATCATTATTTCTCACCCTAAACGGCCTTTAAAACAGTTCAAAAACCGCCAAAAACAATGTCCCCTTGGCCTTTTGTAGGAGCATTGAACCTGGGGTTGGGTGGGGTGCTGCAGGGTGTGTGAAGGTTAGCGGTGAACGGCCTTGCCAGCCGTCGGCGTAATTAGCGAACTGCGAGGGAAAAGTTATTGTGGGTCAATGCTGGTCAGCGAAAAGTGAATGGGAAAGTGAACGCACTCCTGAGAACCTGAACTCGCCGATGAACTCGCCTTGATGAACTCCAACTAACCCTGAACTTGTTCTTTCTTCTCCTTCAGGTCGCCAAGGACGAGCAACAGGTGAACGAGAACCTGCTCAAGGCCAAACTCAAGCTGGTCGCCCAAAAGAGCCAGAAGAATGGAGGGATTATCACACCCAATCCCTCGGACACGGAAGACGAGGCCCCGGAAATGGCGGTCCCCAACAAGAAGCCCCGCCTGGAACAGCCTGCCACGACCATGACACCGCCACCGGATCAGAAGCTGGAGGATGAGCACAAGGCCGAGAGGGTCAGCGTCATCATGAGGGTCAACAGTGTCGGTGCTGTCTCTTCCAGCAACCAGGACGAGAACTCATCCAGTTCCAGCTCCAGCTCCTGCTGCAGTTCCTCTTCCAACACCACCACAAGTACAAGCTTTGTTCCGCCCACTGTGGAGGACGACTACCCAGAGGCCAATGTGTGGCGCAATCTCAAGTTCAAGATGAACAGGAAGCGAGCCGCGGAAGTGGCTCTACCCCCAGTACAAAAACCAGAGACACCAGCTCCAGAGCTTCCGGCTCCATCTGCTCCAGCGGAAAAGCACGAGGAGGAGGAAATCAAACCCATTCTGACGCCCATCTGTGTGGCTCCAGTGGCCTCGCCAGCCAGCCAGCTCATCCTGCTCAGCACAGTGGCCGCCCAACAGAGTCCCACTCCCATACCCACCATGCCCACGCTGCCCGAGGAGAAGCTCGCCACGAGAATCACGGCAGCCCAGGCGGCGGCCACCAGAAGCCGCATCTACGAATGCAGTTTCCCCGAGTGCGGCAAGAACTACTTCAAGAGCAGCCACCTGAAGGCCCACCAGAGGGTTCACACCGGCGAGCGACCCTTCATCTGCAAGTGGGCGAACTGCGACAAGAGGTTCTCCCGCTCCGATGAGTTGTCCCGCCACAAGCGGACCCACACCGGCGAAAAGAAGTTCCAGTGCAGCGTGTGCCAGAAGAAATTCATGAGGAGCGACCACCTCTCCAAGCACGTCAAGCGGCACAACAAGGACAAGGCGAACGGAGTGAACCGGCACGTCTCCCTGGCCAACAACAACTCCTCATCATCATCATCCTCGGTAGCTCCATCGCTCTGCGATGCCTCGCTCCATTTGCGAGCGATAGCGCCGGCGGCCTCCAGCGCCTGCTCCTCGCCCGTCTCCTCCGCCAGTCTGCAAGTCTACAGCGCCCAGGATCTGCTGAGACTTCAGCAGCAGGCCAGCAGTTTCACCTTCGGCGGAACCCTGCTCCAAGTGCAGCGATGAGAAAAGCTGGACGACCTGCAGCTCCAGCAGCACCAGAACCAATCTCAGCCCGACAGTATCGCCAGCTAAACAGATAAAACAAAACTCCCACCAAAATCAGGCAAATGCAGAGCGGATCTTCATCAAAGTCGAATTCGGAATGCCTATTTTAATCAACTACTGTAAAGATTTGTAAAATCGTATATTAAGGCCACACTTGAAGCTCGAATTTTCCCTTATTGAGAATGTTCCATTTAATCTAAAAATTCAGAACTTTACTTCGAGTTTTCCCCCTCGTGTAGCTGGTGTAGTCTTAAGCTTAGTTAAGAGCTAGATCTTGTCATCGTTTTGTGCATATATCAACTTCAAATTCAATATGCTTCGCATCTGTTAAACACAAATCAAATAGATGCCACTTCCTTTCCAGGAGCACAGAGCACACTTCCTAGCTTAGCGATCTTCTTCAGATTTAGATTCTGAATACCCCTAGTGCTTGTACATATATTATAGAGGCGCATTCGGCGTCCAACATCTGTGATAATTAAGTTTTCTTAACTCTTTTCTATTGTACCATAGTTATCGGTCTAATTCTCTTAAACTTAAACACACAAACAATTGTATTTATTGCTAAATGTGGAAAAAAAGAGAAAGAAAAAACAAAACAAAAAGAAATAGTGGATCCTCACACGATTCCAATCTCAACAGAAGAAAATATACATATTTTCCAAATAATTCTAAATTGATTGTATGAATGGGCGGGAAGAAATTCAATTGGGGAATAAAGCCTAGCTGAGGAATGGGTTTATAGTTGAAAAGGAAATAAGTCTTTAGTGGCTTAAACTGACCTTGAATAATCTTGAATATTTTGCTTGTGTATTTTTGTGTTGATTGGTGAGTGTGTTGATGAATATGTTCAGTATTTGATTTGGCACGTTGCAGCAAGACTTCCAGTTTGCTTAGATTAAAATTATTTATTTTTATTTTTTCTTAAATGTATATAGATCCTCAAATCATGTTTAATATTGGGGATATGTGGGGATCTAAAATAAAAGAAAAAATTAGAATCTCTTTAGTATTGAAAACAAACAGGTTGAAGACTTACTTGATTTCCCATACATTCAGCTAATTCTAGTATCGGTAATCATAGTTGTGTTGTAGTGTACCCACATAGTTAACCTAAACTCCCAGCAAAGTGGAAAGTTCGCAAACTGCACTGGGTTTCGATTGGGGGGAGCACGCCTGACGCACGGCCATTTCCCAGGTGTCCAAGAGGTGTGAGAGCGAGTAGTTCTTGGGCAGTTTGGACATGCGAGCGATGAGAGCTTGTTGGACTGTCTGCAGGAAGGGGGTGGCCGAATACTCCTGTTCCACCAGGGAGCAGTCCGGAGCCTGCCAGGGATACTCCTCCGGCACACTGACACTCACTGGCGGAACACTGGGCAATCGTTTGTCATCCAAACAGCAAATCAGGCGTATAGCCTTGTTGTTTATCTGCGATGTGGTGTCCAGCTTCACCTTAAACTTGCTATCTAGCCGTGCAATTTCGCCTTGTAGCACGTGTGGTACATCCTGCTCGAAGGGCGAGGACTTATCCTCCACTCGAGGTCTCTTTGTGGGTACCGGAGCCGTTATATCCGTGCCAAAGAGCAGTTCCAATGTGGGTCGGAAGGTGCGATGCAGTGTGTGATTGGCTACAGGACTTTGCAGCGTGGTATTTATAACCTCCAGCAAAGGGTTAGAGGATTTCTAGGAACCATAATAAAATTTAATTAAATTTTATAGCTCAATAAACAATTATACTTACTCCAAATTGCTGGCCGGAATAGGAGATCAGATCCATCTTCTCTAGGGCTTTTTCACACTTCAAGAGAGTTTCAAGCGGAACCCGCTGCGTAGGATTGCAAAGGATCTCAAGCAACTTGCTCATCTTGGTCATCTTCTCCACATCTAGAAGAAAACGGCAATTGGGATTTATTTAGAATACCAATGCTCTTACAAAATTAATAGAACAGACGTACGAGTGTTGCTATATATATTTCTAACCTAAGACACCTCCAAAACATGTTTTTTTAACGTTTCAACAGCATCTTCTAGCGACGAAAATCGTTGGCCACGCATTTTTTCTTTTATGTCCCATCCCATTTGACGTTTTGGCCGGTCAAAAAGACGCTGGTTTGAGCTGACGTGTAAGAGTCGATTGAATTCATTTCACAGTGCCATAAGTTTTAAGTTCATCGATGCACTTTTGTCGTGATAATCTAATCGTTTTATGGAGCCCTAATCAACGAAAGTCCAACATTTTTTTTTAAAAATGCCAATTGGACCAAAGGGGCCGTCCATATACCACGTGGACAGTTTTGGGGGGAGGAGGGGGTTCGTCAAAAGTCCACGATTTTCCACGAGGGAAGGAGGGGGGTCGAGGTAAATGTCCACGTGGACATAGTAAAAATTTAATTTTAACCTTTATGTAATTTATTCCACTTTTAAATGTAAATTTAAAAAAAAATTTCAATAAAAAGTCCACGTGGACAAAAAAAAGGGGGGGTTAGTTAAAAATCCACTATTGTCCACGAGGGGGGAGGGGGGGCAAAAAGTGCTTAACATTTTTCCACGTGGTATATGGACGGCCCCTAATATAGCTAGGCCAGAAACTTAAATAGCCCTCGCATGATTCTTTATTATTTCATTTTCAACTTAAAACTTTTAAACACATTTGATTATTACTTCTTGCATTTTGCCTCGCAATTACTCAACTCTTTGAAAAAATTTCCGGATCCTTTACAATTTGCGATATGGGGTTCGCATTTATTAAGCATGGGCATATAGGTAAATCCATGAAGACCCTTCTTGCACAGTCCATAAGATTCTGGATGCAGGCCACAGATTGCTGAATTAATAAAGTATTGAATTGATTGTGATATTCAAACTGTTTTTCTTTGCTAGTACTCACGATCCTTTAGGCCAAGAATATAACCGAATAGGGGCAAAAATAAAACAGCAATTAAAACTACCTTCATTCTCAGTGTTTGAGACTAACTAAACTGATGCGGTTTTTAAAGAAACTCATATCCGTATGTATTAAATTCGGTTACTAATTTAATTTTTACGCCAATGTAAATTCTTACCATGAAGAAAGCGGAATTATTTGCCTAGAATCAAATAAGATACACCCAAACTCGATAATAGTTAGGGGCCGTCCATATACCACGTGAACAAATTTTAAGCACTTAAGCACTGTCCACGTGGTATATGGACGGCCCCTTATGGAAATACTATAGTTTTGAATATGATGAAAAATCTTTCGGGACAGGGTAAAAATCATAGTATTTTTGATATTTAAAAGTAGAAATAGCAGGTGTCATTTGAAAATACAAAAATGGCCAATAAAGTATATTTTTATGTGAATCATGTACTCACTTGTTCCATCGTTGCTGATCTTAGCCAGCATCCGTTTCAGTGGCTCTATGTACTTGGTAAGCTGCTTATATTTCTCGCGATACAACGCCTCCTCCTGGGGATTAAACGGACTGTTCCCGGTGACCTGACCAGGTGTATTGATCGAGGCACTCGGCGACTGCTGGCGAATGTTGCGCTGAGGATTCTGCATCTGCATCATCTGTGGACTGGATTGGGGCACCAGTGCCGGACTTGGGATCATATTCGGCGTGGGCATCTGCGGAGTAGGAGGCTGCTGCGTGGGCGTCTGATTGCCCACCACCAGCTGTTGCTGCTGCATCTGTTGGAGCTGAGCCTGCTGCTGCAGTTGCTGGGCATCCGCTGGCGAGGGACTGGATCGCATGAAGGGCTGTCCCGGCTGCTGACCGCCGACTCCCACACCGCCTCGATTTCCGGGGAACATTTGACCTGCCTGGCCCATCGGCATGTTGGGCTTCTGCTGCAGATTCGGTGGCATGTTTACGCCCATACCGCCCATTGGGTTCATCCCTCCCTGCTGGACTGCATTGGGCGGCAGGCCTGCTCCGCCCACTTGCTGCTGTCCCGCCGGTCCGCCAACCACATTGTGCGGGCCCTGCGGCATCCCCTGCATGCCCTGGCCAGGCATTCCCTGAGGTCCGCCCATGCCGTTGCCTTGGCCCATCCGCATCATCGGATTCATGCCCATCTGGGACGGAAGAAGAGTATGTTATATACGATTTTTAAGCAAATGAGTAATTACTTACTCCCATTTGGTTCTGCTGAATCTGCTGCATGGGTGGCATCTGTTGCATGGCATTTACATTCATCGGCCCGCCCTGCATTTGGTTTGGCCCGGGACCAGCTGCTCCAGGAGCAGCACTTGCTCCGACGGCCCCTCCCACCGCGGGTCCACTGTTTGGTCCCGGTCCCACCATTTGGTTAGGCATGCCCACGCCCATCTGCTGCCCGGGATTGCCGACGATCTGGCCCTGATTCGGCCCGCCGCCGGCTCCCATCACGTTCATCACTCCGGGGGCATTTCCACCCTGCTGCATCTGCTGCACCTGCATCATCTGCTGGGCTCCACCACCACCACCGGCACCCATGGGCATTTGGCCTCGGATATTGGGCATGGGCTGCATTTGCTGCTGCCCGGGACGCTGCTGATTCAGGGATTGAAGCAGGTTGGAGGCGGTTCCAGGGCCACCCGGCACTGGAGCACCGCCACCGGCGCCCATGGGCATCATCTGGGGATTGCGGTTGCCTTGGCTGGCGAGGTTTTGCAGTGCGTTCAGTGGATCCTGCATCATGTTCTGCCCGCCGCCCATTTCCGCGTTTGGAGGTGGGCCGCCCTGCTGTTGTTGTTGCTGTTGTTGTTGTTGCTGCTGCTGCTGCTGGGACTTCCGGGACATGTCCTTGTAGTGCATAAACAGCTTGGCCACTAGGCCCAAGTACTCGTCCTTGGTGCGCGACTTCCGGAAAATATGACTTTCCATAACGCCGGCATTTTTCGTCTGGTCCTGCGCATTCGGTGGCAACAAGTCGTGGCTGCAAGGAAAACAGAGGCTTAAAAAGTGGAATTGCAAATTTCGGCGACCCTTACATCTTGGAGATGACATTCTGACGGAACTTCTGGCTCTGCCAATCTTCAGTCATCTTAGCAAGGAGTTTGAATTAGTTTAGGGTTCTTTAAATCAATTAAATACTTCTATTCCGACTCGATTTCACAATTTCAGCTGGCGTTCAATAAGACCGCTGAGAATTATACTTTTAACACCATTTTTATGTATCAAAATATACCAAAAGAAATTCCTCAGACGGTCACGCTAAACTGTCAGGAGTCTTGGCTAACATAGCGGAGACACCCGCTTAAATGCCAAACAAATGTTAACACGCTGTTAATATACACTTTTTAACAGCATGATAACGTTTTTCGTAACTGTTTTTTAAATTTTAAAAATTGTTTACCTTTTTAAGCCAGGATGATGTTGTCCTTTCGGGTAGATGTTGGTTTATCTTACATTCAGAATAGTAACACTTTATTGGAAAGTTAGCAATGGTTAAGAAACCGGATTTCCAACTGTTCTAGGGGGTGACGATCAAGGATGTTGTCGTAAGGTTTTTCCCAGGAAAAGATTCAGATTCCAAAAACGATGTTGATAGTTTCGTTGCTAAGAATTCAATAAATAGCTTCTTTTTTGTCAGCTCACTTTATAAAACCTCTGCGAGCAGGTTATCAAATGACCCTTCTTATCTGGCAAGAAAAAAAAAATGCAATAAAAATTAATACAAACGAAAACATTCAAAATGTCTATTCATATTAACACAAAATAGTTCTCATCATTTGAAATTAGTTTATAGTTACACTTATTTATTGCAGCAGGTTGGAGGCGGTTCCAGGGCCACCCGGCACTGGAGCACCGCCACCGGCGCCCATGGGCATCATCTGGGGATTGCGATTGCCTTGGTTGGCGAGGTTTTGCAGTGCGTTCAGTGGATCCTGCATCATATTCTGCCCGCCGCCCATTTTCGCGTTTGGAGGCGGGCCGCCCTGCTATTGTTGTTGTTGTTGTTGTTGCTGCTGCTGCTGGGACTTCCGGGACAAGTGTATAAACAGCTTGGCCACTAGGCCCAAGTACTCGTCCTTGGTGAGCGACTTCCGAAATATGTGGCCCTCCATGAAGCCGGCATTATTCGTCTGGTCCTGCGCATTCGGTGGCAACAAGTCGTGGCTGCAAGGAAAACATAGGCTTAAAAAGTGGAATTGCAAATTTCGGCGACCTTTACATCTTGGAGATGATATTTTGACGGAACTTCTGGCTCTGCCACTCTTCGGTCATCTTGGCAAGGAGTTTAAATTAGTATAGGGTTCTTTAAATCAATTAAATACTTTTATCACTACTCGATTTCACAATATCAGCTGGCGTTCAATAAGACCGCTTCGAAATATACTTTTAACACCATTTTTATGCATCCAAATCAGTGGTCGGCACACACATACCATCACAGTTTGCCTTGCATTAGTGTAAGTGTAAAAAACACGAAGTTGGCGCGCAGCGCTATGACGCCTGACGTTTCTCTGTTTTGCACTGAAATTCTCTGCCGCAGAAGCAAAAAAACACGCCGAAGCTGAGAAAAAAAAGACCCGAAGACTCATGCCGAAGTCATACGAACATCTACGTTATACGTGAGCGAGCAGAGGATGGGCAGAACACTATCCTATGCTCACTAGATAGGCCGCTGCCGACCACTGATCCAAATGTACCAAAACAAATTTCTCAGACGGACACGCTAAACTGTCAGGAATCTTGGCTAACCTAGCAGAGACACCCGCTTGAATGCCTAACGAATGTTAACCCGCTGTTAATATACACTTTTTAACAGAATGAAAAATTTTTTCGTATCTGTTTTTTAAACTTTTAAATTTAATTAATTTGATACCTTTTCAAGTGAAGATGGAGATGTCGCTTTATCTTACCTTCAGAACAGTTAGCCTGTATTTTAAAGTTAGCGACAAGTTAAGAAACCGGTTGCCACTTGTTCTAGAGGGTGACGATCAAGGATGTTGTCGTTAGGTTTTTCCCAGATTCCAAAAACGATGTTGATAGTTTCGTTGCCAACAATTCAATGAACAGCTTCTTTTTTGTCAGCTCACTTTTTAAAACCGCTGCAGGTTATCAAATGACCCTTCTTATCTGGCAAACAAAAAATATTCAATTAAATTTCTACAAACGGAAACCTTCAAAGTGTATTCATAATAACCCAAATGGTTATCATCGTTTGAAATTAGTTTATAATTACACTTATTTACGACAATTTGTTAAAATTACCGAAATAATAAATAAAAATTGAAAAGAAATTCAGAACATTTAAGTCTTGTGTCCTGTGATTAATCCATAGCATATTTTCGGCGAACCAGTTGATTTGATTCAGCATCAGCATTCGAGTTTATAAACTCAGCATATAGTACAGGGAAGTCTTATATTCGTAGCATTATCAGTTACTTTTCCTGAATTCCAAGATTCGAGTCTTGACCTGTATACTCAGGTGGTCTAAACTAAAATTTTCCTCTGTCTGGCAGCCCCATGGGTCAAAATACGTTACTTTTAAGCTCAATGCAGGCGTTGCCAGGCAATCGAATGCCAAACAAAAGAATTTCTCACTGTCGGTTATTTTGGTCTAACGGTGAATATAGCACATAAGAGCAGGCGAGTTCAATTAGCACCCCCTTGATTGCTTTGGTTCTTAACATTTACGCGAGCATTGTTTACCAATACCGCAGGTTCGACTGCACAGAAAGATATCACTAGGGTTTTAGATTCCTAATAAAGGTGTTTAAAGAATGCAGTGTGATGAGTCTAAGTAAATCCCGCTTAGATCTACTATGGTTTACAAATGAAGTTTTTAACTTCTGAATTCAAAATTAAAACATATATTTGACATGCGCAGGTAGATTTGATATCGCTCAGCTTTTCTTTCCGTGTATAGAGCGACCCCCTCCAACCACCTGTGTGAGCTGTCTCCCTCGCACACCGAGGAAGAGCGCGTTGCACACTCTCCACGGCTTTCTCTCGCTCTCTCCCACTGGCATATGGCGGCGCGTGCTGAGCGCAATTAGCACTCATCCGCCGTGTGTGCTTTTACCGTTTGTCGAATTGCTCACTCGCGTTTTTCACTTCGAAGAGAGCGGACGTGCACGGACGCGTTTACGCTGGCGCATCGCATCGCTGGATTCCGTTCGTTCGGTTACGTTCTGGCGTGTTTTTTTCTGTTTGTCGCGTTGTTATTAACTTTTGTATTTTACTACCACTACGGAACATTGTATAATTTCTGTTTCTGTTCTCCGCCCGTTTACGCGCCGCTTTTTTGCCTTTTTGCCACCTGTGCAAGTGTGCGCTGGAAAAAAGATACGTAGTTCGGGAAATAGAGCGTTTTCAATGCCGGCTTTAGCATGTGTGTTTTGCTGACGTTCCGTTCCGTCCCCAACTGTCATATCTAAATCGTGCTCACAGTGCGAGGAGAAGGTAATACTGAAAGTGGGAGAATAAACTTATTTGGCTATTATCAGCGGATATCGCGTATACGCCGCGTGTTGCCTTGAAGGTGAAAAGCCAAACTTGTGCCACTTGTTATTCACCCCCCGCATTTTCGCTCCGTGTATGTTTGAGTGCGTAGCCGAATACAGAAACAACAACGACGAGCCACAGCAGCAAGCACATCAGTTACTATTAAATTATATTGCAAGTTACAAGCTGAGGGAGAAAAAAAAACAAAATAAAAAGAAAAACACAAAATAATCAAGCGAAACAAGGCGAAAAAATACACAACAAAAACAAACAACAACAGCGGCAGAGCAGAGGCAGCGAAAAGAACGTTTAAGTGAGCAGCGACTGCGCCGTCTGCGCCGACTGCGACTGCGGCAGAGGGTGCAACAACAGCAGCGAAAATAGCAACAAAATGTCGAAAAACTGTTGAGGTTCGTGCACAGAGAAAAATACTTACTCGTTTTTAAGATTTATTAGGATTTCATAGACATACGATGGGATAAGAAAAACAAATACTATTACTGAAGATTTTATAATTTTTTAATAGGTATAACGTGAATAAATCATTTAATTTTATATTTCATTTTAAAATTTATTTCAACCTACAAATTTTTAAAACTTTTTTATTGGTTAATATTAAATGCTTAATTAAAGATCACTTAATAAGACATAAAAATTGATCTGCTTTTTTGTGTCTAGATTTTTTGTAAATATCTGTGTAAGTATGTCGAGTGTGTGTGAATACGTGGTTTATTTGCTGCTTGAGTGCATACGACCCCCCCCCCATTCATTGTCCCCCCTCTCGCACATTTTTGCTGAGTGCGGCTTACGCTGCTGGCGTCGCTGCCACCGTCGACGTCGCCGACTTGGGTGCTCCACTTTATTCTCTTCTTTGGCATTTTTGTTTTGCGGCAACGGCAACAACAAAGTCGATTACAACGACAGCCCCAAAAAGCGCCACACAGACAGCAAAAATAATAATGCCCATCCACAAATATTCGAACGGAAGATACCCTTTGAAATAGACTACACTTTTGTGGCAGGATACTTCCTGGTATTAACAAAGACCTTAAACAAGAAAAGGATCAGGAAGTTAGAAAGTGGTATCAATGCCAAAACTATCTATGGAACCCTGTGAACTCCAATTTTTTTTTCATTAAAGCATATTTATCTGCCAAAAACATTGTTCTTGAATTGAGAACATTCGTTCTTAAAAACCGTCTAAGTACATATTGGTATCAATGTTCTCAATACTATAGTATTCTATTCTATAGAACGAAATAGCGAGAAGAGAAAAGTTAAATAAAGTTTACACTACTGACTGGAATAATAGTTTATTTGTTGGGATATACTATACAAATACCGACAGTTTAACTTGATTCGAGCCAAATAAAAAAATGTTCAATTTAAAAATGTCGTTCTACTTTTAAGAACATTTTCAACTCAGATGAGAACCTTAGAATTTTTTCTGTGTAGCTTACACAAAACGATATTCTATCATATTACATTGATCATGGCAAGAATCTCGAAGCCCTTTAACTGTCTTATGTTCCAAATAATATTCGACTTCTGTACTTGGTACTTAAAAACAACCTGCATTTCTTTCAGTGTTTTGTTCCTTACAGATATTTTTAACTTTACTGGCACTTCTAGTGGTAGTTGATGGGGAAAGGGAAGTTCCCCTATCTGTGCAGGGTATTACATCAACAACAATAAAAGTGTGTTGACATTTTTGTGTTTTTTTTCTTTTCGATTTTGTACGTCTGTTTTGCTCTATACGTTATGGTGTGTATGCAAGTGTGTGTGTCGGTGATGTCGCTGGGTGCTGGACTGTGGGGTTGCGAGGGGGTGGTGGGTGCTCGGGGGGTGGTGGACGATGGGTGGTGGCTTGGGGCGGGGGCGCAGTCCATGGCAGAAGCTCTGGTCGAGGGCTACGTGTTTAAATTATCAAGCCGAGCTTGTCATCGCCACACGCACGAACATCTAAACTACTGACACACATACGAGTGTGCATGCTAACGTTCGAATGCCAGATATACACTCCGCTTTATATATAGACTTCTATATATGATTGAAGTGAGTTTGCCGGCTGGCAGTTGGATGGCATCGACATTTGAATTCCGAGTTCTCCGCCGCCGGGCAATCATAGAGAATGAATGACAAGCGGCCGAGCCTATTGATTTTCAATCAATATTTTGTCGTGGCCACATAACGCTCAGTTATTTACATGGGCCTACAGTGGGGGTCAAGAAAATAGCTGTGCCGGTCATGGTTTTCATAGGTGAAATATCCAAGTGGTTCGAGAAGCCCCATCTAAAAAACATATTACAATTCTACTCAAGATCCCAGTTACATAATAGCATAAAAGGTTTTTTCGTTAACGAGTTTCGTAACTATTTGAAATACGTGTTTGCTACTATTTCCTCATTAATCCCACAAAGCTCGTCTAAATAATAACAAAACATTTGTCAAAATAATCGGTTGCTTTTGTTTGTAATGATACCAATTCAGATAAGATAAGTATAATTCATAAATCTGATTATCATTGTTTTATAAACAAAACACTGAAAGCTTTACGATTCCAACAAATAGATAACTACTTCTAGGTGTTTTAAAATATTAATGTCAATCGTTTTCCATTTAGTCTTTAGTGTTTTAATAAAAACACTGCAAGAACACAGGTCGTATACTTGATGTTAGACTTTACATCAAAGGTTAATGGGTTTGAATTAGTTCATTTTGAATTGTTTTTATAGCCAAGTTCACTGCCAGAAAATAGTAGATGGTCAAAGATAAGATAAAAGCGTTGGTTTGATTAGGACGTTTGTTTTAACACTCGTTACCCTTTGGAGTCGCATAAATTAGCGCAGATTCAATCCGTCTTATGGGTTCACTCGGCACTCGCATAATTGCGACCTGGGTTGTTTTCGTTTTTTATACGGTGACACCGAGTTTCCGTCTATCTTTCGGTTTGTCAACGTCGCTAGCTTCTTTCTGTTGTTCGATTTTCTTGAATTTGTTTTGCATTTGAATGTGGAATTGGGAATTGCTATAGCTTCTTCGGCTCGGTCTTGGCCCCTCTTTCTCCGCTCTTTCTTCGCGTTTCACCTTTGAGACACCCCACACACCGTACTGCACATACGGTGTATATAGGTAGTATGCAAAATAATCGGGGAGCTGAAGCCCCACTGTGGCAGCGCCGCTGGCGTCGCAGCCGGCGTAATCGTCGCTGCTTTTTATTATCATTTGATTGCGTTGCCTTTATGATTGCCCGTTGTTGCTGCTTGTCGCCTATTTTATTGTTGCCTTTTTCCACTTTTTCTAGCTTTTGCTTTTTGCCCATTTGCTGCTCATTGTTTATTTCAATTCTCTTTTTGAGCAGCCCTCTTTACACTGGGAAAAAAGGTGTAGGCAAGTCTCGGATTTCGGTTTACATTGGTATAAAAGATAAATTTAAAAATAAATAACAAGCTCGCTATAAAATGTCTTAAAATGCGATAAAAATTGAGGAACCATATAGTGACGATATTTATTTCTTGCCCATAGATTGGCTCTTTAGGGTTAAAGGACTATTTTTTATTTTCTGTGTATCGCCTCTCTCCCAATTCTTTTACCACAAAGCCAGATTTGTTGTTGTCGCTTGTTTGCTTGTTTACTGAATTTACTTAATTTGTTTTTGCGGTCGATGGTTTAGCCCTATTTAAGCAACTCTCACTCCGGTAGGCCCCAAAGTTTCCAAGGGTCTGTCACCTCCCAGTGGTGGTGGTGGAAAGCCCTCGATGCACTTTTCCAATCATTTCGCTAGCTCGAAGGCACTGCTGTTATTATTTGTCACGCTTCGTCATCGAACTGGAAATTGGAAATGGAGAAATGGGAAATGGGGAAAAGGGATTGGGAAGTGGGGAAAGGGGGTAGAAAGGAGTTGCAAACAACAAAATTGGAACGCTAATGGGAGCGTGGAGCTGTCATGTTTGCTTATGAGCGGCGGCTTCATTTCCGCCCATTTCAGGACTAAGGACCTGGAAACTCGATGGTATCGGGGTGTAGTGTGGGAACCAGGGCTGTCACATGTCTGGCAAACTGCTTCGGGAGCGGCTGCACTGGCAGACCCTGTAATTGCTTCTAAGTGAGTGGCATGCTGAACTGGGATATAATAAATAAACAGAAAAAAATAACTACAATAATAGTAAGCATTAACCGAATTGTTTATTTTCCTGCAGACACTTTTCTAGAAACCTAATGATTCAGGAAATTCTTCCCTACGGATCTATTAATTTGTAGAGCTGCCATTTTCTTTTGTTGTTGGGCTACATCAATGTACAGACGATTTTGTGTAAACCCAACTGCACTTGAAGTATCTCTCAGTGTATCGGCAGACCAATTATATATCCATAAGATACTCTTCTGCATATCTTGAATAGGTCAACGGTTTGCATTTCCCATTAATATTTAAACAGGGCGGCGATGCAGTCGCCCTTCCTTTTCCCAGCTCAAGCCTTTCGCTCTATTTTCGTGCCCGTTTTCTTCTCACCACGGCAACCACTTGTTTTCCCAAGCACAACAACAACAGACACACACAGCCACACACCCGGACATTCTTACGGAGAACCCACACAACCAAACTTGTTGGCTGTCTTTTTCCTTTTTTTCCACACACCCTTCGGGGGGTTTTTCCGCGTCGGCTTTTCCTTCTTGGCGTCTGCGTCGGCGCAGGCGTCGCTGCTGGCGTCGCTGCCGGCGCCGCAGCCAATGTCAGCTTCGACGTCACATTCCTCGGCTTCAACAGCTTCAACAGATGAATAAGTTTTTGCTGGAAAGTCGCACGCGCTGTCACGCCTCCTTCTCGTAAAAATAACTGCAGTCCTCAAAGTTTCATAATTAAAACAACGGCCAAGCTGTGTGGGGAATCCCCTCACTCACACTCACACTCACACTCACACGGAGACACCAACACTTCCACGACACCGTGTCCTTTCCGCGTGGGTGTGTACTTGGGCAGTTGTGTATCGCTGTGTTTGTGTTAGCCCGCCTTTTTCTGTGCCCAACATATGGCAGCATAATTCCTCGCATTTTCGGTAAGAATTTCATTAAACTTGGCCTGAATTCAAATGTATATTCTTTATGGCTCTGCATTCAAGTAATTTTATATACTTTTATATGTCTGTTATTTATTTCCTTCATTTCAAAATTATTTAGAGAAGGATTCGCTTCAGGAATTCTCCTTATTAACTGTTTACTTAGTTAAATAAATGTCCTCTTAGATGACTTGTGCTTCTGAAAGTTCTAATAAAATTGTTTTTAAATTTTAAAGTGCGTTTTTTTTTATTTTAAAACTAATAGCAATTTGTATTTATTTAGGGTACTAATTCAATACATGTACTTTTGAATAGCTGACTTATAAGAATATTGGCATTTAAAAATAATTTGCACTTAATGTGCACTTACCAAGTCATACCTCTAGGTACGCTGTTTTTTTAAACTTATCGTTTAATGCTAACTCTGAAAATTCTATATTTAAATCAATAAGCCACTAATCTTTTTGAGACAAGCACAATCTTTAATAAACAGTTTTGTCATGAAACATCTTCTAATATGTATGTTTTGTACACTCATTTATTATTTGCTTTCCATTCTATAATTAAGTTAATTATGGATTCCGTCTTTGACTCGACTTTTTAGAGATAGACACACTTGTACTTTCCATTACCTCAATTCCATGTTATTCAATTGTGGTGATCTCCGATATCGTTGTACCCTTGGGCGTATACGCAATGCGCTCGAATGGCGACGCTGCCCGGCTTTTTTGTGTACAAGTATATCGGATGGCGAGCCGAACTTCTTCGATTACCATTTCCCCTTACGGTTCAGTTAACCGGCTCCACTCGTGATTTGCATTGCGATCCCATTTCGATTAAAGCCAAAGCCCCCAGTCGCCGCCGACAATCCGGCCATCGCGATCTCATTTATTCCGGATGGTCGCTTCACGCCCAATTAGACTAAAAGCCCGACCCGAATCGAGTCGGATCGAAAGGCAGAGGTCGATTTTCCAGAGCCGACTGCTCGGGACCCGGGTCATCAATAATATTCGCCTCGGGCGAAAGTGAATTATCATAATGAATTCCAGTTCGTCACTCGCCGTGCTCGGTGTACTATACTCCGTTTTAATTTTATTCCGTGCGCGTTGCTCTTTTGTTCCAATTGTTCACTTGTCCAGCTGTCCAATTGCCCGTAGTGCAAGCCATGTGGCTGCCGGCGGACAGTAGTTGTCCTTACGGTTGGAACTGTCCGTGGTCCTCGCAGGTGGTCGTCAATGGACTGTGGATGGAATTCCCACCGGGTTACTGCGGCGGAGCCAAAGGGATGAAGGGTAATACACTGCCGGAAAAATGTTTTAAAACTGTTGAAAGTGTCTCTATAGGACATTTGGCGTTTCAGATTTTAAACTAATTATACTGAATATAAACAACATCTTTTTTCTAAAAGATTATAGAGATCTTAGTTTTATGATTATATATAACAAATGCAACTTCTTAAGAACACGTATGCTGTTTTCTAATTCTTAAAAACGACCTATAGAAAATTCAAAATGCGTCTTCTTTATCATCCGACGCCATATCAACTTTCATATGAGTCGTTATTGCTTAATCTTGTCCAGAGCTTAAAGGTTATTCGCGATTTTCCAAGAGCCATTATTCTTATCGACATACAAATTAATAAATATGTTCTAGGAACTGTTCAGCATTCGAATGGAACATGGACTTCAGAAAGGGAATCGCTGCCCAACTGTTCGGTTCTGTGATGGCTAGCTCCATGAAATCCTTCATATCGAATGATAATCATCTGGTTTTTCTCAGTGTGCTGCTTCTGCCCGAGCTCTCAGGTATTGATGATTAGGGAGCGGGGTTCCATTGGCTTCCGACAATTATCTCCCACAATTATTGGTTTTTCCCAGTGTGTGAATGGCTGTGGCCCACTTTGCGGTGGGCGCTGACATTGAGTGGGCGTGGCAAAGGGTTTCGAATGTTGTTGCCACCATTGCTCTTTGCATTGTCCACCCTTTTGTGTGCGTGTGTGTGGCGGGGTCAATCATTAATATTTCATGAACATTCCACATTTCCATTTCACAAAGCCGAGGCGCGCGTTTTATTTTGTAGTCAGTCAGTGGTGCACAGGAAGAAAAGCAGTCATTTATCTAGCTTTAAAATATGCATAAGCAAGTAATTCCTGTCACAACTGCGCCTTTTCTTGTGATAGAGATATATTCTATATAAACAAAATTGCAGTTAAAATTGTAAGAATCAATAAAGAGTTTGAACTAGTAATGTCACAGTGTCTACATTTTTTCAAAGTATTTTTTTTGTTGTGTAGTTTTGTGCTAGGAAGTGATTTCCATCAAGTGACTTGGGAACTGAGTTTTCTAAATATTGAATATCGCATTACATGGTTGTTTTTCTCAGTGCGTTTCTCCCCACCTCGCTGCATTTAGACATCAAAAACCCCACTGACACACTTGCCAGGAGTAGTACGAAGGACTGCGAAGGACCTGCGTGCCGTTGAAGACCACATTTAATGACCAACAAAAGCGAAACTGTCGCGGGGACGTCGGGCGGTGTATGTTGTGGGGCTTTCCATTTTACATTTAAATGCCACGGAATAATTGCTTTTTCCTGTTCGCGGTGTGGGGGACCTTTAACAATTGCGAATGCAATTTGAGAATGCAGCCGAGTGAATGAAGGGGAAATCCTCGAAAGGAGGAGGCCTGGGATAGCCTTGGCAGGTGGGTGGAATGCACTTTGTACGCATATGTCGACAGGACCTGACAAATGGGAATTCCTAGCCGTTTCGGTAGCTTGTTAACCACTTAAAATTGTAGGTATTCCTGGATTTTTAATAAATAATGTTGGCCTGATTCCTTGATTGTTCGGTTGATGTAGGTCATTTTGTTTAATATCTTCAAATATTGGTTTACCAATTTCGCCAAAACAATCTGTTGGTTTAGGCAATTACAATTATTAAGAAATTTGTTTTTTAATCCCTTTGTCCATCAATCAAGCTAATGGGTCTTGTGCTCACAAATTATAAAAGTTTTTAGATCATCATTATGGTATGAAGTTTAATGAAAATACTTGGATATCTTATCGTGTCACAAGATTGATTGATTTCATGACATTGGTATTGTAGGTATTTTAAGGGGAAAACAACAGAAAGCGATAGATAATTTTATAAATTTGTATATATTTTCTTTAATGTTATTCTCTAAATTTTACACCGACTTTATGATAAATGCCAACTCAATTTCCTTATTGCAGCCAACAAGATGCAAGCGGTCATGGACTCGGCCGCCATGGCCATTGCCGTGGGCACCTCCGGTTCCGGATCCGTATCCGGGCTGAGCTCCGGCTCGAGTTCCGGGCCAGGGAGCAGCAGCAGCGGAAGCAGCAGCGGCTACGGCAGCGCCACGACCACGCCCACCGGCGGCGGTCACTACGAGAACTCGCCCACCTCGATGCCCATGGCCACCATTGCCACGGTGGCTCCGTTTTACAGCGAGGCCCTCACCTCGTTGGATGCCCAGCAGCGACAGCAACAGCAGCAGCAGCAGCAAAATCCGGGTCACTACTATCACCAGAACTACGCATACGGAAATTCCCTGCCCCTGGATCCCGGCTTCAACTACAGTGGAGCTCCGTACAACACGTACACTGCGCCCAGTGCGGTGGGTCAGCAACATTCCGGCAATAGTTATCCCGTGAGTGGACCGCGCTACGAAAAATTGGCGCCGAGCTCGGGGATAAAGTACGGAGGAAGTACCATGGGAGTTGCAAGTGCGGGCATCAAGCCGCAGGCCACGGCCACGCCCTTTTACGCCCAGCCGGCGGGTTCCGGCGGCTATATGACCCAGTCAAATGCCATGTACGATCCCTACAAGTACAAGATGACCCCCAATGGACAGGCCACGTCGCAACCTATGATGTCGAGCAATATGACGGGAGGTGCGGTTCCGGGTCCCTCGTACAGCCAGGGTCTACCCCTGAACCCCGCTGCGGTGGTCCAGAAACAGACGCACATGCCACAGCAGACGCAGCTCACCCAACTGGAGCCCAACTATGCGCCCATCAAGCCCAGCAGAAGCTATCAGGGAATGCCCACGGGTGCGGTTTACGGAGGAAACTCCGGTGGCAGCTCCGGCGGATTGGTCAGTAACCCCTCGTCGGCCCCATATTACGACAAGTATGGGATGGCCATGTCCATGTATTCGCCGAACGGAGGTTTGCCCATGTACAGCCAGCCGGATTTGGGACCTGAATCTTCGGGACTGCAGAGCTACAGGAAGTCCTCGAGTAACTGTCACTGGGGCGTAGACTACAATTCGCCCAACTACAGATCTCTGCCGCCGGCGACGGTGGCCAACAGCTCGTACCATCACCCACATCCGGGACCTGGACCTGGACCCGTACCTGGGCCTGGACCTGGACCCGGATCCATCAACAGTGAATTGTATTATGGCTCAACGAAGTACGATAAATACGGAAGCAGCGGTGTATCGCCCTATGTCAATAACCCCTACACGGGTCCATCGATCACGCAGTCCTATGCGGGTCGGAATTTGTGGTCAGGAACTGAGAGTGCTCCGGCCAGTTCCCGCCAGAATTGCTGCTCCCAGGGATACCCATTGAACCAGCAGAGCTGCTACTACCCGAGGGGTAACGCGTATGGATCCATGGTTTCCGCACCTTATGGATCAGCCGGAAGTGCACCGCAATCGCAGCCCCAATATCCACCGGGCACGGGATCCTCCGCTGCCGCCGCTATGAAGCTCAAGCATCCGACTGACATGTATGTGGGCCATGGACCTTACGAAACCACTCCCAGTCAACTGGGCTATGGATATAATCCAGGATCTGGCACATCGAGCAACATGAACAGTCAAAGGTATGCGGCACCTTTGGTTCCTGGCCTCGGAATGGGTGGCATGGGAATGGGAATGGGCATCGGAATGGGCATGGGCATGGATCCCGGCAGCGGGGGCTACTACAACGACCTTAGTCTCAACAGCCTGGACAGCTACGGATCTCCCTCGATGCCCCAGCAATCATTGCGGTCCCAACCCTATCCGGATTATCGCAAGAGATCTGGAATTGTGGGGTCCTCCTCTTCGGGAAATTGTTACCTAACACAAACGGGTAGTGGAGGAGGCGGCCCCCTGGCCAGCCTCGATGCCCAAGTGGAGAACTTTGTGGGCTTTAATCTCCATGCCTCGGCGCCCTCCAACCTGAACTACACCGTGGAGTCGGCGAAATCCACGCAGACCATTCGGGACTTTCTCTCCACCTGGAAGGTGGACGATGAGGATGAGGCGAGTGCTGTCCTCGAGTTGGATCCCCCGGCTGTCGCCGTTGTGGCTCCTGTGTCCAGTGCCCCCAACTTTATGTACGAATCTCTGCCACCGACTGGACCTCAAGCCACGGCTGTCGTGGATCATCAGGGTATCAACTTGCCAGACATAATCATAGACATTGAAAAGGCGAATGGAAATGGCGGTGCTCCTGTGGACGACTCCTTTGGCAGTTTCGATGTGGAGAAGGAGTTGGACGAACTGCGTCTTAAGACGAGTGCAATAGAGCAACAGCCTGTGAACGAAAGCGAAGCCTTGGCGGAGATCCTTCGACAACCTGTGACTGCGCCTCTGATACCGGAACAACAATCGGCCAGCCTTCCCTTGCCAAGTCCCATCCTGAACAGCAATGAAGTGTTTGTATCCAAGCCACCTGTGGCCATGGACTTTGATCAGAACAACAGCTCGAACTCGAATGAATCAACCTTTGCCAAGGAGTACGAGACCTTCATACACAAGATCGAGGGTTCCGAAAGTGAGATGGAGGAGGCTGTCCAGGATGAAGGCGAGTACAGGGAGAACCCAAAAAGATTCAAGTTCTACAAGAGAAAGCGCAGGGTGACAGAGCCCCAGGAAAGCCTGGATCAAAAGGACATAGAACAACAGGTGGTAAATATTAACCAAGGTCCCAATGTAATCTCCCTTTCTCCTAAAGCTTCGGCCAGAGCTAGTAAAAAGCTCCTGGCCAAGAAGCGCAGAAATCGCATTAAGATGCTAAAGATCCTGATATTCGAGAGTCCCAAAATTAAGTATCGGCATTACTTCAGGGTGCTCAAAGTGTTGCGGAAGAGAAGCGCCTACAGTAGAACCAGACAACTCCGGGCCCTTCTAATGAAGAAACAGATGACCAGGTTGAAGGAGAATCGACTGCCCTTGATCAAGAGGCTGGTGAAAAAATACGTGGCCCCACCAGAACTTCGCAATCCTCCCAGTCTCAAGGGCTTGAGTGTCTCGGCTTTGAATTCCTCCGAATTCAGAAGTAGTTTACTGAGTGGAACAGATCGAGAAACGGTCATCAAGAGCGGCTACAGCTACAAAGATAAGACTGAAGAAGTTTTGGAGGAACAGGGCCTGGACACCAAATCCCTGGAGCTGCAATCGAACTTCAAGGGATTCGATGACATTGAAAACACCAATATGTCGCCAAAAATAGAACTTAGAGTGGAGCCGGAAGACGAGGAGGATGTGAAGGACTCCATACCAAAGCCAGAGGGGGATGTTGCCCCCAATAAGGAGGAGCAAATACAAGCCTGGCTGAATAATAGTGTGGTACCTACCCCAGAAGCAGCAACAGAACCATCTGAACCACCAAAACAAATGGCTAGTCTAGCCGTATCTTCACCCTCATCATCTTCTTCGAGCTCGAGTTCCAGTAGTTCCAGTTCGGACGATGACGCCAGCAGTACGAGCAGCCAGGAGGAGGAGGATGCTTCATCCAGTAGCACCAGTTCCAGCAGCTCCAGTTCGCAAAGCTCCACGGCTGGAGAAGAAAGCGACTTTAACGAGCTGGCCGCCCTGGAAAAAGAACTGTCCCAATCGCAAACCGAAGAGCCCAAGGGAGATCTCTCCATCCTGGATATGATTGTCAAAAGGGAGACCATCGAGGAGTCAGTCAAAGAAGTGGAGGTCTCCAACCACGATATTGCCAAACTGAAGCAGATCCTCGAGAGCGATGGCGAAGCGCAGCCAAGTGACCTTAGTAAGATTGCCTTAAATAGTTCCTTAGAAACAAAAGAGTTAGTCGTAAGCGAGGAATCGGAATCTCCGGATGAAGGGGTCGCTGCTCCTCCCCGGGAATTGAGCGTCGAGGAGGCGCTGGCGGAGATGTATCAACTCTCGGATTTAGAGGGCAAGGACGACGAGGAGGAAGC
Organism: Drosophila subpulchrella; assembly: GCF_014743375.2. NCBI lineage: Eukaryota > Metazoa > Arthropoda > Insecta > Diptera > Drosophilidae > Drosophila > Drosophila subpulchrella. The sequence goes on from NC_050610.1 coordinate 25,566,859, forward strand.
GAGCGCGAATGGTCAGGATGTCCTGCTCATCAATCTGGCCGAGATCTTTGATTCCAGCAGTGATCTCTATGTGGTGCAGTGCGATATGAACGAGAACATCTTGGGATTGGTGGCCAACGAGGAGCCGGAGATCGAGGGAGAGCCCAATCTCGTTCAGGTGAGTCCCGAGGAGGAGGAACAGGTGGACACCCTGCAGCTCATCCAGCTGCTGGCCGAACCCCAGCCGGAATTCGATGCCACGCCATTGATACACCACGAGGAGATCATTCACGGCGAGACCCCCGATCCCCACAAGGATCGGCGAAAGTTGCTCAAGTATCTGCATGGGAAATACGTCCAAAGTCGGATCAGTCGCTTCTACCACGCCCATCAAATCCTGCGGAAGTACAAGCGCCAGAGGGCGGGCAGGAAACGCCCCTGGCGGGTCAAATAGGATTCCAGCTTCTACCAAAGATATTTCTGGTCCCTAGATAGGATCAGATGTGTTCGGCTTGTCAAAGCAGACGACTCGGAAAGGCGTGCCTAATCGGAAACCAAACGAAAGATACACCACACACTTATCTTAACACCACAAAAAATAAGAAGAGTAAAGATACAGCTACACTTTACCAGAATCTCAAGACTTTTTTAATATTTGGATTTATTTTAGGAAACGGAATATAGCTTAATAAGAACTATGTATAGTCGTTGTTTTAGGGAAATCATAATTTTTAAACTTTTACGATACTTATTTTACACCTAATTATATAGAGTATCATATACCATATATATATTTTAGATATCTGTGCAATATTTACATGAAAAATGTCGTGTTTATCTGGAATGCGCGAATTCGAATCTCGATGGGTTAAGCATGAGTAAGCAGCGTTAGACGAAGGGTTAATCGGGGGTCAGTCGGGGAGTTTTGGGGTTTCGGTCCGAGTCGCGTGCAATTAACCAGATATACATATATACATATTTTATCGCCTAATGTATCAGCGTTTTAGTCGCTCAGCGAGTCGGGCCAATTTAAAATGCTTTTCGCCAAAGGTCAGGCCCAGATTTTTAGATACATTCGCAATAAAACACATATGATATATCGGGGGGCCTCGACTTATTTGAGGGTCAAAATCCCCCGCCATTCCCTTGTAGCTTAAATTTTGTATTGCCACCAAATGCAGCCTAGACCAAAAAGTAAAAAGAAACTAAATATATCTGTTGGAATTGTTTGATCTGTTAGTAGCCGAAGACTTTGTTTGTTTTTAGTGCAATTATTTATTAGGTTCCTAGAGCAATTTGTTGTTTGTCTTAGGGTTAACGGGTAGTACCAGAATTGTTAAGCCCCATATTCCCATCTTGACCAGGAAATCGGAAAAGGTTCTGTTTCATAAGGCCCGTCCCTAATTGCGTCTTTAAGGCATAACAAATTCGGGATAGTAATCAAATTTGGTATGGGGGCCTTAGAGAATTCTCAACGCTCGACTTATGTAAAATGCGGATGAGGAAAACAATATTCAAGGGCAATGCCAACTATGAAATAGACTTGGGTGCTGGTCTAGTCTTAGAATCCTAGCCAACACTAGCTACACTAAACTAATGTTATCTTTATATTATAATCGAGACCACCTAGATGTCTTTTTTCTCTCGTAACACATTCCAAAGGACCAAAACTTTTTGAAACTAATAAATATCTAATGTCTAGCTAAGCTTCTAAATGTATGTTCTTTCGTTTGTAACTTGTTTAAACTAAGTAATACGCTTAATTTTAGTACAAAAACTAAGAAGTAAAAATCAAAGTGCAAGAGCTAGCCCACTAAATGGAGTAAAAATGTTAGCAGTAACAATAATATTTATTGCGCAATATGTACATACCATCCTTTGCCACTCTACACATTCCCCAATGGACCCAAACACATATGTATATCTATACGTCTCTAGCTCTTTACTTGTATATCGGTTTTCACTGTACCCTAGCTTTAAGATTTGTGACTATATCAATGTGAGTGTCTTTGAGCAAACCAAACAAAAGAAATGATATACGAAATCCTAAAAAGAGAAATAAATGTTTTATGTAAATGTTATTTGACGAGCGTTGGTTTTGTTATTAGTTGGATGTTTATGCTAAAGTAAGTAATCTTGAAGACCAGGTTTCTATTGTACAGAAATATTGCAATTTATTTTGTAGAATTAAAAAAGAACAGCACAGTTCACAAATCTAGAATTTGCAGGCTAAAAGTAAAAAACCAACTTTTGGGGTTAGGTTGGCGGCCAGTCCTCCGCAACTTCGTCCTATATCATCGTAATGTGATCAACTGCAGTTGATCTCTGGCTTTGGTATCGTTTCTTGGCTCTCCTGCCGAGGGCTCTTTGGTCTCTCCATCGCTATCTATCCCAATCGCCTGTTCCGGGGATACTCCAGCCCTGTCCATCACTCGAAGTAGCGCTTCTTGAGGTCCGGCGGATAGGTCACGTAGATGTAGTGCTCATTCTGGCCCAGACCCGCCTCCTGCTGCACAATCTCGTGCGTGGAGGCGGAGGCACGAAGGGATTGCTGCGAGGAGCCCACGTGGCGATGCCTCGTTTCCAGCGGCCGCGGGTGCGTGTTGTAGTGCCGCTGCTGGGTGTCGCCAGGAGCTCCGGCTCCCTGTCCTTGTCCCGATCCTTGTACCGACACTGATCCTGATCCAGCCACTATATTGGCGGCAATGGGGCGCGAGGAGCTACTTGTATAGTCGCGTCGGTCTAAAATGTCCTGTGGGTAGGCCAGGCTCGTCGAGTGGCGGTGCTGCAGGTGGGGATGCTGTGCCGGATGCTGTCCCGGATGCTGCACCCGATGGTGCAATGGCGTGTTGGCGTTGGAGGAGCTGCTGCGCACGGCCCCTTGGGTGGGTGTGCCCACTGGCGGACCCACCGGACGCTGATCGGCGATGTAGTGCCGCGGACTGTGCCGATGGTACTGCACCTGCTCCGGGTACAAATCCCGGACGGATGCCGCCTGCTGCTGCTGTTGCTGCTGCTGCTGGTAGTAGTACTGCTGCTCCTGGAGCAACTGCTGCTGCTGCTGCTGCTGACCAGCTATCCCGCCGGCGTCCAGGTCGAGGTCGTGCCGCGTGGCATAGTCCACATGGTAGTGATGACCCGCTACTGCTCCTGGCATGTAGATGCTCCCGCCGCCGCCGATGGCTCCCTGGCCGTAGTAGTGGCTCGCGTTGATTGTCGTCTCTTCGGAGCTGAAACAGATGACTTGGGTTCGCTCAATCTCAATGGGAGATTGACCAGGAGGCCAGGGCACACTTACTCGAACAGGATCCAGATGATGTAGTAGCAGAAGCAGATCCCGGTGGACAGCACGAAGATCAGGATGACGATGAGTCCCCATGGGAAGGCTCGTGGCTCCAGGGGGCCATCCTCCCAGTAGCGATCGCAGGTCAAGTACCAGCACACCGCCTTGTTCATCTCATCTGCGGGCAGAAAGGGATTTTTATTGGGAACTCGGATTGCATTATGGCGCAATAAGCGAACCTTCCATCTCCTTGAAGGCCTGGTCCGACATGGAGAGCAGCAATCCGCCGATGCAGCTCCTCAGCAGCATCTCGCAGCGGTTCTTCAGCTTGCTCAGCTCCTCCGGCTTGCAGTTGGCCCTTGCCTTGTTGCCATTTCCATTTGCCCCCGAGCCCTCTTCCGTCTTGGCCTCGTCGGCAGACTGGCCACTGCCCTCCGATTGTCCACTGCCCTCCTCGTCCTCCTCCTCGTCCGTCTCGTTTTGCCTGCTGGCCTCCGGATCCACCGTCGACGGCTTGAGGTGCGCCTTGCCCAGCTCCTTGAGCTTGTGGAGCAGCTTCTCGCCCGCCGACCTCGGCCTGGCCGCCGATCCGTCCTCCGGGGATGGATCTAGGCGAAGGGGATTGGCTGTGGTGGATGCACGCACTCGGTGGGAGTGGGAGTGGGGATGGGTTCGCTCACCTGCCGGCGACTGATCCTGCTTGCTGGCCTGGCTTGGCTTGTCTTGGAGTAATTGACGGTTTTGTACTTTGGCGGCACGCGAGGCGCCCAATGTGGAAGTTCTAATGGGTTATGTTATTAAATATTTGAACGGGTCCCATAATGAACAAAACCCACCTTGGTATTAAGCTCAAGTAGGCAGCATTCGCTTTGGCCAACGCGGAATTCTGGCCCAGGGAGTCGCCCCAGACCTCGATGTCCGTAACGATGTGCTGGTCTCCGAACTTCAGGCTGGACGCATCCTCCGTCTCGAAAACCTCGCACCGCATAATGTCGCAGAAGTCGGCCAGGCAAACGGCATCCTCCGCCTAATCAGATCAAAAGGTAATTTATTAAATAACACGGGACTATCCCGCAGATATGACAGCGGTGTCTAAAAACAAGTCAGTGGTCACCAACAGAAGCAGCGCAGGCAGCCCATGGGACACAAATGTTCTCTGCCGGCGCTCTGCCGCAGATCTGCTTCTGTTGGCAACCACTGGTTTATTAGTTGATCTCAACACTCAGACATCCGGTAAGATTTTATAAGTATTAACCTATTTATGGAATACAATTATCTTCATATTTAAGGAAGTTCAATCATATGCAGTTTGGCACTTAACATTTTTGAAGGTATCCAAACTAAGAATACCGATGATAGATATTTGCTCCCATTTACCTCATTGATGATGCTCTTGTGGCGCGTTTCGAAATGCAGATCCAGGTGCTTCTCCTGGTAGAAGCTCTTGCCGCATTTCCTACACGTCCACTGAGTGGGTCGGTCCCTTTGCTTGGCATCCTGTCGGGGGGCAAAGACATCCCGGAACGGATGCAGGGGGCACTCCAGGGGAAGTTTCACCTGAATATTAAATATTTTATTTTATAAGAAATACCTTATAAAGGGGAGTATACCAATGGCCAACTCACCTGATGCTTGTCCAATATCGGAGTCCATTTGGAGCGCACTATCTTGCGCACCAGTCGGCTGTTATCTCGCGAGCACAGGATTCTGATCACGTTTGTGGGCGGCCATGGTATCAACAGCAGAAAGTAGACCAGTGCAATCTGGAAGAGTTTTTATTGGGGTCTCTTAATTTGGCACGAAACCAGGATGGATGAACTTGCCGAGCACGCAACTTTGCCGGCTGACCTAAAACCACCCTCCCTTTCTTTTTTGGGTCACTTAAAGTTGAAGGGACAACCCCGCAGAAAATCGATAGCGAAAAAATTAATGGAAGGGGTGGACCGTTGCGTCTTCACGGAACACGAAATCCCTGGGACTGGTACTTATGAAGGGGACACGGGCACCGAAGAGGAGCCCCACCGGACTCACCTCGAAATTATGATATTTAGGCGACATTCATACTATGTATTTATGGTCGCTTTAGTTGTTGGTGTCTTGTTTTTCGGCCTAGAAATTCCTTTAAACGATTATCCTTTTCTGGTATACTTCGGTTCTCTTTCGGTTGGTGGTGAAGTAAGGCAGTAAAATTAATATATTTAACAATTTTCCAATGGTTGGTTTTCAGTTTTGTGCTTTCTGTAAAAAAATAAAAGCCTGATTGAGCTTGTCCTACGTCCGCACTGGTGAAAATTTCTACGCTCTCTGAAAGTGAATTCGCCACTTCCTGTACCGCTCTCTTTATTTTACTCTCTTTAGACCGTTGTCCTGCGCCAGTTATCGACAGCTGAGCCAAGGTTGCAAAGGCGGCGCATATCGATTTCCTTAATAGTATTATTATTTAAATTTAAGAGTTTTTTGGAAAATACATCTATTATAATACCTACAAGCAATTTAATAGGGAAATCTATTTTAGAGTTTTTTACCATTTACTACAAATATTAAACCAAAATAAAATGACTTCCTCAAACATTGTTTATAATTTAAATCCGTTTTATTTTGTGGGGGTTGGTTTTGTGTTGCAAATCCTTTTTGTCAGCAGGAACTGCTTGTAGTTTTGCTGATTTCCGCTCATCAACATTTACTATTTTACAAAATTCTAAACTAAAATTAAATTGTTTTTATCGCACAACTTTTTTGAACAAAGTCATCTCTTGAATTGGGGGCGTTTCCAGATCGAAATCGCCAGTTAGGCATTTAAATACTAGAGTACAGCCAGCGAGCGCTTTCTTGGATGTGGGCGATGGGCGATTCACAGTCCATTGTAGATGCGGTTGATGGTCGATTGGTCGAGTATTTTCTTGAGCGCTAAAACAGAAAGAATATTGATTAATAAGTGCTATAAATATCTGATTAAGCCTTCTTCGACAAACTAAAATTAATAGAAAATAGTAGTTTCTTTAAATAGTGTTCGTGCTACACCCACCTTCCTTGTCCTCCTCCGTAAGATCCTTCTTGGGGAACTCCACATCGAAGGTGATGTACAGGTTGCCGGTGAGATTGTTGTTCTCGAAGTTGGGCATGCCCTCGCCCTTCTTGCGGATACGGGCGCCGGGCCACGTAATCTTTTCCCTCGTGACAGGCACGAGGTGTCCATCCAGGTGCTTTATCTCCATGGAGAACCCGACGAGGGCATCCTGCAGACTGATGGTCACGTTGGTGTACAGATCATCGTCCTTGCGCAGGAATCGCGGATGCGGCATCTGTTGCACCCTTACAATGAGATCTCCGGGCTCTCCATCGATGTGGGGCTCTCCCTCGGCCACGAACCGCGTCTCCTGGCCGTCGACCATGCCCTGCTCGACTTCGATTTCCAGGGTGCGCTCCTCGTTGACCAGCTTCACGTTGGGGCACTCGTCGCACACGGTCTGCTGGATCATCTGGAAGCGTCCGGGCCCCAGATTCCGGGTGACCATCTCCTGGCGGCAGTTGCACTTCCGGGTGCCCGAGGCGGGTTTGCTCACTGGCTTATTTCTGACAATCTCCACAAAGTTGCCGGAGTAGAGCTCCTCCAGGGAGACGTACAGGTTCATGACGATATCGGCGCCCCTTGGGGCATCCTGCTGCTGGCCATCGCCGTTGCCAAAGTGGAAACCGAAGTCGCCGAAGAAGCTGGAGAATGGATCGCCACCGTGGTCCATCATCCCCTCCTTCTTCAGGCACTCCTCGCCGCAGCGGTCGTAGGTTTTCCTCTTGTCCGCATTGGACAGTACCTCGTAGGCGGCTCCCAGGTCCTGGAACTTCTCAGAGGCATTCGGATCGTCCTTGTTCTTGTCCGGATGCAGCTCCTTGGCCAAGCGGCGGTACGCCTTCTTCACCTCATTCGTGTTGGCGTTTTTCTTGATGTTCAGTATCTTGTAGAAGTCCCGGCCGGCTAACGACTCCTCCACCAGCAGGAGGGCTAACTGAACAATAACCAAGCACTTGATAAGCTGCATTCTGTTTCCGATCCTAGTTATTTCAGCAATTCATGCCTTTTTCCCGGCAAAGAATGTAATATGCTGGCAGAAATGTAGAAAATGTTGTAGTTGCCGCTGGCTGCTTTGTTTGTGTGGTGTGTAGACCACGTCAGTCTCAAGGAAATATACCGTTTTTACTTTTTCAGGCTTATCAAAAATATTCTAAACGGTCACGCTGCGAGGGAATGTTAACTAACAGAGAAAACCTTGGCGTATGCCCAATTTTTGGGCCGCCCAATAGCACAGCACTGCTTACTAACACGACATCTATAACAGCTCAATGAATAATACATTAATTAATTTTTAAATATCCGTAAAAATACCGTCGAGGATGTTAACAGAACAGCTGTTAAAGGTTAACGCCGCCCTCTTAAACTCTGGCAACGCTTGCTTACAGTGCCTTAACAGCTCGCCAAAACCCATCTGGCAACCCTCGATCAGGGCAAAAATATAAATAAAGAAAATAAAGCGTTTAATCCAATTAAACCAGGCAAACTGCAAGCTTGGGTTCTTTCTTTCTCTTTTCGAGTCTCTGCCGACACGCAAGTGCCTTTATTCTTAGTTGGCTGCCGGTCTTCATCTTACTTACCAAAGAAACGCTTACGATTGAGTTTCGAGGTATGTAAATGTAATTGAATTTCAATAATCCCTTGCAATTAAAACCCTTTTTAACGGTATTTTTCATTCCAGATATTTTGGGACTTAGACTATACAACATTCAAAGCGGGGAGTCCCAGTAAACAGTACCTTTTTCTTAAAATCGCAGTATTTAAAGTCAAGGCCAAAGCAAAAACAACAACATCTGCATACCAAACCCAACTGCAATTGTGTGCGAGATAAAAAAAGGTGAGTAATTCTTCACTTTACTTTAGCAGCCTGTAATACATCAGTGTTATAATACGCGATAATTAGCGATAGAGATAATCCACAACTGGTGATGTCACCACAAAGTCAAAGATCAAAGCTTGGGTGTAAAGAAAACAAACATTCCATAGGATGTGGTTTATCACAGTTGACAAATAGTAAAGTCTCCGTAAGTCGAACATTATATAATTTTCTTATTCAAATAAATGTAGACAAAACCCATAACATAAGTACCTACAATGGAAACTGTTAAGATACCAAGTAGTTTGACGTTGTTTTGTAAATATACAACTCCTTTTGATGATACAAATTTACAATGTACATTGTAAATATATGTGTGATGCCTTTTTTTAGGTAACTACAACAAGGAATTTCAACAAATACAATTAAAAGGGAAATTATTTTTTATTAAATATATTTTTTGTTACAGTAAACTCACATAGAGACAGTTCCAGCTCCAGAATTTCTACTGTATTTCCGTACCCCTTTTTTGCCCGTTATCAGTCGATGAACAAAGACGAGTTTATACTATGGAACCCAATAATCCGACAAAAACAAGACTGAGTCAGACGACAAAAGAGAACAATAACGAAGAATCGAAATTGCAATACGATATGCACTAGACTTCAGATAAAAAAGCCCCGATCCTATTACATTCGATAAGTATTATATTTAATGACGGATCAAGGGTTATGCTGTTTTCTATAGTAAACAGATCTGATCAAACACTTGTCAACCGTCTAATCAATATATCCCACAAGCTTATCTTATCGGTGCCACAAATATAAATAGGAACCCCTTGCGAGCGTTTGCATGAACTGAACATCTTGACCAAGCACAAAATCCGCATGGAATGGCCAAGAAATGCGGGTATTACCAAGATAAGGAATAGTTAGTTAGTCTTACATTTCATGCTGACGATCTGTGCCAATTATTAAGCAATCATTACCATTCATACACCAATATGTAATAGATTGAAATATATATACATATATATACATAAATATATACTATTTTTCATTATTTACTTATGGCAACTTGCTTTCCTATTTGTTTAAATTGTATCATGAAGAATTTAGAGTGTCATGTATATCCTTAAACGTTTACAATTTCAAGAAGTTTAGATATGTCCATATTTTGAACCCAACCCTCTATCAGGCAAACATTCCAGATTAGCGAAATCCAGAGATTACTTACTGAACCTAGTAATAAACTTCAAGTGGTTCCATTTAAAGACCCCAAGAAGCTCGCTAGCAAACAGTTTCGCGCTAGGAGACGACGCGTGCGGTTGTGGTAATTCCAATAGTGCCCATCCTGGAGTATTTTCGATCCCCTTCAGTTTGGAACTAGTAAGTTTGGGCAGCCTAAACAGTGGCAAGTGCTCCTTAACTGGAGAGATCTGCGGATGTCTGCACTTGAGATTGACTTTAAAGACGAGTGGCTGTCATTGCGTGTGCAACGGACGTAGTCGTCTTATTCAAAAATAAAAAGACTTAATCGCAGATCCTTATCGAGCAGGAACAAAACAGCGATAATTCGGGCGGTTTATTATTAATACTAGCAACTCTGCAGGGTGTCAGGATGGGTGTACCCAGGGACAAGCAAATAAAAATACCCCGATTAGCCGCGATACGGTTTATGGACACTGATTATGCAATCGAAAATAACACAACGAACTCCTCCCCTCTTCCAGATGCAACGCAGTGCCTAGGATCGGATCTCTCCTCCTTTATCGCTTCGTAATCCGTGAATCTTCCGCATCCCACATATCATCCCACCATGTGCTGCAAGTGCTGCGGGGAAACTCAACGCAAGGTCTGGGTTTTCGGCCTGGGATCGCTCTTCCTGGTGCTGGGAGTACTCGTCGTAGTCTTCTGGCCGGGTATTGCGGATAACCTCGTCGAGGATGTGAGTATATTTACATATAACAAGAAAATGTCAAAGTAAACTATAGATCTTAATGGTACATCATCAAAAAAGCGTAGAACTAAACAGGTTTTCTGAATTATTTCATAAGGTCAATTATATTCTAGCGAAACTTAAAGTAATAAATAAATTAGGCCATATAGCCATTATGTCTAATCAGGCCAGTGAATTTGTCAATAGCTCAATGTGTAGTGGGTATATAAAATAAAAAGATATTTCCTTTACGTGTAAGGGATACTGAGTGATTTACGGTTTGAGTTAAATTTAATAAGATGATTGCGAAAATGTTTAAATGATTAGATTAATCAGGAAGTTTAATCAACACTGATTAAAAATATTTTAAGACTTTTGATTACCCAATGACAGTAATGATTTCACGTGGAAAACATAAGCTTAAATCACATTTTTAACCTTATTCAGGGCCTCACCCTGAAGCCTGGCACAGATACCTACGACAGCTGGATGGAGACACCTATCCCGATTTACCTGAGCTTCTACATGTTCAACTGGACGAATCCCGAGGAGATCAGGAACCCAAACGTAAAGCCGAACTTTGTGGAGATGGGTCCATACACCTTTTTGGAGAAGCACAAGAAGGAGAACTACACATTCTACGACAATGCGACGGTGTCATATTACGAGCGCCGCTCGTGGTTCTTCGATCCGGAGAGATCCAATGGCACCCTGGACGACATGGTGACCGCCGCCCATGCCATCACCGCCACGGTGGCGGACGAGATGCGAAACCAGCGCAAGATCGTGAAGAAAATCATTAACTTCATGCTGAACCACGAGGGCGGCGAGTTGTATGTCACCAAGCCGGTGGGCGAGTGGGTCTTCGAAGGCTTTCAGGATAACATTACCGACTTTCTTAACCTGTTCAACACCTCCATGATTGACATTCCATACAAGCGCTTCGGCTGGCTGGCGGATCGAAATGAATCGCTGACCTACGACGGCTTGTTCACCATTCACACGGGCACTGATGACATATCCAATCTGGGCAGACTCACCCACTGGAATGGAAAGCCGGAGACTGGTTTTTACGCGGAGCCTTGTGGCACGGTTAATGGAACCACCGGTGACCTGTTCCCGCCCAAGATGAATGTCAACGACGAGATTACGGTTTTTGCCACCGATGCTTGTCGATTCTTGAACCTCCGGCCCCAGGGTACTTATGAGAACCACGGCCTGACCGCCACAAAATGGGTGGGCACTGAGGAGACCCTCGATTCCGGGGAGAACTACCCGAACCAGGCCTGCTTCTGTGATCCCGAGCGCTTCGACGAGTGTCCCAAGACGGGTGTGGTGGAGTGCAAGGCCTGCCGAGACAAGGCACCCATCTACTCCTCCTTCCCCCACTTCTACCTGGCTGATCAGTCGTACGTCGACGCTATCACTGGAATGAAGCCGGAGAGGGAGAAGCACGAGTTCTTCCTGGCGGTGGAGCCCATAACCGGAGTGCCCGTCCAGGTGCATGGCCGCATCCAGATTAACATGATGATCGAGCCCGACGACGACTTCGAGTGAGTATTAAATTTGGTTTTACCTTCATAAATCAAAAAATTATAAAATTATCAATTTCAGTATCTATCGTGGTGTGCCAAAGGTGCTGATGCCCATGTTCTGGTTCGACCAGTATGCGGAGCTGTCCTCGGAATTGGCCTCCAAGGCCAAGGTGAGCACTACTCCTTATCTGATATCTCATCCCTTTTAACGCCAAATTCCGCCTTCCAGTTGGCCATCAATCTGTCCAGCTACGGAGTAATCCTCGGCTATTCTCTGGTGGCCTTTGGCAGTGTCTTCCTCGTCACCGGCATCACGCTGACGGTAATGAAGAAGTGGGTGCGACGAACTCCCGAGGATGAGGACATGCTGACCAACTAGACCATAGTAGTTTTTAAGCGTAGCCAAAGTGCCAGGACATGTTAACTCTCCTAGTTCATTCTGATAGTCGCGCATCGCTTGTTGTTCGTTGTCAGTTACGCGTTATGTAATATGTAAGTGATACAGATCGACGTTCGTCTTGCATTTTGTGATAGCAAACCCTACTCTTAACCTAATCAAACCCTACTCTACAACGTTACTCTGAAATCATTTCCAAGCCGAAACTTTATGATTGAGATTTTATTGTTATTATTGATAACATACCACACAAAACTAAAACACTCGATTAATTTTATTTTTACGTTTTTCATTTGAATTTTCATTTTATTTAGCAAAGATAATTTTTACAACTTTTGTATGCTACTCAAGGACTTTTTACTTATCGTATACGATTGTTGGATGCTTCAACGATTTGCTTTATAAATGCATTAATTGAAAGTTGTTGTTTTGTAAATTAATAAATTAAAATAATTGTATATTTGTGTATATGTAAGATATATGGCAAAAATTTTACATTTTCTCAAAGATCACATTCTTCAATTTAGCCATAGACTTTTAGTCGAGAAAAATCTACGCAAATATTTGTGACATCCATCAAAAACTCGAAATCATTTTTGCACGCACACTCACACATCCAAAAAATAGTTGGGGGGGTTAATAATCGAACAAAAAATAATAAACAAAGTGGATACAAAAAATAAATCATAATCATCTCTCGCTTACTACTATGGTGGGGAATGGAGGGCAAGTCTAGGCACTCTTGAAATTCTTTAGTTCCTTTCGTCCAGCGACCGAATCGGGCGGAGCCAATCCGAACCGCTTTACAGCCGATTCGAACGGCTCTCGCCCGATACATTCGCTGGCCCGATTCGTTGTGAGTATGTGTGTGGTTCGTGTGAGGGGCGATTGCTACGTACTAAAAAATTTGCATAGTTATATGTTGTTATGCGCGGCTCTTGCTGACTAAAGTAGTTGTTGTAAATTTAGTGTAAGTTTAAATAAAAAAATCAATCACAGTTGTTTGGGCGGAAGTAGTTAGTGTTAAGTATTCGCATTTCTGGCCTAACTAAGTATTTGCAGCTAAGACTAAAGTTCTACGATGTAGTTTAGTTAATTAGGTAGTGGTCGTATTTTATACTTGAGTATTGTTGCTTCCCTTTTTGTTCAACTCTCTCTCTATTTCATTTCCGTTTCCGATGGTGTGTCATTGTGGCTTCTGCTGTGGTTACGTTACCAATTCCCTTAAGTGACTAGACTGGGTTCTGATTATTTGAATGCGTATTTGAGGTTATGTTGCTCACGTCCTGTTCTGTTAGTTTAGGTATTGACTCTGTGTGTTTCAGTTGTTTCAGTGGCTTTTGTTACTCTAGTTTTCTGTGTTTCTCTTGTGATTTCAGTAAGATTTAGTAGGTGGCAAGGGTCCAAGGATAAAACATATATGATTGGTCCTTCTAAAAACTGGCTTCTGTTATGTTTGTTAAATGCATGTTAGTTCCTATCAAGCTGTTACTGTTTCTGCTGCTCTGTTAACTGATTCTTCCCGGTGGGTTTACAATTCTACCCCCTCTTGTCTGCCCAGCGAATCTCTACCCTCCGAAACACTGTGATCGAATAAAGATAACTCTTTTTACACCACTCGATCTATGCAAATTTCCGAACGCAGAATCAGCTCTTCACCTGGGCACACAAATACGCCAGCACTTCGAACAGCAATCGATCTAGAGAGAAGAGTGTCGTCTTGGACCCGTTTGTCCATTTCCATTTCCGGTTCCGTTTCCGGTTCCCGTTTAGCTTTGCGAGTCTAGCTGGTCTTGTGGTGCTGCTGCTGCTGTTGCTTCATCATCACGGCAGGATCGATCACGTAGTTGTTGGCCTCCGCCAGTTGCTGGACAGGCAAGGGTGGCAGCTTGTCCTGCGGATGGCGGTGGCTCACGGTGGATCCCTTCCTGACCTTGCTCAGGGTTCCGCCTGCTCCTCCCGAGGAGTTGGAACCCCCGTTGGTGGTGGCCCCCGAAGACTGCGCACTGGAGGTGGGTATCTCCTGGCCCGTCTTCGGATTCATCATCACCTTGGTCTGTTTCAGCAAGGAGCGGTCGTTGCAGAGCGCCGAGATCAGCGGCAGATCCAGATGCTTGCTCTTCTCCCGGAGCAGGGCAATGTCCAGAGCCTGGGCCTTGGCCTGGGCCTGGGCATGCGACTCAGCGGCCATGGAGGCCTGCAGCTGGGCCAGAATGCTGTTGTTTCCCCGGTTCAGCCCCAGGCCAAGACCCAAATCCGGCCTTGGACGCTCTCCCGCCCACTGGGCGCCGCTGGAGGTCTTCGTTAGCGGCGAGTTGGCATTGTGCGGGTTGAGAGTGGGTGGTTTCCGCGGTGGCATCGGGCTCATCATCAAGCTGGGACTGGGCTTTGAGGGTACTGAAAGGGGGAGATGATTAGTAGTTGATCAAACTTTAATCCAATGTAGCTACTCACTTGGAGGTGGCTTTTCACTGGGCGCCGGCATGGGTGGCTTCTTCAGCCGCCTGTTCACATAGGGTGGTGGTGGAGGCGGTGGCAACCTCCTCCCCTTGGGCATTGAATCTAGCGAGTTCAGAATATTATCGTCTGATCGCGATCGTGCAAACATGGAGGAGGAGGCGCTGGCCCCCGCGGCGGCGTGTGCTGCCAGAGCGGCCGGATGAAGGGGCGGCGGCGGTGGTGGCTCGTACGAGGAGCACAGGCTGGCCATCGAGGGGGAGTAGAGGGGCGAGTAGCCAGGCCCCGGCAGCTGGACATAGGTGTCCGATAGGTTTTGGGTGGACGCATATCTGGAGTGGGTGGACAGGGCCAGGGGCAGGTAGGGAGTGCTCCTGTAGATCGCCGGCGACACCTGCATGGCTAGATATGGGTGGTGCGGCGGTGGTGGTGCCGCCTGCGCCATGGCCGCCAGCAGGGATCCCTGCTTGGCATCCAGATACTCCTGTTGGCTAACCGCTGGATCCTGAATGGGGTAAATCACGTAGTCCACATCGCTGTAGAGCTGCTGCTGGTACAGTTCCAACTGCTTCCTCGCCAGCTCCCTGCCGTAAAGGTGACTCGCCAGATGGGGATGATTCGGTGGAGGCGGTGGTGGCGGCTGCCTGGGCAAACTGGGTGGTGGTGGGGCCAGGAACTGACGCGGCTTGATCACCGGCAGCAGCACGCAGGACTGCTGGTGATGCAGTGAAGCCGTGCTCTTGTGCAGACCGTAAGGAACTATTGGTATCCCAATGGCGGCCGATCCGGAATGTCGGTGGTGCGCCGGCAGATGGTGGTGATGCAGTGAAGCCTGTGAGCCGCCGACGTAGTTGGAGTTGTGCAGCGACTGCTGACTCAACTGGTGGCTGCACACCGATCCGTTGGAGGAGGCCACCGACGAGCAGTGGTGCGGTGCCGCATAACTGGGTTTGGCTCCGTCGGGAATCAGGCTGGTGTGGGCCTTCAGGATACTAATCTGCGGCCTGGTGGTTATAAACCTGGCCGTCACCTCCTCAGACTTCAGGGAACTCATCGAACCGGCGGCACTGGGCGCAGGGTTGGCGGAGGAACTCACGGAAATCAGGGATGTGGGTCTGGGCTTGCTGGAGCTGGAATATGGCGGTGGGTCTCGGCGTCGGAGAGCCGGTGGTGGTGGAGCTGGAAGTGGTGCCGGAGGCACTGGCGGACTGCACGGTGGTGTATCCGGCTTGGGAGCCACCACAGCTATGGGCTTGGGCACTGGTGGCTTGGCGATCGGTGGGCCACACAGTCCGGTCTTCTCGTGCCTGGCACTGTAGGGTGGCGGTGGTGCTGGGGGCTGATCCACCTCCTCCACTCCCTGACTTCCCATTGGCAGGGTTACGTAGTCACAGTCCGAATGGAGGCTGCTGGACACCGTCTTGCAGCTGGGATAGGTACCCCTGCCCACAATTAAATTGGTCAGCTCCTCGGCGGAGAGCAGGGAATGTTTGTTATCCGTGGGATCGCTGCCATCGCCTCTGAAGGAACTGGACGTACTGATGTTTGAATCCGATCGCAGTCGGAACTCCTCTGGCTTCTTTCCATCCACAGAATCGGGATGTGGCACGTGGCCATCCTCTAGTTTCTGCGGCTGGAACATTCCGTAGTGCGAACTCTTCTCCGACTCGGCCATTTCCGAGGACTGGCCGGTCAACTCGCTGCTGTGCATGGTGTATACTCCCGAAGTTTCGGTGGGTGGAGCTCCATGGGCCAGAGTGTAAACTCCGGATGCACCCGACACACTCTCCGTTTCCTCCCTTGCGGATGTAGATAGGAAATCCTCGGGGTTCGATTCGCTCAGAGCGGAGTTTTGAGCGGTGTGACTAAAGCCCAGCTCCAAACTGGACGAAGTGGAGTGCACGGGCACGGGAGCTCCTGACGAAGCCGCTCCTCCTGTTGCTGCTCCGGCAGGCGAAGTGACCACCACGGTGCTGCAGGTGGAGGAGCACTGGGAGCCAATGTTGTGCTGGGAACTAGGTGAATCGGTGGCCGTGGAGGAATCATTCGCCGCTGTGCCCATGGAGTTTCGCTGAACAGAGGAGTTCGTCACGGAGGTGGCTCCATTGGAGTTCGCGTCCGGTGGTCTCACACTCAGGGCAGCCAGTTGCTCCTCCAAATCCTTCAGAGACATCTGACCCACGCTCGAAGTTTGCCTGCTCACACTGGGTCGGTCCAAGAGATGGGCCAGGGCCAAGCTCTCCGTGGAGGGAGCAGCCAAGGGAGCAGGCGGCGTGTTGATCATGATTTCCAGCTCGTCCTCGGAGTGCACTCGATCGCTCACTATCCCCGAGGTGGTATTGGAACTGGTGCTCGATATCACCGAGATGCGCTGCTCGTTCTTACTCTTGTAGGGCAGGAGCAGGCTTCTGGAGCAGGCGTAGCTGGCATGGAGCCTCTGCGATTCGGCAGCCTCTTCCTCCTCGCGCTTGGACACCTCCTTCAGCCGGGCCGCCAGCTTCATGCTCCACTGGTGGGTGTCCTTGCAGAGAGTCAGCAGGAGTTTGTTCTTCTCATCGGACGCGGCGTACAGGGTGATCCTGCTCTCCCCCGATCTGATCTCGAACTTCTTGCGCTCGAAGGAGAGCTTAGTGATATTAGGCCACAGAAAGGTGGTGGCCTCGGGCGGTGGCGTGGACGAGCTGCTGGTGCACTCTCCTCCCAGGATCTTGATGCCCTTGGCGTAGACCACAAACCAGGCACTTCCCACACCCTGCTCGCTCTTGGCCAGCCGCATCCTGTAGGTGTGGGCATTGATGGTCTCGTGGAGACTGCAGGCCTGCTGGATGTACAGCAGCTCCGCCTCGGCCGTGGCCATTCCCAGGTGCTCCCGGTGACAGGCTCTCATTGCACTTCTCGCCCACGGAGTGTGCAGTCCGCTGGGCAGGTAGTCCTCTATCCGGTAGTAATCCGCTCCATTGGGCGGCAGGGTCGGTGGCAGCGGTATCGCTTCCCTCTTCGAGGTGGAGGCCACATAGGTCGATAGCCTCAACATCCTCTCGTTGGCACGCTTGCTGATCTTGGGCAACGTTGTGGTGGCACTCAGTCCTCTGCCTCCGCCGAGGGGTGACGTCTCCTCGCCCGAATCATCCTTGGAATTACCCGATCCCGGGCCCGGCGGAGCATCGCCCAGATCCGCCTGCAGAGCCAGTCCAGCCAGGAAGACCAGGGCCTGCTCCGCCTGCTCTCGGGGCAGATCGCGCTGCAGGATGTTGTGGCGCAGCTGCAGGTAGTAGTTGTGGCGGGACGTCTCATCTTTCAGCATGAACGGACTCTCGATGTAGAACTGCACTCGGAAGTGTAGCTCCAGGAGCGGTCGTCCATTGGCATCCAGCCCCTGAAATTGAGATGTATTACATTACTTAGCACATCCTCTTCAATTTGGTCTATATATCTCACGTGGGTGTGCGAGGATCGCCAGCTCTTCGGGCCGTATTTGGAGAGCTTGCTCTCGGGATCTGCGAACATGTACTCGCCATCTGGAAAAGAAAATTAAAAGCAAGATTAGATTTGATTTTAAATATGTACTTGGAAATTGGATTTTAGGTTAATTGGTTATGTTCAGTGCTGTACTCAATACTAAAAGAATCCGGCTTGAAGGACCAAAAGTTTTGTAATATTTCCTCTAGTGCGTTTAACCAATTTTTTTTACCAGGATAAATAATAAAACCTGTTCATTCATAACAGGAGGCTACAACTTCTTTCAGTTTAGTATTGACTTGGTTGTTAAGTCGGATTCCATTTTTTGGCTGAATTTCCGGTTGGGCAAAGGAACTTTTTGGCGCGCAGTCGCCAAGGTCGCTAATCAAAATTGTAAATGAACTTTCGGCTATGCGAGAGGAGCGAGACCTGCTTTTCTTTCCCGAACCGAATCGGGCTCAAATCGGATCGAGACCCCGACCAGACTTCTGTCAGTTTGTCAGGCAATAAACAAGCAGCCCATTGACATCAACAAGAGTCAGAGGCTCCAGAAGACGGAGATGGAGACGATGATGATGACGACACGTCAGGCTGTCAGAGGCCCGTTGCTCAAAGAGGAGACCGGTACGGGACCGGGCCATAGCTATATAGCTATAGCTCCGATCCAAACCGATCCCAGCAGAAGGGCCCAAGGGCATGTCGGTGGTGCTCGAGAAGGCAGGGTAAAAACAACAACGAAATCAACACACACTTCATCGATCGAAAAATTGGAATTCCTGCATACGAAATGAAGAGCAGAGCAGCAAGATGGAAAATAATAATTATGAAAAAAAGCAGGAAGGCAGGCAGGTTGAAGGGGGCCATGGAATGGAGGTAGCACAATATCATAATAATCATCAGCGGCCGAATAAGTGCCTATCAATGACGACGTCGTGGACGCGGAGCTGGAATGGAAGTGGCAACAAGTGGATGGTCAGGGGAGAGCAGCAGTTCGAGTTTCAATCACTCAAAGAAAATAAGGGATCGTTTCACAGGAAGATCATAAATTTGTAATGAGTATTTGGCAATCTTTTATTCTAAAATATTAGAAACCGAAGTAAAAATGTGTTAGTTCCTTTTTAGATTCTTATAATATTTATTTATATTTATTACAATTTTTGAAGAGTGTAGAAACGGAGAGCGAGTGTTGCATACCAAGCCCAAAACGCAGCAACGAAAAAAAACCGAAGAGAAAGAGAAAAAAACAGGTAGAAAGACAGGTAAGCAGCGCTGGAAAAAGAGGCAGCTGAAACCCAAGTCGTTTGGTTTTTAGCCGCAGTTTTTAGACTCGAACCTCGAAACTCCAGCGATTTCTTTTCGCATTCAAATTTCACTCTACTCGAGGAGTTTTGGCCAATGGCCCTCCAATGGAATTCGTTCTTGCCTCTGCCAGAATCCTCCCGTTCTACGAGCCAAACTACGAGCAGGTGTGAAGGCCAGAGGATCCAACCGATCTGAGGTAGCCTGATGGATCCTCACGCAATCCCAGCGTTCCATTCTACCTTCCCCTGCTCCCAGCGGCAAAAACCTAATAATTAACATATTTTCCATCGCATTCCTCAACGCTCACAATTAACACGCACGCACACGGCTTTATGGAGGAGGGTTTCGAGGGGCAGCGAAATAAATCTTCAATTTGAAACACATGCAACACAAATTACAGCCTCAAAAGCAGGGGCTCAGGCACAGCAGAGGCAGGGGCAGAGGCAGCTGGCAAAGGCAAAGGCTCATCAAGCAGAGGAATTCCAGAGGTAATGGCAGGAGGAGGAGGAGGAGGAGGGTCTGGGTCTGGAGATGGGGTCTCCAGTTGAAGATGGAGAAAGAGAACGAGACGGAGTCGGAGACAGCTGCGCCCAATGCCATGGCCTGGCATTCTTCAGATTCAGATTTATTTTCAAAAAGGTTGCAGTCCGAGTTTGAGTGGCCATAATAACCAAAAAAGAAAAAGAAAGAAGAAACCCACAGGTGAAGTTAGACAAAAGAATACCCTGGGATAAACCTAGAATAAGAATAGACAGTAAAATATTGTATTGTAATAATATCTTGAGTAAGGAATTAAGATATAGTAATGGGTAACACACCCATTATAAAAAAAAATTCTAAAATATAATTTCAAAATGGAAAACTTTATATAGTTAGTTGTAAAATGATTTTAAAATTCTGGAGTTTCGAGCATGGTTTTTTAATAGAGGGGCATTTTAAAGGGTATCCTAAGAATGGGCAGCAAACAGAGATAAATGTGTGTGTCTGTGCATCGAAACTGGCTGGGGAAAAAAGAGAACGAAAGACGAAAAAAAACATAAAACCAAAAGAATTTTAATTTCCGATGTTATCAGATGCACGCAGCCCGAAGAGGAGAGGCGGCAGCTGGAGGGGATCAGGGGACGAGAGGCGGAGGAGGAGGTGGAGGATGGACAGCCGCTGCAAGGCCGAGTGTCCAAGTCCAAAGATTGAAGACGAAGACGAAACAGCCAACGCCGTATAATAATGATTATGAGCCATTAACATTAAATGGAAAAGAAAATGCTGGTCTACAGATTCAGCTACAAAGGGGGCGGGGCTCTGGTAAAAGGGGCGGGGGAAATGATGGTTCCTTTTCCATCCTGCCCCGGAATGCGGCCGAGGAATCCAAGCAATGCGACAGCCTAAAAATAACACCAAAAGAAGGGCAGGCAGGATGAGTAGATGACCACTGGGATGACAATGTTGCCAAATTGCCGTCGGCCGAGTGCCACTTAAAGTGCATCTTGGCTGCGGTTCCGAAGGAGCAGCGCTAATTTGCATAAAGATGAAATTTATTGACGCTGGCCGGCCATAAAATGTAAATTCATTTCCATCCCCGTCAACGGACGCAGACGGGACATCATTTTGGGCTCTTTCAGTCTCTTTATTTTGTTAGGACCATACCGAAAACGAAAGACTCAGGCAACGAACTCGAAAAGGGGCACATTTCAGGCTAGCTAACCAAAAAAACAGAGGAGTATACTAAAATGTAGGGAAAACATAGACTTCTCCGTAACTCAATATATATTAAATATTGCTATATATTATGCAGTGGCTATATCTGTTGGATGCGGCGAACATACCTCTAACTAACACACACTGTCAACTAACATTGGCTGGAATCCTTGGTCACAAACCCAAACCAAAAACCAAACACACACGAAAGCAGAATGCAAACTGCCAATTTCATAGTTGAGCCTGAGGAATCCTCTGCGAGGCGAGGACGTTGGCATGCCCAGCCCGATCTTCAGATTCAGTTAAAGCTGCATCCCCAGCTCCAGCAGCGAGACTCCGGCCTCAAACTGCATACCAAATTCTTTGCTGAAGATGTTGTGGCAACTTCAACGCTCCCCTGCCTCTTGCCACGAAATTGATGCCAACCAGATTCGAAAATTTACGTGTTGTGTTCTTGGGCTCTTGCTCTAACATGGTAACAGAAAATATAGGGGAATACGGGAATAGTAAATGGGCTCGATAACTCAAATTGGTTGCTATATTTACTACAGAATGGAAAGCTTGTAAATTAATTAACTGGGCTCTTAAAAAGTATCTAAATTGGTCCTTCGATCCGGATATTTGCCAATGTTTCATTATATTTCCCCTTTTAGAGATTCTTTTTTAGAGTAACTGAACTTCGCCTTGCAGAAACTTATATTCCTCGCTCCTTTCTCGTTTGCTCTTCCCTGGACCCTCCTGCTCCCCGTTTTTGTGTGTGCTTGTGGGCCTTTGGAGAACGCATATATCTGTGGCCAATGCCAAAGACGTTGTCTGCTCGTTTTCCAAGTTTCAGTTCAGGCTCCGAAGCTTTGGAGCTCTGGGCTCCTCCGGCCTCCATCCTCCAACCTCCCATCCTCCATCCTCGAAACTCCATCCTCCTTGGCTGTCGTTCGATTCGTTTGTGTTAATGCAACGCGCGACGGCTACCTGAATTACTGAACACGCGTCTTGTGTCTGTTCCCCTGCTCCCCATCTGCCCCTGCCCGATCCTCCTGCTCCTAAGCCCCTCTTCTGTATTCCTGAAATTGTTTGTTCGCCATGGAGGCGACGCGTTCCCTGCCTTTTTGTTCGTTTTATGTGCCATTTTTTGTGTTGCTCCGCTGTGTTGGTATTTTTATGTGTTTTGGCAGATCGCTTTGGCCAGAATGGAGGATGGAGGCTGAATCTTCTGCTGCTGCTGCCGCCGCTGATGATGATGAGCAGCTTTTAGAGCGGACTGGTTTATGTTTATTAGTTGTATTTTTCATGCCTTATCGCTGGCATTTGGCTACTCCACAACCCATGGTCCAAACTGGACGCAACCTGGATCCCCGAATCCCGGAGAAGACTCACCTATGAGCACAGCCAGACCGAAGAGTTCGGTGTCCAGCATCCCTTGCGTGGCAAAGTGCAGACATGTCTGCGTGTAGACCTCGCGAACTCGACTCTTGGCATCGACTAGGAAGTACAAGGTTTTCGGCTGCTGCTGCCCCAGAAGTCTGCAAATTCCACAGAGATTAGGCAACCGAATTTCGCGAATGGAACACCCAACCAACTCACCTCAGGGCCAGGAATCGCGAGCCTGGTGATAGTTGCTCGGCTGAGGACGCGCATACTTCCAAAGGCGCGCTGACGGTGCAAAATGCTCGCATGCTGCATCATTTTCCGTATACAGCGCGCGCGTTCGAAATACGTTGCTATTTGGATGAAAGAGAAAAGTAGTGGTGAGTATCTAAGGATCTTAAGGTTTTATTTTGTAAATATAAATAGATCTTATGGGGCGATACTAATTAATACCAAACAAATACTATATTATATGATGATGTATAGATATTTATATATTTAGGATCTTGTAATATATGGATAAGGGATAGTCTTATGCTGTTCCGATAACTGATAAGAACAACTCTTTTGACGACTATTTCTCTGAGGTCCAATTGTTCAGATACATTTTTTCAAGATAAACCATTCCAAGTTTAAATTTCATCGCATTCCGGAGAGAAATTGCCGCATCTGAAGCGTCATTTCTAACCGCATTTCTGGCTCATCAAATGCCGATAAAGCTGCCGCTCGATCGGCGCGGTTAGGCACCATTCTTTCAGGCAAATTGATGCCGCTGGAGCCGCCCCAGACGGAATTGGAGACGAAAGGCGG
The DNA here is from genome assembly GCF_014743375.2 of Drosophila subpulchrella. NCBI lineage: Eukaryota > Metazoa > Arthropoda > Insecta > Diptera > Drosophilidae > Drosophila > Drosophila subpulchrella. Next base: position 25,589,962 of record NC_050610.1, read on the forward strand.
AAGATGGCGATGTCGATGGCGATGGCGATGGCGCCCGCCTCTTTTGGGCTCACCGACTGCCGAACAATTTCACCAATCAATAACGAAAGACTTAGGCGACAAACTTGATTAGCGGGCAGGGGACTCGAACTCGAACTCGGACTTGGACTTGGACAGAAAACTGAATAGTGAATAGTGAACAGTGAATACTTGGGGACTCACTAGACTCCAGGCGGTGCGTGCGTGGCACCAACGCCGAACTCCCTCCCCCTCTTGATGCGTTGCGCATAAAATTATTAAAATTCAGTTAAAGAAAGTTCCAAAAGCCGGAGCAAAGAGAGGGAGGGCGATGGGGAGACCCCAACTGGCCTCGTGATGAAAGAAAAGTATTTTATGCATAAATTAAAATCAAATCGAATCAAATCAACTTTTTGTGTAGAGCGCCGGCAGCAGCGGCGACTACAGTTTCTACCAACCCGGTGGAGACGCATAAATTTCAATATTGGCGCATTTCTGTGTCTAATAAATTTCAACGTTCAATAAATTTATTCAGAGTCAAGTCGAGAGCCGAAAGAGTCGAAAGAGAGACAGAGGCTGGCAGAACCGCCCGGACTTATAAGTATATGATCCGATCGGTCCCATCGAAGGAATGCCTTCCCCTCCGCCACCGCCACCGCCGAAAAGCGATCATCAATCAAAGCGCACATTTGACATAAATTAGAAACCAAAGAATATCTGGGAACACAACAACCAACAAATCCCCTCTTCAAAGGCCTCTCCAAAAAAGCTTTTGAAAAGCAATTATATTTAAGCCGATTTCCATGCGCACCTTGGACCCGGCTAAGTTGCTCTGGAGAACAGGCTCAGACACACACTTTATGCCAGATCACCGGTGATTACGAAACGAGAATTGGAATTCCAGGTCTCTAATGTGCTGCGATTGACTTATTACCGAGGAATTTATCGGATAAACATAAAAAACTACATTGTTGAGCTCTCAAGAGGAACTGGATTAAGCGATCACTCAGTCTCAGAAGTTGAGTGAGTGATCAACAAATAGGGTTTCGAAAGATTGATCTGCGCAACATTCAAATTTTAAAGAAATTCCTGTTCAAACTGTCAACGTTTTAAGCTGATTTGTTAAATAAACAAACTTCTCCTTAATCAATTATCAGAATTATAAACTGCATCAAGCATATATTAAGCGTTATTAAGTGCTTTATCATTAAATAATGCAAACAATCCATTTTTCAGGAGCTCCAAGGAAATGCTCGTTGCCGTTTAAATGTAATAATATGTCATTCAGCACGACAATAAAAGGAAACAATAAATTGCCTTTAACGAAGGCATCCTATCAATTCTGATAACAATAAAAGGAAGCTAATTAGCCGCTGGGAATTCCGAAGGAAGCGAACGTGGCCTTAATGAGAAAGAACGATTAAACGAAATGATCTTTCATGTATAACAAACAGATCGCTGTTTGATAGGCGCGATTTCTCCGGAAGTAATGGCCTGGGGTGGCAATGATTGATCGGACGACTTGATCAATGGGTACACGATGTTAGTGAGGCGATAATTTCGCCGAAGACTGATTCGCAGAAGGCCCGCTCGCAAATATTTCTTTCGAATTCCAGACCCCTCACAATGCCGGTCATTATGCAATCGCCAATGCCAAAAACCGAAAACCGAAAAAATATGTGTGATCACGACTTCCTCGAGGATGAGTCAACGAAAGGGGGGCGAGAGCGCTTTTAATTTGAAATGCAAACAAATTAAAAGCGTTTAACAATTTCAATCATAGCAAATTATCCGCATTCCGTTGGCTAATGAGAGCGGGAAGCAAAGAAAGCCGTGGCGACGTTAATTATTGAAGACATATAGGGGAGGGGGTATACACGGAGAGACTAATTTAATGATTTCACATTCCATACGGAATAGAGATACCTTTACATTGGTTCGCGATATAGGAACATACACATGGTATAGTGTTATATATTAATTAAATATCAAAGGGGTGTGGGATTTTTGTTAGCCTTATTTAGCGTATAAAGAAAATAGTTTCAGGACCAACAATGGTTGCCCATGGGATACACATTCTCTGTGCCACCGTACTGCCAAAACACACAATATATAAAATAGGGTTGGATACAAGAAACGTAACTGTAAACATATATCGTTTGAGTATGAAACTTATATCCCTTTTCTCCCAGTGCACTGGTGCTGGCAATTAAAAAACGCGGCAAAGAAGCGAGCCAAGTGGAGCTGAGCGAACGCAAGAGACACGCTAATCAGCAATTAGCAAATGGCAATAAATATTTTGTTTATGATTAAGCGAGTGGCGGTTGTTCAGGGGGTGGTTCAGTTCAGTTGCTCCGTGAGTGGGTCGGTTTTTCGAGAGAGCCTGGAATGCAGACGCTGGTGGAGAACTAGAGAACTGGTGAGGCGGAGAAAGGGGCAGAGAAAGAGGCATGGGGCTCGGGGCAATAAAATCTCACGGGCTCTGTAGCGATCAAAGTCAATTAAATGGCGCAAGCGCCAGCAGCGAATGCTTTTCTGCTGGCTAAGCGAATGCCAAAGGGGTAAAGAGAGCAAAAAGCCAGCGAATTAAGTCGGCGGCTGAGGAGCGGAGAAACAGCGACGTTCCGCATACGCCACGTTGTGCTGCGACAGCAACTAAAAGCAGAAAGCACTGTGAAAAGTTTGGCAGGGAATTTGGCCAAGTCAAAAAATTATTTGAGCATCAACGATTTACTAACCATAATAGTTCCTTTATTATTTACTAAGCTATTACGCCAAAGAATTTATAAAACATCACCCATGCATACTACAACCCCATTTTCTCCCTGTGCATAAAGCGACTGCTATGTCAACTGCACATGCCATTGCACTGAGCTCATTCGGGGCGTGTGTTTGTCAACCGAGTTCCAACAAACGCCAAAGTCGAACGATCGATCGATCAGACCCCACAACCAAGACCTCAGAGGGGTCCAAAGAACTGCTGGGGTGCCGGAACCGAGACCTACAGAGCCGGGACTACGATAAACGCTTCAACCGCATGTGCAGGCCCATTGAAATGCTGAACGAATCAGAAACGGAATCAGAAATTGAAATATCCATATGGATTTCAGCGCGGAATGCGAGTGCGCATTGAGCAGATCAATAAACATGACAGCGTAAACGATCGTTAAACCGAGCAGTGAGGAATGCGAAACAAATTGGATCTAGAGAGATCTCAGAGATCAGGGAGAAAAGCCCAACTATCTATTCTTAATACTGAGATCTGCTGTAAGATCTGCACAAATGAGAGGTATATACCTTAATCTTGATAAAATTCTAAGGATCTTGTTTCTTGTTTTATCAACACTTTATCTTTATTGGGTAATGTAAAGGAATGGAATAACGAAGTATTAAAATCTTAGACACGAAATAAAGTAGGATATTTATAGGTATCTACTTATCAATTTAGGATACCTGATCTTATAAGCTGATGCAATCTATCCGACTCTCTCTCTCTTCAGCGAAAGCACCTAAGAAGTCCCTTTCAACCCACAGACTTCACTCCATCGAGCGATTCTTCAGCATTCTTTACCTCTCTTCTGTGAGAAGACGAAGTGGCGATCTTTTGAGTTCGAGTTAAGTGCTTAAGCACCGAGAGGCTCTCAAACTGGATTCGCATTTTATTGAAAGTGTTTCGAGCGCTCTCAGCTCGCCAACTAATGAATGACGATCGGTCGGATCGGCGAGCGGTAACTTTTGACGTGGAATATTTTGCTCATGAGCTGGCCCCTGGCGAGACCGAGACCGGAATGGACTGAACTGAAAAATCGGAGCGGGTTCTACGTGAGTCTGGGCCTTTTAATTACCGATAGAACGGCAAACTGGCGTCAATGGGGCGGCCAGAAATAGTTCAGTTCGAATCGGTTTGGTGGCATTTTCACACGCTGGCCAACGCGGCGGATGCGCGTCATTGAGAACGGGGCCCACAAGTGTCATTTGAAAAAGGGGTGTGGCAGTCGGGTGTCGTCACGCAAATGGGTTTAGCCTCAGCCGATCTCTGACTAAAGGGGGAAAAAGTCCCCCAAATTGCCCGTTTTGGGAACTTGCTTAATGATACTCTTTATCTTTGCATCAATTTGTTTATTTTTAAGTTATATCAACTTTTAAACATTATTAATATATGGTTTCCTTTTTGTAACAACACAAGCAATTATAAAAGCAACGTGGAACTAATATTATTATGATGTTTTCGCAACGTGCGGGGTTTTGTGGGCCATCAAATCGGCGAATAGCTCGGCGTCTTTTTGCCAAACCACGAATTTCGAATAGGAGAAAACAGAAATCAGAAATGAGAGGAAGAAGCGGCGGAGAAACAAAACCAAACAGCGGCAAATGCCGAATTCCGAGCTGCGGAATTCCACTTGCTGTGCCAGTTATGGCCAAACAATTTGGTGTCTTTGAAATGCGTGAAATGTCCCCGCCGATGATAATAATGAAAATGGTTGGATGGTTGGTTGGCTGGTTGGTTGGTGGGTTGGTTGGTTGGATGGTTAGTTGTGATGAGCAGCCAACAGGGCGGAGTGGGTTAAAAGAAACCAGCGCACACGTCGTCGCTTGGCTTCAGTTGGCTTGGCACCACATCGCACCACTCCGCACCACTGTGCACCACACCCCGCTCAAGCGAAATGCCCAACTGGGCGGAGGTGGCAACGGTGGAGGAGGCGATGGCCTCCGCAATGAGAGCAGCAAACAGCAAGACACAAAAAGCAGCCGCAACGTGTGCCGCATGCCAAATCGAAGGCGTGCGAAACTATGCCTGCCGTAATACCCTAGAAAAATTAGCAGTGCTTAAAGGGAGTTTCGGTTTAATAAAAGATACACGGATAGTTCCTTTGTAATTCCGATTAAGATTATAAGATTAAGCTAGGACCCATTATATGACTCATTTTACCAAATAAAAGGTCCTCATAAACTGTATTCCGATTCTAGCGTATCACTAATTCTTTCAAAAGATATTAGCACTTAAAACATTTTACTATCGTCAATGTTTAACAGGAACCACCTAAACCTGCATACTTTATATGTTAAATTTCTGTAGAGTCCATCGAAACCAGTTGATGTATAAAATCAGCCTTATCAAAAGCCTAGATCGCATTAAAGATCAGCATTGATTTATTTAATAGTTGCTTAAAGTTTATAGCAGCCATATTTCTCTCGATCAGTACGGAATAATCATGCTTTCGAATTTTTCTTCTCTCTAAATTGCATGATTGTTAAAACTAAATTTTTTATACGAACACACAGATAAATATACTGAGTTCATGACAGCGTGGAATTCGTGGCTATAATTCCCCGAACTTGAGTGCCCCCTTAAAGGTCATTCATTAGTCTATCCCCAACTAAATGAACTGGCAACGCCACGCTATATCTATATCTATATCTATATCTCTGTGCCAGCCTCGACTCCGATTGTCATTCAAAATTTGTTTAATTTGTTGTACATTTTAATTGCTTGAATTGTTCGGAACAACAGCCGCACTTGTGGCTCTTTATGTACATACGCACATTGACTGCGTGCAGGAATTTGGGTTTACGAAATTATTATTTTAAGTATTTATTATCATTGCTGTTGCCGTTGTCAGTTTCAATGCAAAAGCCCATTGCCTGAGGTCAAGTGCGATGTGGATGTGGATGTGGAGATACGATGGAGATGTAGATGTCAGTGCTCAATCGAAAAACCACAAGCCTACAACTACGAAACGGGGAATACATGTGTTCAGGGCGAGATATAGATACGCCTGTGCGCAGATACAGTTACCCATATGTATAATTGCCTGTTGGCAAAATCGTTTAACGATTAGCGTTTAGGGTTTAACCGCTTAAAGCTCATTGCCTGATACCCAAAGCGTGTGTTTCCAGCCGTTTGTTTATCTTTCGCAGCTGATTTACATTCGAGATGTCTGATGGCCGGGCGGGCTCTGATTTCAGCTATTGTCCCCTGAATCCCGATAGCCAATTGAAATCCCAAACCCGGGACAAACAACCGAACCCCATCCCCAAAGGGGGCTTTAATTTCCACTTAATTGCTCCGTTGTCGATCGTTTCAGACAACACTTTAAGCACAGCCCAACAATTCGTAGAACTTAACCCACTAGAAGCAATTGATCTAGTCCACAAGGAGATTGGAATTCAATTTAAATCCTATAAGCGAGTTCTGTGCGAAAAAGTGGTTCAGAATTCAAATCGAAAGATAAATATTTTGCGTTATCCAAAAAATACGAATATCTTAGACCCAAATATCTACATATATCAATTAAAGAATCAGACGTATGCAGATACACAGATAATATTCAACGCAAAACAATTTCCCTACCTCGGATACCCCTTGTGGAGTGTCAAATTTGCCTGACATTTGATATTCCGTGGGGCAAAATGGGTTAATTGCACAATTTGCTGGATTTTCGACTCTTTAGCGGGGCGCAATGAAAAAAAACGTAAAAAGCTGGCGACAACAACGAAAAGTTAAACAATCGTTGGACGTTGGCGATTTTAAGGTTGACAGATAAGAAATTCGCTGGCATTTGTTTTGTTTGCCGTTTTCGGGGAGTCATTAAAATTCCGGGGAAATGGGCCCCATAAGGGTTATAATACTCTATACCTACATATGGCTATCCCTTTCTCACCTTAAGCCGCTGCAGTCGTCGGCATCGTTGTTGTTGCTGTTGTTTCTGTTTCGCGTAATCCACAATAACTGAGTTTTCTATTTGTAGTTTTGGGTTTTGAATCTCACTGTGCACTTTTGAACAGATCTATCGATTTGGCTATCGATAAATGCCTAACAGTAAAATTTTCGTTTCGTTGTTGTTGTTTTCTGACCTCTTCCACGACGCGCGCTGCGACTGCGCAGTCAACAGCGAACGGGCCGCATTCCAGCGTCGCTGGATAGGGGGCGGGGAGGGGTAGGGGCGGGAACGCGGGCTGAGTGTGGGAGAGGGAGAGCACACACTTTAATCAAAATTCACCAACACCAGTGCAATGCGAGTATCTGTGTGCGCGCCTGCTCTCTCTCTCTCTCTTTGGAGTCGTTGTTGTTGCGCGAAAGAATGCCGTTTGCTGGGTTGTTGTTTTTGTTTTTGCTGCCTGCTTTATTTTTTGTAGTGTAGTTGTAGTTGTAGTTTCCAGTGTCCAGTTGTTGTTGTAGCTGGATTTTTTTTGACCAGCGCCAACTTTTTGGAGTTGCTTTTTTGAGTTGATTTCAGCTTTTTTTCACTGCTAGTCGGAGTTATTTTCGTGGTTTTAAGGCGCGTTTCCCCGAAAACAGCACTAGTTGCACCTACACCAACACAAAAATCACTTTTGTAATTTAAGCGAGTGCGAAAACGAAACGCGCTGTTTTTTATTTCAGTGAAAACCGAACTTCACTTTTAAGCCACTGTATCTGTGTATCTATGTGTGCGTGTGCATCCGTATCTGGGCGAGCTGGTGTGTGTGCGTGTGTTGTGTGCAATTGAAATCTGCAGATCAACTTTTCCGAAAGTTTCGAGTGAATTTTAGTAAACCGTATTCATATTTCCTAGTGGAAACCACATGCTTTTCCACACCGGCGATCCACTCGGTTACCGTCGACGTTCAGTGATATACCCCTACTGATTTTGTCACTGCGAACCAAGCACCGCACAGCGAAAGACACGGACGCAACAATCGCCCTGCTGGAAGATCGAGAGACTGAGCGAGCGAGGTTGCTTAAATAGATTTTTTGAGCGCAGATTGCACTGTGGGGAAAACTACCAATGGCTGTGGTGAAAAGCAGAGCCACATATAAAAAGGTAATTGTTGAAATAAGTTGGCATATAATAATTGAAGGAAGTCAAACATTACTTTATGTAACGTATTTTTTTAAATAACAATAATTTTAATACATTGATTTGATTAAACAAAGTGGTATAAAAAATTAGTTTAATTTGTTTACTTGGAAAAATACCAATTGTATTTTTTTTCCCTTACTTTATAGCAAATTGATAAATCAGGTTGGTAAGGAAATTACTGGATATCTGCATTTTCAAAAATTGAACACAGAAAGTACTCGTTTGCCCACGGTGGATTGGTTTAAGTGAGCGAGAGAGAGAGCGCGAGACGAGAGAGCCATAAGAGAGTATCTGTATCTGTATAGTATTGTATCTGAGATTTGAGATTGGAATGTGAGCAAAAGAGAGAGATCGGCTCAAAATTAAAAAATAAAAAAACAGAAAAAACTCGCACACAGTTACAGTTACATCTATGGCCCGTATCTAAAAAAAAAAAGAAAAACACAAATCCAAGAGCAACAACAACCGCCACGAAAAATGTAAATAGCAATAAGCAATAAAAGAAAAATAAACTTCAAAGGAGAATCCCAGTAGCCAACTGCTTTTGTGTGTGTGTGTCGTTGTGAGAGTGAGTGGAATTCCAATGGTTTATCTCGCGAGAAGAAGAAGGAGCGATTGGGGTGGGGACAGATTGGGAAGGGGCAGCCACAGCCACTGGAATGTGAACCCTTCAGGAACAAATCCACCGAGCTAACGATTCTCAAGGGCTTAAATACCCAGGATACCCTGTAAAGGTAGATACTTCATAAGCACAGGGGCTCCCAAGATTTCTCTCAGAGGAATTTGAAGTTATATCAACCAACAGCTTATAACAAAGCGAGGATCTACCGATTCCAGAGAATCTGAATCTGAATCTGAATCTATATAGCTTCAAGATTCAAAAGCATAAGGACACCCTTGATTTAAGTAAAAGGAATATGAGACCTGTAAAAACCCATTAACCATCTGAAAGCAGTACAGTTTCTTTTATGATTATTACAACCGTAGCGAATCCTTTACTTTTTTTAGCATGACTATTTTTTCAACATTCACTTTTCGTAAAGTAAACACTCGAAATAAAATATTATTCACAAATCACGACAAATCTTTAGATTTTAATCATTGCAATTTGATTATATCATGCTTGGATAAGAAGTAGGTTTAAATCATATGACTTTCCTTAGTCAACTTCCAAGTCTTATGTACAAAGTTGCAATAATACACGATTTGACAGATCATAAAACCATTGAGAGCCTACTGAATTCAAGTCTAACTTTCAGTATCCCTTCGTTCGCTATCGATGCGGCTATCTTCCAAACAAACTCCGTGGACAGAACCCCAGATACATAGATGGCAGAAGAGGGGATGGGGATGGGGAGAATCAGATCTTGAGGGTCTGAAGACTCTGCCTCGGCCGGCGTCCTCTGCTGCTACGATATCGTCACTTGGGCGCATTCCTCAGCATAATGTGAGCTTGATTTGCTGGATTCTTTTTGTTCGCTCCCGCTCTCTCGCTTGCACTCGAAATTCTTTTTTCGTGGGTTTTGTTTTCCTTTTTCTCTCGCGGCTCCCTCTTCCTTCTTCTGCTTCAGCCTTTTTTCTCCTCCTCCTTCTCTCTCCTTCCTTTATATGCTTCAAATATGCGGCATACACACGCCCCACGAATGGGGCGGGGAAAGGGGGAAGACTCTGGGATTTAGCCAGGACCTCAAAGGGGTCTGTAAGCAAAGGATCTATCAAAAATTAAAAAATATTTCATCAAAAAAAATGGTATTCCTCAATTTTCGTAGTATTTATATTTTTGAAAGAATCAGAAGTCAAGCCGAACCCTTATGTTACTGATTCTTAAATTTACCCCCGTTTTGAATCCTGGCTACGCCCTTGGAGTCTTGGCCAGAAGACGGAGTAAGACTCGGAACCGGAGAGTCGAGAACCGAGAACGGAGAGCGGAGAACAGAGAGAGCACGTTCTTGACGGGTCGGGGGTCGGGTCGTCTTGCCATGGTCATAACTTGTTGACTGAAGTCAGGGAAGGCGGCGGCATTGGGGCGGGACATTCCGGGGAGGCGGGGGAACGATGGGAACTCTCCGCTCAGCCTTTGATTTCTTCGAGTGTACTTCGTGGTTTGGTGTGTGCTGTGCACTATTTCCAGTAGAAGGTGCTGAGAAAGATGAAATATTCCAAAAAAATTTCAAAATTATAAAAATTATTGGAAATACCTAAGCTTTATTATTCCGAAATATGTTTGATTACATTTATCTTCACAGAGGGGTAACATTACCTCCACCGGATCAACCTGAACCCTCCCTACGGACTTAGAGTACTTCTATCTTCGACTTCTTGAAGCCAAAGCTTTTCATTCTTGTTTTCATTCTTTTTTTTTTGTTGCCGTTCGTTATTCTTTCGTCTTTGGTCGCTGGTTCTCTAAGACCGGTTGTTGTTGTTGCTGTAAGCTGCCTTTTGGGCGCTACGTTCTTGGTCAATATTGTGTAGATATACGTTCTATATGTGTGCTTGTGGCTGTGCGAGAGGTTTGGAGCCTGGTCGAGGCCGAAGTTTCGACCGCAGCGAGGAGAGCGAAAAAAAATATAAGAAATGAGCAAAAATGTTAATGTTTTATGCAATTCCTTGAAGTCGATTTCAGTCTCCGGGTCCAGAATCTCTTTTGCGGAATTGGCGCGCAATTCTGGCCTGTCTTTTTGCGCGTATTTTTCTTTTCTTATTTTTGGCGAAGTGATCTTTCAGCCAAGAGCAGCTGCCATTGATCCTCTTTCTATTCAAAATTCCTGGGGCTCTTTTCGGTTTTGGCCAGAGCCAAAAGTCGTTGGCGATGATGATATGGCGAGGAGGCCAGGAATTTATTGAATAAGTTGGCATATGACGCGGGTACCAAACCCTCCGAAGTGTTGTGTATGTGTTGCTGTTTTCTGTTTCTGGTGTGTTTTCGTTACGCTTCATTGCTGTCGATGGTTTGTCGATATCGCCGATTGTCGCATACTTTCTACCCTTTCTTGTTGAAGACTCTAGCTAGGGCGATAGCCTGGATAGGTGAATGTCTTCTTACCATATCTCCTTACAGAAAATCTAAACAACTATCAAAGTAGATAGTTCTAGCTGGAGGGAACAATTCGGAATGAGATGATATATTTATTTTGATATTTTATTATATGAGTAAAAAACCTGAGCATGAACATGCACATATTCTTATCACTTCCGATCGAGGGTATCGTAGGGTTCGATGAGTTAACGATTAGGTTTCCGCTTCGATTCGCTGCTCGATTCGATTCGCTTTGTTTTGTATTCTTTTTATTATGGTCAAATATTTCTGCTGGCCACGATAATGTTAATGGAGAGCCCCTGCCCTCTTTCACCACTTCGTGCTTGGGTCATCATCGATCGTACCTTCTGGCCCAGGTATTTTTATTGCCTTTGTTACACTAACTCACTTCCTATTCGGATCGTTGGTATTTCGGCTACGCTGTTGTTGTTGTCACTGGACTTTAAGGAGGGGCGGGATGGGGCGGGGTCACCCGAATGGGCGAGAGTCTCAACTTTGACCTTTGACTGCCCCATGGAGATTTGTTTATGTGAACAGCGGAATGCCAAGCACTGGGAGAAATACTAGGTGCCTTAATGCTAGTAAAAGTTTTGGAGAAACGTATGCTTGTACCACGACTTTTGGTCAAGTGTACAGATCCAATCCAAAGAGTCTAATCTGCCTACCCTACTTTCACTCCATTTCCAGTCGGCATCGCGACTCTTTGGCATCTCATTCGATTCAATTCGATTCGATTCAATTTATTCGAACCAAGCTTTTCTCTCTCCTCTCTCTCTCGGGCTTAGTTAGCGAGCGGGAATCCGAATCCGAATCCGACTAAACTGCAATGAAATTTCAGGCTGCCAATCGATTTTGCCGCTGCTGTAGCTTGGGATTTGCCTTTTTTGGGCCTTGGAATGCAGCGTGTTGCTGCTGTGTTGCTGTTGTGTTGCTGCTGGTCCTGCTAAGCCCCCGGCAGCAACATCGACGGCAGAAAAGCAACAGCAACAGCAGCAGCAACATACAACATCCAACGGCAGCAGCAACAATGTGTTCTAAATAAATTCCAGTGAAATGAAATTCAGGGAGCAGGGGCTCGAGGAGTCGCAGATGTATCTTGCAGATACAAATTCTGTACGCTGCGCGCAACGTGATTGCAATCTTTAGCATCGTCATCATCATCAGCAGCAGCAGCAACAACACAATGGGAAGTGCTCGACCTGGCGATACTAGGGAATTTTAGGGTTAACATATAAGGTTGAAGAATGTTTTGAGGGAATATTTTATTTAAGAAATCTGTTCAAGCCTTACTTTAACTTACTGAATAGCATTTCATTTCACATCTCATTATTGCAGCACCTTGCTTACATCAACTACAAAGTGTGTCTTATGTACACACTATAAGTCCCTCTCCCGTTACCCTGTAAATACCGGCTAACAGCAAGAAGAAGAGCAACACGAGGCACGAGATTCGAGGCTGCCAAGGCCCCAAGGCCCCCAAAAAAAGGAAACAAAACACACACACTATTAAGGCAGCCAAACGCAGCAGAGGACGTCGACGTCAACGTCGCGCGTGCGCAGCTCGAACGGATGTATACACTGAGAAAATAAATATGATGATATAATATGATATTATAAGGGTCCCGCGCTTTACAATCTTGCATAATATCATTGAGTCTTTTGTTTATACTGATCAAAATGCATCATCAACAGTAAGTAACTTAACATACTAAATCATTAGGGAACACAGAAATGTGTACAACATAAGGGAATTCCTTAAGAATATTTGTTTTATTAGTTTTCAAACGATCTATCGCATAAGAATTCTATAATCTTTTTTCTAAATTTTGAAGATATAAGTTCCAACAGATCTTTATTTTTTCGTGTGTGCAAATTGTTTGGTTGTTGTTGACTTACCTGTTTTGGTCTTTCTTTTGCTTTTCCTCCTTCAGAGGAGATTTCTTCCTCGGGAACATGGTGGAGCATGGGGGGAGGGGCTATATGGCCGCTAAAAATCGACAAAATCAACCAAGGTCCGTACAGTAGCTGCTGCTTTGCCTCCGTTTGCCTGGCTGCTCTTTTTTTATGCTTTTAATGAGCTTTTATATGGGCTGCCCAGGATCGGGAGCATGGAGGGGAGGAAGTGGGGAAAGGAAGGACCCGGGGCAACCTAGCTGCATCTCCATGTCAACCGGAGAAGATGATGGTGCTTTTTGCTCTTGCGGTCTACCCACAACAAACCTAGACATCGATTCCTCCTCGGCTATCAATGGATTCGCAGTAATGTATTTGGTTCCCATGGGTTAACAGAAGAAAGAGGTGAAAAAGGGGGTTGGTGCCGTTTTATTATGGTAACACAGTTTTAGGCAGAAATAGAAATAAACCGCAGAAAAAACACTTGTTCAAACAGAGGCGTGTGAAGGGTATGGAATGTACATGTATCGTTTCACACATGACACATCTCCTCAGAGGAATTTACTCTATCGAATCAGGATGGCAACCAAGCTACCCAAAAATCTTGTAGTTCTATAAATATAAAGTTTATTTGATCTGAGGTTACTCAGCTTACTACTTATATTTGTAGCTACATATTTGCCTGGGAAGAAAGTTACAAAAATTCTAACTGAAAGAACTGGATACATTTCAGTTCGTTCAGTTCGTGCGCAAAAAGTATTTGAAAGTCGGGGAAAGAAGGGGTCTTGAGTGGTCGGGGTGGAAGAGTTGTAGTATCTGGAGTATCTGGAGCCCCGGCGAAATACCTTTCTCGACTCCACTCCACTCACAGCTCAATCTGCAGCTGTCAGGTGTGGCCGGCTAATTGAGAGTCGCGTTACGAGATCATCTTGACACTTTGGAGGCACCTGCCGCCGGACGAGGCGAATCCGCCAATGATTAACTAGTCACTCCGATTGGGGGGCAGGTGACTTCGGGTGACTAGTGACTAGTGGAGCAGTGCTGCAACTGGCTGGCATGTCTGTGATAAAAAAAATAAGTAAAAAGCCCGTCAAGTGCCCGCAAACGCTGACGCATTTCGGCCCAAAGGCTGATAAGCCCAGTCAACGCGAATTCAATGCCAAAAAGAAAACGAAACTCTCCTCGAAAACGGAAACGAGCAAATACAAGATACAGATACAGATAGAGATAGAGATACAGGTAGATGTGTGGACACAGATACACATGTACACCTCAACAAAATGAGTATGGATTCGCATTCAAAGTTAGAAAACAAACAAGCTCGCCGAAAAACATAGTAAATGGTGTTTGAACTGAACTTTATTAAGATATGGATCTTTAAATATATCTTCAAAAATTGAATGTCAGTGCCTTAATAAATGTCAAATATTAAATTCAATCAAGTTTTGGCATTATGAGCTACCAAATTTACTCGGAACTTGGTCCTCCACTTTAAGTTTACACCATATTTATGGGTCTAATTTGCATCTCTGTGGTTTGTATCCGTTTTCAAGACACACGCTCTCAATAAGCACATCTATAATTCATGGAATTTATTGTTTTTCCGAGTGTGTGAACTGTAAGTTGTTTTTTTGGCACAACTGGAAGCTCGATAGCGTTATTCAAATTTCGATTAGCATCTTGGCCCCCGAACCGTGGGATCTGTAATCCCCGGCTAAGTAGAACTGGGGGCTCAGTATTCCAATAGTCTGGCCCCTTCTAGGCTGATAAATATTTGGCTTTTGCGTGCCAGCGCGATGAGTTCAACGTCGTCGTCGTCGGACGTTGCTCATTTAATTTTCAAACATTTATCAACAAATATTTGGTGCTTATCATTTGTTCGAGTCAAACAACGGGTGGGCGCGGAGGCGGAGTTGTTGGGCCAGTGGTTCTGGGACACTCCCCGCCAGAAGCCACATCTTCGGCTCCAGCATCAGCAGATTTGCTGACCCGAACACCTGACAAATGGCATAATGATTCCACAAACTTGGATTTTTGCACAACATTTGCCGAGGCTTTTCTGATGAGTCCGCTAATTGAAATGGTTAGAACGGTAAGCTTTTGTAGGTGGGTGGGTCTGGGGTCTCAGGTATTTCAAAACATGAATCAGTTTGCATTGACCATAAAGAAAACGAAAGTCATTCATCGAGTACAATCATCAAGTCTTGGCACTTAAGATCAGCAATTTCTCACTCAACGGGTAAATTTGATTAGAACTGCTTATCCTCTACAACACAATGTTGTTTAATGTTTATTATATTTAATTTGTTAGAAAGATTTGCTCAATTTAACTAAACCAGATCTATAGCTTGTAGTGCACATCCATGAACTGCAAATTGGTGGTGACCTCAGAGGCCTCGGGCATCACATCCTTGGCTGCATTCAGATAGGACTTGGCCCCCAAAATATCCCCTGATTGGGCTGCCAGTACAGCCAAGTTATTCAGTGCAGCACCATTCTGGGCATCCGAAGTTAGGCATAATTGAAGGCATCTTCTGGCTAGGTTGAAGTCACCAGAAGTCTATGATAAAGTAAATGGAAACTGATAAAATCATCTAACTAAATCACTTGAAAAGGTGTCTAAAAATATGCTTAAAAAAAGTTGTTTTCTTAATGAATCATTTACTCCTGGACACCTTTAAAAATTATTTGAAGACTATAGTAATTTATATGAGTTTTACACAATATACAAGGTTATCTAACAAAGGGTCATCTTACCACCGCTACAAAGCTGAGATTATACCAGATGTCCGCCTTTTGCGCGGGTTGAGTGGCCATGGCCAAGGCTCTTTGGAAACACGGCAGAACCAAATCGATTTGTCCACCATATAGACAGCACAATGCTATATTGCAGTAGAGCTCCGGAGACTGGGCTCCCAAAGACAAAATTCTCCGGTAGTACATCAGCTATGGTAAAATGATCTCGTCAATATGATAAGTACCACCCCTAGATGAACATTATTACCGCCATTTCCGGATTATTGTCGTAGAAGTAGCCCACGGCAATGCTGGCCAGGGATTCCACATTGATTGGCTGCAACTTGGCCACCAGTCTGTACAGCTGCAGTGCATCTTCCTGCTGTTCCATGGCCTGGTGGATCCTCGCCTGCTCCAGGCGGTAGGTGACATCGAAGGGCCGCGTGTCCACCACTTCGCTGATCACGAACAAAGCCTTCTCCGGTTGCTTACTTCTTTGGTAAACTCTGGAAAGGAGTAGATAGGTATCCGGATGAGGAAAGCTGGCCAGGGATTGCTGAAGAAAGGGCTCCGCTCTGCGGGGATAGTGGAGAGCCAGGAGACATCGGCCCATCTGCTGTTGCCACCACCAGGCCACGTTGGATGCACTGGACCCACTGGGCTTCTGGCGCTGGACCTCCAGAACCGCTTGGCAAAGGGAGTGTGCCTTTTGCACATCCGCTTCGTGGTAGTAGAGGAACTGGAACAGGGCCTTCACCAGGGTCTCCCGTTCGGCATAAATGGTAGGATTGAGACGGGATGCCTGGTAGAGTTTTGAGGTGGCATCACCCACATTGAAGGCCGCTGCCGAGGTGGCGCGAATTCTTGAGGCGGTGCCGCATCGGGAACCTAGAGAAGATCCTGGTCGACTGAGACTCGTGCCAGGACGAGCCACCGCCGCCGATCCTGGCCTGGAGCTATTCAGGCGACCATCGCTGGAGTGGGCCACGCCGGAACCCCTGCTCCTCGCCTGCTGCGCCCGCTGACTGGTGAGGGGGCGTGGCTGGAAGGCGGTCTTTATGCTGCTTCCCGGTCGAGCAGCGGTGGCTATGCGCTCGAACTCCACCTCCTCGGTGGCTAGAGGGGTTGTCAAACGATTAAACAATTTAAATAATGCCGAAATTGTCACCTACTCACCCTCATCCCCGGCCTCGTCCTCCAGATCGTCCAGGTAGACGCGCTGCGTCAGGGCGCGCATCTTTAATTGCCACACGCCCTCCATCAGCCAAGTGGGCATCATGATGGATGCCCCAGAGTCGGCTGCCCCAGCTGCTCCTCGCGGCCTGGGGCCAATGCGCTGCAAATTGCTACCGAATCTGCTGTGCTCCGCCTGCTGCTGCTGCTGCTGCTTTGGGTCCACCACCTCCTCCTCCTCCTTGGTGGCAAACAGTTGGACATGCCCATCGTGACCGGCCTGCAGGAGTGCGTTGCACAGCTCCGCACAGCGCTCGTAGGAGCGGCGGCGGTAGAGGGAAACCGCCCTGAAGTAGTCCAGCTCCAGAGTCGCCAGCGTCATCGTCGTCGTCGTCGTGGCCATCGATTCGCGTCCTTCGCTTTCAGCTGTTACACTGCAAAAAATGATATTTTGGTTAAGTTGGAGAACAGAATATATTAAAGGAATTATTCTTTTTATAAGAAATATTATAAGTATTATAATCTATTGATATCTTTTAAACTAATTACAAATTCTGTAGGAAAATAATTTACAAATATGTTTCAACAACTGAAGAGCCTTACAAACATATCGCTTATATAAACTTACAAAAAGCTATCGAATACTTTCGGAAATTTTAATAAATAAGCCTTTGAACGCTAAAAATATTTTTACATTTAAACATCTTTCAAATTCAAGGATACTTCAAGAAACTAGAAGTTTTTCCAAGTGGATTGTGTATCTGTGTCCGATTCAAGTGTTTGAATTCCTTGGCTTGGTTCCTTTTTTCGGGTTCTTTTGCTGCGCTTCGATCGCTGGAATTTTAAAACCGGATGCGTGTCATTCCTCTGCCCCTCGAAGACCGAAATCCAGGGGCAGATCAGGAATGTGGCTGCTGCTTCCTGCGGTTATTCTGCTCCCCCTTCGCCGCTCCTCCTCCGGATTCCTCTGGGTTCGAATCTGGTCTTAGTTCTCGGCTCGTCTGCATGCCATCTAATTTTTCTATGCCCATAATTTGTACCTCCCGCCTACCTCTTTTCCACGGGACTTAATTTGTGGATTCCTCCGCTGCTGTGGTTTCTTGTATCGACTGACTGGCCGCCTCTGGCAGGTATATGTATATGCGCCATATGGAAAGGGTCTTCCGGTTCGGTTCGGTTTGGTTTGGCTAAGTTCGGGGTGATTGCCATGGAGACCCGGTCGGCCAAAACATTAATTGGTTTTGTAGTGCGCCTGTCTAGTCCCTGGGGAGTCACCCTGTCGGAGGAATCTGGCCAGACCACCCTGTGGAACTACCTGGCATTCTAATTCCAATTTCAGTCCTAATCATTAAAAGTTAATGGCCTATGTAGGTAATATAACCAACTATATGCTCGCACAATTTCCCGGAAGCATCTTTACCCATGGGAAAATCATTTTCGGAAATATTTGAAGACTTTATAAGAGGCCGTACTTATTGATTGTTTTGTTATAAGATCTTATTAAATATTTCCAAAGTTTTTATTAGGGCCTCTGCAGCCAATCGTAAATGGTATCCAAGCCCACTTTGGTCACTGCGCTGGCCTCCACAATGGTCACCTGCTGGCGGATCTGCTTCTGCAACTTGGACATCTGCAACATGAGTAGTGCCTCGTTTCGCATCTGACGGTAGGAGTAGTCCATTTTGGCCAAAACCAACAGGATCTTAGTATTGTTCCTAGGAATAAATAAAAAAATGTAAATATTTTCATATCCTTGTTAACCATACTCACTGCAAACGCGGTTCGGTGAGAATTGAATAGAAAAGAACACCGGCGGCGGAGATCTGGCAGAGATTGGAGGTGTCCACAACGTAAATCAGCTTCTTGACGTCCTCGAAATACTGCCGCCACAAGGGAGCCATACTTCCTCCGATCTCCAGGATCTGTATGGACTTGGGCAGGTTTTTCCCGCCATGCGGAATGTTAACCTGAGTATCTGCAGGAGGCGGCCTATTCTTATCCCCATTCGGCGACTTTGTTGGGAAATGAATGCGATAGATCCCCGTTCCAATGGTGGGCATGGAGAACGTCGTCTCGTCGATGGAATCTGGATCCTGTAGGGCTTTTAGCAGGTGTGTTTTACCCGCTCTTTTGGGCCCCAGGCAAATGCAGGAGGACATTTCTGTTTTATTTACATTGCTTATGGATCTAACAGAGGTAGCCTTGGCAACCAAAAAATACATTTAAAATCGACAAGAAATTGTAGATAATGTTTTTAATCTGCCTTAACTAAAAAGTTGTTTCAACTGAAATTAAATACCTCTTTCCGGATTAACTTTCTAAATATGTAAAAATCCATTTGAATTTAAATTCGATAAGTAAATAAAGTATAGCAATCGATTTTATCGAAATAGCATGGCTTAACTCACTATTTTCCCGCTGGATGTCGCTGCGTATAATGATGAACATCAAATTTTGAAGGGCGCCCTCTCTTGTGATAAAGCGCATCAGCTTGCTGGTATTTTTGTACCATACTGTCACACTTTATGCTGTCTCATTGTAAACAATTCAAAATTTTGGCATTTCTGCAAAGAAAAATGACCCCTGCAGCAGAAAAGCCCCGGGAAATCGGCTTCGACAGGCAATTCTCCGCGGACGTGAACGGCGTGCCCACGGAGATAGTGTTCCACGGCTTCGCCAACAAGTGGTTCCTGGTCATAACGCAGCTGGGCAAGATTCCCGGCTTCTACAACGTGCACTTCGATGTCCAGCGAGACGAGCGGGTGGTGCCCTACCTCCATGGCCCCGTGGACAACCCTGAGTACCACGTCTCCGTGCCCATTGAGATGAATTGCTGCCTGGGCCTGGACACCGACGAGATCCGCAGCGCCATCCAGTTCTTGGTCAACCGAACCGGACTCCACAAATGCCCCACGGACTTTGTGGTGGGCCTGGGCCTCAAAAAGATCGACGGACCCAACCTGCGGGCCCTAGCCAAGGTTCTCGAGGAGGCGATCTTCTAGTCTACGTTTTTCATTACTATTACATATTAGCTGTTACTGTTTTTGTACAAAAATTTGTATGCCTTTCCTTTATAATTACTATTCTTTTGTATCATAAAACGGAACGGAAATCTCAACGCTGTTATTTCTTATTGGTACATTGCACATTAGAGCAATCTTTTACAGAGTTAAATATAGTAAATTCCAGTCCCGCCAACTTAAGGCGATATAAAAAATAAATCTCCAGCTCCAACTATATCCAAAAATTGATATATGTAGTTATAAAAACAAACATATTCAGAACATTTCTTAGAGTCTTGCCATTTTAAAATTGTTTGATAGGTTATACTCCATGTTACGGGTATGATCAAAGTTGATACCTAGGCGGAGTTCCTGAGTACTCAGGAACATCTACCGACAAAAAGTAGTAATCACACATAATTCCACAACCGTTCCATCAAGTAAGCAGTCTCAACACTCATTTTTTAGCAAACGTCTTCTATATTTCCTCGAATTTGTACATTAAAACGTGTACACGGGTCGGGAAACACGGGCACACGTCCGCCTCTCGAGGATTAGAGCACAAACACAACGGATGTCAGGTTGTCCAGAAGGTCTCTAGAGGATTTAGTCGAACAGACCGAAGCCCATGTCGTCGTCGGACTGGTCGGACTCCTCCTCCTTCTTCTTCTCCTCCTTCTTGGCCTCGGCGGCTGGAGCAGCGGAGGCGGCAGCGGGGGCAGCACCTCCGGCGGGGGCGGCACCGACTCCGGATCCGATGTTGGTGATCAGGTCCTTGACGTTGATGCCCTCCAGGGCCTTGGCGAAGAGGCCGGGCCAGTAGGGCTCCACCTCGACGTTGGCGGCCTTCAGGATGGTGTTGATCTTCTCGCCCTGTGGGAGATTCCGAGAAATAACATTAGCACATGCTGCCGGGCCACTGCAGTCACCGCAAGACCCTGGAATCCGCCAACATCCCAGCCCGATGGCTTGAGCTCCGGAGGATTCGCAGAGTCCACGAAATCGAAAAACAAGAACTTACGGTGACGGCAACATCGTCATCGACCAAGATGAGGGAAGCGTAGACGCAGGCGAGCTCGGCTTTGGTAGACATGTCGGAGTGTTGTGGCTAATCACTTATTGTGCAAGTTGCCAAAAATTAATTGTTTATAACAAATGGCCTTAGCTCGGTCGAGAACAAGCACGCTGGTCAAAATCCTAAACCGGAAAGAGACGGAAAGTAGGGTTGTTGATGGTATGTCGATGCAAAAATATTTTTTGAATAAAAATAAATATTTAATCGTGACGATATATCGCTACTATCGCTATTTTGTAGCAATTTAGCAAACGTAAGTGCCAGAAAGCAAACGTAAGAGTCACGTAAGGCCACGCAAGTGTCAGGGAGATAGCACCAACGTAAGTGTCAGTAAAAAAGAAAGAAACAAAATGCCAATTGCCTCAAATGTTAAAAATACATACATCGATAATTTTATATATATTTAAATAGTGATTATTTTTCACCTGATATCTCCTAGTAAGTGATAGAAAACGTTAGTGTCAGCAAACGTAAGAGCAAAGTACAAAAATATCTAAATATCAACATATCAAATAATCTAATATTTACATCGTGTTAGCTTGGGTCTTTTTAAAATCACTAAAAAAGGAATTTTGGTGCTAAGTCACATACGTGTTCAATAGTTTTAAATTTGAGTAATACCATTCCATTTTATATTTTTTTTTCCATATACAAATAATAGCCAAGTTAATTTAACTAAAAAATTATCAAAAATATTCGCTATATGATGATTATTATGTTATGCATTTGGTATTAAAAAAAATTTATATATTATCGATACGATCTATTTTCACAACCCTTAAGAGAAGGAAAAGGTAGATATGGAAGCGAAGCTGTCCAAATATCACGATATTGTTTGCATCGTGGGATCCGATTGGGGTGAACTTCTGTTTAGCTCAAACGCCCGATTTCGTCCAAACTCTATGTGAACAGAATCAGCTTAAAATTGCAAGAGCTATTTTTAAGCGAATGTGTGATGGGGATAAAACTCTATTTCCCTCATGAATACCCCTTCTTTGTTACTATGCTGGTATTGATCGGTGGAAGGAATAAAATGGTTCGCAAAAACGGTCACTTTGAAAATACAGGTTATAAGTGTGCCCATAGCTTTGTACAAAAATAAACAATAAAAAAGGCGCGCAACTATGTCGGACCAAGAAGATATAGAAATAAAGCAGGAAGACCAGACTATTGAAGATATAGACGAAAAGGACGAAAAGCCCGATGATGAGGACCTTAAGGACACTGGCAAAATCAGCTCTTTGAAGACCCTGGGACCCTTTATAGCCGGCAAGGAGAACAGCAGGAACACGGTTTACCTCAGTGATGTTCCGGATGTTTGCAAGGATAAACCCTGCATGCTGGGCGTGGACGAAGCGGGGCGCGGTCCCGTCCTGGGGCCCATGGTATATGGAATCTCCTACTGCCCGCTGGAAAGTAAAAAGGCTCTCGAGGACTTGGGATGTGCGGATTCCAAACAACTGACCGAGGAGAAGCGGGATGTCATTTTCAACGATATCAACACCAAGGAATACGCCACCAGCTGCGTTGGCTGGGCCGTAGAGATCATATCGCCGAACACGATCAGCACGAGCATGTACCGGCGGTCCAAGTGCTCCCTGAACGAGGTTTCCATGGACTCGGCCATGGGCTTGATCCAACAGGCAATCGATGCGGGCGTCAATATAGCCGAGGTCTATGTGGACACGGTGGGTCCGCCGGAGAAGTATCAGGAGAAGCTACTCAAGCGCTTTCCCACCTTCAAGATCACCGTGGCCAAGAAGGCCGATTCTACATATCCCATTGTCTCAGCGGCCAGTATTTGCGCCAAGGTTACCCGTGACCACGCCTTGAAGGTCTGGAAGTTTCCCGAAGGCTTGGTCATCAAGGACAATGCCTTTGGCAGTGGCTATCCGGGAGATCCGGTTACCAAGCGATTCCTGACCGAGCACATAGATCTGGTGTTCGGGTTTCCCCGCCTCGTGCGCTTCAGTTGGTCCACGGCGGAAAATGCCCTGGCGGACAAGGCCTACGACATGGAGTTCGACGAACCGGATTCCGAAAAGCCGAAGTACGCAGGCACCAAGCTCACGAAGTTCTTCAAGGGCACCACCAAATCCGGCGAGGTTATTCGCGAGGAGTGCCGATTCTTTAAGCAACGACATCTAGGAAATGTCATGGAGTTCTAGGAAGAAATGCAGAACCATATCTTATAGGCTACACATTTTGTAATTGTACTGTAATTCATTTAATATTGCTGAAAATGATTTACATATCTTAATTTTCTGCTATATTTATAAGACTTTGTTTTAATGTAAGCGATAACCTAATTAATAATCTCCCAGTTCCAGAAAAAAACGGTTTAGTTTTTATCTTTAATGGATTTTGCGGATGTTTTTGTTTTTGCCATTCTCGGGTTCTTAATAATTCTTAGGCTTACGTTCGTTTACAGACTACGTCGTTCTGCAGTTACACTGTTCTGAATGTATACGTGAAACTATCTGATCTGATCTCGTTTGATATCCCTATAGCTTAGAGGACGAAGTGGGATTGGATTAAGGATTTTTGGAAGGGGTGCTGGCTGGCATCTTCGATCGACACAATAACAAAATGCATAAAGTTATACTAAACGATTTCTGTATAAAAAGGGACGACCTTAGAAACATAGAGCTTATAACTAAGTTTAAAAAGAGGCGAGTCGCAACCCGCAGATCGGAAGAGAACAACAACCAAGTTGGAGCCCTTGAAATACCAGGCGCATATCGATTTTGTGTGACTCGAGACTAAGCGTACGAAAAAGACGCGGACAAAAGCGGGAGGATCTCAAGAGTTTTACCTTAAAAAGCTAATTAGAACTTAAAGCAATTACAATTACAGATTGCAGGGCGGGATAGCTATGAATGAAGTTACATAGGGCCCGGTTTCCAGTTCCAAATCGATTAAATTTGGCAGAATTGAAACTGATATTTCACTTTACTACATATAATAAATTTAATTTGTGAACGATAATCAAAAGTATAGAATTTCTAATTTTCAAAAGAAGTGAAAACCTATTGATTCAATCTCCACCGAATAATGAGTTGGAAAAGGACACCTGGCCAATATAAGCGTTTGCTCAAAAGACGAATTCCAACAGTGGCTGCTCCGGCGATCAGAACTTTCGCAGATCCAAGACGAAAACGCTGCCATCGGAGGCACTTGCGCCGACCTTAGTTCCCTTGGAGTTCCAGCAGACCTCGAAGATGCCGCCGGTGCCCTTGTAGCTGTGCACCAGCTGTCCTGTTTGCGTGCTCCAAATGTGCACGCACTTGTCGAAGCTGCCGGAGGCCAAGTGCTTGCCATCCGGACTGAAGGCCACCGAGTAGACTGGCTCCGTGTGCTTGGTCAGCGTGTGGATGCAGCTGCCCCGTTCCACGTCCCACAGTCTCACCGTGGAATCGAACGAAGCCGAGGCGAGGATCAAGTTTGTGTTTGGATTATTGGTTCCCGGACCCGTGGGCGACCACTTTATCGTGTAGATCTCCTTGGAGTGCGCCTGCAGATCGTGGCAGCAGCGATCCCGGTTCATGCTCCAGATCTTCAGGGTCATGTCATCGGAGCAGGAGGCCAGAAGCTGGCCCTGCGGACACCACTTGATCGCATTTACCTCGTTTGTGTGTCCTTTGAAGGTCTTGATGGGTTCATTTACACCCAGCCTGCACACATGAATCCGCTGATCCGTACTGCACGATGCGAAGGCCTGATTTGTCTGCCAGTCCACATCCAAGGCGGGAGCACTGTGGAAGGCAAATTGCTGCGTGCACTGACCCGTGGATGCGTCCCAGATAATCGTCGTCTTGTCCACGCCCGCCGAAAGGATGTAGTTTCCGCACTTGTTCCACTTCAGCGCAAAGATCGGACCCTTATGTTGGCCCAAAGTGGAGGCCAGTCGACCGTCAGTTTTCCATATCCTAGCGTAGCCATCGTAACTGCCGGTGGCGAGCAAGGAGCCATCGCACTGCGAAAGACGGTGAAAAAATAAAGATTAAATCGGTTCAGAGAGAATAACCGGACCCTCGACTTACATTCCAATCCAGAGAGGTGACGTCCTTGTTGCTGGGCACCTCGGCGCCGCCCTTCTGTATGCAGTGTCTCAGCACCAACTGATTGGAGTTGGTGTTCGCATCGGACATGTCCCATATCCTGGCTGTGCTGTCTCCGGAACCACTTGCCAGTAGATCCCTGCTCGGATTCCAGGCGCAGATGAACACCTCGCTCTCGTGACCGCGCAAAACTCGAGCCTTGGACTCGGGAATTTCGATGCTCTCGTCGATGTCCATGGGCACAAGGGCGGCGGGAGTTCCGGCGCCTCCGCCGGTGGACGACGATATGGTTCCACTGGGTGCCGAGCTTTGAGCAGTGGACGAACCCGCCTGAACATTGTTCCCCTGGGCCCCCACACGAATTGTGACCGCTCCAGTAGGCGCCTTCGCTCCCGCTGCCGTCGATGCTCCTCCCGCTGCTGCCGCGTCGGAATTGGAGGTGGATACAGCGCCCCCAGCAGGCGTCACCCCGCTTGAGGGCTGCTCTACGCTGCTGGAGGTGCTGCTATTGCCATTTGTGGAAGTGGAGGAGGCTGCATCATCGGTGCTGGTGGCATTCGCATTTCCCGCATTGCCGCCAGATGAGCTGCCCGCCTCGTTGGAGTTCTGTGATTTCTTTTGAGCTCCACTCGCCGCTGTTGAATCTCCGGATGCCGGCGTACTTGTGCTATTGGCTCCCGTAGTGCTCGCTGGATTGCCTCCAGCTCCATTGTTTCCAGCGAAAGTGCTGCCAGTGTTGTTTGCCGTGTTCCCACTGGAGTCCACCTCGCTGGGCGTCTGATCTGTGGGCGTGCTGGTGCCCGTGGTGCTTCCGGTGGCCTTGTTTCCAGCTGCTGAGCCCGCTGCTCCGGTTCCCGGTTCGATTTTAATCTCTGGCTTGGCGTTGCTGTTTTGGTTGCTGCCGGCGGGGGCGGTGGAGTCCACCGCGCCTGGTTTCCCCGGCTCCGTTTTCACAATGGGCTTGGGTGGCTTCACCTCTGGCATGACGGCGTCTATCAGCGAGAGTCCCTCGATGGGCCGCGCCACCTCGCCGTCCTCGCCCACACTCCACTCCACCTCGGTGTAGAGGAGGCCCTTCTGCAGGATGGTCAGCAGGGCGGCCGCCGGTACCAGGGCTCCATTAATATTGCTCTGCGAGATGTGCGACTCGATGCCAAACACGTAGGCCGAGTGTAGAAAGCCTGGAAAGCGCGGGGAATACAGAAGTTTAAGGCGGGCTCTCTTAGTCCGATTGGGATGCGTTACTTACCCGACTCCTGCAGGTATCGGTAAACCAGGAAGTTCACCTCGTCGCTGGAAAAACTCATGGCTGCCCGCGGTTGGCGTTGGCTCCTGCTACTAGCTCACTCCAAAATCTCCAGTCCTCGATGCCAATTATGTTTTTTCGGTGCGAAAATCGGAGCTCTGCTGCGTAACACATGCGACTGCCTTCGGCACGCTATCACTTCCTCGCAAGCCGCGAAATCCGGAGCTGCTCCTGGTCGTTGGGTCGGTCTGGTGGGTCCTGTGTTCTCAATTCTGCCAGTTCGCTGCTTGCCGCAGGAGCATTTCACATATTTTTCCACAAATAAAAACCACGAATCGAAAACGCGTTTCTGAAACGCGCAAAAAAATGGCGGAGTAATCGCATGGTGTGCGGTGTGCGGGGTGGCGCAGAGGTGTGTTTTGTGACGACAAAACCTTTGCCAGGAAGATAACTAAAACCATGGATCCAAGAGATAAAAATATATAGTTAATTTAAACAGACTCCGACATATAGTTCATTGCGTTTTAAGACAAAAATCAATTGAGCCAGTACCTCGCACTTGTTCTTTTTGAATTTGTTTTGAAAGAAGATCTTTTTTTTGTCACAAGCTCATCGATTATATTGTTAAAATTTTTTTCTATATATATTAAGGTACTATGAATATATATTATTAATTTTAACAAACCTATTGGTGTCTTTTTCAATTATATTCAATTGTCTTGTTTGTTTTACTTTTCTTTAATTATGTATTGTAAACATTATTTTATTTTGTTATTCATGGAGTGCCAACCAATAATTAAAATTATGAGAATTATGTTGAGCTATGACAGCTAGGTGATGTTTTTCCAAATGGATTTATTTTATTGATTAAGTATAATTATTATAAGTTTTAACAATTTTATGATCTTTCTTATATAAAAATTGACAGACGTGAATTATATGTTGGCAAGGTTACAGACAGCATAACTTGCAATTTGTGACGTCACACTATTGTGCATCGCCCAGCCCTATCGCACCCAGCCCTGAACACCACAGTACTTGCGGTATGGAGGCCTCTCGCGCCAACGGTCACTCTAATCGTTCCGTTCCACCCGCGCCCGCTCCACTCTCAGGCAGCGAGAGCGAAGAAAAATCAATAGAAATTTTCATTTTAGTGAATTGCCCTGCGCTCGGGAATAGTTAACAAACAAATTAGCGGCAAATCAGCGAGGCGAGGCGCCAGCCAGTTGGAGTTACGTAAAGTGCAGCAGCCAGGACCAAACATTCCGCAGCCAACACCCCGGATTCCGGACTGCAGTTTCGATTGCAAGCGAAGCCAGCAACTCCAGAAATCTCCGATCTCCCCCGCTCCGCCGCAGAAATTCCGCAACGCCTGGCGATTTCGACCGCTGCGAGTGAAAAAATCGGAAAAGTAAGCCCCCAGAAGAATTCGGCATAATACGCCCATTAATGTTTAGTTTTCGGTGGCTTCTATGGTGTTTTTTGGGCGAAACGCCTTCGTCATCCAGCGGGTGAAAAAGTGACGTGACATGAAGGCAAGAAAGAAGAGAAGCGCAGAGAGCGCTGTGAAAAACAGAAAATAAAACGAAACGGAAAGCGAAACAGAAAACAGAAACAGAAGCCGGTGGTCGTGCCGTCCAATATCAATCCAAAAGTAATGCCCAAGTGCACATCGCACTTCGCCAGGCGATAAAAAGTGGGCGAGAGCGAGGTCACAGACACAGAATCTTTATCAGCGTGCAAACGCTGCCAAGTTGCAAATAAATCGGTTGCCAAAAGTGCGGGGGCTCCACTTCCTCTCCCCCCTAAAATGTCAAAGTTCGCCAGGCATTAAGTGCACTGCGCGGAAAACTGAGATCGAAATACCCTGTGTAACTCGGTGATTAACTGTTCACAGATAAATATTGAGCCACATTTCGTTTAAAACGTTATCTGCGGTTCATACTAAGCGAAATAAATGCTGGATACATATTTTGTGTTTAAAAGGCCGTGAGGTTTCATTTATGAAAAGTATCTTGGGAACACTGAGATAGAGATTTTGAGAATTGTGAAGTTTTAATAAGATATTTATGATCAGCAAGGTATTCCAAGGCTACAAACTAATGCTATTGAAATTCGAAATTAATATAGATTTAATTATAAATAAATTTACAATATTTAATAAAATATCAAAATCCAATAGTATTTTTTATAAATCGAATATCTTTTCCGTTTCAGGTCCCGCAGGAACGGCAAAGATCCGGAGGAAGAGAGATATAGACGAACAGAGCAGAGAGCAACTACTATATCTTCGGGTCCGACGTCGAGTTCGAGCGATAAGAACGCCTCGAGACTCGGCCGCCTTTTATCGACGATTTTCTTGCGCCCCCAGTTTGCATAAATCCAGCGAAAATTAACAAGCTAACTACCATGGCGCCGGTGCGGGGGGATGGCATGAGAGGCCTGGCCGTCTTTATATCGGATATAAGGAACTGTAAGTGCAGATCAGATCTCTTGGGTAACCACCATTAAATCCAATTGAGCGGGTCGCAACAAGAGATTTTCCATAGGGGCGGAATCAGCGCCATTTCTTGATCAATTACAGGAGCAGCGCACTCACAATAAAGTGGGGCGGCACAAAAACACACGCACAGTACACGCTCTGTAGGATGGATGTGTTTGGAGTACCACAAAAAATAACTAAATAGAAGTATTAAACTTAGTAACTTGAAATTGATTTGTTTTGAAAGAGAACCTAAATCGTTTTGTAACGATTCAGTAATTTGTATACACGTTATATGGAGAAAGATATTTCCTAGTAAAGTAACTGCTATGGGTTTAAATGTTAAATATGAGTAATACTTGTAGTTTGACTAGTTGGAGGTCTTACTGCAGTACCTTCAGACGCGTATCTGTGTGTGTGCCACCATCGCAATTGTCTGCCCGACGCTTCACTGTATGGCATTATCGTCACCGCTCGCTGTTTGCTATGTGCTTGGTTACTAGTTTCTGGTTTGTGGACAGCATGTCGGAGAGTCGAGGCTCCGCAGCGGATCGGTGACTGGTACTAATTGGCGCCTCTGTGAACCGGAGAAAACCCGCGACATGGAGAGAGCCGAAGAGTGTGAAGTCGGCTCTTCCATCGATCGAGCATGGGGCGGAAAAGAAAGCGGAGCTTCCGCCGACGAATCGCTGTTGTTTTACTGTGAATCCCCTTATTTGACCTTGACCCATTTTCCGTATTAATACTAATATCAACCATTTCCAAATCCACCCACAGGTAAAAGCAAAGAGGCGGAGGTCAAACGCATAAACAAGGAGTTGGCCAACATACGGAGCAAATTCAAAGGAGACAAAACCCTCGACGGCTATCAGAAGAAGAAATATGTTTGCAAGCTGTTGTTCATCTTTCTCCTCGGCCATGACATCGACTTTGGCCACATGGAGGCGGTTAACCTGCTGTCCTCCAACAAATACTCAGAGAAGCAGATCGTGAGTACACCAAATAATTGCTTCAATAATCATGTTGTTATTCATCGAGTGAAAATAATTGGACTGGAAAGGGTCTGCTTTTGGCTAGACACAACAATTTGAATATTTAATGTGGCTTTTGTTTACAAAATGGGAGTTTAGAATAATATTGAAACATTTAACCTATTCTATGACTTTGAATAATGTATATTCTTTCCTATTCCAGGGCTACTTGTTCATCTCGGTGTTGGTGAACACGAATAGCGACCTTATTCGGCTCATCATCCAGTCGATCAAGAATGATTTGCAGTCGCGCAATCCTGTGCACGTCAATCTGGCGTTGCAGTGCATCGCCAACATTGGCAGCCGGGACATGGCCGAGTCCTTTTCCAACGAGATACCCAAGCTACTCGTCTCGGGCGACACCATGGACGTGGTGAAGCAGTCGGCGGCGCTGTGCCTGCTCCGCCTGTTCCGCTCCTCGCCGGACATCATTCCCGGCGGCGAGTGGACCTCGCGCATCATCCATTTGCTCAATGACCAGCACATGGGAGTGGTCACGGCAGCCACCTCGCTGATCGACGCCTTGGTGAAGCGTAATCCGGACGAGTACAAGGGTTGTGTAAATTTGGCCGTTTCTCGATTGTCCCGGATCGTAACAGCCAGCTACACGGATCTTCAGGTGGGAAATAGGGAATATAAAATAGAAAAGCTCTAATCCAATAAAATTTTCATCGCAGGATTACACTTACTACTTTGTGCCGGCTCCATGGTTATCCGTGAAACTTCTTCGGCTGCTGCAGAACTACAATCCGGTGACTGAAGAGGCGGGTGTGCGGGCTCGCTTAAACGAGACTCTGGAGACGATTCTGAACAAGGCGCAGGAGCCGCCCAAGAGCAAGAAGGTGCAGCACTCCAACGCCAAGAACGCCGTGCTCTTCGAGGCCATCAATCTGATCATTCACAGCGATAGTGAGCCGAACCTTCTGGTGCGCGCGTGCAACCAGTTGGGCCAGTTCCTTAGCAATCGGGAGACCAACTTGCGCTACTTGGCTCTGGAGTCCATGTGCCATTTGGCCACCTCGGAGTTCTCGCACGAGGAGGTCAAGAAGCACCAGGAGGTGGTCATCCTGTCGATGAAAATGGAGAAGGATGTGTCCGTACGCCAAATGGCGGTGGATCTTTTGTACGCCATGTGTGATCGTGGTAATGCTGAGGAGATTGTCCAGGAGATGCTCAACTATCTGGAGACGGCTGACTACTCTATTCGCGAGGAGATGGTGCTCAAGGTGGCCATTCTTGCCGAGAAGTACGCCACGGATTACACCTGGTATGTGGACGTGATCCTCAACCTAATCCGCATCGCTGGCGACTATGTGTCTGAGGAAGTGTGGTACCGCGTCATCCAGATCGTGATCAACCGCGAGGAGGTTCAGGGCTATGCCGCGAAGACCGTTTTTGAGGCGCTCCAGGCACCCGCCTGCCACGAGAACATGGTGAAAGTGGGCGGCTACATCTTGGGAGAGTTCGGTAACTTAATCGCCGGAGACTCACGCTCCGCACCACTGGTGCAATTCAAGCTGCTGCACTCCAAGTACCATTTGTGCTCGCCGATGACGCGGGCTCTGCTCCTGTCCACGTACATCAAGTTTATTAACCTGTTCCCGGAGATTCGCACCAACATCCAGGATGTGTTCCGCCAGCACAGCAATCTTCGATCCGCAGATGCGGAATTGCAGCAGAGAGCCAGCGAGTATCTGCAGCTTAGCATTGTGGCATCGACGGACGTATTGGCCACCGTCCTGGAGGAGATGCCATCGTTCCCTGAGCGCGAGAGCTCCATTCTGGCAGTGCTGAAGAAGAAGAAGCCCGGTCGGGTGCCAGAGAACGAAATTCGCGAGTCGAAGAGCCCGGCTCCGTTGCCTTCTGCAGTGCAGAATAACGTGCACGTGAACAACTCGCACAGCAAGCTGAACAACAGCAACGCGAATACGGATCTGCTTGGACTGAGCACTCCGCCGTCAAATAATATTGGTGGTGGCAGTAACAGCAACAGCACGCTCATCGATGTGTTGGGCGACATGTACGGCAGCAACAGTAACAACAACTCGAGTGCCGTGTACAACACCAAGAAGTTCTTGTTCAAGAACAATGGTGTTCTGTTCGAGAACGAAATGCTGCAGATTGGCGTGAAGAGCGAGTTCCGCCAGAACCTGGGACGGTTGGGCCTGTTCTATGGCAACAAGACACAGGTCCCCCTGACGGTAAGCAAAAATGGTTTCAAAAAATCTTCAAAACATTTATTTGTTTGCTTCGTCTGCAGAACTTTACGCCCGTGTTGCAATGGTCCGCCGAGGATGCGCTCAAGCTGAACGTGCAGATGAAGGTGGTGGAGCCGACCCTGGAGGCCGGCGCCCAGATCCAACAACTGCTAACTGCGGAGTGCATCGAGGATTACGCCGATGCGCCAACCATCGAGATCAGTTTCCGCTACAACGGCACCCAGCAGAAGTTCAGCATCAAACTGCCATTGAGCGTGAACAAGTTCTTTGAGCCTACCGAGATGAATGCCGAATCCTTCTTTGCGCGATGGAAGAACCTCAGCGGGTAACTAAAGAGCTGCCTTCCCAAAATGTTGAGTATTAATAGTGTACTTGCAGGGAACAACAACGGTCACAGAAAGTGTTCAAGGCCGCCCAGCCACTGGATTTGGCCGGAGCTCGCAACAAGCTGATGGGTTTCGGTATGCAGCTGCTGGACCAGGTGGATCCCAATCCAGACAACATGGTCTGCGCAGGCATCATCCATACGCAATCGCAGCAGGTGGGCTGCCTGATGCGATTGGAGCCAAACAAGCAGGCTCAGGTGAGTGACTTGCAGCTATGTGTGTCAAAAATAGTACTTATTTCCTTCAACTCTCTACAGATGTTCCGACTGACCGTGAGGGCCAGCAAGGAAACCGTGACTCGGGAAATCTGCGACCTGCTGTCGGATCAGTTCTAAGCCACAACAATCATGGACGGGAGGGGTCGAGTTGGAGCTACGAAGCCATGGAGCCACGGCAACCACTTTACAATGCACAATCCCAATCACCTAGAGAAATATCAAAGCGAAAACGGTCCTCGAACTTTGCGCGTTTAGTTATGCCAGGCACACTCCTACTCTTTTCATAAGTACCTTTCATCTTCTCCAGCAGCGAGTTGCGGAGTGAGCTTTACCCACTGTCCTGTTTCCTGTTGATTTGAATATTATTTTTGTAAACCCACTCGTACTTTACCCATTTTCCTCATTCATGCCCCTGCCCCAAGCCCCTAATCCGTATCAGAATTCTTTGTAAATGTTAAGCTCAAAAAGTTCATAGTAGTGAAACGAGAGAACATAATTAGATTATGTTGATATGTATGACAAATTATATATTGTTGCATCATTTCGAGGCAGTAGCAATTGGATATTATATACCTATACACAGATATACATTCATACAAACCACATACATATACCTAGTATATACGTCGTTGTAATAAAAACAGAAAACAATATAAAACAAAAGAGAAGCTTGCAAGGAAATTATTAAGATGCCTGCAAATGACAAGTATGCAAATCGTTATCTAAATATTTATACATATATTGATTAATGCAATTGCATCAAAACGAAATTCATGTTTAATGTTTTTGATTGTGAAGATCTGACGAAGAGCCGCAGGAGCAGAAATCTCATTAAATAATAGACAAATAATTAGAGACGGATCAACTAGAAACTCCTTGATTAATCACTGTTGAGCAACTAAAACTTTATCGAAGATAGGAGCAAATCCAATTTTGAGGAAACGAAAGCTAAAAATTTAAAATATTATTACACTTATAGCAGAATTTTTCGATTGATCCTGGGTAATATTTCGTTTCGTATGTGTACCATAGATAAACTGAAGAGAACTACATGTTGTGCCGCTTCCTGGGAGGGAAAGCGATCTTTATAGCATCAAGTATTAACTTATCCGAAGCAGCAGCTGCAGCAAGCCATAAATCTGCTGATAACTCCTTCAATTGCGAGGCGGCAGCCGATGAAGAACAAAGAATTGTAAACTAAAATATACATTATATAGATACTGATACTGAATACCGATAACGGAAATTGTCATCGTATACTTATTACCACTAAACTCTCAATCCTTTCGTATCAACCAATGTGCATGTCAGTTGGAAGTTGAAAGCATTTCCAAAGTGCAATAGTTAAATGTTACAAAATTCCACGAAGATTCCATTCAACACTCACAGACAAAACAAAAGCGACTACAACAGCAACAAGAACATAAACCACAACTACATATAGCAAATGCAGGAATTTAACTGTAAACGTAAACAAATATGTATTTAAATAAATAAATAAATATAAATTGAAACCATTCTTAAAGTTTTATAATTTTGGTAGAGAAGAGGGCTCATTTGTCTTTTTTTTAATCAACTTTATTAGGAATAGTTCAAAGGATAAAATAAGGTCTAACAATAATCTTAAATTCCACTTAAATCTCGTTCAATTTAAATCTGGCATTGATGTTGACCGAACTCAGTTCGGTGACCAGAAATTTGAAGGAGAAAGGTATCTCGATCATGGACACGTTACTGTTGTCCCCGCACAAGCGACACGTATCCGGCTTCGAGGAGAGCACTCCCGTTTCGTTTCGCTTGACAATCTGCTGCAGCGGCGCCAGAATGGAACCACATTTGTGGCACACCAGCGTGTGTGTCTTATCCGAGTTGTGGAACAATCGGTCCTGCAGCAGGAAAGCGGCTCCGTGGGAGATCAAGGCATCGCGTTCCATCTCTCCGAATCTCACGCCGCCGCCTCGTTTTCTGCCCTTAATTGGCTGATGGGTACGAGCCTCCACCGCTCCCGTGGATCTCACCTGCCACTTGTCAAACACCATGTGCCGGAGACGCTGGTAATGGACCACTCCGAAGAATATATCCGCCGTCATCTCGCGGCCATCAACTCCAGAATACAGTCTCTCTGTTCCGTAGTAATTGTAGCCGCCAGCCTCCAGCACCTTGCCAAAGTAGTCAATAGCCGTGTTCTCCTCGGAAAAGCGGAAGGGAGTTGCATCGTAAACATCCCCGTTGATCGCAGCACCCTTTCCCGCCATCGTCTCGATCATCATGGCGATTGTCATACGGGAGGGGAAACCGTGGGGATTGAACACAATGTCTGGGATCAAGCCCGATTCCGTGAAGGGCAAGTCCTCGGCTGGATATTTTTGTGAACAAATACCCTTTTGACCGGCTCGTGAAGCAAACTTATCTCCGATCGTGGCGGGTCGAGGAATCCTCAGGGTAATGGCCACCGTTTTCTTGGGCGACAAATCGAAGCTTCCCAACTGTCGGACGCTCTCTACTGTGCAATCCTCCTTCTCGTCCATCTTGACA
Organism: Drosophila subpulchrella; assembly: GCF_014743375.2. Taxonomy (NCBI): domain Eukaryota; kingdom Metazoa; phylum Arthropoda; class Insecta; order Diptera; family Drosophilidae; genus Drosophila; species Drosophila subpulchrella. The sequence goes on from NC_050610.1 coordinate 25,624,897, forward strand.
ACTTTATAAGTGGCCACCTCTCCGTCAAAATAGCAGTACAACGGCGTCCCAAAGCTCAATTTGGAGCCAGGATGTGGAAGACCATCTGTATCTAGATATTTAACTAGCTCCGGCATGTGCGGATGCCTTGCGAAGTAGCTGCTCTTCTTGTCCAGAGTCAGGAACTTCGTTTTGTAGATACTTCCATATGCGAATCCTCGTTCATAGGCTGCCTTGTTGATGATCATGGCATCTTCCATGTCGTAACCCGTGTAGGAAATGACAGCTACTATAGCATTAGTTCCCATTGCAAAGTCATCCATCTGAATGTTGTCGTAGTGAACTGGGCGGAAGAGAGGAGTGGCCGGCGTCTGAAGACGGTACAACTTATTGGCCGCTTGCTTGGGCCAATTTAAGCAGGGGGTTCCCATCGTTTGCTTTCCCATCTGACACTGGTACATGTTACGAGGCGATTGATTGTAATCCGGCATGGGAATCAAGTTGGCCAGGTTGCTCATGAAGTGCGTCTTGGCCAACTCCAGATGAGTGGTGAAATCTGGATACATCTCCTTAGGGTCGATGGCAATCTCCATGTACAGCTGCTCTAGCGTTCCAATGTACTCCACCCTCTTCCACTTCAGGTTCCAAACGGGCCTCATCATCCTGGCCGGTCCCGTCGAAAGGTAAAGACCTGGGAACTGGCCGTTCTTTTTGAATGGTATGAAGCCTATCTCCATCATCTGGGGAAGGGTTCCAAATATCTTTCCGTGGCGCAAATCGTCGACTATACTGGTGGCCTCTGATTGCAGAATGTGACCCAGGTGTTTGCCGTCCAGAAAGACCACGTACAGCTTGACCCCCGGATCACTTTGGTTTGACAAGGGCATCATGCCCATATCTGACAGCTTTGCGGGAATGGTCTGATGAGGAGAAAGGTATTTGTTAGATGATCTGATGAATCCTTAACTTAAATGTTCTTACCGCCACTAGCTTGGGATCCGGACGCTTCGAAATCTCGCAGGTAAGTGTCAAATGATTGAGCAGGCCACATGGTGTGCCATCGGGAGTGTGTACTGGACAGATGAAGCCCCAAGCATCGGGGAGCAGCTGTCGCGCCTCCGTGGTCCTCATGGTTGTGAAGTAGGAACCACGGTGGATGGCGCGGAAGTGGGACATGTAACGCATTCTGTTTATGTTCTCCGCCATGATGACCAATCCACTATTTTGCATCAATCCCAGGCCAGTGCGACTGGCAATATTGCCAGTGGCTAGGAATGACTCCATTGAGCGACCAATTCCGCCCGCTTGTTTCATGCACTGCGTCATAACGGCACTGGTCAGTAGGCTATCTGGGGTAGTCAGCTTCTTTTGGAGGCAACGGCGGACTTGCAAAACCCAGGACTCCACTCGTTCACTTAAGTATTTCTGGTAGAGATGACCTGGCAGGAGCACTTCCTGCATCATCGCCGAATCGACGTTTTCCACTCTGTGTTTGCCCTGGGCGCATTGGAAAAGCTTCTGCACCATGAATACAATTAACTGGAACTTGTCCTCGTAGGTATCCAAGTGAATCATGACTCGCTCCCTGAGGATAAAGTCCGTGACATCCTCATCCGGTTGCCATTCCGGAACTTCCGGGAAGCGGGAACGGAAAAGATTGCCAATGAAGCTCCTGCACTGGGCGTGTGTGTAAACATTCTCGTTCTGTACTTCTCTTAGCATGCTCTGCACGCAGGATACATAGTACTGGTCGGATTCATAGCCTCGCACCAATCTGTTGTATATCTCTTCATCCGTATAATCCATCAGGCACTTGAGGATCAGGCAAACGGGTACGTAGGATAATCTTTTCACGTGGGAGAACATAAACTTGGCTGTTCCATTGTTTAAATAGTGGACTACATTACTCTGGGACGATTCGTCCTCGCGGACTGTTTGCACTAGCACACCGATGTCGCTGAAATTCTGTCCACGATCCTTCCAGGACGAGCGTTTTATGCAGATGGGATGGTTTCTCCTGGTCATAATCAACATGCGCACGATCTTCTCGTTTCCTCGGATCACAAAGATTCCACCCCACTCGCTGTCGTGCTCTCCATGCTTCACCATGTCTGCCGGCGAAGCCAGTCCCAGATTGCAGGCCTTGGAGCGCAGCATAATGGGCACTTCACCCAGGTCCATATTTATGGGGCTCTTCTCCACGCCATTGACACTCCATCCCAATCGAGCCGAGCAGATGCCCGAGTAGGAGAGGTGCAGCTGCCTGGAGTCCGTGGGGTAAATCTCTCGGGTGCGCACGTCAATCACATCTGGCGGCACCTGTGGCTTCGATATCCAAATGGATTCCACCTTCAGTGAGATCTTTTCGCCGGCAGGACTCTGCCAGTGGATGGGAATCATGTGCTTGGCCACGTGATCCAGGCCCACGGTCAACATCTCGTCGAAGGAATCCACATGGGGTGCTCCCAAGTTGGCCAGGTGCTGTGATACAAATTCATTAGCATGTGAAGAGGCAGGTACTCTGTTCTCACTTACCCTGCTGAGTTTTTTGGGTATCTTCTTGAATTCCGGCCGGGAATTGGTCAGCACCGGAGTGGTCTTCATTTGTTTCATCTCCTCCAGCATTGTGTAGGTTTATTTCTCTTACAAAACCACTAAAAAACAATTAAAACCCAAACGCTCTCCGCTGCACGTGGTGTTTTGAAATGAACCGGTTGCAATGTGAACCAGTCAGTGGTGAGACGGTTGGAATACGGAACTAGTTTACAATTTATGTGAAACACCATATGAGTGTGAGATTTGTATTGAATGTTCGATAAAATGTTGTAGTTTAACTAAAAATAATTTTAAAATCTGTACATCAAAAAGTTTTTAATTATAATCAACCTAACAAAGCAAAAGATTTAATATAGTGACCTTTTCCCGGTTCCAAAACAAGTTTTGCTCATCTCTAGATAGCAGGGCTGCCAACTTGATTTTCGGAACAGCTGTTGTGCGCGCCTTAAAATGTTTCTTATCAGTGAAATTTCGAAATTTATCCAATTTGTGTGTTGTTAAAGTGAAATTTATTTATAATGGGATGCATATAATTACATATGTATATACATATGCTGGCCATCATCATGCATCGTGGAGCGTTTGGAGAGATATCCGGTAAGTATGACTTGACAACAGCGGAAATGAGAGTTTGCAACAGGATGTGAGGATGTGTCAACATGTTGCTATTGCTAATGAAGTTGTTGCATTGTTGTCATCTACATAGGTCAAGACCCCATAAATATACCAGTCCATTTTGCGGAAGTTTGTTGCATATTTATGTATGTATTGATAAATAGCATGTCCTCGAGGCTGCAGGGGAAAAATGTAAAATGTTTAGAAAGCTAACCTTTATTTTAAGGTATTTTTTACCCCCGTTAAAGCCAGTTTTTGTTGCTGCCTATGGCGCAATCTGCTTTACACTGCATTGTCCTTGGACGACTTCTTAACTTTGACTTTCGGCACAAGTTATTCTAATTAACCGCAGGCTCCGGAAGCTGTCTAAAAGGATATAGCCTTATATGGTTAGCCGGCTCTCAGGATAATGAAGCTTCATCTGAAACTTCGTTTTGGGCTATTAAACCAGCCGGCGAAGAAGATGGAACCTGACCGAAATGGAAAATTGCTGCCAACTTGAGACATACTCTTGAAATTTCATAGTTGCACATAAAAATGTATCCCATAATATTTATAACTAGAACTAAAAATTAAAAAAATAACAATTAAAAAAAAACATACATTTTTACGGGGCCTTGTTTAAATTAAAATTAGTTTATCGTTAAGTTTAGTATAAATGATCTTTTAATTTTGATTTAAAGCCCCATTTTAAAAAATATTTCTAACGCCTAACGTTAACGTTATGCCCTTAATTAGTTCTAGGTGTAGTAATTTTGCAGGCAGGAAGTGAGTGTCAAGAATGTTCGACTACTTCCCACAAAAAAAACAAGGACAAATCTGAGGAGCTGCTTTTGTGCCAAATGAACAGGGTGAGGGCCTCAATCTGAGCCCAGTCACTCCGGTTTATTATTCCATTATAATGAACACAATGCATTTTCTTGCAACTTTTTCCGGGCACACTGACCTTGGTCCTCGGTTCTCGTATCCTTGCAACTTGCAACTTTCGCTGCACATTTGCCTGTGTGCAATCTCTGTGAAAGTTGAGGGCGTGGTTGGGGGTTCAACTTTTGCCAGGCGCTTCAAGTTTTCAGCTGGATTTTTTGCCCCTTTTGAGTCGCTACAAACAACAGGGAAAACCAGAACTGAGAGGCAGAGAGAGGCACCATGGCAAATTGCATTGTTGATTTTCATTTTCAAGCCTGGCGACACTTTGCCAAATGTGTGCTTCCTCTATCATCCTGCCTTTTTCCCCCGGAAAAACCCCCGCATCCTTGGTTCGGAGTCATTGCTGCGTGTTTCCCACTTTTCAAATGCGCGCACTGGAGACAAAAAAACAGGATGCCGGCGTAGCCAGTGCAAAAATCAGCTAGAAAATGCATTTTCATTTGAAACTTTTCCGCGGAACTTTTGCACTGGGTTTGGGATCCCACGCACCCTTTGCCACCATCACAAAGTGGTTAATAAAGGTCCACAGATGAATTCTCTTTAAGGGAGAGATAATGGTCAAAACTTTGTTTAAACGAAATCCAGGATATACGACCTTCAAGTGCTTATAACCTGGAAAAAATGGTACCCACCAAATATTTTGACAATCCTTAGCCAATAAAATTGTTTATGTTTTAAAGAACTTTTAAGGACCCAACATAAAATATCGACTTTAATATATTTTTTATATTTTTCAGGGTCATTGTGCTGCGTATGTGGATCACTAAAAATGTGTACTGTTGGATTTGTTCAGTATTTAATTGGAAAGTGGAAGTTAACGTTTTACTAGTAAGTCTAAACATTGCACTTTATTGGGGGTTAGTCTATAACCAATAAAATTTCTATGGTTTCTTAATTTACCACTTCTATTTGCCTGAAGTTTAAGTTCTGAACAACATCCTTTTCAAAACATTGCAGATCAATGACCTTGTAAGTGTTGCGAATCTGTCTCTGGCAGCTCTTGACAATTGTTCATGATCTTCATTTTCTTGACAGGTGATGTGGCAAGAGTTTTGTTTTGTTTTGCCCATTAGTCATAATTAAAATGACGCGTGGGTCTAAATTTAAACTGATTCATGTGACACGTTCTCCTAATTAAAATGTGCATAAACTAAGAACAATAATTAAGAGTTTCGGGGGAAAGGGTCCTTAGAAGACTCTCGGTCCAATTCTCAGACCCTAAACATAAGAAAAGTATTTCTAATGCACAAACAAAACATTTTATGCGAGAGTTCTCGCCGAGAGAAGCCGAAATCGTGTGGGACAGGAGAGACCATAGTGGGTTAAAAATAGCAGAATCTATTCGATGTTTTCTCAGTTTTTCCCGAGCTGGCCAACCGAAAAGTTGCGTTCGACCGTCGAACGGATAGAAATTAGAATCGAAAAAATTTTCCAACCTCGCGAGTACATATAGATCTTTATCATATGTATACTAGATCATTACTTTAGTTACTTTTTGTTACTTTTCGTTATTAGTGAAGTGAAAGCTAAAGGGTAACTAATTGTACCTAAAATCGAGACATTGGTTTCTCGAACATCCTTGGTTCAAAAAGTACAAGTCAATAAATAATTGCGAAATCCGAAAACTCGTGTGCTATCGTCGCACACACATATACACCGAGATATTTTCCCTGCCCTAGTATTGGTATACCATATCAATTGAAAGCGATCGGTGGATTGGTGGACCGTTGGATCATTGGGTTTTCTTTGTGCCGACAAAGAGTCTTTCTCTAGAAGAAAAGTCGCATTAAAGCGAATCGTAAATTTAACGCTCGCCAGGCGAAGGCCCACAGACCATCCCATCGCGACTCGTCATCGGTATCTGCATCGGTAAACAGATCATCACAACCGCATACCACAGCCCGTTCGCCTTTGTTCTCTTGGGCAAAATGGGAAATGCCGAGTCCACTCAGTCTGCAGATGATACGCAGATGCAGGTGCAGCAGGCCACCGATGACGAGCCCTGGTGGAACAACATCGAGCACGAGAATCTGGTTCTGGAGCAGGCCCCTCAGGCCACAACTACAGCTGCAAAAAGAACCGAGGAGGAGGAACCCCCCAAAAATAGAAAGACTCTAGTTGCCGTTGAAATGGAGGGAAAAGCGAACGATTCTCCGGAAAAAGAACAGAGCCTCGAGGAGTTCAGAGAAGAACTTCGTCAGAAGAGGGAAGCTCGCCAAAATGCTGTGCAGGACATGAGAGATGAGATTGCTAGTCTTAAAAAGCAACTGGCCAAGGAACAAGCAGAAAACCGACGTTTAAGAAAAGAAGAAGATGCGGAGGATCAAACTCAGATTCAGGCTGCCAGCTTGGATACTCCTAGTAGACCTGACTCGGATCCAGATGATGAGAATCCCAGTTCCAGGAGTCGCCATGCCAATATCGAACTGGCCAGCGCCCAGTTGGCCTTGCAGCAGGCTCAGGCCGAGAATCTGTCGTTGCGCGGGGAGGTGGAGGTGGTTCAACGCCAGGTGGGAACCCTCAAGGAAGTCATCTCCTGCTGCAAGCAAATGCTGAGTGTCAAGGAGGAGCAGTGTGCTCAGGTGAGCTAAAGGAATATTCGTAAAAATTGTATTACTTATTGATTTGTTTTTGTATTCCCAGCTCAAGATGAAACTCACGCAAATCGAGAACTCCTTCAGCGAGCGGGAAATGAAGATTATGTCCAATAATCTGCGCCAGGAGTACGAACGCCAACTGGTGAACATCCGCCAGTTGAGGCAACTTTATGAGGAGCGACAGAGGGTGGCAGCTGCCGAGTACGAGAATCTGCAGCGTTTGATCTCGATCAAGAGGGATGAACTCACGGCCGAGCAGGAGAAGTGAGTAAATACTTTTGTGTTGTACCACCCACTTTAAAACTTTCTTTCTACTTAAGAACCAAAAACTTCGAGGAGCGCAACCAGAGCCTCTTGAAGGAGGTGGAGACGGCCAATGAGGAGCTGGCCAAGCTTCGGGAGGAGTGCAGCGAGCACAAGTTCGAGAAGCGGCTGCTCAGTGAGCAAGTAGGAGCAGTCAACATGGTGAGTGGATCTGGGATAGTAACCCCACATTCCCCAGTAACATCCATACCGTCTTCTAGCTCTTCAGCCAGCTGATTATGGGATTTAATGGCAAAAGCAACATGGACATCGATCGCGTCAATCGAATGCTGGAGGAGAACCGCCAGCTGCTCAATCAAATGACCCAAGCAGAGGGCAACTGCAGCGATGGTGCCACTCTGCCCAAGCTGCTCTTTGACCTTGTGGAGCAGGCCACTGCCCATGGGGACTCCGCCGGGGAATCAGACAAAAGTCGCAGCGCCACGCCCACTCCCACAAATGAGGACACCACGGACTGTTGTCAACCGGAAGCCGGAGTAGGAGCAGGAGTCATCAAAAAATCCCGGAAAAGGAGTTCGGGTGCGGGTGTGGATGTGGATGCCACTGCGGCTTCGTTAAAAAGCCATGAGCCCGAAATTATGGGAAAAGTTGCCTCGGCCCAAGAAATCATTGGCAACTTGCCAAAAGTTTGGAAAGTGTTGATGGAGCTCTTGAGCCACCACAAAATCGAGCGCGTGCAGTTCGAGGAGCTGCCATCCTGCAGTGGGAGTGCGACCTCAAGTGGGGCCTCCTCGGCATCCTCCTCCGCAGCCCGTGCTCCTGGCAAGGACGAGGACGAGTCCCACCGCAAGCCACCGGAGCTTAGCGTCAGCAAGACCTACATCAAACTGAAGGTGAGCCCAAGTTGCCAAGTTCCAGTTACTACACTGAGCGGAACAATTTAAGAATGCGTATTTCACAAGTAATATAGTGGTTCCTTTCATTGAATCTTCTAGTTACATAAGTAGATTTAGGTATCTCTAATATTATATAGTTTGTTTTCCATTTATAATATTATTATAATATATAATATAATATTTTTATATATTATTATAATAATATTATTATATTATTTTGGTTAGATTTTTTCCGGTCTAGTTGGAGCTCCTCCAACTGTTCCTTCCTTCCTTCTTTCAAGTGCTGCGGACAATCGGGCTTGTTAGTTGTCGTATCCGGTTTGCTGATGAAGTGCAGCCTGCCAGGGAGACCCACCCTCACCCGTCCGCCCCCGAGTCTCCCTCTTCATGGGGCTCCGTCTGTGGCTGTTGCAAAGTTTTGCATTATTCACTTAAGCGCTTTATTTAGTCTAGTGCCGAGCGAGCGGCCGAGCACGAGCAGCTTCATTATTGCTGACGTCCTGCCGAGCATCGATGTAGAAAGGACGTGGATGTGGATGTGGAAGTGCATCGGGCAAAGTGGGTGGGTCCTTGGGGCAAGGTCCTGGCAGGCGAGTCCGTTGTTGTGCACATAATTGAATTTATCGGTCAGTTGCCGTTGGCACAGAACATGTTGCATATTGCTACCCTTGAAAAGGGGCTATTTCAATTAGGTTTTGTAGCTGGTCAGGTATTCTTTTTAATCCCAAGGATCTAGTTTTGTGATGCGAGAAAACGATGACTTTCGTTTTTTGTGCTCTTAGAGCATTGCCCAGTTAAAATATAATGTCACCTCTTTAAGTGATTCTAAGCATATCCTTCCCTTCATTAAACTTATCCCTCCGTTGTTAGTTTTACTTAAACTCTAATTGAGGAAAAAGTTCGGTCATCTACCGATAAAGCACTTAGAAGTTTTCACTTCAGACCAACTCCCTATTTAAGTAGCGTCGAAAAACTAAACCCTCTGCCCTCTTACAGGACCTCATCCTGGAGAAGAAGTCGCTGGTAAAGGAGACCAACCGCCTGAAAACCCTCAACAGCCACCTGGACTACCGCCTCAACCAGCAGGAGAAGAGGCTGAGTGGGGTGAGCCTGGAGCTAACCAAAACCTGGCACCTGGTGGGCAAGATGCAGCGCCAGCACCGCCAACTCCACACCCAGGAGCAGATCCTGCGCTACCAATTGCAGCAGAAGAGGCGTCTCTTGAGCGAGCTCAAGGATGAGCTGGAGTACTGCCGCAGGAAGTGGGCATTGGCCAGGGCGAAGAACGACGAGAGCCAGGAGCAGTGTGACGAGTGGCGAAGGGAGTTTGCCAGAAGAAAGTTGGAGGACGCGAATCACTCGGCGGAGAGTGGCTACAGCGATTCTGGACCTCAGTCGGATGAGGAGAGGGATGTTTTAAGAGCGGATCTGGGTAATGTAGTGCCCGTGGAGGCCCCTACTTCGTCGGCAGTGTGTCGCAGGAAGCTCCTCAGGGATCAATTCGAGCACACACGCAAGATTAAGCGGATGCAGAGCACTTCGCCTGGTCGTCAGGGACTCGCAGGCGAGGAGGATGAGTCCGAGGAAATAGTCTTACGCTGGAACAGTGCTCCACCGACTTGTGGCTGGAGGGAAGATGCTACGTATTCCGGAGGAGAAGAAGGCGGGGAGGAGGAGGACGAGGAGAACCAGGAAAGTGGGGCGCATGGAGGTCTTCCAAAAGCGCCACACAGCTCCAGGAGCAGGCAAAGAGTTCAAGCAGGCTCAAGTGGATCCTCTGGCACAGCCAGTCGCATCCAGAAGCTAGAGGAGCAGTGCAAAAACCTCATCCAGCAAGTCCTGGAAACCTCCGGCAATCGTGAGCGCCTCGAGATTCAGTTGTGCCAGTTCCAGGATGACATTTCTCCCGCCCAGCACGCTGTGCCTCTGGAGGAATTCATTAATAGGAAGCGTATGGAGCGAATGACCAGGGCCAGTTCGGCACCAGCCACCGGAAGTCTTACTCCCCGAGAGGAAGAGTACACCAGAAAAAGATCTGAGCGACTGGGTCGTTTGGAGGAGGAGTCGCGCCAGCTGATGTCCAGGATTAAGCGCACTGCCGACCGCGGCCAATATCTCAAAAAATCTCTAGACAGGATTAGAAGAGCACCCAGTCGAGAGGCGAGCTTTGAAAGTAACACTGAGGACGAATCAGCCCTTCCGGCATCCAAAACCGAAACCCCTCCAGATGCATCTCCACTAACCGCTGAGGAAGAGGAATATACATCCAGAAGGGCAGCGCGAATTCAGCGATTGGAGGAGGAGAGTCGGCAGTTAATATCGCAGCTATCAAGGAACACAGAACGAGGCGAAAACTTGTCGACCAAGCTGGACACCTTACATGAACAGCATGGTCCGAATCCTCAGCCGGAGCAGGTTGAAAGCTCCGCCAGCATCTCGCAAACTGTGGAGCAACGATTGGAGGACATTGAGAGGGTTTCGGCAAATAGAGCAGAACGTCTCCGATTGCTGGAAGTCCAGGGAAATGAACTGATTGCCAGGCTAAGCTCCACATCGGAAAGGGGAACCGCCATGATCAACAGGATTGCGGAAAGGGAAGCTACTCGGCGACAGGAGGCAGAACTTGTGGAGCAAACGGTGCCGACGGAGGAGGCCACCACTTCCGTTAACTCCATAGCCAGCACTAGGATTGTCGGTGAGCCGGAGGAGGAAGTCGAGGGAGCAGGTTGTTGTGTAACCGTCACCACCACCTCCTGCCAGTTGGCACTAAAACTACAATCCACAGGAGCCATCCCCAAGAACACTACGATGAGGGGCAGACCCCAATCGCAGTTGTGTGCTGCCGCGCGGCAGGATGATGCAGTCAAGAAGAGATCTTCTGGAAAGGAAGCTGTCGAGAAGGAGGCACCCGAAACGCTCGAGGACATGGTGCAGAGACTAAGGGCACTGCCTTTCCCAGGGAAAACTCAGGAAAATGAGTCTGTGGAATCGGAAAATAAAGGAGTACCGAACTCCTTGGAGACCCATAATCTCCAGGATGTCAAGAACCAAGAAGAAAAGATTAGGGAAGAAGAAATTGAAGATCAAGAGTCGGAAGAATCTCCAGCGGAGCAACTGGAGGAGCGGAAACAAACGGATGAGGAACACTGAAAGATGTTCACTAGAATTACCTACGACTATTAGAACTCGCTGATAAAACTGCTAGGACCAGTAAATAAACACATACAGCTGTTGTTCTTTGTAATAAATAAATATATATTTTTTGATGTCTGTATAATTTAAAACGACTATTTCTACTTTTTATATTATGTTGCTCCATTTTTTAAATTTTCTTAATCAAGATATGGGATTAAATAAAGATATATTGGAAATAAGGTGGTTTCTTTAAACCAACAGAATACTTTCAAGCTTAATTAAACATATTTGCCGAATTTAAGAAAATTCCGAAACCTAATTCATTTGCATATGCGATTTTCGTGCAGACAAGTCTCATTATTTCACTCTGTTATAAAGAATCGTAATCCGTTTGTAGCGACCCCACACTTTGAGGCGTATATCACTAATCAGTAGGGAAAGTGTCTCCTCCGAGATGCCTTATCCTTCCCTTTAAGGAGCGGACACGGACTGGCTCGTCTTTCCGGGGGACTTATGTGCCCTCTTAGCCACGCACGCAGCCATGACATTGCACGGAATACAGAGTACGGAGCAAGCAGCAGGGAGAAAGGATCCAGGAGCACGGAGACTGCCACTGACATGTGTGAGCGGTGGGCGAGGGGTGACAAGTGGGCGGCAAGGACGTGGCCATTGGGTGGCAATGGGCGGCGCATTATCTCTGCATATGCAAGTAAAAATGCCAGCGTCCGCTAACAAGTTGGCGACATCGTCATCGTCATCCGACGCCGACGACGACGAGGCTGACTCCTCCATATCCCCGACATGGCTGCTTTATGCAAATGCAAATCCCCTTCCCCCTCATCTCAAGGCGTGTAAACAGCAATTGCTGGGTGGTGGGTGGTGGGTGGCCCAGTCTGGGCGGGCGACTCTGTTCAGGCATAAAGACAACATCGCCTCATATGCTTTTAAAGCGAACAGAGATTGTACATTAACTTATCCGCTGTCTTCCGCCCAACAGCAAACTGTCAACAGCGGGAAGTTCTCAATCTGCCTCACCAGATATAATTCTGTATGTGTGGAATCGGGGGTGCCGAGCTCTGTTAGCCGGAAGTCTGTTAAGGGTTCACTCGGTTAGCTACCCCTCGCCAAAATGAACACTTCCAGTCGTTATGATGGGGCTGTTACTACCAACAGAACTGTTATGGGGTTGAAAGATTTCCAGTCGTTCTGATGGCCTGACCTAGTTCTTTTAAAATGTTAATATGCAGTAAATGTTTGGGTAAACTAACAGAGAACGCAGATTGAGAGCAAGCTCGAAAAAATATAGTTGTGTAAAGTTGCATTACCTGTGTATCTTAATTATTATAAAATAATTAAAATAATAGAAAATATTGGGGAGCTGTGGCTTTATATCTGTATATAAATAAGATAATAAGTCTTTCTGAAACCATCATAAATCAACACACCATCATCAGGACTAAACATACCCCTGTTAAGGACTTGCAATTTTCATTTTCATTTTAACCCCTCAAATCAAAGCATGCTTTACAGCGTATAAGAGGAGACACTACTCTAAGCGCCATCTGCTGGAATTGCCAAAAACTTGGTTACATCTGCAAGAGCTTTTTTGAGCTTCCCGCTCAGCTTTACAGACACTGTAAAGAGTCGGCTTAATTAGTATCAGGTCTCATTTCTGGACTAATTGTTGTGGAGCCCCCAACCACGCCCCGCCCAAAAAAGCAGCACCCTTCGGATCTCAAAATGTATACAAATTGTTGCACCGTTAACTGCTCTCACTGTTTCTGGCCGAGATCATCTCGTGGACCGCTGGCCTGCAACTGGAAACGTCAAATTAATAAACTGCCGGACGTACCACAAGCTGTGAAAAAGCAATCTTTGTCTGCATGCCAGGCCTCTGGAGTGTTTTTCCAGCTTGTTAGTCCACCTCAGGTCCACTCCCATTCCGATCCACTCCCCGTCCGTAGGGTTTGGTGAGCCTTTCAAGATTTATGCAGTTCGCGCGGATGTCGGAGATCCGAGGAAGCGCCGCTCCATTCCAAAAACCCAATAAGAACCGAACTGAGCACTCCCGAAGTACACTCAAAGAAACAAGTACAATTGTGCTCAAAATTGTATACCGACCTCGATTTCCAAATATTCAATTAACTTAATTTACTTATCATCTTGAGTACGTTTTTATAACTTTCTACATTTTTCATTAACTATGAAAAGTTTGTTTAACTTTTGCAGGACTCGACATTTTTTTGACTTTACACAATTTTTTTAAAAACCTTCAAACATATTTATTAAAATACATTTTTTCTACGTTAAATACTCTATAAATTGTTGTTTAAAAATATTAACCAAATTATAGGTATGCTTATTATATATTTTATAATTTTTTATAACTTTAAAAAAACTATCATATCATATCATATTTTATTTAAAGTGTTAAACCGAAGGGTAATCTAATTTATTAAAAGTGCAGCCCCTGGCTAAAAGAAAAAAAGCAAAGAGAGCGAGAGCAAGTCTCGTTTTGGTTTTGATTTACGCTGAAATAAATTAAAATATCATAAAAAGGAAATTAAAATTCATTCGCACAACAAAGCCGGACTCCGACTCCCGACCCCGAGTCGATTTCGAAGCCCGACTGGGGGCTCTTAGCTAATTTCTGAACAAGTAAAAATACAAATAAATATTTTAATGTGTGATTTACGACAATGGCTCGCACAGGGGGTCGACTTGGGCCACTTCGGTGTTGGTTTTAAGCTCCATTTTCAACTCCAACTCCGAGCTCGAGTTGGAGCTGTGGTGTTGGTGGCGTCTTGGGCTGCTTTTTGATTGGATTTCTGCGCTTCTGGCGCTCGTGTGGAGTGCCGAGCCCGATTTCAAGCCCAAGTCCCACATTGAAATACAATTTAAGCGCCTTTAATGAACTGACAGTGAAGCAGATCGAGGGAGTACAAAGGGCTTCGTTAAGATTTTCGAGGTAGATCAGGTTACACCTTTACATTTATCGGTTAAGTTAGTCAAATTATAATAATAATAAAGTGCTTAACCTAATCTTTAAAGTCCTTACTTAGCCCCCAATATACCCAAAGATGTCAAAGTACCCTATAAAGATCTAAAACGAATGCCATTTAAGCTCCGGGAGATTTGACGAACACTGCCCAGATCTGAGAGTTGTCTTTAATTTGGAAATTATTTTAATGGCATATAGAGAATTGTTATTGGCACATCGAGTGAGACAAATTTAACGATCCCATCGCATCGAATTGAATCGAGCTGGGTTGCCTTAATGGCCGACGATCAATTTCAGATTTATGCGAGTACCCCAAGCGTTTCCAGATTTTGCATATAAAAATCGAGAGAGGCTCGTAAAGTATCGAAAGGGGCAGCCCGAAAATGGCCTGCAATTAATTAAAAATCCATTGACATTCATAAAAAGTAAATTGTGGCAACAGCGAGCGGAAGCAAACATAATGTCCCACCATTATGAAATTCATCAAACAATTTTTGCAGCACACTTACCGAGCTCCGGTTTACCTGGGTTTCTCTTCGCTTAAAAGAGGGCCAGGCGATGAGTATTTATTAACAGGCTGCGACGAAGCGAATCGATCGGTGTTTTGATGCCAAAACACCTGCCAGGCAATGCGAATTCGAACTAGAGAGGAGTGCGTGACCCTCATGGGGAAACTCGTATTTATTTTTTATTTCTTAGATCAATTATAAAATTGTATTTATTTTTTTATCTCTGTGGTTTTATTCACATTTTATAATTATTAGATTTAGAGGGCATATATTTTTGGGAAAACTATTATATATTTATTCTCTCTTCACTAATTCATCGTGTTGGGATGAGTTTTTTCTGAGAATGCTGATCCACCTCTAGCTTTGAGTTGTGTCCATTCAAAATGCGATATTATAAAGTTTAGAGGGCAAATGTTGGTACACGACTGTTATGTTTATCCTTTCTTAGTGATAATGCTGACCCACCTCTAGCTTTGAGTGATCGAAGTATCAGCACCAAGATGCTGTTGATGATGATGGGCATTAAGGCTGGTGATGGAGTTGGTTATGCTGATGGCCGGGTGATGGCGATGGGATGGAGCTGTAGCTGTAGCCCCGAGCTGGCTAACGAGCGCGAAATAATGCGCGAAATGTGGAGCAGAGGGAAGTTCGTTCCTCCAGAGAGTGTCCCAGAGTCTGAGAAGTAAGAAAAAGGGGAAACCAGGGGAGCAGATCCACCCGAACCTGCAGCCTGGCAAGCGAGTAACCTGGCAACCTGGCAGCCCGGCAACGGTGGCGACTGACAGAATTATAATCAATTAGTGGAGCGGCCGCGTGAGCGCATAAAATTATATATTCCAAGGCTCCGATCCCAATTCGTGTAACGCGTAGCGCAATTTAGTTTAAATTAAAATAAATTCAATTACGAGAACATGAAAATCCATTACGCAAATTATTGTCATTAAATGTGCAATTTGGCCGGCGAGCGTTTATGAAATTTTTGATTAAATTTCTGACGCTTCGCTGGAAGCATTAACCCCCCACAAAAAGTCCGAAGCGAAACGAAAGACTCAGGCAACAAACTCGTCTGCACATGTCCGCCCATGAAGAAGAAGAGGGATGGGCAGTGAGATCGCTGCCGGCTGGCTAATTAATTAATTATAATCCCAGCGATTAGCATAGCTCCGCTCATGAGATTTCCTCTCCAAAATCCCAGTTCCAACCCCAGTCAGCCGCTTTCATTCATGGATCCCAGTTTGGGCCAAGTCACACGCCACTGAAACGGGTTAGACTTGCTAAACGATTCGTTAGATAAGATATGTGTATCTATGTCCGTGATCGCATATGGTCAGCTCACTCGCTCGCCCAGTTGGCCGGTTAGTTAGTTATAGCCACAAAGTTAGTTAGTGAGTAAGTGACTGACGCGTCTGATGGGAACACGCTGCCGAGTGTCGCACTTAATTTGCTAGCCCAGCTAATCAGCTAAGGCTTTAAGTGGGGATTTATTTTATTGCGATTGGCTTAATTGTATTTGAATATCAAATTCATTATTTTAATGGAGATCGATAAAGGGTTTCCCATTGAAATTATAGATTAACCAAGTTTTATTTAAAGCCAAGGTGAACAAAATATTACCAACAATAGTTTAGATGCTTGATTTCTAGAATACCAAACATTCTCACTTATTTTAACAAAAATCTTTTGTAACCAATTTTTTTAACACCTTTCTAAAACTTGTCCAAAAACCATTCTCAGGTATTCCTTTTTCTTCTTTTCCATCCTTACTTCTTTCCACCCTCCACAGTTCCTTCTATAATTTTTATTTACCCAATTTAGTTTTCCCTTTTTTCCGCTCGCTCGCTTAGTTGCTAAATGATTGCTGGGCCAGCTGCAGTTCGACTCGAAAATTGCTAGACCAAACAAAAACCAAACTACTTAGCCGCACACTCGCCGCATCGGTAATTGAAAATCGATAATCTCTTTGAACCAGTTTGGTCTGCTGATCGCTGCCCCTCCGGAACCGCCACTCGTGGATCCTCCAGCCATGTTGGCTTTTTTGTTACCCACAAAAAGAGAAAAAAACGTAACCGCAAATCGTCTGCAAATTGTAACCGCAGATGGAGGTGGATCGGTCGGATTTCTGGCGGGGATCTGGAAAGGTTCGGGTTCGGTTTCGGTTTTGGCTTTGGCTTTGGAGGGAGGAGCAGGCAATTGCGATTGATTTTAGCACGCTTAATGGTTATTGGTTTAGCTATGGCTGGATCAGGAACCTGCACTCCAACTCCAACTCCAACTTCAACTGATGATGCCCCGCTCCTCGGCGGGTAATAATCCTCTGCTGCTGCCACACCATAAATTACAAATAATTCGATTTACACAAGATTTTCACTCTTAATGGCCGAAAATGGCCCCGGCCGTGAAAATAATGATGAAAACAAACAAAACTTAATAAGATTTTAAGCGATCTGCCGGGGGTAATTGGCCAGCATCTCCTCTCCATCCGCTTGGCTGATTGAAAAATCAGGGAAATAGCGTAGGAATGGCTCGAAAATGTGACCAATACTCTGGGCCAGATCCGAAGTCACCTCGTTGCCACATTTGCCACATTAAGCCATTAAAGTTTCGGCCAGGAGCAGCCTTTTGCTCTCGCTCTTGTCACCCAAATGCCTGGGATGCCCGACTAAATGGCAAATTAGTGAGCCGAGCTGGCTAAAAAGGCAGGCTGGGCAGCTTCTTTTTTTGGGAGGCACGTCCAAATATGTCAGGGAAAATGCACAGCAAAAAAAGATTTGTTTGGGAATGTTATAGATTTATATGCTTTAAAAAGTTTTTTTCAATTTAAAGGCCAATTATTTGTTCACCAGAATGTTTAATCACTTTTAGAGGTGTGTGGAATTATGCAGTTAAATATAAATTTAATATTTCTTTTGGTCTATTCCGTCCCGAGTTTTTCTCAGTGTTAAGGGGCAGCTGCTTGTAGCGTCCTATTTAATTTCACATTTCACATAAATATTTTTATTACGCTGTTGCCGCTTGTCAGATTTTGCACCGTCGCATGCCGTGGATGCCTCGTCGAATGGCAATTTTAATTTGTGGCAAACTCGAATTATAATTCGCATTGCGACGTGGCCGTTGGCCGAGTTAATTACTGCTGCCCCGCAATTATCGAAAGGCGACCGCTCCACTTATCGGTCCCCATCAACGGCTTTTGTTTTGATCTCCAATCGCCGGGTTTCTTGTTTTCTATACATCTCCAATCCCCCTTGTGCGGCTGATCCAGCTGATTAACCTAATCTAATCTTGCACGCTGCAACACCTACGACTGAAAAATAGTCGAAATCGGCCTAATCAGCTCATTATCGATCCTAATGCCCAGCTGCGTGGGCTTGGATCCGCAGTCCCGAATCGGGTATATTATGCTAATTCGCTTAAGCGATCCGATCTCTTACACATGTCGTTCGCAGATAAGCTAAGGAGGCGTAGAAAATGCCCGACCCGAGACTTTTATGTTTATTTAATTAGCGCATTCATTCCGTCTCCCCTCGATTTGATTTGAATTATCAATTCACTGCCCGCATGGGAATGGGTCAGTAGGATGTTATACACCGGACTATATATAGAATATATGTCATACAAAGAAAATATGTGGGAATATTTTATTTGATAGCTCTTGGAATTATTTATAAATTTAATCAAATTAAATGATTTATTAATATTCCAAGTTATTCCAAAATTCCATCATAATATAGTCAGGGAATTATGAAAAATATATTTATAAGTAGTTTGGTTCAAGACAATCAGGAAATAATGAAAGAGATATTTACAAGTTAACCTAGTTTTGTCAATATCGTTTCTTTGTAGATATTAATGCAAAATTGTTGTGAAAATGGTACCTATACCTTAACTTTACGTAAAATAACAAAACCACTATTGCTTAAGGATTATTGGTTACAATTTTAATATTTTAAATAAATTGCATGTGGATATTAATGTAATATTTTCACATTTTTTATATTCTTAGGGACTAACCTATACATTTAGTTGAAGGCTCTTACTCACATATACCAGAAACTCTCTGCTATTCAGGGCCTTGCGTGCGAGGTGTGCCCCGCGAAGTGTCTTGTGCTAAGTTGTTTCTGCTTCTGCTGCTGCTGTTCGGCTACCAATTGCAACAGGCCCTCCCCGGAGTCCCCTGATCGAGTGGCAGCCATGAGCAGAGATCCAGGCATTCCCACATCCAGGCCACATATGACCATGCCCAACCAACTCCCCGAAGATGTCGATAAGGATCAATGTTTAGCTGGGCTACGTTTTAATATTGTCTTGGCCCGGCACACGTTGCCATGATTTGGGGCGGGTCTACGAAAACCGAAGAGGGTACTTCACGGGGGAAATGGGGATCTCGAGTCCCCAAGCGGGGCTCTTCACTTACAGCAACTTCGGTAGTCGATCTCCGTCTCCGTTCCTCTTTCTTGTAAGTTCATTTTTCTGTTCCTATCGCACTCATGATGAGTCATCATTTGTATGGATAATGTCCACTTTATATAGCTTTCCTGATTCCCCACGCTCTCTTCTCTGCCGCCACATTCTTCCTGGGTCTCTCCTCTGGTATTTCGTTTTCTTTGGGTGGCTTCGAGTGCCTTGACTTTTGCTTGTCAATGCGCGACGTCTTTGATAACTAATTGCCACGGCGCCAAATGTTTCTCGACGTCTTCGCTTTTGGGGTCTCTTCTGTGGGTTCCGAGTCGCTTTAGAGCAGTATAATAAAAGTCACATCGTTACCGTTTTGTCGGCGCTTATGAGGACGCAGGTCCCGAAACTCCTCACCCCCTGATGATTTATATTCAGAAATGTAGCACTTCTCCCCCATAAAAACACAGAAGCAGGAGAACCGAACATGCAACAGTACGAAAAAAGAGCGTGAGCAATTATGCCAACAAGTTAATTAGAATCGAACAGCTCAAAGACCGTTCGACATGCTCCAATTGGACAGCCAGTGGAATTGTTAGCTTCCTTGGCCCTCCTTTTCCATTCTCCAATCCAGCGATCAGCCAGTCCAGCTCTCGGAGTCTGCGTCAATTTAATTTATGCAGCAGTCCCGAACTACTGAAAAACACTGAATAATTTCAGCTGAGCCATAAACAAGAGAAAGGAAGTTTACACAGGGAATAAGAGACACAGAATTTTCGATGGTCAACAGAGCCTGCACTCCGAAAAAATTCTTTATAGATTGAATACCTCTTAAAAGGATTATATTTGTACTTTTGAGACTATTATTTGTTAAGTCATTTAATCGTTTTTCCTAATTAGTTTGGAGGATAAAATTAAACCTGAACTCAACAGTGCATCCATAATTGAATAGTGACGATGTCGTTTGGACTCGGAAAATATGCTGACATAAATGTTGTAAAAATATCTTTTTTTTAATGTTAAATGATTTTGTCATCTAATATTTCGATAAGGTGATTTGATTTCTGATACATTTTTTCAAAAGACTCTTGTTTATCGCTGAGATTATCTCATCGCTGATCCCACTACAAATATATGCATATGTAACTGGATTTCTCGTTTCATTCACAGCGAACAGTTTTATATTGCTGCCCTTCCCTCGCCCCCTTTCCCATCATCCCCATGCCCAGCAGAAAGTTCGTTGCCTAAGTCTTTTGTTTGTCTCAATGAATTTATAATTTCTGGATCGATTCCCACCGCAAGGTTTTGCCATAACCCAAACAAATGTTAGGCTCTCATTTTATGACCAATTTCATGAGTATTTATAAATATGTTTATATGTGTTTTTCAGGGCCAAGCGGATTTCGCTTCCAGCTTAAATTGAATTAAGATTTCTGCGAATTTTCATTAACATTCAACCAACTCTGCGGTTACCACTCGTGAAACATTGCAAACATTTTCATTTTCCATTTTCATTTCAGTTTTTTGTTGCCAAGTTTAATCAAAGTGGCGCTAATTAGTTTGAGTCGTTTGGATAATTGCAAATTAAACGCAAACTTAATTGCGCCGGCACACGAAACACACACACATGTGCACCGCGGCAATTACACATCCAGCAGATACAAAAAAAAGTAAAAAACTTAAGTTGCATTTTGTCTCGCAAGGCAACAAAATAATATATGGAGAAAGAAGGAAAACAAACAGGAAAAAAGTGCCCTGGTTCGTGGCTCGTGGAATTAACAATTAAGTTCGCGTTGAAGTTAAATTGAATTAAAACCAAACAAAAAAGCGCTTTAATCGAATGTTTCTGTGCAAATTTGCTAACAAATTAATTGCAGTTGCTAAAATAGAATAGAGATGTTAGACAAATAGCTGGCGTGCACTACAGTAAAGGGTAATTATTCTTATAAATATTCGTTAGTGATGACGCTATAAAAAATTGTAATTGATTGTATGAATACTTGTTTTAAGAATATATAAATTCATAAACTATTTCCACCTGTAATATTGCGCAATCGTTAAACACCAAAAAAAACTAAGCTCGTAATTAAAATGGAGTCTCTTAATGTCAGTGTTAATTAGTCGCCTTAATTAATGATTATTAATATGGTTGTTGAACCTCCCCCAATACCCCTTTGCCCTCTCCTTGGCTTGATTATTATGCAAATTAATTGTTTGGATCTTGTTCGGCTTCTTGGGTTCTCGTTCGCAATCTGCATTTGACGAACTCATTGAAATGCATGAAATGTTACCAGCCTCGGAAGGGAGATAAAAAATATTATGCAGGCCCGTCGGTTAAACATGATTATCACAGTTCCACCTCATCGCAATTACCAGGCCATCTGAGGAGGAGTCGCTGTCCCTCTTTATCTTCCCTTTTCGCTTCGCCTTTTAAGCGAACAAAAAATGAACGGCTGACCAAAAATCTGGTAATCGAATTAGGCAACTTCGTGTTTTATAAATGTTATCATAAATATTCCATTTTATTAATTACCGCGCATAATTCACCAACAAGAAGCGAAGAGAGACGGAGATTTCGATTTAGTGGCCGCCGCTCTCTTCGAATTTTCGTCTTTGAATTCGTCTCCGAACGGCGCGTCTTATTAACATACTTAATTTGTTTCTAATTTATTCATAAATTTATATTTGTGGCACCCTCCCCCAGAAGATGAGTGCCTTGTTTTTGTTTCTGATCACGCCAACTCCTTTCTTCTCCATTCCGCCGCCCTTCACTTGCTGATTTATGGGGAGACCACTGATTAATGGCAGCTCCGACTCCGGATCCGAGTTGAAATCGTTCCGTACTCCCAAGATCTGGTCGGACTGGCTGTGATTCAGTTTCTGGGTTGGCTCAGACTGCCCCTTCCCCTCGGCCAAGTAGGTGTTGTTACGCACATTATAAAGGGGCCTTTGTCCATTAGGCCTCGACTTATGGATAATTTGTGGGGATTACCGAAAAAACACAAAGCGCGGATGAAGCGCTAGGTTTTGTTTGGTCTCTTTCCTATAATGAACATAGTTTTATTTTAAGCAGGAATTTGGAAGCCCTAACTATGACATTTGTTAAAAGTCACACGTGCTTAATAGTTTTAAAATTTTTTGTTAATTAAGGTATAAATTAGGATGGTGTAATTTTATTACTATTAAACAACATTTTCCTGGATGATCTTTATCGTCGGTAGTAAAAAGGGAAATGTGTTCTAAAAGTCCTTCCATTTGATTATTAACTCTTTCACAGAGGATATAATACTATGAGTAATTTCTGAATAATTTTGCATTAATCTTGTTACTTGTTGAATTTATTTGAAATTCCGTCTTAAATACATACAATTGAATAACTTATTAGCTTAGGTCTACAGTGAACGGGCAATGTCTTTGCACTTGGGTTTGGGATATCCTTCCTGACCTTCGTATCATCATCCATCTCCAGACTGACCTTGGAGCTGTGCTCCCCCTCCAGCTAGCTGACCACATCGTTTCCATGTCCATTCTGACGCAGCAGCTCCAGCTTCAGTTCGTGTTCCCTGGCCTTTAGTCGCAGTGCGGCAATGGAGGAGGTGCGTCTGTCCTCGGGGGGCGTGGCAGCTCTGGGTGGCGGAGGAGGAGGCTGCTGATGCGAGGGGGGTGGTGGCGGCAGTTGTCGCTGGGGGGAGTGCGACAAGGTCAGGGCCACCGGGGAAGTCTGGGTGGGCGACAGACACGGCGCCTGGTGGGTCAAGGCGATCCCAACCAGCTGTTGGGGCGACAGTTGAGCGGGCTGGACTCCCAAGGGCATTTGAGAAGGCGCCTGAGGGGGCGGCGGATGCTGCTGATGCTGGGAGGCGTGGCCGGAGGCGGGGGAAGTGGGCGGCGAGGCAAGCAGGTGGTTCGGCGAATGCAGATCGGGGGATCCCACCAGAAGGCCCGCAGGCTTTCCAAGAGGCGGACCCCGTGGAACCGCCGTCATATTGGCCAGCAGCGATTGGAAGGAGCTCGAGGGGGAGTACATGCTGGCCATCCCATGGGGCAGCATGTGGGGAGGAGCCCTGAAAGGATTTCAGAAGGAAAACTATTAGTATCAACATATTTGTGGAGCTAAATTTAGAAAATAAACTTAAAGGAAGGACCTCATAAGTCATAGTAAATTAAGAAGTAAAGTGAAATGTAAATACAATGTTAAGCTTTTAAGAATACAACTGTAACCCAGTTGGTTGTACGCTAAAAGGAATAGTTTACCATAACCCCTGGGGATTACTCACCTCTGGAATTGGTTAAAGTAGCCCGACGGGATCATGGGCGCGGCGGAGAGGTGCGGGTAGCGGAAGGCGGCCAGGTTGGCGGCGTGTTGGGCGTCGAAGGGCTTGCGCAGCTGGAAGCCCAGGTGGGTGAAGGGATTGGGCGGCAGGGCGGCCCCCACCACCGTCTGCATGGTGGCGGCGCCGCTGGGCAGGTAGGGATTGTACGGATGCGACTGGGGGCCGACCTTCTCCTGCTTGCGCCACTTGGCGCGCCGATTCTGGAACCAAACCTGGAAGGGACGGGAGAATGGGAATCGTGAGTTATGTGCTGCTGGCAGGCTACTGTATCTACACTCTGGAGCTTCTTTTCTGGAATATCATATATGCCATACTGCCCTCCCAAAGCATCCAATTAATGGGCGTTGTTATTGAAAACGCCCCTTTAATTAGTTTTTAACATAACAATCTGAATACGGAGTCCGTCCGAGGACGACGACTGCTGATTGCACTCGAAATAGGAGCCGGAAAAGGAGTCCCCATCCCAGATGTAAGCAAATAATGTTGTTTAGCATGAGCAGTAATTAAAAAAAAGCGGCTTTCCGACTTCCCGGCCATAAACTGACCAGGCATGTAATGACTGGCACTAAAACAGAATTAAATGAATTTCAACCGCCACGGATCTCCGCCGACTGTCCGTCTAGTCCCGTCTCGATTTCATTAGTAGCGACATGCTCCATTATTTTTCAATTTTCAACATTGTTGGCTGCACGTGGGCCACGCGAATTAACCGCAAATCTGCGCAGCTTCGGGCCCTGAATTCTTCTCTTTGCGAAATGCTTACCTGAATGCGCGCCTCGGTTAATCCAATTTTCATCGCCAGTTCCTCTCTGCAAGAAGATGAAAGAGAAACCTGGTTTAGCTAGGAGAAAACTGAAATTAATTGGGACAGGGTAAAAAATACTACCTTTCTATGCGATTCTCAAACTGCTTAGCTAACTAAAAATAATTGCTAATGTGTCATGTTATTTTAAATAATTTATTAATCTTCTTTAGATTGAGCCTTTCCTAAGAGGGATATAGTATTGCTTCCTTATCATACCGTTGACCCAAGCTGACCTCCCTGCGAATCTCGTTCCAACCACTTAGAAGCTAATTGAAGCTTATACAGAAATCAAAGGCGGTTTGATTTATTTGCTTAATTAATTGCTGATCATTTAAATGAACCCGCCGCCTAATGAATTGGAAACTGCCAGCGATACGGCAAAAAGTTGATCTAATTGTGGCTGCGATTGACTTTGTAAGCTCACTTTTTTATTTCGGTTTTGTTTGGGTCCCGGCTTCGTGCGGTCTCAATTAGCGTTCACTTTGGTTCCTCGACTGAGAAGTGACTGACTTTTAATTTATGGCAATTACTGTGGCTGTCTTTCAACCACATTGCTGCATGCTAATTGCGATCGTTAGAGTTTCTTAGGGCGAGGAATCCGAAACCGAATCCGAGGTGCTGTTATTACGGCCATCTCAGGAGGAGTCCCAATCCAAGCCCATATAAACCCTGCTGCTCCAAATAAGATCGATCGATCCACTCAGGGGGGTCGCGTCGTTATGAGCATTATTATTATCACCTGAACGTTTCCCATATTCGTATCGGTATCGTAAAACCGAGAATCGACTTTCCAGCCTTTGTCGCGCCTCGATGAGCGATTTATGCAAATTTCTTTTCTTCTGGGGCACTCATTTTGTTCGGCTGTATTCTCTTATCGCATCTCGTCATATATGTTACTCACCTCGTAAACACGTCGGGATAATGGGTCCGGGAGAAGGCCTTCTCCAGCTCCTCGAGCTGAAAGCTGGTGAAGGTTGTGCGATAGCGTCGCTGCTTCCGCTTCGGGGCGTACTCGTCCGCCTCGCAGTCGCTGTTCCCATCCGAAATGGGGCTGTTGGTGCCGCCACTGGCTCCACTTGCTCCTCCGCTGGCTCCACCAGGTCCTCCGCCGGAGACCGACATCGAAACCGTCAGCGCTGCGCCGGCGGAGGCGGCCGACGATCCGGGGGCGCGGTCCACCAGCACTACGGCATCCGGGTGCGCTAGCTTGGCTTCTTGCGGTAGTTCCTCCAGCTTGATCTCCTCCGATATGCCCATAATCCAGGAGGGCGATCTGATCTGTGCTCGAAGGCAGCGGCTGCACAGGGAGAAATAAGTAGGAGCAAGTTAGTTACGGGCTTTGAATGTACCTACAACAAAGTTATATTAGGTATTCGGGGAATACTTTAAGTTTTGTAATCATCCCGGGAAAAGATAATATATATATTTATATTATTTAATGATCCGTCACAACAGTATATGGAAAATCTTATATATAGGCCTTAATCTTCATAATAAATCAATAGAAGTAGGCAGATTAAACGAATTCTAATAACAACATAATATTGTTTTTACTTCTATATGTGCAAAAAGGGGTAGATATATCTAGTTAGTCGCGCATTAGAAGCTCGTAATTCAATAAACGCTAAACATGCAATTATCGTGCACTTTATTATGCCAATTTCCGTAATTTGCCATCTAGCCATGACCAAGTCATCGGTTGGGTCGGGACTTGCCAGTTGAGGTTAGCTGCGGTTACACTGGACAACAGGGTTGGGCCAAGGGTCTAGGTCTAGGGAGTGCCATAATTCGTGGGAGAGGGAGTGGAGAAATAACCCTGAGAAAAGGTCAATGCAGAGCAGATTTTTTGATTTCTTGGAAAGCATTAAACTTGATTTTATGTAATATTCTTATATTAGGTGTACAATACTGTAAAGTATATTTGATGTATACAAATAGAAAATAAATTTCTCTTAGGTAACCATAATTCTTTAAATATAGATAAAATAAAACTATTTTATGAATGATCTATTTGAGTTTTATAAAGTGCCTGCGGATGAAATGTTTCAATAAAAAACACATATTTCAGTACATCGGTGACGAAGCTCGTTAAAGATTTATCTACCTGACCATTCCATCTCTTCTATTACCCACATAAAATATTGATTTATTACTTTCTATTCCAGAAGCCCCAGGAGCCATTCCGAAGTTTTAGTGCCAAATTTCGCTTAGCCAAGTGCTTTCCTTGTGGGTTAGTTAGTCGGCTGACTCTTCTGCGGTCTGGAAGCGTGCCTTATGGTCATGGCTTCCACTTTATTTCCAGATTCATCTTCGGAGGCTGAGGCTTCCGCCGCCAAGGTGCAGCTGCTGACGAACTCGCCTCAATGCAAATCGATGACCACAGCATGGGGCTGTCCGTCAGCTGATCTCTTCCATCAACACGTCTTTCATCGGGCGCTGAGTTGGGTTTACTCTGCAGTAACAGCTTTCATGTGCAGATCGTTTGGAATTTTAATTAAATTGGGCGGCAACTTCATTTTCATCATCATCAACTCAACGGCTGTGCTCTGGCTGCTTCGAGACCCGTGTCCAAGTGGCTTCTATCAGATCAAATTAATATCAGGTGCCGGTTGGCCCCGGGTTTCTCTCTTTTACTGACTTTGGTAATTCCATGTTTTGCTAATTAATATACGACGTCTTTTAATGACAACTAAATGGTTAGAGCCGGCGTGTAACCTTCCCCCTCCGCTTCCATCTCTTCTGAACTTCAGAAGTCAGGGCCGTACATATCTCCAAAGTCCAGACCCTGTCCCATGCCCAAAACTCGGCTTGATTGATGGCCGCCGCTTCTGTTGACATCTCTACATATATCAAAATTGTCCAAATACCTTGTTAAATGGCAAATTAGTGTGGCGGTGATTGATTTAGTTGCATTCTTGTGCGGAATGAAGTTGCAACCGGCCAACAATCGAAGCCAATGGAGAGAAAAATGTGCACTTAAATATATTCATTTGAGTTTGGTTTTCTGAAAGTTTGTTTTAATATTTTAGAGAGAGTGGCTATAGGAAATCACAAGATTTTTTAAAATATTTTTTTACGGTCTCTGAAAGTGTGCAGTGAAAAAAAAAGAATCTGCGGCTTACAAATATATTGTTGCCTACTTTTAAACACCTCTTCAAAAGGCTGTGACTTAAAGACTTAAAAATTCTTCAATACATTTTCTTACTATTTCGTACATTTTAACAAATATTTTCCCAAGTGCACTTTAACTGGTCCTCGAGGTTTTTCAATGTCAGTCGGGTTCAGCTTGAGTGGCATCTTTCTTCACCTCGCCGAGGCATTCCGCATGAATCTTCCCTGCCAGCAGACTCCAGTTCATAACTCATTTCTGGGCTCGATCATAACTTCGGTTATGAGTTGGGCTGTCAGTTTTCAATGTTGTCAACGAATTCCGCGCATTGACAGCTGACAAACTTAATTTGCGGACCGCAAATTATTAAATTAGCTGTACGAATTGCAATTATGCTACTGGTAACTAGTTCCCCCCTGAGTTCATTATAAGACCCGCACTGATTAATTCATTGCATGCGAATGCGAATACGAATGCGAACGCGAATGGGAACCGTAGAGCAGTTTAGAGCTATGTGGGGAATGTGTGCCGTTCGGCTTTGTTGTGGAGCCGCCTTATAATTGTATCCGCGTTACGACTTTATTATAGCCCAGGCCATCGAATCGGAGCAGGAGGAATGGGAGTGGGAATCCTCCTGGATCCGCTGATTGACGTTTCGTTGGGTAATTAAAAGGCAGAGACTTCGCTGGAAACTGTCAAGTTTTTGACGTCTGCCTACCGATTTGGCCTGGTCGCGTTGGCATGGCTTCATTTAGTTTTAGTCAGTGGCTGGCCAGCAACTAATCAAGTTAACGCTGCACTTGCTCTGCCCAAATCCAGATACCCGCGGCACTCCAGGAAGCCTGGGATTCGGTTGGGTGGATGACTGGATGGGTGGATGGCTGGGGACTTCTGGCGGGGGCGATTTCGTGGCTAACATTTTGACACAACATCTCGGCGACTTGGCCTTCTTAGTCCCTGCATGCTAATCAGGCCAAGCGCCAGTTCCCCAGACCAAGTCCCATTCCGAATCTCAGCCAGAGTCTGGGCTTTTGAGTTGCAGTCTGAATCCGAGTATGAGTCTGCGTCTGAGTTCGAGTCTGGCAACTTGTTTGCGGTTGCTTGTTCCGTTTAGAGATAAGCTCCATTAGTGTCTGGGGAAATATTTAAGAGCAACATTGTAGGCTGTGTGGGTTTCCTAGCACAGCCCAGTCATAAAGGCACTGGGAGAATAACTATGCCTTATATTATACATACTTTTTCTAGATTGAATAACTAAAAACCGAGTTATAAATGTATGGATTATAAAATGTGGAAACGCCCTAGAGTTACACACCCCCCTTTCTCGCAGTGCAGACATACGGAAAATGAAGAAATTAATTCGAGATGCGAAACAAGTGTACGGCGGTACTTCTATTCGGCTGTCCACTGTCCATTCGCTGTTTTTGGCCCACTGTCCGCTGTCCGCCGTCCGTTGTCGTCACTTCTGTCATCTCGATAAGCATCAATGTTCCTGCCCTGCCTGGCTGCTCTTTCCACAACTCAACTCGGCTCAGTCTTCTCCGCAGAAGACGCGTCTTCAGCTGGCTCCTTCATGTTTGGTGTCGTTTTTATGGTTGCACTTTTGTGTTTTTAGCTCCTCCAGCTCCCGATCTTCCCGATCCGATCCTCCATCCTCGGTTCTCGGTGTCTGGGGACTGTTGTGCTGGCATATTTCATTAAAAGCTAGGGGGAGCAGAGGGACGGCATCAGGTAGAACAGCAAACAGAAGCTCTTTTCTGGCATTTTGTTAATGCGTCTCCGTCTCGGGTCTCCACTCTCTCCAGACCTTCAGAGTCTTCAGACTCCAGTTTCCAGTCTGGCCAGTATCTGGGCTGCTTATTTATGGGTTTACATTAGGCTAAACCACTTTAGTCACACTTTGATGATCGGCATTGTAATTTCGCCCCCCTCCCTCACCTCCCTCGATAATGGCAAGCATTTTGGGTGGCTTAACTTTTGCCCCGGGCGAAAGCTCACTGGTTGTCCCCGATATCGGTGTGTGGTCCCCCACGAGAAGTTGATGGATTGGGCAGGGAGGTTCTGGGCCGAAATCCCGCCTAATAGTTTCGGTTCGATAAGGTCAATTATTAATTTTCGACCAGATCTCGTGAGTCACCCAGAAATACATAAAACCGATATCACAAGCAGCTGGGCCGCAGTGTTTATCCCATTTTAAGCTGCACCTGAGCCCTCCGTTGGATATTCGTGGTTCGGCGTTCGTTGTTCGTGGTTCACCTTCCAGTTGTTGGGTTGTTTGTTTCTTGGCGCCGTCTTTTGGACCAGGTGCGATAAGGCAGCATTCTTGTTGTTGGCCAGGCGCCGTCATCATCGTCTCTGTTTCTGTCTCCATCCCTTCTGTTCTGGGGTGTACGTTGTGGACCTCTAATGCACACACTCCCAATTATAATTAGTTTATTCATATCCTGTGTCGAAGCTGCTGCCTCATTTGTTGTTCCTTAGCTGCAATCTTAATTCAATTTACTGGCTATCAGAAGGAGTCGCAACGAATTGGAAAGTACCCTACCCTGGAAAGTGAGGTTGCCAAGGAAAAAAATCAATCCTATTCAATCATCAACTACCAATTAATTTCTGCATAAGGTAAGAAACCTTCTTAATAAATTCCAGAGGGGTTATAAAAAATGTAATAATTCTAATATTATAATTTTAGTGTTTTGGAATAGTTAAAGTATAATTTGTATTACCATCCCTATAAGTAGACTTGGTACCATAGGGTTATAGAACCTGCAAAATTAACATTACCCTGGAGTTGGTAATAAAACTTTATTAGCTTGCAGCCAAATGGATTTCGAGCTCTTCAAGGGCATTTGAGCTTCGCTCCCAGGTAGCAAACCTCACCTGTGGCCACCCTAATGGAGGAGATTGCTGGGACGGTAGCCCTAAGGTAGTCGCAGGTTCAAATTGTGACTCAGAGCCGGAATCAGAGTCAGAGAGTCAGAAAGTCAGAGACTCAAGACCCAGACAGAAGACCAAGATGTTGCTGATGGAGAGTGGTGAATGGTGATGCTGGGGCTGTAGCTACAAGCTTAGCCCATGTTGGTGATGTTGATGCGGGGCCAATTACTCATAAAATGCATGTTAAGAACAGCAGTAGAGGCGAGGATCTGGGGATTGGACAACTGTTGCCCGACGCCATCTCCATCGCCGTCTGTTCCGCTCTGCCCTTTGTCATTGTCTTGTGTGGTTTGATAAGCGAATCCGAGGCAGACGGTGGGCAATTTGAGGACGACGACGTTAATTTCTCATGTTTGCATGTTCCATTTAGTGAGGGGAATGGGGATTGGGCAGGGAATTAATGAAGCACATCTCAATGGGCCCTGGCGCCATCTTCCCGCTGGAGGAGATTCATCTCCGGGGGTGTGTTGCCATCAAGCATCACCCTTCACCCATCAAAGCTTCAAAAGACAGCGCCCCAAATTGGGAGCTGTCGAGCAATCGAACAATTCCGAATCGAATCAAATCAAATCAGAGTTCGTGTTCAGATAGCTGCCAAAATTTCGGTTGTATATCTTACAGATACCGAAACCGTATCTGAAGTATATGGCGACAAGTTTTAATTGTATGTTGCCGTAATTGAATTGAATTGCTAGTGCGCCGGAGAACATATTTTAATTTTAGGCTACCCGACAAAAGCAGGCCAATCTTATCGGATCTTTTCGTTATTATCTATTGGGAAAGATGCTACCTCAGAGATACAAATCCACAGTGAACTGTTTGCGTCACAAATTCGTTAAAATTTGTGCTGACAAGTCACATGCGTTATGCGTATTAATTAAATAAGTTGGCCAAGTGCCCGATTACCGCCAGGAAGGAGAACTTTGGGATACCACCACGGTGGGTTCCCGGTTCTCTAGAGGTCTAGGGGTTTATCTGCACCCACATATCTATTCTATATTTGTGTTGTTTTAACTTTAAGCTCGAGGCCCTTGTCGACGTCAAGAAGTTAAGTGGTCAGGGGCTTTTGACACGATTATCGGCGAGTGATAGCCGTGGTCAGTTAATTTCATTTGCTCTGTAGGAACACATGGGTACAAGCAGAAGACTCTGCCCCCGACTATCCAACGAAACCCTCCGAAAATAGGAAAAACATCAGCTAGACAAAACGTGATTTATTGGCACTGACTGCGCCGCTGACAATTTGTACTCTTTAATGGTGTTTAATTAAACCCAATCAGCGATAAACTTATCGAGCTATCAGCATGAGGCAAAAGCAAAGCCAAAGGCAAAGTCTTCTGCCCCCCAAAATTAAGTTAATCAAATTCTTATTCTACAGCGATGATACGACTTGGATTGATATTTGTTGTCTGATTTGATATGTCCAGGTGGGGAATTAATCAAATTTAATGATATTTAATTTTCGTTATGCTCTTTGTTTTTCCCCTCTTCAAGCTGATTGGGATGATTAGACAGGGGAATTATGAAATAAATTTATGGGTTATACTTGTAATATTTGTCTATCATGCTGAGAAGTAGGTTACGAACCAAGGTGTTGTTTGAGATAGTAGGGGTGTGAGGTTTTGAAAGTGATCTTATAAGGGTCACAAAAGAGTTGCTGATCAGTGGAAGGATAAGAAAAGTAATCCTACTTTCGGGTGCACTATAGGTGTTATATGTTGGATTATTCTCAAGATATTGAGAAATACATCATTCCGGAACTCAGATAAGTAATTAAAAATTAACATTTATTTTTTCAAGATGAAATTACAAATATTTCGATTCTGTACAATAGTGGGAAAGTAATTGTAGTTGTAGATTATAAGAAGTGTAGTTTAACTGAAATTATAAGTGATCAATGGGAAATAAGTTCCCTGCGAATTTAATAGGAAAACCCCTCAAATTGTTACTTGATGTATAATTATTAGTATTTCGCAAAAGAATTTCTAACCTATCTTAGTTATTAATTGGTTATAGGCATACCTTCTTTCTCCTTTCCTTCTGGGGTTTTTTTTTGCGTAAAGTGTGGGCGTAATTCTTAGTGACCTCTTTAGAATTGGTATTATCTTCAGATTTGTTAGGCTTGTTGTCTGTTACTTCACCGGCTTCAAGCTAGAGAACCATAGTTTTCACACCAACCGGAACACTTGCCGACGGTCTTTTGTCCACTTCGTCAGTACACCAGAAATCGTAGGTCTTAACTGTCCACTCGGATCGCGGTAATATGGGGAATACCTATCGGTATAACTTATATGTGAAGGCTGCCTACACTTTGTCACGACTTTGGGCAGTCTTGTTAGGGAATAACGATATATCACCAGTTCGACTACTCGAATCGAAACTATAGCCGAACGCGACGTGATGACCGGGCTGTTCCAGAGCCGCCAGCGAACTACGAGGTGAGCAATCGGCGCGCCGGTGAAAACTCAGGTGGGTCTGAAACAACAACCGGTTGTATCGGAGTTGTTGCTTTCCGGTGGAGCGGAGTTGCGGTGATGCGAGAGTGGTTTTTACCGGGTCTCGTAGTGCCGCAGAGCGAGAGGGAGCGATGCGATCGCAGCGTGTCGATCGATCTTCGCAGGTGTCGCCGCAGGTGAGGCGGCAGGTGAGCAGGAGGCGGACTCCGCCCCTTTCCGGGGATTGGACCTATCGGAAGGCAGCACGAAATAATGGCGGAGGCGCGCTCTACCCTTCCCTGTCGCTCCGCATCGCGGTCTCTCCCTCGCTCTCGCTCTCCCTTCGATTGGGCGTAATTGAATAAGCCCCGCACAAAGTGCAATAAATTTGATTAGCAAAATGGAAATTTATTTGCCCCCCAGCTCGACGCGTTTTCCTCTGGTTGCCATAGATGCGTTTCGTTTGCCAGTTGTTGCGGCTCATAAATTAAATAATTTAGCCAAGACATATGGGTAAAAGAGTTGAGTGGAATGGGGCTGGAGGTCGGATTGGGGTTGGGGATTTAGACCCGGCCATATAGACCGAGTGTTAAGGGCCTCGTTAATGACTTTGTTGGCTTTATTGGTTGATTGCCGGACTATTTACCCTCGGAGTTGGGGTGTCAAGTGAGGAGATGCAATGACCCATGGAAAGGGTTAAAAGAGAGCTAAGCAGATGACTCAAGTTAAATTTGGATGGGAGTATTACCGTGACAAGGGATCTTAAGTAACTTCCGATAATAACATACTATACTTGTTTTCCATATCAATCCTTGTTAACGTCTTTAACTCCGTGTAATTTAATGTAATTAATCCAATGAAAACTTTTAACCGTTCATGCTGAAAAAACCGAACTCAATCCTGGTCTTGCCATTTCCGAGCAGACCTAACAGATTCCATTCCTTGATAACTACTTCATTAGGCTTGATATAAGCGGGCCTTATACATCGACAGCTCCATTCCAGCGGCATTTTGCACTGGAAGCTGGCCCCCCATCCAACCTCCATTTGCTGCCCAATTTGCTCGTATCGCAAGGCAATAAATAAAGTGTTAATGGCAATTGCATACAAATAGTTTGGTGTTGCCATTATATTGCCATATTATCCCATTGTCGGGCCTTAACAAGAAGTAAACAATGCGACGCTCTCTGAGTTCCATTCGGGATCGGAATAGGGATCGGAGTCGGAATCGGAGTTGTAGTTGGATCGACTCCGCTGCACTGCAGCCAATTTCACGCTTCATTTACAGGCGAAATGCAAACAAAAGAGCAGCGACCATCGACCGTCGACCGTCGAGGAGTGACCATTTGGCCGACGGGTTCAATGGACAGCAAACTGAGACCGGGATCGGGAATACCGGGCACCGAGCACGGTATCTCTCGTCCCCATGTGGCCGTGTCAATCAGCTCGTCGCGCAAGGTGTGCACTTGTTATACCCAGTACTTTGAAAGTAGAAGGGTATGTTCATTTCATACTCCGAATGACCTTTGGACCTTACTTTCAACACAACATAAAAGAAAGCTAACATTTCATTGATAAATATAATAGTATCATTTATGTATTCTTGGCTCATAAGGATATAATACATTATCAGACACATATACATTTCTGGTATTACCTGAGATTATAGAAAACAATTTATAGGTAAGTAATTCGTATCTTTCGGAATATTGCATTTTTAATTTAAAATAATTGTTATTTAGAAGAGCTATGCTTAATAATGAAGATTTTTTTAAATGAGTCAGTATATTGGCGAATAGTGCTTAGAAAACCGAGATGCGAGGTATTCTTTGGTCGGAAAACCCCGAGATCAGCATTCTTCCCCGTTTTGGACTCAATTCGGGTCCACTCTAGGCTTTTTAGTCCAGCTCCAGACAGAGACTCAAAGTGAGAGAGTCGCGCATGCGCGCACGTCCTAATGTAATTATTATCTCAACAATTGAATTTCCGGTCCCGACTTCGACTTCTACTCGGAGCTGTGGCCGTGGGTCTGCATCCACTCCTGCACATGGGACAGATGTCGCGCAAAACGTTACAAATGTGCACTTAATTGCGCAATTAAATAATTTCATTTCAGCTCCGCGTTTTTCTTTTTTCCTTCTTTTCCCCCGTAAGTCACTCGATGTTTTCCTCCTGGCCGATATCAAACAAATTGCAGCCAAGTGGCCAAGTCTGCCTGGCCGTTCCCTATCGGCTGTCCGAGGTGTCTTATTCATTATGGCCATTATGCAGCTTAGATAGAAGCATTTACCAGTTGCCATTTGCCAGCTGGGAGGATGAGTTTGATATGAGGGGTCTTCCATTAGGTTATAAAAGCCCCCGACCTTCTCATAGCAAGATGGTATCCTTTAAAGAATAGCTGATTGTTTCGTAGACGGTTTCCATCATGCCTAAAAAGCTGTAAGTAATATTGTATTAACTATAGCGTCGCACTCTATATTGTATGTGTTTTAAAGTTTTGGATATTCAGAAATATTTGAAGCGGTGCTTGTCCTAAAAGTTCCTTTCCCATACCGCTTAGCCTGCAAACTGTGAGCAATTTGTGTCGTTATTATTTATGGAATTTACCCAAAAAAGTTACCCAATTACAAGCATTACTTCGGCATAGATTTCCCTCACCCGCCGAAAACCCAAGGCAGTGAAAATGGTGTAGCAAACGAAACGCAACTGTAAACGATACCAAATTATATTTAATTACGTGCGATTAGTTAGGGTTACTGGAGTCGCGCGATGAAATGTTGGCGATAAGGCCCGCCCGTCACCCGGCCCATAAATAGTACACCCAACCATCCAACTATTCCAGATCCCAGGCCCCGGCATTAATTCAATTACAAATGGCTGCGGTTCACTCGGTGAGCAGGGCGTGTGACATAATCACCCAACAAAACTGTCGCCTGATGACGGCTATACTGTAAGTATATACATAATGCCGACGGTTGATGGCTGAGTACCAGGTATAGCTGGCACTTCCTTGGCCCTCCCCCAGATCATTATTTGGTAATTTGATACGACGATTTGTCTTGCTTTCGTTGCTTTCGTTAGTTGCGGCGACATTGCATTTTCACTCAATTGTCGTGTAGGCCCGAAATTGACTTGGGCGGAAGCGGGTTATTAACTGGTTTATGCAACCCAAAATCGCCAGATTTCCAGCCAACGATAAGGCCCCTCTGCTTGGCTGATTATGTATATACACGTACACATTCCTGGCCAATAAGCAGGCGGCAATTAAAACGAAAGCGAAGTAATTTCATTTGTTCGTAAATCCAATTGTGGAAACTCTCTCATGGCCCCTAGTTTTCCCCTCCTTCCTGGCAAAATAAAAATGTGAAATGCTTTGGTAATTAGTGCGTGTACCGACTACTGTACTACTTAATTGCCCCTGATCCCCCTCCCATGGAATCCCGTCAAAATTCCCCACCTGCTTTTCGTTTTATTTCGAACGTTTTGTTGAATTTGGTAAAACAAAAAATGCATATTTCAGATAATTCGAGTTTAATGCGCGTCAATTAAAATTATTAAATTTTATCTTCATATTGTTTTAAAGGAATTAAGTATAATTATAATTTCCCAGACCAATTGAAGCCCCGTGGTCAGTTGAAATTTTGAAAATTCGGGTTGAGTAAAATGTCGATTTCCAAAAATTCGTAATTATTTATCTGGGGTTAATTAAATATACTTAAACCGTTTAATGGGTTAAAAACGGTAACTGCAGTGATGTAAGGACCAAAAAAGGTATGTTCTCATTTTTCAGAACTTAAATTTAAAAGTTAAAAAAATTTAATTGTCAATATAAAGTATGACTATTTAATTCCAACCAAAAATTAAGCAATTCTTCTTTAGATAATGATATGATGTATCACTCTGATCAGTGACGGAATTTATTTATCGTGCATCATCAGTGGTGACCCCGAACGGTTCAGGGTGACCTGTAATATAGTCTTTGCTTTCCGTCATTGTATCCTTTTTATCTACCCAATGGGTTAGATCTGCGTTGTCCAGCTCGGGTTTCGTTTGAGTTCTGGCCAGGGGCAGCTGTCGATAGGATATGCAACACTTTGGGAACAGAATCCTCGCTTATCCCCTTTACCATCCTTCTTCGTCGCTTCCCTCACACCACTCCGATCATCGCATTAGTTGAATTTTATATAATTGATTAATTAGAGGCCGGCTTCTGGTCCCCCGAATCGAATGGGAAAAGGGAACGGGAGAGGGAACCTTCTGTTCCGTTCGGGGCTATCGTTAGAATTATAATTCGTCTGTGGCCGGGGCCGTGCCATATAAGATATAAGATATGTGGATGTGTTTCTGTGCCCCTAATGCTAATATCCTGTGTGTGTGCTATTGTGTTGTTGCCTGTCGGCAATTTGTTTGTTCTTCGGCTGCCCAAATTGATTTTATTGACTTGTAAATGATGTTGAGTGCCCGCTGCAGTCCCCCTCCCCCGTTTCCCCATTTTGGCCTGGCTTCCGTATGGCGGACACGCCCCTTTCGGGCTGAAGTTGTGGCTCGTTAATCTAGGATCCTTCCTCCTTTGGCCCTCTGCCCCTCCTGTTCGCCAGTCGATGGCCAGTTTGCATATTTAATTTATTGATTTCACGCGGTCTTCGGAGGAGCACTCGCTGCCCCTTTCGGTCCTTTGTGGCGCCGTTTGCAGCATTGTGTTGGGGTTCAAACATAATTACTTTTTGTAATTAGCCGCAGGTCCAAAGGGAGCCGAGCGAAAAGTTGGCAACGAGGGGCATAAAGATTGATAACGAGCTAATGAATGTAAATTTCATACGTGGCCTGTCAGCCAGTCCGTCAGCCAGTCAGTCACTCATTCTGGAGGAGGCAGATGCCCCATGCCCATGCCCCTTCATTTATGAGTTGCAAAGCCTTCTCTGGGTCCCGCACTTTAAATTTAATTTCGCGCTAAGCTCGGCTTCCGTTTCGCACAGAATCAAGCTTGGTGGTCGCTAACGTCTCTGAGGTACAGTGAAGTCTGGTTAGTAACGAACAAATATTTTATAAGAAGAACCTACTAAGTAGTTGGTTTTAAACAGATATAGATTTTAAAGGATTTTTGTAATATCAAGGCTTGTGTTTCATTTGGATTTTGGAAAAGATACAATATATAATCGTTTTGCTTATAAAGAAGAGTTTACACCTAAGGAATATGTGCCAAAATTAAGTTTAATAGATTTTACAAAGGGGCTTAATGCGATTCCAAGTTGGGCAATATCCTTGCAGAATATGGTTAAGACATTATATAAGCCCGTTTTGCTTATAAGGGAGTTTTTCTATCCTTAGAAATATGAGCAAAAATTAATTTTAATAAAAACTAAAAAGTAGTTCAATGTGATCTCAAGTAAGGTAGCATCCTTGCTGGTTCCCCAGACTTATCCCCACTGTCCCCACTTAACAGACCGGCCAAGAAGGTGGTGCGAGCCAATGCAATTATGCGGAGGCTACTTGCCAACATATATTGGTAATTAAATAGATGGGCTGAGGTTACCTCGGAGGGAGATCTCTGGGAGGACGCCAAGTCGGAAAGTCGGGAAGGTGACGTTGACAAATGAGTTCATCAACAGCCCGAGCAGTAGCTCCCAACTTCTTCGGCTTTTTCATTTTCGGAAGGAGGATGGAACGGAGAGTTAAGATTGTGTAGAGTGAAAAGCGATTTATTTTTCGCCATTTGGGGCTTGGTGCGGTCGTTTAATAAACAATTTAATAGCGCGCATAAATTTTTCCAGCCATCATACTTATAATAAACCCATTTGTCTTCGGAACGGGCCAGCACTCATATAGGTAGCCCCTCCCCCGCCTTCCTTTCGATCCCCGATTCCCGAGGTGAGGGTTATTAAATTATGCGGCTCAAGCGTAAAAATAAACCGTAGCAAATGAGAATGTAGGACGCACCTCCAGTCTCAGACTCTCTTAACGAGCCCTAATAGTGGAAAGAGGCTCTCTTTCCCCATATATACCACGCCATATACCTCGCCGACTTTCTCCCCCGAGTCGGCTTCAATTAATCAGGGGAGATTCGAATAAATCAAGTGCCGTAAAGTGACACAGCGTGAGATGCACAGAGAGATGAATATTTAATTAGGAACAAATTAAAAATGCAAATAAAGTGGAACTACCATGGCGACTCCTTTTATTATTAATCGATAGACTCTCATAATTAGTTGGCCATAACAAAGGCTACCCGTGGAGCGCTGATCTTGGCCGTCTTCCTCGGCTCTTGGGTATTATTCTCATCGTGGGGCTTCTTTTTGTGGCTCTTTTCTATTAGCTAATTGGAGATCGAGGCAGCGGCTTTGATTGCCATCTGTTATGGACGCGTGCTAGGGGATCTCCCACCCCGCTTATCTGATTTGCCAGGCTACACGGAGAATTCTTCTTGCTTATAGAGAATCGATTCTTATCTGTTAACAGATAGAAGTACAAGTTCGGCTTGCAGACAGTATATATTTTTTTCTGGGACAACTTTAAATAGAACCGATAAGACAGGGGAGGGACAATTTGGAGCAAGGGGAAATCAGTGCTCGACTGCCCCTAACATGTCAGATCGAACCACGAACGAGGTCATCTTTTATTGTTAGACACTTATTTATTTATTTCTAGCGTAAAACGACAGACAAATTGATTTTAATTGAATATGATTGACGTCCGTTTTGGTGGCGATATCTACCTGCCCGAAGTGCGATAATCTCAAACGGTTTCGGTGGTTTTGGACACTCATTGGGGTTAGCCCTCGACCTAATCTCAGTCATGTCGTTATCACTACGAACACAACATTCGTATGCTTTTTAATTAAACTAAATTTAGTTGGGTGTTTCGTGGGTTCTTGAAATGTGATCGATAAAACTAGTAGCAAAGACAGTTAGAAAAAGAACAGATTGGTCTAGCAAGGTGCAAATGGAAATTAAAAACCACACCTATTTCTAGAGTAGTCTTAGGTGTTAGCTATTGCTTTACCCTTTGATTTTTAGAGGTCAATCGATCATAACTACCAAACTACCATGTCATAAGATTGTGAGATAATCGTTTAGCGATAACTTGGTTCGCACATTATCATTTGTCAGTGGTTAGCGGAATAGTCGCTAGGACCGCTTCTCAAGAAGCCACTGGAGAACAACTTAATTAAGGTTCGATCGTCCGATAGAGAAGACAAAGATCGTTTTCGGTGAAGCCGATCGGAGGCATCAAGCAATTTGTATTCAGGTATCACACAGCAACAAGTCATTTCACACTTTGATCACGCTGCTGCAGCTGCAATCCAGCAGTCCAGCAGCCCAGCAACCTGGCAACTGTCCTGGCCCAAAGCCTTGGAAGCCCGGCCTTAAAAGGATCTGCCAGTGGACTGTGTCCAACTCTGGAATGCACTGGCTTGCATACATTAGTCGAATATCGAATATCGAATGGCCAAAGCGAGCCACTCGACTCCGAGTCCGCACCCGCAGTCCGAGTCGGAGGCACCTTCGCAGTAATTAACTTGTTTCAATAATTACGCATGCGCATTTGCACATGTTGCAAGACCCTCCCGCCCCTGTCCTGCCCCGCCCACTTGTTACAGCCTGCAACAAGATTTTTGCATTGCGTGTGCTACGCACCGTCTGTGGAACGGACTCCTTTTTGGTCAGGGTATGATGGCCTAAATGTATGGTTTGGCAGAAATTTCCAGTCGAAAATGGGTTACCAGAAAGTTAAACTGCACTACATTTTCGAAAAAACTAGTTTTGAGTTAAAAATTGGAACGAAACGTAACAACATTACATTATTGCTGTTGAGTTTTAAAACAATTGCGTAAAATTCAATTAAGCCTGGGAAGGTAAAATTGATAACGAGATTTTTTTTATCTAATTGTTAAAAAAGGGATTACATTAAAAAGTTTTGCTTAAAAGATTGTATAATTGTTATATCTTTTTCCTAAGGTACTTATTAGTTGTTACACCACACATTTTTTTCGGCGAAACACATTCGATTGGAATGTTTGTTTTTGGCTGCAAATTTATGCAGCAGACGTCGCTTATTAAGAATTCGTTGGCTCCTGCCCCCAGCCTCTTGTTCAGGGGTCTCCTCTTCCTGGACTCCCTGCTTTCCCTACCACTCTTCATGATCCCGCTCCTATTCCTCTCCAGCGGCTGCCACATCGATGTCCGTTGAAGGTGGCAGTGGCACTTAATTATTGATAGCATTACAAGCGCGGTTCACTGGGTCACGAAGTGTACATGTCATGGGTTTTTTAAAAGAGGAAGAAGGAACCTCTTGAGATCTCAATTTATTGTCTGTGCCACAGTTACACAATCAGCCGCTCTTTCGAATGCGAGTTTCCAAACAATTTTAAGAGAGAATGTTTCCGTTAGGAATCTACTCAATATTCTTTGATCTAGAAAGAATACTAAATTCCAACAAGCAAGATTCAACAATTGAATTCATAAATGCAACAATAAATTTGCAACATATAATATTCAACATAAATATTGCAGGTAACAGCATATAATGTTGTTGAATGTTTGATTATGTTATAATAATGTTTTACTAATATAAATGTAATAATAATTACATTTACAAATGGCCACGTCATCGAAATTGTTATGTATGAAAAACTTTCCCACAACATTGCATTATAATATTGTTATTAAATATAGAACATGATAATGACATTACAAATGGGTGACCTCACTATTTCTGGGTTTACCCCCAAATATTCCTTTGCCCTACGCACTTTTCCAATTAATTTCATTTCCGTTTCGTAGTCGCGGTCCCAGAACACATGTTTCAATCTTCAAAAGGTAGCGAAAACATAGAATCAATAATTAAGAAATGTCGAACATAAAACGAGAGGCCCGCGTCATGTGATAAGAGGAGTACAAGGAACCAGAGGTGCTGTCCCAAACTTGCGACTTATTTTCGGTGCTCGTGTGACAAATCATAATTGATTGTTCGCTTAATTGAATTGGAGTCTGATAAGGAGAAGAATTCTTTCGGCCAAGTGATCGTAATGGGCTTTGAAAAAGATCAATGACTCACGACCACCCGTCAAAAGCCCGCACGTGACTCATGATACATCCGAAAACACGGGATAGACAACACTAATAAATTGTTAATGGCTGTATCACAGCTCGGGGTGTACGATATGGCCCGGTACGGCGAGTCGTAAAACCAACGAGAGCCGTACAACAAAGATAAGCGACCCAGGGGCATATGTCAGTCACCGGGGGAATTGGGGAATGTGGAGTGCGGGATGGAGCTGCTCCTGCATAAGGACCTCTGGCTGTCAACCGCAGAATCAACTCATCAACATTGACAGGCGTTTCGCCATCTCCATCTGGCTATGTATATCTCGGCGATCGGAGATCCCATCTTTATGGCCATTGGCCTTTGCAATTGACGCGTGATTGGCATTCGATCTGTGATCGCCCCTCCTCGATCCTCGACTCGTGATTCTCGGACATCAGCATCCACTCAACGTTCTGGGGACCCCAAAGATAGGCATGGGCGAAACGAGTTCCTCCGAAGAGGGCCAAACTGATCGATCGATCGATCGGCGGTTGGATCGCTCACCGGATCGTTCTTAAGG
Source organism: Drosophila subpulchrella (assembly GCF_014743375.2). NCBI lineage: Eukaryota > Metazoa > Arthropoda > Insecta > Diptera > Drosophilidae > Drosophila > Drosophila subpulchrella. The sequence continues at coordinate 25,666,985 of NC_050610.1, forward strand.
TGTCATCTACTTTGTATGGAGAGTGTGCGACCAGTTGACAGTCATTTAGCAATGCATATTCAATTAGAGCTAAGTGGTGGAGGGAGTGTCGCTATTGGAATTCAAAATGGTTATTAATGAGCAACTTATTAAACATTGCACATTTAAACTTACTGAACTTGTGTCTTAGGAAGTTTTTCTTTCGACTAATAAAGTTATATAGGTTTCGTTTTCTGAATTACAGCCCCATTCAAATATTCAAAGCTTTAAATGTTAGATTGTTCAACATAAAATATATTTTTAATAAGATAAACTAAAATCTGCTATGTAGAAATGTCATATTAACATTGTTGGCATGTCTTCTTCCTTTTTTGCAATTCAAATCTTTATAAAATAAATAAATTATGAATATGATAAATAAATAAATTCCCATAGATTTAAAATCCATAACGTTGATTAAAAGAAAAGAAAGGTTACTTAAACATTTTTATTTTTACATCTTTGCCGTCGCTTGTTTGCCTTATTTGTTTCCTTTTTCTCTCCATTTCTCTTTCTCCCTCCCCCATTTACCCACCACTGGTTGGTAATCAGAAACCCCAACAAACATTCAAACAATCCCAGAGGTAGCTTATTTAATTTGACTCAAAATCAACTCTTCCATTAGGCGGAGGCATCGTTCCAAATTGCACCGGCGACACCTGCCGCTCTCGCAGTCTCTCTTTCCCAGGTGGCCTCTCTCGCTCTCACAGTGGTTACCTCTTCTCCGGCTGCTTGGAAAGGCCACGCCCCTTCGGCGGAGTCAGCCAATCGGAAACCTACGTTCGAAAGAGAGTAACGTGTTGCTGGTGTGGGAAGTTGTTCATTGTCGTGGTTTCTTGTTGCTGTTGCTGCTGCTGTAGTTGTTGTCGCTGTCTGTGTTGTTGTTCTGCTGGTGTTTGGTGTTGTTGTCGTCGACAGGCAATTTACATGAAATCAAAATGAAACGCATAAAAGGGGCCGGAAGAGGGAGAAGTTCCGACTTGGGCGACTGTTAAATATGCTAAAAATGTATTTTCATATTAATTCCTATACAAAACTATAACTTAGTTGCTGCAGAGTTATTGATCACATTTACTGTATATATATATATTTAAGGAAAATTTAACTAAATTACAAAACTCTTTAAGTTCTGACAGATTATACATAGGATTGTAATAACTACATATATCCATTATATGACTTGTTAATACGAGTATTTGATACTATTTTTTAACTATATTCAATATCCAGTTGGAACTTGCATACAAATTCAAACAATTTGTTTATAGTAACAAACATAATTGTAAATATTTACCCCAAAAATAAGAAATGGTCTAAATAGAATTAAAATAAATAGACTTAAATAATCCGTATAAATTTTTCTTTTCACTTCCCTATGTAGGGTCTTTTGAAACCAACCTCCATTTCTCGATCGATGGACCTTACCACCCGGTTTCCTCGCCGGAAGAGCATTTCCATCTTCGAGCATTCCACTCAACTTTTGTTTACTTAAACTTTTACCATTTTGGGGTAAGTGTTAAAGTGGCCGCCAGTCGCAAATGCCTGCTGTTCCCTGTTGCCCGATCCCTGGTACTCCCCTAGTCTCCCGAGTTCCCCGATTTCACCGATATCCCCCACACATCTTGCAGTGGGTGGCAGACAGCGCTCCATGGTTGAGGTCGGGGATCTGGTCTCTCAGTCGTTTGATACATTTTACGGTGCCATTGGCAGAGCTGATTGTTTTTTAAATTGTTTCTGCACGCGATTCGTGTTTGTCGGGTTTATGGCTGTAATAGCCACGGCCAACATTGTTGTTATTGTTCTATCCTGAACTGGCCATTGTTGGTGTTGCTGCAGCATAATTTAATTTGAATGCATATGAGACCCAAAGTGGGTAATTGAATAAGTTTCGCTGCCGCCATATCGCAGTTCGTTTCGCTTTTGCTCGGGTATATTTTTTCTAAATTTGATTAGCGCCGCGACTCGAAAAAGTATTTTGCACGTTCTCGAGAATTCGCGTGTGGAGGGGCCAACCAAGGGTTAAGGGTTATTGGAGGGGGTGCAAAAATGTATATTGCAATTTATTTTCTGGCCAGCTTAGCAGGCTGCTTGCCACTCAAATTGATATGTAAACGTGGGGGGGTTTTTAATGCCGCCTAACAGTTCGCTGAGTGGAGGTAAATTTACACACTCGACTCGTGTAAGCTTCGATTTGTGTTTGTTTTCCGCAAAATTTCGGAGAGCAGAATAAATCAGAGTGAGCCACGCCCCCAACAAATTCGATTTCAATTTCTGTGGCTTGTAATCAAAATCGATTTATCATTTTCGCACACTTCTTCCCCTCGGCGAAATTAGCAACGATTTCGGAGCTCCCCACGTACGAAACGAAGGAAATTGTTTCTAATGAGATTAAGGTCCATTCATTTGCCGCATTACCTGATTATCTGGCAAAAAGGTTCGCTTAAGGTCAGACACTTGATTAGAGCAATCTTTTCGCCGATTTTCAGTATTTTGGTGGCTGTCATTGAACTTGGAACCGGGGCGGAAACGAAATCGAAGCATGTATTTAGCTAATTGCCTGAGAGCCGAAATCGCGGACCCTGCCTCATTAATCATGCCAAAAATGCATATTTCTGCTTAGGCGGCTTTTTAATTAATTTGATTAGCATTAATCGTTGCGAATGCGAATTATGAATCAATTTATGGCAGTGTTTCGGACTCAGTCTGTCTTTTTTCCCATCTCGCTTCCGCTTGTGGCGGCAGAAACGAGTTCGTTGCCTAAGTCTTTCGTTTCAGCCTTCTTTCTTCCCCGATTCTCCGTCTTCCCCGCAGCATCCGAGACTTAATCATTTTGACATGTCTCGCCTTCATTTGCATAATTTTGAATAACGTTTAATGCCGGGACACGCCCCCAAAGTTACCGCTTTGAATCGGGCGTGGGTCGATCTCCGCGATCGACGATTATTGATCGAGCGGATCATGAATATGCAGAATGCCGCTATTAATTGGACAGCTCACAAGATTGTTAGCTTCTTGAATACGGCAATGAATGTGGGCCACGCTTGGATGGCTTTGAAACGCTTAATTACTGAAATACACTGCGCAACACAGTGTAATATTCGCAAATCATTGCGGTTTCGCTAAAGATTTGATCTGCCATGCTTTTTAATTAGTGGCTGACATCAATGAATCAGATGTTAGTAAAAGCTTTTATCAACTTCTCATAATTTTTAATGGTTTTTCTGGGAATGAAATTTAATTTTCGTGTTTTTTTTTAGCCTTTTCTTTGACATTCAGATTTTTAAAAACTCTGCTTAACTATAAGTTGGGGAACAGACTTTCTTTGATTGATTTTCATGGCTAGATGATCTCGGTCAGGATGACCTCATCTGGGATCACTCAACTTCCATGTAAATGCCTCAGAACTCAATTAATAATGCCCCCGAGAGGGCGGATGGGGAGGGGCGACCTACAGCTATGCCCATGCCCAGTCATGCTCGTCTTGTTTGGCTTGGAGCTCTCCTGTTTCGCCGACGGATCCCGCGGATCCCATCCAGCGGAGCTCTCACCACGTCAGCCAGACGGACAAATGTTTGCACAACACACGATAATGATGACAAGCCAAATTAGCTACTAATTTTCACACACACACGAAGGCAGCACGGACATGGAGATGGTCATGGTAAAGGGTCAGTTGGAGCGCCAGGACCTCACACAGCTGGCGTTCGTTAATTTCTGGCACCGGAAGTTGAGAGCGAGGGAGGTTCCCGGGGGATCAAATGTTGGCTGCAAATTGCCATAAATCAGCATTTGATTATCCTTTGGCCCGCCTAATTTTACCTCTCGGCTAATTTTTGGCCCCCTCCTCCTCTTGTTTTTCTTCCTGCTCAACGTCGATGTCATGTGCGTGTTGGTTTGTTTTTAATTTATTAATTACTAGGCGGTCCCGCCGCTCTGCCGACTCGGATCCGGTATCTCTGGCCAGGGCTTCTGCTATTAGCGAAATCTCCTCGTCTCCATTCTGGGTGATCCGCCAGTTAGCGATGATCCAAAGCTAACGGTTGCCAGGCATGCCAAAAAGGCCGGAATAAAGCTAGATTACGGCTGGTTTTGAACTCGTTAAAAGATAATCTAAGAGTTCTATCCGCAATCTCAAAATTCAAAAAAGCTACAAGTATTTGAAAAAAAGTATACTCAAACTAAACTTTAAATTTTTCATGAACAGCGTTAAAAACAGCTTACAAAGTTGACTAAATTGTTTTTTAAACTCCAAAAAATGGAAAAAACAATTTAAGCCTTGGAAATATTGATATTTTTTTACTTATGTGTGTTTTTTTTTGTTATTTTTATTATGGCTAAAAACAATCTTATAAATATATTTTCTGATTTATCTCGGCTTAGCCACATGGCTTTTCCCCCCGCAACTTTCCATGCTAAACGGCGGCTGTCAAGCGACCCGAACAACTGCCACTTGGCTACCCGAAAGGCCAGGGATCTTTCGGAGCACAGCCAAGATCACCTCGGGTGGTCGGAGGACGTCACTCAAATTGAAGTCCGGCAAATGAGAATTGCCCCATGCCGAAACGTAGTCCGTGGAGCGTGGAGAGCGGGAAGAGGGCGGGTGGCATCCATATCCACTGGCCAATCTCCATCATCTCCGCCTGTGAGCCGGAGTTGTTGGATTTTTAATTAAGCGTGGCCTGCACCCGAGGCTTTTCGTCAAGTAGCTCCTCTCGACAGGGGAAGTACGAGAAGCTCTCGGCTCGGATGTGGAACAGGTCTTGTTAGTAATTTTTAATTTGAGCTCTTCTGACAGCCAGCTGTCATATAAATTTAATTGAATTTACATTTTTATTAATTGCCAACTCTGCTAGTGGGGCTCGGTGCTACCCGTTGGCATGAATGGGAGATGAGTTGCTCAAACTGACTGGCTACTCATCAGCCCAGCCACATCCACATCCACTTCCACTCTGTGAATGAATTTAATTTGAGATGATTTGTTGATGGTTTCGTTGCGGTGATTTCTTGCTGACTAATTTAATGTGATTTTTAAATTGCCAGCCGACCGAGGCTGAGTGTGTGGCCTGCGAAGGGGAATTGGAATCGGGGAATCTCCTTGGGAGATTGATTGGGCCTCTGGAGTTGGGGAGTCGGGGGAGCATTTTTACGGAATTAATGAGATGACACGCCTCTCTCTGGGATACGAAACCCCCTCGGGATCATTATGAACTAATCTAATTTGCAAGCCCGGCGATGACAATCGAAGTCGGAGGAGTAGAGCCCCTCGATCCTTGGACACATCCTCTGCTGTTCCTCCTCCTTTTTCTCCTGCCCATCTGCGCTAACGAGTCCCCCTTTCTGCTCTTCCTTCAAGACCCCTTTCAGTTTAATTCGCAAATCAAACAACCGCAGGGCAGAGCTCGGAAATTCGCGCATAAGTAAATTAAAAATAAATTTATGTCCAGGCCGTCGAGGGGCGCAGAAGAGAGATGGAGCATGTGTTAACCGGTTTCGGGACGATCGCGAATGCAAATCCAATTAAAATTTCCCAACTGCCCAATGGGTGGAGGGGGGTGGGCGGTCGGATCGCATCCTGCGACTGGCGCTAAGCCGTAAAACGAAGCTGTGCGCTGATTTAAAACACTGCGGGGCGTGCTTATTGATTAAATACAAATTGCATTCATTCATCATCAGCTCTAGGGGCTGCTTGATATTGGTGTTTTTTATTGTTGCTGCTTTGGCTGGCAATTAAATTACGATTTGAGGTGGATGTTCTGCTCGTTTGCCAAATGAAATGCAATTACACAGCCCCTGAAAGGAGAGAAAAGTGAGAGGTGGCGAAATGTTGTTTGAATCTTATAAAATTTGGCGCCAAGAGCTGCCAACTCGGGCAAATGGTTATGTGGCGTTAGTGCGATTCCTTGTATGCACTCAAAATATTCGATAGCTGGCTGTGGGTTGACAATCGGAGAGCAGAGAGCAGATCTTGCATCTCCCTTTTTTACTGACACTTACGTTGGCTTACGTTTTGTTGACACTTACGTTCGCATCTTACGTTTGCCGACTTACGTGTCGACGAACGAAAATATCTCAGAAAATCACTGATCACTTCAAGAGAAATATCGAAGTTGTGGTTGTCGATATATCGAATATCGAATAATAATAATAATGTCGATAATAATAATAATGTTGTTGTTAAAAATCATCCGCCACCGAGGCTCAGTCAGTTTTTTCGTCGTATTTGTTGAACCAAATTCTCTGTTTTTTACTTATTGAGTGCAGTTTGAATGCACATGCACTGATTAATAGACATATAAGTAAACATCAGCCAATACAGCAACTGTAAAAACAACTTTAGATCTGTTTCTGAATATTGCACAAAGTCGTCGATGGCGTTGTAGATTAATGAGTAATTCGGCGACTTGAAAATAACAATAGTGCAATTCAATGCCGGAAAACAGTGACACACGGCCCTTGGTGGGCGCCCAGGACGAGGATGACGAGATCCTGGGCTCGGAAGGCAGCTTCGTTCCCGCCTTTCGGCCCCAGGATCACCAGGAGTACAACCTGGCGGATGAGCGATGCCTCCTGGAGCGCCAGCAGGACGAAGTGGTCCTGGTGTCCAACGAACCCAACAGCGGCCGCCTCTTCACCTACATCGTGTTCTACCTGCTGGGCATTGGGACCATGACCCCCTGGAACTTCTTTGTGACCGCCGAAGATGTGAGTTCGATGAATGGAAAATTTCCACACCCGCATCCTAGTCAATCGTAATGAACTTCGGACTTGTGGAAAGATGAACAACTGGGCCAAGCGCAATTCTAAGGCGCGCTGCTTATCATCTGTGTCGTTGTTTTTTTACGACTACTGAGACGATAACTCTCTTTTTTCGCTTTTCTTTGTTTTCCGCTGACTCAGGCTCTAACCCTCCCTGTTTCTCTTTCAGTACTGGAAGTACAAGTTTCGTAATGCATCGATTAACGTCATCGATCCGGACGAGGAGCTCACCCCGCTGCAGAAGAGCTTCACCTGCGACTTGGCTTTGACGGCCACTATTTCGGGAACTACTTTCCTACTGTTGAACGCCATTTACGGCCATCATGTGTCGCTGCGGACCAAGATGCTGGGCACTCTGTGGGTGATCCTAGTATTGTTTGGGGTCACCACTGGCTTCGTGGAGGTCAACACGGATACGTGGCAGGAGCAGTTCTTCCTGATTACGCTCGTAATTGTGGTGCTGCTAAATGGTGAGTAAATCAAAATATTAATTAAACCTATTTTTAACATTTATTATCTCAAGTATCTGCTGCTACCATGTCTGGAGCCCTTTACGGAGTCGCAGGACTGTTTCCCTCCGAATTCATTACCGCCGTGGTCAGCGGACAGGCCCTGGGAGGTATTCTGACTGCCCTGGCCTTCATTCTTGTGCTTGCATTTGACACGGGCCCCAATACTACCGCTTTCATCTTCTTCATCGTGGGCGGAGTGCTCATCCTGCTGTGCATTGTGTGCTACGTCATCCTGGCGAGACAGCCCTTCTTCAGGTATTACCTCGAGGGTGGCGACAAGTACAAGGTCATCCGGGCAGTGCCTTCACACAGTCGGAATGAAGGAGCAGAGGGCTTGCCGCTCGAGCCAATTCTGCGGCAGGTCATGTCGAAGATATATTTGCACGCCGCTTGCTTAGCGCTTCTCTACACTACTACACTGTCTGTCTATCCGGCGGTTACAGTGCTAATGCAGTCTGAGCACGAACACAGCGAGTGGACAGGTGAGTTACAAATGAATTTTCCAAGACTCGTCATTTAAACCGTTCCCTATCAGATGTCTACTATTTGCCCGTGGTAAACTATCTAATCTTCAACTGTGGCGACTATTTTGGGCGTCTTTTTGCTGGCTGGCTGGAGCGACCCATAAACCAAAACACTTCGCTGTTATTTACCGTGGTGCGCATGGCGTTCGTTCCGTTCTTCCTGTGCTCCAACTCCAGCGAGCACAACTTTCTTCCCGTTTTGGTGAAGCACGACTACTCTTTCATTGCAATGATGGTCATGTTTGCCTTGTCCAACGGCTACTTTACAAACATACTACTCATAATGGCGCCAAAAAGTGTGAAGCAGCACGAAAAGGAGCTGGCTTCCTCAATTATGGCGGCCGCTTTGAGTTGCGGCATGGCTGTAGGATCGCTGCTCAGCCTGGTATTTGTTCAGATGCTGTGATCTCGCCAACACAATGAGTCTGCCGGTGGTGCCTTAGGAAATTATAGAATCTTTAAGCTTATAGTGTCATTTTACCTGGTATTGTTTCCATATCGTATAAGTAAGAGGTGTTTTCGAAGTCGTTTCTAATTTTGCTCAACTCTTTTTCTTATCATGTTTACTGTTTCATGTTGCCAAGATATAAGTTTTAAAGTTTTTCTTACATATGTGCTAGAAATAAGACAATTTTTTAACAAAAATCAAAACGCTGACTTTTTCTTGATTTAACGTTTATTTTAGTTTTTCTGCGGATCACAACAACAATGTGGATAAATTTTATTTGTTTTCCTTTTGACATTTTTCTTTGATTTAACTAATGAACTCCATTGTGACATTGACTGCAAACGGTTTCGTTTTTACAGGAAATCTTTACCAATAAGGTAGTTGCAGTAAGATATTCACTGTTTCTGACTGGCTAAAGACTGAAAATCAATTTTTGAAAGCTATGGCTAGAAATACATTTTTTGAAAGATCATCTTTCTACGAGATCAACGAGCTGACTCTTCCTGTGCTCTAACAATTTTAAGCAAAGCCCAGTGCTTCTCAAACTGTACCGGATTCACCCGTCATCCCAAAAGTATGCTTCAATAAAATGTGTGTTCGACTAATGCAATCAATTGAGGGTCACTACACTGCAAAAATTTAAATATACTCCACTTTGCTGCTTAGAATATTGTTTCTGGCTTGTCCTTCATTATTTCAATGAAATTAAAAGTTATTGAAACGTAATATTTTATAATCCTGACAATTTAAATTTGATCAATGTATGTATGTAGGTTATTATAATCCTGAAAATATTATTAAAAATTTAGTTCTGATCATTGTACGTTATTATAATCCTTAATATATGATTTTAATGAGTTAAACTTGATGGACAAAATATTCCCGAGATCCATATTTTAAACCATCAGTTTCTCAAAAACTTGAATTACTTATAATAATTTTCTGTGTAAGTACAAAATAATACAAACTGGGAGACAGGGTAAAAACAATCTCCCCAAAGGGCAATCTTTATCCATATCTTCTTCAAAGCGGGCCAAAACAATCTGCAAAAACATCTGGGAAAACACGACAAAATCGCGTTACTTGTAAACTGTTTACAACTTCATTAAGTACAGGGCGAAAAATGTTCATGGGTATATCTTGTTAATTTGTTAATTCATTTTACTAGTTATAAGTAAACGTTATCATAAATTCTTGCTAACATCAAGAGTTTTGTTTCGGTAAACGTTTTATAAGTGCCTTGGCAATATTATTGCAACAATGGGGTTCGGTTCCTCAATATGTATGTAGATTTATATATAACTCTAGGGTAAGTCTAAACATTTATTTAACTAGTTTAAGTTATAGGCAACAACAAATTCGTCAGTTGCTCTGCTCAAAATGTATTCTGCTCCTCCGTTATGGCCTAAATGGTTTCCGTATTTATTTTCTTATTCATTTTGTTTCCTTCGAAATCTTACGCTGCCCTTCGGTTTTCTGGTGTTTGACACCCATTTTGCTTTTCAATTTAAATTTCATTTTCGTATAAGTTTATGACGTTATCGTTAACTTAGCTTAACAAACACACGCAAACAACGAACATCGATTAAAGCCTTTCTTTGAAGTGGGTTGGGGTTATAGGGTTATCGAGCGGGGGTGGCATGCAAAAGATAGTCTGCGGTTAATAAAGCAACTACAACATCGACGGTAGGGATAGCTAAAAACATCGACAGCACACAGATACGGATGCATATATAGTTGATCGAGTAATGCTTACATACGTACAACACCAAAACTATTTTCGAATTTCTGCTGAGTTGCTACAATGTTATTTGTTTATGCTGCTGTATTGGATAAGTCAAGCCAATTACACAATTACACAGAGATAGACACCGAATGAGATAGACGATAGACAACCAACATCGACATCGATGCAAATACCGGAGAAACACACGTACATACAGTCAGCAGCTAGCAGCTAGATACCAATACTCTGGATATTGCTTGTTTGCTATGTGGATATATCGTAACTTGTGGAACACTCTTAATATGAAATCTACGACACACGCACATCAAAAATTACAACATCAATCGGGAGTAAGGGGACCACTGCGAGCGAGATAGAGCGGGCTCTGGTCCCGTCCTTTGGGTCTTGGGTTGGGGGAAGATATTGAGTCGGTTCTTGAGTAAGAGTTACGGGAAATTACAACATCTAAGGTGGTTCTGCCGTCCAGTGAAATGTACTTTCAACATTGTTTTGATTATTCTCATAGTGTTCGTTTAGATTACGTACTCGTATGTATGTTGTGGGCTATGCTTGAATTTTGGATTTTGTTACAAGGCAGCTTGGGTTTATTTGATTCTCTTTCCTCTTGTTCTTGTTCGATTACCCAAGGAGTGGTGTCTGGTCTACAACAAAGGTTAAATATACTCATCAAATTTGCATATTTTATTGTTTGATTGTCTTGAGAATGCGGCTCGAGTCTACAGTTTGAGAGTCACATAAGTCGGTGCGTGATTCCCCGCAAACTGCGAATGGCCTGTCGTTTTTTTTTTTGGTGTTGTAGGTTGTGTGCGACGCCGTCTGTGCGTGTATGTGTATGCGTTGGACCAAGGTAAAAATGGGGAGAAAGTAAAATGGAAAAGTAGTGGGAAAACAATTCGATATAGAATTTTATTGGAGCTTTGCAACAACTAATAAACATAAGAGTAGTGACTAAATCAAAAATAAATAGCAACCAACCGAAAAATAATTGACTAATTGTTGGCCTGGACTTGTGCTCCGGCATCCGCTTATAGAGCATCCGCCTTGTGTGCGCACGAGATTCATTCCACAGTTTTTTGTGCGAGAGCCTTAAACTAATCGTATAAATTAGATCGATTAAAACTGATGTAAAATACACACAACCACAATTAGCATTAGATAAATGGAGCACTCGACCTCCTTCGTATAGACAAATAAATTATACTTAGTTTCTGCTTCTGTTACGCTTGCTTGCTTAATTAGACACTCAGAGTTTCAGCGAAGTTCGAATAGGAAGAAACCGTACGGTTCGACGAGGGTTCTATGGACTGCTGGATCCATATCCATGTCTATCCACACCATAGATATACACCAATAGTCACAGTATACAGATAAAGTACTGTAAAGTACGGATACGTCAACAGTTACACTACAAGTACATCATACATGCGATAGATTAACATCTAGTTTGTTCAGTTAGAAAACGCGTTTCGCTTGGGTTCCCCTTAGCAGTGGAGCTTAAATCTAGAACTAGTCGAGGTCAGTTCCCGTCAAATAGGTGTGGGAGGGTAGGGTCTACTCCTCCGCTGCTTAAACTCTACGAAGACTTTTTCATTTCTATGTTTCTGCTGTAAATACTGAAGACTAACAACTGTAGAACCACAATTAATCCTAGGGACAATTGGGGGGCGGGGAGAAAAAATCGTAGGGGCGAGGCCCATTTACGTCTTCATCTCCGCTGCGGCGGCGATGCTGTTGTGCGACTTGGCCGGCGAAATGGCCGAATGGCCACCGGCAGCACCTGCGTCCAGATTCAGGGTGAGATTATTGCCAGAAATGCCCGACGAACCGGAGCCCGAGCATCCGTGGTGATGGGGTCCGTGGAAGAGCACCAGGAAGCCATTGCTGGAGACGCAGCTACGCGACTCCGCCTCCTTGTCGAGAATTTGACGAGCCTGAGAATATGGGAAAGGGATGCACGATTACTACGTTTATCATAATATAGAAGCAAAAAGACATACCTTGGAGCGATGTTCTGCCAGGGCATTGCGCACTGAGTCGTGCTGCTTCTGCAGCTCATCCGTACGCCGGTCAAAGGTCTGCTTCAGCCGCACCCGCTCAGCAACCCCACGTTCCACTACGGAGCTGGCCACCTCGCGTTTCATTCTGTCAGAAATAAGTTAGTTAACCCAATTGAAAACGGGTACGAAAGAGGTGCGCCACCTACCTGATCAGCTCATCCCGATCCCGGTGCACGGTGGCCAGATTCTTTACCTCGTTGCGGCGCGCCTCCTGCAGCTGGTGCATCACCTCGCCGGTGACCTTGTCCAGCGATGCCTTCAGCTGCTTCGTCTGACTAGCTTGGGAGGTCTTTAGCACCTTCTCGGCTGCGGAGTAAATGGCCTCGTGGTACTTCTCCTGCAGCTCGCGATACTGGGACGTGTACTCGCGACAGGCACTGCGCAAACGCGACTCTTGGGTGCCGCCATCCAGGCTGCTGCTCCCGCCGGCCAAATCCTCGCCAGCATCGGCTGCTGCACTCTCCTCGCTGCTATCGCCCAGATCCAGAGGGCAGGCGGGAATCTCCGCACCGGGCTCACTGTGCGGAGAGAGACAATTACTAATTTCAATGGCGTCGTCTGGCAGTGCCACACCCACTGAGAATCGCCCCGCCCAAACACTTACAGACTCTTGTTGCTCAGCCGCTTCACCAGCTTATTGGTGATGGCAAACTTGGGCTTCTTGCCCTCCAGCGGACTGGATTTCTGGCCGGCGATCTTGACCTTCTCCTTGTCGTGCTTCTTGCGCAGCGACTCGAGCTTCTTTTCCATCTCGAGACGCTTCTCCTTGACGGACTTGTGGTCCAGGATCTTGTCCAGGGGTTCGGCCAACACCAGATCCACATCAAACTGCGAGGACTCCACCTGGCGAATGGACGTGCTTACGGACTGGTCCAGGGAGTGCTGATGCTGTATGGAGGGGACCACGAAGGACCCGCTGTCCTCTCCCCTTCCGCCATCTGTGCGGTCCATGGTGACCTCCACACTCATCGCTGCCGTTGCCGAGATACTCGGCCTGTGCTTGGGCGAAGTGGCTAGCGATTCAACTGGGCGTAGCTCCTTTTTCTGGCCACCTACTTGGACGAAAACGACTGGAGGATCAGACAGAATCGAACAGAGCGAGTGGGCAGGGGAATAGGTTTAGAGGTGGTGCAGTTTGTGTGTCCGTCAACCGTTTTGAGTGTGGGAGTGAGGGTGGTGGTGGGTAGTGGGTTGTGGGTTGGGTAGTGTTTGTGGTGTTGGTTTAACCAAATCCGAAAATCCAAAAGTACAACCGAAAGTTATATGAAACGTTACCAAAAAGAAAAGTAGAAAGAAAAGAAGGTAAATTAAAATCGCAACTCGAAGTGGGTGAGAGGTGCTACTCCTTACGGCTATTATAGTTTACTCACACGACTTGGAGAGATCCTCATCCGGTCCGCCCACCGCTTCAGCTTCGTCCGTTAGAACGGACAGCTGAATATCGCGCTTTTCCAGCTCACTCTGGTATTTGATCGGATTGGCTAGGGCCTCGGCAAAATTGGAGAGATCATCGGGCACGTAGTCCTTGACCACCACGCACAGGAAAAGGGAGGCCAGGGCGATGGGCTGACCCACCTCGGATCGCAGATTTACATGTCGGTAGCCGGGACAAAGACCGATTACGGGCAAAACGCGATGACCGATGAGTTTGCCACCCTCTTCATAGGCTGCAATGCGAATGCTCGCCAGTTCGGGGAGCACCACTTTCTTAAACACAAACGGCTCCTCATCGTAGACCGGATTCATTCCATTGTCCCGGACCGTCTTTGTGCGGAACTTCTTCCGCACCGTGTCCGCTGGCAGTCCGTACATGTCCACCTCCACAAAAGTGTTGGCCCTCTTGTCCGTGAGGAACTGACCGGATAGAACCGTGATCGAAACTGTGCCCGCTATGATGCCGTCCACGGTGCTCTCCGCAAAGGGATCCAACCTGCGATCCGAGCGCCGCATGAACTCAGGCTTAAGCAGATAGCCAGACCGAGCGTTGTACTCGAAGATGCCCAAGTTGAGCTGCATGGCCAGGTCGAGAGTTTGGAAGTTGAGAGCCACGAGCTGGCATCCCGCGTTCCAGAACAACTGCGGCATGAAGTTGGAGCTATCGAAGCGAGTGCCCGCCGGATAGACACGGGACAGTTGGTGTTTGTTGTAGTTCACAAACTCAATAGGTCGCTCTTTTAACAGTGTCGTCGCCTGTTTTTCATCGAACGAGGACATCTCGTAGCAGCGATTCTTTTCTGTAATGGTGGTGTTGGGAAAATAAAGTATAGAGTGTCAGCCACTAATTTAGCATACTCACTTTCCGCATTTTCAAAGGAGCTGAAGTGGATGGGCTGAACATAGTTGACCAGAGCCGAGATCTCCGCCCCGGCCTCCGTTTCCTTTTGGGCCTTCTCTGGCGGTGGTTCGTTGCCGCTGGGCACACTGGGTGTGGTGTTGGGCAGGGATTCGTCGTCCGAGGAGCTGTCCGAATCGGAGGATCCGGTGCTATCCTTGGAGCTCTGGCGGATTTGCTAACGGGAGATAATGTAAAGATCAGGGGTTTGTTAGTCTAGCGGGTGGCTAATCCGATTGTTTGCTCGCCTGAGGTCACCAGCAGCCGTCACCAGTCACATATTATGTATACGCAGTGTGGCACCCCATGTCGGAACTATTAAATTGCATGTCATTGCATTGCTGGTCTGGTCCCCAAAGGGTTAACAAGGAATGGCAGATGGAATATGAAACCCATTATTATATGCTGTGCTCTTGTAACTGCCAGAGATCCCAGTCCTTACTTGCACAGTGAAAATATTTCAATCAAACATAACAAACATTACTTGAACTATCTATAAAACTTATTTGAATATTACATTTTTGGGACAATACGACCATTTTGCTATTGATTAGATTTCTCAGTAGAATATTATGAAAACATTTCCATAATTAATCATTATTATATTCAGACGATTTTTCTCGCTGTGCAGATAATGCGAAAGCGGGGCAAGAAACTTGCACAGATTGTGTTTCCTCTTCGCTGCGAAAAAGGGCCGACGGGGGAAGTACACAATGCATTGCTGGGCATTGCATAAAGTTTACGACACGACGACAACCAGGACATGGCGGTCTGCGGTTTCCTCCGGTCTCCGGTTTCCTCCACCCCTCACCCTTTGTCCCAGCGGAATCACGTCACTCTGCAATCGATTTATAAAAGTCCCACAATTCCGGCTGCCGAAGGAAGTGCGGATAATGGGCCGCTGGTCGAGGACCGAGGCCCTTGCGAATCCCTAGCGGCTAATGAGGCCAAAATGCACACAGCATACGGCGCTTCCCAAAATGTAAATGTCCGCCATGTGAGCAGCCTGACTTCCATTAGCACCAGCTAATGCCCAAACGGCATTTATTATGCAACATGGCCATTAAACGTAAACCAGGCCCCAGCACAACAAAAAAAATCATAAATTATAATACTGCAGGCAGGCAAATTAAATTAGAGTGCATAAATGCTGGATAAGTGAATATTTAGAAGGGATGGGATTTGGCAAACATTTAGCCAAATTAGTTTGGGTTTCAGTTCCGACCAAGTTTGCATTGCGGGAGATTCCCCCCGGAGGCTCCAGTTTTGATTACTGCCTGCGATACTGGTGGTCGGTGGTCGGACAGGGGCAACTTCTGATTAGTGAGCATATCGTGTGTCATTTCCCCTCTGGCCGGCCAGTTCCGACCTCCTCCTCCGCCCACTTGGAATATCCACAGTTTGCAGTTCGTTGACTGTCACTGGTCATCAGGCAAACCAACTCAACTTCCTATTGCCAGCCACATCCACTCTATTCCATTCATTTCCATGCATACATTCATTTATAACTTTTTGTGGAGCTCCCACATAGGTGCACTGAGAAGAAAGCTACAATAGCTCTAACATTAAAAATGAAGTAGAAACTATGCGTTCTTAATAAACCGTTGGCTGGATGCAGATCTTTGAAAGGCTGTTGGTTAGCATATAAAACCGATGAATAAAATCACAAAAGGAAACCCTTTTTCTCGCTGTGCATCGATGTCATATTCCCTCTTTCGTGTACTGTCATCAAGATTATTGCGTATGCAAAGGCCGAAAGCAAACAGAGCAGCCCGATGACAATCATCATCAGGAGGAACGACGGCCAACCGCAAACAGAAAAACAAATCGGCCGGAGTCAACACAGGGGCCGAAAAGTACCCCTGGCCATGGAGATATCCGTATCCGCCTATCTGTATATGCGACTGGGAGTGTGCCATTAAATGCAATTACAGGCATGCCAGTGCCACGCCCACAATAACAATAATGGATAGATAGGCCATGTCCCTTGACCTTTTATGACTATGCTCGATGGCGGGGAACAATAAACAATACTCACTTGCAGTGGCGGTGCATGTCCTCCCGTCCCAGCCGCGCTTCCGGTTCCTGTTCCCGCTCCCGTGCCAACATCCCCGTTGGCGGTGCTCCTGGCCACGCCCCCCTCCTCGTGGGCGGCCGCCGATGCCACTTGTTGCGCCGCTGCCTTAGCATCAACTGCAAAATGAATAACTAAATTTAATATATATTGCACAAAGAAAAATATAACCTGAAAAAATATAACCTTTCAAATTCTAGGATATATCACCTATAATAAAATAAATTTGAGGAGTCTTGACATTAATTGTAGGTTCAAGTTTAAGCCCATAAAACAACATGAAAAATCGTACCTTTTGTATTCACATTCCCATTTAAGTGTAAGATATAAAAAATATGGAAAACGCTGCCTGGCGAAACAATTAAGTTATGCGCGAGCGCGAAATGCGCCGGGCTTTTAAAATGCAGTTTCGCCTTAATGGAATATAATAAAAATATGTTTAAATCAAATTACATAAACCAGCAGCGGGGAGCCGGCTAAAAAGGATGCAATGGCCGGGCTGGGATCCCGGGGATCCGGGGATAGAGAGATGACAGCTGGGATGCGGCAATTGCAGCCGGGGGAGAGGAGTGGGGTCCCAAAGTAATTTGCATTTATAAATTGGCTTTTTGCAATTCATAAGCTAAATGTCATCCGGCCAATGCCAGAAGGATGTGGCTGCCGAGGGGGCGGAGACAAGGAGGCGACAAACGTCGGCCCCCCGGGCAAACTGTGCAGCTGTGCATGCAAATGGCTCCTGCAGGAACTGAAAGCCGGCAAACAGGAAGTGTAAGTGGAAGTGGTCAGGCGACAAATTTATAAACAACATTTTCTTTTCGAAACTTTCAATGAGACCAGCTCGAATGCTCTACGGAAAGTTTTCCTGATTCAGGAGCGGGACATGCTAAATCTGGGGACTTTGGTTAGGAAATCAAATACTTTGGGGCATTGATATCTTGAAAAATTAAACATGCAAGGCAGAAAATTTGAAATCTTACAACACGCCGTGGTTTTAGTTTAATTAAGGTCCCACTGCAAATCGAAAATAATTATAAATAAGCTCAATAACGAAGGATAAATCCAAACAGGGCCTTAAACAGCTAGTTGCCCTGCTGCGAATATCGAACATTTAAAGTCCCAAGTGCTTCCCCAACATCCTGTTCATTAAGACCCACCCGCTCGCATCCCCATCCCCGTCGAATGCTGTTCCAAATTTGATATTCCCAGCCTGCCTTTCTGGCTGATGAACTTTTTGCAGAAAAACGACAAGCAGCTGCTGCGTGTGCGGAACTCATTTGCATTTTTCATAGACCAACAGGGGATCGGAAGGGGTAAGTAGCAGGAGCTGGAAGCTGCGAAGCCAAAACATATGCGAATCGGGCTAAAAAAGCAGCCACTCGAGCATACAAACCCAGGCACATTACGCATACGCCATGTGGTGCAGGCGAAGGAGAAGCAAGTTAGCTGGTTTACCCACCTGAATTGGCCGTCGTCAGTTTGTTGCTGGCTGCCGGCGTGCCCACCTGGGCCGGCTTTTTGTGGTGGTGATGGTGGTGGTGGTGATGGTGCTTCTTCTTGTTCTTGATGATGATCTTGCGCCGCAGCATCGCCGGCGGGGGCAAGTCCATGTTGGGTTCCAGCGGATGCGAGTCCAGCGGCTTGTCGAGCAGCATATCGCCGAATATTTCGCGGCAATAGTTGGCAATTTTGGCCTACCGAAAGGGAGAAGATGGCAGAATTAATGAGCTGGCATAAGCTAGTGCCGAGTGACTTGTTAACTAACTGCTAACTGGCATTTGATGGGTAAACCTCTCCCGGCGGGAAAGTTTTTCCTGTTACACAGAGAGAAAACGGGACTAAAAGTGGTAATAACAGAATTACGAGAAAACAGTCCTTTTATTGAGTTTTTCAAAGTGTTTTTCAACTTTTTTTTAATATCACCTTATAGTTTTTATCGACATAAAAGTTCATTCATACCTACATAAAAGCTATGGACTAGTTTTAAACCTAAGCAAATATTTTAACGCTTTTATAACCAGCTTAAAATTATAAATATTTTGTATCTGTGTAGTTGTTTTGTTTTGGGACATCATATGTAGAGGGTTGCTGTTGCAAGTTTGCTTTTGACTCGTGGCGCGTTTGTTACCTGTTCTTGCAACCTGTGCCCGTGCTCCCAGTGGGAAATTTAGTTTATATTACTACTTTTAATGGTTAAACTTTAGCCCCTTTTCGAGGTTCCTGCTCTCCAAGTCTCCTCTTTGGGCCTTTTTTTTCTTCCTTTCAGGCCGTAAAAACTTTGCCTTTGTTATTATCCCGCTCGTGGAGCTTAAGCAGCCGGCAATTACCGTTCGAGTGGCTTCTGAGATTCGCCACGTTCCGGGACTCCCGACTCCCTTCATGGTCTTTAAGTAATGTTTTCGTACTCGAGGACCCAAGGTCTCAAGGACTCGAGGACTGCCCCATGTGTGCCGCCGTCGTGTTTTTTGTTTGTCTTTCGCCGAATGATGGATTAGGGTGATGAGTTAAGGACCCTACTGCTGTTGTCTTAGGACAAGTAACTTTTCGGCCTTCTGTTTTCTGCAATTTAGTGCGGCCTAAAGGTGGGAGCCACATTTATTGCCTTTGTTATTTTTCTGATATTTGCCCAACTTATCATCCCTTCAGGTTCATAGTTATAAGTTCTTAAGAAACGCGTATATGGTAGATACATATTCCTAGCTCTGCTAACTAATCGAAGTCTTTTTCTGATTATCTGTATATCAAATTCTCACCTGTTGCCTGGGATTGCAGTGATTCTCAAAGCTCAATATCACAGGGTATTCGGATGTTTTAAATGCACTCTCTGCGATGGCCTCCAGCACGTCCTTGGCAAATATCTCGGGCACGAACGTATAGCCGTGGACAATGACCGGCTCCTCGGTGCGTCCATTCCAAAAGTCAAGCTCAACGCATCTGCAATAAAGCGGGTAAGACAGAGGGACACAAGTTGAGAGTGGTAAAAGCAAATGACAATTTCCTACTTTTCACTCTTTATTTTCCTTTTCCCAGAGTCATTTCCCATTTCCCTCTGTAAATCGCTCGCAAAGTACCGAATGCATTCTGACAGTCGTACAAGCGGAGAATAAACGCAAAGTAACAACTTCTGCGTCAATAAATTCTGTGATGTGTGCATCGTCGTCAGAATCATCGTTGTCACTGGCAGACGAAATGAGAGCACACGCAAAGAAATAGTCCTTCAAATCGATTCAATTTAGGATCATTGTCCTGGCAGAACTCCAAATACTAATTATCAGAACATTGGGAGCTATAGGTTTAAACACGGATAGTCGGTTTCGTTATTTTTGTGTAAAATGAAGTTATTTAGTTTTCAAACCTAACAACTGGCAGAGAAATAATGTGAACATTAAGCAGAACACGTTTTGTTGATAGCCATGTGTTGTATAAAACAGTATGCATTTACATTTTACGACCAACTTTAAACTTTTATGGTCAACGGAACTTAACTACAACCGATTCTGTTATAGCCTTTTCTTTAAAATGTTGCACAGATTAAAGTTAATGCTTTTGTTATGGGAAAACGGTATAATGATTTTCAACACTGCCAAAGAATTGTTTCGACTGCAAGAACTTATTTTCCAAAATTGCCAGGAGAAGAGGACTTGCCTCTTGATGTTTTTTTGTAGTGTATGTAGTTTCCATTGCCGGAAAACAGCACCTGATGTTTTAAGTGAATGCGAGAGAGTTTCTTTTCTATGTGTGCGTTTCTCTGCTGAAGGCCATGCACACACATACGTCGGGATAAAGGTCATGGCCAGCACTCGAGCGAAGGCAGCTGACCACATCAATTGCGTCATTTGCATTCCACCGAGTGACCCGCATCCGGATTAAGCCCGCAACCCAGTCCCAGCTCACCTGCATCCCGCCAGGAGACACTGCCTGTAGATCTCGACGGAGGACTTGCCCGTCAGCTGGTGACCCGTCAAGTAGGTGTTGTGCGAGGAGTTGATGAAGTAGTGCGACATCGGCTGGTCCATGTCGTCGCAGAGATCGAGCTTGTTGGGCGCCATGATGGGGTTGTCGTCGCCCATTAAGTACCTGTGGAGGGGAAATGAAGAGGATTAGTCACTTGCCAACGTGGAGATGATATGGGGGATTCTGGGCTAAGCCTATGCGTGACACTAAGCTGTGCCGAGTATCTCAGGTTTTGTAGTGCGAAAATGTACTTGAAGAAATTAAGGTAAAACGATATTTGAATATTTAACCAGCAACATATTTATCCATTTTCGGGCTGATAACGTTACCAACTTAAGTCCAAATTTTAAGGCAGCAGTCGGAAACGTCATATTAAGCGGGCATAGGAAATAGCTCTGCTCAGCCTCTGCCGGCACACGCACAGCGTACAACAGCAGTCGTCACACACACATATGATCCAAAAAGTTTATTTATTATAATCGTTTCCCTTCCTATTTGCTTAAACTGCAGCTAACAATTGTTTTTTCTTCTATTAAATGTTTCTGCGTGTAGGCCCCCAGTGAAATTCGCGGCATTCGGCGGCAGCTGAAGTGTTTGAGCAGCTTTGCAGTTTCAGCTGAAGGTCGCGTCAGTTTGCGCGTCGTCCTTCGCCTCCTTGGATGCCTTGCCTCCTGGCTGCAACAGTAAACTGCGAGTTTTCACGACTGCTAAGCCACTCAGGGCGGACTAGAGTCCCCTGACAGCCATACCATTTCCCATTTTTCCGAGAGCAAGAACAGCGCCACGTCAAATTCATATGCATATGCATATGCACTCGCACTCGAGAGGTCCTTCGAGTGACTCTAACAGCCCCGAACAGCTTGCACTGCGCCTGATAAGCTGTCACGCCCAGAAGGGCTCCCCAAAGTGAGTGGATGCAGTGCCCCCACATGGCAGGCACCTCCTCCTCCACTGCAATC
Source organism: Drosophila subpulchrella (assembly GCF_014743375.2). Taxonomy (NCBI): domain Eukaryota; kingdom Metazoa; phylum Arthropoda; class Insecta; order Diptera; family Drosophilidae; genus Drosophila; species Drosophila subpulchrella. Next base: position 25,688,363 of record NC_050610.1, read on the forward strand.
CCCTGCAGCAACAAGTCAGCTCACCTCAAAAAGCCATCCAGACTGAGCTGGCCCTTTTGTGCGTTGAATTTGTTGGGCTCGTACTGCTGGATGAGCTCCTTGGCGCGGGCGGGATTGGCGTACGGGTAGAGGATCTCGTTTAGGCGGGGATCGCGCTGCGTCTTGTTGAGGAACTCCACTAGCTGGGCGATGGACATGCACTTGCGCTTGGAGTTGCCAACTCTGTGGGAGAGAACGTCATCATCGAATGAGGATAGATTATTAATTTTCCTATTCCGAGACTAAAAACACCTTTTTACAAGTGGCAAATATGTCTGATTACTACTTTTCAAGCGCACTTACATGCTGTCAAAGAGCCGCTCAACCTCCGAGCGCTGCGTGAGATATTTGTACAAATTGTAAAAGTCCTCGAATTGAAATTTGGTCACCGATATGCTGTCGACCTTGCCCGACGGCAAACCGGTCACGTCCAGCGCCTTCTCGACACGTTTGCGATCCTCCTTGTTCTGGGCGAAAAGTTTTATGATGCTAAAGTGGTCACGACCAGAATTTGACCGGTGGAGTAGGCAGCACGGTTGGATGGCAGACAATGCGGCGTTGGTTGATGAGGTTGTTGTCGTCGTCGTAGTCATCATCATCGTGGTCGCCAGTGATGCATGAGCCACGTTCCGGGAACAGGAGCAGGAAAAAGGGAAATTGCGAAATAGAAATTGGCGTAAATTTCAATTTTCAGCTCAACGTCGATGGCTACACTTAGCAAATATTTGTCAAGTGCTCAGACGCACAATGCACAAGAGCCAGGGACCCGAACCGAACCCGAAAGTTGGCCGGGATCCAGGACCCAGGACATTGAGCGTTGATGGGAGTGTAGTAGTGGGAATGGGGATAGGTATTGGTATTGGGTTTTGGGTTTTGGGGGCTGTTTTCAATTACTTTTTCACTGGTATGCGACCGCTCTTGTCCACCTGCAGACACAGTTTGGTGTGGGCCTTCTGCAGGAACATAATCGCCGACCCATTGAGCTGGGCCAAACTGTAGGCCAACTTGATGAGTCCGTCCGACCAGAGCTGCGAAGAGAATGGGAGACCAGAAATGGATTAAAATAAGTGGCAAGTTGGGTGGTCGAGAAAGATGGAATAGAACCCGAGAAGTCTGCATTTGTGTAATATTTGCGTAGGGGTAGGCTTTTTCACAATTTTCTTAGTATTCTGTGCAAGGGATTTCAGTAAACTGAAAGGTGGATTAAAGTGAAAAGGGAAGTTGTGAAACTTTTCGATTTAAAACCTTACACTCTCTTAGGAGTTTATTTCTTAAATGGTCGGGGAAGAACAAAAAATATTATTAAATTATCAAACTTAGCTTAGATTTAAACAACCGATGTTATCCTTTACTAAATATAATAATCAGAAGTACAAATTGATTGCTGCAATTCTGACAGTTTTTGTCTGTGCTTTAAAACGACCTTGATTAACGTTTGATTTAACTATTTCTTCAAGAAATTATTTAATTGAAGTAATTCTGACAGTTTTTGACTGTGCTTAAAAACGACCTCGATTAACATTTGCTTTAATTATTTCCTTCAAGGCCAAATAGGGCTGGGAATATTATAAGGAATAACACAAGGCGAAAGGCAAACTTTTGATTAATCCATTTACCAGGAATCACCGTGAGCAATATTTGCCCAAAGTTGGCTTCCCAGAATTTAATTAACCCAAAGCGCTCCGTAACATACTGCCGGGGCGTGATTGGCTCATGTAAAAGGAATCTCTGAGATATTTTATCGGCGGCAACACGGGGCGGATGCGTGATGCAGGCCGCAGATTGATTGTATAGTCAGTCAGACAGAAGAGCGTGCAAGCCCGTTGCCCATTTGGCGGCCATTTCAATTTCATTCCAGCCTTTCCTTTCCGAAACTATCGTCCATTCATGTGTATTTACGGCCAATATTGTTTATTTTGTTTGGCGAAAATGCCTTGTGAAAAGTTTATGAAAATTTCGACATTTTCATAATTCGATTTTCCTTTGTTGCCGTTTCTGCGGTTCAAGTTGCGTTTGTTTATTTCGGGAATGTCCGCGACGCGTGCCAAAAATAATAACCACAACAGCACGGTCTCTGGCTCGGGGCTGCTGACCATTGATAAAATAGAACATTGATTTCGGGCAAGGTCAATCCAGGGCAGTGGCAGACATGAGGAATGGACGACAGACGGTGGACTCCGGACACTGGACACGCCCTTCGGACGAAAATCAATAAAAGCGCCGTTGAGTGGTCCATAATAATTTTTACGCGCCTTCGGCGACCCACTAAAAATAGTCAAAACGAGAACGCGAAAAAGCATAGGTGTGTCGTCGGGAGCAAAAAACGGCAGTGGAAAATACATAAAAAGAAAAAAAGGAGGTTGGGCGAATTCAAATAAAGTTCGGGAAAACCACTGAAAAATTACAAAACATTCTATAAATGAAGTTTTTTAATTTTAGATTCCTTTTTTAAACAGGAAATACTTCAGAGACAATATTTTAAAATGGCCTACACACAAAAATACTATTGGGTTAAATATACCTCTACACACCTCTATTAAAATAGTTTTTAACCTTTTTTGTAGTTTAGAACTATCCGCATTGTTAAATTTTACCCTTAATTTTTTTGTTTGTAGATATCGCTTTACTTTTCTTCACCTTCAATAGTTTCTTTTTATACGAATTCGATAATTTTTCCTGGTGCACGGTAGCCGACCATTGTGTCCATCATTAGCGTTCCCCTCTCGACACAATTCCCCGAATGACTTGGAACTCGAAACTGGGCGTGTGTATGTGACCCACAAAAGCTAAATGGCTTCTCCCTTCGATACTTTCCAGTTGTCATCGAGTTGTCACATGCTATGGGTACTACTTCAAAGGGAGGAGGATTGGTGGACTTACCTGGGCTATGTCCCGCCGGGTGCAGCAGAAGTTCACGAACGTCATGTTGACAAAATCGGAGCCGTGGCACACCGTCACCGTCTTCTCCTCCAGCGTGTCCTGCGGGCCCAGCGTCACAATCTGGCGCAGCTTGTTGTCCTGCAATCGAGAGATGAGCATGGCGGTTATTAATTACCAAATGACCAAAGGGAAGGGGGATCGGGAGACATTGGTGGACGGTTCGCGCGCGGAAAATGAAGTTTTATGGCCCGGCAGTCGTAAATGGAAGTCATATCCTTGCGCGCTAATCCTGCGAGTGCAGCAAAATTCATTTGCTCGCCTCGTAAACCAGACAAACAAACACGATTCCCGAGCTCAACTGACCGGGGTGCCATATTTCAATTAAACGGCACAAATGGATTTACGAGCCCGCGAGAACGTGCATCCTTTGCCAGGGGTAGACCCCCCAACCAAGTGAACCGAACTGAACTGAGCTGAACTAAAGGGAAAGAAAAAAATTTCGACTTGCGAGCCAACTGGGTTAAATGCAAATCAGCCCGCGACACAAGCAGAATGAATAGAAAGAGTTGCATTTGCGGACTTTCCAGACAAATGAATACTTCTTGGAACTTTGTTGTAGCTGGGAAGTTATAAATAAATTATTTTAAATGGAGGCACTTTCAACCGACTGTAAAGTACCTTTTATGTAATACATTGATCTGGAACTTAAAAGACGGGCATTTCAGTGCCTTTCTAACAGTTTAACACTTACGCCCTCTTAGTACTGGGCTTAAAAACGTATTTTTCCGTCAACCCAAAAGTCCATCTCTTAGTCCATTCCATAGGAGCGGGGCTGAGACCAGGATTATCAACGTCCTTTCGAATGCATGACACATAGTTCGGACACAGGACATGGGACATTGGACGGAGGACAGTTGACTGCAATAAGGGAGGACAGACTTTGGGGCGTTATACTTGAAGCGGAAGCCGGAGCATGAATTTGGCATTAACTTTGTGGCCGCCACGTCCTGGGCGAGGAGCGTGTGTTTGCCTGTCCCCCTGCAGCGCTTCCGGCGTTTGGGACATTTGACAAACTGCCCGGGTGCCCAGGGTGGACCTTATCGGCAGGCAGTTTACAACGGGATGACAGGACGGAGACCGGCAATGTTATCTTTTGTGCTAGCACATCGAATGCACAAGCTGGGGAATAAAATTCTGGCAGATGACTTCAATGCTCTTAAATGTCTGAGCCCTGATCTGACCTGAAAGCGTCTTACGGTCGAGACCAAAACCAATCATGGTCAGTGCTAGCCACTGGAAACATTACTACTAATAGTTTTGAATGATCAGCGAAAGGTATATAAATAAAATTATCTTCTTTAGACAACATAAATATTTCAATTTATCTTACTCGGCTTATAAAGTAAGCATCTTAAAAGTTCAGAATACTAAGTTCTACGTCATATGTTGTGAAGGGGACTAAACATTTTTGCTTAGTGCACGCAAATCGATCCCTTAATAAGCTTTCCTGGTCAGCAATATTCCAGGCTCATGGATGGATGAGGTGAGCAGCTGAGTCGACTAATTGAAAGGCTTCCCCCCACAGCCCCCATTAAGGCGTCGTTTCGACGGTGATAAATGGGGACTCACCTATGCTGGAAAAACAGGGCGGGGAATCCCCGCTTGGCTGCAGGCCACGTTTATCTGCCAGCGTCATGATTCGCTTTTAACTAAAAACTAATTCCGGCAAATTTGTCGCTCTGAATAATGTAAATGGCTTTCACCGCCGGAGCTTCTGTCGCTGGCTCTCCGGGTTTCTCTGCCACGGGACTTCTCTGTCCGGATTTTCGGAACGGCACCGTGCGAAGCGTAAAGCGGAAATGACTACGGCGATTATCTTAATTGCTTCTCACGCTTCGCGCTCGGCACTCACGCGCAGTTCTCCGCCCACTCACGGCCCCCAAAATCCTGCGACTCCTTTCTGGCCTGCTAATCCTTTTGGCTCTGCTCGAAATTTGAATATTAAGAACGCTCATTATGGACCAAGGAGGGCAGGGGGTGGGCCGCAGGATGCTCGTGATAATTTTAGACAGCCCCCAAAGCCCAGTTATTGATTTTTGAAGGTGTTAATCAAATACTACTCAACGCCGTATGACACTTATTGGAAAACCAATGAAATAATTTATTTATTGTGCCCGTATACTAGAATTGAGAAGTTAAGGCCAGCGACATCCACAAGGGTGAGTTCTAAACTTACTGTTATTAGGCTTCATCCCTTATAAACCTCTTGAATTGTTACCTAAAGCTGCCCGAATCGTAAAAGGATTGAAGTTTGCGTCAAAAATTCATTAACAAGCTAAATATCAAAACAAAAATACACAATTGCTCGACGAGCTAAAAAAAATTGTATATAAAATTTAAACGATTTTTTATATAAGCATTCCATTGTGTCCAACGAATGAAAAGGAAACTGATTCCATACCACAAAACTTTGGTCCACAAGCTCGATTCCGTAGGAAAATAAATAAGCTACACGTCACGGATTTCATGAACTATTTGTCATCTGTTTTGGACTACTACGACAGTAGTGTTCAGATAGTCGTAAGAACCAGATAGGGAAAAACCCATTTTTAATTTTACAAAATTTTAAATTTTTATTAAGGACCTCCAAAAAAAAAAGATAAAAACCCTAAATTACAGTCTCAGCCAATTCATCAAAAAAAGGGATAACTATGAGCAGCAGGCGATCGATTGGATCTTACCATGGTTCCAGGCGAGATTCCGTACACACGGATGCTCCGTGCAACCCATTTGACAACCGGAACTCTGAGGTGGTCCCCAGACCCTATGAATTGATGCGTCAACGGAACTGCAAGACGGAGAAATTCATTCCATTTGAGCGCTATCCCACCATTCGACCACCTGTGTCCAAGTGCAGCTACGACAAGACCAAGAACTGGCTGTCTGAATCGGTGGATCAGGGAGGATGTGAAGATATCAGTGCTAAAGCGCAGGACGCTATTAAGATCTGGAAGAATAGCCCGCACAAGAGCACTCTGAAGTACTATGGCGTTGCAAATGGGTCCTATCTACCGGAGGCTGTTAGATTTAACCGGACATTGACAAGCAGCCTTAAACACGCCAGTGGCTTAAGGAAACGAGTTCCTAGTCCACCGCTTGCACCTAAGCCCGCAAGACCGCCACATCCAGCTCCCCTGTGTCAACCATACATCCTCAACCGACAGGCCCTGAAAGCAGAGCTCCAAAGGATGCCCATTGCACGGCAGAAACTGCACCCCAAAGAGGCTTTTGGAACGCTATTCTGTGAGAAGACTCAGGATCCCATGGATCCCCTTGGAGTGGATGCGGCAACTACTAGAATGGTGAGTTTGAGAGAGGCCCTGGACATGGTCAGGCCGGAGAAGCCTCCAAAGCACGGCCTGAGACGCAATCACTGGTACTGCCCCGCCAAATGTGGCGAACGGGAGAACAAGTGCACCGACTACGAGTGGGCCAAGTACAAGTTGGACTCCCGACCCTACGATGAGGCCTTCCACAAGTGGTTCCTCGACCAGAAAGCTCCACCGGATAACGAGCCACACGACTACGATGAGCTCTATAGGCGATTCCAAGCCTGCTTCGAGGTGAAACCCCAACCAGATCCCGATTGCATGGCCATGGCGAAGTGCTGTGCGGATGTGATCAAGGAATTCAAAGAGGAGGGTGGTGGTGGAGCAGGTGGCGGAGGTGGAGGAGGAGCAGGTGGATGGGGAGGCGGTGAAGGTGGTGAAGGAGGCGGCGGAGAAGGAGAAGGTGGTGGAGCTGGAGGTGGAGGTGGTCCAGGTGGAGGCGGACCTAAGAAAGAAGGTCAGCCTGGTGGCCCAGGTCCTAGTCAAGGTCCTGGCCCTGGTCCTTCTCCAGGAGGTACAAATCGGCCAGAAAAAGCCAAAGAAAAAGGTGATGGCGACAAAGAAGATATAGAAAAGGATAAAACCAAGGATAAGGGCAAAGGTACTGATAAAGATAAGAGTACTGGCCAAGATAAAGATAAGACTAAGGAAACTGAAAAGGGTAATGATAAGGAAGGGGATAAAAAAGACAAGGACAAGAAAAAAGATAAGATTCAGGACCCAGATAAAGGTAAACCCAAGGATCCGGACCAGGAAGAAAAAGATAAAAACAAGAACAAGGGCAAAGGCAAGGGTAAAAATATAAATAAGGTTACCAACCCGGATGAGGAGACGGGATCGGGCAAGAAAAAGGATGTGAAAGATCCAGATCTGGAAAAACCGAATCCGCTTAAGCCACCGAAACCACCCAAGGAGCAATTCGAAAGCAACACCGATACGTCCACGCGGATTTTTTCCTCTCTGGACACCAGGGAATCGGATAAAGTGCCGATCAGACCAATTGAAGAACCATCTAAGGAGCCTCCGCCAAAAGGGGAAATTGAGGAGAAGCCGCAGAAGCCTCCAAGTAAGAAACCGCCCGGCAAGAAACCGCCCAATAAGAAACCAGGCAAGCCCAAGCCCCCGAAGGTCGACAAGGGGGAAAAGGATAAGGAGGAGGAGGCTGTGAAGGAGTGTCCCACTTGTCCACCAGCAGACTGCCCGTGCTCCATTTGCGACTGTCTCTACGCTCAGAAGCTGCCCGTTTCCCCGGCGATGAAAAAGGTGTTTGCCCAGGAGAAGGTTCGCAAAATGAGGGAGTACCTCCGGCAGATGCGCCACCGGGAGTACATGGAGTGCGCTGGCCAAAAGCCGACGGCTCCCCAGCACAAGGTGGACCCCATCAGCTGCGATAACTGCTTCTGCCAGGATCCCAAGATATCCGAGTACTGCGAGTGCCTGGGCGCCCTGCAACATCTGCAGCGGCTCCTGGGCAAGGAGCGCCATCCGATCGTCAACAACGAGCTGCTCTTCAACCTCGAAGATCTCCGCCAGAGGATCGCCCGGCGAATGTGCGAGTGCATCTGAGAAGTCTTTTTCGACCGTTTTATTGGCTTGTATCCTTTGACACATATGAGTGTTTTTTCCAAATTTGACAATTGTACAATAAAAGATCATTTTTAGCAAAGGTGCCGATGTATTTTTTAGGGGCTTTGGAAGATTTACCTTAAGGATGTTGTTATGGTTACTAGAAGTCATGGCAAACATGGAACTAGCTAACAGAAAAACTTGAATTCAGCTCTTCAAACAGGTCTCCCTTAACAGTAATTTATTATTTAAGGACATAAGGAGGCTTTGAAATCTCTTACATTGCGCTGCCAACAACTTGTGTAAGCCGTATTCAGTATTTTATCATGTGTTCAACAGACAACACCTAAATTTTAAAATATAAGCCTGTTTTATTTTGGTTCTCACATTAAACTTGAATATATTAAAAGAATAAACAAATTGGACCCGAATCGAACAAAAACACTTAGCTAAGAATAGATTGTATATTTATCACAATGATGGGCAGACAGGATGCGCAAAGCCGAGGATCCAGGAGATCCCTGGGAGGTCAAGGCTCACAGGGGCCACCCGTCTGCCAGGAGCCCGACCTGCTGAACACCTTTGTGGAGGAGCAGCCCACCTTGTACCAGTGGATGCGATGGAGCAACTGCAAGACCCACAAGCCCCACCTGCAGGAAACATACCCCACCATTCTGCCTCCGATCTCCAAGTGCAGCGATGCCAAGACCTTGAACTACATAGAAGACGCCATGTTGGCGAACAAATGCGACCGACTCAACGAACACAGGCAGGATGTGCTGACCGTGTGGAACTACAGTCCCCAGAAGGAGACCTTGGGGTGGTATGGCGTCGCATCGGAGCACCCCACTCCGCAGGCTGCCTTTTTCGACCGGGCCCTGCAAAAGAGCTTAAAGGCGGCCAGTCTTCTGCCCAAGCCGCCGAAGAAGTCGAACATAAAACCCAAGTGGCAGATAAAACCGAAAACCCCGGAACCCGGGGCCTACATCCTGAATCGAAGGTGTCTGAAGGCCAAGTTGGACAAGATGCCGAACGTTAGGCGCCAACTGAAGCCGAGCAACGCCTTCTCCTGGCTTCACTGCCCGCAGCCAGCGGATGCGGACCATCCGTTCGAAGACAACGCCGGATTCCCGGCGATCAGCAGGGAGCAGGCGATGGACATGGCCAAGCCGGAGAAGCCTCCGAAGCATGGCTTGAGACGCAAGCACTGGTACTGCCCCCCCAAATGTGGCGAGGCTGAGAACAAGTGCACCGACTACGAGTGGGCCAAGTACAAGCTGGACTCGAGACCCTATGATGAGGCCTTCCAGCGGGAGATGGCTGCCCGCCATGCGGCCAGAGCAGCCGAGCCACGCAACTACGAGGAGCTGTACAAGTCCCTGGTGACCTGTTTCGTTCAGGATCCGAATGGGAAGAATGATCTCTGCGAGGCGCTGGAGAAGTGCTGCAAGGATCCCAAGGATCCGCCGGCCCAAGGATGCGGCGAGTTCGTTCCCGATGGCCCCGGAGGAGATGGTGAGTCGGGAGATGGTAAAGATAAGAACAAAGACAAGGACAAAAAAGTGAATAAGGAGGATAATGACAAAGACGAAGAGAACGAGAACGACAAAAAGAAAAAGGGTGATGGTGACAAAGACGGTGATAGAGGTAAAGGGGACAAAGATGGTGATGAAGGGGATGGCGATAAGGTGGGTGGCGACAAGGGGGATCGCGACAAGGGCGATGGGGACAAGGGGGATGGCACCAATGACGGTAAGAAAGATGGTGGCAAAAAGAAAAAGGATAATGAAAACGAGAACGATAAGGAGACTGAAATTGATAAGAAAGGGGACAAAGAAAAGGACAAAGACAAAGACAAGGACAAAGGTAAAGGCAAGGACAAAAACAAGAAGACCGAAGACCCGGATTTCAGGTCATCCGAAGATGATCGTCCTCTAGTTCCCCGAAGTACCGATACCCTTCCCCCGAGCGAACACTCGCTCATTGGTGATGAAGATGGAGGTGGCCCTGATTATGTGGACAACGATAAAGACAACGAAAAGGATAAAGACAAGGATAAAGACAAAAAGAAGGATAAGGGCAAGGACAAAGGAGACAAGGGCAAGGGAAAAGGAAAAAAGAAAAAGCCAAAGAAGGATGAAGAAAACAAGGATGGGGATGGTGAGGCTATCAAGGACTGTCCCTGCGAGATCTGTTGTCCCCCGAAGGAGGAGGATACTCCGCTGATCAAAGAGATGCGTCGGCGGGATCGGGAGCGCCAGGTGCGGGACTATCTCCTCCAGATGCGGCACCGCCAGTACATGGAGTGCAAGGATCCCGATTACCCGGCCCGTCAGCACAAGTGCGACCCCATCCAGTGCAACAGCCTGTTCTGCAGCAATCCCCGGATGCAAACCCATTTCGCCAGGGTACAGGCTGTTCAGCAATTGCAGGGAGTCCTGCGGCGAAGGAATCGGCGCTACGATGTCCAAATATCCAGTGATCTGGACGAGCTTCTATCGCGGCTGTGCAACCGCCTGACCCAGAGTGTTAGCCCTTGCGGATGACCGTGTCCCCGCCTCGTTTGTGTTGTGGTGACATTTCATGAGTCCAAGTCCGCATTTGTAACTTGTGCCTGGAGTTGTGTATTCGTGTTAACCATGTCTTGCGCTGCCTGGAAGCGATCTTAGTTGTGTCCTTTAAATAAACTGGGATCTCTAGCTGAGCCCTGGACTTGTACTCATTTAATTAAGCCGCACAGCGAGGGCGGGACTCGTGCTCTTGGATGTATGCTACGCTTTTGGTGGCTTTCACTTAATCACACACTGGCCCCTTTGAGTGTGCGTGTGTGTGTTTGGGCGTGGTCAACGCCCACGAGCTCTGTGCATTTAATTAACGCATGATTCTGTGCCAAAGGGTTTTTTCGCTCCGAGAAAGGCAGCATGTTCTTTCATTAACTCGAATAAGCGTATTAATGAATGCGATTTAAAGCGTGCCTTCTTTTAAAACAAGATTCATATAAAAGTCTGTTTCGCCACAATTGTTAATTTAAATGTAAGGTATTCACGTGAAGTGATTACATTTGAGAATATCATTTACATTTGAATAATCAATTATAATATATTGCTTTTAATTGGGAACGGAATATGGGCTAGTTTTCCTCATTTAAATGATAATATATTTTTCAAAACATAAAAAGGAAGCTCTTGGAGAAATTAGTTACTTAAGTCTTTAAAGTAAAGTAATGGCTAAAGTTATATGTTTTTACATAAACATATTTATAATTTTTTATTAAATTACAAGTAATATTATAATTTCATAGTAATCCTTTCTGTTCCCTTCACCAGTTTTTTTTCAATCTTAAGGCCTGCCCTTCTTTTTCGTAGAGTGTTGTCAACATTTCATTGTCCGAATTCCTTCTGTCCCGCCAAGACCGCTTTCATTTTCCAACTTTTCCGGCGCTGTTAGTTTGCCCTGGGCAAACTGAATGGAAAACAAAACTCATTTGGCTTTGGCCTTGGGCCTGTCGTGCTCCACAGCAACAACTGCAACTATTATCGGCGTGGGCGGTGTGCGGTGGGCGTGGCCCCAGGCCAAGCAACATGATTTATACAGTGAACAAAATGCGGCACACCCCAAGAACCGAAAGGAAATGACGCCCAAGGATTCCCCATTCGAATAATTCCCCTAATGGCTGGGACCCCGAAAAAAGCGGAGCAGCATTTATGGAACTTTAATTTGATAATGCGGCGCGGAAGGTTAAAGAAGGCTTAACTTCGGTTTGGGTTTGCAATTCCAGCGAAAGTTTGAAACGAATTTTTTCTGATCCAAGGGAGCTTACATAAAAAGCTTTTCAAACGCACAATAGCAGGAGTCAAACCATGTTGCCTTGTCATTGCCAAGATAAATGAATTAACTTCGAGGAAACGAGGGGTTGTATTCGCCGAGATAGTCCCACACAATGAGGCCAGTCCTACCGACTACCATGAAAAGAAAATTGTGAAAAATCGGAAAAAGCGTGACACACATCGAGGCAAACTCACTATGGAAAACTGTTGCAAAACACACACACAGTCACAATGGGATACTGATTCCGATTCCGGGTCCAAGGATGGGGACACAACGCACGTGACTTGGCTGGGCAATCTAAGCGGGAAATTGGGTGGCTTACCTGTTCTCCTATTCCTGGAATGGAACATACCGGTCCCAGTAATTGGCTTTCAATTGGGCGCCAGTTGAATAAAAAACCCACAGAATACATTGCCCTGTTTTCTGGGATTTATTTCGCTAGTTTACGACATAACTAATGTTTTCTGCACACTTTTTCCCCACTCAAGTTCTATTATAAATTTCGCATATACATTTGTATAACAGATGTTGTATTTTCCCGAGTGTCGTTTGTATGCATTCTGCGGTGATGAAAAAGTTATTACATCCGCTGGCGGAACCTACAAAATAAAACACCTCACACGCCACCCACAGAGCACACAAAAACCGGACGGAGACCTCCCACTTTTTTCCTTTCATTCAATGTGCGTGTTAAAACCAGACAAATATTTCTTCTTTCCATTCAATTCAATTTCAGTGGCATGCTTGTGCTGTGGTAAATGCTGCTGCTCAAAAAGGAAAAAGGGAGGTTGGTCCTGCGATGCGGCGCCCAATATGATACCGATGGATGAATTCATAGAGACAACCGCCGAAGAATGCTGTGGCCTGCCACAGGTGAAATCTTGGACGGATCCGATTGACAAACCCCCAGCAGAAGTAACCGAAGACGCGACAAAAGGGTGAATATCGAGTATACGCCGTGGTGTGACAAATTATCAAGTATACGCACCTTTGGCCGCTTGGCATACTGTCCTGTGCGAACGTCGCGTATGGTGGCTATATCAAGAATGTCCAGCTCGTTGTTCTGATCAACCCAATAGAGAAAGAATCCCTTGGCATCGACGCGCATCGTGACCGGTGTTCCAGTGCCCGAGTCCTGAAATCAAAGATGATAAACCATATTGATGAGAACCAAAAGTAAAACAGGCTTTAAGGAACAGGAACTGTAATTAGCAACACATGTGGTAATCAAAACACATTTTCTGCCTGCGATTCGGGTCCAATAAATTGTGAGCACATGATATACACACAATCGCAATTCCAGAGTTTATTGAACTGAGCCCCCCTCCCCTGCAAATGAATTTATCTCGACCAATTTCTCAGCCGAATTGGCCGCATGAGTGCATGAGCCGTCTGTCGTCCGTTATTTCTGCTTATTATTTAAGTCAAATTAAATGGGCATCTGCCGGCAGCCATAAATATTTAATACCACGGCCATCCATCCATTCATAAAGGCACAGGCAGCCCGCAACCGGCGATGCCAAACAGATGCGCATTCCGAGTAACCCCGGCCGAAATTAAAATATTTTTTATTTCTTAAATATGCATGCAAATAAGTGGCAGCCAAATCTGACATCCAGCGAACAAGATGTCTCGCGAATTTGGCTTCTCTGGGAAGCGAGTCGAGTCGAGTCGAACAACGCGTTAAATGGGGCGGCCCAAATGGATGTTTCTGCCAGGAGGGAGGCGACGGCGGTGGGTGGAGGGCAGTGGCTCCTCCATCTGAGCGTTAAAGTCAACGCAGACAACGTGCAACAAAAGTACGATGAATGTGTGTGTGCAACTAAGTGGGGAAAAGTGCGATGGTCACGCTAGCTTTACTCCAAGGAATGTGGCAACATAGTGATCCACTCTGGGGTGCAGGCATTAGGTATTTTTAGGGCGATTTTATTAAAATATTCATTGCCTTTTATGTAAGCAACAAGTACCATTACATAGGGCTTCACAGTAAGCGGTATATTAACAACATAGTTTGTGTTTCTTATACTGAAACATATTTTACATAGACTGGAAACAGTTATGAACTTATTCAATTTGTACTCTTTTTATTTGCTAAGTTATAATGCTATATTAATAATATAATTTATTAATAATAGCATTACTCTTATCGGGCAAAATTCCAAGTCACTTTTAAACACTACAAAGAAACCTATACATAAACAAAAAAGTTGATGTATTTCCCAACAGACGACGATTGTGTCACACAAGCATGTTTATTTTAAAATTGGTAAATCAAAACAAAAACTTGTGTGTATGGAACTTTACTCTCCATTATATTGTTACTTTCAATTTTAATTTTTACTCATTCCTTATGTTAAAGAATTCTATAAACAACAACTTGATATTTTTAGCAGATTAAACTGTGATTATGTACTGTACATTTTGTATTTAAAACATAACTATTAAGAAACTCTCTATTCACTTTTATTATTAAAAAGTTGCGTCCGAAAGGTTTGAACATTAAAGGTAGCTCAATAGGGTTTATAAGCTCCCTTTAACAGTTTGCCTGTTTTTGTAAAACATAACTTATATACAAACTCTCAGTTCGGGGCTTCTGAACCCGCAGCACCTATCTGTTTGCCCATAGAATTCCTTGAACCCCCAGTTAGTCTCACTCCAATTAGCGGGTGGAATTCCTTGACCCCGCCATTGGCCCGTTAGGATTAGGGAATGCTCGTTGTTATGGCCAAAATTGATGAGCTCTGAAATACTCGTTACGAGCATATTTAATTCGCGCAGCCACAAGTTCATTATCCTTCGGTATCGAATTTTTGGTTCGGGTTTAATGAACCCACTAGGTGCCAAAGTGGCCTGCCTGCGCTCACTTTTCCTTTCTCGCAGAAGGGGCTCCTTAATAATTGAAATGGAAAACATCAACTCGGATTCAGCAGCCCCAACCACTTGTTATATTCAATTAGGCGCATATTTTCTGGGGATTTTCAGTTGGTTGCTTGGGGAAATGGGGGGCGAGGAAAAAGGGTCGTCCATCGCTAATTGGAATCCACAATCCCCACTCGAGTTGTCTTGGTTGCTTTTCCTGTTTGTCTAATTACTGAAAACTAATTGAGTCGAGCTCGTCGCGGAGGGCGGTAAAAACTTCGTTAATTCAATTTCAATATGCGAAATTCAGTGGAAATCCAATAACTGCAGAAATTGTGTGCGAATTTCAGTTCCCACTTCGTGACTGCTCCTGAAAGCCCCAGTTGAAAGTGACTGCCACTTGACACGCTCCTCAAATATTAACAGCCACCGCTTGCATGCGTAGCGGTAATTGTGTATCCGTATCTGTATCTGAATCGGCGTCTATATCTGCGTATATATATATGTGGCCACACATGTATTTGTAACCGTGTGTGCGTTTAGGATAAGAGCGATTACATGCATAATTCAATTGGTGTAACAGTTGGATCTGCTCCCTGCATGTCGGTCGGCTATAGAAAACGCTTAAGGGAGACCACACAGCGAGAACGGAAAAGGGATAACTGCCAGCCAGCCAGATGTGCCTCAGACGAATGCACGGCAGAAAACGTCGATACCAACAATCCTCAATCTGGGAACGTATAACATAGAAGGTATGTAAAAATATTTCCTGTGTATTTTCCACTGTTATTGAATCATTTAAGTCCATGTTAACATTTGTCAATATCTTGTTAGGTTTTATGAATGAATACTATTAACTAGAGGATTTTCTTTAGTTTAATTTAATTTAACTTTATCTTTCCATACAATTTGCTAACATTCCTTGGCACTTAACAAGCAATGACTCTAACTTTTTAACATGACGTTTCGAAATCGCCTCTTAGTCCCGTCACATGAGATAAGTACTCCTAGGCGCGCCTTCTCGTTCCCATGTTAAACTAAAAGATTTGAAAGGATTTTCTTTAGGTTTCTAATTTTTTTCAGTGCGGATTCCCGTTTAGAGATACAGCTACATTTAGATGTATGGAACACATCTGTTGGTGACGATTGTCACACGCCATTCTCCATTCGCCTGTCAATCATGCTTAGGGAACTGGGTTCTGAAAGGGCTGTCAGGCGTCCAAAAAGAAGGCAGGAGTGCCCCGGTCCATTAGGGAGCCCTGGGAGAAGGAGGATTGGGTGATAGGAATATGCAAATGCTGCCGGGACCACTCAGAAGCCAGCTCGGTCCCCTTGGAGAGGGTAGTCGGTGTTGCCTCAGACCAAACTATCGAAATGGGTTTAAACAGCTGCTGGCTGAACTAAATGCAAATTATATCATAAAATATGTAGCTGCTAAGCTCCTGTTTACATACAGTTTCCTCCCCAGCCGTTCCCTTCCCCACGAGTTACCTGAGAAAGTTTTTCCGGCACTCGAGAACTTTGTTTGCCACTGCTGTTGACGTTACCCCAAGCCAACTATCGAAGAGCCGTTCGAGGAAAATGGGTCTGGGGATGAGCCGAACTCATCTTCTCGTCAGGGTCTGTCACCAAACGCGCTGTGGGAGGCTGCTCCGAGGATCAGAAATTGAGATTGATGATGAGGAAGGGTAAAATGGAAGCCAGCTGGAGACCTTTGCCCATCTGTCAGACTCAACCCCCATTCATCTAACCTTTACTTAGTTTCTTAACTCGTTTCCTTTCGTTAAGTCATTTCAAATATTATTTTTCTCGTGCAGCAGCATCCTTTCGGCTTTAAAATTTATTTAACTTAAAATTGATTGCATTTATAGACAGGTCAAAAGCTATAAAAACAAAAGCGCAGCGATTCATTTTACGACTCTGTACTTGTGTTTGGGGGCTAGACATAAAATAAGATTTGGCAAACGTTGTTGAAATCAATTAAATGTGAATGACTCCTAAAAATTCCAAGAAACTTTCCACTCGAACGCAATCAGCTCCCATAATCCCATTATTATGACAGCCAAGATCACAATCTATAGGTGGATTAAGTGGGCAATCAAAAAAATAATAGAAGAGGCGCCCTTTTTCTAGTAACAACAATTTTTAAAGCTAGTTGATTTCAAAGAGCCTCAACATATAACATAAGTCTTCAATCTCACAAGCACCTGACTGGAATGCCTGCTGCACTTACTCAGCACTTACACTGACTACCATATATCACTGGCTGATCGGCAATCGTAGATAGTACTTCGATTTTGGGCAATCAGCCGTCAATTTATCAAGCAATAAAATGCGGTTTTCGATTGGCGTTAACAAGTTCCGTGATAAGATACGGTTACTCGCGGTGTTTATTTGGCGTATTACGCAAAGATCTTCCCTTCGTCACCCTTAAGATGTCTCAGTTGAGCTGGTAGTAGGCGGCGATCACTTGGTAGATCCATCCCACGTAGGACGGCACAGAGGTGTAGACCGTGGGCCGCTTGGCATAGCCACAGGGCATGTAGCTCCAGGATCCGAGGCCCACCAGTTCCGCGGGTCCAGTGATGGGCCAGTAGATCAGGGGAGTGCCTCCGTCTCCGTAGCAGGTCTTCACCTGGGAGCACACCTGCTGCGCGGTGAGGGGGGCGTCCGAAGGGAGCAGCTCCTTGCAGGCAGTGCTGTTCAGCAGGGGCGCAAAAGCGTACTGCAGCTCCTTGGAGTACTCATCGCCGTCGGCGTCGGTGAGTCCCCAGCCATAGGCTGCGGCCGTCTTGTTGCTGTAATCATCATCGATGTCGGGCAGGGCGATCTGCTGCACTCGAGCGTTGTACTCGAAACTCTCGGAGACATGGAGCAGGGCTATATTATCACTTCCGGCGTTGCCATTGAAAGACCGGTGCGTGGAGGCAAAGTCCACATAGCGCACTTGGGCGGCCGTCACGTTGGATCGGTTGATGATCCCGGCATAAACCGGGGTTCCCACGGCATCGCCATTGAAGCTGACCAGCTCCGCCACACAGTGGGCAGCCGTTAGAAGCCATCGCTTGCCGATAATGGAAGCTGCGCACACGTGGGTGTAGGTGTTCCTGGTCAGGGACAAGGACGTCAGGTAGGGAACATTGTCCACCCCCTGCACATCGTAGCCGTCGATGATCAGCGGCTGGATCTCAGCGGACACCTGATCCGCGCTCCTTAATGTCAGGTGCTGGATGTGCGGTATCTGGGCCGCTCCGGCCAGAGCCAAAAGGGGCAGTAGGAAAAGCGGCGAAAACATTACTGATACAGCCGATAAATACGAAACGTCTAAACTGGCCGCCGAAAAGCAATTGGGCTTTTATAGTTAAAGACACAAAGCTTTGGTAATCAGGGTAAGAGAAAAAGTCCCCTATGAGAATTGCTCAACCAAAGAACTAGTTCGATTAAATTATTATTTTGATCGTTTGGTAGTTGTTTGGGTATCTTTAGTATATGCTAAGAATAAATCATTCTTTAGTTGTATGATTTATATACGATTTTTAAAAGACAAATAATAAAATAAAATTATTTTTGGCACGAGAAACTATACGATTATATTTTAAATTATAATATAAGTTTCAACAGAAGTTATTAGATTTAGAAGATGGTAATGTAATATTGTAGTTCAGAAGTCTCTAGAACTTAAAGTTGTGGTAATGTAGTTCTGATTTAAAGTCTATCATGTCAGCATCTATCGATGTGGATAATAGATAACCTATCCCTCTACCCATTGGTTTCCTTTAAAAAGCAGCATTTTTCCATAAAGTGTTTTTATAATGCTTAATTTTAAATTTAATTTAAACTTATTCCCATGGCTCCGGATTCCATTAGCCGCGCCGGGTGCTGTGGCATATATAACATGCAATTACCCTTTGGGGCGGGACGAGGGTGGAGTGCATCCTCGCATGCACATCCGTGCACATAATTGCTGGCCAAGTTGCCTCCATCCAAGTGGCATTAGGGCCCGGCCACATGCCACATGCCCCGTCGCGTGGACGTTGTCCTGAAAATGTTTACGCAAACGTGCGGTCACTTTAGGGGTCCGGAATCCACTTTTAATTGGCTTTGGCCGCCAGCTGGGAGCTGGGAGAGCCCGTCGCGAGGGTCAGCGGTATTTTTAGCATCCTTTGAGACTGGACCTTGGCGACCTTGCCGTGTCAACACCTCAGTTAACACATTACGCACGCCCACGTGGCTGGGGGTTTCAGTGGCTTTTCCTACTCAAGGGCAACTTACTATGAACTACGCGAATTCGTATCGGCCTGATCTAATCAATTCAGACGAAATTAACTAATCGTCGACTACGATTCATAAATCTATCTGCTTATCTCCGGCGGTGGACGGGTATAAAAGGCGCGTTTGGCCCGGCTAGAAGTAGACATTCTCCGAAAACCTGCAGAATGAAGTTGATCACTGTGACTCTGATTGTTGCCCTGGTGGCCGCCGCCCAGGGAGGCAAGATCTCCGACAAGCTGGCCAAGATCGTGCCCAGTTTCGCCACTGGCTTCGTGATCAACGGCACGGAGGCGGAGCCCCACTCCGCTCCCTACATCGTGTCCCTGGGAACCAACTTCGCCAAGCACTCGCACATCTGCGGAGGCACCATCATCAACAAGGACTGGATCTTGACTGCTGCCCACTGCATTTCTAATGCCGAAGGCATGAGCGCCATTGCCGGACTCCACACCCGTTCCCTGGTCGATGAGCTGACCCAGCAGCGCCTGATTGACTTTGGTCGCGTCCACGAGAAATACACCGGCGGCGTGGGACCCTACGACATTGCCATCCTCCACGTGAGCGAGTCCTTCACCTTCAACGAGTGGGTGCAGGCCGCCACCTTGCCCAGCCGCGAGCAGGTCCATGAGGGAGAGACCCACCTGTACGGATGGGGACAGCCCAAGTCTTACATCTTGACTGCCTCCAAGACCCTGCAGACCGTGACCACCGAGATTGTGAACTACGACGCGTGCAAGGAAGCGCTCCCGGTGGACGCTCCTCTGGCCGAGACCAACATTTGCTCCTCCTCCCTGCAGCAGAGCAAGTCCGCCTGCAACGGCGACTCCGGCGGCCCCCTGGTCGTTGAGTACGAGAACGCCTCCTCCGAGCTGATTGGCATTGTCTCCTGGGGCTACATCCCCTGCGGACTGGCCAACCTGCCCTCCGTCTTCACCAAAGTCGCCTCCTACGTCGACTGGGCCACCGACATCCAGAGCGCCTACTACAAGCTCTACTAAACCGAAGGGATAACTCTGTAGTCAGTTCAAACCAAGGATCGGAATCACTTTGATCAGAGTAATGATCGATTGTTGAATAAATGCATCCAGCTAAAGTTCTGTGTCTCTATGTTTCTTACAAATACATTACTATTAAAGGATTCTATTCATTGAATAGAAGATTGGAAGACGGTTGTCTTTGTTAGGATACTAAAAATGGATCAGCAAGAATTTCCAGTTTTGTTTGCCTATGCGAGTTTTGCTGATCATTTTATTGGATATCTTTTTATTAAGACATGATGACAAGGTTTCATTAAGGATCCTATATTGAACAGCATGAAATCTCAAGTAATACTAAATAGGTAATTTAAAAGATTCAAAAATCATAAACAAAGATAACTATTTTGTCAACTATATACGGTAACTTACATAAATATTTGGACGTAAAGTAATCCGAATCGGTCACATGATAATTCCATACACAACTTCCCTACGATCGCTTGTGAAATAAGTGCTGGCAATGAAAGTCCAGTCTTTGTTTGTCTTTTCCACCGAGGTAGGATTTACAATTTATGGTGTCTGATAACCCTCAAATCGATCGGTAATCGAAACTGGATTAGAGTCTGTCCCGACCACAGTTGGTCTCTTAATTTATGGCTTCTAATATAAACTCTGGAAAAGCGCTGACTCTTGGAGGCGTGTGCCATTGATAGAGTTTCCAGTCTCGAAAGTCATGCACTCGACCAATCAAAGACAACCAAAAGCTGAAGCACCTTATCGGTGAGATTAGAAAATTGCTGACTAGAGTTGATAAAGTAGATTGGAAAAGCTCTAAAAAGCTCTTCTTTTTAGTGTCAACATGTTGCTAACATAATGTTTGAAAACAATTTACTAAGCCGAAATTCACAACTTAAGTAGTATCATTTAAACAACATTTTTGGTAATATCCCCTACTATCATCTACATATTTTTAGAGTGTACCAAACATATTTTAACCATTTCTCGTATATATATAATCATAAAGATAAAGGTTTAAGTGTAAAATTATGTGACCTTCATAATTTTAAACATGTTATATATTAGAACGTAAGGTAATTGAATTACACTAAAGCAGCAAAGATAATAGTTGATAAGTTTTCCATTACGATTTTGATTGTTTTATCTGCGTTCTGAATAACTTATCAGGGGTACAAATCTTAATGGGGTTCTGGTTCATTCACACCTTGCCAATCTAATCAGTTTGGATTTCATGAGAGACATTAACTGTCTATTTGAGATTTACTAATGTTTTATGACCAACGCATAGTGCGAACTCGAGATAAGTGCTCTTAGGCAAAGTGGCCTATAAATGGAGTGTGGCACTATACTAGATCGGGGCCAAGAGCCAGACAAGTCGACTGCAGGGGAGCCTTTTGGCGAACCTCAAGTGCTTGCAGGCGCTAAGAGATTAGCGGGTTAATCAGTCAAAGGCGCCACTACAGGACAAAGCGAAATAATATCGGGGCCAAGAATACGCCGGTCAGGATCATAAATCGATCTGGGGTGATAACGATAACCGATCTTGGAGTGCTTGGTGGGACCTATAAAAGGCGCTGACCGACTTGGCAGTAACACAAACTCAACAGAGAACTCAAAATGAGACAATTCGTGGTTCTATTCGCACTGGCTCTGGCCTCAGCCTCGGCCAACTTGATCCCCCAGCCGGGATTCCCTGAGGGGCGCATCATCAACGGCAATGAGGCCCAAAAAGGAGAGGCGCCCTACATACTCTCCATGCAGACGACGTTCAAATCGCACTTCTGTTCCGGAGTTCTGCTCAGCAGTACGACCGCCTTGACTGCCGGCCATTGTATTCTGAGCTACCCTGAAGGTCTACTGGTTGCCGGAGCCCACAGTCGCCTCAATGAGGATAGTGTACAGACCAGAAAGTTCGACAGTTCCCAGTTCGTGGTCCACGAGGAGTACAGTGGTGGCGTGGGACCCAATGACATCGGTCTGATTCGGCTGAGCAAGGAGGACGCCTTCGACCTGAACGCCGTGGCCCGGGATGGCAGCAATCCGGTGGGCGTGGTGAGTCTCCCGCCCAAGACATTTGAGAGCACTGGCGATGGATACCTCTACGGTTGGGGTCGCGACAACTCGGGATCGCTGCCCACGAATCTTCAGACTCTGAAAGTCGACATCATAGGGTACACAGCCTGCCAAGCCGCAATGCCCGTCACCGCCCAGGTGGATATTTGCAATGTGTGCACCTACACCGCTGGAACAACCGACGGAGCTTGCAACGGAGACAGCGGCGGCCCTTTGGTCAAGAAGACCGATAACGAAGCCTATCTGATTGGCATCGTATCCTGGGGATTTACACCCTGTGCATCCACCTACTACCCTTCAGTGTACACAAACGTAATTCACTATCAGGAATGGATCGAAGAGAACTGCAACGACAATGAGTAGGTAGCTACTGTACAACAACTGTGCATTATATTGTATAACAACTGTATATACCCACCTAATAAACGAACATTCTGTACTCACACTATCTATGTTGTGTTTTTAAGAGCAGAAATATTTCAGGGTAGGAAAACCTCTTCTGCACTAACTCAACTCATCAAGTTAAATGACTTTCCGATTCGATAACCCAGCTATGTAGACTATCACAATTAAATGAATGACCACTTCAGGTTTCTAAAGAAATTGTCCTCCAATTATGTTTTAATAGTAATCGCAGATAGGATCAGTAGAGATAAACATTGTACTACTCACATCGTCCCATCGAATGAACTTCTCGCCATCCTGCAGAGCTTGTGGAACCTCCACGCTGGCGGTGGAGATGTACGTTCCTCCGGCGCTCATCATCCTGACTGACTTTTTGGGTTCGAAATCTCGTTTAGGGGTCTGTGTCCCTCGGTTGCTTTACTGACCCACGGATGGCCGCGTTCTGGTTACTTTCTGGCTGCTTTTTTTGAATCGCTGCGGCTTACAGTTTCCGCTTAGCCGCTGCTCGGCATTTCCGTTGCTGTAGTTGTCGCAGAGTTCGCCTGGCTGCATACAAATGACGCCATGGTCCTGGTCCGTGTCCGAGTCCTGGACGTGGTCCGGGCCACAATTAGAGCGCCGTTGTTTTTGCCCCGCCTCCGACCATTTTTGGCTGCATCCTGAACTCTTGATTAAAATTGCGGACTTGTGTAGCTCGCGGTTTGCTGAAATTACAGGGGAAAATGTGGTTAGTTGGTCAGTTTGAAAATCAGTAAGCTTTTAACTAATTTTGGTAAACTAGAAAAGATCTGGAATTTAGTTCGAAATTTATATCACTTTTTAACTATTTACGTCAGATGAGTCCAAATAAAGTTCAATGCTAAGTGCTTCCCAAAAATGATCACTAACTAACAATTAAATATCCGGAATTTAAGTCGTAATACAGATAACCTTTTAACTCTTTAAGTCAGAGAGAACCAAAGCTAATGCCAAATGCTTCAATGCCTCAATTTCGCCTGTATTTCTGTATTTATTTCTCAATAAGTCGTGACAAACTGCAGATTTACATAGATACTGCTTGATTAACGTTTCGCCAAAAGTCTGGCGCTTTTGTTTCGCTGTCGTTTGCGGGTCAACCCGATTACACGGGTCCTCGAAGGGTCAGGAGTCGAGGTCTGGGTTCGGATAGGAGCCCCACGATGGTTTTGGCTTCCATTCAGCAACGGAGCTCCATTCACTCGGGCCCATTTCATTCAGGTCTCTCCGGCTTTGTTTGCCTATTTTTGGGCTGCTGTCGCCGGCCATTGTGCTGCGGAATCCCCTTGTAGTTTCCTTCCCCTTCTCCTTTTGTTCGGCTTCTGGTTTTTGTATTCGACTGCACTTCATTTATGCAGGAAAACCGTTTTTCGGTTCGCTAATTTGGCGCACAAACATTTTTTCAATTTTCAATTAGCCGCCGGAGAACTCTTGACCTGAGCATTATCGAGTAGCTTTAAATAGACATCCGGTGGTGCTGTGTTCGCAGCCCAACTCGACCGAACTGAACTGAACTGAACTGAGTGGTTCCTTGATTTTGGCATAATCCACTTAGGCAGACTGAGATGACAGCTTATCCAGAAGTGGATGCACAGAGGGAAAAACGCTCGTGACTACCGGGCTAATACTTTCGTAATTTCTTTTGGCCTTGTCATAACCAATTTCAGTCAAGACCGTCGGCCAAATCCGAAACTAAAACTGAAGCAGAATCAGAAACAGTAACCGAAATAGAAATGGAAATGGAAACAGCAACAGAAGCACCCAATGAAAATGTGAGCAAAACTTTTAGCCACAGTCCAAAGGCAACCACAGCCATTGAGTTACCTAAAACAACACACATATGTGTACACTGGAAAAATCGGGTAAATGACTGACTTTTTTGGTAGAAACATATGATTTTGAAATTATTACTTGTTTAATTAGGTTTACATCACATTTTTTGAAAAAAATGGACAAAAATTTAAGTTTTCAGATTATATGGACCTCTAAGAAACAAACTTTTATCCGTGTCTTGGTCCTAACTTTTGTATCCACACGTACATGTAGATTTGTCGAAAGTTTTTCGCGCATAAAGGAAGTCATTTGTTTGTGTTCGTTGCCTTCGCAAATAGAATTGAATTTGTGAATTTATATTGCCGTTTTCCCAGCCATTTTCTGTTTGAAATTGAGTTTGTACATCATAAATTTGCAGGCTGCCAAAGGGGAAGTAATTAAGCATTTTCATTCTGTTTGTGTTCCGACTATTTTCGAGAGTGTTTGTTGTGTATGGGCCAAATGGATTTCGAGTCGATATCGAAAATGTTATCGTAAGTGGAATGAAAAATGCGGGAGATGCCTGCTCGATTTTCCCCATTTCCCAGCCCTGCTCGCTTCATGGCTTTTCTTTTGCTCTCCTTCTTTTTACTTTGCAAATCGTTTTAAGTGTTTTATGGCAAACGGGCAAAAAATTTATTGCAGGCAATTTGCAGATGTACCCCAGAGTAGGTGGAAAAGGTGAGTTTTGATTGGGGGGGGGCGTGTTCGGGGACCGATTCCGGGGATACGCAACGGAAATCACAGCGGCAACACACAGATTTCAAGTGACTTTTCCTCAGCGCTTTTCGCTCTCGCTCTAAAAAAGAGATAGAGCGAGAGCCCATGAATCATGTATGCGACGGAAACAGAACAAAACGCTTTCCTCCAGCCTGGCCCTTCGGTTTCCCGACCCCTGCCCCCTCTTTTCAGGGCCAGGGAAAGCGGCATAAATCAAAACGCCAGTCAAAATATGTTTTCCTTTGCCAGCTCGCATCCAAAGGTTAAATGTTGATATATGTAGCGAGCCATGGCGTACTTGTTATTGGCTTGTTTATTGCAGTCTTTCAGTTGATCTGAGCTGAATTTATGGATCTCCTGGTTGTACTTTCCACACCGAGAAAAGTTGTTAGGATCTTCAAAACGAAACTTCTTAAGTTTAAGGTAAGTTTTTCTAATGGGCTTTTATGATTTATTTTCTAAGAGGTTCTTTAGAGCAATTGATATTATTAAATTATCCATAGGAGCTCAATCGCTGGTGCAGACTACAATTTCCGAATGCCTCCCTGTGTGTTTTTTTGTTCGACCAGGACTGGCTTTTAAGTACCTGCACCTAAGTGTCCATTTAGTCCATGGACGACTTTTCGGAATGAATGGGATGCCCCCAAGTGACAGGGCTTTCTTCTTCTTCGCTGCCATTTCCGGGGAGAGTACGGAAGTTGCTTGTCAAACGGCAATCTTCCCAGCAACGCACTCCACACTCACACAAACACGATAATCAAATCAAGGCGCCAGCTATTTGGTTAATGTGCATGACAGCGTCGCCGGAAAAAGGAAAAGCGAGGGTAGTGCGGGGGAAAAGCTGGCAAAAGTGAAAATGTTTAAAACTGAAGCAGGTGAGAGCCGCAAGATAAGAATTCTGGGCGGCAAAAAGAGGAGGTGGGTGGACAGATTTTTATAGCATGCTTTTCGGAGCGACAGTTTTCCACTTGCTCTCTCTAATTTTCCCGCGCGGAAATTGCAGCGGCAGCCTGTGGCACTCTATACATGTATACACTGTATGGGTTTGTGTGTGCTCCGACTATAATTTCATTTGTGGTACATAAAACTTTGCCAGGCTTCATCTCTTTGGGCCAAGACGCTGCGAAGGCCAGAGGAGAATCACATTAAACTAATTGCTTTAGCTTGTCGTTGCTGTTGTTTCCATTGTTTCTGCTCCTGTCGTCGAGTGTTTGATTGTTAGTGCTTTTAGGCAGCACAAATTATATTTGCTTGTATGCCAAAATGGTTTCTGTTCGCATTTGGCAGCCATTAAAAATTGAAAAGCCACCGACACACACGCACATGAGAGCACACACACGAACCCAGTTTGCCAGCCACTGTGAGCGTCCTTAGCCTCAAAGGCTGATTCTATAATCTTCTGTCTAAATAGCTTCTTTTAGGTTTTATACGTTGGTAAAGAAAGGTGAAGTTTAAAATTTTTAGAGAACCTGATTCCTTTTATTGTTTTAGTAAATTATTTATGTAAATTTCTAAAAGGAACCGACAGAAAAAGAACTGGGAAAGACAAAAAAGCTGAACATCAAATATTAACTGAGGATGGCCCTTAGGTTATTGTAAGATGATTTACCTTTTCCTACTTATTCTTTGGGCGCACAAATTTTCCCTTTTCCTTGCCCTTTTTTTTAATATTCAAACTAAATTTGTGTTCTTCCCTGCACCACATATATTCTTTAAAAGAAAATAATACCGTAGCAATGAATGGAATTGATTTTTGGACCGTTGCGTCTTTGATTTCCTTTCAAATTGCTTGGTGCCCAATGCGAAAATTCTTAGCCGAGTTTTCTTTCGTTTTCTCACCATGTTTTTCTCTTTCGCGGAGAAAATTCATCATTCGGAGAGGAGATGAGGGTTTTCCGGTGGGTGCAAGTCAACAACTTGCCGGCCCTTGGGCGCTCAGCCGTCGCTCATATCGGTAGCATAAAGTACACAAATAAATAAAAATATAAAGCGTTGGGCAGGGGCGTAGGGATGGGGAAACCGGGCGGGGTGTGGTTAAGCAAAAGAAAAACAAAATTAAGTTCAATGACACCCCAAAACAACAGCTCCCGGCCGTAAATTCGAGTTCCGAGTTGTTCTGGTTGTTCTTGCTTGAAACCTCCATCAACGAAAAGTTGAGTTTCCTCAGAATCCTTGAAAGCCCCCAAAAAAATACACCACCATTAACTGTGGGTGTATGGGGGCGCTCCAATTGGAAAACTTTTGCTACACTTTGTTTTCGGGGCTTTCGTTTTGAAGGGTGAGAAAACTGGCGAAAAACCAACCGAGCGGGATCAATTTATAATTCGAACAATTCGTCATTCGTTTAATTCTCTTTTTCTGCATTGAAGCTAGTGACCCTCGCCGAAGGGATAATGCCCGCCGATAGGCAAATTGTGAAAATATTGACAAAACAATTGTTTTCAATTGCACGCGAGGTAATCCTCTTTTCTCAACCCACTTTTGGGCACCCCTATACGACCGCCCGTGGCAGTTGTTTGTCTAAATTTTCTATTTATAACGCTGTCGATGAGTTCAATGTTTGATTGGCCTCCGCTCAAGTGTAAAATCAACCTGGGCTGTGGACGCCCTCCGAAGGAAAGTGGAAATGGGGGAGTTCAGAATGCAGAGCATACTTTTGGGGCCTTCAAAATAGGATTGGACGATCTTTTAGTAGAGATTATGCAAGATACGGCTAAGCTAATATCCCGACAGCGAAATTAATATTACTATTAAATTAGTTCTTATCTCTGGTATGCTATCAGGGCTGGTTATTTTAACTTTAGCCACCATTAAGTCATCATCACTACCTGTCATGATGGATAGCTTTCCATATAAATGGCCCTATGCCCCGCAATACAGTCTGGCTATCCGATCAATACCATACCATCAGCACCACCTGCACCACGCGCACCACTTGAACCACCATAAATCGTCTGCCACTGCCGCGGATTCCGATTACAGGTAATTGCTCGACTAACTGCACGTCGGATAACCAAAATAAACAAATTAATTGCTTAAGTTATGTGCATTCGGCTGTTAATTTGTTTGCCAGGCACTTCGATTGCGCAGATACTTACTCTGCCCCTGCCCCCTGAGTCTATATCCCATATCTATATAATGTATCTATATAATGTCAGCACAGTCGTTTTGATTGCGGCAAGGTTGATCCGTCGAATTTTGACAGCTCTCCACGCTGACTGCGGTCATGCATAATTGAGCAGAGGCATCGGTGGAGTGGAGTGGGGTTTTACATAAAGGCACCGCAAACAAAATGAATTTGTGACAGAAAATGATAATTATTAATTAAAACCGCGATTCAGTGTCACCGCAAACAAACTCAGATAAATACAAACACAAAGAAAGCACGCACAAATCTACTTGGATTTCGTTTACATGAGCAGAAATAAATTTCGCGAAGGTGAAATACGAATTCGGGATGCTTTTTATGTTACCTACTTAAAAAAAGATGATTTAAGGTAACTTAATAATTAAATATGGTATTTTTGTCTACTATTCCATTTTACAAAATATAATTTAAAACCTATACAAGTCTTTTATACTTCATTAGAAATTTGATCAAAACGCCACTCTCAAAAAAATTCATTTAATCAGCATACCGCGATTCTTCCGCTCGCATAAACGCAATAAATGGCAATTCGGTTCAGTTTATCGCTCATTAACAACAGCAACGTCAACAAACAATCTGCAGGCATCTCATTCATATTCATAGAATCCCCTCCAGCTCCCCCATATCACGTCATCTCGGGCTCCCTTTTATCAAGGCTTATATCTCGCATCCCATACAAAATTCATACTTAATTTCTGAGTACCGTCTCTGCTTCGTCGTTTGTTTTATTTATAACATTTCTGTTTTTGTCTCTGCGCACATTTTTTTCGCCTCTCTCTTTTTGATTTTTATCGCGCTTTTATCTAGTTTGTCAACGTTATCAGGAGGCGGCAACAACAATATCAGCCAGAGCAGCGAGAGCTGGAGCAGAAACTCCCCCCACAAACACCATCCCGACCACAAACCATTTCCACCCATGTCGGTCGGATAGTCCGACGTATTAGATTTGACGCTTCATTATAATGATAGATCGTTGTGCGTTGGTGTGTCACCAAGAGTAGCCGAGTGGGGAACACAGCGAGAAAGTCGCCAGACAAAAATGTTAATTAGGTGTAGGTACATAGATTAAAGACCATTAGCCCTTTCTTCCAAATGGATGCAAAATACACATCCATAATTTTTAGACTTCCAATGTATCTTGCAATAAATCAGCTGCTATTCCCATTTTTATAATTTCTATAGAATATACTATAGAGTATATAATAGGTAGAGAATAAGTAGGAACATATTTCAGATATTGTTCACAGTTATTACCGTGGGTTAGTAGTTACCAAGTCTTATTAATGACTAGGACCAGTATGCGTCAGCCACTTTTCTCCAGTGTACTAATGTCCGCGATAGTTGTTTAATTTTCAGCGTGGCCAACGCTGCGTATGCGCGACTTTTATTCAGTTTTGTAGTCGCGCGTTGGCGGCTGCTAAATAATTAATGAGCAGCCTCAAGTGGTAAAACGGATGGTGTGGACAGAGAGTGGGGTTAGAGATAGAGATAGAGAAGTGGGGAGCTGGAGAACTGGAGCAGGATGGCCATGTCAGCATAATGAGCCGAACACACACCCACGCAGGCTAATTGTCCTTTCTGGCGCTCGTGTCCTTTAATGCCTTAATTGTGTTTGAATGATTGAAACTAGCTGCCTTTGAAACGGGGGCGGGTGGAAGACGGAGATGACAGGGCGTGGTGCAGCAATCAAGTGGGATAATTGCATATCAGTGCTGCAGCTGGGGCCTCAACTTGATAAATGCCTCGAGTGGCAACTGAAACAGGACCCAACTAAACACACAAGTGGATGCTGCGAAATGGAAGGCGGTAAGGCGGGGAAAGCGGGAAAGCTTAAAGTGTTTCGCTAATTGGCAGCACGAGCTGATGTGATATCTGATGCTCTGCTCATTAGCTTTTTGCAGTTCTCCCGTTTCGAATTCATCGCCCAGATTGGCCATAACCTGATTACAAACTTCGATTCCCTTTTCAATTGATTGCTTGCTTCCCCCTGAAATTGACTGTTTGCTAATTGATATTGAATTGGACCCTTGTAATTGAATTCCTTAATTGCAAAATCAAGTTAGGTTATTAATTTTAAATATGCAGAATTTATCTGGTAGAAACATGAGTCCCCAATATTAAATCATTACTTAACTGGGGATCAAAGAAATGAAAAACGCCGACGGATGTGGAGATTTTTCGGATTTTAAACTGAGGTTTTGGAGTACATTTACAAAGTAAAAAATAAAAATTTGTTTCTCAGGATGTCTTATTTTTTAACGGATCCAATATATTATATGTATTTCTGTTAAAATCACTTCATATGTTTCTATAAATCATTATCGATTTTTCATTTCCAGCATTAATAACTTATTTTCCTTATTTAAAAGGCTTTTTGGAATTTCCTCATAAAAACGCATCAAACGGTAAGCCAAAATACTTTCCGAGGATCAGGAACTGCTACTTATCGCTTCTCCAATCAGAAGCTATAGCTTCGCGTGATTCACGCGCAACCCAGTGAAGCGTTATCTACCCGGCTCTCTGATTTCCACAGCCAGCAACTGTATCTTAAAGATTTCCAGATACGCGCCACGCCACGCGTTACAAGTTACGAGTTCAAGTACAACCGGCGACGGCGACGCAAAGTCATTGACAAACGCCCCACGTCCCCGCCACAGATCACTGCATTTCAGCTCCAGCCGAGCTATCGACGGAGATCTTTCAAGTTTTCTAAAACCAAATCCAAACCAAAAGCGAAATATTTGAACTTGAAAAGGAACGAGAATGGGAACGAGGCACTACGAATAATTTGGTGAAGCCCAAATAGAAATCGACCAGTTTGCTTATAAACAAGCACGGGGGAAGAAGAGGAGAGAGGGCAACAGCATTTTTCGGCACAATTTTCAATTAGGCAGCCGTGAAAAAAACGATGTTGAACAAATAAATTGAATGGGATTGTATTTTGATTTAATTCTGTGTGTGTGGTGCCGAAACCGAGAATCGTATTCCCCCGCCCTCGAAACTTCCTGAAGATTGAAAAGGTTCTTTTTATTGAGTTACCTGTGCCAAAGTTTTTGACTTTCAGATGAAAACTTCTCGTTGGGTGCAATTTGAATTTCGTAAGCGGCGAAATTTCAATTACAGATTTTGCACCCGGCAAGGGAAGATGAACTCCTTGGTGGTTGGATTGGGGGATTTGCTTGGGATTTGTTCCTTTGCTGTTTTTCAGTTTCAGTTTTAGTTTCAGCTATAGCTATAGTTTTTAACTGTTCGGCTTAGTCACTTAGCACAGATACGAAGGAACACACACGCACACGGCTGCTGCAGATACGGATGCGGATTCTGGGGACCCGGAGAGGGGTTCCTCCAGGGAAAATCTCGGCTGGCTTTTCGGGCTCTAGAAATCTTCCGCTGACACGACCGAACGCCTCGCCGAACGACGAATGTCTGTTGGGAAAAGCTGTGTGGAAATTTCAATGCTGGCTGAAGTGCGAAAAACGAGAGAGCTGAAGCTTCTCCGAAGGTGAGCTACTGCCACTGTTCTACCGAATGTTTCTCGGGCGCTTGCAAAATGTCAAATTGTAAATAAACGAAACACGCCAAGAGAATCTGTTATACCGAACAGCAAGCATAGGCGTACGCGAAGGGTGAGTTAGGGGGTGAATATGGGTTGTAGGGAAACCGTTTCGCATGACCTACTGACCTTTGTTTGAACCTTTTTAATTTGATACCTTAACAACAATCTAACTCCTGACTTTGGTGTGGAATTTTTTGTAACTTTTTTAAGGAATACTTCCTGAACTTAACCAAAAGCTACAACTCAAATGAGAACTTCTAAAATTAAGGTCGAATTTGTTTCCAAAATTCGAGAGTGTGAGTAATACAGTCTTACAAAAGTTAAACTGTTCTTATAATTACTATAAATACTCAAAGTACACATTTTATTGTTCTGTATACTTTGTAAAGAGTTTGTGTGTCATGGGAATATGCCAAGGCACCCCTCCCAAATTTTAGCCACCGCCCCTGGTCGTGCAAATTCGGGTGAGTTCCCTGCCCCGCCACTAGAAACCCCCTGGACCCGTAGACCCATGCTATACGGAAAATGTTATACAAGAGCTTTCGCCATGTTACACACTTCCGTGGCATTTTCTCTGTTTTTCTCCGAGAACTTCTTTCTCTCTCTCTCTTCTCGAGAAGCATTCTCTCTGCGTTGCCAGGTTTTGTTTTTGTTTTGGGAAAAGCGTTCGCGGCGAAATGTTCATGTTTTGATAAGAGGAAAACGGTAGCCCCGCTCTGTGGGAACCTTTCTTTAGGGGGGAAGTCAAGCGGGGAATAATTTTCAAATAAACAAGTCAGTGGGGCAACAACAAAAGGGGGCTCCGGACGACAATGCCAAGCAAACGCAAACCCCCTTGGCAAACCAGAATTGATAATAGTTGCTGAATAGTTTGGCAGAACCTTCGGTGGTTGCCGGGGGACGGGTTTGGATGGGCTTTACGTGGACATCACATCGCCTAATCAGCATCTGAAACGGTCAGAAAATCAAATTAAAATTGCCAATTTGGGCAAACGTTGAGTGGGCCTCGCCTCGCCCCGATTTGAATTTGAATTTTGGGTTTGTTTGCCGCCACCCAACTCAGCCGGGAATTTATTTATATTTATTTAATTTTAATGCCCCGCCATACGCCGTACGTGAGTACAGCGTCAAATTGTCCGGACTCGGAACGCGCGCATGTGCCACGAAAAAATAGAGGAACAAAAACCATCGACAGCAGGAGGCCCAGATATATGGGTTCCGAGTCTTCCAATACCCCTCTCAACGATTGCTTCTATATCGCATAACGTGATATTTGGCCCAAATTTGATTTTAGTCATGGTCTTTATGAGTAAACTTTGTAACCCTAAAATTGAGCAGTTATGTAACTGTTTTATACAATCTTTCATTAATATCAAAAGAACAAAAGTTAATTTAGCTTTAAAGAATTTCTAAAAAACTTGAGACACTAAAAAATATCTTAAACTCATATACCCCTGATTGCATTAGTTACTGGGTAAGAAAATACGAAAACGAAAATTTGAAATAGGAAATCAGAGATCGGCCAAAAAATCGGAAAATATGTCAGCGCCGGGGGCAGCGGAAAATATGGCATACAATACGCGGGAAAGCATCGAAGACCTGACCCACATATTTCGGTGGTGGTTCTCCACGTTTTCCTTTCTTTTCACCCTTTTCACAATGTCCGCTTTTCCCGACCCCCCCAAAAGTGATTGACAAGGTGGGACAAATGCTTCTGTATCTGTCTCCTTATCCGTGAGATACATATGACTCGTTTTGTTGTTGTCTTCCACAGAGGCGAAAGTTGCAAGATGCTGCTCCCCGCTCCCGCTTTTATTTTTTGTACGCTTGATTGATTGCGGCTCGGCGTCCTCAAGGTCACTCGGTGGACTACAAAAGATATGCAAATGGTGGTCCCCGGGAGATGGGAGCGTGACTCACGCCCAATCGGGGTCACCAAACATCGGGGAATGGGTGAGCCAGGGGGCATAGTCCCAGAAAGCGGTCATAAGATCGATAAGTATCCATAAACTTGGACAACTTATGCCAACTAGCGCTTTTATTGCATATTTATTCGGCCATAAAATGCGGGAGAGCAGCCTCACCTGCAGACTCACATGGGATCAAATGGCATTCCATTCCTTGCGATCCCTAGATCCCCAACTAAATAAATTTCAAAATTGTTTATTTTCTTCCAAACAAATCAGCGTGCATTAAAACAGCGAGCAGAGAATTTTAAATCCAAATAAAACATTAACATCCGGTGGGAATCAGCAGTCCCAGTCCCACCATGCCCATTGTTTATCCCGCTCTGTGCCCACTGTGCGTGGGTGGTTGTTGTTGTGGGTGGTTCTGGGCCTTTGAAGTGGGGATTTACAGGTGTTTTATCTGCCAGCCTGTTTGTTTACAAAGGTCATGAGTTCCCAGACGAATGTAACTAAATGAAACTGTTTCGAAAACCAAGCCACAATAAACACGGCAGTTCTTTTCAGGCAAAACTTTGCAAGAATATAAAGGAGATTACCCGCACAACCACAATGGAGACCAACTACATTATAACTAATAATGGAAACCTTCTACTAAGACCTACCCATATCGTAATGGAACCACAAGCCAACAATTTGGGTATTCATGTTCCACTTGTTTGAAGAATTTGCATAGGACGTAAAGTTTTTATAAATACGCCAGAGACATTTCTATGATAATTCCCCCATAATCGAGTCTATTTATTACTTCGGTGCTGTGGCTCGGTGGTTTTTTCTGTTAATAATGAAAGACGCGCGTAACCCAACGAAGAAAAACAATTGCAAACTTGGAATGAAGAGAAATGAGCGTTTTACGTGATTCCGAACAAAAATACCGGGGAGATTTCGTTTGCCAAATGCAACAAATCGAAAAAGAAAACACATGAAATGAAAATAGGAACTCTTCAAAAAATTCGCATTTGATTTATTTATAAAGCACTGATGACGTCGCCATATCGGATCGAATCGGGTATAGTCTGGTTATTTTTTCGGGTCTGTTTGTGAACACGAGCGTCTCTCGAGGAAATTTTAATATAATGCAGGGCGGTTTGGGGTTAGGTTGTGGGTGCTGGAGAAGGAATTTCCTGCGCTAAAACGTTTAATTTATTAATGAGATTTATTTATAGAGCGTTGAGCGCCGAGCGCTGAGTGGGCAGGTGAAAGGTTGAACCCGAAGGATTGATTGGGGGGTGGTGGTGGGAGGGTCTCCAGCTACGCGTGGCTGAGAGAAAGAGAAAGCGAAAGCGGGTGGGAGGTCAGGGGTGAAAGGCCCCACTTTGCGATGACGCGTGGTTATTGTAATTAAAGTTATGTACGATATGTTCTGCCAGTATTATACACTTGTATTCACCGCACACTCCCACCTCTCCCCTCGTCTCTCCGAAATTTCTTTTGCCTTTTTAATGGCGCCTGGGCGCGGCCCACAAAAATAATTTACAACGTGTTGTTCTGGTTGTTGTTTTTCGTTGGGGGACATGTGCGGCGAGGTGTTGGGGGAGTAGGGCAATTGAAGTGGAAGAGGCGGCAAATATACGGCAAGATAATGACAGAATTATGGGAGAACAACAGGCATATGGAAAGTCAAGAAGGAAAATTGGTAGGAGGCAGAAACAGGGTTAAAGAGCTCGAAGTCCCAAATAGATGTATAGTGCCCTATTAGTCTTGTATTTTTCGTTGGGTAATTTGGTAAATATAACAATGTACGAAAAGTTTATCATAAGATATTCGGAATTAAATATTAAAAATATTGTATTTAGTACAGAACATTTATTATTGGGTAAAACTAACGTTCGAAGATTTTTAAGAAACGAGTGATAATAAATAATGTGAGTAAGTACATTAAAAATGTTATTTGTTAAAAACAAATTATAGCGCTAGTCATATCTTATTTTAGAAATACATCGTTCTGCTTTAGTAATATTAAAATAGTTGCTTTTAAACACCGTACATCCATACGTTTTCTAGGTTTAAAACGGTCCTTAGACAATTCGAAGGTATATTTCTAACTTGGAAACTTCACCGACTTAGTTCTCGAAAGAGAGTGAAAGAGTTTGGAGCGCCCGATGCTCTCCCGGGACTCTCTCTTGGCCCGCTCCCCCACTGCCACCCGCGCCACTGCTGACCCTTCCTAACCCCTGAGCGCCTGATAAGCGGCATTGATTAGCTCAGTACAAAGGCAAGGCAATGAGATCACTCCCACCGATCGATTAGGCCCCCCACCACCCACAGCTGGCCCCCACCCCTTACTCCACCCCCCGGGGAGTAAATAACCGAGATTACGGCATCTTAAAGCTTAGAGCCGATCCACTTAGAGAGAGGGAAAGAGAGAGCGAGCACCTGCCTTCGCTTGTTTTAATGTCATGTTGTGTTATTCAATAATTTGTTTGCATTCTTAAATTTTGATTCCACTCCCTGCGCACACCCTCTTACCATAGCCCAAGTTTCCTTATTTATTATTTAAAGGTTAATAGAATTAAACACATTTAATTACCTGAGCGAGAGAGAGAGCCAAAGCTGAGCTTTTCCGGAGCGAGCGAGAGAGCGACACTCTGTTATGAAGTAATTATGAAAAAAAAATGAATTGTTGTTCTCTTGCAAGCAATTTAAAGTTTGGCGAGATTTTTGCGGGAATTCCTGTTGTTGTTGTTGTTGTTTTTGTTATTACTGTTTTTGTTGCAGCATCACCTAGCAAACACAAAGCGCAAAGTCACACGCTGCGTTTGTTTTGGTTTATTTTCGTCACTAGCACGCGGCACTTATCCTCTGCCTTATCCTGGTACCCGTACGCTATTCTGGAATCCAAAAAGCCTCGAAACACGCCGGAGATGTGTCAACAATTCAAAACAAAAAAACAATCCCGAAAGCCCAAAAAACGCGACGGCGAGTAAAAAACGCTGCCACTGCCGCAGCGCAGCCCGAAAATCTGTTGGCTAGTGTGACCGCAGGCGGCACCGTTGGAAAATACCAAATGGTGCTGAAACTTCAGCTGTTATGGCTTAGCTATTTTATAGCCAAATTAAATAAAGCTTTGATAACTTCTTTAGTCACAGATCAAGTGAAAAGTGTTGAATTTTAACAAATCCTTGAAATACAATTTTAATCGATAATAAAACGACTTTAAATTTATAAAAATTGAACTAAGTTTTGTATTTGTAGCTTGTTATACCATTGTTGGTTTCTTAACACTGTCCGCCAACACCCAAAAACTGCGAGCTACAATACTCAAATGAGCGGCTTTTCAAATCATATAGTTGATTAAACAATCAAATAATTATTATTACTACCAGATATCATGAACTTGGAAACGGCTGATTTTGCTGCGATCAAGAATGTATTTGAAATGCTGACCCATATAGCAATAATTATTATCAACGGGTGGACACTGATCATCTGAGTAACAGAATAAAGCATCATCACGAATATAATCCTAAGTGGTGGGGAGATCCTCTCCTCTTGTACAAAGATTAGAGTGGATCAGGACATCTTCAGGACATGTGCCGGTAACAAATTTAAGCGTAACCAATATGAAGAGAAATATTTTAAGTCCAGAACTCTCTGATCTTCGGCAGAAGATCCAATCCATACGCTGGCCACCACTTAAATCTCCGGTTACTGTCAATAGGAATATTATAATTTTTTTAAGATTAGACGAATTTGTTTGGGATCCAAATCATTATATTGTCGATCTTCTGACAGGCATCAATTTAATAGTGCAATATGCAGTAGACGACGCTGCAATGTTGTTAAATAAAATATGCTTGTTTTGAGCTAAAGCCTTTCTTCTACAAGTCTGTTGTGGTAGGGCAGTTTATCTTCCAATTCACTTGTTGCATGCAAAAGATAGCAAAATATCGTGCACAGTCTTGACCTTTATCCAAACCCCATCGATCATTTATTAATTTAGTAATTTAATATGACAGTTTTGTAAGCTTCAGCATAAATATATCAGACTACGCTTTTTTGAATCAAAAATGAACTGGCTTTTAAAACTGTAAAATGTTTTCTTTAAGTTGTTTTTCCTTTCTTTCTGCGGTTCTATAGAAAGAAGCTATTTATACCTTTAGATTAATCCAAAAACCTGGTTCTGTTTACTTAAATCCCAAAAGATCCGTGGAAAGTCGGCTGAGAACCTATGCAAGAAAGGATCAGAGCACTAGCTATAAGCCTGATATCTGGGTCACTCTATTACGATTCCCCCGAAATTGGAAGGCAGTCACTTATGGAGTGCATGTTTTCTACCGATCGGCGGACTCGTGATATACGCTTTTTGTTCGTTTTTCTCCATTTTTTGCGATAACTTTTCGCTCAGCTCAGCGGATTACAGTCGATGAGGGTTCATTGAAAGCAGAAACCCCGAGCAAAGTCATCAGGAAACCTGTAAAAAGTTCCATCACAACTGAAGAATCGGTCAATACTTTAGGTATCTGGAACTTATATATGAACTCCTGATGCAGGTTATTTTTCTTTCGGTTTTATTAAGGTTTCTTCTTGTTTGTGTTATTTACGAACATTTTGTTTAGACACAAATACAAATACATACAATGTTTTCTTCGCTTTTTCCGTCTCTTTAAAAAACTACTACAAAAAATGGTTGTTGTTGTTTCCTTTGTGGTTTCTGTTAGCGCTTAAAGATCTACAACATACAGCTTACGATCTACAACATATAGCATTCTAGAGCATACATATTTAATAAGTATGTATGGTTAAATATCTATATATATATATATATTCATATAAAAAAATACAACAAATTTGCAATTCGTTTCACATTTAGTTTCGTCGCCTTCCATTGTTATCATTTTTAATTCTTCTTGTTCGGGCCTGCGCCAAAAATGCAGACGAGAAGCAAAGATAGAAAAACTTCACAAATATTTCCATTTAACATTTAGGTATGGCAAAAAGTCATCATCTATCAGTTATCAATCATTACCGATATCGATCAATCATATTTTGAATACATTTAATCTTCCAACGCTACTTGTTTGTTTTTTGTTTTTCCATTTGTATTTTGTTTGAAACGCACTTTACAAACTAAATTTAAAACTTATAAATACTACAACGTACGAGATCCGCCAAAATCTCATAGAATTTAAGCAAAGTGAAACACACATGTTACGAGTTAAATAAGTTAAATTAGGAATTAAACGTATAAATATCTGAATATCTGAAAGACGCGCCAGTGTTTGTGTTTGTGTGTGTTTGTAAGTGGATAGCTCGATTTCAATACCAATTTTGGGGAGAATGCAACGGGAAGCTCAAAAGTTTTCACCTGGCTTAGAACATTAGGGTGGCACAAGAGAACAAGGTAAGCTGAGAAAATACCCTTTCCCAACTATAATTTTAACGTTAAACAAAAAATATGCATTACATTGAAAAGATTACAACAATATAGTTATTAATTGCACAAGAAACAAACTATGTTAAACCAACTTGTTGAATTCAAAATTCGTTGGGAAAGAGTATCTTTGAAACCGCCTAGCAGGGTTAAGCATGCATTTCATGTATATGCTATATATCAGTTGTGTAAAAAAAACTTAATCAGCGATTTGTTATAAATGGGCAACTTTTTGTCTTTTTCCTGTTTCTTTCCTTGTATAAATTAACAAACGTTAAAAGTTTAATTATTACATTTTCGATTGCACTTTGTTTTTGTTTTTTTCTTGTTGCTGCTCTTTTTTGTGTATCTGTGTGAAGTTCTCTTGAATTTATTTTTTCCTTTGTACATTTATTTTTCTTTGTTTCAACTGAGTGTTTATGTGTTGTGTGTTTGTGTTTTTATGAAAATTAAGGCTTTGTATTGAAAAAAAAAACGACAAAAAATTAAAGGAAAGCACTATTTTAGCAACAATCAACTGATCACATCGAGTAAACGTACGTAGATTTCACTTAAAACTACTTTAAATCAATCATAATATAACAACAAATATTAGAGCAAGGGGTGGGGGCCCAAGAGCGTTGCGGGGTCGGTTATCAAAACCTTAACCTGATTTCGCAAACGTTTCGCAAGCGGCTGGCTGGCTGCTCCTTTGTTTCGTTTTTAGAATATTTACATGAACACGACAAAATGTGCTGAAGAAATGCAGAACATTTCTTCACGATCCTGCCCCGCCCCTTTAGACAACGCGCAGCGTGATAACAACAATTGTAGGGGATACGGGAGAGGGCGTTGATACAACAACAGATAGCATGACTTATCAATTATCACGCGAAATGCAGTATTACAAAAAATATATATGTATATAAAATTAATCATACTCGTATTATTATAAGATTACTTTCTCAATAAGAAAATTTCGTTCTTCGACCAAAAGCTTCTAGCAAGACATCAAACATGATCACCAAAAGTGTGTTTTTTTCTGTTTTCGGAGCCTTTTGATACTTGGGGAAAAGCGTGGCAGTTGGACTGCCAGCGCCATCCATCACACACAAAAAACAATCGTGCACAGATATTTAGCCTGAATATGCCGATGTACATACTTGAGGATGGCCGAAATAATAGCATTACAAGTGTAACATTAGTAACAAGTGTTACTTTGACTCTCAACTCGAATAGCTGAAGCGCTAAGTTAAGGAAATAACTTTGTGACAGGGCAGTTAAATTACTAATCTGAATACGTTTTCAAGTAATCGCGTGCAGCTCCTATTGGGTTATTCTTATGAAGAACGGCTGTAAGACGGGATTTCTTTGTTTAACTTTGAACCTAAAACGAAACTGTTTGACTTTCGACGAAAGAACTACACTGACATATCAAGTTTAAGCCTTTAGACAGAGCCTGCAGTGCTATTATTTGGACCGCAACCGCGTTAATATCTAGAGATAGAGAGTTAGGGCTTTAGATTTAGAGAGATAGATAGCTAGCCTGAGGTTGAGGGCTCGTTCAGCGGGAGATTGGGTCCGCAGCTCCTACTGCGAAGTGCTGAAGTTCGAGGGCGAAATGGAGGCGGGAGCCGACTCCGCCTCGAGGCTTCCGATGCCGTCCACCTGGTCGTGGTCCCGGGACCGACTCACGGGAATCGGAGCACTGCTGCCCATCATCGGGGGTAGCCTCAGTGTGGGCGCCTGCTCGTACTCCAGCTCCATCTCCTCCTGCAACTGGGTCAGAATCTGCTGGGCATTCTGATTCCAGTACAAGACGGGCCAGCGCAACGTCGTGGTCAGCGTGTCGTTGTGCTCCTCCAGTGAATTGTTGGCATAGTGCTCCACCAGCTTCTTCAGCGAGGGGTATATGTTGTAGGGGGCGGCGAACCCGAAACCGCTATTCGTCTCGTAAATAATGCAGTGATGCACGGTGTTCTTGCAGGAGATGGACAGAGCGTAGTGACCCGCATCCCTGACCCGAATCAGGAAGGTGCCCGGTGGCGAGCCCTTGAGTAGATCCTCTGCATCTCTGCGCTTGGCGTCCTTCAGCAGCCAGAGGGATTCGTTGCTGTGGGGCTGATTCGAGACTGTCTCGTGGCGCTGCAGCCACTTATCGAAGCCCATCTCCAGGATCGTCTTCAGATCGTCGTCCTTGAGGTTGAAGCCTTTCAGGCGCCTAAGGGTAACAAGAGAAGAGTGTCCGATAGTTAGATGAGCTCAGATATTATTTCTACGGAATCTGTTAAGCATTACAAGAGAAATTTGTCCAAGACACAATGTGTTAGGGAACACATTTGTGGGCTCTTAGTAAGTAAGCTCCACTAGTCCTGAATACTCAAGTGTTTGCTAAAGTTAAACTCCCGTTGGTACTTTGATGTGGAAAACGGTTTGGGATGATGATGAAATGGTTTTTAATATGTTGTTTCACCACTTTATGAAACACAACTTAAACTTTTTCTTGGAGGCGTGTGGTGTACGTGACCTTCTAGGCGTGGCTAATTTGCAATGACGTTCGTTTTACCCTGATGACGATGCCTTCTTATCTTATCAGCTTTTAATAAAAATTGTGTATCTGTATGATGTTCCAAATTTAATCGATTAAATTTTCCTAATTTGAAGAAATTAATACCACAGCTTCTTTGGAAAAATTTTGGTAAGTCAAATAAACAAACTAATGATAGTGATCTCTTAATGCAAAAATGATTTTCTGTGCTTGGCAGGAGTATGTCTTTCGTGGACTAGCTATCAACTAATTCTGATCTATAGCGATACCGATGACCAGTCATTAGGGTTGATTTGCCCTGATATCGATGCCTCATCTAACCGTGTGCAATTTCAACTGACGGCGATACTCTTGATAACCAAATGCGACTGCCGTGTTCCGGCCGCCGTTCGGTCTACGAAAGTCTAGACCCGCGGGTTTCCGCATCACGATCGGACGATCAGGCAATGGGGGGTTCTTTGTTGCCCGGCGGCTATCCAAGTGACTAAGTTCCAGGGGCGCGATAAGCACAAGGCAGGGTGATATCATGGATCATTAGAGGGATGAAATCGAGATAGGACAACGCATAAAACCTTAGTACCCCGCCGAAAGACTTGTATCTAATCTGGGCGGAGTCAAGTGGGAGAAAAGGCGACTCCCAGGCTTTTATCTCATGACGGTGGTGGCCTAATCTCGGCAAGTTTAGAGACACAAAAGCCTCGAGACCAGCAAGGGTTTGCGAAAAGAATTTTATACAAAGACACTGGGTATATAGAAGGGAAGAAGCTTTAAAAAAGTATTAAGCACTCGGCAGACTTATAATGTCTGATAAGCGAGCTATCTTTAGCAGGGCGCTAACCTTATCTAGAGGCCTCCCCTCCCCTTGGCACTTTCCTAACGCTATCACTCGCTCCGCTTCCACACTCTAGGTAATACCCATAGAAACCGAGCAAGCTCATCCAACGATGACGTACTCTCAAATGTAAAGGCCTGTTGCTAGGCGAAAGTCACCTCTTGCTTTTCGCTTTTCGCCCTACAACAGAATTGCCGGAGATTGTGGGAAGCGCGTAGATGAAACCAAAGAAACTAACAAGTTTCAGTAATCACAAAAAATTAAGGGGACCAAATACCCCATGCGGTCGGTTGTTTTGCAGAAATCAATTGAGTGAAATAAGATTTTTTTTGTTATACTTACAGGGCTACAGAAATCTCTTCATACCGAAAGTTAAAAGTTTAAACTTAATGCATTTTGTATGTTTAATTATTTTTATTTTGTGACCTTGATATGCAAACAGCCAGTCCGTAAGGCTAAAGGCATACCCACGAAACACCCGATAAGGGGTTCTCCAAATATTTGAAAGAAATTCTTCAACGTTTTATATTGAATTCAAAAGTTACCCCCATACAAAATGACCTTGATAAAACTTCGCATATAAATAAATATTGCACATATTATCAACCCGATAAAGGCCTTGATTTGAAGACCAAAATCCAAGACGCCAACCAGGCAGATAAGCATGCTTTGAAAAGGTAACTAAATATTCAAGCTAGGAGGGGGCTTTTTAATCATCCCCTCCAGCAGAAAATATACCTGGCTCTATGTGAGTAACGAACATTGGTTAAAATATCTGTAAAGATTTTCACGTAGGAAGCTTGCCTGTATGGCAGGAAAATCGCATGCCAGGGAGTGAATGGAAAGGCGGCTGGCCAGGCACGTAGATTCTTCGCTGGCGTGGAGAATCCGGGAGATGAGCGGGAGCGGAAGCGCTGCCACTAACAGTGTTATGCCATTATTATCGGTATCGTATCGTATCGGTCAGACGAGCTGCCGACACTTGGACAGAATGAGTGATCGGCCAACTGAGCCGCGTGTAAAATGAACCAGAACCGTTGAGTGGCATTAAAATTCCTTCCCTCTCTGGCTGAAAACTGCAAACTGCACTCATATTGCGGCCTGGTGAAAGAAACTCCTCAATATTTGTATTTACCTAAAAAGCATTACCTAAAGCCAGTACACCATTATTCCATTATGAACTGTTCTCCGAACAGGTTACACACAAAACTATTACAAATCTCCATCTATTCCCATAACTATTGTTACCTTGGAAAAGGTTCTTAAGTTAAGAGCTTGGCATAGTTTTAAAACCGGACTTACTCAATGTACTTGTCCTTGCGCAACTGCAGTAACTGCAGTTCCGGCTTGAGGGCGTTGATCTGTCGCTCGAGCAGCAGCTCCTCCTTCTTCTTGCCCTCCATGTACTGATTGAGGACCTGCCCCTTGGCCTGCAGCGCCTCGAGCAGACTGATCAGGCTTTGTTTGTTCTCCTGCAGACTTCGGCGAGCATTGGCATTGGCCGCAGCGGATGCGGATCCGGGGCCTTCGTCGCCGGCTCCTCCCACCTCTGTGGATGGTCCGTCCGCAGGCGCCTTCATGAAGGATTCGTTGAGCTTGATTTGATTGCGGAACATCTTCTCCGCATTCCCGAATACATTCTGGTGCAGCTTCTTCTCCAGCAGCTCCTCTCGAATCGCGTTGAAGGAGTTCCTCTTCTGCTCCAGATTCTGCTCAAGGTTCTGGAGCAGCTGACAGGTGCGGATGAAGTCGTTGCTCAGCAGACAGAGATCCCCGTGCGGCTGGGAGTCCTCGTCCTCGCAGGTGCGCACTATCGGGTTACTCAGCGTGATGTCCAGCGCCTTGTTGTACATGCTCAGCGAGTTTTCCTTGTAGTAGTTGACCATCTCCACCACCGAGTTAAAGAGCTTCGTTTCGATGAACCCGTACATGCGGTCCATGTGGCAGATCTTGATCAGCTTCTCGCTCCCGTCCTTCATCAGGGTGAGGGTGTATTCGCCCTTTTTGGAGAGGGCGTCGCGCACCAGGAAGCTGCCGTCCGGCTTTCCGTGCAGGATGCCCTTGGCCTCCTCCCGCGATATCCGGCCCCAGTACCAAGGCGCCAGGCGCAGCTCGTCCTCGTTGGGATCGACCAGCGATCCGGGCGCCTGTGGCCGCATCGTCGAGTAGTGCAGCGGGGAGGGTATCACTGAAAGATACGAAAAATAGTTGTAGCACTAGCGATAAAGAGTGGGATTAGGTGAAGCATATAACTTTCCGCCTTTGCCTTTGGAT
This sequence comes from Drosophila subpulchrella, assembly GCF_014743375.2. Taxonomy (NCBI): domain Eukaryota; kingdom Metazoa; phylum Arthropoda; class Insecta; order Diptera; family Drosophilidae; genus Drosophila; species Drosophila subpulchrella. The sequence goes on from NC_050610.1 coordinate 25,732,891, forward strand.
AATATTTCTACTTAGGAGTAAATGCCGAAATAATACAGTCAGCTAAAATGGGTCCTAACCATCTTATATGATTTAGAAAATATGCAAGATGCTTTGTGCCAGAATTTCGAATTTTATTAATATTTGATAAAAATCTAGAACATTATTACTTTTTCTACATTTCCAGTCGGAAAATTTCAGGTAATTCCTGAAACCAACAAATTTTTCCTAACGAATTCCAAGTTATCTCCATCCTAACTTAGCATTGTATGTTGATCGCTTGTATGCAAATTATTAAAACTTGGTAAAAGTGTATATTAACTTGTTGTTTCCCAAAATTGTACCGAGGAAATCAATGTCCCCAATGGTCATTCTATAAAAGCTGAACTCTTATTGTCTACAATGATATTATGGCAACGCATATGACTGTGAATCAGCTGTAAATGGAGTAGAATCTTTAGAGAAATCGATGTCTTGGCAAGGAGCGGTATCCGAGGGCCCCGATTTCTTCCCAGCCCATTAACAAATATTGGCCACATATTGCTACCAACAGCAAAAACGACAAAAACAACAACTCTGTGTAAAAACGAGGCATGTAATCGCTGGCGTCCCGGCTCTCTCTATCGACCTCTCGCTCTCGCCGCCGGGCGCCCCGCTAGCGCCCTCCCGCTCTAACGCACTCGGGCCTGTTGCCAAGCGCCCCCGAAACGCAAATACTTACTTTTTGTGGCCCTTGTGGGGTTTTCAATGGGTCGAAACTCTTGCGACTTGGATGCTGGAGTGCACGAAAGCTGTGGATCTGGATGTGGACTTTTGTTGCGGGGACTACTCGCTCGTCGGCTGGCTATATAGCCTTTGCTATAGCTCACCACCACCAGCGAATGGAGCACATCTTTCTATATTCTCGATTTCGCGATTCGACGGAACACTCACACACACACAACGAGCGACGCACACGCACGCATTTACGCACCAACACCAACGCACACGATGGACACTGCGACACACTGGTTAAAAAATGGTTGGCTTAGGGTTCGGATTTTGGTGCCCTTTACGCACTTTTCGGATCTTCTCGTCGGCGTGGGTTCCTTTCAACTGCAGCTGGTGCAACACATTCTCGAACGGCGCTTTTGGACGACAGAAATCGGGTTTAATCACAATATATCAGCACACCATTATTTTCGGGTAGAAATCGTGCGGTGTTGGACAGCGCTGTTGTTGCCATGCCACTTGCTGCGAGTAAGCTGCCCACAGGTGCTTGCCAACACTGGCAGTTTCCTGTGTTGGCCAGGGCGAAACGACGTAATGGCCAGGCTAATGACGTAAGCGGACAGGGCTGTCGACTGGTCCCAAGTTTCCGGGGAACTTAATAATACAGCTACTTACATAATATCACTCTAAGCATCAGCTTAGAGTACCATTAATGTTTGTTACCATTTTTCACAATTATATTACTCTAACTAATTAAATTCGAATCAGTAGCCGTTTCCAGCTTGGCAGTCCTGGAAGAAACGTATGATCAAAATCTGCTGCAGTGCTCAACACTTAAACACCCACTTTTCAACACCATGGCGGCAAATTCAAAGTCAAGACCTACCATTCTTTGACTCATTTATTTTACATTCAAAAACTTATTTTAGAGCTAAGCTACAGCATATTTATTGTAGTAAGAAAATAAGAACCTTGACGTTTGGAGCCTACTCCTTCCATCTGCGTAAATCAACTAGGCAGACATTTATCAATGATTTTGTTTTCTCCTTTTAGTTTAAATTTCTTTAGTTAGTGGTAGTTTATCGTCGTTCTGCATTTAGGCGTTGCGATTTCTAAGGTAATTACGTTTAGCATTAATTGTGGCCCGTTTCATCAAAAACGATACATAGTTAACCAGCTTAGAGGTGCCATAAATTTTGTATAATGCGTATTGTTGGGGGTTTGTCTCCTGAATGTTTATCAATATGGTTTGTGTGTGAGTTGGTGAGTGTGAGGGAGTGTGTTCTTTTTTTGGGGTGGAGTGCCTAGTGTATCTGAATAATGCCCGATTCCAGCAGTTTCATTATCTTATCGGCGATGGCTGGATTCTGCAAGTGTCTGCAAAATAAAGGTTGTTAATTAAAAGCGAGTTCAAAACACTTTTGTACCCGAAGTAGGTAGGGGGTGAAATCGAAATATGCACGGTTTCTGGTTTCTGCCCAAAGCACTTAATAATAACATAACATAACATTGATAAAGAGTTATTTTCTGACACCCTTCCTTTTCAGTCTATAAATATCAGGCAATTATATATGATCATTAAATTATAAAGATATTCTAATCGTTTAACCCAAGCCCTCAAAATTTTAAAGATATGGTTTTTTTCTGGCAAATAATGCAATTGAATAAGTAAGTAAATTTATAAGGTACAACATTAATTGCATTTCGTTTCCAAATTCACCTGCCTAGTTTAAAACTCTTATGTAATTCACAAGGCCCCGAAGCTAGTAATAAATGCTAATTGAATTCGAATAGGCCAGCTCGCCGTGGAAACCGAAAGTTCTAGACCTTGACCCCCCGAAACAGGCAACTTCAAAACAAGAATGGGGTACTTGTGTTCCACAAATAACTCCACATAGAGGTACTTACTCTTTGACTGCATTGGGATCGTTCTGCATCTGCTCTAAAATCATGCGCATGGCCGGGTCCTTGAGGATCTGCTGAATCTCCGGATCAGACATGGCGTTTTTGAGCACCTCCTGCGGATTGCGCTGGAAGTTCATCGAGCACTGGCGGTAGCCCTCGACGGCCTCCGCGTTGTTGGGGTCTAGCTCAAGGGCCTTTTGGTAGGCGGCCTGGGCCTTGGACTGCTGCTGCATGCCCTGCAAGATCTTGCCCTTGCGGATGTAGCCCTTGATGAACTTTTCGTCCAGCTTGATGCAAGAGTCGCAGTCCTTGAGGCCCAGATCGAAGGCGGCCAGCTTAGTGTAGCAGGCGGCGCGGTTGCTGTACAGCTTGGGGTCATCCGGGTTGCGCTTGATGGCCTCGGTATAGTGTTTAACGGCGTTGCTGTAGTCGCCCTTCTTGAAGTAGTGGTTGCCCTGCTCCTTCTCCTCCTCGGCCTTCTCCGGATTGATGTAGGCCGTTCGCTCCTCCTCCTTGATCTTCGCCTCCACCTCGCTCAGCGAGGTCTTGATCTCAGGCGTGCGATGCTCGGACATGGCCTTCTCGTAGTAAATCTTGGCTTGCTTGTAGTTCTCCATCTTGCGATAGGTGTTCCCGATGCGGGCAAAGGACTTGGCTATCAGCTTGAAATCGGCGCGACTCTCGCGACCGACCTCGATGCCCTTCTCGCACTGCTTGATGCACTCCTCGAACTCCTTGCGCTCGAAGTAAACGGCAGCTATGTTGTTGTAAAACGTGATATCCGTGGGATCGTGTTCGATGGCAGCGTTGTAGTGTTTCAGGGCCGTTTCGAACTCCTTCTTCTTGTAGGCGGCGTTGCCCAGTTCCTTCTCCTTCTTGGCAAAGTACTTCTTCTTCTGCTCCTCGGTCATGTCCTCCACCCGCGGCTCGGCGGGCTTCTGGGGCTCAGCGGGCTTCGATGGCGGCGGCGACGGAGCCCGCCGGCTGCGCGTCTGCTGGGGATCTACGTCCATGGGGATATCGCCGTGCGATTGCATGTAGTTCAGGGCCGAGGCCGTGATGTCCGTGCGACCCTGCAGGAGTATGGCGTTCGTGGGGTCGTACTTGAGACCTGTGCGGGTAACCAAAGTGAGGTTAGGTCGGGGTGATTCATGATAATAGCCTGGAGACTTACCCTCGTTGTACGCCTCGAAGGCCTTCATATAGTCGTGCAGGCCTGCAGCGGCGGCCCCTTTGCGGGAGTAACCCTTCGGCCAGGTGGGATTCAGCTGGATGGTCTTCTCCGCATCCTCCAGAGCCTCCTGGAACTTTCCGGCCTTGGCGAACGCCGCCGAACGGTTGCTGTAGAGCACATGGTTCTGACCATCCAGCGCGATGGCCTCTGTGTATGCCGCCACCGCCTCGTCGAATTTCTCGGCGTTCAGCGCCTGGTTGCCCCTTTCCTTGAGTTCGTTCACCTGCAAGAACAAGAACCGCAAGCATTTTAGACCACCACGCCTCTCCTTTGTCCCGCCCACGCACCTTGTCCATTTCTGCTGGCGGAGCGGATGACGCTGGCTACTTGCTGTCCTTTTTCCTTTTTTTTGTTGAAGAGTTTTTGAATGAAACTCGCTGCAAAATGTGCCGTGCGATGTGAAAATGCGAAAAATGCCGACTTTTCTAGAAGCAAGTCACCAGAGTTGTCATTATTATTATTATTATTATTCGATAACTTCGATATTTCGCTTGCAGTGATTTTTGAGATATTTTCGTAAGTCGGCAAAACGTAAGTGTCAGTAAAAAAGGGAGACAGCCTCAGCGTAAGTGTCAGTAAAAAAGGGAGATGGAAGATGCGAACGTAAGTGTCAACAAAACGTAAGCCAACGTAAGTGTCAGTAAAAAAGGGAGTGTTTCCAGCGCGGTTGAGAACTTGGATGAAAGTGAGGACTCACACCGGCGAGCAGTTTAACGGTTTCTTTGTTATAAAATACTATATTTATTTAATATTCATTTATTACAATTAGAACAAGTTTTTTATTTATTTATTTATTTATATAATGCTAACAAGTAATTATAAACTAAATGCTAACAGAGATCATGAGCTATAGCAGCTATAGGCCTTCAGCTCTTCTGGTTTAGTATAATTTCATTTTGTTTTCTTTTGTCTATTTAAATCTAGCTTATAATCTACATGGTTAGATATTTACAGTGTTTTATTTTTATGCTTATTTTTGATTTTATTTTTATTTTACTTAAATTATATTTTATTAATAATTGTAGCTTTGATCAGGAAGTTTGAGATGATGTTGAAGTTGTCGATTGTGGGGTTAGCTATAGCTGGGATGGGATCAAGGTTGTGGAAGGATTGAGAACGTTGTGAGGAGAGGGAGGGGCAAAAACATATTATATGTTGGATATTTATGCGTGCGTTGTTGCACAATGGGCACAAATTGTTTTTAGCCGTGTCCAGGTAGTGGGCATTGGTTAGGTTTGTGTGTCCTAGTCTGAGTCTGTTTATTAATATTTGTTGCCTCCTGCTCAAGGGAGAGTTTTTATGCAGGGAGTTTTACGTGGATGATTTGGCAATTTGTTGGTACCAGTAAGATGTTGAATTAAGACTGTTTTTTTTAGTTTATCTTGTAGTTCTTTTTTTAAGAGCTGGGTAATGTCGTTGGCGTTGTTGTTGGCAGTGAGGGTTAATGGAAATTTAGAGGCCAGTTTGGCTGCCTCGTCTGCGTTTTCGTTACCTACGAGTCCTATGTGGCTAGGTACCCATACAAGAGAGATTTTTGGGAAGTGTTTGGTGACTAGGTTTCTGACTGAGGTGGCATAGTGCGAATGGTTGTTTTGGTTGGTGATCGAGGAGATGGAGGAGAGGGAGTCTGAGCATATAACGTGTTTGCCTGGCATCTTTACGCAAATTTTAATGGCTTCCTGAATTGCTATTATCTCACTCGAGAGGACTGAGGAATAGAAAGGCAGAAGTCCCAGTCTGAACAAGTTATTAAAATATTGAATTTATACAACTTGAATATGTTTTTGCTAGAAGAGAACAGGCTCTAGGCCTAAAGAGATTTCTGTACAGTTAGTGCTAGTTTATGTTTTTGAATTTATTTTATTTATACAAATTAAATTAATTTCTGAGCATAAGGTCCTGAGCTTACAAAATGTCAATTCTTTGAAATTCACCCTTTTCAAGTAGAAACAATCGATAGTTGCACAAAAAACATCGATTGCCAGCATCGACTAAGCACCGATTTTTGTTGCAACTCTAGATTCGAGGCTGGCAACGCCGTGCAAAACACGACCAGACGCTGCTTTTCTACGTGCGGCATCCGAAAATAATTGAAAATAGGCAGAAAATACACAGGCGCCGCACCTAATTGCAGTTCGAACGCGTCGCAGAGGCAAGCGGGCAGCGAAGTTACACATTTGGGCCGCAGCAACGACACAGCAGAGCCGCCAACATGGCCGAGTACTTGGCATCCATTTTTGGCACGGAAAAGGACAAGTAAGCGGAGTCGCATGGCACACATATTTTCCCGGGGCCAATAAATTAACTCAATTCCATTCGACTTTCCAATCCGCAGGGTAAACTGCTCGTTCTACTTCAAGATAGGCGCCTGCCGCCACGGCGACCGGTGCTCGCGTATCCACAACAAGCCCACCTTCTCGCAGACGGTGCTGCTCCAGAATCTGTACGTGAACCCGCAGAACTCGGCCAAATCCGCGGACGGCTCCCATCTGGTGGCCAATGTCTCTGACGAGGAGATGCAGGAGCACTATGACAACTTCTTCGAGGACGTGTTCGTCGAGTGCGAGGACAAGTACGGCGAGATCGAGGAGATGAACGTGTGCGACAACCTGGGCGACCACCTGGTCGGCAATGTCTACATCAAATTCCGCAACGAGGCGGACGCGGAGAAGGCGGCAAATGATTTGAACAACCGGTGGTTCGGCGGTCGGCCGGTCTACTCGGAACTTTCGCCGGTCACCGACTTCCGCGAGGCCTGCTGTCGGCAGTACGAGATGGGCGAGTGCACCCGCTCCGGCTTCTGCAACTTCATGCACTTGAAGCCCATCTCGCGGGAGCTGCGGAGGTACCTCTACTCACGCCGCCGCCGTGCCCGCTCCCGTTCCCGCTCGCCCGGCAGTCGCCGTCGCGGCTCCCGCAGCCGGTCCCGCTCCCCGGGACGACGGGGTGGGGGCCGTGGCGACGGCGTTGGCGGAGGCAACTACTTGAACAACGAGCGGGACAACATGCGTGGCGGCAATGATCGCGGCAACGATCGCGACCGCCGCAAAGGTGGTGGCGGAGGAGGAGGCGGCGGTGGAGGTGGCGGCGGTGGACGGTATTAACTATTCTGGACATTTTTTCAATACGGTGGCAATTGAGAGAGAAAGCAACGGACAAGCAACAACGCCAAGTATCGTGTATTTAATTCTCTGCGTTAGTTTTCCACGTTTTTTTATATCACTTTGAAGAAGATACGAAACGAAATGAGATGAGATGATGATGAGAAGGAGAAAGGGAAAGGATGATGGGGTGTTCCACCACCACCTATGTACAAACCCCCCGCGAAATACTTTACCGAGCGCCCATTAGAATTGTAATTTACTATACACACATTCGTAATAATAAAATTGAGTAATACTAAATGTATACAGAAAAGAAAGTTGGAAGCTGTATTCGGTAGGATTGGTGAGCATTACGCCCTTGACAAAAACCTTCTCCATTATAATTATAAATTGCTATTTATTAAACGATATCTTAAGGTTCTCTTATAAGTTACTTCTTATATTAAGGATATCTCTATTAACAGAAGGGTTCACCTACCGGCAGTGATCAACAAAGGTATTCAAGTTTAAAATGCCATCAGCTAACAACAAGATCTGTTATCGACCGTCAAAAAAAGAAATTAGATCAAGGGACAGCCGGTTAAATAAAAGGTAATCAATTAGTGTCTACTTTTTAGCAACCAATTTCTTCATTTAACCCGAGTTTCTCTAGTATTTAGTGCACAATGGAAGGCATTTCGGTGATCAAGCTACGTCTGATGGAGGGCTGGGAGCTTCCTGAGTGGCCGCTTCAGCCGGCGAGGCATCTCCGGTTTCCTCGGCACCTGGTTGCTCCGGATGCTGCTGAAGCTCGGGTTCCTGGGCACTCGGTGTGGGCGTGTCTTTCGCCTCTGTCCCCGCTTGGAGGTTCCTCTGCGAGGGGGTGTTCGATGGAGGTACGGGCGTGTCGGAGGAGTTGCTGGATGCCTCCCTGGCCCTCAGTTGCTTGGTCATGTCTATTTGCTGCTGCAGCGTGTAGGTATTCTCGTGCTTCCGGCGCTGCTGCTGCTCCACATCCCTCAAGACGCCGTCGTGGAGTCTCAGGCTGCAAGGTGAAGTATGCAGATTATAGATTTGATTGGCCATATCAAAAGCTCACTTACCGGTCTGCCGACTGTTTATAATGCACATAACCTATGATCGCCGTGGAAACAGAGACCGCCATGCCCAAAGTGATCTTCGAGATGGTCGACATGTCTGCGTGCTGATCTGAAGCTGGAGTTTTCCGGAAATGCCTGCACTGGGAATTTGGGTGTCGGGTTGGTTGGTTTCAGAGGCGTTTCGGGTTACGACATGACTTAAATTTGAATGAAAAACACTAGCAACTTGGGAAGAGAGTGGCCAGCTTACGGAAGCATGCTTTTACCTTTTGGCCGTGGCGGGCCGGAAAAATCGATTTTCAAAAACATATTTGAATGGGTAAGATATTCACTTGATCACTATTCATAGCACTCACATTTTCAAGAATAATTTAAAACTATATCTCGTAAAGAAAAACCATAGCATAGCCCGGGAAAAATGAATTTAAAACTTAAGTCTTAAATTTACTTTTTAAAGTAACGACCGCTTAAAGTGAAAGATATTTCGTTTTTTTTAAACACCAAAGTATGAATTTCGGTCGCCAAATGAATACCTTTAGTAACTCCTAAAATCGAGCGTGCAATTTTTAAGATAGCTTTACATCGATATGGCTTGGCGCGCCTACATTCTATCTGTGTTCAAATAAACTTTTTGTCTTTTTATTTTTAAACTTTCTTATCTATTTCTTTGACGCAATTCCAGGCGTTTTCCTAAAAATAAAACCAGATAATCATCGCCCCGCAAAGTTATCTTCTTAGCCATGACTGCATTTGGCCCACTAATCTGGTTACTCACTTAAGAGCATACATCTCAATGAGCTGCAGAGTGGGTGGAGAATTCATTCAGGTGATTGGCCATCATTAACGCATAAAACCGGAGCCCACACTCCCGAATCCGGAATGCGAAAACCGGAGTCCGGGTCCGCAATCCGCGCCGGACATGCGCAGCACGCACCTGAGGCGAGCAAACGGAGGAGCGACACCGCAAAACCGAGGAACCGAGGCAGAAACAGAAGCAACAGCACAAGTACAATGAAAACGAGCACAAAAGGCAGGAGGCAACACGGCGTATGGGCAACAAACAGTGCGACTCCAGTTTTCCACACGCTCAGTTGTGCCCGCGGTCAAGGGAAAATCGCTGCCGAGCATTTCCCCGAGGAAAGCCAAATTGAAATCAGGAAAATACTTAGCGTGCGTGTGCCAAGACCTGGTGATTTGTTTAGAGTGTGGAAATCCAATGAGCAACAATCAACAATTGTTTTTAAGGGTCATAAAAACCATCAAATTATGAACATAACCGATTTATAAACAAGAGCCACGGGGAACTTCTTCTGGTGCCGTCGAGGTGTTCTATATTTTTTTCGAGGAATTCCGCCAAAGTTTTGGGGAGCTAAAATATTTATGTCGGTGACGCAAATATTGATTTAAATTTGTGCGCGCTTTGGGCTGACGAACGCGAGGTGTCTTGACTCAAGGGCCCAAACACCTTGGCGACGTTTTCTTGTGCTCTTATTAGTGAAATACCGTACAGAGAAAAAATATAAAAGATCTGAAAATTATTTCAAATTAGATTTTTTAAAATCAATGGACACTATTAATAAAATTAAAATCATTATTTTGTAAAATTTAAAACAATTTTTTAAGGCACTCAAGTACTATTATATTTAATCCAAAACACATTTTTATTTTATTTTTTTTAAAGTCTGTAAAAATTGTGTAAAGAGACATACTTTAGGATATGTATTGAAAAACCATGAAATTCGAATGCCTTAAAAACACACTTTTGACGAAAAACAGTTGTAATATTTTTGACTATGTAACTCAAAGTTCCCCTTGGCTTTTTTTCGTGTAGGAACCGTGAAAAACCTTCAAGATGACCAAAGTTGAGCTCTACAAGTCTCGCGTCTTCGTGACAATCATACACCTTTGTGCCCTGGGCCAATTCGCCTATGGGCTCTACTACAGCTCCTTCGAGATCCAGCGGAGCTACAAGCTGAAGACGAGCCTCAATCGCCGCCTGGTGCCGGAATCGTTGCCCCAGAAAATCAAATTCCTGTCCTATTGGTCGCTGGTAAGTGTATTTATTGTAATGCCTCCATTGAAACCATCTACTCAAGATATGTGATAAATTATGGGAAATTAAAAAACAAGTCGGAAATGCGGCCAGCCTCTGGATGTTTCAAGTGTCGGGACCAGAGAAATCAGCGAAAGGAAAAATTATTCTTATTATTACGCCCGCACGCCGCTGTTCGCATTAATGTCTGCCATATGTTTGTTTATTTGTTTGTCTGCTCGTTGGGGATCGCCCCTCCCCGGTGTTTTCCATACTCCCATGCTTTTTTTATCGGCCCGGCGGGGTCAATAACTGTGGAATACGAAATACGGAGGAGTATCTGGCAGATACGAGAGCTGCTGCGCCTGCCGAATTTCCTCATCCGAACTGCTGCTGCACATACTTTGCATGCAAAAATGCAATCGTTTTCTGCTTTTCTTTTCGCCCCAAGTATTTATTTGCTCAGATGTTCGCGCCTTTCCAGATTTTCGGCTTCGACTCTGGTTGCCCTCTGCGGCCGCAGAATTTATGGAACTGACGAATGCCAGATTATCTGATGGGCGGCAATGTAAATGTGCCATACGCGGCAGTTGGCTTCGATTTGGTATTCGGTGCTTTCCGATGCCTCATTTACATATCGTTAAAATTGCTTAGAAAATCGATGGTGTTGCATTTTTCTCGCAGCTACTTGGCCACAAAGGAAAACACAAGCAAATATCTCAAAGTGGTTGTCATCGTCGACAGGCGAATTTCATTTTCGGATAGGTAAATAAATATGTCTTTAGGTGCGTCCATACTCTGGAAAATTTTTATTTTGACTGAAAGGAAAATTCCTAGACACTAATTATTTGAATTCAGATTCTTAATTTGGTAGTAAATTAGTTGGAATACAAGACCTTTACTGCTTATAGATTTTCGTGGTCAGATCTGGGCAAAAAATCTCGCAGTCACAAAGAAAATAACTAAGAGTCGATAAGTAAGAAAATAAAGGCCGTTTAAGAAAACCATTTTAATTAATATTTTAAATTACTGATATGACCCACAAAGAAGATGCCTTTTTGGGTCTTAAGTGCATTTAATGCACTTTCTTTCGTCCTACTTCAGATTTTATTTTGATACATATTTTAATTTTTTTCTTTTAACATTTTAAAACGATATATTTTAGTATCTCGATGACTGTTTTTTTTGTTTGACGATTTTCTTTGCATTAAATCCACCCCACCCTTTTTGACCGTAATTCATGTGGCATAATGTTACCGTTTCCGTGCGGATTGAAGTGTATTTAGTTTATTATTGCACGACCTTGCGTGCCCTTGATTAATGCCGCCCGCCCCGCCCACAAGTACTTTGATCTGGGAAGCATAAAGTGCTTTATATCTACAGATCTCCATTCGCTGGTTTTTCTTGGTTGGAAAACTGCTTTTATGTAGTCCCTCGATACAAGCACGAGTATTTTTCGGTGCCATTACCATCCGGTTTAATTATTTTTGTTGCCGATTTGTTTTCTGCCTTTCTTCTGGGCATTCCAATGGCTTCCGTCAAGCATGGGATCGGCGGAAAATTGTTTATATCTGCGCAATCAAAATAAAAAATAAACTTCAACTATTTTCCGACAAACAATTGCATTGCTAAAGCAAAAGAGAAATAATGTGGGTATGTTCTAGGCCAAATCTATATAGTACCTATAGTATAGACACTACATATGTTTGTTGTCTGGACACCGTTCAATCTGTTCGATTTTGAACGATTTATTGGGGAAATATTTTTAGAGCAAGATTTATGGAGCGTGCGATCCTTAAGTTTTGCTAGCCGACAAACTTTTACGGTTTTTAAAAAGTCGGAAATACATTATTCCTAAAGATCTTAGACTATTTAGCAACTATTTGCATATCTTTTAACATGTTTGTACTTGAAAGTGTACAGTGATTTAATATCACTTATTAAGTGATCGAAAGTATGCAGTGAATTTTTTATACCAAAGGCCAGACAAAATTTGTGGGAGTGCGGAAAATTCCCCAAAGACGTGGGTTCCCACGAGCACCTTTGATATTTTGATTAATAGTGAATAATAACCATTTATTCTTATAGGGTGTTCATTGTTCCCATCTGCCTGTGATTTTGTTTACATCTGCTGTCCCATTTCCCTGGTTTATTTGCTCTCGTTGAAAGGTCTTCACATTGATTGTTACCCAGAATTTATTGGGGGCTTGCAGATGGCGAAGCGACGATGAAATAAAACGCCCCCAAATATGAGGCATCTGCAACGAGTGAAATTCTCCGACAAACTACAATTTCAGTTCGGAACTCACTCTGTTCGCATGATGTGGCTGCAGTGGCTGATCTGGCTTATTATCTGGCTCCAAGTGGCAAAAGCCACCAAGTGGTACAGCGGTGGATTGGACTTTAACCATCCCTCCGCCTGGATAGATGACCACATGCCATGTGCCCAGGACTTGGTCGTCTTTCCGGAATATTATCCAGCCTTGTTGCCTTTGCCCGAGGATTTATCTATTGATGGTTTGGTGTTTGCAAAAGAGGGGGCGATTCTCTTGGCCGAGGAATCAACCATTACCTTTGGTTCCAACAAGAACTCCGCCTGTGAGAGTGAGGACAAGAAAGCCTTCTTGAAGCCACCCAAATCAAGTAAATGGTTCGATCCTGGCACTTGGACAGACAAATCTAAGAAGAAGTTCTCCACATCCACGCCAGAGCTTGAGAGGATTCCCTGCGATGACGAGCAGGTTATAATCAAGGGCCACGGCCCACTGGCCTTCGACCTCGAAAATGTCCAGCACCTGAGACTGGGACAACTAATCTTGGCTGGCTCTTCCATTTCCAAATCATATTTGGAGGAACTGATCCCACGAGATTTGGGGCAATTTCTCTTTCACAACGCCGAGGACGTCCAGGTGGAGTACTACAGAGGAGAGCTCTGTGGCTGCCACAAGGACTTTGAGCGATTGGTGGAACCGGTGTGCCACAATGTTCAGGAGCAGTGCGAGACGCCCCACTGCCTGTCGCCAGTTCGACCCTTGGGATCCTGTTGCCTCATCTGCGGGGCCATTCTATCCACACCCACGAGTCATTGCACTGAGGGCAGTAAAAAAGAGTTAATAGCCAAATTAAATAAGCTCATCGGCCAGAAGGACCAGATCCAGCTCCATGTGGAGTTTGTGGGCTCCCAACAGTTTGGAAATTTCTTGCAGGTTGTACTCACTGATCGCCTTAAGTATAGCGAACAGAGCATGGAATTCTTGCAACCGCAGCTCGATTATTGGAATAAAACTGGCACTACGCTAAAGGTTTCTGGTCGACCTTACAATCCGAATGTGAGCTTCTCCTCGATTGTTCTGATCCTCTTCTGCATGGCCCTGGTGGGACTGGTTTCCGTTGTCATTTTGGCGCACTTTATGCCGGAGAACCCCTACCTGAATCGGATACCCCAATGGATCCACGATCCCCGGCGCTGGAGGTGGCACCACTTGGGTGTGAGGCTGCGCCGCAATCTGCTGTTCAATCGCTTTGACAACGGGGGAGCAGGTGGTGGCTCCAGTGAAGGAGGAGCTTCTGGTGTGGATCGTCTGGGAATAATGGCTTACGACCCTGAAAGTGGCGAAGTGCGGGAACGGGCCTTCGACAATCCCATGTTCGAGCAGGGAGCAGCCATTGAAGTGGCATCCAAGGAGTCGCAGGAACAGGAAAAAGTCTTGGGTGCCCCTCGAATAGAGACGGGTGATCTAGACGCAGGCAGTGTGGTGGATGAACAGGAGCTTACGGAAATCAACTTGGAGGTCTGCGGAGCGGAAACCGACGAGGAGACTATCTAATGGGATTATATTTTATAAGAAAATGTTTTATAATCCTCTGTATAAATATATAAATAATTTTATCTGACGTGCTTTCCATAATTTGGAATTCTAATCTACGGCCCTGTCAATTAAATATTTATTCATTAACGGATATGATAGTTGTGGCATATTGTTTTAAGAGTTGACCAAGAGTTTGATCCATTAATAAGTTGGAGGCGGATACCGATGGATATTTTTGGATGTTACATAGCCGCAAATCAATTACTAACGCACAATCGATAAGTAGCGTGTAACGAAAGCACAAAGAAACAAAAGAGCACCTGATAATGATACCAGATAATTCAGTTAGCGGGGCTTAAATGACGTCGTCTTTTGTAGCGATGGCCTTGCTCCTTGACCTTCAAAGGGGGTGGTTGCGGGGGGCCGGGAATCCAAATCGATAGTTGCCATTAGCTGCGAACATATTTTGAGGAGCCTTTGTCTCGGCTCATAAATATGGTTTATGTGTATCCACATCTATTCATAGAACGCTCTTGAAAAGACGCGTGCCTCCCCCTAGTTTGTTATAGGATAAACATACAGTGGTCGGCATAAGTATTTTGACAAAATAAAAGTTAAGTATACTCATAACTTGAATTTACTTCTTGTAAACTATAGGCATCAATGGAAAGGTAATTTCAATGCCGTTTGAATGATACAATACATTTCTTTACCCATTCAGTACTTATTGAAAAGGACGAATTTGTGTAAATCAACTTTGAAATTTAAAAAAAAAACTTTTTTCCTCGTCTTGAAAACTTAAATTTTTTGATGCAAAAAGTTTCTTCAAACAAAAATAATAGTAACTGCAAAAAGAATTTTTCAAATATCATTTTGCTTATATTTTTTATGATTTTTTGAAGGTGACAATGTCGGAAAAAATTTGTATGAAAAAGACAAAAATATGGCTCAAATGCCTGTTTTTAAGCATTTTCAAAAATTCATAAAAAATATAAGAAAAATGATTTTTGAAAAATTCTTTTTGCAGTTACTATTATTTTTGTTTGAAGAAACTTTTTGCATCAAAAAATTTAAGTTTTCAAGACGAGGAAAAAAGTTTTTTTTTTAAATTTCAAAGTTGATTTACACAAATTCGTCCTTTTCAATAAGTACTGAATGGGTAAAGAAATGTATTGTATCATTCAAACGGCATTGAAATTACCTTTCCATTGATGCCTATAGTTTACAAGAAGTAAATTCAAGTTATGAGTATACTTAACTTTTATTTTGTCAAAATACTTATGCCGACCACTGTAGATATGGGATGGGGGCAGGACGGAGACCAGTTCCGATGCGGATTAAGCGCTTGATTTCAGATTTTATTTTAGCTTCTGTCAATTCATTCTCGAGTGGAAATACTTCGTACCACGGCGATTGAGAGTGCGGCAGATAAGCGCACCTTATCAGTTTCAAAGCGAAAGCGAAATACATACAGTGAGCACTTAAATTACATTTTTTAAAGGAATAGGAATTCGAATTAAATAATAAATTTAAGGGATTGTCTGTTAAGAACCCCTAAATTATAACTATAGAAATGATAACTACTTGGTTTTGAAATGAACAGAAATTCTTTACAATAGTTTTTAGGAACTAAGTATAAACATCTGTAAATCAAAATGGAAATCCAATTAGTGGGTGATCACTGTATGCAACCGCACATTCATAGGCAATTGCTCTAGTGACTGGACTCTGGCTATACTATAATCAGTACATATCTGGCACCAGTAGGTTCAGCATGGTCAAGCCCAAGACAAAATCGAAGAGCAAAGGTTCCACATCGCCGGGTTTCAACAAGGCGGTGCAACTTCTCCTCCATTTAACCGCCGTGCTGCAGTTCAACTATGGCGTGTACATTTTCTACACACTCGACATGCCCAACACGGTGCCCTTCGCCGGAAAATTCAAGTTTCTAACTTTTATTTGTGCGGTAAGCCGATAAGTATATGTAGGAAATAAAAACACCGGTTAAACGAAGTGATAAAGAGATACATATCACCCTGATTTTCTAGTTCGATCACATACAAACACACGAATCTAATCACTTGTAGTCCATAAAGATACGGACGTCGGAAAATTTTTGTGTAGATCCTGCATGGAAGCACCAGATTTGGGATAACAATCTTAATGATTTGCTAACACTTGGTGTATTGGTCATCTTGACGGTTTGTTTTTAAAGGCGGTTTTTTTTTTATTAAAAAAAAGATAATTCAATTTGATTTTTAAATTCGTGTTTGTCTTGTGAGTATTAAAAAATATACATTCCTTATATGGTTTCTCAAAAAAAGACTAAGAGTCATATAATGGAGATACTCTTAAAAATAAATTTTAACATCACAGGATTGGCTCAAAGACTAGCTTAAAGACAATAAACTTTGAATTTGGAAAAAGGAACCCAGACAATCAGTTCTGATTTTAAATTAATAGAGAATCAGTTAAAGCTTTGAATTTGGATAATATCTTTCAATTAGCCTTTTAACTTTTCCCCTTTGAGAAACAATTTTTTAAAATAAAATCTAATAAAATGAAATCCAAAATAAACTGATGAAGTCCCAAAACAGGCATGGGTCCAAAAAGCTATATAAATATATGGGTTTCGTTACTGGTGCAAAGATTGCATCGGATCCGGCATACCCCAACAAGCCCAGGGAAAGATAAAAGTATCTGCACACCTGGTATTCTGGCACGGCTCCGGCTCGGGCACACTGATTCTCCGCTCGGCCCCTTTTGGGGGTGGTTGCAAGCAGTAGTATTTCCAGAGCGACGGACCAGACCGGTTTGTTTGTGTTTTGGTGCCGTGGAAAATCAATCGTGAGCAGAGAAGCTGCAGCAGGAAAATGGCATCGGTGCGAGGAAGCCCCCTGTACCAGGGCGTCTACGGCGCCCTGAGGACCCTGCTCCACCTGACAGCGGCCGTGCAGTTCTGCTATGGCATCTATTACGACTACTCCTACGTCGAGTTCCCCACCACCGAGCCGGAGATGCGGATCCATCACCCCTGGGGGGGAAAATTCAAATATCTAACGTTCTTGGATGCGGTAATCTCCATCTCCCATTAGATACACGAACTCAGAACGCGGTTTAAAGTTCACTCGGTTTGTTTCTTGGCACGGTTGGATTGCCTAACTGGTTCACACGCATCCATTAAGCTACACAGAGAACATGCATCCATTCTCACTTAGGTGATCTATGGCTTTTATAAAGCATCCCCTAAGATGAATTTCATAACTAATTTTATAAAATCTTAAAATCTGCTAAACTTTAATGAAAATAATTGCCAATGTTATTAGTTAACTGAAAAGTTTATATTTAATTAATACTAATTTAATGTAATTTCATTTTGAAATATAATTCCTCCCAAACCGATTGGTTTTTAAACCACACAACATTTTTAAAAAATCCTAATTGTCCCTTAAATTTTACAGGAAATGCTAAGTAAAACTTTTTTCGTCAGCTTTAATTCCTTCCACTCCACTTAAGCAACCCTTCAAATCTAGACGCATTATCTCACACACGTCAAATGCTCTTCCACTTACAGATAATTCAGGCACTGTACTATATTGTATCGCTCGTCAACGATTTTGTGGGCACCAATGAGCTGACCCCCAAGAAACCTCCGGCGGTGCGCAGGTTCAAGGACTGGCTGATGGCCACATTGGCCTTTCCAGTGGCCGTCAACGTGGGCGTGACCTTCTGGACCCTGTACGCCATCGATAGAGAGCTGGTCTTCCCCAAGGTGCTGGACCCCGTGTTCCCCAGGTGAGATTTCAAAATCAGTGGAATACATACCTACGTTCCTTTCCTAGCCCATACTTGAAGCCATGTGAATCATTATCGGATTAGGATTCCAGGCATATAAAATTTCAGTTAAGCAAGAACAATTGTCATCAAAAATTATTGTTTATGCCACAGATATTTTTATTTACGTTATTATCGTATTTTTGTTTACATCCCGGAGTCGTATTTAAAGCATGAGCAATATCTGTTTTATCTCGAATTCTGCCTAAAATTCCCCGCCTAGCTTTTGAAGAAAAGCTGGATCAGCAATGAACCTATTAAAATGTCAGCCTCAAGACCCCATTATCTACTTTCTCAGTTTATTTTTAACATTAAAATGTTAGCGATTTGACTTGCACTTAAGTCTAATTAATTTTTTTATTCACGTACATACATTGCTTGATATAGCAAAGCACGTGGTGGGAATGCTTAATGGAAATTTATAGTCTCCTTAAAAGTTATTAATAGTAAGAATAGTAATATAAAGAAAAAAGCTTTGTGGGGTAGGTTAATAAAGAAGAGTCTATAAGGCCTCCATGTCACTATATATTTATTTTGACATACTTGTAATCCACTACTTTGCCTTTTACAGCTGGCTTAACCATGTTCTGCACACCAACATCGTGGTTTTCATCGTCCTGGAGATGTTCATCTCGTACCGCTCGTACCCGAAACGCAGCCAGGGACTCGCCGGACTGGCCATCTTCATGGGCGCCTATCTAGTTTGGATTCACGTGGTGAAGCACTACTCAGGCGTCTGGGTCTACCCGGTCCTGGAGGTCCTTCAACTTCCGCAGCGCATCCTGTTCTTCGCGGCCGTCGTGGGATTCACGTTGTCGCTCTATCTGCTGGGCGAGT
This sequence comes from Drosophila subpulchrella, assembly GCF_014743375.2. Taxonomy (NCBI): domain Eukaryota; kingdom Metazoa; phylum Arthropoda; class Insecta; order Diptera; family Drosophilidae; genus Drosophila; species Drosophila subpulchrella. The sequence goes on from NC_050610.1 coordinate 25,751,415, forward strand.
TCCTCAACAACACCGTCTGGGCCAAGGAGGTGAAGCTGGCCAAGCGCAAATCCAACTAGGAGTAGGCTGTGACCCGTTTCTGTTCCATGTAGTCGCGTTTAATTAGCCACAAAATACAAATAATGATTGACGACTCAGACCAGTCTCGATTATTTATTTTGTCTATATTGTTCGATCTTCTCAGCCTAGGATAGTAATACACTGTGAAATAGACTGAAGAAGTCGCACAAGATATGTGAAAATGAATAAACTTGAACTTGCCTGACAAACTCGCTAATATATTTTAAATCCCTAATGAATTGTGAAAGTCCTTAATCGTAATGGAGAAAACCGTTTGCTAATGATATTCATTCTATTCTTATTACGAATTGCATTGTAATTGAGATTATAGCTGTAGTGTTATTTCGGTTTTTAAAAAGTAAAGTCGCCTTCTCGATTGCAACAACCTCATATCAAGGCACTCCAAACCAACACCATTTTTGAATACCAGCGTTACAGTAATTCAATTCTAGTATCGTAATAAATCGATTCAAATCTTTGATTACTGCGAAAATTGATTTTAAATGGCGGGGCTTTTCAAGCAAAGAGGTGCTGTCAAGTTGTAGTAAAAATCGCTAGAAATAGCTAGTTTTCCCTAACTAGTTTTGGTTAAACCCAATTATCTTTGCCTAATTTTCTTTATTAATATGATTTTTGGTTTGGTTCATGTTAGTAGTTTGAATTACTGGATAACTTGTAAATCACTTTTGACTTTAAAAAAGGCTAGTTTTGGCTTGAAAATGGCCATTAAGCTGGCACTAATTTCGTCGTGTGCAGCGCCCCAATCAGCTGTTCGCTAGCTTATATTTGTTTTGATTTGCTCGGCGTGCGTTGGCTTCCCCGGCTCATTATCCATTATCCGGCGAAAATGGGCAAAAGCAAGAAGCAGGTGCGCGAGTTCAATGCCGCCAAGGAGGCTGTGGAGGCCACAAACGCCCGGCTGGACACCTGCAACGATGCCTACACGAGCGGAGCCTTCCAGTACCTGAGATTCCTGGTCCACCTCTTGGCGGCTGCTCAGTTCTCGTATGGGATATACTACCACTACTTCAAGGTGCACTGGCCCACGGACTTGCTGGACGAGGATGAGCTAAAGGCCCGCTGGGGCGGCAAGTTCAAGTACCTCACCTTCTTGGACGTCATTCTGCAAGCCATCTACCACTCGCTGGCCCTTCTGAACGACCTCTTCGGCGATAACAAGGTCTCCGGGGACTCAAAGTCCAGGCTGAGATTGGCGAGGGACTACGTGTTCGCGGCCTTTGCCTTCCCCGTCGCCCACAACGTGTGCCTCTCGTTCTGGGTCATTTACATGTGGGACCGTGAGCTCATCTTTCCTTCGGCGCTGGATGCGATTTTCCCCAGGCAAGTGCAAAGGTTTTTCGGGTTCTCCCGGCTACGTGGCAAGGTGAGAGCCTCCATAGCTGCACAGAAAGAAATGAAGATCATTATTAATTGATATGACGTTTTCTTGTTATAATTCTTATTCTTTTTACGGTCCCCATATAATCCCGGAAAACTCTTCCAACTTTCGGAAATGAAATGGTCTTACATTATACGTTGTTATATGTAATATCATACATTTTCTGTCTGTGTAGAGATTCTTCTGTTTGGTGGTTCTTTTAAAACTGTCTTTATACGATACACTCTTAGTTTACCTGTATTTCCCACCTTTTACAGCTGGCTAAATCACGTCGTGCACACGAATGTGGCCCTTTTGGCCATCATGGACCTGTTTACCTGCTTCCGCCGCTATCCAAGTCGACTGGCCGGCATCACGGGCAACGTCTCCTTCATCCTGCTCTACATCATCTGGCTGCACATTGTTCGATACTTTAGCGGAGAGTGGGTGTATCCCATTCTGGAAGTGCTGCCCGTATACCTGCGCTACCTGTTTCTGGCCCTCCTGGTGGGCTTCAATCTGGTGTGCTATCTGCTCGGAGAGTTCGCCAACAGCGTCGTCTGGGCTCCGGAGTTCAAGCTGCTGACGCAGCAGAAAGTCAAATAGGGTTAAGACTCGAGGATTTAAAATCGGTTTATTAGTTACACAAACGTATAAGATATTTTGTAAACTTATAGGCACTTTTCGAGGTACGATTTGTTTGCCGTGAGAGGCCTATTTTTATCGTACATTAATGTATAATCTAGAGTCTAGTTTAAAGCCCAGTACACACTGCAAAATAAAATGACCAGGAAAATACATTATAATTTCCTTTTCATGGACATTTTGTTTGGCGTGAGTACCAGGGTTAAGGAAACAGTCATTCACAAACGTACACAGAGATTCGAGTGCTTACGAGCTAGATGGGAAGATGGATTTGTATAATAACGTTTGCAGCTTAATGTCTATGAGTATTCGTAGTTCGTCGTTGTAGTTTCGCTTATTCTGCTCAATAAAACAATTAAGAAGAAACTAGGGTCATCGCAATGTAAAATGCTTAAAAACTTGACTCGGTTTTGGTTCTACTTCGGTTACTTTGAAATTCCATATATTTTTGTATAAAATATCACTTCTGTTTCTAACTCTTGTGAACTAATAAAAATTTCTTTGAGTATTTCAAATTTGAGTACTGGTAAATAAGATTGTCAGAACTATTTCGAACGGATTAAAACAATTGAAGCCTGACCGGTTTCATAAAGCATTATGAACGTTAACCGTAATTTTATCGCTTCAAAAAAGAAATAAAATATAATTCGCTTAGCTGCTAACACTAAATTGTGGGGTTAGCAAACTGAATTAGACACTGAATCGAAAAAAAAGTGATTTAAGACCTTTAAATACATCAGATATCAGGCACCTTATTATCGAAAACATTTGAAAAAATTAAAAATCCTGTATATTAAACCCAACAGGATTTAAGAACCTTTGAAGAGTTTAAACAACTTAAGTAAATGCATAAATTGATCATTAAGTCTTGCTATTTTGAGGGAAGCAACAACATTTTGAGTTTGTCGGACTCGCTCATAAACGAGGGCTCCCTGTGATGTCGATGGGTATCGCTCAATAAGGTCTGAAGCTCGGTGCCTCCGCCATCTTCATAAGCTGCCTCATTTCTTTGCCTGCTGGCTGCATTCAGGAGTCGCATAGCTTGCTGCAGCTCCTCGTCTCCATAGCTAGGAACTAGCTCGAAAGGATTAGCCTGAATGCCCACATCGCAGCTGGTTTTGCTGTTCCTGCTCTGGGGTTTGCCCATGGACATTCCGGAACCGGAGCTGTTCAGCAAGCTGCCCACGTCCAGAGCCACGTCCAGTTCCTCGGAGGAGCAGCTGAGGGAGCGATTCCTTACATAGTCCCTCTTGAAATCCAGCTCTAGACCAGTGGTCTTGGGATGGCTCTTGCGGGACTTCCTCGACTGACGACTTCTTGTGGAATTCCGCGAGTGGCGATTACCATTGGATTCATTAGATTTTTTCATGTTTTTCAGGAAATTCGCCACCTGCTTGTTATTTGGTAATTCTTCAATATGGGCTCCATCGTGGTCATCCTCACTGAATTCCTCCTGCTTCACAACCACATTGAGATCCTGAATCTGTAGGGACGCACGCGAGTTCTCCTCCTCTGAACTAGAAGTCATATCATGATTTTGGAGGAAAGGGATTATAAACTCGCCGTTCTTTTGTAGGAATTGTTTCAGAATGTTGGGATCCAATCCGGCATTCGCTGTTCTTCGCTTCATTGAGCTCGTATAATTGTGTTGTTTCTTGGAGCTGTGATGGGCAAACACGCCCACTTTGTGACTAGCATTTGGATAAGTGGTTTTCTTCAGCGCGATGACCTGTGACTCGACCGAGGTACTGCTCTCTCTTCGCCTACTGCTCCTTCCGGTGGCTGCTGCTGTGTAGTCCCTCCCACGGTGAGTTCTCTTGCTGCTGGCGGAGCCTACGTGTTTTCTTCTCGATCTGGATGCCACCTTGGTCTTCATCTCAGCTATTTTCACTGAAACCTGCGAGTCCACCGAATTCCTACGGGATTCAACGGAAACATGACGAACACTCACGCTGAACTCGGAATCCAAAGAATTCTTTCGGGGTCCTTGGCTCGACGAGTTACCTGTAACTGGTACCGTCAAAGCCATGCGCCGCTTTACGCACTGCGGGAGGTATGCAGCCCAAGTCGAGGAGATGTCATTCGTCTCCGAGGAGTTCAGATCGTTCACATCGAAGTTGAGCCCCACGGGATCCGTGTGTGTGTTGTACAGCGTTATGGAGAGCCTGCCCTTGTCCTCGAAATCCTTGCGCTTGGCCCACGTCTGGGCAATGACCTTGTGCTTGGGCATTTTCACTTCTTCGATCACCTCTTTTCCATACTTTCTGCAAGGAACATAAGATGGTCAGTAGATATGTCCCCCTTTTTGCTAAGCGCATTGGAACTTACTTTCTTATATACCGCTTCCAAGTCTCTACTGAAGATGGTGTCCAGCACCAAGTTGACATGACAATTCCAGAGCTAAAAAGGCACAACAAATGCAATTGCAGGACGCCAACACTTGGTCGGTTTTCAATGCGACATGAGCTCTTCTCTTCGAAGACGGACGAAATTTTACAACTGGACGAAGAAAATTTATGCATTAGTTACAAAAAAGTAAAGAACAAGTTGTCAACTTACATTATAAACTGCCTGAAGCTATGGGCCCATTCCTCCGCATGCTTAAACTCGGTAACGTGACAAGCAATGGCCACCAGGATGAAAACCAAAGTGAGCAGCGCACAGACTCCCATGCGCATGATGATTAAATGGATTTTGTTGCTTGCAGAAGTTGACTTAATATCGTTAGCAAAGTGCTTCAGGCCAAAGAGCATTACCATGCCACGGGTGATGAAATAGCCTCCAATAAGGATCACCCCACAGAGCGGGCCAAGAAGAAGTCCTGCCCTCATTGGATGATTAATATAGCCCACAAAGCAGATGCCCACAATGCTATTTCCATCCACCTCACTGAAAGCCATTGTGGTGATAGTGAGAACCAGAGGCAGTGACCAGGCTACCAGGTGGAAGTAGGAACCCTTCTTATCGATGCGATCTTGTACGTGACCCATGGCCCTCCAATGCCAGGCGTAAGTGAGGAACACAAACCAAACCATTCCAGCGGTGAGGAAGTAGTAAACCAGCACAAAGATCACGATGCAAGAGAGATTCTCGCCGGCTGTGGGCTCCGAGTGGCGTAGCGTGCCATCCTTACGGCACACAATGTCCTCTCGCGATCCCGAAGTGAACTGTAGCAGCCATCTGTAAAGTAAAGTTTGGTTACTATTAAAGTTCAGGGAAGATGGAATTCAGAGCTCACCCTACGCATGCAATTAGGAAGCATAGATTTATATAGAACACAATCACAGCAGGGTACTTGTTGGCATTCTTCCAGTCGATGAAGAAAGTGGCCACCACGAAGAGGTTCGAGAGAAGGCACAGACTGCCAGCCCAGCCGATAAGCTTGTGGATCTGCCGGTGCTCATCATCGGTGTACAGCGGATCTTTGCACCGCACGCCGCAGCCCTCGATGCCGGGATAATAGCTAGCCGAAGTATCTGTCGGCACCAAAGGACTTAAGCACTGTCCAGTTCCGTTGAATTTCATTCCTCGCGCTTCGTTTGTGCATTTCGTCGGGAAGAGAGTTTCGTTGCAGCGAAGAAATTTCGGGAAAAACGTTGTGTTGTAAAGAATGCGACAGGGTTCCAAGGTAATGCGGCACATTTCGTACGAAGGCAGGTAGACCATGTCCTGGCCGTTGATTTTCTCGCACTTTGGCTTGAAGACGGCGCACAAGAAGGGCTGTAAATGGATGAAATGTGTTAATCCGGGTTTTAATTATGCCTATACTTTGGAGTTATGGGCGAAAACATTCGGATACCGAAAAATATATCTATCTTTTTATTATGAAAGAAGCATGATGAGGTTTTAGAAAATCTACCTCTTCATTAAATTGCACTATTGCATTCAAAACGAATGACTGTCAATTAAGGGGCCTAACAGATTTCTAATCAACCTCCTTATCGGAAAGTATTGCAACAATCATTAGGTTCATTAGATGCCATTAAGATTCCCCACCTGTATGGCCGCCCAGCACTTGGGCACATGCTTGAGGGCGTAGTAGTCGTTGAGCTTCTCGTTCAGCTCCTTGTCGGTGTGGAAATCGGTGAGATCGAGGCTGCTCAGTTCGTAGGGCAGCTTGGAACCGAAGCAGGTGTTGGTGGCGTTTGAGGTGGGGTAGCAGCGGGCGCGCCGGACGCACTGGATGTGACTGCTGTCCAAGCTGTCGAACCAGGGCTTGTCGTCCCTGCCCTTCTTGGCGTACAGCCGGTAGTTGAGTGTCCCGTTGATGGGCTGCAGTTCCACATCCGTCTGCGTTGCACTCGCTGGCGTCGTGCTGCCAAATTTGGCCAAACTGGCGGATGCCTGGGCGACCACCCACAGGCCCAAGATCACGAGTTCCATGTACTTCCTGCGGGTTAAAAATAGCCAAGTCATTTAAATAGCTCTAGCCATTTATCCGCGGGGAAGCACTCACATCTGCATAATGTTCGGCGTGCGCGGAAAGTTAAAATGTTGCCTCAGCTATTAAAAAACATTAAGTAGCCGCTGCCCTGCGTGAATTTTAATGGGCTGATGGCCGCTCCTTGTTTGGAAGGCTCTTCAATGCATCGTGGCGGTATCTTCGGTGGGATTTCCTGGATTCTATCTGGAGGTCCTTGCAGCGGCTTGTAGGGTTTTTAAGCGGAGAAAAAACACGGAACCAAGGAGGAAAACCAAAATAAATGCGACTCGAATCGCTGGACTGGGAGCAGAAGCAACAAATGTGCGACCGTTCCGCGCCTGTTTAAATATACCTGCGATTTATCGGGCGGCTATCGATTAGTTTCGACCAGTGCTGCAAGGACATACAATTAGTAAGACCTACCAGAAGTATAGGAAATACATAGGAAATAAAAAATAAGCTAGTCAAGAATAGGCGTAAATTTAATTAGTTAAGCCTAGTACTCAGATCGGCTAAGGGTTTCACTAGTCGAAAAATCTTATTCTTTTTAGTGTGACCGAAGTTTTCAAAGTTCACCCGCCATACATGTGGCATGGTCTTACTGTCAAGCAGCTGGGCTGTTGTCAAACGGAAAACAAATCAATTGGAGCAATTTAAAAAAGAAGAGTCTGCTGGTGCACAAAGAAATTAAAATAAAAATAAATGAAATTTTCAACGAATGTTTTTATTTATGTAAATTAGAAGTTTAAGGCTTCCTTCTCGTCCCACGGATGCTTCGCCATCTTTCCCGCGCCATCTGTAGTCCAGTTCCGAGCTGGCCAATAATGGCTGGTGATGGCTCCTCCAGCTGTCCCTTCGCGGGCGACCTTATTTCCTCCTCCCTATAGAAGCCGGTGCATCCTCTACCTCCGCTGCATCATAGCTGCCAAGTAGCTGGTGAAGGAGTCCTCAATGGAGAGCTCGTTGGAGATCGAGCGATGTCCCATGTTCCTTCCCACTGGGATTCTCTAGTGGATCTCCTCCAGTGCTTCAACTATTCAGCGGAGTTGCCCCGTTGTGGTATTGCTTCCTGTCGGTCAAGTCCCACAATAATGGGCAACAGCTTGGATTGGGCGTCCTTTTTCATCTGCACTGACCTTCCTTAGCCGTTTTGGGTGTTTTTCTTCCATTTTTAATTTTTAAATTCCCCACCGCCTCTGCACGAACACCGCCAAAGATCAAATTTCTTATTCTTTGGGCCGCGGCTAACGGCGTTCATCGAAAATTCACTCGCGAAATCTGGTATTTTTCTGGTTTTCCTTAGCTCATCTGAGTACCGCGCTGAAAAACAGACCCGACGAAAAGCGTTAGCTACGTATTTGCCTCTCGCTCACTCCTATGGTTAGCTCGCGGTTTTCGTCGATGTGAGTACTAGGCTTTAAAGGAAAATTAATATTATCTAAAATAATTTAAATATTACGGAATTCTGGCAAGGCTGGTGCGGTGGTGTATTTTCGCAACGCCAGCGACGGGCACTCTAGAACGCGCAGTATCGATAAACATCGCGATAATACCAAGCATTAGATGTATTTTTTACATCCCTATATTATCCCAATATTATTTCACGGTCCAAAAACACGGAAAACAGGGCTTGGGGCTCGCATAAACGCAATTAGAAGTCATGGACGTTGCCCCCGCACCGCCCGTTAACTCCGGCGGCGATCAGAAGGTCCAGCAGACGCCGATCAGCCCCCATCCGAATCATCCGAACCAAGCGCCGGCCGCAAACGCAAAGGCAACAACAATCGAAAATGGTGTACAAACAGGAGGAGCGAAAAAGCCAGAGAGTTGTGGTGAGAAAGCACCCGGATTGCGGATTTGTTTGTGCAATTTGTCTAGTTTACCCAAATGTTTAACCATTGCTTTGGCCCGCAGAACCAACACATTCCACTGGGACGGGCCAGAAGGAGAGGGACGAGGGCAAGCCCAAAACCGAGCTGGCTGACAAAGTATTAATTACCATATGCAGCGCCGATCGCAAGGTCAAGAAGACCTTTATGTCCTTGCCCACGCGAAAGGATGTGATTGATAAGGGTAAGGAGTTAGGGAGTACTTTTATTAATTAATGCTTTTCTAAAGGAGTTTGAACAGTGTATACTTAGAACCAATTTTGCCCAGTTGGAACTTATTAACTGGTAAACTTAAGGATCCCTAGAACATTTTATTGGTTTTTATAATAGTCAATAGCTTTAAAAATCAGAACAGTTCATGCATTTTTCAAATTTAAAAGGTTTAACATTTGTATTAAAAAAAGGAAAAAATCGAACTGTTAAATAATATTAAATTAAATGTTTAAATCATAGTTGGAGCTTCTTAAATATTAAAGCATTTAATATTATTTTAAAAGTAAATACTAACACATTTTCTTTACCCCACGATAGCCCACAAATACGGCCTGTGTGGCAGCACAATTGTCCTGGAGAGCAATGGCTGCGAGATCTGCGAGGACGACGTGCTCCTGTTCGCCGCCAAGGAGAAGATCCTGCTAATGCTCCTCGCCGAGTCGGAGGAGTATGTGGTGCTGCCGCCTCCATCGCCGCTCAATCGATCCGAACGCGCCGGCAGCTCGGTGGATCCCAGCTTCTATGCCAACAACAGTATTGTGTCCAACCCAAACGATTCGACGGTCTCCAATGACGAGACCCTGTCGCTGTCCAGCGTAACACCTTCGAGTGCAAAGAATTCGGCCTTGTTCAAGGAGTTCTCGATACCCTGGAGTAAGGTGCCTGGGGACATAATGAAGCTGCTAAAGGGAAAGGGTAGTTTGGGCAAGCGCCTGAATACCCTGGCCAATGTCTTGGTGGAGGCCCTCCGTGAGATATCTGCCCACATCCCCATTCGGGTTTTCCGGCAGGTGGCCCAGCAGGCTGCTGAAAAGTACCCCGACTCTTTGCTCGAGAAGGACCGTGAAGGTCAGTTCATAGCCACCACGCCGCAGTCGCTCATCTCCAAGATGATCAACCGGAACAATGCCCTCAACAAACCGCAAAAACGTGGCAGTTCGGGAACCTTCGAGATCCACATCTCCAGCAAAAAACGAAAGTTCGGAAGCGGTGCCTCCAATGGCGACGCCAAAGCACTGGCCCTCAATAGGGATCTGGAGCAGAAAAAGGAACTACTTATCTCCAGCTACCGCGGCAGTTCCCCCCTGGAACAGTCCACCATTATCGAATATATGAAAGAGTGCTTTCCGCTGCAGCGCTCGTTCTTCAATAACAGCGAAAAGATCCCGGACATCACGGCCATCAAGGACAATTGGCCATATATTTTTGACAAGGCGGTGCTGTACCAGCACTTCGAGCTGCTCATGTCCATCGATCCCCGAGCTTTGGAGAAACGCTTGGCCGGTGAAAAGGAGCGTTTCTTCAGGTTCTTCAAGAGTTCGAAGAACAAAAAAATCAGCGCTCTGGAGGAGACCAACGCAAATTTGCTGCGTGGCATAGCGTATCATTTCAATGAGGATCCCGACTACATCTTCAAGCACCTGGAAAGCGGTTCCCTCAACAAGGAAGCGCTGCAGAGCATGAATCCCACAAACGCCCCTTGGGTGGCTCTAGTCAGTAAGTAAAAAGCTTAAACGCCTTCTGGTTTTGATTTCAAAATAATAACCTTTACCTTCCAACAGATTCGCCCATAACAACGGCCGACGGCGTGGAATCGCAAATAGAGGCCAAGGTTTACATCGAGGGCCAGGTGATGGCCACGTTCGCCGCCAAGGACGACGACCTGCCGGACATTCTGGCCCAGCTGATCTGCTACTACTATACCTTTAACATGATGTACCCCAAGGAAGCCAATCAAACACTCGAATTTATCGTCGTTTACTTTCTGCAGCACTCGCCGGAACAAGCGCGATCGGCCAAGAAATCGGTTACCACCAACGGCAAGTTTAACCAGCTAATCGCCAAGCTGGCCAACGCCAATGGCTGAATATTCGATATGGACTTGGCTGGAACCATCGCGCTGCGGGCGTCGCTTCAATCTCCTCTTGCTCCTCCCGCTGAAGGAGGAGTCGAATTCTGTTTAGTTTATTTATTTTCGCCGACCTATTCCACATGTATTTGTACCACTACTTTTAAGATTTGCATAAAGTGTGTAGTAATGTTGTGTATACATTTCTGATTTGTCACCCGATCAACCATCTTTTCATTTTTTTTAGCAGGGCTAGCAGTTCTTAAATTTTATTGTTTAGATCATATTGTTAAATGACATTTATGATTATTTTTCATTCCTCTTGCGAAATGGATTGTCGCCATTTTGCCTTTTTTTCTTTGAAGTGCCTTCCTTGTTATCGAGCATTTTCTGGAAGGGATTGCTTTCCTTTCCTTTGGACTTCTGCATAATAGTCGGGTGTCTTTTCAAATCACTTATGGCAGACCGAAGGTCTGCATGGCGCTCCGATACCTTTACGCCCAACGTGAGCTTTCTCCTGTAAAAGTCGCGCTCCTTGAATGAGAAATTCTTAACGGCCGTGGGAAATTCTCCCTTGGAAAAGTCGCACTGCCACAATCGGGATTTCTCCTGCGACGACGCACCACCTTTCTTGGGTCGTTCCTTCTTGGAAGTGGAGGGTGCGTTCTGATCCTCGTCAAAAGACTCCCATTTGGTGGCCTCCGATCGGTTGGCTTCTATGATGTTTCGCCGGTGGTTCTGCTCCCGCTGCTGCATGAATTTCTTGGCGTCCTCGTTGTCCACATCGAGTTGTCCACGATCCTCGGAGTCGTCAATGATGTCGTTCTTCACGTGCTGCCATGGTTTCGCGGTGGCCTCTGGCACGGGCGGCACGAACGGTTTATCGTACTTCTTGGGCTTGAATTTTTTCGTGCCCCAGGTTTTGGAGCGATTTTGCAGCTCTTTCCGGTGTTTCGAAATCGTATTATTATTCTGTTTCATTTCGGTTGTTTTGTTATTTTTCTCCGAATTTATGGTGCTCCACACATGCTATTAGAGGTGACAGTTTCAGAGCGGGTCCAAATTATCGAAATTTTCTGGCGAAAGCCTTAATTATATATTAAAGCAATCCACTTCTTACGATTTTCTTTTTAAGTTATTTAATATTGAGTGTTTTTAATACTTATTTCTTATTACTTATTACGGCAGGACTAAAATTAAATTTAAGCTGGCTATTGATAACAGGCAGATTTGGCTTGAAAGAAGCTAGGCCGTAAGCGCTACTGCTTATCGCTTTTTATCGATACCGCCAATCGGCTCAACACGTGCGCCGCGGCTAGCGGTGCGGTTTAGTTAAAAATTCAGGATGCAAAACGGCGGGGGACATTCCGGCTGGGACAACTCATCAGGAGGGGACCGACACCACTTCTTTGCCGAGGGGTACAGCCAGCAGCAGAGGCGCAGCGGTGGCGGCGGCGGAGGAAACCAGAGCCAGAACAATAACAATTGGTTGGACAGAGGAGCAGGTGGCCAGAATGGGAACGCTTTCAACAAGTTCAGGGACTCCCAGCAGCCGCCCAACAATCAGCAGCAGCAAAGCAGGAGAAGTGGCAGAAGAAATAAAGGAGGAGGAGGAGAAGGTGGTGGTGGAGGAGGAGGTGGTGGTGGACGAAGAGGCGGTGGAGGAAGAGGTGGTGGTGGTGGTGGACGAAGAGGCGGTGGAGGTGGTGGAGGAGGTGGAGGAGGAGGCAAAGGCAGAAGGGGAAACAGGGGTGGTGCACGCAACAAGTCATGGCACGGCAAGGACACGCATGTTAGTCCTAGCCAAAGTGACATGGTGTACTTCGATAACGGGGGCGACTTTACCGACAATCGCCCCCTTCCTAGCACCTCTCCTGCGCCCTCGTCTGTCAGGCAGGAGAGCCTGCCACCTGCCAACTTCATTGCCAACCCACCGCCTCCACCTGAACCAGCACCTGCGGTCTCCATTTCGCCAGAAGAACCCACCGTGGCTATCATCAACATCAAGAAGGAGAATGACCTACTGAAGCCCAAGCCACAAAGGAAACCGGTGGTCAAACCGGAACCCAAGTCTCCTCCAAAGAAGGAGAGCTCCTCAAGTTCTTCGAGCAGTTCGGAGGACGAGTCCGAGCCCGAACCAGGAGAAATGGTGGGCAGCACTAAGACCGTAGTCGTGACATCCCCGCAAAAATCAAAGACTAGCAAGTCGGTCGTGGCATCCACGCCAAAACCGAAGTCTGTCGAATCCAGCTCCGACTCCAGCTCTGATTCCGATGACAAACACAGTCGGCCACCGGCCAAGAGTAAAAAGGTGCCGAAGGAAATAAAGGCCGAGGAGGATGTGGTCTGCATGGGTTCTCAGGAGCGGATGTTTACCATTACCGATGAGGAGGAGAGCAGTGAGCCCGAAGAGGAAGAGGTCAAGAAGGCAGGAAAAGGAAATAACACGAGCAAAACCGTCGATGTGTGTGGAATCTGCGATAGGAAGGTATACAAGCCATAGGGGATTCATATTAAATTACTAAAAATATAACTTTCAGGGCCACACCTCCTTCCAGTGCCAGATGATCTGTCGGAACTGCTCCGGTAGGTATCATGGCCTCAAGAACTGCCCGAATCCGCCCAACCTGAACATTGCCATGCAGTCGTTCATGGAGTTTGTCATGCAGCAGATGACCGTTTTCCATAGCGACCAGCGATTTGCCTTTCCTGCTGGCACTGTCGCAGCTCCAGTTTCCGAGCGAGCTCCAGTCAAGGCCAAAAAGGACAAATCTATCAAGAAGGCCAAGAAGACGCCACAGAAACGGATGAAGGTGGAGGCGAGAGATCCAGAAGAGGAGGAAGACTCATCGTCGGAAGCGACCGAAGCCAGCAGCGAGAGCGAGGATTCAGAGTCCAGCGACGAGCCGCAACCAGCTCCTGTGTCCAAGCAGAAACGGAAGCGCGGCTCAAAGGCCCCCGCCGCAGCTAGTCTGGCACCTCCAGTGTTCCCATTTCCACTTTTGGGCGCTCCGGGCGCCCCTTACAACTCTATGATGTATCCCTATGGGACGCCTTTCAGTTTTCCCAAATAAGTACCACCTAAGTTTATTGTAGATGATCGTACAAGCATTAGTTAGTATGTTAACAAGATGTTGAACAGAAAAGGCAAACGTTTTTATTTTAAAATTAAAAAAAAATTGTCTTTTTTACTAGTATAAATTTCTGACAGCTTTTTGCGGGTCAAATTGAAAAACCTGTGGCGAAACCTCAACAAAAATTTTAAAAATGATTATTTTCCCTACTAAAATTTGATTATCGATAATAGATAAGAATTCGACATCCCTGGCTATCGGAGTCTATCAGACTGTCCACCCCTGGTTGTTTTGCCAGCTGTTGCTTCCATGCTTTTGCACAAAAAGTCCATTTATCAGTGAAATTCGACAAAAACTGACGAAAAATAGTGATAATTGATTGATCGACTTCAACAGTTGCTACGGTGAGTGTTTGTTTGACCTATTACACATTGAAATCCCTAAGAAATCACGAAAACATTGGGTTTCTTTTTAGAACCTCTAAGCAGGTTTGCCTTTAACAGGTGTGTTAGCTTAGTGTTTTTGAAATAATAACACTATTGAACACATACAACAATTTATAACCACAAGCATTTGCAACGAAATCGAATGAAAACTTGGCACATAAATTTAGGACATATTACATCGACTGTCAAAAAAGTGCCTGAAATCCCAGCTTACACATGTAATTTATACGAATTATTTTGCGCAAGAGATAGGAAATCCATCTGGGACAGCCCCTGCTCCCCATCGGCGTGGCGTGTCAGGATCCTAGGGTATGCACAAGGCCAGAGCCTCGCGTTCCATCTCGGTGCCGCAGGAGACGGGGTGGTTCTGGCCCCGGGGATCGACGCCCGGCCTGAGCAGCGTCTGCTGCAGCTCCCAAATGATCTCGCAGGACAGAACGCTCACGGCCAGCTTCAGCACCGACTGGTAGTTGAGCGGGTTAACCGCGTAGCTGAGGATGCCTCTGGCAATCTGGTCGAACAGGTAGTTCCTGTCCAGCAGCAGCAGCTCCTCGCGCACCTCCATCATGCGGTTCTCGAAGTGACACTGAATGGCGGCAAAGACCAGCTTGTCCAGGCCCACCAGCAGGTCCCGCTTGAACTTCACAAGGTAGTGCTCTATGAACACGATCTGGTTGCGATTCAGGTGTGGCAGGCGCACCTTGTCCTGGATCACCTGCTCCCCGATCTGGCTGACTACCAGCGAGGCCAGGGATCCCGCCGGCGTGGCCCGTCGCTCGCCACACGGACGGATGTCCACGAACGGATGAATCTCGTAGCTGCCCACGCCAATGGTGCTGGCCACGCCGCTGAAGGAGACGTGGGAGGCGCGCGAGTGGTTCTTTGGCGGCTTCGCCACCGACGGCGGCACCTCCATGGCCTTGTGGTCCCTGGCGAAGCCGATGATCTGATAAGCTTTCTGCAATAGGAGAGAATGAGCAAGTGTCAAGGATCACTACAATCAACCACTTACATAGTGAACATATTTCTTGGCATCGCAAACGAAGTCCTTGATGCGCGAGACCAGCACCTGCAGGGCGCACTCGTCCTCGCTGAGATCGTCGTTTAGGCCAGATATAATGTAGTCGAGAATGTATTGCGCAGCCTTGTAGATGGGGTCATCTGGAGCGAAGGTGAGAGCCGTCTGACCCTCCATAGCAATGGCTGCATTCAGGGCGTAGCAGAGCTCACTGTCCAATAAACCCTCGAAGGTGGCCTGGTACTCATCGCAGAAGGATGGTTTTCTCTCCTGAAGAGTGGACTTCTTCTTCTTGCGACGCTTTCTCTTCGGCTGGCGAGCAGCGGCGGCCTTGTGAGCTCTTTCCTTAATCTCTTCCTGAATCCGCTGCCACTTTTCTCGGTAGAGAGCCTTGTGCCTTTCTATGAATGCCTCGCGCTCCTTTTCCACCTCCTGTAAAAGGTAGTTGATCCTGCGCTGATTGGCAATCCGCTCATCCAACCTCTTTTTCCACGACTGAATCTGGTGCTCTGTGTTTTTCACCAGCCTCTGTTTCCTCAGGATCCGCATGTTCTTGTTGAACCGATCCTTTTTGAACTGGAAGAGCTTCTTCTGCTTGATCAACAGCTTCCGCATCAGATCCTGACACATGCTTATGTGGGCGGCCACTCTCATATTCGTGAGCATCTTGCGGTGCTCCAGCAACATGTTCTGCATGGTGGCCAGGTTCTCCAATCGCTTGAACTTCTCGTACGTAATGTTCAGCAGGTGGACCTTCCTCTCGTGGCGTTCCTGCTCCTGCAGCTGCTTCCTGGCAAGAACCTCCTCGGTGCACTGGTGCCGGGCTGCCAAATTCTGGTGGTCCTTCTTCGTGATCGACTCCGCATTCGCTATTAGCATCCGATCGTATTGCTCCGACTCGCGTCGCTTGTATGCCTGTAGGATATAGTACAGCTGCGATTTGTGCAGTTCCTGGCGGTGCTGGTTGAAGTCCTTCAGATTACATATCACATCGTTGTCCTGCGTAATCTCGCCGTTTTCCCGCAAACGCTTTAGATTACGTTCGTTGGAGTAGAAGGTCTTCAGATTGGAGTCGTGCAGTGGATTGTACTCGGGGATGTGCTCGGTAACAGAGCTCTCGAACTCCTGCTTACCACTCTTGAACTGGGGTAAAATGCAGATTATATAAAAATGCAAGGTGATATAGAAAATGTTTGGTGCTTAAAGTGAAAAATGTACATATGTATGCTTATATTAATTAAATCTTATGAGCTTGAAGCCTATCAAATTATAAATGCATAAAGAATTACTGGAAGTTCCACTTACATCCTGTCCGATCTTGTTCTTGGAGAATATGACCTGGTTCCCGGGACACTTCAGCATAGGCAGTTTGCAGTTGAGGGGAATCAGCTCCCATCCGGGCAGACTGTTGATAGGCAGCCCGGTCTTGAAGGAAATCATCTTCAACAGGGCCGGGTTCCCGGACACCTTATTCCGGCGCGGCAGCGACAAAATATCGATCATCTTGGCGCTCTAAATTTACTGTACCCTAAATTATTCGTGTGTTCAACTAACATTTATTCTCTGAGCGTTTTGTGAAAACTAACTCCAATGGGATATCAAATTTTAAAAGTAAGTAACCTGCCTACTTTTATATTATTGTTTCCTTTTTTCAAGGCTTTAAGAAAAAGCTCTTAAAATTGGTAAACATTTTATTAATGGGAAGGGGAAAAATTCCCACGGTTCAATGAAAGTGCTTAGGTTGCTTATCAAAGCTTTTCTTGTTACCGGTGTATCCTTGTGTTGGGTGGAGGGTGGTGGTCCTGTTCTGTTTTGTTATCGTTGCCAAGAGGCAATAACACTGAACCGGAAACCCAAGAAAACTCAATAAATTTTCCAGCAAAATTGAATAAAATGTGGCATTGACTTGTTTACAAACCGCGAGACTTGTGAGTCTTGGTTTTATAAAAACCTTTTATTTTTGTGATGTTGAAATATATATTTCTGAAATTTATTTAATAATAATAAGTTTTTTTAATAATATGCTTTAATAATAAAACATTATTTACTCATTAAGCATTATTTACTCGTATAAAGTTAAATTAATTTTTGAACTAATCCCAATCCCACGGTTTTATGGCAGCCGTCAAGCGATACCCCTAATTTCGTCAACTTATCGTATGCAAAATAAGCATACTTTGGCTCTTCAATGATATCCCGAACGCGCAATTTTGGTGTTTGTTTTGGTAATTTACGTTTCGATTTTACGAGGCAAATCCGGGATCGCAACCCGCATCATTAGATGTGCTCTAGCAAATTCCCGGCCGTTTGTCTGGGGCTTACATAAATCCTCGGCCGACTATCCGTATCCATCCTTCGTTGTCTCCGACTCGGCTTATGTTCCACCCGCTTTCTGTGGGGATGACCTCGTTTGAACATCTCTAGATTACGGGCATCGCGAGCATAAATATTTACCAATCGTTCGGTCAGGCGACGGCATGTCTGCATGGGTTTTTCCTTGGAAAAGTCCACCCACTCTCGTGTATCTTCCATGTAAATAAAATCACATCAAGTGCTGAAATGTACTCGCTGCAGTACGTGCTCCAAATATTCTCTCGAGTGTGCTTTCCATTTCATCTAACACCTATGGCGTCCCTTTTTACTTCCCGACCCCTCTGTCGATGGCATAAATAAAGAATGATGCTGGTATCCCAAAAAAAAAGGAAAAACTGTTGGGGAAAACGAAAGGTGCGTGCCAATCTCCATCGGCCTTTCAAACTCTCCTGTCCCATTTAACGTTATATAATAGTTACTTCCTGCTTCAAAACGAGTCCCGAGGGATGGCATCGTGAGTCGTTGGGCTAACAAGCCAATAATCCTTCGGGAATAAAAAAGTAGCATACCTTTTTGGGCTCCAGCTATACTTGCAGAAATGTATCTTCGACTTTATAGAGACTTAAATACAAGAATAGTCCGCTTTCTTAATGCATGTTCAATCTATATCATTATTACAAAAAAACATACAAATTGATCTTAAAATCTTTCATATTTACAAGTACGTTAACCGATGTTTTTAAAGTTTTTAAGTTAGAACGAATAACAGATATTGGTAAATCACATC
Organism: Drosophila subpulchrella; assembly: GCF_014743375.2. NCBI lineage: Eukaryota > Metazoa > Arthropoda > Insecta > Diptera > Drosophilidae > Drosophila > Drosophila subpulchrella. The sequence continues at coordinate 25,769,510 of NC_050610.1, forward strand.
TTAACCGATCACGAACATACATATCTCCCATGCTGAACCACCCCCAAAACTTCCACCGAAAACATTCAACGATTTCGTTGGAGGGGGTGCGACATCCCCCTCAGTTCCCATCAGTTGGTATGTTCCATTTAGTAGTCTGGACGATAAAACGGTTCTCAAAGAATGAAATAGGTACATACATATGTTTGGAAATATAAATAGAAAATAGTTGAGGAATAAATAGTGTAACATTAAGTAAACTCAAAACCCCTGTGCGAAAAAAGCCACTGATTTAAATCCCCCTTGCTCTCTTCATCTAACTAACGGCACCGGCAAAACCGCACACAGCTGTCTTTAACTCTCTCTATCACTCTCATCTGGCTTGTTACCACCAAAAATTGAATTGACAAGCGGCCACTTTCCATTGGGAAGCTTTCAGCCTTCAATCAGTTGAAGCAACTCATCGAATCACTTTCAACGGGAGAGGCTTTCTCTCGCACTTTCTCATTTGGCGTTTGAGAGCGACTTCGAACCAAGAGAGGGAACTTGGGTTTGGAACACCAGTGCACACCGATATAGTTTCTTGGGTTACAATATATAATGTTTTAAGTGAGGAACATTTTTTAAATGTATTTTGTAAATATCCATAATAAAATAAGAACTAAACAGGGATCCTTTTGAGATCTACCTCTAAGATACATTTTTTTATATGTTCGCTTTTGTGGTTAAACAACAGTAATAATTGGTATTTGGATGCTTTAAGAACTCGGAAGGATTGTCAAACCTTGTCGAACATGAGCTGCACTCAGAAAAACAAACAAGAAAACTTGTCGTAAGCATTAAACTTAGGAGACTTGAAAGACTCGCATCTCTAATTTTTATAGTATTAAAATTCATGTTCATATAAATTTAGTGAAACTAATCTTTTGTCTTTAATAGAAAGGTAATATTTTTCCCAGTGTTGCAGCACGGTTCGCTTCAATTGAGCGCCGTGAGCTTCCAAGTTGGTTACTCTGCGTGGAGTTGGTTCGTTTGGTCGCGTCGGTTGAAGGAGTCGGTTGTGCGATTTGAAGCGCTCCAGTAACGGTAAACGCGAACGCCATCGCATTGCCTGTTTTACTGTTATTTTAACTCGGGAAGCCTGTGCCTTGTGTATCTGTGTGTGTGCTCGCCTGTCTCTTTGTACATATGTGTGGGAGTCAAACAAATAGCAAAGCGAAAAGGAAAATCATAGAGCAGAAATTCCGAAAAAAAGGGGGTGGCGACCATCCTGCTTTTCTGCGCCCGCTGCCAGTGTAACCACCCCCTCACAGTTACACCAACAAAAACAACAGCCACAACAAGGACTTGAGAGTAAACGCGAAAAACAAAATACATTCACGTATGAACCGTTAACTGCGCCATTCAGAAATCGCAACAACAAATAGAAAATATCAAAGGCAAAACAATTAAATTGTGTGTGTAAGTGCCAGAGAGAGAGAGAGCACAAAATCAACAACAAAATCGTTTGGAAAACAAACAAAAGTGTAAAAGGAGTTGGTGAATAATAACACAAGTTGGGTACCGCAAAAGAGAAAGCCAATAAAAGGCTGTAATAATAAAAGCCAGACAAAGTGAAAAAGGACAAAATCATAAAAAAGGACATTAATATTATACTGGACTCTTGAGAGAAAATGATATAAAAGTTAAGCACCAAATCAAATCAATTTTCAAAGGATATTTTTTACAAGTAACCCAACCATATTGAAAGCAAATAGCAAAATTTAGCATTTGAAATTTAACATTGTGGTAGCAAGTGAAAAATAGTTTATTACAAAAAAGAAAACAACTTTAAAAACCCGTTAAAACGACAGTCCAGCTCTGTTATCTTTTGTAATCCCAAGTCGAACTTTAAACCATCGAAACATGCTGAAAAACCGCTTGGGAATTATATGAACGAGGATAGGCCTCCACTGGATTGCATCATCCGTCGAGGGCGTGGCTTAGCATCGACTGTAATGTACAGCTGCCAAGCAGGACCTTTCATCACTCACACATCATCATCATCCTCATCATCCGAGCCATCTTCTCCAGACCCAACGACACGATGTCCACAACAGCAGCTGGTCTAAAGCCGGGACCCAAAGGAGCCAACGGAGTCGGGACGGAGACGGACCACATCATAACCATCACCACTGCCAGCCTGACGGAGACCTTCATCGAGGAGCCCGTGAAGGGAGTCGCCACTCCGGTCAGTAAGCCAAAGTCCTCGGGAAGCGGGGATCCACTAGAGACCATCACCTCCGGTGACCAGAGTGAACCGAGGAGAAAGAACCAGCCCTTGTGCCGGCTATCCCAGCTGGTGAGCTACCAGAACAACATCGCCGATGTCCAGCATCGGAAGGGAAGACGCCTCCACGGACTGCAGCTGCCACTGCATCCTCTCCAGCTTTTTGGCTGGCTGGTGCTCCTCCTGTTTGGAGTGGCCAGCTACTGGGTGCTCATTCCGGCCTTTCATGCCCGCATTCAGGGCCCACTGTACGGTCTGATCACGGGCCTCTACCTGGTGCACATCGCCTCCCATTTGACGGCCCTGCTGACGGATCCGGCGGACAAGGAGCTGCGGCGGGTGCATCGCAACGACCGGATCGTCCCGGAATTCGACCGGACGAAGCACAGCCACGTGATCGAGAACGGGCGGTGCCATCTGTGCAACATCCGCACATCCTCCAGCCGCACCAAGCACTGCTCCGTGTGCAACAAGTGCGTGGGCAAATTCGATCACCACTGCAAGTGGCTGAACCACTGCATCGGGTCGCGGAACTATGTGGCCTTCCTGATGTGCGTGGTCAGCGCGGTGGTGGCCACCCTGGTCATCGTGGCCGCCGTGGTGGCCCAGATCGTCTTCTACTACGTCCAGCCGGAGTGGCTGAGCTTCTACTGGTGTCCCATGGACGCCAGCCACCCCATGGAGGGCGGCGACTACATAAACCTCACCCTGAGCCTGGGCAACGGCACCATGATGCTGCTAGAGCAGCAGCCGGCGGTGGAGGAGGAAGATCGTCAGGAGTTCCTGGACGAGGAGCTGGCCAACGTGACCATCTCCACACTGCCCACCCTCTTGGAAAACTTTACAGCCCTGATAGAGGCTAGCACCACACAGTCTGGGACGAGCCTCTCCAATCACACCGTTTCGCAGCCTGTCATGGGCGGGATTGGAGTCAACGAGACCATCTTCCTGTTTCTCCTGGGCGTTCTGGGCCTGCTCGCCGCCGTGAGTGCGGGACTACTGCTGCACCTGTGCTTCTTCCACATCTACATCTCGTTTTTGGGACTGACCACCTACGAGTACATAAGGAACCATCGGCAGGCCCAGGAGGCCAAGACCAAGCAGCTCCTGGAGGGAGCTTCCAGCGTGGGTGTGGCCAAAAATGGGAGCGTACACTTTTCGGCCTCCTTGCCCGAACCACATAATCCGTCCAAGTCGATGCCAGGTGGCCAGCAGCTGTACTGCTGCTCCAGTGCCCCTCATCCCAGCCAGCAGTCACAGGAGGCGGTGGGGCAAACAGAGCAATCCCTTCGCTTGCACTGCTGTGCCAGCTCCAGGGAGTTTCACCAGAGCAGGCAGGCTATCTATGTGTGCTCGCTGCTGGAGGAGACTGTGCCGCAGATTCAGGTCGAGCAGGACACGCTCAGTAGCTTCCATTGCTGCTCCAGCTTTGCGGCCAGTTCCCTGCAGCGCAGGGTCAGCTTGGCCAAAGGATCGCTAATCTCGGCCGAACCACGTCCACAGAGACCGGCCACCTATCTGCAGTACACCGAGCAGTGCACCCTCTGCACCTTCCGACTGAGAAGGGGATCCTCGGAGGCCGTGAGCAGCGCCGGTGGCAGTAGTAGCACCCGCACCCTGACCAGCCAAACCGGGGGCTCCTCCTCCTCAGCCACCGCAGCTGGGAACATCTCGAAGCATCAGCGTTGGCGGAGGAAATGGAATTGCTGCGCCTCGGTTCCGGATAGCCCCGATGTGCCCAACGATCTCCTAGCTGCTCTTACGTTCCGTGAACGCGAGGAGGCAGCAGCAGCGGCCAAACTGAATGCCCAGGAGCTGCCCATACAGTTCATCCGCACCCTGAACGGCGGCCTGGACCAGGAGCTTCCGCTGAAGACTACGACAACGGCCACTCCGACGCCGCCTAGGAGCTCCCGACTTCGTCACATGCTGCGGTTGCTGGGGCGCTATCGAAGACCACGCTGTCGCCATGGGGCCCATCATGGAATCGCGGCCAAGGAGCACCAGAATCACGGTGGCTCTGCCATCAAGCAGAATCAGATTCGTCCGCTGCAACTGCAGGCGGCTGGGCGGGGCTACGCCAACTCCACGGCCACGCCCACACCGCCAGCCAGTTCGCCGAGCAGGAGTTCCCTGGAGAGCAGCGAACTGAGCACCAGCACGAGTCCCTCGTGCGGCAACAGCAAGGAGCTGATGCTGCTGCCCACATCCGTGATAAGGGACGACAGCGTGACCACCTATACGCTGACCCTGCCGCCCGCCCTGCCGCCGCCAACGAGGAGGAAAATGAACCAGACCAGTCAGGAGCTGGCGGAGCTGGCCGAGACACTGGGATTTGCCAGCAACCTGCAGCACAATCAGCACAGCAGCCAGACGAACAGCCGGACGCTGCCCAGTTTGGGGAATGTCTACCGCCGGCAGAGGCGGAAGCACTTCCTGCGAACACGATCGCCCACTCTGTCGCCCATCCACGAGTCCGGCCTCTCGAATCCAACCTCGCCGCAGCCTCTGAGGCACCTCCACCACCAGAACCTAGCCAACTCGAACTCCAATCCGGCCAAAGCCACGTCCTCGCCGCTGCTTAACCGCAACTCTGGGAACTCCTCGGCGCTTCTAGTCCAGAATCTGTGCAGCTTGGCAGGGGAAACGCTGAGGAAGACCGCCTCCAACAGCTCCCTGCAGAGCCTCAGCTCTAATTCGAGCAGCACCTAGAATCGAGTGTCCTTGATGGTTTCTGTTTGGTCCCTAGGTTAGACTTAGCTATAGCCCTAGCCTTAGTATTCCCCGCAATCCAGGCAGTTCTGTTGGATTTCCGGAAATCAATTAATCCGCAAATAAGCATCGAAAGTCATAACTGAAATCAATTAAGCACGAGGAGTGGGAGTGGGGTTGGAACTGGGTGGTGAGCTGTCAGGGCCAGAAGGAAAGGAAATTGCCTTTGATGCGATGCGGTTTCATGGCCAAACTTAATTACCGCTTTTGGTCAGGGCTCCTTTGTTTGAGTCTGTGGATTGCATATTTGATTTATTAAGAGTCTGATGTGGAGAGCTAATAGGAAAGATTGGAATTTTTGCTATAAAAAGCCAAGTTATTAGTTTTACTTCTATGAAGAGCGTTTTGTTACTCCTTAAAAACTATTTGATTTATGAACTACTTAATAAGTTTAATGTGTTGTTAAATACGAATAACTCATATGGTATCTATCTATCATAAACTAAGCTTATTGGAAGCATTCCAAAAGCTCATTCTGTTTTTCTTAATCTTTTCAAATATTTACTTAAGTTCCTAATCTTGACATAACACACTAAACTAAGAAAATATTGGTGTTTATTTTGATTTATTAAATTCTAACAGCTGCATAAATGACATTACGTTTATCTTAATACAATCTTATTGATTTCTGTTCTCTAAATCGTCTATTTATACTTAATCCACATTCCCATCGACATTCCTTGCATTTTCTATTTCCATCCGGAAAACATCGTCAGTCCCTAACTGCATCGACTGTTTTTCCCCCAAACTAAACAAGTCTTTGGCATCCTTTGAATGACTTTGCAGTTGAATTGATAAAATATGCAACAGCATGTGCCGAAGAGTTGGAGTTGGGTGCTCTACCCCCTAGAGTTTACTCACTTTTTTCCACACCCACCCCTTGGATGGTATTGATTTTCATTTTGGAAAATGTGCGAGCGAAGGCGTCGGGTGATTACGTATTGTATCTGCAGCTGAAGCTTCGCTGTATCTGTATCTGAATCCGTGTGGCCGTGTATCTGGCAGCCAGAAAAAAAGAGGGGAAGGAGCGAGGACACAACTGCAGCATGTTGCCAAATAGTTACGCAAATGTTTTCATTCGATTTAAATTCAAGTGCCGGGGAAAACCCAGCCAACTGCCGATGGCAATTGTCAGGGGCTCTAAACTTGATTCTGACGACTGTCTCTGGGCCCATTAAATATGCCGAAGCTGAATAATTAAGGCGGCACAAGTCAGGAAAACAAGGTCTGGAAAGCGGAGAAATGGAAATGCGTCAAAGCGGGATTGGATGGGATTGAGTTCATGTGCTCATCCTGCTCAGTTGTCAGTGGGGCAGCTATCGGGGCTAAAAGGCAGTGATAGGTATATGGATAGACAGCCATAACGACTACGCACATGACACTCCGGGTACCAGGTGGCGGTGGTCCTGCTGGTCTTTATCACCCCCCCAGACAGTCGGCGATTCGTGTTATTGAAACTGACAGCAGAAAGAGTCCATTTTTAACCGGTGAAGAGCAGGTGGGCAAGTGGGGAGTGGCAGCGGTGTCAGGTGGATGGGTTGGAAAGAGAATCGCTTTGAGCACAGGAAGTGGCCGTCGAGCTGCTCGGGGCGGAGTGTGATTAGTTTTTCTTTTAGTGGCCATTCCGAATCAATTTATGCTAACCTCAATCACAGAATCCATACTCTCGGTTTAAATGTGTTTATTCATGTGATGGGTTATCAATTGGCTTCTAAAAATACAATTTCCGGTTTAAATATGTTTAAATATTTGAAATTAAACAAATGGCGGCAAATAAGCTGGGAACTTAACCAGAACCCATTTAATTTATGGCTCAAACTACTTAAAAAGTTGTGCAAATATATTCTGGGGCAGTGTGCACGCCATACTTTTCAATACTTTTGTACTATTAATCAAATTGGAAAAGGTCATCCGAAGTTTCGAACAATACAGCCCTTAAAGTTTCAAATAATTACTCTATACTTAACCACCGAACTTCAGACTACTACCCATTAACTTTAAAACATGATAAATTTGTTTTCAAAGTTGTAAAAGTTTTCCGCCAACATTCTACTTAAAACAGAGTTAACTTTCTACTTATCCTCTTTAAAGTGTCATCCTTATAGCTTGTGATGACATAATCCTAAATAAAATCAGGGGTATTAAATTAGTTTTACTTTTGGCATATTGCAAGTTTGTTTTTTCCGCATAAAGTTTTGTTTAAACTAGTTGGCATAATATAATATGGTTTACAAATTATTCTCTTTTTATTCGCTGGTATACCAATTAGTTAATTTAACTTCCCAGTGCACTTTGTTTGTATTTCGGTCACCCTGTCGGCGGATTGAGGCCAAAATAAATGGCAAGTTAATTATAGAGACCCCATTCTTTGTAACACACGGCAAATCAACGCGACTTGACTGCAAATACTGTGCCTCTCGGGGATGGGGACACCCATGGATACCTGAATAGATGGATACGGTGGGAAGGAGGCGGCCAGAGGGAGTGTCATTGAGCCCGTGTCTAGAAAGACGCGACTTCCGGAAGACTGACAAGCATTTTTGCAGGGTGCTCCCACTCGGTTCGAGTTCAGTTCGTTTGCAGTGACAAGCGACAGACGCCTGGTAAATGACTGAAAATAACATAATGCAACGACTATAAATGGATTTTCAATGCAGACTTTGCTGCACCGACAGCTGGAGCAACAATTTTCTCGCCTTTCTTATTTTCCTCGTTTATTTCCGCAAGCAAAACACGCTGCATACTTTTGAGGGCGCTTCTGTGGCTCCGTATCTGTGGGCGCTTGTTTGTGTGACGGTGTGGGTGTTCGGTTGTGCTTGTGTGTGTGTATGTGTGTGGAAATGTTTAATTTGATGGCACTTGGCGTTAACATTTGGAACTGCACCTGCTGCCTGGAGACACACGAGCACAAAAGCCGCGTGCTTCATTACGTATCCGACATGTGTGCCACATATATTATGCTATTCGTGTTTTGTTTCACAGCAGAAACGATAATGGCCGACGATTGTGACGATTCCATGAATAGCACGCACATATACGACGTTACGGAATTGGAATTTTCCTTTTTTGTTCTTAGTATACATTTCCTTGGTAGTTCCAACTAACCGAAAATCCATTATGAGAGTTATACTTACAAAATGGTAGCCCCAAATTGATTTCAAATTGATCGAAACGTTTTATGTATTTATTATATAGCAAGAATCCCAACATATTTCATATCTGCTTCTCTATTTCAATGTTATTTGATACGTTTTCACCGTTCTTTTTCATTCTACCCCCAAAGAAATCTTCTTTACTTTGTGTACACTCTGTGTAGCAAGATAGCTCCCCCAAATTTGAATTTTAAATAGGAACCACCAAAGTGGCCATCTTCCTTGCTCCTTACCCCACCAAACGCAATCTTTTCCTTTGGTTTTCCATTCAGCATTTTTTCCTTTTCTGGCGCCGCCCATGTATACGAAATGCATATATTCATCCGGCTGTCTGACCATCCAGTCACACTTCAGAGGCGTCTGTCCAGGTGCATGCACCCGAGTGCCTGGAGACACCTGGAGGATCTCTGTGTTCTGTGGGCGAAAGCTTTCAGATGGCTATGAAAAGATAAAATACGGAATGTGTGCGTATTTATTTGTATAAAAATAAATTCGACTTTAATTGCATGTTCGTGTCATGTTCCCGCGCTTCTGGCTCCTGGCCACGCCCCCCAGAATGGCCAGGGAGAACTGCCAGGCAACGCCCCCGAATTTTCAGTTTGATTCCCGCTTGTGGAGTTTGTTTACAAGACATAAAGCAGAAATGTTCTGGGTGAAATGGGGACTGGGACTTCCCCAGTGGAGTAACTTTCCCTATGGCAACAAATGCAACGCTCTTGTTGCTTTTGTTGCCCTGGTTATGGCCGTGCATCAATTATAAAACATTTTCTTGTTGCCGTTTCAATACTGCTTTGACATGCAAGCCGAAAATGTTTTGAATTTTTGGTCGAGAGACAGGGAAACACTGAAATTAAAAACTAACATAAAAGAATTAAGCTCGAATATTATTGTTGTTCTGTGCATCCCAAAACTGATGTTCTAAAACAGGAATACGTATTGTAACTTCTTTAAATTCTTGAAGTTACCAGTTATTTTTTTCTTGTGTAAAAGCAACATGTCCTTTGGAAATTTGCCTAATTTCTCAGATTGCCTGAAGGAGAATTTTACCCTTTCCATGGTTATGTCAACGAATCATGATTGATTGGGCCTGAATTGGGTGCGATGTCTCATCAGTCCAGACAGTTGCCTTCGCCTCCAAGTGCCTCCGCCCTTCCCCTTCCTTTTCCAGGTTGTTATTAGCAATGGTAGTTAGGCTAGCTCCAACTCCCACTCCACCCAGTCCTTTTGTTTTTCCTGCGCCCTGCAATGACATTTTCAGCTGCTTTGCTTATCCCTTTTCGCTGGTTCAACGAACTTCTGGCTCTCGGCTCTTTTGTTGAATTCTCAGTCAGGTGGAATATTCAGAACACACAGACATAGGTGGATCCGACCGCCCGGCCGCCCCTCTAATATGCTTTTCAATTTAGTTAATGACTTTCCAGATAGGCCCTTGAACCGATTTGTGGGTAGGTCCCTCTGCAACTTAGGCTAAAACAAATCAACAGAGAAATATAAGAAATGTGTACGAGACTGCAAACGTGGTGGTATGGAAATTGGGAAAGGATTGTCAGAAAACAAACAAAAGATTGAAAAATAAAACAATAATTATATTAATTTAGCCCAGCCAATTAAGTGCGAAACTTAGAGCACGATTATAATAAATCTATTTTGATAAAATGTGCAGTTAACAAAGTCCATTAAAGAAAATATTTTAAATGAAAATTAAAGGAAAGATATTTACGAGTATGCAAAACAGATATTTGAATAAACTGAAACAGGATTAAGGCCAAGATAAGTGTGCTGTAGAAATGAGTTCAAAACATTTGAGGACATGCTTTGTACTGTAAAAATATAATAAAATAATAAAGATGGTTTAATCTAAAATATAATGTTTCGTTTGATATTTTTGTAGAAGCTAAGAGACTTGTAAATCGCTGAATCGCAAAAAGAGCGAAGATACTAAAGTGAAATAAAAACACCACAACAAGCTGGCAATAAAACTATCATTGGCCACCAGGTGGCAAATGGGCGGGTCATCATTGCTGATTGCCGTGGCTCAGAGGTCGCTTCTGACCCCTTTTCGTTGGCACTTTAAATATTTACCAGGCCGGCCGAATGGAGAATAGTTTGTGGGGCTTCCGAGCGGCTTTGGGATATTGCCCCGGACGTGTTGACAATTTCATCGGGCGCAGTGGCTCCACTTGCAGAACTTGCTTCACGTTGCGGTCATTATGGTCGAGTTACCTGCATCGTTTGTTCGGCGCCTCTGTGGGACACTTTCCCCCTGTTTGCCCATCAACTGTCGCTTCCACGCTGCGTATGCGCAATTTTGTGGTTCCAGTAAGTGGTTCGGTTCGTGGAAAGTAATTATCCTGCTTTTTAAGTTACCATAATGGGAAATTCTACAGGAAGAACAATTTATTAAATAATCCAATGTATTACCCTTTGATATACAACTGAGTTACGTTGATATAAGTACAATATTTTACATTACGAAAGTGGGTAATGTAACATGTAAGATTTTCGATCGATTTTAATTATTTAATAATCCAGTATACTAGCATTTGATTCACAATTGTGTCTGTTGATATAAATTCATTAATGATAAAATATTTAATTTAATTTAAGCAATTAAATAAGTCAGTTTTTTATTTTAATGTCTTTCCCCTAAATTTACCTAGAAATACTCAATGTAGTTTGTTTAAGTGAACCAAAGGTCTGTTGTGCACTTTATGGCGAGCAATAATTATTCAATTTAAACACAACATATACAGTTTAGCAATCAATTTTGCACATTCTATAAAATCGAGCGCTAATAGCTTTTTAATTTAGTTTAATTAGTGTCAGTATGAACGCTTATAACTATAATTGATGATAACTGCAGGCGGAATTTCTAATTTATGGAATGCACCTCACAGCAAAACTGTATAAATATGGTAGCCCATTGTTCAAAATGGGTTAATAATCATTTGATAAATAAATAAAATGATGTGAATGGTTGTCACAAATAAACGCAGCCCCCATATATCTGTTCACATTGCTAAATCGAAACCAATTTATTGACACAACTAAAAATTCCTACAAATCCTAACAATCGATTGCCAAAGTGGCGTCAAGGAAACCCGCGGCGAATCACTCGAAAGTATTAAAATTTCTTATATTGCTTTCCCTTCATTGTTTCAGCCGTTTCGGCATGTTGTTTTTATTATTTATGCAAATACTTGCACGTAAATTAACAAAGTAAATTGTTGTTGGCATTTTATGTTTCCTGTTTGGCTTTTGTGTCATGTGTTTGCCTCGCCAAAACAAATCACACGCATGCCACACACGCTCACCCTCGCACACCTACGCACTGACACGCACACAGTGGCACACCTACACCCTCACACCCACACAGAAGCAGAGCTTAGCGCGTTGGCAATAAAATGTCGGGGATTTATGGGTACGTGTCATTTGGCTTGTTTGTCTGCTCCTCACTTTGCAACAGATAAACACAAGGAGTGTGTATCTGTGAGTGCCCAAGGATCTTTCACTGTGGGAGTATCTAAGTGCTCGGCTGCGTGTGTGTGTGCCAGGCACACTGTGCCTACACCAGCGGTTAAAATAGTAGTTTACTACTGAGTATAAAATTCAGAGAAAATAATATTTAGGAATCAAAAAAAAGGAAAAATTTCTGTATTTTCCTTGATTTATTTTATTTTATTTTAAAAAAGTAAAAGTTTCTAAAAATGGATCTATTATCTCAATTAGTTTTTGCATAAAAATGTTTTGTTACTTTTTAATACTTGTGTTATTTTTAAAAAAGTAAGTGAATTGTAAATTTATTTATAATAATAACTTAGCCAAGACTGGTAATCTGTTAAGCTCTGCTGTAAATATGCTTCTATGCAGCACTGTGGCAACACGTCAAACAAACCAATCCAGACGTCTATCCTCGAATAAGGATCCAACTAATTGAGCAACGCCTGTTAAGTAGGCAACATTTTCTTTTCAGGAGCAGTTACACACTTTAGTGGTGGGATAAAAAAGCAACAATTTGTTTATTTACTTTAAAAACTCTAATTTGTGCATTCATAAAAAGTTTCTTAGCCCAAAACTTCCCTTTTACAAAAATATTAATCGGTTTTGTATATGAAATATAAATTAATTGATCCACTGTTGAACACTTTAATATTGACGCACCTTTCCTCTTTTGATTTTCCTCGGAAAGGTTTTCCCTCCCTTTTCTAGTTTCTTGCCACATAGCTCTGTCTGAAAGTCAATCAGCAGAGTTCACGTTCAATTTGGCCATTTGGCCTCAGTTGGCTTCGTCACCGTCAACGTCATCGTCTGGGCATATACAAATATAATTAAGTGCACACGCAGACAGTCAAACACGAGTCTTGGCTCATCCGCATCCGCCATATAGAGTATATATCTACCCTATGCTATGCATCCTGCAAGGCCAGCAGGCAGCCCTTTATTATTGTCACTGCAGTTGAAACTACAGACCCTTCCTCACCTACAGTCTCAGGCTCTGGTCCTCGTCTCAAGTTCCTATACACAGAGAGGAAAGATACACATCATTCGAGCTGTAATTGTCAGCCTAAAAGAGGAGAACAAGCGTATGGTTGAGCCAAATTTTGAAGAATTCTTGAAATGTATACTTCCTAGCTCTCAATGCTAATCTTTAATTACGAAGCACTGGAATATTTACTGTATCCTAAAATATTTGTTCCTGTGTAAGCTGATCGGAATCAAGGCTGACAGGCAACAAGCATCATTAGTCCTAATGAGCTGTGTGTAATAAAATTTCATCAAAAGTGTGCAAACGACATGCCTGGAAAAGAGGAAGCGCGAAGACGTAAGAACCCTCAATCCGAGGCATAGGCGCCCCAGAATTAATTAATAAACCAATTTGGAAAGGTTACAGGTGAGGATGGTATACAAACGGAGGCGACCGTCTTTGTGACCCCCAAAGTTTGAGTGCAGGCAAACAGGGACCCTCTTCTATGTATGTACATCCGAAATGATGAGAGCTGCATTCATAACTTGGCCGCGTTTCAATTGTGTCTAGCTGGCGGGGAAACGCCCATCCGAAGACGCCAAATTGTCGCCACAGCTCCTCCCTCATTTGGGGCCAAAGCTGCCATCATATTGTCCTTGAAATGGGTACAATGCGGGCTTGTTACGCGCTTCGGCCTTTTATTATGGTTTATTACGTCAGCAAATGGATTGTACACCCAGGACACTTGGCTCAAGAGCAGGAGCCATGCACTTGGAATTATATTTGTATTAAAACTAGGAATTCTTTACTCCAGATAAAACAAATCAACGTGTAGATAGTTTACAAGGATTATAATAGAGGCAGTCGCTTATATTGGAATATATTTTTTTTATGTATTTTTAAAGTTCCTAGGACTTGGTCAGTACATCTAATATATTTTTCATTCGGTGCATCTACACAGAGAAAATTCTGACGTTCTAATCTGAGTAAAAAATATTCTTAAAAATAGAACGACATTTATGAAATTGAAAATGTTTTTATTTTGCTCAAATCAAGTTGAATTGACAGTATTTACATTGTATATCTCAACAAATAAACGAATAGTCCAGTCAGTAGTGTATACTTATCAAAAATTTGTTAAGTAAACTCAGTTTAACTCTTCTCACCATTTCGATGAGAACATTGATACCAAAATTTACTTATACGGTTTTTAAGAACGAATGTTCTCAATTCAAGAACAATGTACTTGAATATTTCTCTGTGTATGGTTGTACCTTAAGTTTTTCCTTGTGTTTGAATGTGGAGGAATGGAGGGCGGGTCCGCCAGCTGGCCTGACTTTGACCCGCTTGCATAAGAAATGGCAGACCTAACTGGGTCCCCAAATGTGAAGGGCAGGCTGCTTGCATTTCATTAAGTGGCGACATCTAGCGGCGCTTTAAAAGTCCGCCCATTAACCCATTTTCTTTTCAGCTCGCATTGGGAATAAAAAGTTCTTTGTTAAGTTGCCAAAGTTGGAAATTTTCGTTTTTATTTATGATAAGCCAAGGATAGATTGGCGAAAAAATAACCGCAGAAAGCACATCCGAATTAATGGTTATAATACCAAGAGATCGATTTCCCAATTAATTGAATTTACATATCTCTTCCATTTATAATTGAGTGCCTGGCAAATAACATTGATTGTTTGCTTATTGATATTCTATCGGCAAAACTTTAATCATCAGCTTTATAGACGCACTCGCGGCCACTTGAATAGGTTAATGGCAAAGGCCGCCACGCCACTTTTGGCACAATATAAAACGGTCAATTCTGGGAACAATTTTCATTCCATTTTCCCTTTTTTTTGTGTTTTTTTGTGTGTGTTTTCATTTTTTGTTGGTGTTTTGTGGCTGCACGCAAAGAGAGTTTTTATTTTTCAATTTGATTGCCATCACGCCATGGGGAGTCGCCAGTTGCATGTTAAATGGGGTGGGGTATTTTCCAGGGATTGTGGGGGCCGGGTGCTGAAGCCTGCGCTCAAATAGACCACAACTAACGGCGCCCCAACCCAGTTTTTTCGAACCCATTTACCACTCTTGACCACTTGGAAATTCATTGCACTTGGTGAGTGAGAGGAAAGAGAACGGCTTACTTCGCAAATCGAAGTTGATATGCCCTTATATGATATGATATGGGATCAGAAGCCATGGGTTCAGAACCCATGTATCAAGAGCCTTGTCTAAAATGCTATTTAAAGTAACTATACAAGTCTGATAAAATAAAATAAATGAACAGAATTTTGGGTAAGAGTATCTATTAAATACCCTCTGTAAGGGTGTGAAAGCTTTGCAATTACTTTGTAGTTGGTGTTGAGTTACCCCCAATCCTTTGTTAACTTTTTTCTGCGTGCGTAGTGCGAAGAAAACTCGTGGAAAACCCATGAGAGTGTGTGTGTGTGTGGGAATGAGGTCATATTTTGGAGCTGGCATCGCTATTTCGAGAGTGTTTGTCTCCTGACTGCTTTCCCGTCTTGGCTTTTCTTTTCGCTTGTCGCTTTACAAGTTCGACAGCGAAACAAATGTAAAGCAAGCCAAGCACTAAAACAGCGAAAATGGGGAAATCGAGAAGGACCCAGCAGCCGAATCCTTCGAGAAAACACTGAAAACATATCAAACAACTGGGATAAATTTATTAAAAAAAGGTTAACTAAATAATTAAAATTTTCAGTGACTAATATTAAAGTTTTTAAAATTGCAAGGGCTTATATGGTTTTAAAAAAATGCTAATCCTACCTCAAAAAGACTAGTTTCTCTCCCAGTGTACGTAAGTAGCGAGGAGCAGACTTACTTCTCTGAGTTTTAGATGGAGCCACGCGAAAACACAACCACAAGGAAGAATTAGAAGGAGAAGATGTCAAAGTTGAAATGGCAAACTCAGCAGGTCACTCCCCTCCAATCCCCCCTGCCCCTGCCCCCTTCCCGCCCACTTCGTAGCCATTTTTGTTGGTTGAAAGGATTTAACGCCTCGTTGAATGGCAAGCCAGTTAATTCACATTTTTTCGCATTACCAATTTTTTATCGAGGTTTCTCCGTCTGCAGTCTGGAGTGGCCTTCAGCATTCGATTGGGTTTTAGCATTTGGGCGGTCTCAAGAAGGGGGCGTGGCGACTGGCAGAGTTTGCAGTTTTCCCATGGCTCCGGGCTAATATTTCAGCTTTGTCTTGCATCCTAGAGATCGGAAAAGTTGATTTAAAGGTTCTTTAGACACTGATATAACAGTTTTAGATGTCTTTTAAAAATATACAATGTTTTCTTTAACTCAAATAATTTTATTACTTTAAATTGTATCTTCTGATTTATGTTTAAAAATATTGTCAATATAATAATATTATTAATATGCTCCCATTATTAAAATATATATTTATGTACCCACTAATTTTTTAGTTTACAAATTGTGTAGATAGTCCCTTTCATAACAACTGTTTCTCCTTCTTTGAACACTTTTCCATCCCTTCCCAGGACTTACAGTTAGCGTGCCCTTTAAATTAATCCCTTGCATTTTTTATGGCGACTGACCAACGTGCTGCAAGGTTAACACTAAATGAATATATAACGCGGCCCCATTGCGAATTGGTGGCAAGACCATTTCGAAAATTGGAGTAGGAGGATCCCGGGGCTGGGTAATTTCCACCGCCAGCGATGTGTGGCCTTTGGGGGCGTGGCCGAAGGCTGATGGGCTCCTATGCTCGAGTGCCCCATTGGTTCTGGCATCTCCAGTGAAAGCCGGGATTGCCTTGGCCATGCTCTTGGTCTTGGTCTTGGTTTTGGACCGTCTTAATTGGTGCGGAAATTATTAATTATCGTTCGCCCGGCACCGCAGAAATCGAAAGCTTTGAAAAGCTACTGCCAGTGTCGGCTGCAAGATTCCAATTCAATTACTCGCCGCCAACTCCGACAGATGCGAGACAAAGTGCAGTTGTCTGCGGTCTTCGCAATTGCACATTTTGCATTTTGCACAGCGGTTTTTGGCCACCCTGCGGCTGACCATCGGTATCTGTGTGCTTGGCTGGGAATTATATAATTTACTCAGCTGGGAGTCCATTCAAAGTGGGGATAATGGGGATGAAATATTTTGATTGTTACTTAAAGAGCAGTTTATCCAATACCACATTCAGTAACTTTAAGGGCTGTTATCAGAATCTCTAGACATTATATTATTTTAAACTTTTCACTCAACAGAGCAATAAATCATTTGTGAAAAATAAAATTTTGTATATATTTGTTGATGAAACTTTAAAAACAGCGTGATAAAAACGAGAAACTATTTTTGTACCACTAAGAAAAATTAGATACCTTTTAAGTTTTACAAATAGTTTACTTAAATTCAAAACAGATATAACAAAGTTGTGGAAAATAAACTTCAAGCGTTTTTACTCGAAAAAAATCTAGTTTCTTCCAATACTGAGTTGGTTCATAAATAAAATGATAAATTTATGGAAGACTCATTAGACTGTGTAGTAAATATAATTGTATAACATAGGCCACTAATTTATTGCAAACTTTTTTGCAAATAAAAAGCAGTGAAATGTAATTTTCGTTTCAACTTGTAAATCACTTTTTGTACAATCGGCCGACATGAACGGACTTGTTCACGTTGCAGTTGGTTTTCTTGCCCCCTCCGCTCTCGGAAAAGTTCTTAATTGCAAAATGCCCAGAGTCCCGGCTCCGCCTTTTCTTCCTGCCCCTCGTAATCCCCATGGACGTCTCATTTGGCAACTTGGCCGTAATTTGGGCATAATTATGACAAAGCCAACAGCTGGCGGCGCAACAGCAGCCACGCCCATTTCTCTTTTGGGGAGGGGGCTGCACTTTATTTTCGGTTCAGTTCTTATGCAATTTACGTTTGGAGGGGCGGAAAAGTTTCCTGGCCATTTAAACTTTAATTACTCGCAGACATTGGCTTCAAATGGCTCTGTGCATTGTCAGCGAAAAAAGTTAAGCAACAGGAAAAGTAGGAAAAGTCCTGGCAAACGAAGAAGCAGAAGAAACCCCAGAAAGTCTAGATGGAAATCCGAATCCGAATCTGCCTTCGCCATTGATAAAATTGCATGCCATTTCCGGTCAGTAAACTTTCAATGTGGAAACTTTTCCTACCTTTGTCTGCAAAGTAAATTTCCAATCGGGCCAAGTTGCGCAAGTTATTGTGCAAGCTGCCAAGGGTTACCTGGTTTTCGGGTGTGCAAAGATGCAGGTGCGTTTCGTATCCATAAGGTTGTTTGGGGAAGTATACATTATATAGAAAAATTAAATAGATTTAAAGAGTCTGAAAAGTTTTTAGTTTCTTACAACAAGCTTAATTTAATGGGTAAATATAGGATGGGTCTTTGATGCCTCTTTAAATTTTAAATTTTTTTATCGAACTTTCACAATTGGGTTTTTAATTTCTCACAACCAATAACGATATTGATATTGTCATTATGGTGCAAACATAAAATTTGTTACTTCAATACTCATGACATAATGGATCTTTAAAGCCTTATAACCCCACATCGCACTGCACTTACTTTAAGCTATTTAATTTTGTGTGCTCCCCTGTGCAATGCGATACGATCCGAAAACGCAAGTTGAAAATTTCGATAAGCTGCTGGAAAGAAGAAGGGCTCAAACTTTAAAGTTTTGAGTTGCATGCACAACTTGAATAACTCAATTAGTGCGCCATTGTTAAATGTAGTGGTAGTTGTTGCAGTTGTGCTGTTTGGCTTTTCTCGTAATTGTTGCTTTTGCTGGTGTGCATTGACTTAGAGCGCAATTTTCACGCTTCTTTGACTGGGCCAAGCCCAAAAACGAAAGCGAAAAGCGGCGGGAAAAGTGAATACGGGCAGATAGAGAAGATATTAAAGAAAACCCGATGGAGGTGGTCGAAGCAAATTAATTGGACCAAGCGCAAGCAAACAGCAGACGTTGCGATTGCGATTGCAGCTGCAATAAAAGTGAAATTGCAATTTTGTAAAGTCTATTAAGGAATTAAATAAGTTCTCCGAATGAAAATTCAGTTTTTGTAAAAGTATATAAAACTGTTTTAAGGATGCTCACAGAAAGATCTAGTAAGTTAAAACCAGTTTAACTAAAAGGACTTTTTAAGTAAAAGCAATTATAGAAAAGCAAAAGTTCACAAAGTAAAAAACTATATTACTATGTTATTAGGTTTTGATGTTTACCTTGTTTTGAAACGACATATTTGTTTAGAGGTAATTGCTATTTAACAAAGTATATTTAAAAAGTCTCTAATAAGTGCCTGAAATTAGACCCCTTTCCGCACCCTTTTCCCCCTTTACTTTGGATTTTTGTTTTTTCCCATGCGGGTTTTTCTGTCAACAGCTCAATGTAAATTTGTTTGGCTTTGCCCAGCTGTGCGTGGCTTTTCCGCAGTCGCTCGGCCGCTCCCAGTCGCCGCTAATGCGTCGCTAATTAGCATTAGTTGGCTGCGAAAATGCGTGGGTGCCTTGGGAAATTCACCCCCTTTGTGGCCGCTAAAAAATGAGCCACAATATTTGACTGCATTGCGGACATTTGTCAACCCGTTTGCAGGATGAGTAATGTTTTTGGTTGCCACCTGGGAAATTTCAAATCAATTATGTCCTTGAGTTTAGTAACTCAATAAAAAAGTAGGTCTTAAATGTGGAATGTAACCGCCGTTGAATAGTTTAAAAAAATCCTTTCTGCGAATAAACTGTTTGGCTGCATACAGGGGAAATTCCAAAAATCAAACATAAAATATAGTTAAAAATTTAATCCTCGTTTAAAAAATAAAACAAAGAATGTTAAAAAATTCAACAACATACTCATAGAGGTATCCCACGTCCAAATCGGAGTCCAAAAACTGAAGTTATGGAATCTGGAAGTGGAGTTTTCGGTTCCAATTTTTATAGTCATGGGAACTATGGAAAATTCCACCGTGAAGAAAAACTTAAATGCAGAACGTTAGAGAACTCAACCATAAACTCATAGAGGTATCCCACGTCCAAATCGGAGTCCAAAAACTGAAGTTATGGAATCTAGAAGTGGGGTTTTTGGAATCCAATTTTGATACTCATGGGAACTACGGAAAATTCCAACATGAAAATGGGTTAAAAACTTGACCCCCATCTTGAAGAAAAACTTGCATGCAGAACGTAAGAAAAATCAATCACAAACTCATAGAGGTATCCCACGTCCAAATCGCAGCCCAAAAACTGAAGTTATGGAATCTAGACGTGGAGTTTTGGGTTCCAATATTGATAGTCATGGGAACTACGGAATACTCCAACATGAAAATGGGTTAAAAACTAGACCCCCGCCTTGAAGAATAACTTGAATGCAGAACGTATGAAAATTCAACCACAAACTCGTAGAGGTATCCCACGTCCAAATCGTAGTCCAAAAACTGAAGTTAGGGAATCTAGAAGTGGAGTTTTGGGTTCCAATGTTGATAGTCTTGGGATCTACGGAAAATTCCAACATGAAAACAAGGAAGAACGCTATAGTCGAGTACCTCGACTATCAGATACCCGTTACTCAGCTAAAGGGACCAAAGGGAAATGGAGATATGGAAGCAGCAAAGCGAGATTTAAGTGCGCCACCTACCGGCGGAAGACAGATTTAAGCATTGTGGGCGTTAGGGTAGGCGTGGCAAATTTTTTTTTGGATCAATCGATAGGTATTGACGAGACCAATACATTTCAGTTAAAATTTGTTATCTAGCATAAAAATTGTGGGCGCCACAGGCTTGGGCGGTTTGTGGGCGTTAGAGTGGGCGTGGCATATTCGCATAACAAACCTGCGCTGCGTACAAGGCTACGGAATCTAAATCTGAAATCCCAATACTCTATCTTTGATAGTTTCCGAGATATCCGCGTTCATATTTACGGTTTTTTGAAGTTTGTGGGCGGTTTGTGGGCGCTAAAGTGGGCGTGGCAAACTTTTTTTTGGGTCAATCGATAGGTATTGATGAGAACAATTCATTTCTGTTTAAATTTTTACTCTAGCATCAAAACTGTAGAAGCCACAGTTTTGGGCGGTTTGTGGGCGTTAGAGTGGGCGTGGCACTCTACTGAAACAAACTTGCGCTGCGTAAGAAGCTCAGGAATCTGCTCGCCAAATCTCAATAGCCTAGCTCTCATAGTTTCCAAGATCTCAGCGTTCATCCGGACAGACAGACGGACAGACGGACAGACGGACATGGCTAGATCGACTCGGCTAGTGATCCTGATCAAGAATATATACACTTTATGGGGTCGGAAACGCTTCCTTCTGCCTGTTACATACTTTCCGACGAATCTATTATACCCTTTTACTCTACGAGTAACGGGTATAATGAGTTAAAATCTTGACCCTCGCCTTGAAGAATAACTTGAATGCAGAACGTAAGAAAATTCAACCACAAATTCATTGAGGTATCCCACGTCCAAATCGAAGTCCAAAAACTGAAGTTATGGAATCTAGAAGTGGAGTTTTGGGTTCCAATATTGGTAGTCTTGGGATCTACGGAAAATTCCAACATGAAAATGGGTTAAAATCTTGACCCTCGCCTTTAAGAATAACTTAAATGCAGAACGTTAGAGAATTCAATCACAAACTCATAGAGGTATCCCACGTCCAAATCGAAGACCAAAAACTGAAGTTATGGAATCTAGAAGTGGAGTTTTGGGTTCCAATATTAATAGTCATGGGAACTACGGAAAATTCCAACATGAAAATGGGTTAAAATCTTGACCCTCGCCTTGAAGAATAACTTGAATGCAGAACGTAAGAAAATTTAACCACAAATTCATGGAGGTATCCCACGTCCAAATCGGAGTCCAAAAACTGAAGTTATGGAATCTAGAAGTGGGGTTTTTGGGTTCCAATATTGATAGTCATGGGAATTACGGAATATTCCAACATGAAAATGGGTAAAAATCTTGACCCTCGCCTTGAAGAATTACTTGAATGCAGGACGTTAGAGAATTCAATCACAAACTCATAGAGGTATCCCACGTCCAAATCGGAGTCCAAAAACTGAAGTTATGGAATCTAGAAGTGGAGTTTTGGGTTCCAATATTGATATTCATGGGATCTACGGAAAATTCCAACATGAAAATGGGTTAAAGTCTTGACCCTCGCCTTGAAGAATAACTTGAATGCAGAACGTTAGAGAATTCAATCACAAACTCATAGAGGTATCCCACGTCCAAATCGGAGTCCAACAACTGAAGTTATGGAATCTAGAACTGGAGTTTTGGGTTCCAATTTTGATAGTCTTGGGATCTACGGAAAATTCCAACATGAAAATGGGTTAAAATCTTGACCCTCGCCTTGAAGAATAACTTGAATGCAGGACGTTAGAGAATTCAATCACAAACTCATAGCGGTATCCCACGTCCAAATCGAAGTCCAAAAACTGAAGTTATGGAATCTAGAAGTGGAGTTTTGGGTTCCAATTTTGATAGTCTTGGGATCTACGGTAAATTCCAACATGAAAATGGGTTAAAATCTTGACCCTCGCCTTGAAGAATAACTTGAATGCAGGACGTTAGAGAATTCAATCACAAACTCATAGCGGTATCCCACGTCCAAATCGAAGTCCAAAAACTGAAGTTATGGAATCTAGAAGTGGATTTTTGGGTTCCAATATTGATAATCTTGGGATCTACGGAAAATTTCAACATGAAAATGAGTTAAAATCTTTACCCTCGCCTTGAAGAATAACTTGAATGCAGGACGTTAGAGAATTCAATCACAAACTCATAGCGGTATCCCACGTCCAAATCGAAGTCCAAAAACTGAAGTTATGGAATCTAGAAGTGGATTTTTGGGTTCCAATATTGATAGTCTTGGGATCTACGGAATATTCCAACATGAAAATGGGTTAAAATCTTGACCCTCGCCTTGAAGAATAACTTGAATGCAGAACGTAAGAAAATTCAACCACAAATTCATTGAGGTATCCCACGTCCAAATCGGAGTCCAACAACTGAAGTTATGGAATCTAGAAGTGGAGTTTTGGGTTCCAATATTGATAGTCATGGGAATTACGGAATATTCCAACATGAAAATGGGTAAAAATCTTGACCCTCGCCTTGAAGAATTACTTGAATGCAGGACGTTAGAGAATTCAATCACAAACTCATAGAGGTATCCCACGTCCAAATCGGAGTCCAAAAACTGAAGTTATGGAATCTAGAAGTGGAGTTTTGGGTTCCAATATTGATAGTCATGGGAACTACGGAAAATTCCAACATGAAAATGGGTTAAAATCTTAACCCTCGTCTTGAAGAATAACTTGAATGCAGAACGTAAGAAAATTCAACCACAAATTCATAGAGGTATCCCATGTCCAAATCGGAGTCCAAAAACTGAAGTTAGGGAATCTAGAAGTGGAGTTTTGGGTTCCAATTTTGATAGTCTTGGGATCTACGGAAAATTCCAACAAGAAAATGGGTTAAAATCTTGACCCTCGCCTTGAAGAATAACTTGAATGCAGGACGTTAGATAATTCAATCACAAACTCATAGAGGTATCCCACGTCCGAATCGAAGTCCAAAAACTGAAGTTATGGAATCTAGAAGTGGAGTTTTGGGTTCCAATATTGATAGTCATGGGAACTACGGAAAATTCCAACATGAAAATGGGTTAAAGTCTTGACCCTCGCCTTGAAGAATAACTTGAATGCAGAACGTAAGAAAATTCAACCACAAATTCATAGAGGTATCCCACGTCCAAATCGCAGTCCAAAAACTGAAGTTATGGAATCTAGAATTTTAGTTTTGGGTTCCAATATTGATAGTCAAAATTCCAACATGAAAATGGGTTAAAATCTTGACCCTCGTCTTGAAGAAAAACTTGCATGCAGAACGTTAGAGAATTCAACCACAAACTCATAGAGGTATCCCACGTCCAAATCGGAGTCCAACAACTGAAGTTATGGAATCTAGAACTGGAGTTTTGGGTTCCAATTTTGATAGTCTTGGGATCTACGGAAAATTCCAACATGAAAATGGGTAAAAATCTTGAACCTCGCCTTGAAGAATAACTTGAATGCAGAACGTTAGAGTATTCATTCACAAACTCATAGAGGTATCCCACGTCCAAATCGGAGTCCAAAAACTGAAGTTATGGAATCTAGAAGTGGAGTTTTGGGTTCCAATATTGATAGTCATGGGAACTACGCAAAATTCCAACATGAAAATGGGTTAAAATCTTGACCATCGCCTTGAAGAATAACGTGAATGCAGGACGTTAGAGAATTCAATCACAAACTCATAGAGGTATCCCATGTCCAAATCGAAGGCCAAAAACTGAAGTTATGGAATCTAGAAGTGGAGTTTTGGGTTCCAATGTTGATAGTCTTGGGATCTACGGAAAATTCCAAAATGAAAATGGGTTAAAGTCTTGACCCTCGCTTTGAAGAATAACTTGAATGCAGAACGTAAGAAAATTCAACCACAAATTCATAGAGGTATCCCACGTCCAAATCGGAGTCCAAAAACTGAAGTTATGGAATCTAGAAGTGGAGTTTTGGGTTCCAATATTGATAGTCATGGGAACTACGCAAAATTCCAACATGAAAATGGGTTAAAATCTTGACCATCGCCTTGAAGAATAACGTGAATGCAGGACGTTAGAGAATTCAATCACAAACTCATAGAGGTATCCCATGTCCAAATCGAAGGCCAAAAACTGAAGTTATGGAATCTAGAAGTGGAGTTTTGGGTTCCAATGTTGATAGTCTTGGGATCTACGGAAAATTTCAACATGAAAATGAGTTAAAATCTTGACCCTCGCCTTGAAGAATAACTTGAATGCAGGACGTTAGAGAATTCAATCACAAACTCATAGCGGTATCCCACGTCCAAATCGAAGTCCAAAAACTGAAGTTATGGAATCTAGAAGTGGATTTTTGGGTTCCAATATTGATAGTCTTGGGATCTACGGAAAATTCCAACATGAAAATGGGTTAAAATCTTGACCCTCGCCTTGAAGAATAACTTGAATGCAGAACGTAAGAAAATTCAACCACAAATTCATTGAGGTATCCCACGTCTAAATCGAAGTCCAAAAACTGAAGTTATGGAATCTAGAAGTGGAGTTTTGGGTTCCAATTTTGATAGTCTTGGGATCTACGTTAAATTCCAACATGAAAATGGGTTAAAATCTTGACCCTCGCCTTGAAGAATAACTTGAATGCAGGACGTTAGAGAATTCAATTACAAACTCATAGCGGTATCCCACGTCCAAATCGAAGTCCAAAAACTGAAGTTATGGAATCTAGAAGTGGAGTTTTTGGAATCCAATTTTGATACTCATGGGAACTACGAAAAATTCCAACATGAAAATGGGTTAAAATCTTGACCCTCGCCTTGAAGAATAACTTGAATGCAGAACGTAAGAAAATTCAACCACAAATTCATAGAGGTATCCCACGTCCAAATCGAAGTTCAAAAACTGAAGTTAGGGAATCTAGAAGTGGAGTTTTGGGTTCCAATTTTGATAGTCTTGGGATCTACGGAAAATTCCAACATGAAAATGGGTTAAAATCTTGACCCTCGCCTTGAAGAATAACTTGAATGCAGGACGTTAGATAATTCAATCACAAACTCATAGAGGTATCCCACGTCCAAATCGAAGTCCAAAAACTGAAGTTATGGAATCTAGAAGTGGAGTTTTGGGTTCCAATATTGATAGTCATGGGAACTACGGAAAATTCCAACATGAAAATGGGTTAAAGTCTTGACCCTCGCCTTGAAGAATAACTTGAATGCAGAACGTAAGAAAATTCAACCACAAATTCATAGAGGTATCCCACGTCCAAATCGCAGTCCAAAAACTGAAGTTATGGAATCTAGAATTTTAGTTTTGGGTTCCAATATTGATAGTCAAAATTCCAACATGAAAATGGGTTAAAATCTTGACCCTCGCCTTGAAGAATAACTTGAATGCAGGACGTTAGAGAATTCAATCACAAACTCAGAGGTATCCCACGTACAAATCGGAATCCAAAAACTGATATTATGGAATCTAGAAGTAGGGTTTTGGGTTCCAGTTTTGATAGTCATGGGAACTACGGAAAATTCCAACATGAAAATGGGTTAAAAGCTTGACCCTCGTCTTGAAGAAAAACTTGAATGCAGAACGTTAGAGAATTCAGCCACGAAGTCATAGAGGTAACCCACGTCCAAATCAGAATCCATAAACTGAAGTTATGGAATCTAGAAGTGGAGTCATGGGTTCCAGTTTTGATAGTCATGGAAACTACGAAAAATTTTAACATGAAAACCGGTTAAAAATTTGAAGAAAAGTTTGAACGCAGAAAGTAAGAGAATCCAAACACAAACT
Organism: Drosophila subpulchrella; assembly: GCF_014743375.2. Taxonomy (NCBI): domain Eukaryota; kingdom Metazoa; phylum Arthropoda; class Insecta; order Diptera; family Drosophilidae; genus Drosophila; species Drosophila subpulchrella. The sequence goes on from NC_050610.1 coordinate 25,795,478, forward strand.
CATAAAATTAGCTATACAACGTTTCGATTATTTCATAATATAATCAATTCCCTCTTCTTATTTCAGTTTACAAGTAAATTTGCCATGGTGAACGATGAGGGCGGCGAAGTCAATAAAAATCGAAGCAAGCTCACCGGCTACGACTTCTACCGCTCTACCTTGGGATCCCCGCGCTATGTCGTGGCACCCATGGTGGACCAAAGCGAGCTGGCCTGGCGAATGCTGTGCCGGCGATATGGCGCCGAACTCTGCTACTCGCCCATGTACCATGCGAACCTATTCGCCACAGATCCCAAGTATCGCAAGGACGCGCTGCAGACGTGCAGCGAGGACAGGCCACTGATCATCCAGTTCTGCGGCAACGATGCCCAACAGATTCTCGAAGCAGCCCTTCTGGCACAGGACCACTGCGATGCGGTGGACATCAATTTGGGCTGCCCCCAGGCCATCGCCAAGAGGGGTCACTACGGGTCCTTTCTGCAGGACGAGTGGGAACTGCTGACGGAGATTGGTGAGTGGGAAATCACATTCAGTCATGTGATCTTAGTGTAATGGTAATTTTTTCGCCATTTCAGTCAGCACATTGCATGCAAAGCTATCGGTACCTGTGACCTGCAAGATTCGTATCTTCGAGGACCTCGAGAAGACCATTAGATATGCCAAAATGCTGGAGGCTGCCGGCTGTCAGCTCCTCACTGTCCACGGAAGAACCAGGGAACAGAAGGGTCCGCTGACCGGCGTGGCCGATTGGAACTACATCAAGGAGTTGCGGCAGAACATCAAGATCCCCATGATTGCCAACGGCAACATCCTGGGCCTGGAGGACGTCCATCGCTGTCTGGAAGAAACGGGAGTCGATGGCGTAATGAGCGCCGAGGGCAATCTCCACAACCCGGCCCTCTTCCAGGGAGTGTCGCCCCCCGTCTGGCAGATGGCCAGTGAGTACTTGGAGCTGGTGCAGCTCCATCCCTGCCCAAGCTCCTACATTCGAGGGCATCTCTTCAAGCTCTTTCACCACATGTAAGCTTTAAGAGTTTCTCCGTTGAAAGCGAACTTTCTGAATCCTCTGACTTGTCCCCTTTTCAGTATGAATATCCGGCAGAACTCGGAGCTGCGTCAATTTCTGGCCACTGCCAATCAGCTAGTGCAATTTCAAACTGTTGTTCAACAGGTGCAGGCCAAGTATGAACCCTTCCACAAGGGCGAAGTGCCCTACGAACTGGAGGAAATGGCTGCTGGGTCAGAGGAAGAGGTAAGTTATTTATGGTACCTCAAAAACGACCTTAAATAAATAATACAAGTTACCTTTGCAGAAGCTTCCACTGGCCCCCTGGCTGTGCCAACCCTACATACGCGCCTCACCCGAATCCCACCGCCAGAAGATCGCCGAAAAGGTGCGCGAGGCCGAGGATCCCAATAGAGCCAAGCGGCAGTACTTCGACAATGCTGGTAACGAGATCTCCCGCAAGCGGATGAAAAAGCTGCGGAGGCGGCAGCGAAGACCCAACAAGACGGAGGCCCAGATCCACCAGCGGCACGAACGGCGGCTGGAATACTGCTCGGAGTGCGCCAATCCCATGGGGTCCAAGTGCGAGTTCCAGCTGTGCCGCGTCTGCTGCAAGGACAGGTGCTACACCAACGATCGCGACTGTCCTGGCCACGGGATCCTCATCAAGTCCCGCAGGGCCAAGGCCAAGCAGTTCGAGGAGCACAACACAGGGGAGCAGAACCACGATGTGCCCAAGAATCCGGACAGCGATCCGACGATAGCAGCTGTCGAAGCACAGGATCCGCTTTGACGATGACTTGACTTCGAGCCTTAGGAAAACACCACTCTTGTTTTTGTTCCTATGATCGCTAATAAATGTAGATTTTTGTTTTAATACCTGAACATTTAAATGGGAAATGATCACTTAAAAATGTAATAATTACTGTGTACTTATGTTTTCTATTTGACTATGTTTTAATGTTAAGTTTTGCTTTTCTCTCCAACTTATCCAGCTCCAAGAGTTCTATGCGAAGTTTTCCTTCTCGAACTTCTTGGTTAAGCTTTATCCTTCTTTCCTCCATGACCATCTCATGCATTTCCTTCAACTGCAGCGTCTTTGTTCTGAGAAACTCCTGTTGCAGCAGGATTAGATTAAGTTTCTGCTGCTCTATTACTCCCTTGGGGGCTTCCTTCCCCCTTTCTGGCTTCATTCTTTCAGACCAGCCAGAACTGGAGGTTGCTGGTTCCTCGGCAAGAGTGTCATCATGGAATGAGATCGAATCTCCAACCTATTCAGATAAACGAATTTACAAAGCGATTCGGTTAAAAGAATAAATAACTTACTTCGTTATCATCATCATCGATGCGGTCTCGAATGAAATCGCCGATTAATTCGGTTTTTATGTTACCTGCAATAAGGTTAAATTAAGAAATTAGAGCGTATTTGAAAGACTTTTATGTTATAATAGAAAATCTAAAAAGGTGTATTTTTGAAGGGTATCGGTTATAAAAGGGTTGCCACATTAAAAAAAAAGTGGTTATCTATTCGGTACTTAAAGATCATCGCCTTAAGTTTAAAGTATTGTTTAATCCTCTTATAATAAGTTAGGGGAATTATTTCTCAAATTCAGGATATTTTGATTCCCCATACATACTAGTATCTATTTCGTTGGAGCTGTCCTCCACTGGCTTTTCCGTCGTGTGCTTTTCCGCTGTGGGCTTTTCCGAATCTGCATGGAGCATGGAGACTATCAACTCCGTGACGGCGCCCTTTTTGGGCTCTTTTATGGTCTTCTCCCTCAGATCGGCCCTGCACTGGCGCTTCAGGGAGATGAACTTTTCCCGCAGCGCTTTGTAATCCCGACGGTTGCCGGTCCTCAAGTAAAACCGCTCCTCAATGTCCCGCCAAACCCGCTGTTTCCTTGTCCACGTCCCGGCATCCGACTTTGGGTCCTGGATCACGGCCTTCTCCTCCGCCACGAGCTCCAGGAGGACCATCTCGTCCTCGGGTGTGTAGTTCTTGCCCCGGAACTTCCGGTGCTTGATTTCCTCCATTCAAACTTTTTCCTGGTCGCCAGCAGAAGATGGGGAATCCATCCGAATTGTTGTTGTTTTCTTTTTCAAATCAGCTGGCTGCTCAGGGTGACCATCACCGATAAGAATTATAGCTATCGGAAAACAGCGCGTGTTATCGCCATCACTACCGGTTGCACGCTTTGGGGCTCCTTCAAAATCAAAACAAACCCAGAAATGGAGCAAACACGGCCCTTTTACGACTTTAGCATCCCCTACAACAAGGAAGACGCGGTGATGAGGGCCCTGCTCAACGAGCTAGTGGAATGTGAGTCGAAACTGTGGGTTTCCAAGGTGCGAACTTCGTTTAAAACGAACTCTTTTCAGTGGGCTACAAAACCATTGCCATCGACCAGAGTTTCGACCACAGCAAGAAGGAGGCCGGCAAACGGGGATCCGAGATGTTTCCCGAGCCCTACAAGATCGAGCATCTGCGCAAGGAGTTCCGGGACCAGCTGCGGATCCTGCAGAGAATAACCATTCTGTACGTGGACGTTAATGTGGCGCATGCGATGGTGAGTTGATAAAATGCGTTGAAAGCATCTATATTGTAAGATCCGTTCCAGAGTGTCTCCCTGAATCTGCGAAAGTTCAACATAATTGCTGGCCAACCCAAAACGGATGCCGCCTTGACTGTAAGTTGCAGAAGTACCTCTCGAAGTCGAACTCATCTTTCAAAATATCCATTTCAAGCACTGCTGCACCGCCTTCAACGGGGACTTGATAACCTTCGATCCTGTGGCTGGATCCCGGCTTTTGGTCAATCGAAAGGCCTACCAGGTGGCTGTGCGTCGGGGAATGTTCTTCGAGATTAAATACGCCCCGGCTATAGTCGACTCCAATAACAGGAAGGACATGATTAAGGTCGCCCAGAACTATTGCACCAAAGGAAAGTCCAAGAACATCATCTTCAGCAGCGGAGCGACTCACGAATTCCAGCTGAGGGGCCCCTACGATGTGGCCAATCTGTGAGATATTATCCGTAACATCACCCAGTTCAATTATAATTTATTGTTCTATTTAAGGGCCTTTATTTTCGGATTGTCGGAGGACCAAGGAAAAAACGCAGTGGATCGGCATTGCCGGCAGCTCTTTCTTAAGGCTGAGTCCCGTCGTCTGGGCAAAACAATCATGTTTGTTAAGGGCAACGGACCCATTGTGTTCTCGGATAGCTCGGAGGACGAAAAAAGCCAGGAAGACGACGAAATGGAGAGTCTGAAGACGGAAATCGGGGAAGAGGATGAATCTGAAGTTAAAGATGAAAATAAGCAAGCCAATAAAAGACTGAAAGTGGCGTAGCATCAAATACTAAATGCTTGAATTGTTATGTTTCATTAAATTCAAACGAGTTAACGTTACGCCGTTCAAGTAACGTAACGGTCTAAGCCTACAAAGACGTTATACTACATGGTTTGTGTCCATATAGGATTGTTTTCTTTATATGGACATTTCAGCAGGACAATGATCCTGAACACACCAGAAAATTTGCCAAGGTGTAGTTTAGCCAAAAACAAGTTGACATAATTCCGTGGCCAGATAGGATTAAGTTATTTATAAGCTGTATTAAATTTTATCATATTTTTCTTTTAACACGGCTATTTCAGTGAACATCAAAAAGCAGTCTTTCTTTTTTGTTATTGCCCATATTTGCTAAAATATTGAAGTACGCAACACGAAAAAATAGTTCAATATGCCAACATCGGCTTTGGGGGAGTTGGAGCCGGATTGGGAACCTGGATGTCGCCCAGCGTCCAATTTCTTTTGGCCAGAACTTACTTTCCTTTTCAATGGGCTTCTCATGAAATCTGGTATTTTGTCTGGTATTTCCGTAGCTCATCTTAGTACCACGCTGAATAACAAACTCCTGTGGTTAGTTCGCGGTTTAAGTACTAGGCTATAAATTATGAAATATTAGAAATATATTTTAATAACATAGCGATATTTAATATATAAGCCTAGTACTCACATCGACGAAAACCGCGAGCTAACCATAGGAGTGAGCGAGAGGCAAACAGGCGGCTAAAGGTTTTCGTCGGGTCTGTTTTTCAGCGCGGTACTCAGATGAGCTAAGGAAATACCAGAAAAAATACCAGATTTCGCGAGTGAATTTTCGATGAACGCCGTTAGCCGCGGCCCAAAGAATAAGAAATTTAATCTTTGGCGGTGTTGGTGCAGAAGCGGTGGGGAATTTAAAAATTAAAAATGGAAGAAAAACACCCAAAACGGCTAAAGGTCAGTGCAGATGAAAAAGGATGCCTAATCCAAGCTGTTGCCCATTATTGTGGGACTTGACCGACAGGAAGCAGTACCACAACGGGTCAAATCCGCAGAATAGTTGAAGCGCTGGAGGAGATCCACTAGAAAATGCCAGTGGGATGGAACATGGAACATCGCTCGATCTCCGACGAGCTCTTCATTGAGGACTCCTCCTTCACCAGCTACTTGGCAGCTGGTGATGGAGCGGAGATAGAGGATGCGCCGGCTTCTATAGGGAGGAGGAAATAAGGTCGCCCGCAAAGGGACAGCTGGAGGAGCCATTACCAGCCATTATTGGCCAGCTCGGAGCTGGACTACAGATGGCGCGGGAAAGATGGCGAAGCCTTAAGCTTCTAATTTACATAAATAAAAACATTCGTTGAAAATTTCATTTATTTTTATTTTAATTTCTTTGTGCACCGCAGACTCTCCTTTTTTAAATTGCTCCAATTGATTTGTTTTCCGTTTGTCAACAAACCCAGCTGCTTGACAGTAAGACCATGCCACATGCATGGCGGGTGAATTTTGAAAACTTCGGCCACACTACAAAGAATAAGATTTTTCGACTAGTGAAACTCTTAGCCGATCTGAGTACTAGGCTATATGGTAAAAAGTATCACGATATAAATACTTTTTCAAAAAATATCGTCATACTGATATTATGTTCCAAGTGTGCATTTTTTGTCTCTCTTTCGCTGACACCTACGTTTTCTGTTACGTTTACGTGACAGCGGCGCAAAAAGTGCGATAATAGCGATACTATTTCGATATTTTCGTGTATTTTTCACATACCTAACTGAGGCAAGGGATTTTTGACTCCCTCTTTTACTGACAATTACGTTAGTGCCATCTCCCTCTTTACGTCACTTACGTTGCTCTTAAGTTAGCTGACACCTACGTTTCTGTTACGTTTTACGTGACAAATAGCGATAACAGCGATATATCAGATATCACGATATTTTCGTACATTTCTCACATCCACAACAAAACAAAATGGAGGTCTTTGATGTGTCGCGTTGTCTTGAAATTTGCTGCTAGAATTTTGCGTTAAACGGTAACTAAGAGTGCAAGTAAATTGCGGAATGTTGCGGAAAAACGCTTTCCCGGTTGCCGGCAACTGAAAAAGCACCGAAAACGGACGGAATTGGGCGTATTTTAAGAGAAAATTGCATTTGAAAAGCGCTCGGATCCGAGACACTTGAAAGGAAAAAAATGTGCAAAGAAGAAGAGAGCGGAGAGCAGGAGAGAGCGAAAAGAGCAGGGAAGACAAGCGACGAGACGAAAAGAAAAGAAAAACGGCAAAGCAAAAGAAATGTATTTCGCGAGACGAAGAAGAAAAGCTGAAAGGCAGCAGCCAATGTCCAATTTCAATTGCTTTTCCTCGCCAGTTCCAAGTGCATTTCTCTGTGTGGCCAGTGTGTGTGTATGTGCGATTAATTAATGGCGAAATTGGCGAAGAACATCGAAAATCAAATGCAAAAGTGTGAGCGGCCACCGTCTAATACAATTAAAAATGGACCTCAACTATGTGTGCGAGTGTGTGTGTGTGTGCGATGCTCGTTTGTGTTTTCGCCTTCATAATGAAGTTTGTTTGATTGTAATCATCACGTTGATTATCGCCTGCTCTTTTGATTTCTTTTCTCCTGCTTCTGCTCGCCATTTTCTTTACCCCCGCTTTTGGCTCCCAAAAAATATTTTAATTGTTCTTCGTTTTTTTTTTCTTTCGCGTATCGCGCGTAGCATAAATTTTGTGTATGTATTGGTGCTGCAGTGTTGCCAACATTATTCGGGAGATGCAGCGCCGCACATTTTGCACCTGTGCAGGAGACAATCTGCGTTATCCCCTCCCCCTCACCACCACCCCCGCATTTGTCCATCTGCCACAATGGCCACTGCTACAGTTGCTCTGCCGACGTCGCAGTCGACGTTCTCGCTGCTCCCTTCACAGTTTGTTATTATTGCGATGGGAGAAATCGAAGTGCAAAGCATGTACTAAATTAATTGCCATGTTTAGTTCAAGCGTTTACTTATTCACGAGTTTTCCTCTGAACATTAATATTAGAAATGTGAGAAACCCAGGTGGTACTTTGTTTCGACTTAAATTTAAACTTGTTTGGAACCCAAGTAGAGGGAAATTTGTAAAATGTAAGTTTTTATTGGTTTTATTATAATCTTAAAAGGTGTTCTTTTAAATGTAAAAACAGTGATATAAAGCTCAAAGTTCCCTCTTTTTGTTTGCTGTGACATCTTGTCCAGGCTGCACTGTAGCTGCTGGCCCCATCAATATTTCGATATTGATGGCCTGTAGTAGCACTCACATAGATACAGTGCACATATGCAACGGTATCCCCATTTACGGCTCTTCTTCTTGCTCCTCTTTGATTGCTTTTTGCTCTGCTTCGGCCGCTGTGTCAACTCATCTGTCTGCCTCCCTCTTCCTCACTCCACTCGCTCGCCTCTCACTCACTCGCACGCACACACAGTCGCAGTCGCCAGTGCTTGGACACACGTTTTTCTAGCCGGGCCACTCTGCCTCTCCTCCTTCTCCTGCTCCCACTCCCTCTCCGCTCCTGCTCTCGCACACACAGCGCTACGACGCGCAATTGATGAGAGAGCGTAAAATTCATGCGCTTGTCGCCGCTCTCGACGCGTCGCGTCGTCTGTTGTGCGCCTCTTCTTCTTCCACTCGGCGGCTGTAACAATTTTTCCTTTTTTTCATTCCATCTGCGGCCTTTTTCTTTTTTCACTTGTGCAATTAACAAGACGCAGAGATTTTCCCTGACTTCCAGCAATATCTATCGATTTCTTTGTTTCTTTTCGGCTGTGAACAAAAACTACGTTTAATTGTAATTACCGTGCGTTAGTGTGAGTGTGTGTGAGCGAGAGAGGAGCGGAGCGCGAGAAGAAGAAGCAACAGCCTCGCAATTGCAATTGCAATCGTTGCGCTTTTGTAGTTTTCGCCATTGCTTCTTCTTGCAGCGGCAATTGTGCTACAATTATTATTTCGCATGTGTATCTACACTTGAATTAGCATTGTTGTTGTGGTTCTTGTTGCCCCTTCATTCGTCGTCATCTGTCATTCCGCTGCGCTTAACTATCGATAACTTGCGTCCGAAATGATTGCGTGACCGAAAACCAAACCTAAAAGCACAAAAACAAAAAAACGGGAAAAAACTAAAGAGAGAGCGGGGAACGTGAACTTAAACCGTACAAATGAACTGTAAACTGTGAGAACCTGCGATAATAAACAAGATAAAGTCAAATGGATTAGCAGCACAAAAAATGAAAAACGGTGAGTAATACTATTTGCAAGTCGATTTTAATTATAAGTACTGAGCGCCACAGCGAATCGTGAAATTGCGAGCGATTTACAACAATGGCCAGGCAGAAAATGCTTTTTAGAAATAATTATGTATCTTTAACCGAAAACAGATACACACGTACACTCAGCGAGACACGCAGACACAAACATACAAACGAATTGAGCGAAAAAGTCGCAAACACACAAACGCCAGCGAAATAAATTCAATCAACTCTTTTCGGTGAAGAAGAAGAAAAAGCAGCGAAAAAACGTCACACGCCTGTTTTCTCCCTCTTCGCCCCGCCCCTCTTGCCATCTCCCTCCCTCCCCCACTCGTTAATATGCGAATAAAGCTAAAGTAAAGTTGAGGCGAGTGGGCAGTTCCACTCATTGCTTACAGTTGTTCTTGTTTTCGCTGGGGCTGCGGCGAAAAAATTTAAGTAATAAAAAGAAAGAAAAAATAACTTACGTGACGTGCAAATGAGAAGAACAACAACACGGGGCAGAGAACGGAGGCAACCACAGTGAAGCCTGCCCAACTTGAACTTGGTGGAAAATCAAAAGTAAGAATTAATCTATAGTTTGAACAAAGTAAAAAGATAGGTTTCAAACAAGATAGGTTTCAATCTTTAAAAAAATTTATAAAACATACAGAGGTGGCACAGACCAAAAAGCTAAGACTTTGAAATCGGCTTAATATGCTGCGAAGAGAAACCATGACTAGCAATAATTAAAAACAGTAATCAAGCTATCGAGGTAACACTGTATCCAATCAAAAAGAGCCACTAGCGCAAGAAGAAGAGTTGATGACGGGCGAGAGAACCAAACGATGGATGGAAAATCGGGCAGCAGCGGTGGCAGCGACAGACCAGCGACCATATAATATCATCCATCCCAAAAAACCGAATCAAAACCGACCAAACAACACCAGGCAGCAACAACAAGGCAAACATATGAACGACGACGACCCCAACTCACAAACACAACACACCCGGGCCAGCAGACCCACACAGATGCAGATACAGATACAGATACACATGTACAAACAAAAGGCACCACGATATGCGAATGCGAATAAAATAGCAGCAACAACTATGCGGCGAATTTGCACGAATCATGCGAATCTCCAACTCACAAACACACCGACACACATGCATAATACGTGTTTTGTACTTGTCGCCGTAATGTTGTCGCCGCCATTCGCCGCCTTTTCTTTTCTTCGGTTTGCTTTGCATTGCTTTGTTTCGCGGATTTTCTCCTGCCTCGCAATCTTTCAATCTCTCACTTCTGATGACCACCCAACAACAACTGCAAGACTCAACTTCTTTGCCCGACTCAAAAATACCACATCTCAGATACGTTTTCCATCAAAACTCATAAGCTGACTATCTTAAATATAGTCATTTATAACGGTATTAGGAACTAGTGTTGCTATCGATACTACTAATAAGATACGTGTCGATTTTTTGAGGTATTTTTATTAGCACTTCTCGATCAGCTTATCTTCTCTTTCTAGAACAACCCCCTTCAATTGTAAACATTTTTCTCTGATCGCAAAGTTGAAATCCTTTTTTACTTTGTGAAACTATCTGATTTGGGCTTGCTGTTCTTACTTTAAACCTTTATAAATTTATTTTCTGCTGCCTACCCTGCCCCCCCTTACTTTATTCGCACTTTTTGTTTTGACTGGCTCATCGCCGCCTCCGCTGCCCACTCTCTTTCTATACGAAACAGTCGCCCTGTCGCTTTGTCTCTCAGTCGCTTTTCCTTTTCGCCCGTCTTTCATGCTTTCCTCAGTCGGCTGCGACGCTGGCAGCGCTGCCGCCAAAGGCCGGCACACGCCCCCTCTCCACCGCCCACCCCCTCCCCTTCTGCTGGCGCAGCACGTGATATACTCGGTTTGCTTTTGGCTTGCTCTTTAGCACACGCTATGCTTTGCTTTCGCCTTTTTGTTGTTTTTTTTCCCTACTCTGTGTGGGCAACATTTTTGCTCGTTTCACTTGTTGGGCTGTTTTTTTTCTCTCGTTTCGCTTTGTCGTGTCTTTAGCCGCTCGCTCGTTTTCAGCCGGCACGTCGCGAGAGAGGAGAGCCGCTCTCTCTCGGTTCGGGGCGCTCTCTGTTTTATTGTTGCTGGATTGACAATGGGCACATCTATATCCATTCGATCCGGTTTAGGTCCAGGTGCAAATTTTATACAACAGTTTAACTCGATAATCGGGTCAGGACTTGTGTCCTGCGTCTGTGTGCGCTCGGCTTCCCCTGGCCGCCTTGTTTTCGCATAATTTTGGTAGTTCTAGCGGGAAACATGGCGTCATTTTTGTCTTCGTCACAGGCCTTCTAGGATAACTAGGATATTCCACTTCCCTGTTTTGCGGCCTCGTCACTTTGACAATACTATTCGCAACGTCATTGTGCATCCAACGCATCCACCGATTAGGCTTAAAAGATATCGCCAGAGTTGTTTCTCACGGAAGTAGATGCTGATCAGGTAGAGTGATTGACTTAATTTAACACAATTAAATTAATTATATAAAAGGCAGGTTTCTAAAATTTGTCGGTGGTTAGCTGAATCTTTCGAACAATAGGTGTCCTAAGACCATAGTGAACGAATGGTTTTATTGTAGGTATTAATTAAAATTAAAATTTAACACAATTTCTCCCTCATTTGTATTTGCCCTCGGACTATTTTTTTAAAGTATCATTTAAGTTCCCATTTATAACGACTTCAAATTAGGCAATCTATTTTTAAATTACTTAACGTAGGCTTATATTTTTAATTTGTTAGGTTTTAAAATTTCTAATTTTGAATATAGTCATACAATTAAATCTTAGTTCCATAGGCAGGTTCCAAGAAGTGCACACCTTAACAATCTGCTTAAAAGAAGTTTTCTTTTCTAGTATACCTTAATACTACATTAAATTACAATGATTTTTATTTGATACTTTTCCCTATCATAGTCGGAATAATAACAATTTTTAATGTGCACCACATAAATAAATAAACAACTTTTAAAAGCGTAGTGATTCTAAACTTGTGAGTTCACACATAGTAGATAAAGTCAGATAGTGAAATGTTTGGTGTTGATGACAGTGCGGGGAATTCCATCGCATTGATGGGGCCACTATCGCACTCCACTCATCTCTAATGCCAATTGGGCCTGCCATAAATGTACCGTTACACATTCAAAAGGCTGCGACGTGTTTGTAATTTTTGCCCAGCGAACTTTTGTGGGTTGTTGGTTGGTTTCTTGTTGTCGTTGTTGTTGTGTGTGTCTCTCAGGCGCTGGAGAGTGAGTTTTGGCTGATGGCTCTCAGCAGAGCTCTTTGGCTTTTCCGAAAACTGTGTGTGGCTTTCTGCTCTTGTGCTTCTTCTTTTGCCACAGCTGCCGCTGTTACTTTACCTATTTTATTACCATTTTTATGTACGTACATCCCGGCTGTTGGTGTGTGTGTGAGTGCGCGTTTTGCTGCTGCGCCCATCTGTCTCTGCTCTGCTTATGCCCCTGCCACCTCCTCCTCCCCCTCCCCCCTGCTTTCCGCCTCAGCCGCTCTTTGCCTCTTTTTGGACCGCGCTGAGTGACGGACTTGGCTGCCGCCGTTGAATGTGGCTTTTCTTACACAAACCAACTGTACTTTTTAGTTACTGTTAGCGCGGACCCAGCCACTTGACTTGATTGTTATTAAAGCCAGATTCATTTGTACGTACATGTGTATATGTATATGCATCATCCCAGCACCCGCTGTGTGAGTGCGGAGTTCTCAGAGTGTTTCCATTATGTGACGACACTCTACAAACACCTCTGAGCCAAGCACTGCAAAAAATAATGTCATCCTAGAATATTGTATTTCCTGCAACCTCGAAGGTTCCTAGGTTTTATCCACCGACATCTATTGGCAACACAATATACCATTTCACATTTTTTTTCCTATTCCAAGAACAACCAATTTTAAGGAATCTTAATTGCCAGACTTAGCAAGTTGAATGATTCATATACAAGTTTTTATGTTCGTGATAAGGAAACAGATTTTTAGAAATTTCATGTATTTAATTCTGGGAAACTACATATGTACCCAAAAAGAATATATATACAAAGTAATTCTGCCTTTCCTTGTTTGCCGTGAAATGATTGTTTGTGTATAGCCTTTGTTTTGTAATTTGTAAGTGAAGCCCAATAAAATTAGTTTACCTTAACCTTATGTTACGTTTAATAGGAATTGTAGTATTAGAAATACAAAGAAAATTGAGATGTGTAATTGGTTTGAGTTAAATGATTGTGCAGTGCGCAATAGACTGCCAAAATGTTTGTTGTTTTGGACGGACTAAAGTCGCATTTGCAAATATTTTTCTCTGTGCGCGCTGGCCTTACTTCTCTTGAACCGCCCCTTTAACCATTGTGGGTCAGATATTCGTTACATTTGAAAAGTTTGAGATAAAAGAGCACACAAAGTCGGACCTAAATGCGAAGCAAGAGCACAAAACAACTGTCAAAAATTGTGAGCTAACTAAATTCATTTGCCCAAGACGAAAGGTGAATGAACCCTTTTCTCGTTTTTGTGTTTGGTTTTTGGGCTTTTGTTGTTGCTATTGCAAAACGTTTAATCGTAAGCTTGGGGAGTTGTTCATTCAGGTTTACTTTATCCATAATAGAAGAGGGCCAACCAAAAATATTAAATATTAAGTTAAAAAATTGTATTTTTTTTTCTTTTTACCATCTTTAAAGTATTACTCAATCCAAGTTATCAAAACTGTTGTCTTTTTATAGACTTTATTTAAACTGCAGAATTGCTATCCGCTTTCTATATTGTTTATATTTCTATTTCAAAATGATAGTAGTACTAGTACTTTGCACATTTTCACAAGGAACAATCGACGGGTAACACTTTTTTACGGTGAGAAAACTGTGACTTGAGTGAACTCTTTTGAGAGCGATTTTCATGGCTCATAAAACGATGGAGCATGGGAAAGGAGAAGCAGAAACAGAAACAGACCCGGCCAAAAGCTAAGGCTAATCCGCCATTCTGACGGTGGTGGTGCTGGGTTGTTGGGTTTGCTGGGTTGGCTGGGTTTCGGATCGGATTGTTGGTGGTGTCGTCGTCGTCGGGTCACAAAAATGTGGCTCGCGTCTTTGTCGTTGGACACACTGAAATTTGCTTGTCTATTATCACCTTTAATCGATTTTTCGCTTATTTAAAACAAACGTACAGTTGTGCGCAGAGACACAAAGCGACATAGACAGACATAGACGTAGACATGGACACGGGCATAAGCGCAGAAAGCGACGGAGAGAGGCAATAAGTAAAGTATAATTTCACAATTTTTCAGATGTCTGCTTTGCTTACCCAAACACACAAACAAAACACCAAGCCACCGCACCACATAGATACATACGTGTGCATATTACTATTGCTTTTAGTTTATTGTTTTTGCAATTACTCTGCCTGATTTGTTTGTGTAATAGCCACGCCAAAATTGAGAAGAAGCGGGCAAGAAGTAAAAACTAAAGCGAAAGAAGGAAAAAATGCGACATACACACTCTCCACTCACTGATACTGATAGATATCCATCCGCCAGATATACAAAGTAAAGTCTCGCCGCTCACCATTACCATCACCATCACCATTACCACTACCATTACGATTACCAGTGTGTGTACATACCGCTCGCCTAATAATAATGGCAAGAGCTGAAACTAAATAAATAAATAGCTGAAATTGCAAAAGCGAAATGTAATAGTCAAAGCAGCCGGAGGGCAGCAACAACGAATGCACACTGCGGAAAAATTATTGTTATTGTTTTAGTCTCTCTCTTGACCACTTCCAGTTAAACCTTATCTTACTTTTTCAAAGCCAAAATAGGAATTGGAATGTTGTCTGATAAAAATTCAAAAATTTTTTTTTCTTATACTTCACCTTATCAATCAGAAGTTTCTTAGTTTTTTTCTCACGGTGTAGAGGCCACGACGACTGGCTAAATGATTGTCCAATGAGCGCGAACAACTCACGGCAAACCCACGACGGGGGGTGGGGAGTGGGTAGGTGGGCTGGTGGGTGGCTGAAGGGGTGGAGCGATGCTAAGCTCGCCGCTTAGCCCATGTCAGCCACTCCACATAAGTTTCGCTGATGATGTGCCATATAGTAAGTGTGTGCGCGGGTGTGTGAGTGTGTTGACTGACTGCGCTGTAGACCCCCGCCCCCTCCTCCCGCACCTTTTTGTACACGTATTTATAACAGTACACTGAGCACCGAATTTCGGCTGTCTGTCTGCTGTCGGTGTGTGTAAGTGCATGTCTCTATGTACTGCCTGTAGTTTTGTCTCTATATCTGCACTTTCCATTTGCACACACATAAAACAGACACCACACCTTGCCACCCCACCAGCCACTCCTCTTTCCCCGCCCCATTTGCATATCTTTGGGCTCTCGCAGCTTCCAACAATAACTACCAGTCAGTCAACCCACCCGCATTTTTTTTCTTCGCTCTCTGCGGATTTTCCACTGCTACTTTAGATTTTCGGCTATAAGCAGCCGCAGAGACAATGCGAAAAATCGATAGAGTTGCCATTGTTTTTCTCACTGTTGCCGCAGAAGATTTTCACCCAAGACCCACACCCACACACCACCCACTCTCGACGTAAAAGCCCAAAACAAACCAAAGAAATCCAAAGCAACCTCCGTTGTATCCAACCCCCTTTGCGGCAGAAGTGAATCATTAATTTAGTTTACACTTTTACTGCTTTTCAACCATTTACTGAGTCAAATCCAAATACTACTTGTACCATCTGACAATATTGCTCAACATTTTGGGGGGTGAAACTGTACGTTATATGTGCCATTCTATGAAATTCATAAGCGTATAGCTTTTCCCCTTAAAAGTTAGTGCAACAGCAACAAAACGTGTGATAAATTGTAAGAGTATATTTTCTTTATTAACATCAATCAATCATACATCTAGATTGTATTATTTTCCAAAAATTTAGATTTTATAAAATACAAACAACATGAGTTATACTAATTCACACTTTTTCTCTTCTCTTTACAGATCAAAAATAAATTACTCAAACTCAAATGCAATCTCTCGCTTAAAATACGCTCAAAACTGAAAAAATTATGCACTACTCTCCGCCGTTTTACGCGAAACCTTTTAAACTAATTTGATGTATACTAATCCATTACCAATTCGAAATCTTTCCGAAATATTTCTTACAGCGAATGTGTTTCACTGCGAATATGTCAAAGGTCGGCCATGAAGTGCGCGAAACTCGAGACACAAATGACTTTTTCCATATAAAAGCAACAACAAGACGTTAAATTGCACACCAGTTGTAATTAAGTTTAGTAGTTAGAACCCGCAACCAACCAATATATAATCATAATCGATAAGGCAAAGGTGGATACGGAGATACCAGAGACTAGAGACCAGATCCCCGGGGAAAAGTGAGCAGAGGGGAAAGGATATCCGCACCCCTGAGAAGTGCAACTTCTCCGCAACCGTCTGGTTCTCGGTCCTCAGTCCTCGGCTACTTTTGGGCTTTCGACATTTTGAAAACGGCCACGCGTAGAAAGCAGCATCAAAATTAAGCCAATACACGTCCAAACCTAAAACGCAGCGGCGTCGCGTCCTTCGACGCGTAACGGACATTTCTGTGTGCGCTGCGTTTAAAAAATCTGATGGATGGAAATGCACAAAATATGTTTCACGGAAATCATCAAGGGTGAGTTTGCTTGAGATTGTCACCCTAAGTGACCTAAATGACTCTTTTTATTTTTTAAAAACTAAGATTGCTTCTAATTAATAGTTCTAAAATAGCCATAAGTAAATCAGATAAAAAAAACATCATAACTAAAAGAAGTTCCAATTGCATTTGCAATTCAATAAATGGTTTTTTTTTAAATTCCAAAAACATTGGTTCTACACAAGAATATGAATATCCCTAATACTACAATATTCAAAAATTGTAAATTGTATATCCTAATGATCCAATTTTTTCTCTTCCACAGAGATCCCTATTACCGTTACGATGCGGCAGCCGCCGCAGCAGCCGCCGCCGCGGCGAATCCTCGGGCAATGGGACCGCCCGGTGGCTATCCGCCACGTCACCGCCCCCCACATCCCCTACAGCAACAGCCCCAATACCCATCGTACCAGCCAACGGCGGAGAATCTCTACGGGCTGGGGGCCGCCGATCACCAGGCGGCCATGGGCGTTGGCCTCGGCGTTGGAGTGGGTGCCGGGATGGGTGATCTAAGCGGTTGGGGAGCGGCGCCCTCGGTTCCGGGCCAGGCAGCAGCGTATCCCGGAGCCGGGCTGGGGGCCTACGGTCATCCGCAAGCAGCTCCACCGGCGCAGCAGCAGCGCCAGAGCAACGCCAGCGCATACCGCCAACACATGCCCGCCTACGGACAACAGGACCAGCAGAAGCTTGCGACCTACAGCGCGCAACAGAGCATGATGGCGGGATACGGATCGCTGGCGCCCCAGCAGCAACAGCAGCAGCAACCGCCCACTCCCCAGCAGCAGCAGGTGCAGCAGCAAGCACAGCAGGTGCAACAGCAGGCGCAGCAGCAGCAACAGCAGCAGCAGCAGAGTCAGCAGCAGGCTCGACTGCCGCAGCATTATCCGCAGGCTCCTGGCCAGCATCCGTTGTATCCGGGGGTGGGGGCACCCGCCGTCCAGGCGGGACAACCTCCCACGCCCCAAGCTTATGCTCACAGTCCGTACGGCAGTCCCATGCAACACCAACCGAGCAGAGGAGCGCCCCAGCACGTGGGCTACGGTCACACAGGACTGGATCAGGCTTCAGCTTATGGGCAACATGTGCCGGGAGCAGCGCCACCGGGCCACCACTTGACAGCGCAGCAGCAGCAGGCTGCGCAGCAATTGGGCGCCCACCAGCAGCAACAGCTCCAATCGCAGCAGCAACAGCAGGCGCAGCAGCAGCAGCCTCACGTCTCGCTGATGCAGCAGCAACAGTTGCCGGGCGCTGGATTACCGCCACCGCACATGGGAATGCCTCCCAGCTACGGAAGCCACCACCAGCAGCAGCAACAACAGCAACAGCAGCAGCAACAGGCCCAGCAGCAACAGCAGCAGGCAGCACCGCCTTACATGTCCAGCAGCAAACATCAACAGGCGGCCGCCCAGCTGAATTCCTCGCCCCAGTACCGCGCTCCCTTCCCTCAGCTTTCGCCACAAATGTCGCCACGTCCGCCGACAATGTCGCCGCATCCACAGATGTCTCCGCGACCAGTGGGCGTGTCACCGGCGAAACCACCACCCCCTCAACAACAGCAGCAGCAAACGCAGGCACAGCAGCCTCAACAGGTGGTGAACAATCAGCCCAGCCAGCACAGCATTCAAGGCATGGTGGGTCTGCCATCGCCTCGACCCCAGCCGCCCACAAGTGGAGCAGGGGGAGCGGGAGCGAAGGTTCCAGCGCCAGTTGCTGCACCCGTAAACACGTTACAGGCCCTTGAACAAATGGTGATGCCGTCGCAAGCTCTCGGGCTCCCGCCCATGGACTATCCGTCGGCCTACAGAAGTGCTGTGGGTCCCAGGATGCCCGCATCACCGCAGCAACAGCAGCAGCAACACCACCAACAATGGGGCGCGGCTCATGGAGCTCAGCACTTGGCGGCCCTGCAGCAGCAGCAGGCCCAACAGCAAGTGCAACAGCAGCAACAGGCACCACCACAGCAGCAGCAGGCGGCCATGTTGCAGGCTCAGCAACAACATCACCAGCAACAACTAAGCATGTATGGTGCGATGGGGCAGCAACAGCAACCCCAAACCCCGCAGCAACAGGTTGTGCCACCAGTGGCTGCACAGCAACCGCCAGTGGTGGCCAGCCCCCAGCAGCAGCAGCAACAACAGCAGCAGCAACACCAACAGCAATCGCTCAACGATCAATTGCAGCACTCGATCAACGATATTGTTGGGGGAGGTAACAGCAGTGGGGCAACTGGAAGCACTCAAAGCCAACAGCAGCAACCCCAACTGGCGGCCATGTCCTCGCCGTTGCATCAGCAAAGTCTACCGAGCATGCACCATTTAATACAGCCTACCATGGAGACAGCACAACCGACGCAGCAGCAACAGCAAACGGCACAACAGCAACAACCACAGCAGCAGCCACCGCAAGCGACTCTAACATCGCCGCACCACCAGCAAATGCAACATCAGTCACCCATACACCAGCAGCAGCAGCAACAGTCACCGCACCACCAGCAACATCTACCCAGCTACAATCAGTCGCAGCAGCAGTTCGATCCTTTTGCTAACATACTAGGAGACAATCAGCCACCTGCGCCCCAACAGACAATGTCGCCCGCTCACGTGAGTTCGCCAATACCCGCGCAAATGCAGCAACAGCAGTCACATCAGACACAGCAGCCAGCCCAGCAAGTACCACAAACCCAGCAACAACAGTTGCCTCAGCCACAGCAGCAAACGCAGCAACAACCTTCGACACCGTCACATCACCTAAGCAGCATTCTCAACGAAACAGCCAACTCGAATGATTCCTCCACTTTGGCAGTGGCTGCTAATGACAGTAACAACAGCAGCAGCAATAGTAGCACCAACAGCATTGTCAACAACCAGCCCACTTCGGTGCATGACAGCAACTCGCAGAGCAGCATTAACAGCAGCAGCAACAACCAGCAACAGTTGCTCATGGACAACACGAATTCGCATGGAGGAAATTCGGAATCTGCCCAGCATGTAGGAGTGGATGTTGGCCTTTTTGATAACAACTCTATGTCCTCCACATCTGCAGCAGTGGCTGCCGTTGCCTCAAATGCTGCTTCTGCTGCAGCTGCACTTTTGGATAGTAATTCTCAGTCCTCAAATGCAGAGTTTGAGAAGAATCAGAGCGAAGGCGAGGGACTCGGAGGTGTGTCTGGAGCTTCTGCCAATGAAACTGAGTTGCCACAGGATGAGAACAGCGTTTCCAAAACCCAAGAAGTAAGTCTAAGCACCGAATTGCCGGCAGTTCAGGAGGATCTGCAAGATAAGCCCTCCGAAGAGATGGAACAAACTCAACT
This sequence comes from Drosophila subpulchrella, assembly GCF_014743375.2. NCBI lineage: Eukaryota > Metazoa > Arthropoda > Insecta > Diptera > Drosophilidae > Drosophila > Drosophila subpulchrella. The sequence continues at coordinate 25,815,138 of NC_050610.1, forward strand.
AGGTCAATCTCTAGGGGATTTATCTAGCTCTTTGCTAGAGGAACCCAAAATCGTGGAGGAAATGGGAGAGGATAAATCTCAACCTGCAACTGGAGTGGTACCCCCTGTGGATCCCACCACCCTAGTTGGACAACCGCCTCAGCAACAGGTGCCTGCTATGGGAATGCCCTTGCACCCAATGGCCCCCGGGTACGATGCCCAGGCTCAAGGGCAGGGTCACATCCCACCAATGATGCCACCGTACGGCGGAGCGCCTGGCATGTATCCACCTTACCCGATGCTGCATCAGCAAGAGATTGCTGCACTGCAGCAGCAGATCCAGGAACTGTATTGCATGCCTCCAGGTCATGAGCTCCAGCACCAGGATAAGTTAATGCGAATGCAGGAGCGATTAAATCTTCTGACGCAACACGAAATAAACGATCAGTGTGCTGGCGGCCCTCAGTGCTTGCTCTTCCAGAACGTTCCCCCAATGTATGGACCACCAGGAAATCCCTTGCTCAACCAGCAAATGGTAGAGAGCCCACAAGTATCCAGTACCACGGGAAGAGGCCGGGGAAAAGGAGCCAACAAACCACGGAAACCCCGCGCGAAGAAGGGCGAAAAAGGTCAGGTGGGTCAGCAGCAGGATCTAATGGATATCAGCGGCAATGTGGTTACTGGAGCAGCCAACGCCATTCCAAGTATCCCAACGACACAGCTTCCCGTCTCTGAGGACTGCGTGACTCAGGGTGCGGGAGATACCAGCGTGGTCGGAATGCTGGAGTACAGCGAAGGCATGGGCGATCTTTCGCAAGATGTGCACTCAGCCAATGAACTGGATACCTCCACAGATGGCAGTGGCAAAAAGAAGAAGCCTCGCAAGCCCAGGACACCCAAGGATCCGAATAAACCTCCGCGAGATAGGACTCCGAAGGCCAAGAAACCTAAGGATCCCACTGATCCGAACTCTACCGAGACACCAGCAGCGGGCAAAAAACGAGCCAGTGTTGCTAAGCGCAGGAAACAGTACGGAGAGGATGGTACCGAGCAAACGGGCGAGGGCAGCGAAGTGGAAGACAACAAACCGTTGGTGCCCAAAGCGGGATCTGCCGATGGCGAAGCAGAAACCACTTCGGGAGGAACAGGCGTGGACGGAGAGTCTCCAGACTACGATGACATTCCCGTCTCAAAAATTCCACGGGGCGCCAATGAAGACGACAAGGACGCGGAGGCCGGCGATGAAACTGTTGACTCTGTTCCAGATTCGGCAGGAGATCCTGCCTCCACTCCGAGCAGAAGAGATCGCAAACGATCCACTGCTAGGAGTCGTCGCAATGCGAATTCTGAGGAGGGTGGTAGTGCGCGCAAAAACCGTGGCTCTCTCTCCGCCAAGGCACTTAAAAAGCGTAGAAACAGGGGACGAATTGTGCCTGAATCCGATGGCGAAGATGACACCATGGACAGAACTCCGCCCCCATCACCTCCCCCAGACTCTGAACTGGATTCCAACAAGCGAAGATCTTCAAGGAACACACAAAGGAAGAAGTACATCGATGATGTTATGCTGAGGTTCTCCGATGATGAAAACTCTTTGTTGGTAGCGTCTCCTGTAAAGAAGGATAAGAAATCATCCGCAAATGCGGCTAATTCCAATGCAGGCAGTGATGTGGAAAAAACAGAACCGCAATCTGGTGCCGAAGGAGAGGCTGGCCAGGAGGTGGGTGAAGAGAAGTCTAATCTACCCATGGACGAGAGCAGCCAATTGGAAGCCAGTTCGAGTACTTCAGCAGCAGCAGCGGCGGCGGCAGTAGAAAAGGAGCGACAAATCTCCAGCGATGCCGCAAACGCGGCCATGTCTTCTAAGCCCAATTACGTGTATATAAACACTGGCGATGAAGACAGCATGGTCGTTCAATTAGTGTTGGCCATGCGAATGGGAAAACGTGAACTCATCCCCGAAAAACCCAAGGAAAAAGCGCCCGAACCCAAAAAGGAGGAAGAGAAATCGGGATCTGAAGAAGCTTCAACTGAAAAAGGCGATGACGATGAAAAACCCAAAACGGAGAGTGAAGGGGGTGAGTCCAAAGAAGATTCAACCGATATAGAGGGAAAAAAATCGGAGTCCTCCGAAATGGAAGTGGAGGGCAAAGAGGAGTTGGAACCTGTAGATACTAAGAAATCTGAAAAGGACAATAAAGATGTGGAAAAAATGGACGTAGACGATGAAGCTGAAAAATCAGATAATGAAGCTAAACCAGAAGAGCAATCAGAAACAGTAAAGACTGATGATAGTGCTGAAATCACTGAGGAAGACAAATCCTCTAACGTAGAAACGGCAGAGGAGGCCAAGGAAACCGAGATTGGCGCGGTGAAAATGGATGTAGACGAGAAGGAAGGTGAAGATAAGTCACCTAAATCCAAAGAAGAATCTGACGAAAAATCTACTGACGAAGCCAAACCCGAGGAGGCTACTACAGAAAAAGTTATGGAAGCTTTAGAAAGTGAAGGCGAAAAAGAGCCTGGCAAGGAGGGAGAAGAAGCCACAAAGAAGGATAGTGGCGACGAAAACGAAGCTGACAAGGAAAACAAACCCGAACCCGTCTTTATCGATGTGGAAGAGTACTTTGTGAAGTATCGCAATTTCAGTTACCTTCATTGCGAGTGGAGAACCGAAGAGGAACTTCTGAAGGGTGATCGTCGCGTGGCTGCCAAGATTCGTCGCTTTCAGCAAAAGCAATCCCAGCAATTGAATATATTCGAGAACATCGAAGACGAGCCCTTCAATCAGGACTTTACCGAAGTCGATCGAGTGCTGGACATGTCCGTTCACACGGATGAAACCAGTGGGGAGACCACAAAGCACTACCTGGTCAAGTGGAAGTCACTTCCCTATGAGGATTGCACCTGGGAGCTGGAAGAAGATGTAGATAACGACAAGATCGAGCAGTACCTGCGCTTTAACAAAATTCCTTTGAGGTGCGAATGGAAGTCTAAAAAGCGTCCGCATCCAGAACTGTGGAAAAAACTGGAGAAGACTCCGATCTACAAGGGCGGAAATAGCCTTAGACCCTATCAGCTAGAGGGTCTCAATTGGTTAAAGTTTTCCTGGTACAATACTCACAACTGCATCCTGGCCGATGAAATGGGTTTGGGAAAAACAATCCAGAGTTTGACCTTTGTGCACTCTGTTTATGAGTACGGAATCAGAGGACCCTTCTTGGTCATAGCTCCCCTCTCCACCATTCCCAACTGGCAGCGAGAATTCGAGGGTTGGACTGACATGAACGTTGTGGTTTATCACGGTTCTGTGACCAGCAAACAAATGATACAGGACTATGAATACTACTATAAGACAGAAAGTGGAAAGGTCTTGAAGGAGCCCATCAAGTTTAACGTATTGATCACCACTTTCGAGATGATTGTGACGGATTACATGGACCTAAAGGCCTTTAACTGGCGCCTTTGTGTGATTGATGAAGCTCATCGGCTCAAAAACAGGAATTGCAAGCTCCTCGAGGGTCTGCGACAGCTGAACTTGGAACATAGGGTCCTGCTCTCCGGAACTCCCCTGCAGAACAACATCAGCGAGTTGTTCTCGCTGCTAAATTTCCTGGAACCCTCGCAGTTCTCCTCACAGGAAGAGTTCATGTCCGAGTTTGGAAGTCTTCGCACTGAGGAAGAGGTGAATAAGCTGCAAGCTCTTCTAAAACCTATGATGCTGCGTCGTCTAAAAGACGACGTGGAGAAGAGCTTGGCGCCCAAGGAGGAAACCATTATCGAAGTGGAGCTCACTAACATACAAAAGAAATACTACCGAGGTATACTGGAACAGAATTTTAGTTTCCTGAAAAAGGGAACTACATCTGCTAATATTCCCAACCTAATGAACACCATGATGGAGTTGAGAAAGTGCTGCATACACCCTTATCTCTTAAATGGAGCAGAGGAACAAATCCAATATGATTTCAAATCCCAGCATGGCGAGGATCCAGAGTCTTATTACAAGAACCTAATTTTATCCGCTGGTAAAATGGTTTTGATTGATAAATTGCTACCCAAACTGAAAGCAAATGGCCATCGCGTGCTTATATTTAGTCAGATGGTGCGTTGTTTGGATATCTTAGAGGACTATTTGGTGTACAGAAAGTATCCCTTTGAGCGAATTGATGGACGCATTCGTGGCAATCTGCGTCAGGAAGCCATCGATCGTTACTCCAAGCCAGGATCCGACCGTTTTGTATTCTTACTCTGCACTAAAGCAGGAGGATTGGGCATTAACTTAACAGCGGCCGATACTGTCATTATATACGATTCGGATTGGAATCCACAGAACGATTTGCAGGCTCAGGCCCGATGCCATCGTATTGGCCAAAGGAAAATGGTTAAGATCTACCGATTGCTCTGCAGAAATACCTACGAGCGTGAAATGTTTGACAAGGCTTCGATGAAACTTGGATTGGACAAGGCCGTCCTGCAGTCGATGAACACCCAAGGCTCTAAGGATGGCAACAACAAGCAGCTGTCTAAGAAGGAGATCGAAGATCTTCTAAAAAAGGGAGCCTACGGCGCTGTCATGGATGACGACAATGCTGGTGACAAGTTCTGCGAAGAGGACATCGATTCAATCCTTAAGCGCCGCACTCAAGTCATCACCATGGAATCGGAGAAGGGCTCGACCTTTTCGAAAGCCTCATTTGCTGCCTCCGGCAACCGATCGGATATTACCATCGATGATCCCGATTTCTGGACCAAGTGGGCCAAGAAGGTTGACATTGATCCCGATGCCTGTGAGCGAGATGAAACAGAGGATTTAGTTTTGTCCGAACCGAGAAGACGCACTCAAATCAAACGCTATGGCCACGAGGATGTGATGGAGCTCAATTCCGAAGATTCTTCCAATGAGAACAGCGATGAAGAGGGAGGAATAGGTAAGGATAAAACACTGTTAATTCTTATGAAGCTTACTTTAATCATGTAATCCAACTAGGTCTCCGCTCTCGACGACGAAAAGAAAAGCGCGACCGTACTCGGGAAAAGAAGGGCCACGATGAATACATTCCACGAGAACGGGATGCCTTGGCTGCTTTGGGATTGGAGGAGATTCAATATGGCAACTGGGCCAAGTCCGAGTGCTTCAAGGTGGAAAAGGGACTGCTCTCCTTTGGGTAAGTGCACACGCGAAATAATCTAATTTAGATTTGGTAGTGGATCAAAATCAATTTAAGTATACGCTTTATTTTTGGCAAGTAACATTCATAGGCGAACGTACAATTTAATTGTCGTCAAGACGGTTTCGCCGACGAATGGCGTTATTAAGCTTCATGTTGAGGATGTATATCTTGCGCTGCAGCATCTTCTCCTCCTTTTCAAGGACGTGGGCCTCCTCCTTTCGCTCAATGTACTCGCTGACACTCGGGGCCTCATAATCTTGGAGCTGGGCCCTCAACTCATCCAGGGTCACGTAGTCCTTGGTGTTATGCATTTGAACGGCGGCCACCTCCTTTTCCAGTTTCTGAATGGCTCGCGTGACCTCTTCCGTTCTGTTTAAAACGGTTCGCATTTCAGTCTCCAAGTTCATCATGGCCTGTTTTTCCTCAGTCATGGCCAAGGACGTTTTACCAGTGACTCCTTTGAGACCCGCCATGTGGATGTTCTTTTCTTCCAACTGATTAACCAACTCGGTCCTCTTTATAATCAGCTTCTCAAAATCCACCGCCGTTAAGATACCGCTTAGGTCAGATTTGGTTATCAGATCCGCCCGATGCTGCTGGCATGTTTCTTGCAGAGATACTATGGTTAGTTTCATGGTTCCCAGTAAAGCGCGTGCATTCTTAAACCAATTTGTGGTGAACTTGCGCAGCTTTCGTTCAATCTGCCTCTCGGTGGCGGACTCCAAGAAGGCCACATCGTTCTCATCTCGCAGAAAGTGAAGCATAAAGTTGTTCTCCGTCTCAATGGTTTCCTCACTTCGAAAGCGGAGTTCCTCTATCTTGGCCCTCAGCTGTTTCACTTCGGTCATGGCTGCAAAGCAGATTGTGAATCAGATTTTACCACAAAGCTCAGAAGTCATCCTACCCACCATTTCGTTCGATATCAGTTACCCGCTTTTCCACCTCAGCAGCTCTTTTCTCGGCCATTTCGGCTTTCGCCTTGAAGTTCAGCTTGTAGTCTATTCCACGTCGCTTTTCTGGGGCTCCGATGCCACTTATGGAGACCAGCTGATTCACTGACATGGGTATGGAGCGCTTAGAGCTCGAGTGCCGGCTACTCACGCCATGACTTCCCTGCGCAGATCCCCGCTTCGTTTGCAATTTTCTAAGAATCGAGGTGCGACGCTGCCTTAATCCCAACAACAACTTTGGATCGTTTTTCTCGAGGAACTCGACCATGATGTGGTTCTCCAACCTAAGAGTAGCCACATCGTTGTGCACTTGCTCGATGGTTCGCAGCATATCCAGGGCATCCAAACTGGCCAATCGCAATTGACGCTCCTCTTCCGTGAAGTTGCGAAAGTCCTCCAGATAGTACTTGTAGATGATGGCCACGACGTCCAAGTCCTGCGGCGCAACATATTCGAATACATGCAGTTTGCTTGCATGTGATTTTACCGAACGCCTGCTCTGCGTTTCGGTCTTCATGCTATGTTCCGACATGATGCTCGTCATGATTGCAGCAATTTGAGGGACTATGTTTCCAATACAACAATAAACTTCTTTGGTTGGTTTTTGGCTTTGTTTAATTTGTAAGGATTTAAATTGTTTCCTTTGTGTGAGAAAATGTTTGACCAGTTCTGTTGTGATAAATGGAAAATGAATGATGACTAGACTGGTCAGGAATTATTAATAAATTGGCTTGTTCAATAGCTTTTTTTTTTACTATCCACTAACTTTTCGAACTTTTCTTTTGCAGTTGGGGCCGATGGTCGGAACTTTTGGAGTTGGGACAATTTAAACGCGGTTGGCGCGATATAGACGTCGAGGATTGTGCTCGCATCATCGTAAGTAAAAAAAAAACCATGCTCAGATATAAAAGTAATAAACAATTCCAATAATGATGACCAATCATGCTAATATTGAGGAAACTTTAGGTTTTCGCTGAGTAAAAACTAACTTCTCAACCTGCTGAAACAAAACATAACATAGATGATATACAATATTATTTGACTCGCATTAACATAGATGTTTTCTATATTCCTCGCAGCTTCTTTACTGCCTGCAGGTCTACAAGGGTGATGAGAAGATCAAAACGTTCATCTGGGACCTGATTACGCCGACGGAGGATGGGGAGGTGCAGAAGATCAGCAGGGATCATAGTGGCCTACACAACTTGGTGCCACGAGGTAGGAACGCCAAAGGTATGGTAAAAGATACATTCACGCACACTCCAACTGCTGCACGGACGTAGAGAGTTATCAAAAAAAGAAAAAAGCAGAAAATATTTATAAAAGAAGCGAGTTGCCATAAAAAAATAGACAACACCAACCAAGTTTTTGTACAAAATTCTTACCCGGTATCTGTATGGGACTCTCCTACCTATAATTTTAATTGTGGTCTTCAACTTTTCCGTATCCGTAAATGCCACATTATCCAAGAATCAACTTTAATTTATGTAGTTTGTTTGTTTGGGTCTATGTAATGGCCTCCGATATTTCCCAGTGTTACCACTGATCTTTGCTTCCTCCTAAATAACTTACATCAAACTCGAATCAAATCTCTCAATTACCACCTCAAACCGGACCAGGACAGAGACTTATTTTGACCCCGAACTCGACTCGACGAAGAAAAGTGTGTGTATGTTTTGTTGCCATGCAATTGTATGCCTTTTACTATATCAACTTTTTATTATTATATAATAATATATATAAATAATAATATCCGTTAAATACATAAATGTTTATACTCACATTAACAGATCCTATTGTAAATTATACTGCTTTAACTATTTTCGGTGAAGCTTTAATACTAATTCATCTGCATTTGCTTTAATTAAATTGTGATATAAAATTTTAGTGATTTTTAATAACTCTAGTTAAAAATTTACTTATTGTTTTATTATCACAAGATGCTAAATTTTCAAGTTTATGAATAATATTCAGAGAAAGTTTATATCCATTTTCTAACGAAGATAGCTTTTGGTTTATGTTCTGTGTATATTATTATGCGTAAGCTAAGAAAAAAATACATTTGGAAAGATCATATACTCATTAGAGCTGCAAAATCGTTTGCATTTTACATTTTCAATACTAACGATGAGTTGTCCTTAGAATCGAGTTTTAAACAAATCTGAGGGATGATCTGACTTGGAGGCACTTACTTATATTGTGAAATCGCTTCTTGTTTACAGGACGCAATGGTGGCAAGTCGAACAAGGAATCCACGGGAATGTCTACTCCTGCTCCGGGCACTGCATCCGGTAGCAATAGCGGGAACACGACTCCGGCTCACAAATCCAGCGCCCTGGATGGATCCGATAAGGATGGGGGCGGAATCAGTGCCAGTGCCGTGGCCGCGGCGGTCACTAGTATTCATGACCCGAATCACTGGAGCAAAAAGGAGAAGTACGACGCGGATGCATACTTGGAGGGCGCCTACAAAAAGCATTTGGGCAGACACGCCAATAAGTGAGTCGTGTGGAATCGAACTCGTTATAAGCTATTCCCGAATTGGAGACCGACTTTTACTAATACAAAATTTCTTCGCTCTCTTCTTTCTTTGTTTTCTACATTTTGTTTACTTTATTTAAATATTCACAGGGTTCTACTGCGTGTGAGGATGCTCTATTATATACAACATGAGGTTATTGGCGAGTTTGTTCAGCAGATCAAGGACAATACGCCCATCAGGTAGGCGCGGCACTCTGAGTCTCCTGCTAAAGACTTAGCATTCATTAATCATTTTGTTTGTTTGTTGTTGTTGTTGATTGATTGATTGACTGACTGATTGCCGAAGAGTGTTGATTACTTTTTTATTTACTTTTACATTTTGTTATAGATATTTTAATACTTTAATTACTAATGCCAATTTGTGATCTGATTTTTCAAGAATTGTAAACTATTATTTTTATAAGAACTTTGGGTCTACCAAAGTTCAGGTGGAATGCAACCGTCTTTTATCCGCTCTCTATCTTTATATCCTAACTCTCTTTGTACGTTCGATCGCTTGTCCATTATGTTAACACCTGTACACCTTCACATTACTCTGCTCATTTCTAACCACAACTTTCATATTCTACATTTTGCCAACTAATCCTCGGCATATCAACTCTACTTGTATCGCTGTGTTTTGTGTTATCGATTCGTTTAACCAACCTTAAAAATACTTAATTGACTTCATTGCCAATATCTATACGTATATTATATAACCACCAAAAACTGCAGCAGTACGAAAGCCAAGCAGCAGCTGGCACTAAATCTGAATCTGAATCTGGAAAGGTAATATGCCCATATATTCCCCAACCACCGATATATCGATCGCCATCAGTCGTCGCCCTCGCTTGCTCGCACGCTATTTCTCGCATTTAAGAAAAAAGCAGGCGAATAGGGAAATCCACGCTACTCTCAATATCTTTATATCCTTCACACGTGCAGTCGTCCTCATAATACAAAAAAAATCAACCGAAATTACACATGCAGTTCTATAATTTAATTTCTATTTTTTAAACGAATTCCAAATTCAAAAACAAGAAATCGTGAGACGATGAAGATGCTCATCAATCTTTTTGAATTTTGCTTTGTATGAATTTCTGCATTTTGTAGTGGTAAATCTGTAGTGCAAATTGGCAATTAACAATGTTACGATTTTCATTTGATTACCTTTTATGATTTCTCATTTTTATTTGGTGTTTTTACGTTCTTTTTATTTTACCTCATACCGAAAATTGTTGAACCAACAAAATTGAATTTATACTAAACCAACGCATTTCTTTTTTCGCGCATCTCTCAAATCCCCCAATCCACCAAACACATTTGAATGTTATCGAATGTACTCATCGACCGATACGATCATATGTAGCGAGCTCCCCATTCGCCCGCCGCCAACGCCAGATCAAGTGCCATCCTCATGGTGGAATCCCATTTGTTGTGATAAGAGTCTGTTGGTCGGAACCTACAAGCATGGCTGTGAAATGTATCGTCAAATGCGCGCCGATCCCAATCTGTGCTTTGTCACCCATGTGGGCGCCGGTGCGGCCGGTGACGATTTGGCTGTCACGAATTTGCCGATGTAAGTCTTAGAAACGAATAAAACCAAATCTAAATTAATCCGATGTGTTTTGAGGAAGCTCTATTTATTTTTTTAAGGTCTTAAAGGTACAAAACCGATCATTGATTATAACTTAACTCCATTTTGTTTTAGCCTTATTTGAGTGTAAAAATTTTAGACTGATAATACAATAGTTTCATTTAAAAAATATAAAAAAAATTTTTGTTGCTAAGCGGAAAACCTTTTGCCCATCACTTTTAGTCGCCTAAAAAATGAATCATTTTATTTCGAGTTTTTACCTTGAAACGCATCGGATAGAAAAACACAAATCAAAGTAGTTAGCATCCATACATGAATGCCATTAAGTAATTCACATACGTCACTCACAAGTACTAAAATGAGGAGAATATCAAAGCTCAGACACTCCGAATCAGATGTGGTTGGTGACAATCTCGAAACTGAAGGAAACGAACAGGAAGTGCTTAAACTCATTTCCATACCCATCCCCCACGCACACACGCATTCATCCAAAAACCATAGCATTGATATATGCTTTAAATAATTTAATGTTTCAGCTCCTCCCTGACATTTTATAAATTGAAGATTATTAGAAATTGGAATGTAAGGAGAAAAAGTTTAATAGCTATTATCAGTTTAAAAAATATTAACTAGAGAGGTATATTGTTAAATTTTTGCAGAACCTTTTTGTAAGAAATCATCATACGAGTTTCAAGTTTAGGCAAATAATTTATTGATAAGATATTACCGTAGAACCGTCGGATCCTACATAAGCTTACGTGTCTCCCATTAACACGCACATTGAAAGCATTGATCCATTGACATTGCGCTGAATGTGTGTGTGCGTGTGTTGTGAATTTTCTCTCTCAGTGTATTAAGAACGTTTTAACTGCGTTGGGCATGACCTCCACCCAATATACGATCTGCGCTTTAGAGCTGTTACTAACTTTGAACTATTTTTCTGGCACTACAGAAACGAAGACGACGCAAATTCGAAGCACGATGATGGCGACGAGGTGGACGACGACGGCACCACCACGACCAAAGACTCTGACTCCACCAAACTCACAGGCGGCGACAACAAGGACTCGCTTCTCGACCCGGAGCGCCCCAGTTCGTCGGGTAAGACCAGCAGCGAAAGCGGCACCGGCGGCAACGACAAAACGGAACGAGAAAAAGATGCCTCAACCGTTTCCGAATCCTCATCCAAATCCGAAGCTTTGCCGGGCAAAGGCAGCGATGTCGATGTGGCGGTCGCCCAGCAGGACGCATTATCACCAACTCCAGAATCGGCAGATACATCAGATACAAAAATAAATAAAAAGAGCGCGCCAGTCTCAGCCTCGGTTTCTTGCGATCCGGCCGACTCCAGTTCGCCGGAGGCTGCAGGAGAAGGCCAGGAGATTGGGGAAAAGGCTGGCGATGCCCTCGAATCGGACATCGAATCGGAGAAAAAAGAAAACGAAAAGGAAATCAAGGAGTCAACTGCTGATGCTCCTGCTGGGGAAACCAAAGACGATGGCGCTGCCATTGCCCGTGCCGAAGGCGATAAAACGGAATCATGCACTAACAATGCTACCACAAACATCTCCACCACCACCACTACTACTACTACCATTACCAATACCACCACCAATAATCCATCATCCAAAGCGGCTAACTCTAACAACACCACCGACAATGCTAACTCCAACTCACATTTAGGCTTGGACGAGGAGGAGAGCGTGGCCGGCAGCTATCCGCCAACCGTGGCAGCCGTCGAGGATGCCACAACCATGTGGCCATCGATGCAGGACCTTAACACTCGCCTCCGACGCGTGATCACCGCCTACCAGAGGAATTACAAGAAGGAGGAACTGAAGTTGCAGCAGAAGGCCAAGGTGAGTCTACTGATTCTTTATGACTAACCAACCCCGTGTATCCCATCATCTACCTAAGTCCACCTTCACATCACAGCCATTAATTTATTACTGAAAAGTACCAATATACATCCATTCAAAGAAAGAAAGCTTTGAAATGACCTTGATTAAGAAAATATATTGATTAAACCTAGAAAAAAATGAAATAGCAGAAAAATATTTGCATACCATTAATGTTTTTTTTTTATCAGGATTAAAACCCCAGATGATTCAAAATCTGTCTGTTGCCTAACCCATTTGATATTTGATTTGTTTTAATTTTCCTGTTCTATGTTCTTTGATTATGTTGTAGTGTCCAGTGTTGAAAGTACGTAGTTTTGTTGCTTAGCTGTTGGCCGTAGTTAGTTGCGAACCGTGCACCGTAGTTAGCGTACAGAACGAACTGTGGACAACGACTCGGACAGAGGAACGGATCCGAAATGCAACCGAATTCGATCACTTTCGTGAGCATCAAAAATTGAAAAGTAAAGAACACCATAAACTCAAGCAGCCAACAGCTGATTAACAAAACTATGTAAAACGCTGACAGAGGATTGCACTTAATTTCTTTGCCATCAAGATCATCTCAATAAACTCATCTCCAGCCATTCCCTCGAATCCGTGGCATTTAATCTGAACTTGTTGCTGAATTTGCGATGTTACCAACTCCTCCAACTCTTTCTCTGTGATTGTCACATTTGTCCCACAGCTCCAGGCATTGGTTTCATCGACGCCCCCGCTCTCGGTTCCCACCACACCTACCCTTCAGTCCATGCAAATGCAGCTACAGAGCGGCTCCGGCGGCAGTGGCTCCGGAGTGGGATCCTCTGGTCAGCACGATGGCAGTGGCCGAAGTCTCCAGGCGTTGATGCAATCGCAGGGGGCCAGCACATCCGCAGCAGCGGCGGCGGCCGCAGCAGGTGCCGGAGGATCCGGTGGTGGATCCGGGCAGGTGGGCACAGGCGGAGCGGGAGTCATGGCAGCCATGCCCACCGCCGCCGACATCAGCCTAATGCTCAGCATCCTCAACACCACAGATGTCAGCCAGCTGGCCAACTTGGACATCAATAAACTGGCCATGTACCTGGTCAGCATGAACAATGTACGCTAGTGATGAGTACCTCCTCTCTTTTTATATTATTACCATTTACACTACCAGTCGAACAACCAACCCCTTGCCTGCCCTTTTAATCAACCCCCACTCAAACCCCTGTGGCTCGAAATCAATCCTCAACTACCACTCAATGACCAAGCCAAATAATACAGCCTGTAGGAAAGCCACCCTTTGAGGCGCTAATAGACCGTGAACAGTCTAATAAACTCCCCGATGGGAAACTTAAACCCAAAAACACTGACATAAAAACAACGCCACTACACAAAATACTGCTAACCACACTTGCATATCTACTAACCTGCATGACTTGTTAAACTATCGAAATATGAAAAGATAATTTAGCTTTTTGCCTAATTCATTACTAATAATTCTGCATTGAATCCTTAGATAGTAACTAACGAACTCATTGGTAGTACGTAACTTACAGGTTGTGATTTTATAGATTTTCACGGTTGCTGATAAAAAAAGCGATACAGTTAATCAATGAGTGTTAGTTGATAATGTAATTTACTAATACCGAAGAGCTTAAAAAATGTTCCAAAAAATTTGATGCTCCCCACATTTGTTACCATTATCGACAAATCTACTTTGCCAGGGGGTCGTGTGAAGAGCCAAAAAATAGCTCAGAAAATCAGACTAAATAAAAAGCGAAGTCAACACCCACCCGATGGGGGGCATGGTGTTTCGGAGGTGAAAAGTCTGTTAACTCGCTGTGTATCCTCCCTTTTCTGTGTGTGTGCGTGGTCTTACCGAATGAACCAACAACAGAAAGCGAGCGACGAGAAAACGAAACCGAGGCAGCGATAGAGCAGAGAAACGACAGCAAATACACTTATGCTTAATTTATGCAAAATAAAAGAAATACATACACTCGAATTTGAACCCGAAATGCGGTGCACACGATGCTGAGATGGTCCTCTCATCGGATCTCCTCTGCTCTTTCCTCATCGCATTTCATCTCATCTCGCGAATGGGAATGCGAATGAGCGGCCAAAACGGAGGAAATGTCAAACCACTTTGCACACCCGGCGGCAGAAACAAAAACAGCAACACCACCTCCAAACTCCACCTCAATTCCTCTGTCTAGTACGAAACCGTTGCTTTTGCTTCCTTGCCGCTGCCTCTGCTTCGCCTTTTTGCTGCCCCTTGAGGTGGCAGCAGCAACAACAGCAGCAGATACGCGGCAGAACAGTGGAACCCGCAACGTGTTGGCCAAAAGGCTTGGGTCAAATTATGAGCCAAAGCGAAGAGCCAGAGTCAATTGTACAACCTGACGCTTCGATTTGCGGCAATCCCACTGTAGTGGCAGACGTTAGAGATGCGCTGAATACGAGCTAACTCAGGGATAGAATGGATTTAAGTGTTTCAGGATATTTACTTATACCCTAGGGCGCAAATTTATCCCTATATTTAAAGTGCTAGTCACAATTTGCTCTATGTAAGACATTATTTTGTTTGACCAGGTTTTATTCATCATTTGTGTATAGTTAGAGGTAGTTAGGATTAAAGCATGAGCCCACACCAACTTAGCATTACAATAAATAGGGAAGATATCGATTTATTTTTAAAATAAGTTTAAAATGTAGTACAGTAAATGTGGTATAAGCTCTATCTTAGAATCTTTGTGAGAAACCCACGTTGGGCTCAAACTATTGAGCTATATCCCACGTTGGACGCCAATTTCGAAAAATATTTATTTTTTAAATGAATCTTATGTATAGTCTCTATACTGTCGAATACTCCACTTTAATAAGCTAAATGATTGAATTATCCTTTGTTGTAATGATCCTTTGTTGGGCGCCACTTAAAAAAAAAAAAATGTTTACACTCAAGACATAGACTCCATACTGTGGAGATCCGCATTTAAATAAACTACACCCAAATGATTGGATTGCCTCTTGACAGGGAAGTGTTAAGGGACGCTTGTAGCCTTAAAACAGTGGTCGGCACACACATACCATCACAGTTTGCCTTGCATTAGTGTAAGTGTAAAAAACACGAAGTTGGCGCGCAGCGCTCTGACGCCTGACGTTTCTCTGTTTTGCACTGAAATTCTCTGCCGCAGAAGCAAAAAAACACGCCGAAGCTGAGAAAAAAAAGACCCGAAGACTCATGCCGAAGTCATACGAACATCTACGTTATACGTGAGCGAGCAGAGGATGGGCAGAACACTATCCTATGCTCACTAGATAGGCCGCTGCCGACCACTGCCTTAAAACCAAGATCCCTCGTTGGGCGCCACTTTTTAAAAATATCTTTACGAATGGGCTATCTTTTAAAAATCACTGTTAGGTAATCATAAATGTTGTAGGTTATAGCACAAAAAACAGCCAGATTCGGAAAACAACTTTTGTGTTCAAGTGGTCATCGCTGAATGGGCGACGCCGCCATTATCAAAAGGCAGAGAGGCAGCGGCAAAGGCAGCGCGCCATCAATCAAACCCACAACAACAACAGGAGCGTAAAGAGGAAGGAGACGGCGGCGGCAGCAAGAAGACCAAAGCCAAGTGGTTGTTGCTGCCGTTACCGATGTTGTTGTATTGACGAAGTGAAGTTCTTCTTTGGTGACGATGATTGTTGCGGCTGCCGCGACGCAAGCAGAGACGTTAGCAGTGGCGTTGGTGGACGACTTGGTTTTATTGCTCTTGTACTTGTTGTTGCTGTTGCTGTTTGGGCATTCGATATCATCGGGTGGTTTTGGTTTTGCTGCCTAGCTACGTTGGCTGTACTTGCGCTGCTGTTCGTATGTATTAGTTTTCCATGCGAGAGTGCCTGTGCCTCACTCTCCGTCTCTGTCGCAGTCGCTGTCCTGCTCCCTCGCTGTCTGCGATGTGTGTTTGTAATTTTACATTTTCTGGATTTATCCAATGTTTAATTTTTTCCTTTTCGTGTGCGCCCACCCAAATGTCTGAGGGGGGTGGCTGCTGCTACTGCTGCTGCTGCTGCTGATTCTTCTTCTTTGCCTCTGCTCTCACGAACTGAATTATTGAGCGCAATATGTGACTTGGAGGCGAAAAAGGAGATGGGGATAATGGTGACCTGTTCCTGTTTCGCTTTCCTGTCCTCTTCTTTCGCACAGCGCGAGTTTTCGATAAAGCCGCCTAATTGTGCTCATTTGAGCTCCCATTCCACTGAGCCCCCTCCCCACTACTTGCCTTTTTTGCACGTTATGCTGCTGCGCTGCAGCTTAAAAGCATTTTTCGCTTTGTTTTGTTGATTCCTTTTGCATTTGCAACGTGTATTTGGAACACCGAGCATAGAGAAGTTGCTGGCTTTCATGTTGTGCGTGTGAGTGCACCGGTGTGGGTTTGCCATTCTTTTTTGTTTCCATCTTCGGTCCCACCTTCGACTTGCTTGGATGCTCTTGCTTTTGTTGCTGACCGCTGTCGTTGCTCTTTTTTAGACTGGCCATTGCTGTTGCTGCTGCCATTCGATTTATTATTTTATTAGTATTTGTCTGCCGCTTATACTGTGCACAGTGGGGCAAGTCGGGATGGGATAATTTGAATATGGCAGTTTGATAGTTTATATTGACTTTATGAAGGTGCTTAAAATAACCGAGTCTAACTAATTAGATTTAATTTGAAGTCAATTTAAGCTGATTCGTATTATAGCTTCAAGAATATGCACCTTTCAGTTTATACCACTGTGCGCGTGCGCCTCACGTGTTGCTGCCGCATCTCAGTGCTGCTCTTTCTCGCTCTCTCATTCTTCGCTGAGAGGATTTTGGAGATGCAGCTGCTGCGTCTGCGCATTTTTCACTTCACACCTGTCGGTCATAAAACATTTGGAAAAGTCGCTGTCTAACCAATATGCCGAATGGTCAGTCCATCAATTTACGGTGGGCTACGTGTCCGCGTTCGAGTTTTAATCTCATTGAGAGCCTACTCTGTCTACCTGCCATTGCCTCGTCTGCTCTTTCTTTCTTCTGCCTGATTTAGTTTAGTCAAATTTAGGATAGAGAGTGCTCTCCACTCGCCGATCTTGAACGCTAGCTGGTGCGCTGGTGTGAGTGAGTGCATTGCCGAAGATGTGTCGCCATCGCGTATCGATTGTGCGATTATATCCGCCCTGCTCACTCATGCATGAACGTATGTACATATTTCGGTGTGTGCGATATCCACTCACGGGTTCGCTCACTCATGCGGTATCTGCATCTGTATCTTGCGGATTGATTAATAATCTCGTTTCGTTTTTGCCCTGGCTACGTGCTTATCGCACTTTGGCCCTGCTTCCATCTTTCGCTCTGACTTTCTGACGGCCTCACTCTCTTTCCCGTCATTCTTTATGTGTGAGTGTGTTTGTGTCGTATGTAGATAGACCAAAGGTCGTATTAATTAAACAATTGCAAAATGTCAATAATCAAAGTCAGATTGTTACCGGACGAAATACGGTTGAGCTCCTACAAATGCAAATTGCATGACGACTACTACTGGTGGATTCTAAAGCTGGGTACCATGCACAGTTTGGTTTATGGTAGCCTCTTTTGACATTTTATCTGGGCTAAAGCATATAGTTTAGTTGAAACTAATTAAGTTGTTTAAAGCCGGAGGCCCTAGATATGTTAAAAAGCCTCGATGAGAGATCGTGTGGATATGAATATATTAGTGCAACCATATGGTTTTCACTGAAAAAGTATCGAACGTTATACCTCAAAGATTATTTCTTAACTTTTGTTCCCCCATTGTACCTGCTCTTGGACTTAATCCATTTTCATGGCTTTACTTCTCCTTCTCTTTCTGCTGTCGCTGCTCCTGCTGCTATTATTTTATTTATCCCTTTTTCCGCAGGGTCCTGCGTCCGTCATTACCCCCTTCCATCCCTTTCCATCTCCTCCGGTTGACTGCCGCGCACTCTTTCGCTCTTTTATGCCGTTCTCTATGTGTCGTCAACAGTTTTTGTGGTACATTTGTTTCATTGCCTTGGCTTTTTTGCCTCCGATTCCGCCGTGTGTTGTGCCCCAGCTCCTCCTTGTGCTCGTCCTCTTCCCGCTCCTTGGTCCTGGGTTCGGGTATGGGCTTGGGTTTGGGTGCGAGTGTGAGTGTGTGGCAGGCTGCTGCTCTGCTTCTTTGCCTACATTACACAGTTGACACAATGTGCCTGCTGCGGCGGCCGCTTCTTCAACTCGTCCATCCAGTGCACACTCGCTCACTCACGGCCACATTCACATCTAGGAGGTTGCTTCTGCTCTCTCCTGAGTCGCACTCTCTCGCGAAGCCGAAGTCGACGCTCTCTTGCTGCTCTCCCCCGTGGGTGCAAGTGACGCTCATTCACCTCAGAGTCGGCATTCGGTCTCAGTTTTTAGCCCATCTCATTCATATTCACATTCACCCAAAACGGCGTTTGGCTTAATCTCACGATTGTTTGGTTTCCCACTCTCCTTCGCTCCCGCGCTCCCTGGCTCCCTCTCTTCTGAGTCTCTCTTGCTGGCTGATTCGCATTCGATTTTAGCCGCTGTCGCCGTTGTTTGCCTGCCCGCGCGCTTGTGTGTGTGTGTGTGTTTGGGTGAGGAGTGTGTCTTGTATTTTAGTCCGCAATGCGCTCCGCTCATTATTTGTTTGAGCGCCGCGGTGTAAAGTTGTAAAAAGTCCAAGTGCTCGTGGAAACTCGCAGCGAGACGGGAAACGTGAAAAACGAAACGCGATAAATCGCGAGAGCGGGAGTGCGCTAGAGGGAGAGGGAGTGATAATCAAACGGAATGGAATAATGTAATTGCCGAGGCAACGACAACGAAGGCAACAACAGCAACAACTACGTGCAAATAGTTGTCATTGGGGCGCAATGAATGATAATTAGTGCTTAATTGAAATCAATAATCATGACGGAACCGTAAGGCTGCGATTTCGATATATATTCTTGATTACCAGTGAGCCTGTGATATTAGTGTGTGTCCGAAAATGGAGGTTATTAAACCCATGGACTTCAGCAGCTTCTCGGCGTTCTGCGAGCATCTCAACAAATCTTCACAAATTGCAGCAACAACTGCATCGACGATACCAACAACATTGAACAATGGAAATGGCATTTATTTGGAGGTAAATGCAAAAGTACAACAACAAATGCGATGCGATGGCAATTTCTATATGGACACACATCTCTTAATTAAAATGAGAATGCAAAAGTGCAGAGAGAATATGCAAAGAATGTGTGCAGGCAGCAAATCAAGAAAAAGTAAACGAGACTTGAGAGAGCGAGAGGGACGGGGCGAGAAGGAGGGGACCAGTGGGGCCCGTTGGCTCCCTCTCGCTCTCAATTCGCTGTGCAGCGAGCGAAAATACAAAACAATAAATTTATGCCTATAGATTTCACGTGAACGAAGAACGAAAAACGTCGTCGATGTCGTTGCCACTTTACACGGCGGGGGAGTGAGGGTCAGTAGGAGGGTATCATGTGTAACTGCCAAGCCAAAGACAACTGAAGAAGAGTAGGAAGAAGTCCACGCAGACACCTGAGGTCAAAATTATAGCAGGGTCAAAATGTGGTTTTGAAAAATTGGTAGGATTAGGTATGGTTTTTGGTATGGTTTTTAGTGGGAATGAAAGTAATTGCAATTAAGTCAATCTAGATTGATCGATTTCAATATATATCATTTACCCGAGATTATCTGCAATTTGCATGTACCCTTAGTAAAGGGTATGTGTTTAGTGTTGTGGAAGATAAAGTAGTGGTATAAATAAAAGGCCCATGATAGAGATTCAAAAACTATAAAATTAAATACCCAATCCATTTGTCAAACCCCACGGGGCTCTACTTAATTTTTTGACCGTCACTGTGTGCAACAGTACTCGTGTTTTATCTATTTGTTGGCTGTTCGAAGCGGTGCTCATTTAAATTCGTTTTTCCGCGGCTGCCTACTGCTCCCCTATCTCGCTCTCTCATTCGTCCCGCTCCTCGCCCACCGTCTCCAAGTCCAAGACGAAGTCGCAGCGGCAGCCCTCGCCATATAGTTGTAGCCATAGCCATCGCCATCGGTTCTAATCATAATCAATCGCTCGAGTTGCCTCGCACTTGTATCGTGTAAATGCGAGAGAGAGAAGGGCATTATGCCACTAGCAATGAGTGCGAGCGAGAGGCGCAGGCCTCGAGTCACTGGCGCTTTATCTTCTTTTGTCGTTTGTTTTTGTTTGTCCCCCTTTTCGGATTTCGTTATGCCATCGTTCGTCGGCTGCTTCTGGTGGCTTGTGAAGGGGGTGGTGGGAGGACTAGGGAAAAAAGCCGTTAGCTGTATAAACAGAAACAGGGAAGCAGACAGAGTTGCCAACCTGCGCGACACTTGGCATCCTTTTTCCCTTTTGGATCCGGTCCAAAAGGATTTGGAGCCCTAAACACACAGACACTCGAAAATATCCCGCACATGTACAACCACTATGCAATCTCTTGAAGGATTGCATTGAGTTTGCGGTTCGGTTATGCATTTATTTGTCAACTTGGCAACACTAGCTGTCGTTCTTCCACACACCTTTCATTTACAGGAAAGATACCCGTACTTGTGGTGTGAAGGGGTTATGGTTTATTAGCTAGTTTTAGTTCAAGATATCAGAGTTACCCACGCATACAAAGAAACTACGCTAATACAGGGAACAAATATTTGTAATAACCCTAAGCACCTTAAGCACCCTAAATTCTTTAAGCTGTTATTATAAAGCCTTGTTCTTTGTTAAGAATATATGGATTGATAGGCAAAAATAATATAGGAAATTAAGGAATCACTTTGTAAACTTTTCAAAACAAACTAAAAAATGTTTGTTGTCGTAGTATTTCAAATAGTGTGCGCTTCAGTCTAGGCCATCTTAATGTGCATATTCGAATTGTTTAAGGGAATTAGTGAAGGAACTACATGACATCTGGTAGCCAAATTTCTGTTTTCATGTTGTTCACTGGGTTGCCTTACCACTAGGGTCCCATGCAATTTTGTGTACTTGCTGCCTTTGACTTTGTTTCTTGCCCCTTCGTTGAGTACGACTTTACGGCAGTGTGTGTCCCTATTATTATTATCATAACATCCAAACCGACGAACGAAACAGGGTGTACAGTGGGTGTGGGAGGGGGAGTGTACGAGCTTCTTTGGCTGTGGCGCGTGCAATTGGTCTCACAGGATTCATTTGTTTGTCTCCGTCTCTGTTTCGAGCCTCCTTGCCTGCCCCTTTGTGTTGGGCGCCATTGCTTAGTGCGGCGTACATGTGCCCCGTGCTTATTGTGCCGTGTCTCTATTTCCACCTCGTTCTCTGTTGCCGTCGCCCTTTGGCCTCTGTCCTCTATGCTCTGTCCTTCGGCCGGAGCGTTATTAGGGGTGTAAAATGGATTTTTTACTTTTATTATTATGATTTTATTGTATTTCCAGTTTCGGTCGCCTCTCTCTGCGCCTTTGTCTCGCTCTCATTTTCTTTTTGCGCTTGCCGTTCGCATTTTGTCTTCCGCTAGCTTCAATGTTGTTTTTGCCTTTCGCAAAAATTTGTGTGTAATTCGAAAGCCAGTAGTCTGGTATATAGAGATGATGATGGTGACGAGGGAGGTCGTCCTATAGCCGCCACCCCACAGCACCACCACCACAGAGCTCTGGGTGATACCACCCCTTTGGGAATCAGGGAAGGGTGGTGCAACGCCAAAGGGTCGTTCCTGGTGGACGCTTTTTAATTCTTTTTCCAGCCAAATTGTGTAAATATTCGTAATGAATTTGCACTTGCAAAATGCACACATCACATATCGGGGGTGTTCTCTTTATGTGTGTATTCACGGGGTTTCCCAACTTTGTTATAATTGCATGGAGATAAAGTATGAAGTATGTGTTGACAAAAAATTATACAATACTGTACAATAATAGATATATACTTTTAAAAAGTCGCCCAAAAAAATGTCTATATCTAGTATAAAGAAATTAAAAGTGCATCACATTTCTTGAAAGTTATATGGAACAAAATGCAACCAATTTATTTTTTTGAAGTACTTATCTTACATTGATTACTATTACAATAACTTTCATTAGACAAATGCAGAAACTTAATAAATACTTTTATGCATATGTTACCTCACAGCTTTTTTTTAATAAATTAAAAAGTTACTGACCTAATTCGATATATTTCCATAGTATCTGACTATATCGGGCGTTATGATTTAGCTTTATTAATTCCTTAAGATTGTGAAACCCACATTATGAACTACGCTTGCGACGTAGTTGGTATTATCTTATCTCGGTTCTTTAGTAAAAATGTACTGGAACTGTTTATGTGAACGGATCAGGCATCAACCTAATCTATTGAGTCATGACACAGTTAACAAGTAATTATCTATTTCTAGGAAGTGTTTTGGGAATAGTAATAGTTTAAATTGAAAAAAAATGTAAATGTAGTATGTCATCTAATGTGGTTTTGCTATCTAATAACAGAACAAAAGCTTTTGGAAAATGTGGGAAAGATGTTATCAGGGTTGGTATGGAATCTAATTAGTACCCTAACATAACCATAATTCAAAGCTACTCATAAAACAACCCAATATTTATAACAAAGACCGGCTTATTGCACAAATCAAAACCAATCGGTACCTCTAAATAACTTTTTGAAGTCTAAAATTTGTACAGGAATTCCCGTTCAATCGATTGCTAATTTTTGTTGTTATTCTTTACAGAAAATGGAGCGGCAGGGCAAGATTGAACTGGCGGCCAAAGAGCGTGAGTCCCAGCGCCTTCAATTGATTCCCAAGAAGTGGAATCGCCGGGAAGAATACGAATTCCTAAGAGTTCTTACCGGCTACGGTGTGGACCTACACTTATCCACACCCATGGGTTCCAATGGAAGTTCTCTGTCGCCCGACTGGACGAAATTCAAGCAGATGGCTCACCTGGAAAGAAAGAGTGATGAAACACTGACGGACTACTATAAGGTCTTTGTGGCCATGTGCAAACGGCAGGCGGGCTTGAAGCTCACAGAATCGGAGCGCGGCCTAGAAGGCATCATCGAGGAAATCGAGAAGGAGCACGCCAAGCTCATACTGGATCGCCTGGAAGTACTTGCCAAGCTCCGGGAAGTGGCTCGAAATCCCATACTGGAGGAGCGCCTAAAACTTTGCACAAAGAATGCTGATACTCCAGATTGGTGGGAGCCTGGTCGGCACGACAAGGAATTGATCACGGCCGTCCTTAAGCACGGACTTTATCGCTCAGAGACCTTTATCTTTAATGATCCAAACTTCAGTTTCGGAGAGTCCGAGAAGCGTTTCATTCGGGAATTGGAAGCTCAGATCCAGCGCACCATCAAGCTAGAGGCTTTTAACGCTGAAAAGGCCGAGAAGTTAGCGGCAGCTGAAAAAGCAGCGGCAACTGAGAAGGCGGCAGCAGAAAAAGCAGCTTCCGTCAAGAATGAAGTCATAGATCTAGATGATGAACTCATGACCGATGAGAGCGTCATTAAAAAGGAAACTCCTGCTACCCCCGTAAAAGATGAAATTAAGGCGGAAGAAAGTCCAGAAAAGAAGGACATTACTGACAGTCCCGAAGCTAAGAAATCAGAGGTAGAAGAGCACACAAAGGTTGAAACAGAAGTCAAGGATGTAGGAGATTTGAAGGCAGAAGCCACAGAAAAGGAATTGGTTGACGAAGTCGAAAATTTAGAGAAGGATAAATCCATTACTGAAAAATTGGAACCAGAAGTTGAAGAAAGCAAGCCCAGTGAAGAGAAAATGGAAACTGAGGAGTTATCCATTGCCGAAAATGGTCAGGAGAAGGAAGGTTCTCCTGAAAAGTCCCCTGAGGCAGAGGAGAAAAAATCTACAGAGGAAGAACCGAAAACATCTGAAGCTCCTGGAGAAGAAGACTCAAAAATGGAGGTCGACGAAGTTGCCTCTAAAGCGGAAGAAAAATCTACTGAAGATTTGGAATCCTCCGAAAAGGAATCTGAAGATAAGGCTGTTGTAAAGACTGATGAAGAGAAAGCAGAAGAATCAAAAGAAGAGTCAAGTGAGCAAAACGAAGATAAGGAGAAAGATGCTCAATCAATCGCAGAAGCTGAGCCTTCTGAAAAATCCCCAATTCCTTCAGAATCTGAGGCAGCTGCTCCCAAGAAACCTGCGGGTGAACAGGAGATTCTCGACTTAGTGGCTGGGCCTTCAGATCCTGACGATGACGAGGTGATGAAGGAGAAGGAGAAAGCCGTAGAAGAGGAGTGTAAAAAGCAGGCGGCCGAACTTAAAGCCCGCTTTCCGGATCTAGAAGTAATCCAACCCGCGACTGTGAAGCAGCAGAAGTTGGAGAAGCCCAAGCTGGAGATGTGCATGATCCGATGGTTCAAGGATTTCGCCTTGGAGCGCCGCATTGCGCACATCGTGGCCTGCGTCGAGTCTGGAAAGTGGCCTGTGGATAGCAAGTACAGTGCCTTTGCCAGCTGCAAGGGTGCCACTGACCTGAGCATTGCTCTTCACGAATCTATTCCTCACCTGAGCAGTTTGGAGCGCCGCTCCACGACCCCCGATGTCATTACCATCACCACGGATCAGGGCGTAACAAAACACCTGCAGTCCTCGCATATGCAGCAGGTGGCCAGTTCAGCGTCCGCTGCCTCCTCGTCTTCGGGAATACCCCAGGTCACTCAATCGAAGCCATCGTCTGGCAACAGTTTACCTGGTTTGGATGCCAAAAGTATCAATGCTGCAGTGGCGGCGGCCGTGGCTGCAGCTGCCGCGGGTGGAAATGCCACCTCGCTATCTTCTCTGCTCCCCGGAATGTCGCTGAGTGCGGCAACTGGCTCGTCAGCCGGAGGGGTGAGCGGGCTGAATGTCCCAAGTGCTGGATCTGGGGGCAAGAAGCGCAAGCGACACATCGCCATCGACGTAGAGACGGAAAGGGCTAAACTGCACGCCCTGCTTAATAGTTCAACAAGTAAGTCTATCTACTTTTGGTACTTACTTACCTTTACTTATTAATCTTATTTTTATTTTAGTGGCCCCCAAAGACTGGGAGAGTGAGATTGCCAACATGGAAGCCTTGACAGGCTCCTCTGGTCGTGGTCGAGGAGGTAACTCCTCTGCCCTGAGTGGCATGCAGCCGCCCCCAGCCCATCAACATGCTTCGCTCTCGCGACAGTCCTCTGGGCAGTTTAGCAAGCCAGCTGTCCCCGCCCTGAAAACACCTCCACCCTCTATGGGCGCACCAATGGATCTTTCCTCAAGGTGGGTTCGCCAAAATAGGTTATTACATTTCATGTTTTACTTATATATTTGAAATTTACTCGCAGCAGCCTGCCGAAGATGAACATGACTGAGATGCTAAAGTCGGCCTCCAGTGCGGGAGCCATCGATTTGAGTGAGGTTCAAGACTTCTCTATGCCCTCCAAGAAGTCCAGTGTGCATGCTGCGCTAAGTTCCGCCTTTCCCTCAATGGGCAGCAAGAGCAAACTGGACGACACCCTTAACAAACTGATGAAAAAGAACAACTGCGTAAGTTTTTATTTCCTGCAGTTCCCAAATAAAAATCGGGTTTTCAAAATTATAACCTTCTAATTAATTACGCCCCTTAATTTTGTTTTATTACAGACTATTGAAGAGCCTGTGATTGGCAAGGAGAAAAAGCGCAAGAAGTTGGACGAGATCGTGCTAGGCTTATCGGCAGCAAAGGAACAAAAGACTTTCCCTGACCCATCGCTGCCGTCCTCGAAAAAGCCACAGATCCCGCCAAGCGTCTCAGTGACGCCAGCAAACCTGCAATCTTCGGCCAGCCAGCAGTCCAACCAGAAACCCTTTACCATCACTGTTACCACAGTGCCCGGAAGTGAGTTTGAGTCTCTGCGCTTTTACTTTTTCACCGCCCGAGGATTGGCACTTATCCACAAGAGTTAACCACTAATCGAATGTATCTATCTTTTACAGAGTCCAAGGGCGGATCGTCCAGCGGAGGATCAGGCGCCGGAGGAAGCTCATCGGCCAGCGGCGGAGGTGCCGGCGGCAGCGGCCTGAGCGCCCTGCAGAACATGGCAATGGGAGGACTGTCCTCCAAGGACAGTCTAAATGCCCTGTTGGCCCAGACAATGGCCACCGATCCGCAGACGTTCCTCAAGCAGCAGCAGAAGATGATGCAGTTCCTTCCGCCTGCCCAACGAAAGGCGTACGAAAACATGCTGGCCGAGATGGAACAGGCCATGAAGATCAGCTCCAAGTTCTCAACCAACTCGCCGCACGACGTCAAGGTCAACAAGTGGCTGTCAGACATGACAAGTCCACTGGGCGACCAGCTCAGCATTGATTACGTGGGCAGTGGCGGAGCAGGTGGTTCTGGAAGTGCCAACAGCCGGCGCTCAAACCGCCAGCAAGGCAACTCATCGCAGCAATCTTCGAGTGCCGCTCAGATGCAGAAACAGCAGCAACAACAACAGCAGCAGCAACAACAGCAACAGCAGCAACATTCGATGGCTGGGCCTCAGAACCTGACAGGAGAGGAACCTGTACCAGTGATCAATAAGCAGACTGGAAAGCGTTTGGGAGGTAACAAAGCGCCGCAACTTAAGCGACTTATGCAATGGTGAGTGTTCCGTTAATATAAATCAAAACTTATCCCTGAAATTAATACAATCTTTCATTATAGGCTCACTGAGAACCCCAACTACGAAGTGGATCCAAAGTGGCTAGAACAGATGCAAAATCCCATGTCAGCACCGTCACCCAAACCTACATCAATGGACAGCAGCTATGGCTCCTCGGCAGTAAAGTCGCACGGCGGTCGGCCGTCGTCAAACTCGAGTAACGCCTCATCCTCGTCCCACACCCAGCAACAGCAACAATCATCTTCAGCCCAATCGCCAGCGGGAGGGAACTCTGGCAGCTCCAAGAAATCATCCCGCCAGCAAACGGCGGCATCAGCTGCCTTGGATCAAGCTGCTTTACAATTTGGCTCCCTCGCCGGTCTTAATCCCAGTCTGCTGGCCAATCTTCCCGGACTAGGAGCGTTTGATCCCAAGAATCCACTGGCTGCATTTGACCCGAAGAATCCGCTGCTATCTATGTCATTCGGAGGAATGCCCGGAATGGGTAATATTCCTGGACTGGGTAACCTGAACAACATGAATTTGTTTGCCAGCTTGGCGGGAATGGGAGGATTGGGCAACCTGGCGGGGATGGACACCCAGTCGCTGGCTGCGCTCATGGCTGCTGCCGGACCAACTCTTGGCGGATTGACTGGTGCGTCCGGAGGAGCGGGTTCCGGTAAGAGCCAGTCGCAGTCACAGTCGGGTGGTGGCTCATCCGCTGCTTCCTCATCCTCCTCAGCCAGTAAGAAGAAGCAACAGCAACAACAACAGCAGCAGCAGCAGGCGCAAAATGAAGCCGCTCAATTGGCGGCTGCTATCAGCGCTAGCACTGGAGGATCATCTGGCGGAGCTGGCGGCAAGAACGCAGCAGCTTCTGCGTCACAATTGGCTGCAGGATTCCCCTTCCTATTTCCGAATCCGTCATTGCTGTATCCGCCCATGGGATTAGGTGGCCTGAATCCGTATTCACTGGGATCCAGCGGTCTTGGTTCCGCATACGATCAGCTGGCCCAGCAGTACAACCTGCTAAATGGAGCCACCTCATCCGCGTCGAACACAAGCTCCACACAGTCTAAGTCCCATCAATCGCAGTCGAAGTCCAGTCAGTCGAGAAACGCCACAGCAACAGCTAACTCAGCAGCAAGTCTGATGAACGCCATGGCCAGTATGGGCGGGGGTGCCAGCACAGTGACCACGCCCTCAACCTCAGCATCCGGATCCGGACGTGGCAGGCAGTCAAGCAGCAGAAGCCAATCCCAAACAACGCCCACAGCGGCAGACATGGCTCAACTGAGCAGTTTACTCATGCCAGGTGCGGATCCGCATCTTCTCGAGTCGCTGAGCCGCATGAGCAACATGGATTTGGCGCAGGCCACTCGATTGATGAGCTCCCTAGGAATGCCGCCACTGCCCGGGACCCCCAGCTCTTCTGGAGGTGGTAACTCATCTTCGAGCAAGAGAAGCAGTCAGGCAGCTAGTGAAGCCAACGCTCAGGCCAAGGAACAGCAAAAGTGGTTCGAGAGTCTGGCCCGCGGTGCACTGCCCACCGATTTAGCCGCCCTGCAGGCCTTCTCGCAGGGTAAGATGCCGTCGACATCCGGCTCAAATACGGGAACGTCCACATCCTCAAGCAAGAGTTCGAAAGCTGCGGCAGCAGCAGCGGCGGCGGCAGCGCAACTGCCACAAATCCCTGGGATGTCCAGTGATTTTTCACAAGCCTTCTTGGCTGAGATGGCTGCACAGGCAATGGCGGCTGCTGGCGGATCGTTGCCACTGAGTGGTCCTGGTTCTTTAGCCAGTTTGGCTGGCTTAACTGGGGGCTCTGCAGGAGGAGCCGGTGGAGGAGGTTCCTCTACCTCAGGAAGCGGCAGCCACTCGTCTTCAAAACGACAGCGTGAGCAGGATGCCTTCAAACAACAGATGGACTATTACACCAAGACCCTGGGCCTGGGATCGGGAATCTCGCTAATACCTACCTCCTCGTCGGGTGGGTCATCTGCATCGTCCAGTTCAGCAAACGCAGCAGCAGCTGCCTACGCTGCAGCTTTAGATGCAGAGCAACAACATCAACAACAACAGAAGGCGCTTTCCAAACGCTCACGTGGTGATATGCACCCCACAAAGGAAGAACTGACTGCAGCTGCCCTTGCAGCAGGACTACCTTTAAATCTTGGAGCCAGCATGAGCAGCATAGAGAAGAGTCTAAGAGGCGGAAGCAGCTCCAGCAGCAGCTCCACGCCAGCGCCCATGTCTGCGGAACAGGATAAGGTTACATTGACTCCCCTTAATGCCTCTGGAGGTGGATCAGGCTCCTCCTCTAGCTCAGCGGCTGCTGCGGGACTGGCAGCAAATCTGCCAAGTCAAACCACAATAACCATAGCTCCTCCCATAAGCAGCGGAGCTAGCACTAGCAGCGAGCGTTCCGAGCGCTCCGAGTCGCGCATCTCGCTGACCATCACTAATGCAGCGGACGCAGCTAAACTACCGCCTCCCTATGAAGAAGCCGATGAGTTAATCATACAACCCATACTCAAGAAGCCGGCTGCGGCGAATCCAGGCAGCAGTCATGGGGGAAGCGTGGAGGATTTGGACACTGCTGGAAATACATCAGCGGCTAATCTGAGTGGCTCATCCTCCAGTTCTGCGGCGGCCGCAGCGGCTGCAGCAGCGGCTGCCGAAGAGAATCGTCGCTCCTCAAATCGCCTGAAGCGTCCGAGGTCTGGAAACGAACAGGGATCTGGTTCCGTGGAAGGACAACCGCCTGAGAAGCGACGGGAGCTGCGATCCACGCGACACACCCGCTCCTCAGCGGATGCCAGCACGCTAAATCTTTCCACAGGAAGCGAGTCAGGTGCGGAGGAACGGAATGAATGAGTATTGCGCAGATCCGAGCGCCAGCGCTAGCAGGATGACATGGCTCCTCCGAAGGGCAGGAGAAAATTACGGGGAGGAGGAGCCACCACCACCACTAGACAGCCACCACAACAACCGGAGCAGAAAATCAAGGACAGGAAGATGACGAGAAACAAGTTGCAGAAGCGAATGCAAACGAGATCGAGGCGAAGATTGAATGCTAGGCTAACTGTTACCACTAGATCCCTTAAGCTTAAAGTTGTGTAAAGTATAAGAAGCATATATAAACTATATATAGAGGTTAGGAGCCAATGCAGAGGGAGTGGATGGGGGCTTGTCGCGACGCTCTGCAATTCGACACTGCTGCAACTCCGTCTGAATTGTAGGGCACGGCGTCGTCCCCAGCTGATGGCTTACTCAAGATCCATCTGCTGCATAAATGGAGCTTGATAGGTCAATAGCTTCCTCCCTCTGGCTGCTTAAATATTCATACAGTTACGAACATAATTAAAAAGCGCTTATAATTTAATTGTAACGAGAGAAGCAAAGTGCTGCTGCATAAAGATTATCCGTTTAAATTATTGCAACCACACACATAATTAATAAGCGACAGCAAGAATGTTTACATAATAGACTATATCCATACACAACAAAACGAGAAACAGATACTTGGGTTTCCTGCGCTGTCCTCACACATGCAAAGTCTCTATATATGATACCTGTACATAATTTATAATATTTAAATGGCTCTCGCATTGCTTAACCGTTTTTAATATAGTAAGGCACCATGTATTCTTATACTGAATCATTTTCCACACTTCCACCACCCACTATGTTGTATTGTATACTGTTCTCTCTACTCTCTCTGTGTGTCCCACGACAACTGCGTGTAATTTTGATAATTTTAATTTTGTAATTAGTGAATGTGAAAGGAGTGGAATGCTAAGGCAAGAATCAATCGTTCAAGTGTGTATTTTAATTTCATGTATTTGTAATTTGTATGTTTTAAAATGCACTCGTGCGTCCCATGAAGAACAAAAATCCCATAAGCTGACCTGCCGCATAACAAAACAAATGGAAAATGTTTATTGAAAAATAGAATTTTTTAATTAAATCAATTTTAATGTAATTGAGAATCGGAGAATATGAATCTTGCACGTTTGATGAGGAGCAATGCTTAACTAGGGCATTTCGCATAATTATTCAGTTGAGTAAACGAAATTATGGATATCTTTTGCTCGCACTTTACGAGAACAATTCATTTAGAGACGTTAACAAAGCCACACACAAAAAGAGAAGAAAGCAAAACAAACAACCAACATATATTGCATACTTAACTTGTAAGTATAACTCTTAATTAAAATTATGATATAACTGCAGAACAACAAACAAAAGCAAAACATCAACCAGAAGAAGCAACTACAGCAACAACAGCAAGTAACAAGCGAGCATCAACTATTGATATTGATGATAAATAAATATATAAAAAATAAATTTAAAAAAATTAAACGAAATGTGAGTTATCATTGGATGTAAGAAGAAGCATGATTATGGAAAAGTAATGAATTTCATTGGATGAAAGAAGAATGAATATCATCGGTTGGGACGCTACCAATTCAAGTGCGTTGTAGGTAAGTTGTATACCATGTATAAATTTATAGGGGGTGCTCAAAGTCTTGCAAAATTCGGTTCGTACATAAGCAAGTCCTGATTTAAATTAAAAGCTTAAAATAACCAAACAAACTTTAAGAGTTAAACCACTTTGAGATCTCATTAAATAATGGTAAAAATCTTGCACCTTAACTTATGTACATATTTCCTCCTTCCTAATTTGGAATGTGGAAAGAGCGTACAAGTTCCAGACGCTTGATCGTCGCTTCGACGTTGTGAGCTTTACGTTGATAAGCCCCTAAACAAAATATTTCCCAATAAAAGATTAACTATTCGTACTTTTTTGTGTGCAATTCGGTGTTGTTTTTAGATTTACTACGCAATTTTAATGTACTTGTTAATCGATGTATATTCACAGTAATTGAGTAAACTTAAAAAAAGACAACAAAAGCTGCGCATGTAAAATTATGTGGAACCAAACAAAGGGATATTTCAAATGTTTCGAGCTCGCCAAAAAGAGAACTAAATCTAATATATATTAAAAAAGTTGTTTTGGAATACTTAGGGGTGATCGAATAGGGAAAGTGATTTCCTGTTAGGGTAAGGGAAAAAACTTACAATAATTACAAAAACGTACAAATATGTATGTATAGTATACAATATATAAATATGTGTATCAGCAGTTAAAGCACTTGGCCCGCTTCGCTTTGCTTCGATGCGTCGGTAAACTTTGAGTCTTAGAGTCTAAGATAACACTGCCCTACAAATAAGCTTTTGTTTTACTAAAAACATAATTTTTTGGGATGTTCGTGTTGAACACGAAAAATTGATATTTTTGAGGTTTGATATAATTAACCTGCAGTTAGATGGACAAATTCGGTTCCTCGAAGGAGCCTATTCTTTAACAGGAAATTTATATGTGCTCCCAGCTTTTTGGGATTCTAAATGGCAACCCCAAACATGATCTTGTAAGCAAAGAATCTTGAAGGGCAGTGTAATTTGCGCATGCTTTGCTAAGGGCTTTTGGCTTTGTTTCTTCCAGGTGTCCGTACGAGGTGTTTCCATTCGAACTAGTGAAACTGCAGGAAGAGGGATCGTTCGCAGGCCTCTTCCAGTAAATGTTGCTGGCGGAGCTTTTCTTCGGGAGTGAGTTCCCTTACTAGCTCGTCGAAGCCATCATCCGAATAAGCAGGCTCCTCATCTACCAAGCCTCCGTCAACCTCCTCGCCGGCGGCTGTTGGCAGAAGTGGTTCCCCTATGATGCAACGGATGTCATTGGGAAGTGTTTCCGAGGCCTTGAGCTGCAGGTAAATGGCCTCAGCAATCTGCAAGGTCTTTTGGACATCAACATTGCCAGACAGCTCGTTGACATGCTTCAGGATCTCTGTGAACTCATACTGGCTCTCTATTATCACGCTCGTCTCCTGATCCAAGATGGCCACCGAGAAGAGCAGGTGAAAGTTTGGACATGGCAGCCGAGTCCACAGGCACTCCCACAACTTAAGGACGTCCTCGTTGGTCAGCTCCCGCTTGTACCACACCAGTAGCCATCTGAAGCAGAAGTACATGTTGTCCGAATCGTGGGATCGCATGTAGTTGAATAGCGGAGCATTGGCAAACTCGATCAGGCGACGGACCTGGGCAAACTGAGTCTTCATGCCCGCCTGGTCCATGTCAAAGTTTGTGAACACCAGCTCCATGAAGCCCACGAAGCACCAGAAGGCATCCACCTCGTTCACCTGGATCTCCAAAATAGGCGCAAGCAGATCGGACATTCCCTGAACATACCCAAGATCAAAGTTGTACATCACGTAGGTCATAAGGATACCCTGCAGCAGAGCTAGATTGGGATTATCCTCGCCGGCGAAGAACTGCAGCGACCGATCTGTGCGCTTCACATCCTTCTCGATCTGGCACTTGCGCTCCCGATAGCCGCAAAAGTTCGTTTCTTGGACCGTCGTCATGGCCAGCCACTGGGCTTTCATGTTGTAGTACTCAATTGACTTTTGCTTACGGCGCTCGATCCGCTCCACCTGGGTATCGGACCACTGATAATAGTTAAGAAGGAACTTCCACACCTCTGCCCGCAAGCTGTGCACGATGCCGCCACGGAAGATGAGCTCCTTGATGCGGACGCTGTCTGAAATTCGACCGTCGGGCGTCTGGAACTCCAGCCACTGTGCCTCCGTGAGAGGAGGGCCTGTAAAAGAAGGGTAAGTCATTGAGTTTATGTAGTTCTGATTCTGATTATAGCATTTTCAATAAGTGGTATTTCTGATAAAAGTTACATCGTCGAAAACTCACCTCTCTCAACTCGCTGGCGATCCGGCAAATTGTTGACTATTTTTTCGTCCTGGGCATTTAGGTTATCCAGCTCACTGTCGGCCGGGGACTTGTCCGCACTGCCCCCACGACTCTGTCCGTTAGATGAACAGGCACTATTGGTGCTCCCGCTTAGTCCTATGATCTGATAGTTGTCCGGTGAAGTCTGGCGATCGCCGGTGATCAGTGCCCCTGGCCGAGATTTAGGCGAGCGCTGGAAAGGCGGCTGCACGTAATCAGGAATGTTGCCTAGAAACCCAGCCAGTTTGTTGGGCAACCAGCTTTCGCGCGGCAAATGACTGGACTTGATCTGACCGATGTCAAGCTCGGCAAAAGTCTTTCTCAGCTTCTGGTTCTCAGTGGTCAGGATGGCGTACTCTTCGCCTCCACTGCGACTGGTCTCGGCGGTCTCGATGAAGTGCTGATCGCGCATGGAGCGTACAAAGAGGTCAGCGTTCCCGTGCTGGAAGAAAAACTCGCTGTGCAGGCCACCGGCTCCTTTGCGCATAAAGCGGATGGTCTGGCCGCGATGGCGGACCTCAACGGAGGACAAATCCTCCAGGTGGGCGCGCATGATCCGGGAGCGGGTGGCCACGCCGCCACTCGGTTCGCAGGGCTTAGTGTTGAAAGCACGGCACTCGGAGGTGGTGCGAGTTCGCCCGGAAATCCTGTCCACCAAGGCCCAATCGCCCTGGTCCTGGCTGTCGTCCGCAATCATGATGCTGTCGTTGGGCTGCCACTCCAGCAGCAGTCTCCTGCGTGGCAAATCCGCTGAGGTCCGCGAGTACTCCACCAGGGACAGGGAGCCACTCGTGTTCAGGTCAGCGATGTGCTCCGCGCTTGCCTTCTTCAGCAGCACGCCATCGTGGGTGAACAGGATCTGTGGAGGTCGTATCCGAAAACACGTAATGGCCCCAATAAAATAATGAGTCAGGCGAAAACAAAAAACACAAGGGGCGAGTCAGAGACACTTACGTTGCCCGTTCCCTGCGGAGGCAGACTCGGGACGTCCTCATCGGCGGAGGACACCTGCGACTCGTTCAGGACGCCCAGCTGCACCTGTTGACAACGGTCGTAGCGCACCGATTCGTTCATGGCTGCCGGCAATTTTCCAAGTTCTATTGTCCAATTAACCCTGCGCTGCGCTATTACGTTTCAGATATAAACAATTGCCCAGCGAAAGGTGCTAAATTTAACCGCATTACTTGTCAGCGTTGCCTATTCGCTGGTATCTTTTACGAACCGCAATACGGTTGCACTGATTTGGTTTTCTGCTATCCGGCAAACCTGGACAACAAATATTTTTAAATTGTTTACTAAGGAGCATTTACTTCAGTCTTTCTAAGCAGAAAATCAAACAACGATGCAAAATTCATTTAAAGATCATCTAGCATTCAAAAGGCTGTGCGCAAAACCGTAACTGTAGTGTTGGAAAACACTAACTTTGGTGGTATTTAAATTGGAATTAAATTAATACTGAAAAATGGGTATACTGCTAAAATTTCCTAAAAAGAAATCCCGATATGTGATCATACAATTAAAAGCATTTGTTTAAAAACAAAAGAAATCAAAATGTAAAAATTTATAAGTGTGAGCGCCATTTTACAAACATCCATGCATCGATATTTATGTACTTCTAATGTGGTCCTCCTTAAAGAAGTATGAGCTCCAAACGTAAACTTACGTTTCCCTTGGAGGTCGACGATCACCAGAACAACCCGGATCGTGAAGCTCCAAGGATTAAACAGCTTCTTACATCAAACGACCTTAACGCACCAAGAGCCGATAAAAAGAGTGCTTCGGTCAAAGCCGCGGTCCCTCGTCCCAGAAGTACTCTGTCCAGGTTTGATTCATCCTGGCTGGCACTCCAAAAAACTGAAATTACCAGAAGTCAACCGGATGCTCCAGGAAACACAAGTGTTTTATCTTGTTCCCAACTTCTTAACACCAGTTGGCCGGCAACGAAGCGACGAGCCAAAGCCTTGCCCCTTGTGGTCCAGAAATCCTCAAGGACTCCTACCGTGGTCACGAATATGGAGCTCAAAGTAACCTCTTCATTCCATACTCCTGGGAAAACGGCCAAAGACCTTAACTCACCAATTGTCAATGGAAGAAACCTTTTGGTGGAGTCCGCGTCCTGTCACCGCAGAAACAATCCGAAGGTGTTTGATTTAACCTGGCAGGCGATGAAAAAGACCGCAACTTGCAGTCAACAAGATTCTAAGGAAAACACCAGTTTGTCATCATGTTCCCAGCACCTTAACGCCAGTTGGTCGGAATCCTCTCCAGTTATCAAACTTGTGCCGGAGGAAAGTCCCAAGCAGTACTTGCCAATTACACCGAAAGTAAATTTAAAGCTAAATCAACGCTTTTTAAGAGGCAGCTATGCCGACGATTTTAGGCGATTCCTGAAAAATGTACGCATGGATCAGCGTCATATAAAAGATAGAGTAGCCACTCACACAATTAAAGTTTTGGCTATATCAGAGGAGTGTGGCCTTTCCATAGCTTTAGTCGCACCGGAAAGGGGTGGATCCAATTTTAATATTCTTCTTCAAAAGAAGCAGTCGGGGCTAATAAAAGTTGGCTCTAGACTGCAATTCTACCTGGAACCAAACACAAAGCCCATCCGGCTACAAAACCAACAATTGGTATATTGTCGCCCTCACAATTTAAATGTACTATAATGATAATTCTAATAACAAAAAGATAAGTACTGTTTTGTATAAATGGGAAACTGAAGTAAAACCATAACGAAATTCTATAAGTAACATGTATTAATACTGGCAACATAATTAAAAAACGTCATGGCCACCGACTCAGCGCAACCCCACCACAGAATATCCCATCGAGAGTAAAAGTAATTCGCAAACAACAGAGCACGATCAATTTAGATTCTCTCGATTCTCACCGATTTCCCATGACGAAAAACTGCGATAATTTTAAAATAAGCACACATATCTAGTTGTATTTTGTAAATAGATTAAAAGCCCCCCACTCGTATGATACATTGGTCTCCGTTCCTCTTCGGGCTGTTTTGAAAACTTTTCTCAGAGTTCAGTTTGCCCCAGAACGTCGAGCGAAGCACAAACACTCTTCGCCTTCAAATTTCTGAAATATAACGAAACATAATCAGAAAATATAAGCCAAAAACAGGTGGGTGCAGATATTATTGGAGAACCGAAAGGTTAAATGGTTTAAGTGTTTAAGGTGGTTTAAATAAATAAATACAAACGAATTTATTATGGTGCCGAAAAATAAGTCTACAGTGTTAGGTTTGAATTATATAATTCATGTTACCACAATCGCCTGAGAATGTCAACAAAAGTGATGCATCCTCTAAGTAATTGGACTTTTCCCAAAAGTTTCCAAATGTCGGAGAAGCCAAAAATGTCATTTAAGGGTCACGCCCACCAAGTATGAAATACCTGGTCATTGTCACACTTAGGAACTCGAATATAAATATATTTTCGTACAGTTCGGTTAACAAAAAAACATGATTTTCTGAGCTTATCAATGAATTGTTCAACAGAATTCGAAAAACATGAACTATCTCTCCCACCTTGGCATGAATTCGAATTTTGGGCAGCCGTGGGAGGAAAAACGGTGCCCTTTACAGATTCTTACATCTGTTACGAAAAGTAAACTTCTCTCTGGATTGCCGTGGTATCCAATTCTTGCTCTCGATCTCTCCTGCTCTAGATGTGAGAAGCCAAAATATTTATTCTGTTAAATTGAGAGCAGGAATATAAAGAAAACAGCCTCAGAACCAAAAAACATGAAAATACGTTGGCCAGAAATAGCGCCACCCACTGAAACTAAATGGACTTACAGGGTATTTTTAAAAAAAATATGCGATGAGCCATGGTGTGCCAGTTCTTATTCACGTTCTTTGTTTTCAGACCGTCATGGAGAAGTCATCGCGGCCCAAACGAAATCGTCGTCACAGCAGGTTGGTACTTTGCTAAATAGTGTAGACTTTCACTATTCTCCCTGTGGACTTTTCCAGACGCGCCTGGCCACCGGAGGATCTCCAGCCTCCTACGCGAGCCACCAAGCGGCTGTTTACGCCCGACATCAAGAGGATGCTGAAGGACTGGCTGATTCGTCGCCGCGAGAATCCCTATCCCAGCAGGGAGGAGAAAAAGCAGCTTGCTGCGGAGACTGGTCTGACCTACACCCAGATTTGCAATTGGTTCGCGAACTGGCGCAGGAAGCTGAAGAACTCGGAGCGGGAGAAGGCAAAGAAGTCGTGGGGTCATCTGATCAAGAACTATAACCACAATGCGAGGGGCAATGTGGAACAATTCAGCATCTCGTCGGAGGATAGTATTTGGGAAGAGGAGATGCACTCGTGTCGCGCGGAGGATGACGAAGGCGACGATGACGACGAGTTGTCCAGCCACAGCACTGGCAGCGATGGCAATGCCAACAATGAATCCTCATCCCCGTATCAGCCCAATTTTTATGTGGAATCTACGAGCTTATCCAAACGGATACCAATTTTGTCCGAAGTACAGACGGGGGGCAAAGCGAAGTACAAGCACCAGATGATGGAGAAGTACCTGCGGGATAGTTCCAAGGCGGAAGCGGCCAGTCAACCGGGCACGCAACTCAACAAGTGGCTGGAGAGCGCGGCGAAATTCACACCAAACAGGAATAACTATCACATCGAGTGGAATACGAGCAGGTAACGTTGTTCATGATTACCATGGCTCATTGTGATATTAAATCCTCTTAATTTCAGGCAGAAAAACAGCAGTAGCGGCAGCTGCGGGCAAGTGATCTTTGCAAGTGATGCAACTGCTCGAGGTGACCGCTTCGTGCTCCATCACAAGGACGAACTGGACGCAGCAGAGGCCTTGGCCAACCTCGCCTTCAACTGTAGGCAGCGCTGGCAGCATACCATCAGTTCCTGAGCAACACCACCGAATAATCCACAACAGACGCCATCATTCCAGCAGAAGTTTTAGGCCCCGTTGGAAAAGTGCAACCTAGTCATATCGGCTTTGTATGGTTTTCACTTTTTAAGTTTCTTGACAGTACATTGAATATTGTACATCTGTGAAAGTGAGAACCTGATCATGACGATAGTTAACAGATATTTAGCAGCTAGCTTAGAGTGAAAGACAATGGATACAATTTTCGATTTTCTTGTTATTTAACAAACTTGTTTCACTTGGTATCCTCCGTTGACTCCGGCGCCGTATTCTTCGTTGCATGGACATCGAGGACTTGCACGAAGCTGTTCTGATGCGCCTGTAATTGCTGGACAAGATGACCGGCTGCCTGGTTGAGGGTTTGGACCAGTTGGGCCTGCGCCGCCTGCAGACCTGGCATATGGGCGTAGGCCACCAGCTGGTTCCTGCTGACCAAGGTCTCCTCCACGATGCCGCCTAGAAGGACCATTTGCGGTACCTTACGAGTGATCCTCAGAAGGGTGGCAGTCCTCTGTTGGTCCGGGGAGAAGACAATGCAGTGATTGGAGTGAAACAATGGCAGGATGGCCTCGTAGCGAGTACCCTTCACCGCCTGTCCGATGATCTTGCTGCCGTAGGATTTGAGGTGCAGGTTCTGCTTGTGCAGTTGAACGCGCACGCGGAATATCTCGTCGGCTGTAATGGAGTTGAGGTGGAAGACGGCAACCAGACGGGAGTGGTCCAGCCAGTTGCGCACTTCCCGGGCGATGATCTCGTTGTAGGGGTTCTCCAGCTGCTGCTGCGTACGCTCCTCTCGCGTTTTGAAGCAGCTCTTTGCCTTTGGTGGCTCAGGATATTTCGGATGGGTGACGGCAATGACGCGGGCACGCTCGTAGTGCGGCTCCTTTGGCCGCTGTATGTTGATCTTGCCCCTGAAGCGGAGGAACTGCAGCGCCGGAGTGCTGGTTTTGGTCAGCGGAAGGCCTGGCAATCAATAAAGAATCCACAAATAAGTAAACATTTAACACATGTACATAGTTACACAACAAATATCTTGCTCCCGGTAAAGCGCACGAAACACAAACAAAAGCGGGTTAGCTTACTCTTCTGTATTAGGGTCGCCATGCTTCAACTTAGCTACAAGGTTTCCGTATTCCTAAAACTAGTTATTTATTTTCTGTCAATTTAATTATTTATTTTAATATAATAATAATCTATTCTGCTTCTTCAAATCTTAGAGGTGGACAATATACGATTAATCCAGGGTGATACAGGGTGAAGTCGGCAAAATTATAACGATAACGGCCAGTTCGCCTATCGAAAGCATCGACCTCGTAACGGATTTTCGAACTAAGAGAACTGAAATAAATAAATAAAATTTCATCTTCAAGAAATACCAATCGTTGATAAAATGGATAAAACAAATCTTTTTTTATCACGCTCCCAAACAACCTTTCTGTTCGCCTGGTATCCGGCGACTTTTCAGTTACCTGTTTTTTTGACAGAAGTCCGTTAAATAAATCAAAATAATATGTTAAGCTGACTTTTGCTAATACTTCTGTTCGCCTGGTATTTCAAATAACGAGATCCGTGAATTTGACTAAAATTGCAGCTTTACGGCGATCTGTTACAAGGAAAAAAGAGTACATTTAGGATTTCAGAAACCAGGAGAACATAAACCAGCAGTAGGTATATTTACACCTTTAGCGGGAGATCCGAGCCAACAAGTTTTACCGAGTTTGATGAGCAAAATCGATTTAAAGTACCAGGCGGACAGAAATATAAGAAGGTTGACATTCGGCTCAATTTAAAAGTTATAATTACCGCCTTACTAATCTTTCTGTTAGCCTGGTATCCGACGATTTTTCAGTAATCTGTTTTTTTTGACGTAAGGGCGATTAATAAATAAAAATAATATATTAAGCAGACTTGCTAATACTTCTGTTCGCCTGGTATTTCAAATAACGAGATCCGTGAATTTGACTAAAATTGCAGCTTTACGGCGATCTGTTACAAGGAAAAAAGAGGATTTCAGAAACCAGGAGAACATAAACCAGCAGTAGGTATATTTACACCTTTAGCGGGAGATCCAAGCCAACAAGTTTTACCGAGTTTGATGAGCAAAATCGATTTAAAGTACCAGGCGGACAGAAATTTCAGTAGGTTGACATTCGGCTCAATCTAAAAGTTATAATTACCGCCTTGCTAATCTTTCTGTTCGCCTGGTATCCGGCGATTTTAGTCAAATTCACGGATCTCGTTATTTGAAATACCAGGCGAACAGAAGTATTAGCAAGTCTGCTTAATATA
Source organism: Drosophila subpulchrella (assembly GCF_014743375.2). Lineage (NCBI taxonomy): Eukaryota > Metazoa > Arthropoda > Insecta > Diptera > Drosophilidae > Drosophila > Drosophila subpulchrella. The sequence continues at coordinate 25,855,868 of NC_050610.1, forward strand.
TTATTTTTATTTATTAATCGCCCTTACGTCAAAAAAAACAGATTACTGAAAAATCGTCGGATACCAGGCAAACAGAAAGATTAGTAAGGCGCTAACTATAACTTTTAAATTGAGCCGAATGTCAACCTTCTTATATTTCTGTCCGCCTGGTACTTTAAATAGATTTTGCCCATCAAACTCGGTAAAACTTGTTGGCTCGGATCTCACGCTAAAGGTGCAAATATAGATACCTACTACTGGTTTATGTTCTCCTTGTTTCGGAACTCCGAAATGTACTCGCTTTTCCTTGTAACAGATCGCCGTACAGCAGCAATTTTAGTCAAATTCATGGATCTCGTTATTTGAGATACCAGGCGAACAGAAGTATTAGCAAAAGTCTGCTTAATAAATTATTTTTATTTATTAATCGCCCTTACGTCAAAAAAAAACAGATTACTGAAAAATCGCCGGATACCAGGCGAACAGAAAGATTAGCTAGGCGGTAATTACAACTGTTAGATTGAGCCGAATGTCAACCTACTGAAATTTATGTCCGCCTGGTACTTTAAATCGATTTTGCTCATCAAACTCGGTAAAACTTGTTGGCTCGGATCTCCTGCTAAAGGTGTAAATATACCTACCGCTGGTTTATGTTCTCCTGGTTTCTGAAATCCAAAATGTACTCTTTTTTCCTTGTATCAGATCGCCGTAAAGCTGCAATTTTAGTCAAATTCACGGATCTCATTATTTGAAATACCAGGCGAACAGAAGTATTAGCAAGTATGCTTAATATATTATTTCTATTTATTAATCGCCCTTACGTGAAAAAAAACAGATTACTGAAAAATCGCCGGATACCAGGCGAACAGAAAGATTAGCAAGGCGGTAATTATAACTTTTAGATTGAGCCGAATGTCAACCTACTGAAATTTCCGTCCGCCTGGTACTTTAAATCGATTTTGCTCATCAAACTCGGTAAAACTTGTTGGCTCGGATCTCACGCTAAAGGTGCAAATATACCTACTACTGGTTTATGTTCTCCTGGTTTCTGAACTCCAAAATGTACTCGCTTTTCCTTGTAACAGACCCCCGTAAAGCTGCAATTTTAGTCAAACTCATGGATCTCGTTACTTGAGATACAAGGCGAACAGAAGTATTAGCAAGTATGCTTAATATATTATTTTTATTTATTAATCGCCCTTACGTCAAAAAAAACAGATTACTGAAAAATCGCCGGATACCAGGCGAACAGAAAGATTAGCAAGGCAGTAATTATAACTTTTAGATTGAGCCGAATGTCAACCTACTGAAATTTCTGTCCGCCTGGTACTTTAAATCGATTTTGCTCATCAAACTCGGTAAAACTTGTTGGCTCGGATCTCACGCTAAAGGTGCAAATATACCTACTACTGGTTTATGTTCTCCTGGTTTCTGAACTCCAAAATGTACTCGCTTTTCCTTGTAACAGACCCCCGTAAAGCTGCAATTTTAGTCAAACTCATGGATCTCGTTACTTGAGATACAAGGCGAACAGAAGTATTAGCAAGTATGCTTAATATATTATTTTTATTTATTAATCGCCCTTACGTCAAAAAAAACAGATTACTGAAAAATCGCCGGATACCAGGCGAACAGAAAGATTAGCAAGGCAGTAATTATAACTTTTAGATTGAGCCGAATGTCAACCTACTGAAATTTCTGTCCGCCTGGTACTTGAAATCGATTTTGCTCATCAAACTCGGTAAAACTTGTTGGCTCGGATCTCACGCTAAAGGTGCAAATATACCTACTACTGGTTTATGTTCTCCTGGTTTCTGAACTCCAAAATGTACTCTTTTTCCCTTGTAACAGACCCCCGTAAAGCAGCAATTTTAGTCAAATTCACAGATCTCGTTATTTGAAATACCAGGCGAACAGAAGTATTAGCAAAAGTCTGCTTAATATATTATTTTTATATATTTAAAGGACTTCTGAAAAAAAAAAAACAGATCACTGAAAAATCGCCGGATACCAGGCGAACAGAAATTTTAGCAAGTCGGTAGAAAAAGATTGTTCGGGATAAATGTAGGCGTTAGTTTCAGCCGAATGTCAATGTACTGAAATTTTCTGTTCGCCTGGTACTTAAAGTCGACTTTCATGGCTTGGATCTCACACAATGAACTCCTTACTACTCTCTCAAATTCAAATTCCAAGAACACCCAAAACGACTGCATAGGTATAGAATTTATTTAATTACAGTTATAACATTAACATCTATATATATATAATGTATATATGTATGTATAAGTTGCATTTCGCTATGGGGTTCGATTTTATTTTACGGGCCAAGAAACCTATAGAATCTGGAGGGCGAAAATAAAAACAAAACCAAGTGTAAGAAATAATTGTAATTTAATCGGTTTCTTCAAAGTAACTTAGAAAATAACTAAAAAGTCTCTTAAATCATACAACTTATACATTAACATACGTTTAACAGCGCTTCATCTGTTTCAACTTGAAAATTGTGTTCTCACTTGCTGCTTTTTTCGCATTTTACTTTTTCTTTATCGATTACTGTTTCTGGGTGACCAATTGCAGAATTGATCTCTCTTTTTTCGTATCATTAATTGTGTTATATAATGTACAGTTTGTTTCTCTTTAGTTTAGTTTTAAAACATACAACTAAATACGCGCTAAACACTAATTAAACTGTATTTACATTTCATACTTGTTAGAGTCTAAATAATTTAAATATTTTACAGTTGTGTTTTGTTTTTGTTTCTTTTACTCTTGTTTTCTTTTTCATATTATCCTGTCGGTCACAAAATTTACAAGTCGTGTGAAAACTTACGATTAAGTTTAAGGAGTGTTCAGAGAGGGTACTATATAGGTTATTGTATCATATTGTGAGGGGTATGTTTATGTGTTAATGTTCTTGTGGGTTGTCAGCGTAAAGGAGGCCCAGAAACTACCCAACATTGTACAAAGTTTCGCGCACAAAAACTAATAAGTGGGAGGAGATCGTAACGCCTATGTTTAGATGTAGACCAGTGATTTATAGATTTAGTTTTGTGGCAGTGGTGGTGGTGGTGATAATAAAAAAAAAAAAGATAAAATAGAAACAAAAGGTAGGAAATAACAAACAAAATGAGCGTCAGCGTCGAGTCGAAAACAATCGGGATTTTTAAGAGAATAGAAAAAACTCTGGTGCAGAGCGAAAGTAACAACACGAAATTAAACGTGTCTAAACTTTAAAGTATTTGGCTTAAAATATTGATTATAATTAAATACACGTCTAGATAATGTAATGTATAATGTATGTGTGTGTATGCTATCAGGAAAAGCCTCTGGGCGCATCTCTAAACCTAATTGTGCTGAACAGCATAAGCGACAGTCCCGTCTGAAGTTCTTTGGGTCTATGTCAGGCCCGATATTCTAGTTTTATAGGAAGGCATTCCATAGAGCCAAGGAACCAATCTGTCTAAAATAAAACGGCTGGTTGTTCGGGGCGGAAACTTTGTATAACGCGGAGCAGTATCTTTCTTATCGAATTAGTCGAAAGTTATACACCAATCAAAACTTAATCGTGTTAGGGATAGGATCGGATATTAATATTATGTATGGGTAGTAGTATGCATAGTACAGTAAACAGTTAATATGTTGTAAGCTTTCATTAACATTTCTTTCAATTTGCATGTGTAGGTGTTCGTGTTTTTTTACGTGTTTCTTTCATTTTAAATTAAGCAAAAATAAAACTTTCTTTCTTGAGATCAAACTTAACGATACTTTGCAAGCTTTTTGTTAATGTTTTTAAATTAGGAAAAGTTAAATAACTAATTTGGACAAATATTCATCGTTTTGCTTCAGCTTTCAAAGTGTCGGGATTTTAAGGGATTTCTTTCGCTTTGTTTGGGTCTCTTTACGGTTAGATGTGATCTTGGCCTCAAAGTTCTTCTGCTTCTCTTGCATTTATTTATTCAATAAAGTTTGCATGTTTCTGCTTGTTAAAGTTCTTTTTGTATCGTTTTGCTTTGCTTTTTTAAACTTTTGCTTGTTTAACCGCTATTTAAAATTACTTAAAATACTAGAAGAGCGTATCTTGTTTTTGATGGTTTTTTCTTTCTGGTTGTTGTATTTTTCTGTGGGGTCTAACATCCGGTTATTTTTTAGTTGGTCTCTTCCATTTCTTTTGTTTTTATCAGTGAGTAGCCTGTTCTGCGATTTAGACAGTGGCAATTACAATCAGGAGGTGTGCCAACTCGGCCACGCGATTCTTGAGATCCGGAGCAGCCCGCTCCAGGTTCTCGTTAGCAAAATCGCATGCCGGGAAGATGTGCACCACGTAGGCCGCTTGCTCGCTGCCTGGAATGGGTATATTCACAATTCCGGCGGCCATTTTCTGTTGAAGGTAGGTGATAAATCCGGTCTGAAGGTTCCTTGAATGCTGAAGCACGTCGGCGTGATCTCTTCCGCATGGCAAAGCCAAAAGCATGCAATGCTCCTTGTCAACCTGTGGATTTAAAATCAAAGATTTTATTGTTGCTCAGAATATGAAAACAATATAACAATCTTTACATACCTGCATCTTCTTGGCGACTCCTTCCAGCTGCGTCTGCTCCAGTCGCATCCTCTGCGCAATCCTCAGCAACGGGGTGTTGGTCTCCACCAAACTGGGAAGCGACGCTCTTGCCACATTCGGGTTTCCGTGCACAAAGTGCATTTGAACAGCGGCCTGATCAGTTTTAAGGGCCAGTAAACCCTGCCACATCACTGGATAGCGTTGCAGAAGAGTAACCAGCGAATCACCCGGAGGTGGAGCCATCGCCGGTGGAGCTTGCTGGGTGGCCAATTCCATGCCAGCGTGCAGAGCAGGTTGTAGATGCTCCTGGTGTTGTTTGACTGCAATTGCGAGTGTACAATCTTTGTTAGCTATAATTGCAATACATTGACTTTAAATTGACCGATAACACTTACCGACAGCTGCGAGCATAGACATGCGGTCCAGATCATCCAACTGCATTTCCATTGCCTTGCCTGGGTGAAGGTGGCTTCCCGGCTGCACGCTGCCATCGCGTCCAATAAACGGACTTCCGGTGGAGACGGGTGGCATTTGTTGTGGCACCACCACGCTAATAGATGCTGTTGGTCTATGGGCCGGTGGGGGTTCGAGCTGTAAGCCACCACTGTCGTACAAGCCTCGCGATGCAATTTCGCTGAAGTGCGCCGGTGGAATGCGGGCATTGTGTACGTAAACCTGCGCCATTTGCGGTGAGTCTATGAACAGAAACGGATTAGGCGTTATTGTGATTTGAAAATCAGAAGGCTTAAACACTGAACACTTACCAGCTGCGGTGCGATCCTGTGGACTCTGCAAACTGTGGGGCACTGCGATGGTCCTTGGAGGACCACTGCCAGGGCGTCGTAGCTCTAGCGGCGGACTGTTGCTCATTTTGTCATCGTAATCGCCACCTCGCATCAAGTGGTGCTGGTAGAGCATAAAATCCCTGGAAGTAGTCACTCCTCGATAGGTTGAATCGTTCTGGAAAATATCAATGAAAAAAATTTATTATTTAGGTAATCATTTACTTGGCTTATTTGTTTCAATAAGGCTGGACGAAGTGCCCAATTTGGTTACGCTACTTGAAAGCTCCGCAAGTTAAACTTGTGCATTACCGGAGTTATAGGCGATGCCTGCTGATGAGCTGGAGGCGGACTCTGGGTTCGCCGTCCACTGACATAAGCGCCCAGGTCGTGCTGCATCCACAGTTAGCAATTTCAATAGTAAAATTAGTATATTGTTAGTACATGTTGTTAATTCTTAAAAGTTTAGAGCTCAAAATAAAGTTTAATTAAAAAAAAAAAAAATATCTCACTAAAACTTGTTTAACATTTCAAAAATAGTTGCTTAAGCTAACAGAAATTTATACTGCTATCGATTGCTTACCAGACTTGCGTCGAAAGGTGGCACTCCGGTCATTCCAGGTGGTAGAACCAAAGGCGATACCCTCGGCTGGCCCTGCGGACTGATATTCGGTATGGCAGTGCGCAGCCCTGTAAAAATATTGAAGTTAGCTGTGGTCTTCGTTTTGATGTAGGGTATCCACAACTTACCAACTGGTCCGACAGAGGAGTTCACCTGCGGCTGAGCGGATTTTAAAACTGCAGCTGATACCGGTGGTGGACTTCCCACACTTCCAGGCATGATCTGTCCAGCCTGCAGGCCGTGCACTATGGGGTTTGGCTTTCCAGGCGGCGGCGAAGGATTCAACTGATGCTGCTGTGGCTGCAGATGTGCTGGCAGTTTCTGCTGCAGCATTCCAGGGTGGGTTGGCAATATCATGCTGTGAATGGGCAGTTGCATCTGAGTTCCCTTCTGCTGATTGGTTTGCTTATACAGATGCTGCTGTTGAACGGATGCCGATGAAGTGGGTGGTAAAACAGCGGGTGCGTAGCCATAGTTGGGCTTGCCCAGCTGCATATGAGCTCCTACAGACGAAGGGGGTAACGGCTGCTGCTGTTGAGGCTGCGTCACCACTGAAGCCTTTGAACTGACCACATGCAATATCTGTGGTGTCGCAGCCGAAGCCGTTTGCTTGATCACCAACGTTTGTGGCTGTTGCTGCTGGGGACTGACGGTAGTTCCCGGTCCCAACTGTTGCTGCTGACCGGCAATCCTTGGCGAATGCGGCGAGTGTGCTGTCGGTGGCGGCACGTTGACCACAAGATGTTGATGCTGCAGGTGACGTGCAATGATCTGGGGCTGCAATTGTTGTTGATTTACAGCGGTATCTGTAAGCATCAAGTGAGCGGAATGTGGCTGCTGCTGCTGGGACTGAACTACTGGTGACTTTGTGGGCGTCAATTGCTGCTGGAGATTCTTTTCCCTGTTCAGCACGTGTGCCTTTAGTGGTTGAGGTGCCCGCACGTTGCTGTGCTGGGCATGTTGCAGCACAGAGGGAAGGGGATTTTGCTGCATTATAATGGGTTGCTTTGGCGGACCCACTATCTGAGATAGTTGCTGCTGCTGCTGCTGAATCACCTGTGGGGTGGGGTTTCCTTTTACCAGAACACTCACAGGTTTGTTGAGCAAGGCCGCCGCTGCTGCGGACTCAAGTTGCACTGATTTTCCCAAGGCCGTAATTGGTGGTGGTGCACCAGAAGCAATCACAGTGCTACTGATCTGTAAATTTGCTTGTTGCTGTGGTGCTTGCTGTGGATGTTGCTGTTGCTGCTGAGAGAGATGAGGCGGTGGGCCAGCTTCATTGCTGCTGTTGGCAGGAGCTGCAGCGGTGGCAGCTGGAAGATTGCCCTCTTTGCCCTGAGGCATTCCTGCGGTTATAACTCCAGTGACGGGGTCAACCAGAGCCTTGCTGACCGCATCCGCTGCCCCACCAGTGATCTTTTGAGTAGCAGGAGCGGCAGTCTGATGCATTGGCAACCCCCCGCTGGGGATGGATGAGTTAATGGCCTGATACGATTCAATCTCAGCCGCCGCAATAGCCTTCTTCTTGGGATGTTGAGGCATTGTGGGCTTGGGAGGAACCATTACTGGCGCGGGAGCGGGCGCTGGAACGGAAACGGGAACAGATACGGCCACAGGAGTTAAAGTAGGAATCGGTGCCACAACTTGTACTGGTTCCACTTCTTTACTATCCAACTGCGGCATATGAGGTTGGACATTAACTGCTTCAGGTGGCGGCAAGAGACTGGATGTAGGAGCGGCAGCAGTTGGATTGGGCGCGATTGCCTCCTCCATCAAGCTTGCTGGCGGTTCACCAATGGTCTTCCTGTCCTTTGAACGTCTGGGGCGACCCACTGCGTTGGCGGGATGTACTGCATCCGTCTTCTTGGTTTGCGCATTTCTGCCAGAACGTCGTGGTGGAGTTTGGGCGCCTTTTGGTAACTGTTGTCCTGCACCAGTTGGTGTGTTGGTATTCCGCACGACATCTTCGATGATGTCGTCTACTGTGCTACGATCCTCCTTTTCCTGTAGACGACGTGATTTGCGTGTATTACTAGACTCGGAGTTGTCTCCTGCTATTGGATCAATTTGCGATGCAACGTCAGGTAGCTGCTGTTGTTGTTGCAAAGGTTGCTCAACTTCATTGCTATTCTTAATCGAGGGTTGGGTTTTATTGATGGTGAGAATGAGCCGTGGTCGCTGATCTTCTACAGGTGGCGCAACAGCAGAATTAGCCTTGCCCTTTGGTTCTTCACCAGCGTCTTCATGGAATTCGTAGATATCCTGACTAGACCCCATTTGACTTGTGACTTGATGCTGGGCTTGCGATTGAGTCATGGCTTGATTTCTGGCCTTCTTCTCTGCAGCTGTGAGCACAGGACTTGGAGGAACAGGAACTGCTGGCGGTGCAACTGCAGGTGTGTTAACTCCGACCATTTCCATTGCCTTTCGCTGTAGATCAAGCTGTTGCTGCTGCTGCAATAGCAGATTCCTTGGAGGACGTCCTTTCCTGCCTCTGGTCACAGGAGCTGTAGCAGGTTTCCTCAGTCTGGTTTGCACTCCATTGTCACCTGGTTGTAATACCAACCCCAAATCGGGTATTCGTGCTGTTGCTGCATTTAGCGGGAAGCCTCCCACCTTTTTGGCTCCCCTCGGTTGGCGACCTCGCTTGGCGCTGCCTCCCCTTCCCGGTGGTCTACCAACAGTGGGTATGACTGACTTTGCTGGCGGCAGTTGTCTTGTCTCCGTTTCATCCTCCGTGTCATGATCGTTGGAGCTGTTCACACTCGCGGAAGGAGTTGGGAGATGAGTCTCTTCAACTACTGCATGGTCCACTGGCTGCGGATTTGGAATTGGAGCCGGTGCAATTGTCTGCATCTCGACTGGCCGTTTCTCATCTTTACTAGTCAATGGAGTGTCTAGTTTCTTTATCACACTGTCAATATTCACCTCCTTAGCTGACCAGTAATCGCTGTCTACTTCCTTGGAATCCTGCTCGATTAGCTCATCCTGCTTCGGCTGCGAGATTTTGATCAGATTTTCTTCAGTTAGCAGGGAGGCCCCAGTTTTTGGTGAGATCACTGCCGAACTGGTGGTTGGAGTAGGTGTGCGAATTACTGAGACACTTTCCGATGTCTTCAGAGTTGTCATAGCCGGTGATGGTTCCACATGGCCAGGAGCTGGATTCTCCTTGCTCTGGCTAGGAGGATACTGTATGGCATTCGCTATATTAGGTTGTGGTGCAACTTGGTTTGGTGGGGGTACAATGTGTTGTTGGACAATCATCTTCGGTGTATTCTGGATTACGTTGTGTGGCGATTGAAGAGGAAGACTTCCTCCAGGTGAAGACAGTTGTTTCTGATGATGGTGTACTGGCGGTTGGTGTGGTGGCTGCGGTTGGTGTGTCTGTGCTTGGGGTCCAACTTTGGTTAATATTGCTGCAGCCTGGGACACTTGCACTTGAGGGACTGGAACCAAAGTATTTGGTTTGCAAGGTGGACTGTGCGGCAATTGTTGCGGATGTTGCTGCTGAGGGACACCTCGTGGTGGAAGCTGCGTATGATGTTGTTGTGATGCAAACATCGATGAAGGGGCTCCCAAGTGGCCAGTTCCCTGAGGAGATTGTTGCTGTTGCTGGGCGCCATGGATCTGTTGTTGTAGCTTCTGTATTTGCTGCAGCTGCTGTTGTTGAGCCTGATGTTGTTGGTTTAACTGCTGCTGAGCTTGATGCTGCTGTTGGGCCTGGGCTTGCTGCTGAGTCTGAGGTTGGTTAAACTGTGGCTGAACTTGAAGCTGTTTCTGGGCCTGATGTTGCTGTTGAGCATGATGTTGTTGGTTCAACTGTTGCTGGTTTTGGTGTTGGTGTTGGGCCTGATGTTGCTGCTGTGCTTGATGGTGCTGCTGAGCCTGATGCTGTTGCTGTTGCGCATGATGGTGTTGCTGAGCCTGATGCTGTTGCTGCATTTGGTGTTGCTGAGCTGGCGTCAACTGTTGCGCCTGACCATGAAGTTGTTGCTGTTGCATGTGCTGCTGTTGTTGTCGCTGGACCATCTGCTGATGCATAAACTGTTGCATTTGTTGCTGATGTTGCGCCGTCATCTTGGCCATCATTTGCGGCGAATGCTGCTGCTGCTGGGTCTGGTGGTGTTGCTGCTGGGCATTGACATGGAGGTTCTTGTGAGGCGGCAGGCTGCCCAAAGGTGGTGAACTGGCCACCTGTGATTGAGTGGCCTGTTGTGGCTGCACTGTGACCACCTTGCTAATGATCGTCGGATGATGAGGCACTGGCAACGCTGGCATTTTTTGCAGGGGAATTGCCATTGGCTGCGTTGAATTCTGCACCTCTATCACAGATTTGGGCGAAGGTTGTTGTGAAGGCTGCTGTGAAACCTGCTGTTGTTGGCCTCTTGGCTGGTAACTGTTGGCTTTGTTGGCTGTAGGCGAATTGTTGGCGGCCATCACTCGCGTTGTGGGACTTGCTAATGGGCTTATGTTGCTACCCTGCGGGCTGGTTATCAGCGTATGTTGCTGCTGAGCCTGTTGCTGAGGTGCCGGTTGGTTTACTAAAGGTCGCCCAACAGGACTCAACTGACCCACTAGGCGGTTTTGGGATCCAGCACGCCCTGGTGAAAGGAGCGGACTGTGTGGAGAAGGAGCCCGAATGCCAACCATGTAAGTTCCAGGTTGCTGGGAGTGATGAGGCTGCTGTTGCTGGTGTGGAGATAGTACCATTGTGGGCACCACAAAGTGGGGAGTCGGTTCTGGTATGGATATTGTTGGCGGTTGCATAATCAGGGATTGCGCTCGCAGTGTTTGGTGTGGTGTTAGCGGAGCCTGCTTGGGAGTCGAAGCTTGTGGCATACTATTCTGACTTGGAGTTGGACTTCCGAATGAGATTGACGCAGAAGCTGAAGGTGTTGTAGACGCCGTGCTGGAGTTAGGGCAATTGCTCATCACATTGGACAGATCCAAATTGACAACGGGTGTTGGATTCACTCCGCTTCCTGCTACGTGTGGGGCAGGCAAGACAGTCTGCACAGGCTGCACCAAAGGCTGTTGGAGTTTACTGATGGTTGGCGGTTCAATCTTAGCAGGGGAAGAGGCTAAGCCTGTTCCAGTTGCAGGTGCCGTCTTTTGCGGCTCCGAAGTTGGCAACTTGGTAATCACAGAAGGTTGCACTGCGGTATCTTTGCTAGGCTTGAGCTTAGACTCCTCCAGAGGCTTTGGCGTTTCCCTAACAGAAGAATGGCTGATGGACTTCTCCGGCGACGAGGAGCTCTGGACAGTTTCATCAATCTTTAGACTAGGTCCACTGCTATCGGCTTCGTCAGGATTTTCCTCTGTGTCCGTATCAATCTGCAGATCTCTCTCTGATTGCGGAGTATCAGCCTTGATGTCCAACATATCCTCGTGCCTTAAACTTTGCACCGCTTTATTGAGTTCATCGGGATCCCCGACTTCAGCGACAGGTTCCAATTCAGATTCGGGCTCTGGATCAGGCTCGGGGTCTGGTTCAGGTTCTGGCTCGGGCTCAATTTCTGGTTCCTCCAGGATAGCTGCAGGCTCCCCAGCTGTCTCGATGGCCTTCGCGGCCAAAGCTGCTTCTTCATCGGGTTCTGCTACCACAAGAGCGGGAGTTTCTATTTCACTTACTGAGTTCATTTCATCCATGCCATCCAGTGAATAATCCGCCGTAGAGGAGGTTCCAAAACTTTCACCCAATAGGGCGGATACGGCGCTCTCCGTCTCCTCCTGCGAGATGGTCACACGGGACTTGCTATCCTCTAGCTTATCCAAAGGTTTAGACGCACCTGGAGGCGATGCCACCGGAATTTTCGGCTCATCTGCCATGTTATCGAGTAAGGACGATGAATTAAACTCTGCTGAAATTGATTGAACGGCTGATTCGCTAATCATATCATCCAGCTGACCATCGAAACCAGGTATGAAGATATCCTTTTTCTTGCTTTGAGCAGAGGCACTGGTGGGCGAACTTTCCACTCCTGCCGCTGCAGCTACTGCTGCACTGGCTCCCGCTGCTGTTGAAGATGTGGGCGTGGTGGCCAAAGCAGATGAGGAAGTCACTCCAGTTCCACTGCTCACAGGAGTCTCTGCAGACTGAGTGGACAACAGGGAACTGTTGGCTATGGTTGGAGTTTTGGGTATAGGGCTAATTAGACGAGGTTTCTCGCGCGAAGGAGTAAGGCTTTCGCTTCCACGGCTCGTGGGCGTCGTAGGTTTTACCTTCGGGGTAAGCAGTAGATCATCGTCATCATCGCCTATTAGACATGGCAAACTTGGAGATGGTTTGCACAGGGGTGGCGATGAAACAGGCTTAGCATCAAAATGTTCTTCTGCATGCTTGGTGGCAGCTTGAACGTTTACAGTCAGCTTTCCAGGAGTAGGAGGAGCGGATGAAGTGGGAGCCACACTTGGCAGGGAGTCCCTGCGGTGTTGTTGCAGCATCTTCTCCTGCTTATCCTCTTTGGATCGTTTTTTCTTCTTCTTTTTGTCCTTGCTCTTATGCTGCTCAAGCTGCTCCGGTTTGGCGCCCTGTTTAATCATCTCCACTGAGTGGTTGTCTTCGTTGTCGGAGAATCGGAACACATCTGCCATATCGGATCTGTAAGAAGCGGCTGTTGAAGGAGTGGCTTCCTCTGGAATCGGCTTGCTGTCAAAGTCAATCATCAGTTGAGCCTCTAGAGCCCTCCCTGCTTCATCCATATCCACGCTGTTATCATCATCCACTTTGGTCTCAGCCTTGGAGGATTGCTGTTGTGCTTGACTTTGCTGTTCTCGCTGAGATTTCTCGCGCCGCTTCTTCTCGCGCTTCTCCTTTCGATGTCTCTCCCTATCCGCATGGGATGAGCTGCTGCTTCCCGTCTGTCGACTTCTGTCCTGTTGTTGCTCATCCTCCTGCACTGGCAATTGATTAGGTGCTTCCTTTTTGCTGGTAGGCGTGGAAGGTTCCTGTTTGTAGGTTTGCAACGCAGCGGAAACAATTGGACCAGTAGTAGACCCACAACTGGCTATAACGTCCTTATTGCTTTCTATTTGTTCTGGAAACTGGGTCTCTTCCTCATCAGAAATTATGCCAAAGATAAACTCCATTTTATCGTCTCCTCTCTTTGAAGGTTGGGTTATCACGGGAGCCGAAGTGGGTGTGGCAGGCATAGGAGAAGCATTAGGTCGGACTACTCCTGAACTGTATAATTTCGTGGAGGAGGTATCCAGGCTTTTCGATTTCTTGGACTTCTTGAGACGATGGCGCTCTTCTTTCGATAATTTTTCTGTTCCTGTATCATTTGTGATGGGTGAATTGGTTACAATGGTACCGCTACTGGTCTCCGTCATGTTCCTCAGCTTTTCGCGTTTCTTTTCCTTTCTCTCTTTGTGCTTCCTCCTCTCACTGGCTGAAATCTCTACTGGAAGCGAGGCACTCTCAGTTTTAAGGTCATCAAAACTATCGAACTTGGTTTTGCACTCTGTGGAGGAATGGACATCAAAGATGGAGGGTGTCGATGGAGTCACCAGCAGAGGAGTTGGAGGAGCCGAAGTCTCCGCTGTCGAAGAGGACTTCAGGCGCCTCTTGCTCTTCTTGTGCTTCTTTCGAGTTTCTGGAGAGTAATCTTTGGTCTTTCCAGAATCAGAGTATGTGTAAGCAGCTGAATTGTAGAAATCTCCAATCTCTTTCTTAATCTCTCTTTCCGTCTTCAGCTTGCGCTCCTCTATGGAGGAGTTGGAATCATGACGTGATTTAAATTTCGGTTCGCTGTCAGAGAGCTGCTCTCGCTTGATTTCCTGGACGGGAGCCGCTGGTTGTTCTTGCTTGATCGCCAAATCAGGAGCCGGCAGGGATTGTGACTCTGAATCGGATGCAATCCGGGTGGAGTGCGAGTTTCTCTTTCCCAGATGACTGTGCTTCATCACATTCCTTCTAATCTCATCCTCAGAGCTATCGTCACCATCGCAAAGTCTCCTTAGGTTCTGCTGCATCTGACGCAACCTGTTACCAGGTAGGGAGCTTGCATCCTGTGGATCCTGATCACCAGGCTCTGCATCCGAATCAGACGAAATTCGCCGTTGATGACACTCCTCATCGTCATCATCATCGCTGCTAGACAGTCCAGGATAACGACCATGGAAACTGCTGCTACCACTATTCCGATGATGACGATCCTCGAACTCAGTGTCCGAGTCCCCGTCATAGCTAGTAGAGCGCTTCTTTTTGGCACGAGACTGCTTCAGCTGCGAGAATTTCGCCTTGATCTTCTTTTCCTCCGCCTGACGTTGCATATTCTTACAGCTCCTGGCTTTTACTTTGTCGTACATTGAGACATTTGGACAATCGTCCGGAATGTCGAAAATGGAGTGCTTCTTGGAAGCATCATCAGTGTCGTCAGAATCTGCGGAGCTTAACATCATCAGTTTAACGCGAAGCGATTTCGACGAAGAGATATGGCCTTCGTCAGACCCCCTCGACGACTTTCGTTCCACACTTCTTCTATGGTGGTGATGATGGGGTTTTCCACTCGAGGTATTAGTGGCAGCTGAGCTGAGTTCTCCAGCGGATCCACTTCCTGCAGCTGATATTCTCCTGTGAGGATTATGCTGCTGTGGTGTATGTTCTTCATCTGTGTTTGTGGATTCCGCCACCGAATGCCTCTTTTTCTCACGATGGTGATGATGCTCTCTTTTGCTTTTATGCCTGGAGGATGAACTACTGCCATGATGGTGACTACTGGAGTGCTCCCTTTCCTTCTCTCTTTTGGGTTGAGAATGCTGCTCCTCCTCACTCGTATTTAACTGTGGCTTGGTCTGGGGAGAAGGATCCACCATCATTTCAATAGAGGGGTTCGTTTCTATGGAGCTGACACTGCTCTTCTGGTGATGTTTATCCCGGCGTTGATGCTTTGAAGATGATGAGGAACTTCCTCCACTACCATGGGACTTTGAGATGTGAGAGCTACTAGTTTTCTCTTCCTTGGAACTACTGCTCTTGTGCTCCTTGGAGTCCCGGCGGTCGTTCAACTTTTGATTACTGTTGTGAGCCGATGTATTCTGTGAGTTTTCCATTCTTATGCGCTTTACATAATCTTCATGGTGATTCTGTTGACTGGATCCTCCACATACTCCGGCACTGTGGTTGCTTTCTTGTGAGCTAAGTCGTCGCTTATGCAAGCGCACTGGCGAATTCCTAGACAACTTTCGAGAACGGTCCTTGGATGCGTTTTCTGAAGGGGTTGATGGCGAAGCACTCGGAGTATTGGGAGTAATGGCATCCGCTGCGTTTTCTTTGTTGTGGTGACAGTCGATTGGGGCTGTTGAGGTAGGGATATTGTTGTGGGAGTAGAAGCTGCTAGCCTCGACGGTGGCATCCGCTTTGCTCTTGTGATACGAAGAGAGTTCACGCATCCGGCCCAATCGAGCTTCTTGCTCCGAGTCCATGGAGCGGCGTGATTGTTCCTTTTCTCGCTGCTCTCTGTCCCTTTGATCCTTTTCGCGGTGAAGCTCCTTTTCCCTCTGCTCCTTCTCTCGAAGCTCCTTTTCTCTTTGATCTTTTTCTCGCAACTCCTTCTCCCTTTGCTCCTTTTCGCGCAGCTCCTTTTCTCGGATTTCCTTTTCCTTTTGTTCCTTTTCACGCTGCTCCTTCTCTCTAAGCTCTCGCTCTTCTCTTTCCTTTTTTTCCCGATCATCTTGGGCCCTTTTCTCCCGCTCCCTTTCCTTTTCTTTCTCCTCCTTAGCCTTTCGATCGTCTTTCTCTCTATCCTCCTGCAGAGCCTTTCGCTCCTTCTCCTCTCGCTCGTGCTGCTTACGCAGATCCTTCTCTCGCTTCTCCTTTTCTTGACGCTCCTTTTTCTCCCTCTCGTGGCGCTGATCTTTTTCGGATTTCTCTGCGGACTCATCGGGTTCACTGGAGTCGTCTTCGATGCGAGGAGTAGCTGATTTGGAGGACTGGGAAGTGGCAGAGTTCTTTCGCTTGTCGGAGGACGAATGTGACGATGAACTTTTGTCAGACTTTTTGTTCTTCTTGTCGCTTTCCGATCGATTGTTGTGCTTGCTGTGAGATTTGTCGTGGCTGCTGCTGACCTTCTTCGAGCTGGAATTTGAGGATTGGGATGACGAGTTACCACTCTTTTTCGACTGCTCCTCTTCGCTAAAGGTCGGTTGTGGTGGCTTTTGTACATGTGTCGCTGTTGTGGTTGAGGAACTGTTACCGTTGGACGATGATAATGAAGTAGATGCAGATGTACCCGTAGACCCGGCTGCTGATCCTGAGGATGAGCTGTTGGTGGTGCCCACGTTAGTACTCCCTGGCACTGAGGCAGATTTCTGAAGCTGAATTCTTGTTGGAGATTGTTGAGGAGCATCTGGCACGCTCAAACTCTTGGTCAGATTGCTTCCTGATGTCTGTCCAACCGATCTAGACTGTTTTGCCATTTCTGGAGGAGGTGGTGGCGCTGGCTGCACAGCCGGCGGTGGTGCAGCTGTGTTTGGCAATGGCGGGTGACTTGGAAACGGATACTGGAGTCCTTTAGTGGGTCCCGAATTCGTAGCTGGAGAGGATGAGGCGGCGATAGTTCCTCCACTGAGTCCTCCACTTGCTGCTCCCGGTGCTGTAGGTTTGGTAAGCTGTCCATGGTTAGCGGAGGTAGCTCCTCCCACCGAAGGTGAGGGTGATGGGCTGTTGTAAGGTGACATCGAAGCTTGAGGAGAGTTCATGGGTGACAGACTACTAAGCCTTTGAAGCAATCCAGCCGATTTGCTACTTGTCGAGTTGCCCAGCCCCACGCCACAGTTTCCTATAATAGGAGTGGTTTTGGTTGCCGCGAGATTGGGCAAGGCAGGTGAGGTGTTCCCACTGCAAGCGCCTCCAGGATGTCGGGAAACACTAGATCCCAATGAAGATCCCACCATAATATTGGAGCTGGAACCCAAAGCGAAATCGGAGCTGGCTGGGTCGTACCACTGGTTTTTATTCAGGCGTTGGAAATCGTCATCGAAAATGCTTTTTTTGGCTAGTACGGATTTCACAATGTCCGAGGGTTGCAGCTCGTCAATGTCCAGAAACTTGTGCCGAGAATTGCTGGTGGAGCTGGATACTGTACCACTTGAACTGTTGCTATTTCCGGACCCCGAACTAGTTTGATGCGAATTTAGGCCGCTCCCCAAATTCATGTGCACGGAGAGCTGCCAGGATGGCGTGGCACTAGAGGGGGTATGACTTGAAACATGTTCTCTGCTGCTTCCTCCAGACCATCTCTCGTAGTTCTCCTCAAAGTTGCGAAGTCGTTCATCCAACGATGGACTTCCGCCAGCATTTTGACCAGGTACGTCAGAATCGCTGGAGTTGGAACTAAGTGAGCGTGGGCGTGCCGGACTGGCCATCAAACCAGAGTTGGAAGATGTGGATCCGTGCAATTGCTGCGACTGCTGCTGGTGATTATGCTGATGGTGGTGGTGCGAGGACGATCGCCAATATCGTGAAGAGGGACTGGGCAGGAATGCGGATCCAGAACAGGAGCCCATTCCCTGACTGGCGTTTAGACTAGAGTTGTTGAGGGAGCATGCCGAGGAGGAAGAAGCGCTTAAGCCTCCTAAACCTCCGGACGACCCTGCCCCCAGTTGCGGTTGTAGGTAGCTGCTTCCCGCTCCGCATCCACTGCCTCTGGATTGCTGTTGTTGGAAAAAGAGCACACCGAACTTTGGCAGGGGAAGCCACATCACATCCCGGACTCTCTCTCGCGCTCTTTCTCTGGGCGGAGGCAGGCGGCGTGGCTCTGTGGGCAGGACTTCAGGTCGCTCATCGCACAGCGGTGTTCCAGGACGAGACCCATCCGCACTTTCTCCACCGCTGGCCTCGTGTGAGTGATGGGAATGTAGCTGATGGCCCCTGCCTCTCGAGACATGATGATGGTAGTCATCCGCCGGCGTTAGACTACTTATCCCGCCTAAGCCAGATCCACCAGAATTATTGCTGGTTGAGGATGAGCTTGGCTGCTGCATGGTGTTGGTCACTCGTCTCCGCTTCGCAGCCAACGAAGCGTTTAACATGTGCTGCTGGTCCATGCTGCTGGCTCCAACGATTCCATGGCGGAAAGCCGAGGAACTAGAGAGCGCCGACAATGCTCCCACATCAATGGACGGGCGCCGACAGCTGACCATCATGGATGGGGGCGCCGACGGCAGATGACCGGGAAACTTCATGCTGGGGGAACCACTCGGGGTTTCGGACACCCTGCGTATTTCGCTTTTGCGGTTAAGAGGATCGTGTATCACATCACAGTTGGACAAGGAAAGAGGGCTGGGTTTGTTGATGCTGCTGAGTTCTCCAGCGGACTCCAGCTAAAAGAAAAGTTGTTCACAACATGAATTAGTTTTTATGTAATAAAACAAGGGCTGTTGAATCTATTTAGGTTTTTGGTTCTTTCATAGTATTCGTTTAGGGCCGATCGCACCACGAAAATGGTATTAAAAATACAATACAAAATTCATAACGGTTTGGAAAACATTTTTAAAACGTAATATTTTGATCTAACACATATTGGTATTAGCAGCGTGTGATAGTCTCTTTTTTACTTTATAAATGTGTATCAATTGAATGTTTGGAAATTTGGGACTAGTTTAGTCTTAATTAAAAAGTTTACTCACCCCACTAGCATTGGAATGATGTTGGTGATGGTGGTAATCCATTTTTATTCGCTTTCGCGGACTGACCACACCCTCATCACCGCTGGACGGGCATTCCTCGAGTTGTTCTGCCAAATGGAAACGTTGATTGTGCACGGTGTGCAAGTCTTTGGGTGTCTTACCGCAACGTCTCCGGCTAAGACTGTTGCTGCCAGATCCTGTGAAGCCTTCTAGTCCCGTCGGTGCAGTTCCTCCACCACCACTTTGGCTACTATTTATCGTCCCTTCGATTGATTCTCCAACAGCTCCAGCAGTTCCAGACAAACAATTTACAGCTGTACTTTGACGAGCGAGTACTGGAGAAACGGAGCGGACTTCCTCAAACTGCGTAGAATTTCCTAAGCCTCCAGCAACCTCCTCAGAGTTGCGAAACCGAAGGCGACCCACATCGTTGAAGTCACAGTCAACGGTTTGACGCGCATTTCGAGCCATTCGATGCCTTTGCGCCAAAGCAGCCGGAGACATGGGCATCAAACTAGAGGAAGTGCTTGCCGCCGAGGGCATGGATGCGGCTGCAGGCATCGTTCCGGAGGAGTTGCCAGTACTGCTTACTGTAGCAGACGCCAAACTAGGAGCTGGCATTACACTGGAGGCAGTGGTACCGATGTTTGAAGTGACGATGCTGTTGGTGCTTTGGTTAATTGTACTGCTCCCACTGGCGTTTCCACTGCTAGCTCCTCCTGGCGTGTTGCCGGGCGAGCATCCGTCGTTTGAGTTGTTCTGATGGCGGCTAAAGGAAGACGCGCGTGATCGGGATTGCGATGAGGAGGCAGTTGACTCATAGCGACTAAAGCGCGAGATAGAACCTAGAATAGTTTACATTACATTACGTTATCATGATAATGGAAATTTCGGTTTAAGCTTACTGGAACCCTGTTGCTGCTGTTGTGGCTTCTCCTGCTTGTCATAAAAGGCGTCCTGACACTCTCTCGATGCAAAATCCACCTGCAGCTTTCTGCCCCGCATGATCGTCCCGCGCATGTCTTTCACGGCGGCTTGGGCATTTTGAACCTGGTCGTACAGAACCAAGGCCAACTGCTTGTTCCGATCGATGCTGACTTTGGTCACTGTCCCAAATCGCGTGAACTGTGACTGAAGAAACGACTCGGACACCTTCTCGCCGACACCATCGATCCAAACGCAGTTGGTGGGCATTGATTTTCCAAAGCCCAGTTTAATCCGGTTACTGCCCAAGTGCTCGCCATCCATTTTGCGCATTGCCTTCACCACGGAGACAATGTCCGAATACTGACAGAACGCGTAGGCATTTAGGCCCTGCTTCTTGATGTCGATCTCGATGATCTCACCGAAGCCCTCGAAGTGGCCTCGCAGCTCGCCGGCGGTGATGTCCTTCTCGAGGTTCCCGATAAAGAGCGTTCTCGTGGACTTGGGATGGTACTCATCGAGCTCGGCTTCATAGGGGCGGAACTCGTTGTCCTCGACATCGTAGCCCTGGTACGGTTCCACCTCGATCTTGCAACCGAAAAAGTGTTTATCATGTGACACCTCCAACGCTTTTTCGACGTCATCTGGCTTCTTAAAGCAAACCAAAGCATAGCGCTCCGAGTTTTGGCCCACCACCTTGACCCACGTGACCTTGCCGTGTTTTTTGTACTCATGGAACAGACCATCCTTGAGGGATGTGTCCGAGGAACGGGCGGGCAGGTTGCGGACACGTATCGCCAGCGGCCGGTTGTCTTCGGAATGCACCACGGGATTGGCCGTCAGACAGGAGGAGGATCCGCTGGAACTAGAGCTACTGCTTGAAGATGAACTAGAGCCACAGCCTCCGCCGCCACCTGCGCTACTGGCGTTGCCAGCATTGCCACTGGGATTTGAAGAGTTGCCTGCAACGGTAAAGTAAAGTATTAAATTAATAGGAATCCCATGTCTGATATTTTTATTGGTATCGGGATTAAAATACTCACTGGTTACGGCGACGGACTGGAGGGTACGCCCGCCGCGCCCCTCTGCCATCGCACAATTGCCCGTGGACTGGACGGGACTGGACGCGTGCGAGTGGGACGAGGAGTGCGATGAGGATGAGGAGCTATGCGAACTGCTGTAGCTGCTCGGCGAGCGCGAGTGCGAGCGACTGGAGGAGGTGGTGCTGCGTCCGTGCAGGTGGTGTCGCGTCCGGATCGCGTGCACTGGCATTACATTGTCCACAGCGGCGGCCAAAGCAGCGGCCACATTTAAAATGTCACCGCTGGCTAAGCCGGAACCGGGATTGGAAGCTGCTCCCGCTGCTGATCCAGATCCTAGTCCTACTGATCCTGCAGCTCCAGATACTATCGTGGGCATCGTTGGAGTTGCCGTGGTTATTGTATTATTTAAACTATTACTACTAAAACTATTGTTTGTGATTGTACTTGTCGTCGTCAATGGAGTAGCTCCTCCAGCTCCTCCAGGCGATTCCGAACCAGAGCGTGCTCCTCCGCTGCCCGCTGCTCCTGCCCCCTTATGTAGCTTATTGAGTTTGCTGCTGTTAAGGTGCATCTTGCGCGAG
Source organism: Drosophila subpulchrella (assembly GCF_014743375.2). Taxonomy (NCBI): domain Eukaryota; kingdom Metazoa; phylum Arthropoda; class Insecta; order Diptera; family Drosophilidae; genus Drosophila; species Drosophila subpulchrella. The sequence goes on from NC_050610.1 coordinate 25,876,987, forward strand.
GTGGCGGTGGTTGGCGAGTCATCCGCAGCACTCCCCGCATAAGCCACGCTCCGATGCACGGCCGTGGTCTGCGATTGGATCTGTAACTGTCCTTGGGCGGGAGATGGACAGGATCCTACGGCTCCTGCCGCTGTGCTGCTGCTGTAGTGCGGGTGTTGAGGATTCTGAAGATGTGGGTGCTGGTGCTGTTGATGGTTGATGGGTGAGCTGCTCATTGTGAAGCCACCGGCTGCTGAGGCGCCGGCATTGCCACTGCCACCAGGACTTTTTAATTGGGCCGTCGTTGCAGCAGCGGCGGCTTCGTACCATGACTGTGGTGGTGCCACCCGCGCGCTCTGCTGGTTCTGGTGGATATTGTGGCTGCTGCTCCTGTCGCCTAGCGCCTGCGGCACTCCTCCAGCTCCTGATCCTACCAAACCTCCAGCTCCCCCCGTTCCAGATCCTCCAGCTCCAGCTGTGCAGGCTGCTGTCGTCGTCGTCGTGTTGCTGCTGTTGCCGCTGCTGTTGATGCCGCCGCTGTGACCGCTGGCAGAACCATTCCTGTACAGGCGATCTCGGTTGCGCGATCTCTCGGTGGATCCTCCTGCCGCCGATGCGGACACTGACGCGGAGGCGCTCACGGATGAGGGACTGGAGATTGAGTTTGAATTGGCCAAGGAGGCGGAGTTGCTCGTCTGATATTGACTGACTAAGCGGCTGCTGGTGCGGTCGTAGTAGTTCCTTTCAAAGCTGTTTGTCGGTGGTTCCTCTGTAGACCTAAAACAAGAGACAATACATTTTAAGATTCAAGTTAGGAAAGTGATCAGTTGCTTTATTTCATTAACTATATCTTGTATATACTAGAACTCAAGTTAGCGTAGCTTATATGTATACATATTAAAGTTGTATGTATTTATGTTACTGTTACCATACTTATTTTTGTCATAGACCATTATTTCTTCTTCAAATAGGACACTTATAGGGTACAAATACATATACCGACATATGTATGTATGAGCACATGTACATACATACATATGTATTTCTCTTTTTGCGTTAGGGTTACCATGATTGAATGTCGCAGTTATATGAACAATTTTGTTTAGCTTGTTATGGGGGATATTGAAATGACCGATATTTATGAAGTCAGGCCCTTTGTGCTAAACACTTTTCCAAAATATAAACCCACCTCCGCATAATATTATTTCTCGGTTTTCACTGGGAAAATCGTTGTCGAAGTAAGGTAATCGCGGATTAATTTCACAGCCCCAGGAACGGGCGCCCCACCACTTGGGCCTATCATCGGGAATAGTTCAACCGAACTTATGGCTTTTTGTAGCTACCGCTCCCGATTTATAGGCACTAAGGTGGATCAGCACTTGAAGAAAAATTTCACCCGGCCAAATAAATAAACGGGCGCCAAATAAACCGACGTGCGACTGTTTACGCGGCAACACACACGCACAAACAAATAACTCGACACACGCACACCGCCGCGAAGGGGCACCAATACAGACTCAGAAAAAGCCGGGACCGGGAGAGCGCTTTTGTTGCTATATTTTAAACCCAAACCGGTTCTGTTTTGTTGAAATTGGTATAATTCCTTCACTTTTGCACGGCTTAAAGTTGCTTTACGTTCTTGGTTGTCGAAATTCGCTCTTTTTAATAATTCTCGTCTGCTTCTGCTCGTTGTTCGCTGGCCACCGCGATTTCGTTTTGTGCCGATATTCGCGTGTAGTGCTGCCAGACCAGACAGTCTGGTACTCACGCAACGTAAGCGGGGCACGTAACGTAAACAGACGAAACCGTAACGTAGCACCGTAACGCAGTCATGTAGATTTCGTGTCGAATTCAACACTTTGTTTTTCCAGGACTAAAATTCCTCTTTGTGTCGGATGGTATAATCACACTAGCCTGAGTAGTGGCTCTGCTACTATTTATCTTTATTTAAATTAAATAAAAATAAAATATTAGGTAGTTTATTTTATTGCTACAAACGAACATTTGTAACAGGAGTCACACTATGAATCCAGATATTAAATTTAGTAAAATTGGTATTAGCTCTCTGAAATATATAAATTAAATATCTAATATTTACAAGCCATTAATTTCGATTTTTACACACCTAAAATTACAAAAAAAAAAAAAACTAAGAATAAATTGTTTATTCTCTAACACTTCCAGTACGACTGTTTGATGAAAATTATAACTATGATTATAACTCCACTTATGGGCCAAAGCAACTTTTAATCTGCTAGTGCGAAAGAGACGGAAAACCAGGTAGAATGAAGCGATTCTTCTACCTGAGTTTCACAATGCCATTAAAGACGCAGAAACCAACCCCCAGATAAATTTAGGCAGAAAAGGCAAAACTCATTCCATAGAACGACTTTTGTATAGAGGGTTGGTTCAGTTTAGCATTTGTCTTCGCGTCCTGAAAAATGAATAAACAGAACCAGACGTGACCTTTGCTAAATTTTGTTGTTTTACTTATGCGTCCATTGTTGAGGCGTATTTAAGCAAACAAAATCGAAATGTTTTTTAAAAAAAATATAAATTCCCAAGAAAATACAACTGAAAACGCCTAAAATCAAAGACAACTAATGAATGAATTTTGCATTTTCAGTACGCAAAGCGCGTTGGAAAATGTCAATAATAAAAATACTTCGAATTTCTAGAAAATAGGAGCTGAAGGACACATATGCAGTGTGCATATCGGAGGGGGTTTTTCCTAGATCGATTTAGAATTAGGGCTTACGAACGCGATCAATGGCACAGATAATAAGTGTACAGCCTCAGGGACACGAGCAAATTGAAATACGAGATCGTCTACCGGATCGAACGTGGTCGACGGCGTCTGTGTGCTAATCTGTTTTGCAGATAAGGAGCCTCGCCCACTCTGCCCCTTTTTCGAAACTGGGTTCGGGGATGTCATAAGAAACTGTTGGCATCTGTAATAACAGTGGAAGCAGCAGCATTTGTAATTATATATAGAGGGTTCTCAAACTCACCCGACTTATGTGACAGCATTTATCAAGGAGTTCTGAGAAAGAACATTAAACTATTTTTCTGTCACAGTCCCCCAATTCGACTTTTATTGAATCCAATTCCAATTTTTTGTTTTCGAAATAGTTTTAAAAAACTAACTATGAAAATAGCATTTCAGGCGAAGCTATTAGTTGAACATTAGTTGGTTGATTTTGAGAGGTGTGATAATGTTGATTTTGCCACTTTATTAAAATCTTAATAATTTCAAAAACAGGCTATGTACAAGGATGTCTTTAATCGTAAAAAATCAATGATTTATAATTAATTTTGTCTCAGAAAAACTGTTATCCAAAACCCTATTGTTATCTCAGCCTTATAGAAGCCTGCAGAGAAACACTGTAATCAGCAATCGTAAATTTCCCAAGCCAACTCACATTTCCGGCCCCCACGTAATGCCCAGGCTGATGAATTGAAGCCATCCTAGCCTGATCCCAAGCCCTCTGAGGCTGGCAGAACGAAGTTTTTTAAAGCCGCATTAAGAGCTTTAAGCAGCAGCACTTAAAATATGGTCATATAGAACAGCCAGTAAGCAGAAGCAGTTTGCCATATATGTGTGTCTATTATATAAACGTACTATGGGTGGGAAGGGGTGGAGGTGAGTGCTGCAACTTCCAGCTCTCTGCTCAGGTCACAGCTTTTGGCCGGCAGCGACAGCGGCAGAGGATTCGACTGCAGTGGCAGTGGCAGCTACAGCAGCTGCAGCAGAGGACGTGCCAGACCAAGTGGCTATGGTGCATGTGGCGTGGGGCATGACTCAGGCGGGTGGCACATAAACGCGGTACAGTCCTCACTGGATTAGTGGAAAATTTAATTTATTTATGTCAAAGCCAGGATTTTTTAAAAACTATTTTAAAAAAGTACATTATTTTAAACGAAATTAGTTCTTTGATGTTGTAGAACAACATTAAAACATTTAATTTATTCTTTCTATGGCTGTTTGAGTTATATATTAACGTCCTACAGTGGCCACTGTATGTAAAAGCACATCTAGGCGTGTGTAGTTAGGGAGAAATGCAATTCATCGGAGACAGAGGGGCTGGGAAGAGTTGAGGAGCAGCAACGATTGCCCGGCATGCGCAGTTGAGGCCATCGGAAAAATCAATTCAGCTAAAAGTGCGCCCGGTTCAGGAAATTGCAGGGCCGCAGCAACCAAAACAACGACAGCGACAACGACAGTCCCACCAGCAATAACAACATTACTGAGCAACATTTGTTGCGCCCAGGAGGGATGGGCCGTGGGTGGCTGGGGGCTTGCGGGTTTTGGGGAGACGAACTTGTGGCCAGCCCAAGTAACGTTGCCGCCCAAAACCACCCATTGAACAACCACAGCCGCAAAGGTGGGTGGACATTTTTGGGCGTCTGTAAATTGCATTACTGCCATGTTTCCAGAGCATCTGTATGTGTTGAACAGTTTATGTAATACATGGCAGAGAAGTCGTCGCAGTAAATGCCTGAATCTTTGGTGCAGAGAGACAAAAACCTGGAGTGTATATACGACGAAGAATTAATGTTTTTCCATTATATTTGATTTTTGATACCAATTTAAAGATGTGTCTAATGTCTGAACTAATTTTAATACAACTATTTGTATCATTTGTGCCATATAAATCGCTAAGCGCTCATTTAAAGTGTGTGGCACTGTATATCTAATTTTGGAAGTTTCATTAAATTTAAATTAATCTTCACTCTATAGTACAGAGTCTATACACAGAACGTATACTCATTAAAACGAGGAAAAGGATCGAATCTAAATATCATAACATGGAAATCCATTTGCCCACGTGCAGTGCATCATCGGTCGGATAGACCTCCACCCCGCAAGTCGCCCTGTCATTGTCCTGGCAAAAGTTTCTCACCGAACGTCCTTGTTTGAGGTTATTTATATACTGAGGGGCATCGGAAGGGAAGGCTAGAAAGGAGCCACGCGTGTACATAGCCAGCTGGATATTCCCGCACTCAAAACACATACACATACATAGGAGTCGAGATTCCTGAAATCCTTTTTTAGCCTTTCATTCAACCATTGCCGGGCGCCGCTTTCCTCCCGACTCTCCACTGACTGCAGTCAAAGTAATTTGAGCAGGAGAACATTCTGGCTGCGTCTCCTACAGGGCGTGAAATTTATCAACATCAGGGAGCTGGCAGCAGGAGCAGCAAAAACAGACAGGAGCAGAAGATACAGCAGCATCAGCAGCCCCTGAAGCCTGCAAACGTTGAAGGACACGGGGATGACACGACATAGGACGTAAACACGGCGTTCTCGCAAAGGAATTAGATAAAACTTTTAACAAAAGAGACAGGCCGCCAGGGCCCAACCCAAAATACGAATAGAGAGCCAAGCGTTTTGGTCAGAACTTCTTAAACTTTGCTGGTAATGCTTCAAATATGAATATTAATGTCAGAAATGTGTTAAGTGCCTGATTTAAGGTAAATATTTCATATAATTTTCATTAAATAAAAACACCCGAGTACAAAAAGTAAAATAATATTTTGCGAAATTAAACTACATAAGCCAAAATAAAACGTTTAAGCCGCATTCACTCCTTCATCTAGAAACATTTATTCTCTAGACCCCTGCCATTAACATTTATTTCTGCCAACATTTTCCATTTCTCATTTCGCATCTGTAATCTGGTGCTGAAACCGCATTAACTTAATTCCTTATGGTCTCCTAGGGGATCTGCACTTAAATTTGTTTCGTTATTGTGCTCACTATCGTATATTTTACATAACATAATGCGATGTGAATTTAAAGCAGTGCGAACGGCACGACAGATAGTTACTGTTGCAGTTGCTGCTGCTGCACTTTGTGGTGCAGGTTGCTGGTTGCCAAGTTGCTGCAGACAACGACGCCAGCAGCGGCTTTAAAATTATATAAGCCTCCCCTGAGGGACACGCCCTCATGTGGGCCACAGATGGGGTGGCTTACTGAACGCCCATGGCTCGAAATGTATGCAGAATGCCAACGGGCAATACGAAAAATGACACGGAGGCAAAAGCAGCCATCTGATTCGAATGGATTCCAAGCGTTCGGCATTCTAGATTATTTAACTTAGTTGTTTTTTGCGAATAACATGAAAAGAGACTATTTAATGTTTAATAAATACCGGCATCTCATAAATTTAATTATCTTCAGAGCCTGGTTAACCTGGGTGTTTTTAATTCTTATTAAAGTATGCCAGCTTGGTTCCCCAAATATTATGTAAAAAATCCAACTTTAAGGAATTTTAAAACTTGGTTATGGTGCCCAGTGATCCCAACAATTCCTGAAAAAATAATTTGCAAAACTATATATATAGTAAGACTTCATGTAAGCATCGCTGCAGATTCTACTGGTTTTTTGTTTGGGTGTATATAGCTAAGCCAAAGCTGCATCTCCTGCAAGTCGGATTATTATTAACTTCAACTGGCGACCTCAATTAAAGTAAAGTCCTGCGAGTGTATGGATGTGAGCCTGAGCCTGGGTCTGCTGGTGTCTCCCTATGCTGGTGTGTGTGGCCTGCGACAAAGTCAGAGGGCAAAGTTGAATAAAAGTTGACGCAAGGCAAGACAAGGGAGGTGGAGAAAAATACGCAGCGCTGCTTACCCCAAAATGACGCAAGCGGAAGCGGCAATAAAAAAAGTGGGAGGCTATGTGGAAGGTGGCTACAAAAAAGAGGAAGCAGGGCTAGAGAAGGGTCCAAGGATAGAGGAGGACTTTCCTAGGCCGGCTCTGAGTATTGAATGAAACTTATGCAAGACCAGCGCTGAGTCGGGAGAGGAAACAAGGGGAAAATCAGGAAAAGGGCAGAGAATTTCGCCTTTTAGGGCGCCTGCGCGCTCTAAATTCCTGTACATAATGTGGCAGGAAAGCGCTTCTGGGTATACTATATTCGCAAAATACATATATAAATGGCCAGGACATCGCTTGTCTTTCATATCCTGGCTGCCACCCACAGCCGCAGGGCCATAGAAACAACAACAGGACAAAATGCAACAACAAAATCAGTAAAAGACAAAAATAGCAAAGTAAAAGAAAAATTCCAGAAGCTAGAAAAAATAACTAAAAATGTGCGCGGAGCCTGAAAAACTCCCGCCATCCAACCTTAGAGGCTTGGATTGTTTGAAAACGAGGTCGTGGAAATGGAAAATGAAAGCAGTTCGAAGAGACACTGGCGACGCCATGTTGATTTTTACAGGAAGTACTCCTGCGCTCTCTTTCTCGCTGCCACACATCCTCCAGAGCGAATGCCGGCAACACACACTCACATCGCTTGTTATTGTTCTAACTACGTTGGGGTTTTCCTTTTGTGCAGCTGCTAATGAAGCTCCAGCCGAGAGCAAAATCTGCAGCAGAAGAAGCCATCCAAATGGCAACAAAAAGCGAAATGGCTGCATAAAAAATGTATAATCTCTTGGGAGTGGCTTTAAAATACAGTTATACAGGCAACAATGGCAGGATCAGCATCAGCTTGAGCAGGAAACTATTTTCATTGCCTACTTTTTAGAGCGAAAGCACATTATCCACTGCAAAAACATAAGAGATCTCTAAAGTATTTTTAATAAAATTATTTTATTGAATTTATTTTAGTCATATTTAAAGATCCCAGTTTGTATATTAATATTAATATGCCTATTTTCCAATATTTTCCATTCGTGCCTCTAAATGTTTCGTTTAATACACACTTAACCCAAGGTTTTCAGATACTAAAGTCGTGCCTAAGAATAATTTTGCTTGCATGCCTTTAGCAATTTCCATCTTAATTGACTATTAAGTTCCCAATTGCACTTAATTGCGCTTAATTTTTGCCTGTGTAAGGCGGAACCATTGGATGTAAAGCCTGGAGATGAGCAAGATGCCGGGACAAAGGATTAATGCTGCTGGGTTATTTGTTTCAGCAAACTTCGCCGCACTGCCGCACTGCCACTCCCTAAGTAAGCAATGCAAAGTAATTAAATTACAACAAATATATGCTCTTGGCGAATTGAAGCAAGAGCCCAATGAAAATAGATGGGATAAAAATAATTTACTAAGAGAATTGGAAATGGACTAAATGCATACTGACTAAAGAGCTGAGGAGCCAGAAGATGGTTGTAAATCTTAAAAGGTTTTCTGATAATTGATTTCCCAAATAAAGGATTTATATTTTATTTTTATTACAGCCTGGCTATTTTAGCCGAAACGATTACGTTTTCAACTTAACACACAAATCCAATTCCAATTTACCCTTTCTAAACCAATTAGCATCACTTAAATGGGCTTAAATGCTACTTTCATTCACTCTTCACTTCATTTAAATCCTGGATGCGAACTTCCCGCATTCTGACCGCGTGGCACGCTTAATCCTATCTGCACTCACATCCACATCTGCAGGAGTCCTCATTTACTGCCACCATTTGCGTCCTGGTTAGTCCTAATTTGTTTTGCTGCATTTAAAATTAATTTAATTTGGTTAAGGGCGAAATGGGATCCACTGGCGGCAAACTCGCTAACTTTGTTTGCCAAACTCAATCAAGTGAAAACAGGCGACAGTGCAATGCAATTATACGCACAGAGATGCAGATACACAGCCACAGATGCAGATACGAACGCACATTGCGAGTGATACATAATCACCTCTTTCGGGGGGCTGACAATTTAATTAAAATTGATTTTCCGATCAATATTTTCCAGGGAAATTCACAGTTGCAGTTGATGCGTCTGTATCCGTGTTCTGTATCTACATTTGCAGCCGTTCGGGTTATATAAGTCATATATACACACACGGCGAGATACAGAAATTGGGGTGTGGGTTGGGTACATCCATCAGTGTGTGAAATTTAATTGCATGCCCTCCTCTCCCCCTCCTGTATCCAACTGAAATTTAATGAGCAATATATTTGTGGGGGAACAATTGTATCTGTCTCTCTCGTCTGCCCTACGTCGTTCTCTTTCTCCTGCTACCCACAACCGCAGGGCAATGAAGCATTTCCACATGAAGATTGATTATGGCTCAAGTTTTCCCTTCGCTTTTTTTTTTACTCTGCACTTCGTTCTTTTAATGCTTTTTGCAATTTATTTCAATGCATCGAAAAGGATTCTGGGACACACCCAAAGGATCCCCATGCAGCAGCCACAGCCATGGCATCCTTGTAATGGCAGGGCGATAAATAAAAAGGGGGAGTGCCAGGCGGTTTTGGGTCCTGATCCCGTTATGCCACAGTCACGAGAGTCTAAGGCAAACGAATCGCTATCGCCTCCACTTTATCCCCCATCGTTGGATGTGGCAAATGGATTCTCGAAATGCAATCATTATTAATGATGAGCTCGGAGTATTGTGCGATATATATTTGAGACTTTAGTTTGATAAGTTGATCTGGTAATGCAAAAAAAATGTCTTGTATATGTATAATATGGCTGATATACATTATATATTTTTGATACAACTAAAGTTAAGAAAATTTTATTTTTTTGAGACTCAGAGGAAGAACAATGACTCTTGCCTGCCAGAGTGCGGTCATCTTGTTTGGCCAGGCTACTCTCAAGTCCCTGGCTCTTGCATCACCTGCTCGGCAGAGGAAAACTTTTCACAGCCCAAATACCGATTGTGTCTTTGTATTTATTGGTCAGGGCCATCATAGCTAGGGCGATCATAAAAATTGAGAAAATGCATCTTTACGACCAGCATGCCCTTAACAAAAACCAAACCGAAACCAAACGAAGCCGAAAATACATCGAAAGGGCGTGGCATTTTTATTACATATTTTAATTGAATTTTCGTTTGCACATATTTGTTTTAATGGGAAAGCTAAAACAAATAACAAATAAATCGAATCCGAAGCACAGGGTATTGGGGCGTATGCGCAATGTTACTCATACGTGGCGTTGGCCCTTTTAGCCATGCACACAGATACAGATAAAAATAAACGTTTTCTGTATAAACTGGCACAGGCAACTGTCCATTCACATGTCCATTTTGAGGCATAATTTAAAGTGACATTTTGCGCGAAAAAGTTTTCCAATTTTTTTCCTCTATCCATTTGAAAAGGCAAGGAAAACTAATCATTGACTGTGCACTGTAAAAAACACGAATTATGGGTGATAGCTAACAATTTACTAACTTTGGTAAATGAGAAGAAAAATATAAGGAACACAGTCAGACGAGTTGCCTCAGCGCCTTCCTTTGTTTATATTTCCACTGGCATTAAATATTTAATTATAATTTGTAAAGCGAAAAAGTAGTTACAGTAAACCATGTTTAATTGTTTATTTTATTTGCAATACATATTTAAAAACAATTTGCTGTTTATTACTTTTCGAAAATATTTATTAGGCAGTAACCTTTAAATTAAAATTGCTTTCAGTGCCACCAGTGACATTTTCAGGTTAATGCAATTTTGAAATTCAGCCGCATTTGAGTTGTTAAATTTTTAATGCAACGCTTACTGCTGCAGTTACAGGCTGTCGTTGTTGGGTCTATCTTGTTGTTTTTTTTAATTAGGCGCCAGTTTGGTGTTTACCCAACCCCTTGCCCACACTTATCTTTTTCCGTGGCAATAGATATTACATAACTAGCCCTCGTCCTCTTCGAATTTTAGGTTTTGGCCGCCCACCTGTGATTCGTTTTGTATTTGCTTTATTTGCTGCCGCTGTGAAATATTTACGCCGGTTATTTGCGGCCAAACGGGGGTGGAGGGGTGTATCTGACACACAGGAAAAAATAGGGATCAAATATATGTACACATTTTTAAACTTTTCGGGACCTTGAAAGCAAGCTTTGTTCAAACTGTGTCGTCGTCACTTTCTTGTAAAAAAAAAAACAATACTTTCTTAATTTATAACAATCTTCTTTTTTACTGTGCACAACTGCAACGGAAATGCAAGAAAATAATACAATTTTTGGACTTTTGGCACGCCTGTCAATTATTCAAATATTTCGCGCATAGCATTGGCTCATTCAGTCAGTTACTCACTCATTCATTCATTCATTTGGTTTTTGCGTTGGTTGCCTAGTTTCCCCATAGGTTTTTGCTTAGCTAACTGCGAAATTTGCATACGCATTTGTTTGTGTTTGTGTTTGAGTTTGAAGTTTGGTTCGCTGCCGGGTGAAATTTAATGCATTTTTGGTAAGCACAGTTTGTGCAGTTGCATTTCAGTGCCTGCATTGCGTAAAGCTTTAAATGGGTTAAAACCCAACCAAAAGTTTTCAACCAGTTCCCTTCTTATTTCGCACAGAGAACATTTTTTTCTAAAGATCGATTCAACGTGCAAAAACAATGTGAAAACATAAACAATATTTCGCTTTAAAAATAAATATAATAAAACAATTTAAAATAAATTGCATTAAATCGTTTTTAAAATATTTAAACCCTCCTTTCTAACATTGCTTTTTTTGTTCAGCTTGTTGACAGTCTCTTCAGGCTTCATGAATTTTAGTTGTTGACAGTCTCTTCAGGCTTCATGAATTTTAGTTAGGAACTGCAAAAATGATACTCCCCTTGCATGATCAACAAGAAATAGGTGTAGGTGGTTTGAGCCCCCAACTCTAATATATTGGAAGAGAAAAAGTCCAAAGTCCCAGTATCCAAAGATGAACAAAATTTTCTCTGCCACACATACTCCTCAACAGAAGTTTATATCGGGAATTTCCTTACCAAATCATTAATCTGAATAAAGTGCTATCCTATCAAATGACATTAATTAAATGAGGAAATTTTAAGAAACATAAACTGTGTGTTTGTTGCACATCAAAAACTTCCACTTCATGAAGTAGTAAAAACATATGGCACTCGATCCTGCTACGTAACTGATACGAATTTTTGCATCTTCCTACTAAGTACTTTTTCGTTCTTCAACTTTCCAGGGAACTTTACACAAGACTAATGAGCAGCAAACTGGGCGGGGATGAGGGGCTTAAAAGGAGACGTGATGGGTCTAATTAATGCAAGATATTAATCTTGTCTCAAAATTTGAGGCTCTCACTGTACTGGTGATTCTAAACCAACAATGGAGGATGCAGCGCTTGAACAGCATCGCGATACTGCGATGATACTGCGCTGGCGTTACAGTAATAATAAAACAGCCGAAGGAGGAGGCAGAATTTAATAACGCAAACAAAGGGCGGCGATGCCATTACGCAAATCGATTGAGAAAGCACTGCCTCCGTTCTCCCCATTCCGACCGAATCCCTTTGTCTACGCCCCTGGTTAGTTCACGTAACCAACGCCCATGCTAATCAGCTGGGCGTGGCTCTTGGCTCAAAGGAGCTTAGTAAGCTGGCAATGCTTTGGGGGCAGAAGACGAAGTTGAACATGGTTACTCGAAAATAGCAAAATTCCTATATAAAACAAAAGCATTTTCAATATTTTGCCTTTAATGTTTCTTCCCTAAAATGTACCTCCTGTTTTTGTTATATATTGTTGCGCATAAAGTCTTCATATGTTTTCCTTTTTTGGGACCACATTCAGCAGAAAAAGGCAATAGATAAATGAGAGTGTGGGCATTTCAGAACTGACTGGCAATCCAACACTGGGAAGACAAATTGGCTTACACCATCGCACTGGCGGTGCGATAAGCAGGATGAAGGCTCGAATTGAAGAAGACACTGCGACACTACAAGTACCTGTGACTGTTCTGTTGCCAAGCCGATGTCCTTCTTGATTGGCCTGGCACATTACACAGGGGAGGAGATTGGCAGAACAAGGACCAGCGATTGCTTAGGGGCTTACATCCGATGCTGGCCAATGAGGCGGATGATTAGTGGCCACCCCTGCACTCGAAACTTAACGGAGATACACATAGACATTAACCCCTCTTTTTTACTAAATCGGTAAGTGCTGTTAAAAATGAGTAGCTAAAACTCCAAGTACTTTGGTGAACATGACAGGATGAACGCGATTTCCCAAACTGAGGACACGTATTTTAAAGCTAGATATGTGAATCTACTGCTCATCCAACGCCACATTCCCTTTCGATATACCTTAACTAAATAAGTTATAACTACTCATAGGTAAACTTACATCACAGAAATACCATTAAAATGTTTAATACCAAAACAGTTTAGTTACATTTTGTTAATTTGTTACTTGCCACGTAGTGTTCGCCTAATCCCTCCTTGTTTGTTTTAAATGGTGATGGGTTTGCAAATATATTACTTTTTTTGAAACTTGCACACGTTTTGTTTGATTACTTTGTTAAGAATTTGTGACTACGTGTAAAACAAATTTTACTATATCTGTATACGCTTTGCTTATAAAAAGCTATACTTTGGTTTATTTGGTACGTAGGTACAATTGGATACCCCTTTTCTTGCTCACAAATTGTAAATTCTTGTTAATTTAAATAGAGATATGGGTGAATTTGTAATATTATAAGCAGCAATCGGAAAGTAAAAAAAACTTGAGCTGAACATTTGACCCTTCAATCTACCGTTATACATACATTTTCATAATCAAATACGGCGGCCACAAAACAAGTCAGTTTATCTCTTTCAAAAAGTCTATTGACCCATCTGAAAACTGTTTTTTTCCGATGCCTTTTTATTTAAAATGTTTTATGTTTTCTTTTCCTGCGTTTGGCCTCGAGCAAAGACAACAACCTAAGACCAGACAACAACTCACTCAAAACCTTGAACAGCTCTATTAATTTTTGTTAACCTTTTTTTATATTATTTGCTAATTTATTTAAGCTGACGTATATTTTACGTATGTGTGTATGTACCAAATCTGATTTTGTTTGTTCAGATTTATTGACACTTCAGAGTGTGTGGCTCTTTTTTGGGTTTGGTCAGGGCATAATCTTCGTATTTGATTTCCTTGTTAGGACCGGTTTTCGGAAAACTATTAAATCCCTAAGTGGGTCACCCGCAGTCGAGTGTTATTTAAAATGCCATCGGTCCACAGACTTCGACGGACACTGTCCAGATACTTTTGCAGTTGTCATCAGCTGATCAAGTCAAGTGCAATCAACACACAGCGAGAAATACAGCATAGCTGGAATTGAGCTCAATTGGAAGCAATTGACCAAAGCTCTCGAGAGAAAAAGAGACGGCAGTGCGTGAGCGAAAGAAAGGGGTGACGGGGCACATTGCGTTACGTTGCACTAAGTTGACCACAAGTACCCTCTATCAAGGGTACGGCTACTTATTATTTCTGCGGGTCTGTGCATCTTGTGAGGCGTCTGATAGATGCCATAAAATTATGCGGCTAAATAACATACATAATACTGACTAGCTTCTTTTCAGAGTTAATCCATGTAAAGATTAAATATGTTATATCTTTTAAAATAAGAATTTCCGGAAACATAAAAATATTTCTTTCCATACTTCAGTTTAACTTATGTATCTAGGGTCGCTTTACTTCATCCACGTGTATTTAATGTTTACCTGCTTATTCATACAGAAATATGTATTTTATATGCATGTCGCTTGACTTATTACCAAAGAAAACAGAGAACTATAAATAATGCTGGCCGGAAAGGTCAACTTGGTTAGCAAGTCGCTGACCACTTGATTGACCGACTGGCAGATATTTAAAAAATTGTTGACTGACTTGGCAACTTACATCACTATCATCGTCACTCAATGGCTGCCTCAATAATCCAGGACTTGAGGCAGGCAGTGTCGCTTCAAGGATACGCACCTGAAAAACAAAAGAACAGATACAAATTAGTACTTTATAATATTTCGCATTCAGAACTAAATGGCAGATAAATGGCAGAGAAAGCTCTACAAATCTTTGATGTGCAGATCTGTGGCATTTGCATATGAATAACACATATAACACACAGCCGCAGAATAAACCAAAAATATATCGCCTTACTTGCACATTTTCAGCGGAACGGGAACACCTTTTGTCTCTATTTACAAAAAGTGCAAAAGTTCAAAGCGCTAAGAATCGTTGCCAAGAAATTGGCAACAACTGAAAAATAAAATCTTAGGTATGTACATTGTACATACATATATATTGTACATGTGTATGTATTGGCGAGAGATAAAAATAAATTATTTGCATTTGCTTGTTATTATTTTTAGGGAAAGGAGAAAGGTAGGAAAACACAGAGAAGAAAAGAAAACAAATTAGTAAATCGGCATACTGTCTAAAAATTATTAAAAGGTCGAATTCAAATTTAAAATGATAATTATGAGCACTTTATTAATATTGCGAAACCGAAAAACGTAAACGTGCTTATAGCATAAAAAGCCAACAAATCTATAATTTCCCAATGAAACAGTGCGAAAACTGAATATCACGTGAATAATTTAAAAGGGAGATATGTATGTAAGTTTGAGATTCAGCAGACATAGTGTGCTTCAAAAAAGATTTTCCTCATTATTCCTCGTTTCTCTGGCTCAGCTTTCATCTTTTCTGGAAAATGACTAAAGATTGAAAGTTCCTTGTGTATTTTGAGGCAGATTTATTTATGTTTTGGACTCAGACAGACCCAAGAAACTTTAATGATGATGACGCAGATTTTTTGCCTGCGCCGAAAATAACAAGAGAGAAACCGACTATGATGTATTGTATGTTATTGAATACTGTGTGTCTTGAATTTTGTATAGTCTGTGATTATATAAATAAAGTAGAGCCGGGGAGAAGGCGGCAAGGCGATGTTTGCAAAACGTCGAGATTTTACTCCACTGAACCCCAGCCCCTCCCCCTTATTTTTTCCCGCTTTATCTGTCGAAACTTTGGCTGCTATTTCTTTTTGCTGTAATCTTTTCTTCATGCGCTTTAATTTGTTTTCTTTTCTCTTTTTCGTTTCTTGTTATTTGCCAAAAGTTTATTGATCTCTCGCTGACATTGGAGAGCCAGCCACACAAATGCCAAGCAGACAAAGAAATACATAGAAACACCGCAGAAAGTAAGCGGGAGACTATAAGTGTGCACATTAGTACAAATGTACAAATGTTCAATCCAAAAGTTCCGCATGGGAACTTTACGCGATGCAAAGCAACAACTTTCTGTTCTTATTGAATTTTTAAAAGATAGCCAGAAACCGTGTCAAATATTCCAAGGGCAAAGTGCTAAAAATATCGAAAAATGTTTAAAAACGAACCATTTCACGCAACCGTCGGGGGCCTGTGAAAGATTGCATATGGCACAAGAACGAGACCGAAAGAAAAACAAAAGGTGATGGTCGGGGGAAGTGCGGCCAATAAATAGCCAATTTAAGTCAAATTGCAAAATTTATTACCGGGTAAACAAAAGCAGAAAAAATGGAACAACTTTGTGGTCAGCTGTTGTTGTCTGTTGGTAAGGAGATTTAATATATAAGAATAATAACAAAAACTGTGCTGATTTCATAGATACATTTTCCGTTGCCTATCAACTTTACATAAAGGATGTTAAAGCCATTTTGTATTTCTACCCTTTGGCAGAATCGGTTTAGTATTTATTATCCGTTTTTAATGTCCAGACTTCAAAATCTTGTATTTCCGGCAGGGAATTTAATTATTCTTAAGTTAAAGCTACTAACTTTGGTACATAGCTTTCGGTGCCGATTTTGTTTTAATCTCACGTCGTTTGAGTATATGGTCAAGTGAGGGAACCAAAATAATCATTTAAGGAATGAAAAATCAACAATCGGCATCCTTTGGGGCCCATAACAATAACAGTTTACGGCACATGCGAGCAAACAAACAAACAAGGCAAAGCAAAGAAAGTAAACACAGAACACAGCGACAAAATGCAAATGAAGTTCGCACGAGGGGGGAAAAGAAAGGCGGGTGGAAAAGGGGTACTCTGCGAAAACGCCAAACAAGCGGGGAGAAATCATAAAAAAATAAACCGCAAAACATATCAAAAAAGAACAACAAATTTTTAAGTGCACGCCAACTGCGACGTCGAGGGAAAAGAGAGCGCCGTCGACGACCACCCGCCCAGAGAAAAGCACAAACGCTGTAGAAAAGAAACTTCCACTGCGAGCCACGCAAAAGTCATTGACACGAAAGAAGTTGAACGTTTTTGGTTTTTGTTTTTTGTTCAGCGAAGAAACAAAAATTTACATCAGGATGCAAAGGGGTTTGACTTTAACTGGGGTCTTTCCCAGACTGGCAACACAAGCGCTTAATGTGTTGCGAAGAATAAATGACAATTTTTCAGCATAGAACCCACTTTTTAATTTAAATTATAATTATTGTGGGAAAGAGTTTTCGTTGTAGGAAAACTGTTTCACCCCAGAAGAGAAAGAATGTCAGAAACAACGAAAATATACGTATTTTCAATAAGCTTTCCGATCATTCCTATAAAGGCTTTGGGATATTGTACATAGTGGTGCGATCCGGACCGCTCCGAAAGAAAGTATCTTGAAGATAGATTTGAAACTGAGAGACTAGTTATTGTAGAACAGGGCAGACTGACGGATATGGCTAGATCGATGGGCTGTCAGTGCTGATCAGAAATAAACCCTTTTTTAAATTTAGTCTATGAAAACAGACTACAACATTTGTATGTTAATTTATGGAAATCTGGGCCGTAAGAAAACTGTATTCGGTATGAACGATTTAAACGTTTCTTCATTTAAATGGGCTTAGGAAAAGCGGAATATTTGAGAAAACTAAAAAGAGAAATGCCACGGAAAATTGGTTTGTCAATAAATTATGGGTGGAAATAAACAGATTTTGGTGTGTTCGATTTCTGTCGTTTGATTTCTTCTTTCCTTTGGAGAAAAATACAACAAAAGATACCAGAGAAACAAATCAAGTGTGGAATGCATAATTAAACATGATTGCATTCGGTTAATTTTGTTGTTGTCGTTGCAGCCATGGCAGCTGAAAATCGCTGCAAGCAAGAACGGCAGTAAGTAAAACGAACATTGCAGCAATGGCAGTACAAGAGAAGTTGTTGCCGGCTTTTTGTTTTGTTTTTGTTAGGTTTAAGGGGCCAACAAACCCAAACTAGAACGTGGGCGTTGAAATTGAACATTAAACCCAATTTCACCAATAAACTGCACACGGCAAACAAGAAAAAACGAAGGCATACACTCGTATGGCCTGCGCTGTAGTTTGAGCCTGCTGTGGTAGTGGTTAACTGCACGCGACACCAGGAGCACACACGCGTGCAATTGCATAAGCAAACCCAAAATCTAAAAACTAACTGATGAAGTAATGTAGTACCTTTTTAGCTTCAGCAAACTTGATGTGCTTTTTAGAAGTGAAAATTAACATTTTTAAAATTTAAGTGATTTTATAGGAACCCTTCAGAAATACACATTTATTTATTAAACAACATATGCTTATACTTATTTATAAAAAGATGTTCGCTTAACTGTGTATTAAATTGGAAAACTTAAAAAAAAACTAAAATCTTAAAAATATTTTTAATAAATATTTAAAACATCATTTGAAAATATCAAGTTTTTCTCGTGGTGCTAAATAGTTTAGGTTGTCGCAGACAATGAACAAGCCACAAATAAAAACAGGGACCAGACCTTGAACATAATGTACATATATGTACAATGGTACCGATACGACAGGAAAACAGATCAAATAAAAATTAATGTTTGATTTGACCCATAATTACTTTAAAGAATACAATAACACCAAAATTATCGATTTAATTCCGAACAGGAGAAATACTTTCCTCCTCCTTTGTTTCCTCCTCTCTCTCCTGTTGAAGAGCATATCTGGTATAATCTTCCATTTAAAGCCTTTCTTCGTTTTTATTTGATTGTTATTGAAATTTTGGTTGAGCGCACAATTAGTTCAATGCTCAGCGCCATCAACATTATGGCGATGATCAGCCGCACCAGAAACATCATCATCGCCTTCAGATGACCGTCATAACAATTTGTTTTTAATGCCGCGATTATTGTTGTGATTGTTATTAGTGTGCAAATAAATATTTGCAACACATCGAGTGCGTTGCCCCCGCCGCCGATTTGCGGGCGCCGTTTGTGGCACGCTTGCCTAGCGAGGCGGTACCGGGGGGGAGTGGCACAGGGGCCGAGATCCCGATCCCACATCCAACAACAGTTGGGTGAAAGCCTCCGCTCTGCACACATACGAACTCGAATTTGGATACAGCCACAGCTGCAGATACAAGGTGGCAATTACCCCGATTTGCCAACTGCCATTTCGATCCGCTCAAAATTGCATAGGGTTGTCACACACAAGTCCCTGGTAATCACAGTTATCGAGATAAGTCATTGAACCTGGCAGTGGTAATGAATATCTTACTAACCAATATTAGCCGAAAACCAACTAGCAGTCTTCAACATAAGACTTAAACATGTGAAAATATTTATTTGAGTACTGACTACCGTAATTTATTCGGTGCTAAATCACCAATTAAGGCCATCCATCCAGCTCTAGAAAAGCAGAACAGAACTAAAAACAGTTGGCCGAGACAGGAATTGGCAAATGATTCAGCCTGTAAGTTTTATGTGAGAGACGAAATGTACTGAATGAGGGAACTCTTAAATCAGCGATTGTCCCCGCCTTTCATCAGCCACCCTTTTTGGAATCCTTTAGCAAAAAATTCACCGAACGAGAAACAAAGTGAGTTGAATAAGTCACAACTTATGGCCACTGCTCCTATTCGTATGGAACCGGTTAGCCCCCTCGACTTCGTCAAAATGCAATCCGTGCAGCAGGTGGCCAGCTCAAGAAATGACAACCCAAGAACACGCGATCCGGAATCTGTCCAGAGAGTGAGACAATACTTAATGGTAACCCACTCCTTCTCAATCTCGTGAGTCTACTAAATCTGGTTATGCAAATGGGTTCGGCACAGTTGAATATCATGAATTTCATTCCCAGTGCAGCGAAGCGCATCTCCAGAGAAATGCCACAAAAACACATCCTTCTCCCGCTTAAACGAGCAATTAACTTTGGTTGGAGAAAACATCAGGATTTTTTATGAGGATGAAATCTTCCACGGGCTCAAAAACTGCAATAAAAATACTTCCTTGATATTTAAAACCAATTCAACAAAAATGTATATTACACTCAACTACACAATGTAAACGAATTTAAACTAACATCGCGCTAAGCATCAAACTTTGCTGATGAAAAATTAAAATCATACCAAAGCAACTGAGTGATGAGTCCAAAATAATAAATACCTCCAGAAGGAAAGGGAATTCTTAAGTGTTTCTGGCTCATTTCAAGTGGCGGTCGTAGCAGAATCAAGGAGGGGACTTATCTGCCATGAAAGGCTTGCACATCCTCCAAATGATCGGTAACTAAGTGGATCGTCTGAAAATAAAGAATAATAAAGCCGGCGGTGGCGCATAAATTATGCAGTCCCTTTACCCAAAACCATAAGCCACTCGAAGATGTTGAGCAGACCCAAGGGTAGGTAGACAAACCTTGGAAAAAATTAAAAAATAAAAACAACAACCATCAAGATAAAGCGTCTGCAGGGATAAGGAAATAAAGAATGGAAACGCAGCATTTTGAGTGGCCCAAAAAATCATAAACAATTTCAAGGTTACCGATTTGAGACGGACAGTCTGTGTGGGAAGCCAACAGCAACTAATAAAAAAACATCAAGGCGATTCCTTAAGCCAGATCTTGAAAACAAAAAGGTAAGCTAGTTTTGGAAAGCCAAAGTTTATGTACCCTTGCACCTAAAAAAGAGTATTGTAAAAGTTTCATACAGATGGATTTAAAACTAGTTTGTCGCCTAGATCAGCTTGGTTGTTAATGATGATTAAAAACAGATATTCTTTATAGGATCGGAAAGGTCTCCTTCACTGCGTTGAAAACTTCTGAAAAAATTATAATACCCCATTAGAAATGGTAAGCGTAAAAAACACGAGTAGTGCCTGAAAAATACAAACAACATAAAATGTCGCCACTTAAGCTTTAAACTGGTTTACATCGATAGACAAGAGCGGCAAGCGAAAACATAAACATAACTCAGATATTACCTCTTTCCGAGATCAAAATGTTTATTGTGCATTTGATGAGGTGAGTATTGGAAAATAAATTCTTCGGACTGTTTAGTCCTCATGTTAAGCCAAAGAGTAGGTGTAAAACTCGAGGTTTTCATTTCTTTTCAAGATTTTAAACTTATTTTCGCTTTACATTGCGGCCGGAATTAAAAACAAACATTCCTATGTTATTATTGTATTTCGCAAGATTTTTGAAATCACCTTTTAATTCCTGAACATTCCCAGTAAAATATGGAAGAAAATTTTAGTGTTCGGTACTTTTCCTGGTCTGATATACCCCTTTCCTCAACCTAAACCCGTCGCATCTCGACCAGCCTAACATTTTGTTTGGTGTTTTTTCTTCTTCGTCGCCCAGTGAGTTGGCAGCACCTACGTGAACCGCAAACCGGTTTCGAGACTCAAAGGTAACTTGAATAACATTTTAACTCACTGCTGGTTTCTTTATATTTTTCTGTCTGTGTCGCCTTGTTTTTTTCTCAACGCACAACAGGTACACTTGTTGTTGTTGGTAGGTAGCAGACAGAGCTGGATGTATATATATGGTATATATAGTGGGGGTCTGTTTATATGGAGATTTCCTCTGTCTGTTCTTCTGTCACTCTTTCCGCCTGTGTTTGCCTTGGTCTTTTGTGGCTCCTCCAAATATATACAGATAAATCTTTGTGATTCGCTATACAAATAAACATACATACATATGGGACATAAGCATACGTACATACGGCTTTGTATGGTTAGCATGACCAAAGAACTCGGCTCAAGAGCGATTCAGTATTTACCTGGCCGCATGTCTTGAAAGCAGGTACATAGGAAAGCATATAGCATACAGAGTTTATATATTTATGGCCATTATGATTTGTATAAGGAGTGTGTGCCGTGCTGATTGAGCCTTTTTTAAACAGCAGCTAAAGACTTGATAAGGAAAACGCCAAACGAAAATTCTGCAGAACTGTTTACTTCAATTGCAGTCTAGAGTGGCTGGCTTGATGCGAGATAGTTTTTCCCTTTACCCAATTAAAGCGAAACCATTTGATTTATTACTAGTTTATGGCAAAATATATTTCCATTTTAAATTATTTATTTACATTTATAATTTCGCGGCTCAAGTGAACTACACAAATCCGGTGCTAGGCACGACTCTGGACCGAAGAACAGAACTCGAAATAGAATGGACAACCAGAATATCAAAATAAAACGAAAAAAAAAACAAAGTGAAAAAATCCCCAAAAAGCTCAAAAGATTAATTAATTTAGAGATTATATAGAAGCGACTCAGCAGGATTTCAGGGGTTAAGTTTGCTTTCACTTCAAGCCTCTATTAGCTGACTGACTAGTGAACTTAACTAGTATTGAACAGAAATCAATTTAAATTAAATGAAAGGAATGGTAAATTGCCTAGAAATGGAAAGAAGGGTAAGTACCTGGTTAACACAAAATCATCCAAATAATAAACTAGATGCGAAATTATTTAAATTTTGTCGTTTCTTTTATTTATAATTGTTGTTATTCATTGTTAATATTATTATTATTTTTCTGGAATACATTTTGATTATCGGTCTGAACTGAAGGTCATTGGGCAACCTTGACAAAGTTTCCTCCACCCCTTTCAGTCGCAGTAGTGCTGCAGGCCAACAAAGTAAGGAATTCGACAGACAGGGTTTTTGAGTGCTCGTGATGTAAAGTACACATTTGCAATAGCTCGATAAAAGTACAACCGATTTTTAAAAATTAAATTTTCTAATAGATTCACGTTCATTCGTGCGGAATATAAATATTTGAGGTCCCCTCTATATACGCAAACATTCCGCAGTGTTTTTCTGTACTCGTAGCTCACAACAACCACGTTACTCACATGTTTAGTTTCTAATCAGAAGGGCTCTTATCTAATCGTCGCAGGGGAAACGCATTTATTCATCAAATATAAAGTATATTCAGACCTATATATGTAAACGCGTAACCTTTTATGAGCTCATAAAAAGTACGTTTCAGCCATTTATGTGATACGAGATAAGTTCTTTGTTAATAAATTAAGGTTAGAACACCAATAATATTCGATTTTCCCAAAGGACTTTAAAACATTTTTAATATTTTTGTATTATTGGTTATAGTTTTGTCTGTATTTCATTAAAATGTATTTTTTCGATCAAATTGAAGTTGTAATAATTTTACACATACGTCGCACAAAAATAGGTGTTTGTAATCTATAAAAATGTGCACATGTTTTCTAGTGGTGGGAGTTCAGATAGTGGTTCAATTTGAAATGCTTTTGTTGTGTTCTCCGATAAGATATGGCTAAGCTCCCAACGACAATCGATTCACATTCGACCCACTCAACGTGCGATGATTTAAATAATCAAACATCCGTTAAGGTACATTTAGGCCTAAAGAGGAAGAGATACAGAAACCAGGCGCTCGAGTGACTGAGTCATAATATTGCAGTCCTATCAGAAAGCTCTAAGCGTGGTAATCTTTGGTTTTGTTTTTGCTGCCTTATCAGAATGGTACACATATGACATTATATTTGGTACTTTTTGTTCACTATACAGTGTAATGCGGCAGACAATTTACAAACACTGTGCCAACGGGCGAAGTATAGATAACTCAACTGAGCAATTAGACAACAACAATGACACAACGAGATAACAGTAAAAAGGCCTAGAAAAAATAAGGGATAGATAAGAATGCCTATAAATTGGAACTCACATTTTTTACATTTATCAATTGTTTTATTTAATTTACGTTTCTTTATATATTTATATTATAATAAATTACCACGTTGCAATTACAAAAACCTTAAGAACTCCGAAAAATTGACGACTATACGATTAATTTTAATGACAGACTACTAAAAATGCTATTTCTACCGTGAGCAATATTGATTGAGCACTATTGCTCCTCCTTACAATCCATAACCCCAGAATAAATAAAAAAAAAATGCACAATTGAAAGTCATTTAACAATTGACGTCAAAAACAAATCGCCAAAGAATGAAACCAAACCATATGGAAATCAAGACTAATACTCTGCCTAAAATACATCCAGTATACCCACATATGTGGTATCCTTTATTTGTATAGACAAAGCTCAGTGATTCAATAAAAACCATTATAGATGCGCACATGGCACAAAACAAAATGATATTTGGATTGGGTTCAAGAGTGGTGAAATCAGAAGAAATTGTACTTCACGTTATTCCACATCAATTTGAGTAAATGAGTAGTTTAATAATTGAACCGTTTGCCTTTATGAAAAAGTAAAATTCAGCTGCCTTTTTTTTACCAATTAACCAAACCAAATCCAGCCGAAGATGTAATATATCTATAAATAAATTGTAAAGACAATGTTTGGACCTAAGACAAAAGTCAGATTATACACTAGAATTTTGGATTTGAAGGGAAATTGGGCGATTTTGACATTTAATTACTTACTTAATTAATTTTACTTAATTTTAATAATTCAAATTACAGGCAAGAATTTTATTCAATTATTCTTAATTTTTACAATCAATTAGTTCGTTTCAAAGAGATACGAATATAGTATATTAAGTTTAAGCAGACCAGGCATCAATGTCTCTTGTCAAAGATCAACGAAAATTCATCTCAATACATTTTTAAGAACAATTTTAAAAACCCTTTTTGGCACCGACCATAAAAGAGCGAGCCAAAAACCATATAGAAGCCCACAGATGTTTGCCTCAAATGCATTTTGGCCATTTTTAAAATCAACAAATGCATTTGGATCGGGGAGCTTAGGGAGGGTTGAAAAGCAAGAAAATTATTGAAAAATGTAACCATGAAAAACTGGTTCACTCAAATATTAAATCTGTGTTCTCATACATATTTACTAATTTTATGAATACACATATTTTTTTCTCGGCTACACTGAAAAACATACCTGAAAAAAATATTTAGTAAAAAGTTACAAAGTACTAAAAACACAGATTGAAGTCTATCGAAGATATCGTTTCATAAAATTATGATTGTTTTTAATATTTGTATGTAATAGGCACAAAATATTTAAATATTTCAGTTTTAAAAATTAATGTTTATACCCGTTACTCGTAGAGCAAAAGGGTATACTAGATTCGTCGGAAAGTATGTAACAGGCAGAAGGAAGCGTTTCCGACCCCATAAAGTATATATATTCTTGATCAGGGTCACTAGCCGAGTCGATCTAGCCATGTCCGTCTGTCCGTCTGTCCGTCTGTCCGTCTGTCCGTCTGTCCGGATGAACGCTGAGATCTTGGAAACTGTGAGAGCTAGGCTATTGAGATTTGGCGAGCAGATTCCTGAGCTTCTTACGCAGCGCAAGTTTGTTTCAGTAGAGTACCACGCCCACTCTAACGCCCACAAACCGCCCAAAACTGTGGCTTCTACAGTTTTGATGCTAGAGTAAAAATTTAAACTGAAATGAATTGTTCTCATCAATACCTATCGATTGACCCAAAAAAAAGTTTGCCACGCCCACTTTAACGCCCACAAACCGCCTACAAACTTCAAAAAATCGTAAGTATGAACGCGGATATCTCGGAAACTATCAAAGATAGAGTATTGGGATTTCAGATTTAGATTCCGTAGCCTTGTACGCAGCGCAAGTTTGTTATGCGAATATGCCACGCCCACTCTAACGCCCACAAACCGCCCAAGCCTGTGGCGCCCGCAATTTTTATGCTAGATTAAAAATTTTAACGGAAATGTATTGGTCACGTCAATGCCTATCGATTGATCCAAACGCCTACCCTAACGCCCACAATGCTTAAATCTGTCTTCCGCCGGTAGGTGGCGCATTTAAATCTCGCTTTGCTGCTTGCATATCTCCATTTCCCTTTGGTCCCTTTAGCTGAGTAACGGGTATCTGATAGTCGAGGTACTCGACTATAGCGTTCTTCCTTGTTTTATTATTTTTTTGTTCCGGTTGCCAGATGCTAATGATTGTCACCTTAACTAAAAGTGTCCTTGTCACAACAAACTTAGAGCTGCGAATTCAATTGGCTTTATTCACGTTTTTATAACAAAAGCCTTTTTGTTCAGCTCTTGAATTATGTCCGCTGCGAAGGAACGCAAAACAGGAGGAAAGAGAACCAGTCTTATCTTAACGCAACATTTGAAAAATACTTGGAGGAGTCGAAGACCCATCGTCCCTCTTTTCCCAACCATACTCCCTTGTTTTCCCGCATGCGAAAAACGTCTGCCGGCTGCTGCTTTTGAATGGCTAAGCATTGTCTCCCTCCGCTAATATATTATGTAAATATGCGAATATATAGTAGAAATGTACATAGCGTGTTAAGGGCAAACCCTTCAAGCGAAGGCAAACCACAAGAAAGCAGTAGAAAACACGATAAAAGGGCAAGGTTGGTCACATTTGCAAAAAGTATTAAATTACACAAGAGGCCTGGGCAGGATGAACTAACAATCCAGCGACATCCAGGCATAAGGGATATTTGAACTCACAGACATTATATACCATACGCTGCCATCAAGTATGCGCCGTGTTGGTGCGACGGAGAGAAAAACAATAAAGCGACCTCAATTGCAGCAGCCAAAGCAACCACGACAATGTGGAGACATTTAAAGGCAGTTGCAGCCACTTTGACTGACAGCTGCACTTAAAGAGCAAGAAAAACGAGAAAAGCACGGGAAAACTCTGAGAAACTTAGAAGAACGCCGCAGAAATCTCGCAGAAGAAGCGAGCGTTGACAGTTCACGAACTCAGTTTCAGACGGCGAGCTGAGCTCATTCTTCAGAGCCCAAGATACAGATAAAAGATACGCCAGCTGCAGCAATGGCAATAATAATAATGAAAACTAGTTGCAACTAGTGCAACATCCAAACAAGTTTCACTGGGCTTCAACAGCTGCAAGACTGGAGTGGGTGTTCTTCGTTCTTCGTTCTTCGTTCTTCGGTACTCTTCGCATCGGTGTGGGTGAATTCTTCGCTGTTTAAAGGAGAAACCCAAACCGGAGCTTGGGCGAGTGTGTGAATTCTGTCGACTTCAAAATTTTTTGCCTAGGCTCACTGCTCGCGGGTTGGTATCTCGGTATGTGATGGATACACTTCTGCTACCGCCGCCCCCATCATTCGTCATTGATGGATGTGTGTGCTGTGGCAGCTTTATGGTCTTTGCTGATTATGCCACGAGATTAGGCGCCTCTCGGACTAACAAAAAAAAATCATGCAAATCATAAGGATAAATATACAAAGGTGTTCACGTTAAAAAAAAGAATACTCTAAAATGTTAATATTTGCTAGAAGGGTAATCTATAGATACCTCTCTTCGAAATTACACCACATAAAAATAATCAGTTATTCAATAATCAACCAATAATCCAAGTTTTCGCCAAAACCCATTACAAAGTCTCCTATATGGCCAGCTATCTTCCAATATTATTATATATGGCACATCCATATGCCTCATTTGATAACCAATAATGGCAACATCAGAACTCATCAAAACTTAAACAAAACAAAAAACAAAAAATAAAAAATATTCTATCATCTTGACAAATATATGCCAAATTAAACTATTTTTATTTTCAACAGTTTGCCGATCATTAATCACGAAATAGGTGGCAATTTTAAAGCCACTTTGTGCTAAATTTATGCACAAATAACTTTAACTATATTTTGAGCAATTCAAGTTACATATGGGAGGTGATATTATAGAGGGTTGAGGTTGCAAGCCGTGGGTGTCGGTATCGGTCGCAAAGTCTAGACAGCCATAAAAAAGATACAAATATGAAAATTGTGTTTCAATGTGCATGGCAAAAATATGCAAAAAGCAAGCGAACAAATCACCAGCAGAATATATAAAGATAGACTCGGGGGTTTTTGGATGGGGGCTACGTGTGGTGTTTTTGGCGAACTGACTGACTGAAGCTAAAGCGAAGACGACAATTTCCGGGTGTCTAAATCGGTCGTTCTCAGAGTCCCGTCACAGTCGCTTGAAGTTGAGTGAAATGACGTGTAACGGTTTAGCAGAAGCCATTATAAAACGCCCTAAGTCCCTCGCAGTCTTTCGGGGTAGATCGGCCACTATGAGACCGTGGACCATATGGTGTTTATTTGGAAAAAAGGTAAGCGATAGAAACAAGAGCTCTACGCCAGAGTACGGCTTTTCTAAAATGGAGGAGTATCGTTAATTGCTCCATATAATTTATTAATTAGTTTATAGTTTTTTGTTTATTTTAGTATACCATTATTTTATTAAAAAACACAAGGGAATACAATTGTTCTTAATTTATATGGCCGTTTTTATTCCGTTCTACTGCAACTTATACCCATGCATGTTTGTAAGTCTGATAACAAAGCCAGGTGGCGGTAAATAAGCGAAAAATCAAATGTGAAACTTAATGCTACGATATGAGATCTGCATAACTTTGCATAAGTCAAACGCTGAAGGCCTAAGAAAGGGTTGAAATGTAGCGAGCAACAACAACAAATAGGTTCATTCATTGAATTCAGCTTCGAAAAAAGAGGAAAAAGTATTTCGCCAGTGTTTGCATATTTTCATTCGGGTATATTTCTTTTATTTTTTTTTTGCCCTCGCATAATACACAGCTGCTTGTTGTGCCCATTTCCCGCTTCCCTTTTCCTCCCCGCATTCCCTCCTGTTTTCCTCCACATAATTTCCCCTTACGCGGATTTCCGTTGGGCATATTTTGAATGTCAAAGTTATTTGTTGTTGGCGCTGCATAATAATCAGGGGCAAAAAAAGGGTTCTACGACTGCATCCTGGGCAGAACAAGTTTAGTTTCGTTGTTCTCCCGGTGTTTCCAGCATTTGCACAACAAAGCTAGAACAAAGCTCAAGGTCCACAGACCGCTAAACGGCAGCCAGGAGAAGAAAAAATACAAAATAAAATAGAAAATGGAAAATGGAGAACAGAAAGAGCTTTGTCTTTGTCATCGCACCATGAAGTTATTCGCCGCAGGAAGCCGCAGAACAACAATTTCATATTCATACGTTGTATCTCTCGCATTTTGCTGGACAATTTTTGCCATTATCTTCGCAAGTAACTAAGCTCTTTCTTTGTTCTAGCCCCAGACAGTCAGATATAGGGAGGGATTGGGCGCACATATGTACATACGTATATTAAGACGGAAAGACTGTTGGCCTATGAATGAGCATGAAAGCGAAAGGCCGCTGCAACGAGACACATGCTCTCCCTTCGAAATAAACTTTGAAGAAATACAACTAACATAATGCACCTCTACATTTAGTTGCTGCCCCTATCAATACCCTTTTACATCTAAAATATAAAACATAACTTGGACTTCAAATGAATAATGAAGAATAAGGAAGTGATTTGATTAAGTCAGATACACCATTGCTCTACTCAGTATCCACGTTTACACAGCTATTACCATGGCCCTTCAAAGTCTGGCATGGGTTGCCTAACAAATGCAAAATATTTGGGCATTTTGCAGGTTGCTTGTGTCAGTCGCGTGACGTGAGCTTTTAGTTGCAGATGGATTTATCTATCTGAGAGTCTGGTCCATCCAAGGGTCTTGGGTAAAATGCCCTTGCGAAGGGAGAGTGCAATGACCTCCAGCATCTGTTCTTCTGAAATGCAATGAATGACGGCCCTCTCATTGGCCAAAGCGAAGAAATACGAACCAAGACAAGTCAGTCATGCGGGTCGTAACGCCCTCTCACAAACTAATCAAAAACAATTAGCACTGTAGCGCTAGATAAAGTACAGTGGGACATTTATAGAAGAAACTTTCCGAAGTGAAATTTTCTAGAACATGGCTTGGGATCGAAAGCCAACATATAAGTCAAAAATACAGCTATAAGCAGTATTAAAATATCAGTTTATTTTTCAAATATCATCTGACTGCTCTAGTCAAGATAATATGCATTTGTCCCTATATCTGCGTATCAAAAATCTGACCAAATTGTAATACCCTCTGCAAGGGTATGAATATATTTTGGTGGACGACTAAAAGACACCAGACAATGCGTTTGATTTGATAATTGCGGTATTTTCTATTTTTTTAATATCCAACTTCCAAGTCTGCTGTCTATAAATAATTTACTGACTGATTTATACTGTGGCGCAAGTTGACGGAGGTGGAGGACCAGATGGAGTCCACTGGTTATTGTCATATAGGTGGAGGAGATACAGGCTATAGATTGGGGTACAAAATCAAAGTAATTTACGGAATAATCACTGAAATTATTGTCAATTATTGCAATTGCGGCTCTCCCTTTCGGTGACAAAAAAACTAAAGCCTCAATAGAATTCTACGTGAGTTAAGGCTTTATTTATCATCACCCATTGTCGCACAGGCCGTATGCGTGATGTTTT
The DNA here is from genome assembly GCF_014743375.2 of Drosophila subpulchrella. Lineage (NCBI taxonomy): Eukaryota > Metazoa > Arthropoda > Insecta > Diptera > Drosophilidae > Drosophila > Drosophila subpulchrella. The sequence goes on from NC_050610.1 coordinate 25,907,176, forward strand.
TGTTGTTAATTCATTTCTCATTTTGAGTTTTATTTGTTGCTGAGTATAAATGTTATGTGAATGAGTAAATAACAATTAAGAGAATATAGCATGTAAAGTCCATTTAAAATTCACGTAACAATTTAATAAAAAAAATTCCTTTTGATTTCATTATTCACTTGTCAGATGTTTTTATTGGGCGTGTGTGTATGCTGCTGTGAAAATACGATTTTTTCGTAAAATAAATTTTTAATCATTATTTTTAATTGCTTCGCTAATTGGAAAACAAAAAATGCAATGAAACATGCAAATTGCTTAAAGGAAATACAAGGTGAGGGAAGCAAATGAACAAAACGGGAAAAGAAAGGCATATAAAAGCACTCCCATTTACATATATATAAATCTTGGGTTTTGACCAATTTTTAGAATGGATTAAGTTACCAATCCGCTTTCCTAAGTTTGGCATACTACTAATTAAGTTCATTTAAAATGCAACTTGAACTCATTTTCTTAGGGCCCTTGAGCAAAAAACGTTCACAATTGATTGCCGCTGTGCATTAATTCCACCAAAAAACAGATCTACTTTGAACCGGAGTTCACCAAAGAAATCCCAATTTAAGCCGCAGCTTCTCAACTTGAGGAATAACAAATTGCCCTCGCTTTGATCTTAGACGCTTCTTCGTTCTCTGTATTTACTTGGGTGAAAATAAAAATCCTTTGTTGCTGGAGGAAAAATAAGAAAACTAGAGATGGCGAAGTCTATTTCTTTATTTATCAACCATGGGTGGGGTGGTGGGCGCAAGTGGACTTCCTCTCTTTCGTTTCCAATTGATTAAAAAAGATTTTTTGCTGACCAGGCATGGACTTTGAATGGTACATGTGTGTCGTGTGTGTGAGTATCTGTGTGTGCATGACTCATTTGCAATTAAACGACAAAAGCAAGAGCGAGCAAGGAAAGAGAGAGAGAGCCAATTTTAAGTGCCGCAAAAATGCCAGCATAAAAATAAAGCAGTCGCTGTAAAAGCGGCAGAAGAAGCAGAAGACGAAGACTATAAGAAGAAGAGGAAAGAAAACCTACAAAAGCAGCGACCACAAAGGCAAAGATACAAAAATCCATACCCAGATACATTTACAAAACTACACCGCACACAAGCTAAAACTCGCTCGCTCGCCACATACTGCGACGTCGACGTCAACTGCGCAGAGGCAGAGGCAGAGGCAGCGACTGATGTTTACACAACGTGCGGTATATTTGCAAGATACTCGTCGCACAACAAAAAAAAAAAAAATAGCAGCAAATGTATTTTTCTTTTTCTCTTTTTTTCGACTCTAATTGAAAACAAGCAGAGAGTGTGTGTGTGTGGAAAAAACAAGAAAAACAAGCACAACGAGCGTCTACAGCTGGCTCTGGGGTATTATTGTATCTGTTAGATTCGAAATTGCAAACCCACCAACAGGCAACGTTGCCGAACTTCACTTCAGCGTATTGCTTTTTCTTGTTTCTTATTTTCCTGCAGCTTTGTAGCCGCGTAGCCCGCAGTTTGTGTGCTTGTATGTATCTGTGTCTTTGCGGCGCAGCGTTCTCTCGTCGTACGATGAAAATTGCTGCAACAATGTCGCTTAATTTTCATGCGGCCAGCAGTATTATTATGTATGCACCTGATCGGGCCTTTATGATAGGCCCCAGAAAGCCGAAAAACCGGTTTACAACGTCACCCAGCCCCATCATCATCACCGTCATCAAACATAATCCCAATCCAAGTCCAGGTCCCGGGTTCCAACTGGTTATCACCAAACAGAAACACAAACAGGTAACAGAACACCAAAACCAAGGCGAACTGAACCCGAGCCGAGCCATCATCATCATCCTTCTCCGCTTTCTTGGTTCGATATCGTCTGGCTGTATTTACAGATACGACCAACAGTTTAGCCTACCCATGACGCGATTGTATTATAACTATCCATTTCTGAAATTTTCCAGAGTTGTATAGATTTTTTTAAAAAACCCAGATTTCTGGACTTATGGTCTATAATTGTAGTAACTGGACTTCCCAAGAAAAAACAGATCACAATATGTATAGGTAGCCAAGAAGGGCTTTCGGGCTGAAAGTATTGGTTAGGCTAACAACATCCTAAAATATAATAAAAACCTTTTTAATATTTATAAATTAACCCGAAAAAAATGATAAAGCATTTATAAAGATAATGGTAATTTTGAACACATACATAGTGTATGTTTTTAGATGTGCCCCCTCTCGAATACATGATTTTTACTAGCTTGAAGCCGGTTTACACACATTTTTGGCCACTTCTGTATGATAACCATATTTTCTGAGCCCGTTCGTCAGCTCTTTGGGAATAATAATCGATTCTTGCTGCGCCTTCTTTGTGTGGCTCTGTGCCTCCTCGCCTCGTTCGGCCTCACAAACACAGGGCCAAACAAACTCACACAATCGCCCCTTGATGATAATCTTTTTTGTTTGTCCGGTTCTTTAGCACCTTTTGTCACCGTGAAAAGCGGCAACGTTGCGCGCAGCAGAGGCGGACTCACGGATCCGGAGATTCATCTCCATCTCTGCTTGTCGGCCTCCTGCTCCCGAGCTCAGCTCATGTGTGAAATTATTTGGGAATTTTCTAATTTCCCATACAAAAGCTGAGTTATCGCATCGCCGACAGACGTCGTCGAGCCGCCCCTTGTCCCCTTTTCCCTTTTTCCCACCGACCTCGTCACGTTCCCTTGTGATATCTCAATCCTCCTATTGCATGGCACTTACTCGGTTTTTTGCCCGATTTTTGTTATTGTTTTTCGGTATTACGACACTGCTCAAAAAACAATGAAATGTGCATTGCCAGGCATAAAAAGTGCAAAACAATAGCAACGGAACAGCGGAATATGTTTGGCTATATGAAAATACATATATAATTGCACAACTGCCATGAACCGCCACAATATTCCGCCCAATCAACTTATTTCTATTGCTTTACGTTCCAAAACGTACTTCGATTTGGTGTAAGGCCAATATTGTGGTTTAAACTGGGACTTTTCCTATTGCTATGATTCTAATTTTTAAAATTTAAAACAATTAAAAAAGTTTAAAGCGTTTTACAGGATGGAAAATAAGTAAAATTCCTTAATAAGTTATATTATATACTCAACCAAATAAAGTTGCGATTAAAAAAGTTCTTTTAAACTAAAAACCCTTTCTAAATATATTTTTTATTATTTAATTTGTTTTCACAAAATTACCCATTAAAACATGATGTAAAAAACATGAAGATAATTTACAGTTAATTTTTTAATATTTCTATGGTACCTATATCAGGATGATTCAACCCACTAAAATGTACAAAGAAATTTTTAAAGCCATGTGTTTCATTTATATAAAACAAATTAAACGAAATTCCGAGATAAATTTCAAAGTCAGTAAAAGCAACGCCACCCGGTCGGACCTTATCAATCCAGCGAAATCGGACAGAAACAAATTTTCAACTGGCAGTGAAAATAATAACAATAACGCCGCACAAGTGTGAGTTGGCTAGGCTATAGAGTTCTGTTTATACTCCTGTTCCTGCATTGGAAAGCAGTCGTTGGATGGATCGGATGAGTAACCGGAGACCCCCGCCACAGACCCCCAAGAACGAAAAAAATAACAAAAACACGCCATAAGCCAATGACTAAACATTTGAATAATTGTAAAGTACGAAAGTACAATGGTATGGTAATTATTGGGAATAGAAAATAATTGAGTTGCTTTTTGTGTAGCTGTGATTTTAAATCCACGTATACATCTTTTAGTTAATAAAAATCATCTATAAAAAACTTTTTGAAAATGTTTCATTTGGTGATGATGAAAATACAAACATCTCTCGAAATTACAAGTTTTGTAGGACGCTTAGATTGGCGCTTCTCTATCTAATCTACATTTTTAGCTTTGAGAGAGGAGGAAACCTCAATGCCAAAAAGAACACACAGCGGGCAAAAAAAACTATAAATTCCCGTGTAGCCGTGCAACAAAAACAATAATGAAAACCACAATAACAAGAGCAACAAATATAAATGTAACATGACATTGAAACGAGTCAAAAGCACTAAAAAAGTACATAGAGGCCCACATTTTCGTCTGTATAGAATCTGATATAGATCATTATTATTGTTTTTTTGCTGCCTTGCCATTTCGTGTTAAAAAACGAAACACGAAATTCAATTTAATAAAGTGATCTAAGTTGACGTTGCCGGGGTTAGATGGGGTTCCGTGGGCCAGGGAATTAGTGGAAACGTTATGACAAACTAAAATTATTTCCAATTAAAATTTCCCGATTCCGAAAGAAATTGGCAACGAAGCTCGGATGACGTGCACTTCAAAGGTGAAAGACACGAAAAATAAGACAAAATTGAACAACGCCCTAGGAAACTAACCTCGCCTCTCTTTCTTATAATACTCAGCTACAAATAAACAAATAGGCATTTTGCTCTGCAAGAGTGCAAAGTACTCAATGGAAAACGAGGGGGATAAAAAGTGCGTAATTTAAGCTTGCAGCTGAAACTATAATTTGTCGGTTTTTGGTGTGTGGTGCTGGCGGCTCACTTCTTTGGCTTATGCCGCTGGGTTCACTGTCAATGTCAGAAGACAACGTCTGGTTTTGAACCGCGTCAATTCCACGATTTGAGTTGGTAATTGCCGCAAAACTATTAAATGGAGGTTTGCCCACTGCTGTCGTCTGACATTGATGCGGGTTTAGTGCAACAGCAACCGCATAGAAAAGCAGAAAACATAGCATGTGTTGGTCTGGTCTCTGCCGAAAAAAACATTTCGGCTGTGCCTAATGAAGTAATTAAAACATTTGACTTTTGCACTGCACGAAAATATAGAAAGGAAGGGGAGTGCGAAACTCGTTTGACTCACGAATAAATACATAGACAAAGACAACCAAAAACCGGAGGAACAAAACAAATTGCTCAGAGGTTCTTTTGTTTAGGCCCGAAAGAAAAACACACAAGGCACGGAAAAAAAAAAGTATTGCGCAATAAAGGGAGATGAATGAAAGAACCTCGAATATTTTTGGTGCCCAAATAGTTAAAATGTAATTCAAAAAATTATCAAATCCACAATATGGTACAGGTACTAGAGAAGATTGAAGGAAGTGGTATCGAGCTGTGAAGAGTATCTTCTGAGCAGCAGCCCCACTGCCACATGTCGTTCTCTCTTCCCTTCCCTTAGTTTTTGATTCTTTTTGCTGCTGTTTGTACACGTAGTCACATATACACACCCATGCCAAGTGGGACCCACTCAGGTAAGAGGTAAGATACTTAGATAGAAAAGCAAAGACACGACAAGTCAAGGTAAAAAAGTTACGCATTCTTTTTCGGGCATGGCCAGCTATTAGCTTTTGTATCTCACGGATTGCCAGGGATGTGGGGATTTGAAGAAAGGGAGCAAGAGTAGCAGCTCTGACAGGCAGCCAGCTTAGAAATTCATCTCGCAGATACTTTCGTATCCCAACTGGATGATAAGAACGGCCTCGTGTGGGCAGCAACGGATACAAGTAGCTGTGAGTGGCCTACGCTGGCATCTAACAGATACAATATACACACATCTCGGAGGTTGGTTTTTTCTGGTTTCTGTTTCCTAACTTTGAAATAGTTTATCACGACTGAGGCATTTTGGCACCCACGCGCATCTATGTAGCAACTACTGGTCCGAAACTGCTGGGATCCGTTATCAAAGTATCATAAAAGATCGAGTCTTTAAAGAAAGATCTGTGATACAAAATATATTGGCACAAGTTTAATAAGTAAAACTCGGTGCCAATTGAAGACATTACAAATATTTTCTAGTTTAGCTAAGTATTGGACAAAAAATATATTTCAAAATAAAAGTAAACATAATCCAGAAAACCTTTTAGAAAAATTACTTTTTACTCCTATATTTACAAATCAAACTAAGGCATTACGGAAAGTATTTAAGGCTTGTTTAAGAGCTATAGATATTTACTTTGGTTTGGATACTGCTAACCACCTTTTTAGGGTGAACTTACCTTTTCAATTTCTGATTATTGTTGTTGACGTTGTTATTATTGTTGTTATTATTTATGGTGCTGCTATCCACAACGAACTGTTGTTGCTGCTGCTGTGGCTGGGGTTGTTGTTGTTGTTGGTGCGGCGTAGTAGTTTCGGTTAATTTTCCAAAACAAATGTTACGGCTACTGTCGCGTACCATGTTTCGACAACGGAACACTCGCAGCAGAATTTTCTTCTATTTAGGAGGAGCATTGCGTCGTATGCCGCGAATGGAGGGGCATCATTTTAAATGGGAGCCCTCCTTCCCATTGAACATTATGCACTCTTTTTATATATTCCAGTGTGGGGATTGTTACGATTCCCGGCTTGTTTGATTTGGGGGCTTTTATGGATATCTTTCTTTCAATTACTTTGGTAAGATTTCCGCTTCACTTGCACATTTTTAGCACTGTATTACGAAAGGGGGATAGAAGATACGGGGGTTATGTGGATTAGATTTTTCAGCTGGCACTTGAATTTCTTTCGTTGAACACTTGCACATGCACTTTATATGGAACCTTTTGCATTGTGATTCCCACATGATTTTACTCTTCTTCTTCTTCTGAATTTACTTGATTTTATTTAGCTCCTTGTTACTTTTTCACTTATGCCAATTTGCCTTAATTTAGCAACTAAAAATACGCTTTTAATTTAATTCAACTAGAGCAATTTAAATTTATTGAAATTTCAATGGGCCCCAAGATGTGTTCTCTTCTTTTTGCCTCAATTTAAGCGAGGAATACGGCATTTACTAGATATATAAAGATAAACTCCTTGTATAGGGCCATTTCCTCTGCAACAATACGAGTGCGAGAAGGTGGAAAATGGGAACATGGAACAGCGACGTCGGCAGCGCGTTATTATAATCCCCACCCCCCGAAAAAGGGGGTTGGAGGTACAGCATGTTAAAATTCCATGCACTAAAGAAGCATGGAAACTACAAGAACAACACACACACTCGCGCCCGACGCTGAAGTTTGGCAACGCCGCCACGAACGCTATCTCGCTCGCCCTCGTTCTGCCCCGCTGCGGGCTGGCGTGAAATGCGGCAACGTCGCTTTGTTTGCTTATAATTGACGTTTGCCGTCTGACGTGGTTGTTAGAGCGAGACAGCCAGCTGTTGTTGCTGCTTCAGCGCACAAAATACATAGGGTGTTTGGGTTTGTGTGCGCGCTATGTACTTACGAGTACATAAAGAATTTATAGCTGGTACTTTTTCTCGTACATGGAAAACGAGTATCTCTCGGCTGTGTATTTATAAATGGCTATGTGGTCATGTGGTGCGCTTCTTTCGCTTTGTTGTTGCACGTTCCTCCATAATTCGTGTAGTTTTGTAGCTCTAAATCTCCTACGTATTTTCTTTTGGGGCGCAGCAGGAAATCACCCATACAGCCCTGGGTTTCCCTGTGTGTGTGTGCGAGAAGCTGTTCGACAAGAATGCCTATGTGCGTCCCGCTCTAACGCACAGGATTGACCCCATCGGTGGCGTGAAAGTTTCTTCGCCGCCGACGGCGCTACTGCGCCGCTCAGCCAAAACTTGGGGCCGCAGCGCTACGCGATTTCAGTCGCTTTGTAGAATTGGTGGGGTGCGGCTCGCAAAAAATCGAGATTGAAGGGCCCACACACAAAAAGACCAGCTAATTTGGCAGCCAAATAGGATGGATCATCCCAGCACAGGGCTAAATTTCTCCCTGTGTGCTTGGCGTTCTTCTGTTTTCTTTTTCGGTTCGCCATTTTGTGGTCGGGATTTTTCAGCCTTTCTGCTCTCCAGAAGAGGAAAACCCCCATTAAAGCCAGGCGTTTTAACTAGAATTAATGAATATTGGCAGCAGCAGCGAAAAGAAAACCAGTTTTAGTATGTATTTAGTTTAGTATCTGCTTTTCGTTTTGTGGCTACGTGACCACACACCAACAGCATGTGCCAGAAAGAGAGCGACAACTTTGTAGTTTTTCTCTCCCCAACCTCACACACACACACGGGGGTTCTCTGTGCGCACGCACACCAATCGGGTTAAGCAAGAAAAAAGGTTTTACAGCATCGCTCCGTCCCGCTCGCACACAGCAGCTGAATCGATTTTTCAAGCGACACGACAATTTCTCTCCACCACTTCGCCCAGCTGCCATCTCGCTCTGCCTTGCGCTGCAGCGGCAGCCCCCTCCCTTTCGCTCTTCTGCGTTGTTCGTTTTTGTAGTTTGGAGCCCGCGCGCACACACGCAGATATTTATATACGGTTTATATATAGTCGCCATGTTACTTTTTCGTACGATGGGGGAGCTGTCAGCCTGGATTTTTCGCTACAAATTTCCAACGTCTCTCTTGCTGCCTCTGCTGTGGCCGCTGTCGCGGTCGACGTCGTTATTCCCAGCCCGTTGCACGTCATCCGTTTTTGGTGTGCGTGCGTATGTGTGTGTGTATGTGCTTTGAATTTCTGATGAAATTCTTTGCTTTCGAGTTAATTGCTGCCCGCCGTCGGCAGCAAAGCCTCTGCCTCAGCCTCTGCCGGCGTCGCTGCCGCCAAGCTCACATTTTTTGTTGTGCCATTTTCTTTGTACTGGTGTACTGCCAATTGCTATAGCCGCTCGAAGAAGAGGAAGAGCTTTCCGCTCTGAACTGGGAATTTCGGGGAATATTGGGCGATTTTTAAACACGTTTTTAACCTGACTTTTCGAGCTCTACCAAACTTTTCTCATTCTATTCTAAAATTTCCTTTCTGTACAAAACAAAATAAAAATTTCTCCTAAATTTAGCATTATTTGTGATATTTTCTTCATTAAATATCATTTAAAATAATTGAATTTAAAGCCTTGTCGCACACGATTTTGTACACTTTAAACATTTTCAATGCTTTAGAAAAACTTTAAAAAACATATTTGTTTTCGAAGACAAAGATTTTCAAGTGTATTGAGAACACATTTTTGGTTTCAAATTTGTTATACAGCTTTTTAGTTGCTAGATTTCGGGATTGTTTTTGAATTATATTTCCTTGAATTTTGTGTTTAGGATTTTCAATAATATATTAACTTTTTAAGCACTGATCCGAATTTGAAAAATTCAGACGTTATCCAATCACGTTTATTGTGGTTAACAATTAATTATGTGTTTTATTTGATTTTTCATCGGTTTATCCATTCTTACCATTTGCGTTGATAGCTGCAATGAAATGGGGGAAAGGAATACTTTATTCATATGTCGTTTTTTCTCAGAATCTACAACAATGATCTTTTCCTGAACTGAAATTCTATGTGAACAAATAAATAGAGTTGAGTTACTTTCTATGAAAGTATGAGTTCAGGCTGAAATGGTTTTGGGGAAGAAATGAATTTTATATTCAAGTCGAGACCCTATAAACAATAAAAATAATTGATTTCCTTTTGGATTCATTAAAAAAACATAATATTTATTAAATATATCCTATTTGACAAAAGTGCGAGCATTGCAATACGAAATAAAATAAATTCATTTGTTAAAATTGCAATGTGTTTTTATCTTCAACTGGTAGTTTTCCTACTTTTTCAAGACTTTCTTAGATCTACAGACCAAGAAATCAACGCTTTCTGCACTACTTACACCATTGGAGCGGCTTTCCTTGGCTGATCATCGGATCCTTTATCGCTGGCTCAGTAGTACGTTTATTGTAAACCCGTTCTGCACTGTATTCGAAACTTGCGCATTTTACTGATTGGATTTCGAGGCAATAGCTTACGTGTTGTTGCTCTTTCGAAAACCTCCAAAGAAGGTAACGACGCGCCCGTTAAGTTCTGCCTTTTCTGCGTACCGAACCGAAAAACCGATCCGAGTCCAAATGCACCGACTTTTACTGGGTGTATTTTCTGTTATTTTTCGTGTATTTATGCACTCCGGATTTTGGGGTGACTTTTTACTGCGAACTCCTGCGAATTGCATTCGACAGAAAAAGCATCACAAAATTGAATTGGAAACAATAAAAAAATTAAATTTTTATCATTTATTGGGCTCTGTGTTGTTGCTTGATTTCCATTTGCTTTGCCTCTGTTTTTGTTTTTATTTTATTTTTATTGTATTTGCATTTGTGGTAACTCTTCTTTCTCTCGCTGTTGTTGCTGCTGCTGCTGCATCTGCCGTGGTATTGGTGTAATTAATGCACTTTCGCACGCAAACACACTCGCGCACTCACACACACAGATATCCGCCGATGGTCGCGCACACACTGAGAGGGGAGGGGGTGGGGCACTTTCAGATAACAATAATAATAATTTTTTCGCTGTGTGTGTTTTGGCGGCGTTTTGTTTAACCGCCCCGCCGCCGTTGTTGTACTGCTTTTTTCCGCTGCGTACGACGCGCGCGATCCGTTCAGTCCGAAATTTTTTTCAAAACAATTAGAGACGGGGAACCGTCGATGGAAACGCCGATGTTTTCATCGATGCATCGATGTTTTTTAGATTCTTAGAAACATCGATGAGTTTGGTGACTATCGATATTATTGAAACTAGAAATTAACGTAAGTGGGATCAAACGTAAGCAAACGTAAGTGGGATTAGATCAAACGTAATGGAACAATTAGAGATGGGGTAAGGTCGATGGAAATTTAAATAAAATTTAAAATGTTTAGTAACACCAATGTTTTTGTCGACAATCTGTATTGGCTCCTTCCTCTAGAATTGCAAATAAAAGAAGTTACCCTCTGGCCTTAACATTTGTGAATCCAGCAAAAACGTAAGTGGGATCAAACGTAACGAACAATTAGAGATGGGGAAACCATCAATGGAAGCGTAGATGTTTTTATAGTTTTTGTAAATATCGATGTTTCTGGGGACTGTCTATATTGGCGCCCTCTGGCGTGTTAATTATAAGGAAAAGAAAACGCCCTCTGGCCTAACAATTTTGGAGTCCAAAAATCTGGACAAAACGTAAGGGGGACCAAACGTAAAAGAAACAAGGAAGCCAACTTCGGCAAGCTGAAGTTTATATCCTCTCAGGACATTCCTGTGGGCCCAATATATAAAATCAGCTTTTAGAACATGTAAAAAAAAACTTAAACATAATTACAGAGTTGTATATACCGGTATGATCAAAGATATATATACATTGTGGGTTCGGAAACGTACGGAATCGGCGATCGAGGTGGACGAACTGAAAAAAATATTCTGGAACTGCCACTTTGATTTAGAAATCAAGACCACTACCGACTTGGCTTGAAAGAAGTCAGACTCTCAGCCCTGGCCAGCCCCACCAGTTATCGTTATCGCGGCCAGCTTTGTTTTGCTTACACGACAGATAAATAAAACTGGCGAAAACCACTGCTTTACTCTTAAAATGAGTAGTTTAAAGTCGGACTTGGACGAGTACCTGCTCCTGCAGAGTGATCAGAAGAAAACCTTCAACGTTAAGCTGCCACAACTCAAGGTTCCCTTTTTCCGTTCGGAGCCAGAGGCAAATAGTTTCCTGAAGGACACCGACTCGTGCTTTCCAAAATTGGTACGCATAATGAATCTGGAGTGTTAAAGAACTTGTATCCAACTCATAAATCTGTATCCCCTTTCAGTCACGGCTGCAGCGAATCGTGGGTTTTGTGGCCTGTTTAGGAATGGGCGCACTCTGCATGACGCTTTCCACATTCTACATTCCCGTCTTAATATTGAAAGCCAGAAAGTTTGCCCTGCTCTACACCCTTGGCAGCCTCTTCTTCATCTTGAGCTTCTGTTTCCTCTCCGGATTTGGCTCATTTCTGAAGCAGATGTTCTCCAAGCCCCGCTTGCTCACCTCAATTTCCTACAGTTCCTGTCTGCTTTTGACTTTGTACTGTGCATTGGTGGCCAAGAGCACCGCATTCACTGTCCTGTTCGCAGTGGCACAAATTATCGCCTTGCTCTTTATGATTCTGGGCATGGTCCCCGGGGGAGCTACGGGTCTCAAATTCTTCGGACAACTCTTTAAGAGCAGCGTTTCTGCCTCAGCGAGCGTACTGCCTGTGTAAAAGGAGGAAAGGCTGAACAAAAAAATCATCCACCACCGCAGCAACGAAAAGTAACTTATTTAACTCATTGATAAATCTAAAATAAAACTTATTTGTGATACAACGCCTCTCAAATTTACAGTACTTGTTTATTGGCGGGTCTGAGTCATTAACATTTACTTTCCCCCTTATCAGCAATTTACATGTAATAAAATCCACATCGTGTCGACTTTTTAAAAAATGCAATGACACGTTCAAATTTGTTAGTCGTAGTTATTATGGTTCTATTTAAAAAGTGGCTAACTTTTCATTTTCGAAATAGACTTAGGGGTTTACAAAGATTTATTGACAGCAAGCCTAGCGGATGAGAATTAATTGATAAAGTAAATATCAAGTAATTTTCCATCTCTTTAAAAAGTTACCTGCGTTTCAATGAAGTGTCTCCGAGAGAAGCAATCCTCTCACTCTTTGTGTTAATCAACGGTCATTCTTCTATCTCTCCCAGATACAAGGTCTTATCGCTGGAGCCTGAGAGAATGAGCGGCTCCTTTGGGCTAAAGTCCACGTCATTGACACTGCCATTATGTCCGGGCAGTTTGTACAGGATTCTCCTCGTGTTAACATCCCAAATATAAACATGTCGGTCGGCGGAACCCGAGGATATTTTATCGCTACCGGGGGACCAGGCGCAGCGCAGCAGATTCTTCTCGAAGTTGTGCTGATGGCCCTGGAAGACCTTCACACATCTTTCGCCTGGCGCATAGGGTCTCACGTCCCACACCCTCAAGGTGTTGTCCATGGCATTTGTCAGGACAAAGTCACCCTCGGGCGACAGAGACATTCCGGTAATCGTATCGGAGTGTCCTCGCAGGTGATGCAAGACCGCCTGCTTTCGTATATCCCAGATCTTCACTTCGTTGTCGATCCCACCGCTGATCACTTGTTCTCCAGTGTCACCAAAACAAACTGCGGTGACTTGGAAGGGAGACTCTAAAGTGTGTGCGGCGTGTTTCTTTCTGGCGTCCCAGATCTTTATGGTACGGTCATCGCTTCCCGAGCAGAGAAGCTGCTGGCCCCTTCGCGAGCCCTGCACGCTGTTCACAAAGTTTCCGTGACCCTTGAACCGCCGTTGCCGCTGCCCCGTGACTATATCCCACAGACATAGGCTTTTGTCCGTTGAGCAGGTAAAGATGTGCGAGCCATCCTGCGTGAAGTGAGCTTCCATCACAGCGCCAGTGTGTCCCGACATGGCCATAACATTCTCGCAGTCATCGTACACCTGCCAGATGTCTAAAAAGTAAATTTTAATTGTAACATTTGTCTACTACCAAGACTTCATATACCCAATAATATATAGTAGTTTGCGGGCTGGAGTGTACATAGCCATTTCAACGGTAAAATATGGTCGTCAAACTGTTCTATTGTTACTTTACAAATCTACACATTCGGCACCTTGTACTTTGTGCTTTAAAGATTGTGATTTTAAAGGATATAGGCACAGACTCCAGTTACCATTATGTTATTGCAGTCCACCCCTCCACTTACATATTTGCCTATCGAACCCGGAGGAAAGCAGCAGCTCTCCCTCTGGATGGAATTCCGCTGTGAAAATCTCGCCTTCATGCCCTTCCAGCTGCATTATGGGTGCCTGGAGGTTTGAGGTACGCCTCACGCCCTAGAAAATATGATAGTTTACAAAATTAAACCAAACTCATGGGGAACTGGGGGTGCTTCTTCTTGCCAGCACGCTTACCGATTCAAGGAGCGCTTTATCCCGATTTGTGTAGGCCACCAAATCGCTCTTGCTCCGCTTTGACTCCTGGGCCAAAACCACGCTGTTGTTGGGTCTTTTTGTGCCCATTGTAGTGGTTTTGTTTGTAAAAGTAAAATAATCAAACTTGTTCACCAGCAAAATAAACCGTGTTTGCAGAGTGACCAGAGCTTAACAAAATACCACTGCTCGCGTATGCAAATATCCTAAAAAACATACTGTCGAATGTAGTGCCGAAAATTCGTCTATTTTGGAGGCGAGTTGGCAGCTCTGCTAACAATACCGAAATATACAAAATCCTGTTTCATTTTCTTTATTTTTACAATTTGCGGCTATTCAATATGGAATTACCCAAGAATTAGGTTCTTCGTTTAATAGGCATCAACGCGCGGAGGATCCGCAAAGAATTCCTGGCCCTTGCGCTCTCCCTTCAGCCACTGCTTGTAGCGCTCGTTTCTCATGGCCTGAAATGAAATTTTATGCTCATATAGAACTTAGTAGTAATATGCAATATATCGAAAACCTACATGGAAACGCATTAGCTGCTTCTGCATGCCCACGCACTCCTGGAAGTCGGAGATCAGGTCAGCGCACTCCCGCTTTCCACGCTCCAGGCCGTACGCCTCGAAGCACTCCATCATCTTCATCTCGAACTTGCCGCATTTGTCGTAGGTCTGGTGGTTAATCAGGCAACCAGTCAGATCCGTTAGTGGCAGGCGTAGAAAGGGAGTCAGCGACATTTTGTCTGGGGGTGGAATCCAAACAAATTTAGTTAACTTGCGTTAGCTTTTTTACAACTTTGCCGTGTGACGTAACAATAAACAAAGGCTCCAAGCCCAGTGTCACGCTCCAGTTAGAAATCTTTTGGCCTCGAAAAGCCTTTCGCGTATTCCAATCAAAGTCTAGCACACCTAGATTTAAATGCACACCTTATAGTTCTGGCAATCCGCAATAAAAACAACTATTTTGTGTTTTTATAATTTTGTGACTCGAGACCAGTGTGACCATACGAGTCGAACGATTGACAGCTGACAGCTGACGGTGTTGGTTAGCGCGCGAACCGCTCTCCACGTTTTGTTTATAAATTTGTTTTTACAAGGAGACATGAAAAACCAGGATTTGGTGGAATTCTTGAGGTCCAGCGGGGTGTGCGAAGTCTGCCAACTGCGTTACCTCAAGGCCAGGGGCACGGAGTATAGGGACATCAAGGAAACACTGCAAAAGGTGAGGAAACTTTTCGCTTGAAATTTGTTGACAACTAACGAATGGCCGACTTGTTCCTTTTAATTGCCCAGCTTGATGTAAAACTGAATGGAAATGTGGAAAACAAAGAAGGAAACGAAGATCAACCCGCTAAGAAGGCCCGCCTAGGCGTTTGTACCACATGTTTGGGTCTATTCTCGAAGGACTTTCAGATGGAGCTTCTCGAAGGCATCTTGGCCTCGGACTTCGCCAAATACGACTGCCAGAAAATTGTTTTGGCCATATGTCTGCCCATGTCGCTGCAGTTGAGGCAGCTGGCCATGTGGTTTGCCCTGCAGAGGAAATTTGGAGCATCCGTAGACAGTAGCAATCCTCCAGATGTGCCCATAAAAGAGGCTGTTAAGCTGATTCTGCACCCCATAATATGCGAAAAGTTGGCAAAAGAGTACGACGCCAATGGGCTGATGATCAATATAGATCTCACGCACAAGCTGGAGCACGAGGAGGTGGAAAAACTGGTGAAATTAAATAAGGAGGCCTTTCCCGCCAAGGCTGCGTATCAGAAACGAATTGAAATTTCGAGAGGTTTACTGGAGAAACAGTACCAACCGTCTAAAGTGAGAGCGGAAACCTTTGAGAAGTATTTCCAGATACCTGGCTCGACCGTAGAGGAACCCCTGAAGCTTACTTCCATAGATCTGCAGGGACCCCTGGTCTGTGTGGCTGGCAGATATCGGAAGTTGAGCCGCGAACTCTCGCACACTCCCTGGATACTGAATGGGCAAAGACTGATGGAGGACAGTATTGAGGAAATCATCATCAGGCATGTCGGTCCCCATTTTACAGAGAAGCTGGATAAAATCACCTTTATGTCGAGTGGTAGAGAAGACGTGGATGTTCGTTGTTTAGGGAAGGGCAGACCTTTTGTCTTGGAAATACCGAATGCCATACGGAGTTGCTTGAGCAAAGATCAGGCCTTCAAGATGGAACAGGCTGTTGACGAATCTGGAAAAGTGTCCATACTTCACTTACAAGTCGTGGCCAGAGACGAACTAACACACATCAAGACTGGGGAGGAACAGAAAAAGAAATTCTATCGCGCTCTTTGCGCTCTGAAAGAACCTGTTTCAGTGGAGATCCTGGACAAATTGCAAATTTCAGTGAGCTTTGACATACAGCAAAAGACTCCAATCCGAGTCCTTCATCGTCGTCCCTTGCACACGCGACCCAGAACGATTTATAGTGTTAAAGCTAAGGTACAGCGGGGGAATCCCAAAGCATTGGTCATCGATATAGTCACTCAAGCGGGCACTTATATAAAGGAGCTAGTTCACGGCGAATTTGGCAGGACCGCTCCGTCATTGTCCTCGATCATAGGCAAGCCCATCGATATTCAAGCTCTGGATGTTGTAGGAATCGACTTGGATTGGCCACCCGAGGTGGATAATGCGATACATACGGAGTAGCGATATTAGTTTAAAGTGTTTCCTATAAATGCATTTAATTGTTAAATGTTAAAAGCTTAAGGTGATAAGTACAAGTAAGAAAAGATTAATAAAAGTAATCTTTCCGCCCTCAAAAATATCATAAAGTTGAAGAGAGAATTTAACGACACTCATTTCGAGGTGCAACTTGGAAATCGGGATCAAGTTTGGGTCACCTTGGAGCACGGCATCGAAAACGTAAAAAAAAAACTTATATATTAAGGGGTAAAGAAATTTGACCAGCAATATTAAATTTGGTAATCTTGATACACGTAACAATTAAACCACAAACTTTGAATTGCCCTTGGTGTCTTTCCAGACACTAATTCAAAGCCAGTTTTCGATCCTTAAATCATGTTTCCTAATAAATTGCATCGGGGTGAGAAATGGTACCAGAACAAAAAGCAGACATGCGCAGTTGACAAATTTTGGAGCCGAATTGGATGTTCTCGCAACAGCCAAGTTCTAGCATTGGCTACAAAAGTAGTTAGCAAGCGGACAAATTCGGCATTCGTTGCTAGCCAGTCGAACTGTTTTGTTATGGTCAAGTGAAGTGAATAAAAATCGAAGAAAATGGAAAAAGGCCGAAAGTAGTGGCAGGACATTTGCGACCGGATGCAAGCGTGCGTGACAATTAAAAATTAAAGCCGAGTGAATAAGCCGGAGGCAGTTAGTTAGATAATTGCAGTTGGAGCCGGGAGGCAGTCCAGTATGTTCTTTCGGCGCGTTTTGGAACGAAAGGATAGCGCCAGTAATGCGCCGCTCCCTATGACGACCACGGATAGTCCGCAATTGCACTACAACAGCGAGGATAGCGAGAGTGTCACTTACGTGAATGGTGCCGTCGACAGTGAAGTCAAGGACAGCAATAACAACCAGTCGGTGGTCGGTGTGGGTGGTGCACCGCCCGCTGCTATGAAAATTCTGCGCCGGGAGGCCCCAATCGGTGCAGTGCAGCTGACGCCGTTGTGGGAGCACATTCTCCGCACTCGTCGCCTTCCGGAATCCATTTTCCCTAGCGCCATGTTCGCCGAGTTCCATGAGCGCCTGCAGGATCCGGAGTGGCAGGTTCGGCAGCACGCCCTTCGAGTCCTGGTCGATGTCCTTGTGGTGATGCAAGACGAGGCCGATGGCCACATGGAGCGGGAGCAGCTCATTGGTTTGCTGGTGGAGAACCTAGGCCATCAGGCGCCAACTGTTCGTAAAGGGGCCCTCGATTGCCTGCGGGTCTATCTAGCAGAAACAGCTATTCCGGAGACTGTCATGTTGGGAATCCTTGACGCCGGCCTGACGAAGCAAGCTCCTGCGGAAGTGGAGCACATGGGTCGTCTTAGCTGCGGGGTTCTCCTATCCCTGCCGGCCCTGCTACAATCTACTATGCACACTCCCCAGAGACACCGCATCGCACTGAGCACTCTGGAGCGAGTGGCTCAGCACATGGATCAACTGCCCCAACAGGAAATCACTTTGAAGGTCTTAACCAAGATCAGAGAGCTCTTGGGGGTGCACGAGTTCGAAGGCATTCTTAGTAATGTTGGTCGCGGCGACGCACTGACCAATTATTATCAACTTTGTCAGGTTTACGGCGTTTCTGGAAAGCCGAAAAGAGGCGGCGAGGTAAAAGCGGGAGCATGGCGTGCATTACCGCGCGAACAAGGTTGGAGAAACAGCACCGCCCTGCAGGGCCTGGACACTTCGCTCCACATGCAGCCAAACTGTCCGGACAAGGGAAAGGTAATCATGGAAACGGAGATCAAGATCAACGATGACACAGTGACCATGCGCATTCTGGAGGCGGATACCGAGACCGAAGAATCCGACAGCCCAGCCAGAAATTGCTCAAAGGACGAGGAGTCGACGGACCTGGTTTGTCATCCCCTTTTGTCCAGCGCCAACAGCCACCAAGCGCTCGTTGGAGCCGGTATTGTCCAGGTTATAAGCGATTCAGAATTGGACGAGCCGCACGCTATAAAGCCCGTCAGTGTTTCCGAGCCAAGTACTCCCTCTCGGGGGCTAAAGCGAGTCACCTTCGGGGGGGAGATCGTTAAGATGCGAACTCCCGATAGCGACGCAGCCTCCTCGACGAACAATTCCCGAAGCCCTGGTCAGGCCAATCAGAGTGTAACTATTCTGTCGTTGGGCGAAACACCGAGCCCTCCATTGGAGGAGCTGCAACCTCCAAGACCCGCTGGTGACAAAAGAACTACGGCCCTAGTGGTGGAGATTCCTTCGGACAATACCAAGCCCTTGCCTCCAGCACGACCCTTCAGCTCACAGTCGCCACGGCATCAGAGCCACACGCCCAGCGATCCTTCCCCGAGCAGTCCCCGCAAACGGCAGGAGGCCGACGGAAGGTTGTCGCCATCACCCCGATCTCCAGGATTCCGCAGCCGCAGCACCAGTCCAACTGGAAGCAACAACATTAGCCCCAAAGTGCCGCACAAGCAAATCGAGGTTCTACACAATTTGCAGCGCGATCCGTCTCCACGGTCTCAGCGACGTTTGGAGGACTTCGGCGGGGATGGGGATGGGGATAGGGAAGCCCACCCTGTGGCAGGAAATCCCTCTGACTCACCGACTCAGCCGCGGAGAACTAGAACCGCCTCTATTATATCTGCAGAGTCACCAGCCACCCCAAAGTCGTGGGAGGATCTGGACATTGTCAACTTTAAGACGCTGATGGATCTGCGATCTGGGGTAAGTTCCAGCCAAGTCGCTGTAATTGCAGCAAAATTAGTGGCCGACATTTAGCAATCCCCGTGTAATTGCACTCCGCCACCCAAATCTGCCGAACGGGCTGCCTTGTGCGACCGAAAATAAAGCAATGAAATTACACCACACGCTAGCCAACGGTGGTTCCGGGTCGCCCGGCGCTTTTGGCTCTAACTGGGTCACTAGGATATGTACAATTTCATATGCGTTCATAATTCTGCCCTCATAATGGCAGCCGCCCGGCTTTATTGCGGACGAGACACGCATCACTCCACCCCCAGTCGGAATTGCCATTACAGGTGCTATTATATCGCCGGCGACCTCTTGCTTGCTAATGAAAATTTCAGCGATAACGACCTCTCCTGGCCCACCCTCATATCGGTGACTGTAGAAAACAAAGCCGGCTAGCGCCAAGCCACTGTACCAATGACCTATTAATTTTTTGACGTACGTTTAGTTGGAAGTATTTTTACATGTCGAACTCTTTTCATAAGTAATACCCAATGAGGTTAGCCTTTCGCGAAACTAATTCAAAGTAATCAAAAATGGTATGCCAAAATTTTACAAAAAGGAAGAAAATTAAAGAAAAAGTGCGTCTGCAGAATGAATTGTGATGTAACAGTACTCAGGGTGGCACTTGCTGGTTCAGATGTGCCCCTTATCAGAACCAACTTTTTGAGTGGTGCACAAAAAACTTGGGATTCCTATGGCAGTTGCATGTTGAGCGGGATGGGTGTTGCATTGGATTGGGTTGTTTTGCTGGGAGCTGCAGCCGAGTACAAGAGTTCTGGCCGGTCAATCATTTAAGTGCACGCGATTTTCATAGCACCAGGCACAAAAACAAGAGCAAGAACAGTACCAAGTGCCCAGCTTGCAACTCGTATGCGACGATAAAGTGGCAGGACCACCATTACTGAACGATGTTTGATGAAGACGCTGGCCGTGGGGAAGGGGTCAGGGCATGGAGCGTGTCAGGAACTGGGTCATTCCAAGCACAAAAATATAAATAACATTAACCGAAATTATAGCGCGTACTAAATAAAAGCAGGAAGGTACGCCATTGTCGACCGCTAGCTTCTCAGTCTTTTACTTGCTTGGTACGACTGCTTAAAGATTTTAATTTTAAATTTAAGTGTCCTTTTCCCTAAGGTAGAGACTGAAGGGGACCAGTCTTGGAAGATTATTTTAGTTGCCACCTTCTTAATTAACTACTTGAAAGCTGACATAGTTTCTGGAGAGATATACCAATTTCGGGTCATAATTTTATTTTCTGATCGAAATTGTTAAAAAATTTTATTTTAAAAAGCACACGTTTCTGAGCCACATTGCTTGCACGCAAAAGGAAATAGAATGTTAAAAATCTTGTAAGGATTTAAAGAGCTTGATACAAATTCCTATTCATTATTTGGTCTAGACGTTTCTTGATTTCGAGTATATTTTGGCACATTCAGTTCGTTGTTGTAAAGGGCTCTACACTCAATTTCCAGAAATAATTTCTGAGGTATTCATTTTCAAATTGTCTCATTTAGCTCAAACAGGCCATAAAACACTAGCCACGCCAAAATGTACTTACCCGTACTTATTTTTTCACTCGAAGGATTGGCGCAATCGCCTAATGGGCATCGCCCAACTGGAGCTCGCCCTGAGCTCGTCGAGCAACTTGGCCATCACACTACCGTATCTGGATAGTCTGCTCCGAACCCTCCTCTCGTCCGAACGCCACTTCGAGGTGTCCGAGTTGAAGCGGGAGTTGCTAGTTAACCTGATCTCACGACTGCCCCTGGACAACTTGGAGGAGCGCACACCGCAGATATTGACGGGACTGTGTCGCCAGGGCAATGCTGGAGCGAACAGAGTCTGCAAGGCCCTGATGCAGCGCCTCCCCGCTGGCACCATTGTAGCAAAGCTGACATCGCCAGAATTCCTGCACGCAAAGAGTTCAAAGGTATGTAGATGAGTTACATTAGTTGAAAATACCAGACTTTAAATTTTACTTACCTCAGTTCCGGGACCATGCGCTTCAGGTGTCCATCTTCGCCCTGATGACCTTTCCGGGCACTTGCTTCGACATCAGCCTCCTGACGGCTCAGACCGTATACTCTTTGCTCAATCGCAAGCGACGCGTGCGACAGGCGGCCCTGGAGGTGCTGGCAGTCCTTGCCGATATCTCATCCATAAACGAGGTCCTAGCTATTGTCTCGGAGACGACCGCCGGCGTGGAGCTCGGACCCCAAGTGTTGGAGGCGGCCAGTGTGCGCCTCTCGCGCCTGCAGCTGCCCATTGTCACGCCCGACAGTGGCGTGCTCTTTGTTTTTAACCAGACTGATCAACCTGGATCCAGGCGTTCTGGAGCAGATGTGGATTGGATCTATCAGGGGGAGGGCTCCGCCTCGCCAAATACCATCAAAAGGCGACGCATGCGGGCTGCAACCAGTCAGCGCGACGTATTGGAGAGCACGGAGGCAAAAAACAAGAAGGATGGGTTCCACAGGTAGGATAATTAGTTCCCTTATTATAACTGAAAAGATAAAAAGGAAAAGTTAATTGTACGGTACAACAATGAAAGCTCATTTTATAAGCATACGATTATTTAAATGCGTACCCTCAGTTTCAGTCAGGTTAACGAGGGCCTGCACCGCCATTCCTTCCACTCTCCCCCAGAAACTTTGGACATGACTAGCCCCACAAATGTGAGTAAAACGCATTTGCGTATTTCTTCTGAATGCTAAATATTATTCTATCTAGGACTTTTCGCAAAGATTAAGTTTTGGCGCTAAGACTAATAATGGTGAGTGGCCCCTAACCTTACTTTAACATATCCTACATTTCCGACCTTTTCATTCTTAGGAACTCATTCCTTTATGGACCGTCGCTTGGTGGCCAAGGCGTGCTCTGACACTTCCATGGATGGGCGAAGTACTGACAGCACGACCACCACCTGCAGCAGTGGAAGCGCCACAAGCAGCTTCATACAGCTCACCTCCCGCACCGGTGGTCAGTTCTCCGGAGCCAACTCAAGGTTTGTAGCCTTTGAACTGCAGGCACTTGCCTGATAACAATGGACCTATCGTTGTTTCCCACAGATTTCCCGCCATGAACCAGCATACAGACTTCGTGAACAATTTTATGCGGAGCATGCAGCGCAGCACCAAATCCTACTCCGTGGAGGGACCGTCATACCCCAAGGTCAGTTACTCGATCCCGAAGTCCCAGCAGATGCCTCGCGGAAAACTCCAGCAGCAGCACTCTTTCACAAAGGTGCGATGCAATGCAGCTCCGTGTCAAGGTAAGGATCGCTTTTGTGGTCAACCTGCCCATTTTTAACACTATCTCGGTAACTTTGCATATAGGCTTTGAAAATGGCAGATTGAACGAGTCCCCGGGGAGACACCAGAGCGGCATTTCCGCAGACCACCTGGACTCCGAGTGCGCCGACGCCGCAAAATCAGTGTAAGTGTCGACTCCATATCTCAATTAAGGGACCGGCATCGGAGCCCATTCATCCAAGCGCCACAATGATTTACCCCTGCCTGGCACAAATGTTAACCTACATTTGAACACCCCGCTCAGACACACATAGTCGAGTACCGACCGGGGTAAAAGTTAAAGGGGCGAATTCTGGTCAGCGAATTTAGTTGTCGCCCCGGTCGGCACACGCACCTCCTCACAATATTAAAGGCATTAAAGGTGTTGGGTTGCTTAACCTAAATAATTCAAGTGCGCAGTGGAAACCGCGTTGGTGAAATTCTAGAATGTGGCTGGGGACATCGGTCAACGTCACGAGCAATAAACCTTCAAGTGACCACTGGCGATTCGACCCGAATCCATTTTGGTTAAGTTAATTTTACTGCTAAGCTAATACTGAGAAAGATTTAGGAATCAAGCAATTAATTATCATCTACATATATGGATATTTTTATGTAACATGAGTGCTCAGAATGTTGAAATGAATTGTTTTGCAAAAGCAACTAAATTAAAAGAGTCAGTAGGCGATGTAATATATTTTCCAGACGGTCAAATTTTGGTCATCCAAGCATTTAACACATACCTTTAAAGTTCTCGTGGGGATATAGCAACTTGTTGTATTGCCGACTTCGTGACTTTCCACGATGAAACGAAGAAGTCCGAAGATGACTAAGCGGTGCTTGTATAGAATCCGGAACGCCTTGCGGCAAATGCCACTGCTCGGCGAAGACCTGTGGCCAGTTAGCTTGGACGTTCGTTGCTGGTTAGCGCTAGTCCATTCCACGACCTTTCCGCGGCTTTGGCTTGACACCCTGTGGGTGGACGGGGGTTTTAACCGCTTGGTGTGTGGTCGTGTGATTGCTTGGAAAACGCAATGTCCTGTTTTTCGTTTTGAAACTTTGGCTTGTTGGTTCCCGGTATGGAAATTCATTTGAAGTGGCCAAAACGACTGGCGACGAGCATTGCAAACAGTCAGTGAAGTCGCGTTGCTTGGAGTGGTCGCCAATTGCGGTTTACTCGAGGATGTGTCGTGGTGCCCAGTAGAAAATAGGCAGGATAATTGTCCAATTGGCTGGCGCTGAAAAATGCAGAATGTGTTTTCCTGTGGTGCGCAGCCCTCTGATCTGCTGCGTAGGACACGTATTTTTTTCCACTCTGTTAGGGCATGCATCTGCCACAGAGCCACGGAGGCTCACTCCACACTCCGCGGGGCTCTTTGTGGTCACAGTTCGGTCTGCGGCACTTGCTGCACCGACACGGCTCTGGAGTCCAGAAAATCGATGCAAATTGATACAGAAAGCCAGCTGGTCGATGATAAGTCCACTTTTGCCGTGTTTCGGCCACCGGCAGATACTGAAAAAGACACGGTTTATGCCGAATATGTTGAGTTGTATGTCGTTAGAAAATTGTAACAAATACTTACTAACCAGAAATTCTATTCTCTGCTCCCACATAATAGGGAAACACCGAGGGCAGTTCAGCCCTTGGAAACGGCGGTCAAAGACATGACAGACGGCTCTCCCCTCTCCGTAAGGTCCACCAGCTATTCGCAAAAGTCGACAGCCTCGGCGAAGTCGAGTGGCAGCCAAAGCGAGATGGGCAAGCGGTCATCCTCATCTACTGGGGACGGGAACGAGTCCAAGATGGAATTTCTGAACCGTCAGCAGGATCCTGTCGAAGCCTTCGGGGAGTTGGTGGTGGACGACATTGAGGACCAGACGGAACCTCCTGCCCATGAGGAGTCGCTTAAGCTGACCGGAAGCGTAAACAGCCTTCACAGCAAAACGGAGAGCATTAAAACTCAGTTGGAGGACACTACACCGCAACTCTCGCGAGCTCAGTCAGTGAAATCATTGCCCATTGAGGAGGACATTGAGGGCAGCAACAGTTTCGTGGTAGTCGAAGAAGTACAGCACGAGCTAGAGTCATCGCCCCCGGAGACAACGCCTGTAAAGGAATTGCAGGAGCAGCTAGTAGCACCAGCAGATGTTACAAAGCTGGATGTTGCAAACCATACCTTTGGCCCAAAGTTGGTTCCAATGCACGAAGAAAGAGTGATCCATTCACGCAGCATTTCCTTGGACTCGATTTATGGAGCACGACCCGGCTCTAAGCAGGGATCTCTGGACACCAGCACAAGCACCACTGACAACACCTCGCAGTCTGGTTCTCATTTGGGAAACATAAGTATTCCCGGGAAGGTACAACACACCCCGCTCAAGCAGAAGGCGAAGACTTCGTACTTCCTGCGTGCTCAGCGACGGGTCTCGCCCGTAAAGCAGGCTATCAAGATGTCCCAGGCGGAGCTCTTCCCGCAGAATATGGCGCGCTTTGATAAGCCCCGCGAGGCTTTGCTAAAGACGTTTGACCAGCTGGACTCCAGCAACTGGGAGATGAACATGACCGGCTTGAAAAGCATGGTGCGTCTGATCCGCTACCATACCGACACTCTGGACAATCAGATGCACATGACCTGCATCCAGCTCACCCGCTCAGTCCGGAATCTGCGCTCCCAAGTGGCTCGAGCTTCCTGCCAAGCAGCTGCAGAGTTGTTCTCCCTGAAGTCCACCAGTCTGCAGCTTGAGTGCGATGATTTGGTGTGTGCTCTTCTGCACCGCACCGCCGACACGAACCGTTTTATCCGCGCCGACGCCACTCGTGCCCTAGAGTCGATGGTGGATCACTTACAGCCGCAGAAGGTACTGAACATCCTGGCGGCGAAGGGAGCACAACACCAGAACGCCCTGGTGCGCACCACATCAGCAAAGCTGCTCTTCAGACTTGTAGAGCGACTGGGCAGCGACCGCATCTACGCCATGGGCCGCGAGAGCCGCGACAAGTTCTTTGTGGTGGGGGCCAATCTGCTGCTAGAGGGCAGTTTAGAGACCCGCAGCTACGCCAAGTCCTTGTTCCGGGCCCTCTCCGAGCACCACAATTACCAGCGACTGCTCCTGGAGGTGATACCGCCGCGCACCTACAGGAACGTGGAGAAGACCCTGAGGAGCATCACGCGTTGATTTCCGTAGGTGTCGATGTCGATCTGTACAGCATAGGTTTAGTAGTCGAAGCCACTGGAAGCTTATATGTTTAGGGCACATGCACTAACTTTGAATTTACATTAATCTAGAGTGTATTCTAGATTTAACCGTAGACTAATAAAAATATTGTTATTATCTCATGTAAACTGTGTTGATTGGTCCGAAACTTTGCTGCTGGTTTATTTAGTTGGTTAGAGCGCACGAGCGGTTAACGAAACCAGGACGAGCATTGTCAACAAATATGCTTTTTAGTTATAAACAATCCCTCAAGTCAAGGTAAATATTAAGGAATCGGCGCCCACATTGTTGATGCTAGAATGAGAATTTGAAGTGAAGTGTTTTATTTGTTTTCCTCTTTACGTACCGATTGACCTAAAAAAGTTTGCTACGACCACTCTGACACCAGGACAGCCGGGCGGTGGAGGAGGAGATGGGCGCAATCCTTCATAGTTTGGGCAAACTTAATAAAATTACAAACTTGAGTTTACCTTAAAGTTACCTGCTGTGTATTCTTAAGCTATATATAAAAACTAATTAAAAGCATGATTCAATCTCAAAGCAATCTGCGTTTGTTGTTCTGCCGCTGGTCCGACCTCCTGTTGCCACCCTGCATGTGTTGGTGGTGTTGCTGCGGTTGCATCCTCGGCCGGTTGCGGTCCATCACGGAACTGTCACTGCGGCGCCGCTGATCTCCGTTGTTCCCGTAGGGATTGCGATCGTAGGGCTTGGCGCCATGCAAACTGTGGCGGCCGTGGAGCGGAGGCGACGCCTGCGGAGGTGGCTCTAGCATGAACGGATTGCGCAGTCGACTCTGGTTGAATGCAGGCGGCTGCTTGCCCTTGTCGGCGCCCTGGTGCTTAATGGTAACCTTCTTCTGGAACAATTCCAGGCCCTGATACAGATCCAGGGCAAAGGGCACCGCACAGAGGCGCTGGTAGGTGACAAAACCGAAGTTCCGTTGTCGGCCCGTGTTGTCCGTGGGTATTCGCACTCCCTCGATGGGTCCGGCTTGCAGGAACACCTCGTACAGGATCTCCTCCGTCACGCGCTCGTCGAGATTGCCGCAGAACAGAGTGCGCTGCTCCTCGTCCTCTTCCTCGTCTTGGTCCTCCACTTCTTCGACAACCTGGTCGCCGTTCCCGTTGAGGGGAAAAGGGCAAAATGGCTGCTGCTGCTGCCCGTATCCGTATCCATTTAGGTGTGGAGGCGGCATCATCATCGGCATGCCCGCTGCACCACTGTACATTTGCTGCATTAACACTTGCAGGTCCATTTGGTGAATTTCTTTCACAAATAAACAAATTTACTTCTTTCGATATAAACAGTATTGCCAAGTCTTTACGTTAGAGATGGTTTTCAAGACATCGATGACATCGATGTTGGCTTGCCAAACATCGATGATTTCAATCTTTAACTGCGCATCGAAGGAGACCGCGAAAATTTAGAGAAGATTCAAAAATCGGGAAGCTTCCATTAGTTGCGATCATTTTAAAAACTGTTGGAAAGGAAAAACGACCGGAAACACAACGAATCTTCTTGACCATTTAAAGAACGTGCACACAGAATGCCTTAAAGATGGAAAAGGCAAAAACCACATGTCAACTGCTATGGGTGTGTTTGTGGCAAGGTCAAAGTTGTTTAAACGACTCTGCCAGAAAACGCAAAATCGACGAAATTGTAGTGAGGATGAAGGGCTCATTAGTCTGTTAACAGAATGGACCCGAGATTCGAGTTGCGAAGCAGGACACACTTTCATGAAAGAGTTCTTCCAAGTTAATATGACCGTTTAAAAGCAAACTAACTTCTGTATTGGAGAAGATGGCCTTAACAACAGATACATCACAATCTTAGCAACGCGACAACTACAGTGGATCACATTAATATTCGGTTTTATTTTTTTTTTTTCAACTTCAAACGCGAATAAAATGTATAAGACTAAGGAGGGAAATTTTGTTCTTTTCGGTATATTCAAGCTTTTAATGTTACCTTTTCATGGATATACAATATATATATACAATATGTATATATTTTGTGACGATCCTGCCCGACGGCTAGACCGTCACAATATATATATATAAGTAATAGTTAACTAAGTTTGCCATTGTTATTATTAGTACGTTAGAGACATAAAATGAAGGTTTATGATTTAGTAAGTGAAGAGCGAACATATGGATTTTTGGGTGCAAAACCAAAATAGGTCAAGTTTGGTGCCGCACCATTCGCCCGAGGTGGCAGCCATAGGGAAAATACTAGAAAATAAAGGAAATACCAAACCGATCTGGCAAGGCAAAGGGAAAAGGGATGAGAGGGCCACACGGCGGTTTCCGTCTCGGCTCTGGTACCTCAAGGTGAACGGTTGCGCACGCGGAAAAGAAAAAGAGAGGAAACACGCGGAGAAAAGGAAAGTCGGTAGGAAGTAAGGTTAGTGAATCTCGCACCCTTTGTTCCCCGAGCGAGCCAGGCTACTAACGACCAATGACCCAATTGGAAGCGGTAAATTATTTACGTCAGACATATACATATATAGCATCCCGATCTTGTGAAATTCATCCACTAACCTACCCGTACAGCGAGGCGGAAGACCCCCTCACACTCCCGCATGAACCCCCCCCCCCCCCCCCCCCCCCTTTCACGAGGTGGCAGATCCCTTCGTGCCCTATTAACTCCCCACGAGGTGGTATATCCCTTCGTGCCCTATTAACTCCCCACGAGGTGGCAGACCCCTTCATGCCCTATTAACCCCCCACTAGGTGGCAGATCCCTTCGTGCCCCACTAACTCCCCACGAGGTGGCAGAACCCTTCGTGTCCTATTAACTCCCACACCGTAGCGGAAGGGCAGACCCTTCTGACGTTACCGTAACCTCATAGGTCCTGGGATGAGAATTAATAGTTGACACCAAACAAGCCGCAAACATTAAGTTTTAGCCGCAAATTTAAAATGGGCCGCAAAAGTAAGAATTCGTCCTTGGAGCAGCGAAAACTTGTCCTCCAGTTGCATCTAGAGGGCAAAACTTACAAGGAAACTGCCGATATCCTGGAAATGAAGCCAAATACGGTAGTGGACATCGTCCGCAGAGTCCAAAAAGAGTGGAGTCAATAAAGCAGAAAGGACAACCCAAAAAACTGATTGATTTCAGCGCAACCGTTCGTCGTACCATAAAAAAACAAGGGTACAACGGCAGAGTCGCTCGAAAGAAGCCTTTGCTGGCTGAGCGCAACCGGAAACTGAGGGAAAATTTCGTCAAGGAGTACGCCAAAAAGGACCAAAGCTGGTGGGACGATGTAATTTTCTTGGACGAGAGCAAGTTTAACCTTTTCGGCAGTGATGGCAAAACTATGGTTTGGAGGAAACCCAATACCGAGCTCCAGAAACAACACCTAAGGAGTGGGAAATCTAGTGTTTATAGATGGTATAATGAACCAGGACCAGTACCTTAAAATTTGAGAAGAAAATTTGAAGTAGTCGGCAGAGAAAATGGGCATTGGCAACACATTTAAGTTGTATCAGGACAACGACCCGAAGCACAAGGCCCATAAAGTAAGGTCCTGGTTGTTGTACAACTGCCCAAAAGTCTTGGAAACGCCTCCCCAATCACCTGATCTCAATCCAATTGAGAATCTGTGGAGTGAGTTGGATCGCCGTGTTCACAAAACGCCTATATCGTCCATATCGGCCTTAAAAGATCGGCTTCTGGAAGAGTGGGCTAAAATTGGGTCGGAATACACCAAAAAAATTATAGCCAATATGCCAAAACGACTGAATGACTGTGGACTGTGCAGGAGATGCCAACGCGAAGGAACAGTGCGTATGAAATGATACAGCGCATCCTTAAAACGTATGAGCACATAATAGTGTTGGTAACAAAGAAGAAGAAGTGGATGTTCTAAAAGAACTGTTCGAACTTCTATCTCCCTTTGAAGATGCAACCTTTTCAGTTTTATCAATACCAATGTGCCAGTTTTCACTATAATTAATCTTATATGCGAGCTTTACCATAAAATTAATGGTTTAGATTGTACACTAAATCAGTGGAAGGAATTGCTACTTGCTTTGGATTTCATCAAAAACACGTTTACGTAAAGGATTATTGCATATGAGTATCGAAACTTTCCACGTATAGCTACCCTACTTGATCCTCTCTTTAAAAAGCAGAGATTTCTCAGCCAATCCAATTTCGAAGATGCGACTAAAGCTTTACACCGTGGATTCCACGTCATAAAATAGATAAAATATTCGTTCAGCGAAGAACAAAAATTGCAGTGCTGCAAAGCGTGGAAAATCTAAAGGTGAATTTCTCTACGGAGAACTGGTTTCGAGTGGTGAGTAAGGAGATTTAAAACTTTCCGTTATAGAGGTGAGATACAAAATTAACTGTCGCGCGGTGCATAAGCATTCGCTGATAACAGAGACATTTTAATTAGGCGTCGGTGTTCGCGATTGTTGTCATTCCCATCGCCGCCTCTTTTGATTGAGCTTTTTTTGTAGTACTAGGTTTGCACAAGTCATCTCCCCACCTCGACGATATGAATCAACCAACTATTTAGTCAGGGTACACTAGCTGCGACGATCACAGCCCGACACGGGGTCGGACCGAACATGCATCACCCTTCTCCTAGTAATACAAGATGTTGAAAACGGGAAATTTAAATTAAATGCCTTTTTCGAATGCTCGATTTCAACGTGTGAAATTTTTCAACTGTTACAAATCGAATTTTTGAATTTGAAATTTACTTGAAGTAACGATCTTCGTATTGCAAAGAGTTAATAGGGATATTTTTTAATAAAGAGAAGAGAGTGCTCTCCAGCAGAGTGAGGTAATGAGAACGTTATATCAGCGTTATCAACGCCACTTGAGCCAATATTTCGCATAGCGTCGAGACCTGACAAATAAACTAGACTACGACATACAGAACCACACACATGTTTGTGGATTTAATACCTCTTTAAAACGATGTACTGCCGAAGGTAGAAAAGCAAGTTCGCTTGTAATCGGCGAACCCATTCAGTCGCTTATTGGACGCCTAGTAGCACCACCCGCTCCAGAAATGGGAGAGGTTCCGAAAATCACGGACTTGGCGCAGGTGATCGAGCCCCACTTGCCGGAGGGCGCTTCCCTGGACTCCTATGACAGTCGATACCTGACCAAGCCCGGAGACAACTATGGCAGCATTATGTTGGCCGTGCAGGCCAAGATCCGAAGTTCGGACGGCGGTGTTCGAGAGTTGCCGCTAATAGCCAAGCTGCCGCCCCTCACCAACGATCTTTACTGGCAAATTTTCCAGCCTGAGCGTACCTGCATCACGGAGAACGCGGTGTACCAGTACCTGTCGCCCGAGCTGGACAAGTTGCAGTTGCAGTCGGGTATCCTGCCAGCCCACCTTTTCGACGGCTTTCCGCGGTACTACGGCTCCCGCATTTCGCTCGACCCTCGCGCCTCAAATGTGGATCGGAATGCCGTCCTGCTCCAGGAGAACGTCACTGTGCGCGGCTTCCGGCCGGGAAACAGACACAGGCCGTACAATCTGTCGGAAACGGTGCTCATCCTGAACTCTTTGGCAAAGTACCACGCCCTGCCCATCGCTCTGCGTCTGAAGAAGCCGCAGATTTACGAGGAATATGTGCGACCGTACTTCAAGAAGTTCGACATGAATAGCAACATTGATCCTGCCGAGAAGGAACTGATGAACAGTGAGATTCTGAAGGACATCATGTCGGTGACCAGCGACGAGCGGGACGTCATCCGTGTCAAGGAGCTGCTGGACATTTTCGACGCCTTTCAAGCGAGCAAGGATGCTGAGGACGGGCCGTTCACTACCCTTGTGCACGGAGATCTATGGATAAACAATATGATGTTAAAATATGGTATGATGGGTCTGCAATTAATAGTGCTTGGCAGAATACTAATGCTTTTCGATTCCTATCAGACGAGGAGGGCACTCCAATCAAGGTGAAAATAGTTGACTTTCAAATCGCTCAATACGGATCGCTGGTGCACGATATCATATTTCTGCTATTCTCAAGTGTGGACGTAAACGTTTTGGAGGAGAACTATAAGAATTTCCTGACCATTTACTACAACGCCTTTATCCAGACCTTGCGCACCGTTAATGTGGATTGCAGCAATTACTCCCTCGATCTGTAAGACTAGTTTTCTCAGTTTTAAGGATCCGTTAGCTCATTCTATACATTGCAGATTCTTCGATGAGGTTCAACAAACCGCACACATCCAGCTGCCTCATGCCATCTTTATGATGAAGGTAATCCTGGCTGATATCACCACAATGCCTGAAAACTTTAAGGATGTCGACTTTTCGGTGTTGTCCAAGAATACTGGAATAAAAACGATTGTGACGAAATTCGAGGCTATTTTGCGACTGGGAAAGAAGTTTAATATTTTTCACTAAGCTCATTTAGCAAGTCACGAAATAAAATGTAATCTATAACACGCCCCTCTGCTTCTCTTCCACATATACGTTATCACATATCTGTTATCAAACAACTAATCAACGCCTTGATTGTGCGCTCACATGAACAGATCGCTTTAGACTCTCTGTAAAATTGTAGTGTAGATTGCCAAAGCAACATAGTCCGAGCTTCCCCAAACTGAGCAACATGGAGACGGATAAGTTGCCCGAAATTCACGGTCTTTCTGAGGTGGTTGAACCGCACTTTTCAGGGGCCCGTCTAACTAAATATCGAACGAGCAAAGTGACGCAACCGGGTGAGAACTACGGAAGCGTTCTGTTGGCGATTCATGCCCAGCTGCAGCGATTGGACGGGGAGCTATTCGAGGAGCAGCTGGTGGCCAAAATTCCACCGACGGACCCCAAGTACTGGCAGTTCTTTCAGCCCGAGCGGACCTGCCTCACTGAGAATGCCGTCTACAAGGTTTTGGCCCCGGCTCTGACCATTCTTCAAGACGAAGTTGGCATTCCCCCGGATAAGCAATTCAAGGGCTTCTCCCGCTATTACGGCTCACGCGTATCCCTCAATTCTAACTCCTCCAAGGTGGATCAAAACGCCGTGCTGGTGTTGGAGAACTTGCGGAGCAGCGGCTACGTTTCCGGCCAGAGGCTGAGATCCTACGACCTGCCCCACACGCTGCTGGCCCTAAAATATATGGCCGAGTTCCATGCCCTTCCCCTGGCTCTGCGACTACTCAGGCCCAAATTGTTCCGGGAAGAGGTTTTACCCTTTTTTCAGAAGTTCGACTGGCATGCTGCAGCGCCCGAGTGGAAGACTGTGATGAAGGCAGAGACCCTGGAGGACATTCGACGAGTCACCAACAACGATTTTAAACTTGTGGCCCGCGTGAAGGAGTTATCGGACAAGTTTTTTGAGTTCTTGGCCGCCGCTGCGGATAGACCCGATGGGCCATTCACCAGCATTATACACTGCGACTTCTGGATAAACAATCTCATGTTTCTTTACGGTCAGTATAACAGCTAAAACGAGATCTTAAAAATATTACCCTATCATAATGAGTTCTTTCCAAGTCATTGCGTGACTGGCCGAAATATCAAATCACTTCACTTCGAAATCTTTAGACCCCGCAGGAACACCCATCGGGCTAAAAATTATAGACTTCCAAACGGCGCAGTACGATTCCGTGGTGCATGACATAATCTCGTTTCTGTTATCAAGCGTTGATACGGCTATCTTGGAGACACACTTCGAACACATGTTGGAAGCCTACTACGAGGCTTTTGTGTGTTGTCTGCGACGTGTGGGAGCTGATTTGGAGGATCACACCTTCAAGAAGTAAGATAAGTTAACGATCTGAGGACTGTTGAGTACTCATTAATTGCTGCTCCTTAGGTTCCGGGAGGAGGTGAAGCGGGTGGCGTACATACAGGTTCCCCACGCCATTTTCATGACTCGCTTCATTTTGGCCGACAGTGCGGTCAGCGAGGCAGAGGAAGTCCGCCAGCTCTCGGATGTGCTGAAGAACCCCGGATCAGAACGAATAAGCCGCAAACTAAGCCAAATTTTATACTTGGCCCAAAAGTTTGACATATTGTACTGAGGCCAATAAATTGATCCGTTAATGCAAACTCTAATTGACTAATGGCAATTTGATGGAGCGGCCTAATTGTTTTGTTGTTCTCTCAGATGGCTCCAAAATGGTAATCAGTCTTGGCAAAATGCGCGTTACGTGGGGATCGGTAGTGACCATCACTGCTTGGATAGTGCTGCTGGAGGTCAGGGAGATAAAGAGCAAGGAGGTCTGTATTACAAGAGAACACCGACCATTCCTATTTAATTTGAATGACCTGGCCAGAGTTGTTACTATGTGACATTCACCTATGCCAACTGGACGGATGACCGACCCCGATTTGTGGTGAACATGACGTTCTCGAACCAGACGGGCATCGGCTCTGTCACCATCATCAACGAGGAGATAGCCTCCCCGGTCTCGCGCATCCTGATCCTCCAGCACTCCGCCCGGGAGAAGGCTCGCACCATATACAACGCTTCGACCAAGCTGTGTGACCTGCAGAACGTCCTCAACTCAGTGCCGCTTTTCAAGCCGGTCAAGGACAACATGCTCAAACAGAGTAACTACACGCTTAGCTGCCCGCTGGTCAAGGGCACCTACGTTATGAACAACATGCGAGTCAGCCCAAAAAATCCAATTCTGAGCCTTCTCTACCAACCAAAGCACACCTTTTCCGTAAAGGGCGGGTTGTTCGAGGAAACGCGGGGTCGACGGCTAAGGCCGGTGTCAACTTATTTCTTGATGGGAAAGGTTGTAAAGAAGTCCTGCGGCTCCAAAGAATAAAAAACGCACAAAATAGATCAGCAGCAGCAAATCAAAAGTTTGGTCGTTAAATCAACTTTCCGCAGCCCATACGTATACCACAAAATGTGTACCACAAAAGTATGCCACACTTTTGAATTTTTGGTATGTAACGTTTTCGTAAAATACACGCTGTCAAACGTAAATGGAGGAAAGCATAAATAGCAACGTTAACAAGAGAGATCTCGACTATTAAATACCCGTTACTCAGCTAAGGGGAGTGCGAGGAAACGAAAGGTCCGATTTAAATAATTCTCGGCATGTACATATATGGGCATTGATAATATGAACAAAGTCTCAGAAGAATACATATACTTTATAGGGTCGGAAAAGCTTTCTTCTATCTGTTTCATACTTTCCGACGAATCTAGTATACCATTTTACTCTACGAGTAACAATATTGGAGCGTTTAATAAATCTCGTTAGGTCAAATCATTGGATTGCAAATTTGCGACCACATTACATTATTGACTACGTTCAATACTCTTTTAGCAAATGTCCTTCAATTCTCTGCGGTTTTCCTAACTAATTATAATTATCGATCAAAACAAGGCCGGGTCAATATGGAGAGACTGTAGCTGCCAGAATTTTACTAGGTCTTCCCAAATAATTTCGGGCTGGTTAATGAGCAATGAATCTGCTAAAGCGAGATGGACAATGGTTGAACGAACTCAAATTGGCTGCAAGTCCCCAATCATACAAAGAAAGTTGCTTCGTAATGGTTCATATATGGGAAAACACAATCAGTTCATTTAAATAGCTTGAATACAGAATACAGAAATGTACAGTGAAATTTATCATTGAAGTCTCATGCAGGCTGGATAAACAACTCACAGTTAAAAACTTTCCGGCTTATCAAAAAGCACAAAACAAATTCCCCGCCCTTTTGTTTACTCAGCTCTATAATCTCTGCGTGTTCTTATGCATTAACGTTTGTTTTCAAAGTGAGCATAGCTCTTCGATTCTAATCGCATTTGTCAAATAAAAGCTGGTCACTTAACAGATAGCACAGAATCATAACCGCAGGTGGGACAAAAACCCAATTAATAATAATTACAAATTAAAATAATGCGCAGAGTGTGCCACACAAGGCGACCTTTGCCTGGGTCTATGTCCGTCATCGGCTCCACTGTAGCGATTAGCTCAGGAATTGGGGGACTGAACTTTGTCTGGTTCGATGCGCCAAAAAAGCCAAGGAACAGATCCCAGATCACTTGCTAGACGCGTGTGGGGCGATGACGCAAATATTGCGAATCACTTGTGCTGGCAGACAGAGAAAGTAACGCGGAGTGGACTAAGAAAAGATAATGAAGGGAATCGGGGCAATAAATTAGGGGCGGAAGATCTTCGGCCACTTTGGACAACCGGGAGAGAACACGCAGTCGGCCCCTGTTTCGGGTGATTCAGTTGGCCATTCCAGACTTTATTCTATATGCACTGCAGATTAAATATAGCCACCCATCACGACCAAAACATTGCGAACGGCGTGAGCAGTGTGAAATTAGATAAATAGGCCAGATAAAAGACAGAACTTGTTGGCTGTCTGTGTTGGCAAAAGACCCCCACGACATCGACACGCGCCATAGATAAAAGGAGGAATCGCTGGCCCGAGTAAACACCGTTTGTGGGCCGCAAATCTTTCCGAATTTTTCAGCTGGGCGGTACGTGACCGATTATTTGCTGGACATCGGTCACAGGACATGGCAATGGGTATATCTGCATGCAGTTGACAGGTTTTATAATCGCCCAGAGCGCTGGCCATATACTTTTGATCGAGCCATCAATTATGATTGTCCGGGCCATAAGTAGCGCCATAAAACGTAATCTCAACAAGCAGTTGGTTCGGTCCAATTGAAATAACATAAAAATAAACAGTGCCCCCAGCAACGATTACTTCACCTGCAGCTCCGTAAACAGGTTTGCTCTGTTTTGCTGCTTTTTATTGCCTCTGTGACGTGTACGCCCAGCATTTTAGCCGCGAATCCGGTGTTATCAGTAGTTTTTCCGACTTCCCCCCGCCGCAAGGGCGAATGGGTTTCTTGACCCAGTTTTGCTTCTGGAAATCGTAATTCGCGACTGCAGGGGGTCTTTGTTTTGGGTCCCACTGTAGACATTGCGACAGTCATTTGAAAATCACGTTTCACAGCCGTGTTTTCCTGGCCTATTCTTAGAGAGTATTTATATATTTATTGCTTTAACATTCAGGGGTGTGTGTGGAACGATTCCCTCGCTATATGTGGATCCCTCACTGTGATTACATCAATTTAGTTTCAAAGGCATTTGCCTCTTCGCAGAGTCAGCTACTTTTCTTTTCCCCATCTGCGGCCAATATGATTTATGGCCCCGTGATAACGCTACCCAGCGGGACTTATTCTATTGACCGAGTTAAATGGCACGCCGGCAAAGATAATGGCAAACGCTGGTCAGGCTTCTGCAGCCGGAAGGCCAAACTCGTGGCCTGTCTGCCTTATCAGTTGGCTCGGACTTTAAACGCCGCTCGTATAAACTGTTTTATTCAAATGATGTGCTAGTGTTTGATGAACCGCCACTCGACCTTTTTGTATATGTGCAAATTTGATTGGTTGCATAACATTTGTATAAAAATATAAATAGGCTGGTAGCAATAGACTGGATCGTTTCTTAGGAGCCTAGGAAGCTTTACAGCAGGGCCTTCAAACGACACCTGTATTTATAGAGATCACTTTTTATTATACAATGTATTAGCCGAAAAGATTGCGTTCTTTATTGGCAGCCTATCATCTCATTTTATGCAAATTGCCTGGTCTTAGGCAGCATAACTGGATCTCCTCAGACCTGCATTGTAAGATGTTGACATCTTCGAACTAGTTTCATGCATACCAATGAAGCTGATTCAATTCATTAACGATCTGGTCTATGCCAAGCGGGGCGGAACTCTCAAGTTCTGCGGCCATAACAGGCTGGCGTCTTGATTTCGATTGTTTATGTGATTTTAAAATACCTTTGGACTCACATGCTGCAGTGGAAAACAGGTATATTAGATATTCAGTTTAGAACGGAGCAAAGGAATGCGTCCCAACCTTTTCATGGGTTATCTTTGGAAAGCGCGTCCCTTGGCCCTTCGGTCTTGTTGGCTGGGACCAGCTTTAGTGTGTATTCAAAATTGTTTTGAACAAACCGGACCGCCTTATCTTTCGCTTTCGACCCCATTACACTTGCATGTCCCGTAATCCGTAATCCGCGCCCAACAGAGCCTCGGCAAACAAGCACCGCAAACTGCACCTCATAATGTCAACAACTACGAGAGTACGACCATGCCAAATGCACTTGTAAAAAATATCTTGGATATGTATCACAAAATCGTAAACAATTATATATACAACAAATTATAATTGCAATCCACAAATCATTTTTTGGAAATTATAAGTTAAGCGCTTTTATCTATCATATTTATCAAATCTATAGTACATTTTGTAAGTGTGCGGCGTCAAGGTGAAACAGTTTTTGAAATACAGGCATGCAGAAGGCAGGGCAAATGAGTGAGCGAGCACCCTCGGGGCGATTAAGTTCGCGACTCTGCTCAATCAATATTTGATTGTAATGGGAAGTGGTGGCCTGTCATCAGTGGAGTGCAATCCCCCCGCGTTATCAGCTGACCCACCCATCGGTATTGTAAGGGAACGTTCTCTCCTGCGCAGCCATATCTTTCTTTCAGGCCTATATGTAGCGGTCCGCAAGCACACATATTCTCAACGCCGACCGCAAGCATTAATCTTCGGAAACTTTCAGTGTCAGGCAGCTGGTTCTGGTGGAAAACTTTCCATTAAAAACAAGGTCTTGCTTAAGTTCGTTTTCGTGCCCCCATGTCACATTTATTTACAAACAAGCTGTTCTATATTTTAAAATTCCGCTTTTCACAATCATTGCAGCGAGACGCGTTTGAAAGCTCGCCAAAAAAGAGGAAAATAAAATAGCATTTAGTAATGGCTTTTGCTTTGTTTTGTTTGCAACTTTGCTTTTACTCGAAATGTTTATTTGAATCGCATTGGAATTCTTAATTTTCAGGTTGCTTGTACTAGAGAGACATTTATAATATAGGCATATATATGTAGATCGCTGTAAAATGCTAGCGAATTGCAAGATACTAAGATCAGAAGCGTATTATGTGTAGCAAATTTATTTTCCTTAAAATTGTACTCAACAACTTCGTGTCAACAATTAGTTTTAAAAACAATTTCCATATGTACGTGCGTTTTGGATTTGAATGGTTAATTAGATGTAGTCGAATTTCAGTGATATTCCTTTCTTTAACATTACGTTTGGACACCCCGACGGGTAATCAACAAGTGAGGTCAAAACTTCTAATTCTACAAAGTGTTTTGGCCAAAATGGCAAACGTGTAAGCCAGATCATATTTTTTAAATCCAACGATAGCGCATTAACGTACAATGTTATTTATTATTTAGATTAAATCAACGATTAGGTATACATAATTTGTAAAATATTTATGGCAGAATATTATTGGGGCCCCCATCGCTTTCAGGTTCAATTTTCCTTCTTGTTCTGATCTTCTTGCCACCCACCCACTTTCTTAAATGCTAAACGCACGCTTCTCGTGCCTCGTTCTCCTGTCTTTTTTGCACAAGCAAACTAAATTTTGCTCCACTTGAATGGAAAAGTAGCCAAATGATCGGACACGCTCCAAAGTTCAATAATATACTATGTACAAAAGATTTTACGCCCACTAGCTCCTTCAGCCACTTGCAGCCTACTCGTTGAGCAGACAGGTGCGGACGATGGCACCGCACACGGCGTAGGGATCGCAGTTGGAGCTGGGTCGCCGGTCCTCGAAGTATCCCTTGCCGGCCGTCGCCACGCCACGCGGCACTCGTACACTCACGGCGCGGTTGGCCACGCCCCACGAGAACTTGTCGATGCTGGAGGTCTCAAGACGACCCACCAGGCGCCGTTCGTTGTCCTTGCCCTCCTTGGGGTCATAGGCCTTGATGTGCCGCTCGTGGTGTTTGCTCAGCTTCTCGATGGCCTCTTCGATGGCCTTGATGCCACCCTCGGCACGCATCGCCTTCGTGGAGAAGTTGGTGTGGGCTCCGGCTCCGTTCCATTGGCCTTCCATTGGCTTAGGGTCAAAGGTCACCACCACGCCGTACTCCTCGGCGATGCGCTGCAGGATGTAGCGCGACACCCACAAATCGTCACTGGCCTTCAAGCCGCTGCTGGGGCCAACCTGGTATTCCCACTGGGCGGGCATGACCTCGGCATTGGTGCCGGCGAAATCGATCCCAGCATAGAGGCAGGCCACGGCATGGGCCTCAACAAGATCGCGGGCGTAGACGCGGTCGGCTCCCACGCCACAGTAGTAGGGTCCTTGCGGGGCCGGGAAGCCGTTCTCCGGCCATCCAAAGGGGCGACCGTCCACGTCCAGCAACGTGTACTCCTGCTCGATGCCAAACCAGGGCTCCTGGTCGCCGATCTTGTCGACTCCTGCCTGGAACGCGGCACGCTTGTTCGAGGCCGTCGGCTTGCCGTCAGCGTGGTAGGTGTCGCACAGGACAATCACGTCGTTCTTGCCCGGCTTGAAGGGATCGCGGTAGATGGCACGAGGCTTAAGAGTTGTGTCCGAGTTCTCCCCATGGGCCTGGTAGGTGGAGCTGCCGTCATACTGCCAATCCGGCAGGTCCTCCACGGCACTGGGGACCTTGTCCAGGACGCGGTCCTTAAGGCGGATGTTCTCGCCGGTGCCGTCAATCCAAAGATAAGTGGCCTGCACCCGATTGGCGGGCGTTTCTAGGTTACGGTACCGCTGCAGGATGCTCTTGTCCAGCGCCGTGTTGGGCGAGTTGGCCAAGAATTGGGAGCGGGCCGTGTTCGAGGTGCGCAGGAAGCGCAGCTGCTGCGTTGCGGGAGCCACTAGCTCCTTCTTCAGGAAGAGTCCGGCCACGCGGAATGCCATGTTGGTCCTTGATTGGAGGTGACGAGAAGGACAAAAGGACACGGTTAGTTATGTATTGCCTGGGAGTGGGGGACGTGCGCAGCAACGCAAGGATGCTGGCAGGGTTCACTCTGCTCTCCCCCCCCCCCCCCCTTTTTTTATGTAATTATTTTTCGTGGACTTGCTTTTCTCGGCGACTGGACAAGTGGGTGCTTTTCCAGTCCAGCAGCAGTCTTCCGCCCAGCTTACCGTGCTCTGCTCGTTTGTCCACTTTACAGTTATGTGATTTGCTAAGTAGTCGCTGGCTGGCAGGTCTTCTGGGACTTTTGGATTGCGGGACTTTCGGTTTCTGCTTTTGTCAGTGGCTGCGGAGCGACTGCTGAGGACCCGACCAATTCGAGGTTTGGAAGGCTTGTGAGCACAGTTAGCGCGACAACATTCACTTTTTTTTCGTTTCGATTCACTTCGTTTCGTCGCGCTCCTCGGGTTTTCTTTATCGCGTTTGCGACGCCGACGCACAGGCAAAGGCAGAGCCAAAGGCCTCCCAGAGAGCGTCCGAAAAAGACAACGGAGCAGAGTGGAAACCCCCATGGTACGTGGGCACCCAAGAAACATCTCTCGGAGAGCCCAGCGAGCGACCCAGAATGTTTCAAGGCTACGGCTACGCGATTAGGCCGACTCCCCGTTACTGGGCCCATGTAATACGCTCATTGATGCACTACGGGAATAATGTACAAAGGCCAAACACAAACAAGAGTACGTTGGTATTTAAAAGATCTCATTATAGAACACCTGCGCGATAAGGTGCCATGCAAACGAAAGATCTATAAAGCCCAAATATTGAGGTCGACACTGTTTACTCTTGGTAGTTTTTGAGGCGCGTGGGTGGTTTTATAGCACTGTTCAAACAGTGCATTCAATATTAAATATATTAATTTGTGTAATATTTACATTTTCTTTATCGCCTAACAAGCAAAATGTAGCAATATAAAATATACAGAATTCTTTCGAATTTGGTATTAAATTTTAAAATAAATCTTTATAATTTATTGTTCACAAAGTTTATAAAATATTATTTAAATGAATTTTTTTCTGCGTGTTCTTAGCATCTCTAGATCTCGCTCGTTTTCTTTTTTCTCCCTCAGTTATTTTCAGAGCAAAACAACATTGTAATAGCCTAGGGACGCAGATGTTCCATGTTCCCGATATTACAGCATTACAACAACATTGCATACAAACAACTTGCAGTTGCTAGAGAGAGTGGAGAGGAGTGCATGCGCGCACTCTCTCCATTTCTCGCCATCTCTTCGGAACAACCTCTCTGGCCGATTGTTTGGATACACGCCTGGTACAAAGTTCACTATATACAATTAAATATAGCCGATGCAAACAAAAACGTATCAGCTGTTATGGCTATGTGCTTACCATTTAATGAACCCTGTGAGCGAACTGCAGATCCCAAAATGCATAAATATTGATTCCAAGAGGAATCACCCTTTTTAAAAGAGCTTGGTTTTGGGTCAACTGAAATTTCTGTTATTCAGACACTA
This sequence comes from Drosophila subpulchrella, assembly GCF_014743375.2. Lineage (NCBI taxonomy): Eukaryota > Metazoa > Arthropoda > Insecta > Diptera > Drosophilidae > Drosophila > Drosophila subpulchrella. The sequence continues at coordinate 25,949,100 of NC_050610.1, forward strand.
TAACCACAAATCGACAATTATAAAAAACCCTCTTGAAAAAATATGGCTATATAGTCCGTATATATATTTATCCGAAGAATATTATTGATGTGTGGGAGCAGGCAAAGTGTTGCCTGCTTTTAGGCTTTGACTATGTAGAATATATAACCCGCAATATATACATGCATGGATTGTAATTGTACTCAGTATTTCCCGGTATTTCGAGACGGATGAGAGTCACTCTGTGAGACCCACTATCTTTGCTCTACTACTTTTTAAAAAGTATGAAATGAACAAAAAGTTGCTTTTTTAAAAAGGTATGTATTACAAGTGGAAATAGATTGCAATGGTATAATAATAATTTGAACTTATGGAAATCTTGTACTTAAAAGTTCTACAATCATAAATGAATGTTCTTCGTTTAAATATGATGTTCTTTTCTAAAAAATTTGTATCTACTAAATTTTATCTACTAAAATTTGTATCTACTAGAAAACAATATATGTATTTTAATACCGGGATAAAAACCCACTTCACTCCAGTTTAGCAGCTCATATCCCCCCTTGCCAAAGCTGCACACCACCCACCTTAATGCAACAATTGGCCATTTTCCGAACAAAAGTCGAGTGGCGGGAAAGCAAGCTTTTTGTTTTGGCCGGCTGACATAACTTTGGCCGAGCTTCAGGTTGCCATAACAAAGAAAAAAGGAAAAGAGAAGAAACAAGTATTAGGCGGTGTGTGAGTGCGAATTTCCACCACAGCAACAGCAACGACTGCATCGCACATAGTCACTCGTACTACGCTTTTCCAGTTGCGTGGCATCGTTTCCACTGGATGGCCGGCTTAAGTTTTCTTTCGCAAGAATCTACGACCGTTTTCCTTTCAGCAGAGTGCATATTTAAATGCAGTGTGGCACGGATAAGACCAAAAAATCGCAAATCGGTACATTCGGCTTGGTTTCCGACTACCTTATTGGTATTAAGGCCTGTGATTTAGCGATTTTGAGAAGGCCACTTGTTGCTTCGAAGAAGCGGCTTTGAAGGTTACTGCACCATGAACAAGTACAGTTGGAATAAGTTTTTGGAAAACAACAATCTGTAAGTAGCCGAACCAGGCGGGGACTCAAGCAAAATGCACCGCAACAAATTCGCACAACTATCGAAAGTACCTTTAATGAAACAAATTCAACAAGTGATAGAAGCGTAACCGGTTTGCAATTCCCGCAAATCATTGATCTCCGTGATGTGAATTACACCCAGTTTTAGAAATTTCCACGCTATTAGTCATCGGGAAATAATGTCGATGGAAATTGATTAGTTTAGCATAACTGGATACGCGTGCAACGCTCCATTCCTGTTTGCTATGGGCCAAACACAAAAACTAGGAAAAATCACTTAAATTGGAGTTCGCATTATGAAAATGCCTGCGATTTGTCGATCTATTGCGCTTTTCGCTTGAAACCAAATAAAAATAAAATACCAAAGAAACCGGTTTTACTTTAGTTAATTTTGCTACGCTCTTGCTTACACTCCAAGTGCAATTCGTAAGATTCGATCGGCTTAGGAAAAATCCAAACAGCTTGCAATTCAATCAAGTCAATAGGTTTGTTGTGGTGATAGCACTGCTCACCCCATCTTAAGTGATTAAAATGCAATAAAAAACGCCTCATAGCGCTCACATTTCGCATAACGAAAGACATTCAAGCTAATTTATTCCCAAAAACAGTTCTTGGAGCCAAGTTTTAAGGACCTCCCACGCCCCAGTAAATAACGCGCTATAAATGACCTCATGCCACACATAATAAAGGGAGCTGGCGGCATACCCACGTCGCAAAAGCTGACCATTAAAAGCGCTCATATTGTCAGACTCAATGTAAAGGACGGATGGCATTTCATGCTGCTAACGAGTATTATTATAACCGCGCTCTTCCAATCGAAGAATACTACCCATTGGATTCCTTTTCCGTAAAACACTAAATGGTACCAAAGTACAACCCCCTTATCGGTTCAATGGAGAGTCTTATCAGGTATAGATTGACACCCCTAGATAAGCCCCGGCAGTTACTCATGAGTCATGAGCAAGTCCCAGGCCATGAACTTGTAATGTACATATGCACCTTGCATATAGCATTAGCCAAACACCTTAGCTTAGCTTCCTAAAGTTCTTTACTTTCCACCTGCAATCCCAAGCCGTGCGAATTAGATCGGAACATTATGCTATCTGCTATATGTTCTTATCGACGCGAGAGACTAGGAAATAACCATTTTCCACAAGGCTAGTTCGATATCAGTGGGTGGCATGTTCTTTCGTGTGGGAAGCGTTTGCTAAATCAGCCCGAAGAAAACCCACGATTAGACGCTTTTCCCAGGTGTATTGAAGATTTCGCCGAAGAATCCGCTGGCTTTTAAGAGAGTGGGGCGCGCAGAGAGCCGCAGCACCGTGTCTCTCCCTCTCACTAGAATCCGAGCCAGAACTGGAGCCCCTACTGCCGTCCCATTCTGGCCACAGACGTCAGGCATTGGGGCTGCGAGTGTGTGCGATGGCACTGTCTGCCAGCGGTCGCTTAAATTTCTGGCTTTGTTCCACTGCCGCAATTGCTTATTTCAGTTGCGATCGCGGCGCGAGCGAGTCAAGTCCTATAATTCGAGAAGCGGGAGTCCGTTTCGAGCAGACGGGTGGAAAATTTCTCTCACCTAACCAGACGGTGGTGGAATCGAATCGAGAACGCGAACGTGAACGTGAACGCAAACCCAAACCCAAACGGGAACGAAGGGCAGCAGGGGATGCAGTACTGCTGTCAGTGCCAAAGTTTACGAAGAATACACACACAGCACAGTGGTTGCATTTTGCTTTTTAACCCCGACTGGTTGACTGATTGACAAGATGACTAAAAACGATAATGCGAATCTGTTGAACGACAACAGACTGGGCACCGCCGGAGCAGGCCAGCTGAAGGCCCAGATAGTGCCCGCCCAGCCGAAGACCCTGCAGCACTTGCCCAAGAGGCCGGCGGTGGATCTGGCCTTCCACAACCTGACGTACCGCGTCAAGGAAGGAAACCGGAGCAGTAAGTAGTACCCGCCACATATTTCACATGTGTACACATTTCCACCTGCACACCTTGGCCTCTCTCACCTCACCTTTGCGTTTTTGTTTTCGCCTTCTTTGTGCTGGGGTCCCAGCTCCCGAGGCCTGGGTAGTAGTGCATCCCCACATGTGCCAACGGGAGCTCCTTCCTCGGAGTGCTTTGTTGCTATTACGCACTTCCCTGGCTTTAGCGGGTTTTACTTGTTTGCTTTAGCTGCGCTTCGCGTCGTGCTGGTTTCTGGTTTCTTTGTTCTTCTGGCAGCAGTATCGCAGTATCAGCGCTGACACACTGCGCGCAACGGGCAGAACTTCGGATTGTAGCGCTGAGTAACCCGTCGTTGTTTCGTCGGATCCGCTTCCCAGTAACACAAGGGCGGCTGTGGCCAAAGTTCACTGGGTTCCACAGCGATAAGACGTACCAAATACATCGAAATCACATCCAGTAGCCGGGGAGTAGCTGCCCACACAAACGCTTTTCGCCAAGGGGGCACTCAACAAGTTGGTTCGATGCTCAAGCATCTGGAATGCGAGCCATGTACTCTCTACACTCGAGTCTGTGTGTATCTATCTTGGGGCATGGGTGGAGCAGCACGGGGGTCACTCGGATCTGGGGCTGTTAATGAGCAAAACATTCTATGCTGGCGGGCCGCAGTGAGCGGTTTTGTTTTTCCTAGTTTGAGTGCTTGTTTGCTGGCAGCGGTTTGTGCTTGATGTGTTAGCAGAGCGATTAGGGTTTTGTCATAACCGGATAGCTAGCTATGGTGGGTTGGGGGGTTGGTTCGGGGAAATGCAGCGGAGGGCGCACTGTATCCGCGGGAGTGGCCCCATGGAGCCATTTTGAATTGGTAATGATGGTGCGGCGATAATACCCCCAATAATTTGGTATTCGAACGGGCACAGCTGCTGTGTTCTCAGATGTCCGTCAATCAATAAAAAGCTCAGTCGCAAACCCTTATGGCCGATGCGAACGAGCTGGCCCGGCCAAGTACAAAAGTAATTGAAGGCGGCAGCAGTCTGAACTTTGCACAGCCGCAAGTTGCCACAAGATTCAAAGGTCGGCCATCATACCCAATTAAGTCGTTCAGAATATGCGAATATATAGACGTATTTACACTGGCCAGTGAGTCTGTCTGGCCGACAGATTTGCAGATGGCACGCCGCCTTCGGAGACGTGCTAAGTTTGTGGGCTAATAATGTATACAAAACAAAGTGGCTGTGGCTGTGGCTGTGAGGCAACCGATGGAATTCGCGCTGTTTTTGGGCTGCTAACTATGCGACTTTGAAGTAAACAAAGAGGCAGAGGCGAGTACCTGCGAGCGTTCTCGGATGCTCAATTATAAGCTCCACTGTACGGTCCGGAGAGTAGAATTCACAAAGGCGACTGCAGTGCCCTTGGCGCTTGTCTCGCGCAATCTTTTCTTGAGCAAACTGAATGGCGGCACTTGTCCAATCTGGCTATAAGCAGCAAAGCTGCGAGTTGGCCTTAGCGTCAGACTAGCGTTTGTCAAGCATGGCCCCACTTTTGGTGCCATTACAGCGACTGGCAAGCAAGTACCGGCAACTTTCAGGCTGTGGTTCAATGCGAGACGTTGCGTAGCTAGTGGTTACGACTACGACTAGCTAGTCGCCGTCTGACAACTCGCAGGTTCACTGCCAGCTTTCGATGTGAGACTTATTAAGTAAGCCGACGAATAAAACAATTACTGCCCTGCACGAGGCTAATAAATCTGAAGTTTCACTTCTGAACGGGTCACGGTACTTTACTAGTCGGAGTTATGGCACGCCTAAATTGAAATGTTTCATAATGGTCGCTTAAGAGCAACTATTAAATCCAGTTATAACTCCGGTGCCCCACAAACATCAAGCCACATCGTACAGCGCTCGATCTTGGTATTCCACCAACTTATTTCGATGAAATGGTTCATCCATCTTCTGGCAAGACTGAGAGCCGGCAAGCAATGCGCGTGCCCCTATGAAAACGGGTTTATTAGCATTTTCTATAAAGCGCAGATGGCTAGCCGTGCAAATCTATTGGTTTATAGGTATGCGATGGTGATAAGGCACTTCCGCATCTAAACAGTTCCATTTAGACAACATGCGCGAAATTACCGATGTTGAGGCCGACCATCTTTAAAGTGGTAACCAAAACTAATTAGGCATTCGCTCCTCGAGATTTACAGATCCGTTGTTTCGATGGATCTGATGGGGCTCATTGTTTTATGTAACCAAATTCCGAATAATAGAAGCCACTTGGGAGCGGCTGCAGTTGTTCAATAGACTCCTGAATCGTTGGAATTCGGTTGTTAAAACCATCAGTCATACCGTTTTTGTCTGAATTTATGAGCTCGAATGGCGGTGGAGGTGGAAGTCGAAAAACTCCGTGGGGCCAATGACCGAGTTATGCCTTTTGATTGTCAGACTTAGCAAATTTTGTTTACCTATCGGCTCTACACTTGCTCGTCCGATGACCAGTGCAGCGTCTTATTTGATAGTTTCAGCGGTTCGCAGTCGAGTGGCGCACTTGGGTTCAATGACGTAAGACCAATCAAACCGCCAACTTTTTTAGTCTGAACAAGAAGTTGGCCCAAACACTGATTCGTGCCTTTTATTACAGATGCCAAGACCATTCTGAAGGGCGTCAGTGGACGCCTCCGGTCGGGAGAGCTCACAGCCATAATGGGACCATCGGGCGCTGGCAAGAGTACGCTGCTCAACATTTTGTCCGGCTACAAGTAAGTTTGGCTGGGCCTGATAATTTGCATTCACAACAAGTAGCTGCTAAATTCCGAATCACCGACGAATCTGACCTTGCGCTAGCACACGAGAATACGGAGAATCGAGTGCGAGTATGTTTATAGCCAGCCCTATATTATCAACAGTAATAATAACGACTTGATAAGCACTCTGCCTCTTTCGGTGCTTGAACCGCCGACCTTTCCACACTCTGCGTTCTTTGTAATTATATAATTTATGCGCGACACATACTGATCCGATACGAAGTGACTTCCCTTCGCCAACCCTATCTTTATTCGTTTATTAAAACGCCAAATTTTGCTGTATCGCATAATAATCATAAACAATTCAATTAACCTGGCCAGTTGTTACTGTTACTGTTGTTACCAGGAGCAATTAGACGATCGCGCTGAATGAATCGCAGGAAGTTTTTTCATGACATATATATCGTACCGGAGTGTAATCAGCGCCCTCTTGCTATTTCCTCACACGGCATTCTCGTCGTGTTTTATTAGTTTAAATACTTGAGGGAGAGTACGCTACTAGTTTGCTGAACTTCGGACTTAAGTTGTCCGATCGCGTGCACATATATATTTTGTATATCAAATAAGTGTCCGCATACAAGCACGCGTAGATATGCACAATACAATACCCGTCCGATTATTTGCAATTAGCTTTGCCCATGATAACAGTTCTATTAAACGATTTCGCGATCTTGGACAAAAAAATGGTAAGCCTACTTGATCCTTTGCTACTGTACATGATTAGGACTTAGGACTTATAGATCTATTCATCTATTAGGTATTCCAGTAATGGAATGCACACAACTGACTCTTCCTTTTCAATTGCACCCGCAGAACCTCGAGCATCGAAGGAAGCGTCACAATGAACGGCGCAGAGCGCAACCTCAGCGCTTTCCGCAAACTGTCCGCCTACATCATGCAGGACAATCAGCTGCACGGAAATCTCACCGTCCAAGAAGCAATGACGGTGGCGACTAATCTGAAGCTTAGCAAGAAGTTCTCGAAGCCTGAGAAGCATTCAATGGTAAGTCGCAAAGGGATCGAGGCAGAGAGTCAAATAAGTCTGGCAATTAGACAAGGTTTATCATACAAACTTCCTATCCAGATGACAAGTTTATATTTAGCCAAATTGACTTGAACAGAACCAGTTCTGAGTAGTTTATTTTGCAAATATTTATTTACAGAAAATATAGCAAGTCATCGCGACTGAATAGAACAAAAATAAAACCTACTTCCACTCTGCTAACAAGCCGCTGTCTCTTCCAGATCGATGACATCTTGCTGACTCTCAGCCTGAGCGAGCACCGCTACACGATGACTCGCAATCTGTCTGGCGGCCAGAAGAAGCGCCTCTCGATCGCCCTGGAGCTGGTCAGCAATCCGCCCATAATGTTCTTTGACGAGCCCACCTCCGGCCTGGACAGCTCCACCTGCTTCCAGTGCATCCATCTGCTAAAGATGCTTGCCGCCGGCGGACGCACTGTTATCTGCACCATCCACCAGCCCTCCGCTCGGCTCTTTGAGATGTTCGACCAGCTGTACACACTGGCCGACGGTCAGTGCGTGTATCAGGGCAGCACCAAGCAACTGGTGCCCTTCCTGTCCACGCTAAATCTGGAATGCCCTAGTTACCACAACCCGGCGAGCTATGTGATTGAGGTCTCCTGCGGTGAGCACGGCGACCACACCCGAAAACTGGTCGACGCCATCGACAATGGCAAGCGGGACATCCGCTCGGCAGCGGACTACGCAGGGCTCAAGGCTCGAAACGATCTAGTGAAGGTGCAGAACCTGAAGGCCATTCTGGACAAGAACGACGCCTCGAACGTCAGCGGCAGCAAGTACGAGGACAACCTGACCCTCAACAATGGCTTGCTTAACGGCATGGTCAACGATATTGTCAAGGAGGGCAATGGCAGCTCCGCGTTGGTCACCACCAACGAAAAGGGAGACGCCATGATCGACGTGGAGAAGTCCGTAAACTGCACCACGGCTCTGCTCACGGAGGAGATCACATCCCCAGAACGTTATCCGACCTCCCAATTCCACCAGTTCTGGGTGGTTCTCAAGCGAACTCTACTCTTCAGCTACCGCGATTGGGTAAGCAGAATTTTTGACACTTACTTATTGGCTGACTAAACATTTCGTTTTCCTATTCTGTAGACCCTTATGTATCTTCGATTATTTGCCCATCTCTTGGTTGGGTTCCTGATCGGTGCCCTGTACTATGACATTGGCAATGATGGAGCCAAGGTGCTGAGCAACCTGGGTTTCCTCTTCTTCAACATGCTTTTCCTTATGTACACGTCAATGACCATTACGATCCTATCATGTGAGTGAAACTAGATGGTTTACCAACGCTGTTCGGTAAATAATATTTGTCTCGTTCGCAGTCCCGCTTGAAATGCCTGTTTTGTTAAAGGAAAACTTTAATCGCTGGTACTCGTTAAAGTCCTACTATCTGGCTATATCAGTAGCGGATCTACCGTTTCAAGTGAGTTGCACTCAGGGCTTATGGAGAGCCACTGTATCTAACAACCTTTTACTTTCTCCTCCAGGCAATTTTCTGCGTTATCTACGTGTCGATCGTCTATTACTTCACTTCGCAACCGTGGGAGCTCTTCCGCTTCTCCATGTTCTTGTCGGCCTGCCTCCTCATCTCGTTTGTCGCTCAGTCCGTTGGACTGGTGGTTGGTGCTGCCATGAATGTGCAGAACGGTGTTTTCCTGGCCCCTGTCATGTCCGTGCCCTTCCTGCTGTTTTCCGGCTTCTTTGTCTCCTTCGACGCCATACCAGTATACTTGAGGTGGATCACATATTTGTCGTACATCCGGTACGGATTTGAGGGCACTGCTCTGGCCACCTATGGGTATGGCCGCGAGAAGCTTAGGTGCTTCCAGGTTTACTGCCACTTCAAATCGCCCACTACGACGCTGGAGGAACTGGACATGGTGAACGCCAACTTTACCCTGGACATTGTGGCCTTAATTGCGATCTTCGTGGTGCTGCGCATCTCGGCGTACCTGTTCTTGCGCTGGAAGCTAAAGACTGTGCGCTAGGCATGTTAATGCTCTTTGTTGTTTTCGGTTATAAAAGCTTTCTATGTACCTACTATTTAGTTTTCAACAAAGCGTCTTGGGTTCTGTTCTTAACCATTATTCTTTAAAACATTTATTTTTGCCTAGTTTTTAGTTGCGAAATTCATATTTTAAGTGATACAAACGAGAGAAGGTTTCACACCTCACGTTAGCTTGATTCCAGCCGCAGATGTAGCAAAACCTTACAACAATTTAACAAACCAAATCACTGTAAGCACAACATCATTGATATAAGAATCGTATAATGAAATAAGTTATTAAACATCAAAACCCACATTTTTGCCAAAAAAAAAAAGAAAAGAATATTTGAATACATTTCCATATGTATTGAACGATCGTTTTATAAATGTCTGTGAATAAAAATCTTTTAATACACATTTTGTGACCTTGAACAAATAAAATCCTTGTAATATACATATATTTTTATTCAAGGTACTTTAAGCCCGCTTGTAATTATTTTATACCAACTTTTGAATACAGGTTAATGATAAATCCAGATGGTATTTAAGTGTCTGCAACATATACATATTTTATAATCACATTTGTATTTATAAAGATTGCATTCTTGGAGGAAATAAAGAAATTATATACAAAACACTACTACTTATGTTTTAAGCGGAATAAGTTGGGATTATTATATTGGATAGCATTTTTGCTGTATAAAAGCTCTTCGAGCGCCATCTGGCGGAAATACTGTCCAATAGCTTGAGTAGTTTAACGACCGTTAAATAAATGTGATTATTTAAAAGTTGATTAAAGTGATGATGATACCATCTGTTACTAGTTATGTGAGTCTCTAAAGCACTTTTTTTATATCAATAAAATATATTTTTCTCAGGCTTGTTATAATCGAAATGAGTGTATCCTCATTTTGCAAACAAAAATTACTAAGAATCACAAATTTAAATGTTCCCAATAAATCATCCAAATAGGGGTATAATTATACGTCATAGGACGTTTCAACAGCATCTAATATTCGCCATACTTTCTGTACGCGATGTTCCAATGACTTTGCAATTTCTCGTAAAACATGCCAGATATTTATGTAATTCCAACTTCACGATTATGTTAATTACAAAAAAAATTACTAAGTTTAAAAATTCAAAGTTTCCCAATAAATCATCGAAATAGGGGGTATCATTTTATGTCATGGCAACGCCATGCGTTCTGTAAGCGCTGTTCCAATGACTTTGCAATTTCTCTTAAAATATGCCATATATTTATGCAATGGCAGCTAGCAGCTCATGTAAATCACCACAATATTGTCTGCCGAATGCATTTTCAATTTAATGCACCAGAAGAGATTTGCATGCAATTTGTTTTACAAAGTGCTTCATACAGTTCCGACTTTTATCTAAAAATTATAAGCCACAAGAGTATTGAGGTAGGTCAGAGCCATCAGCATTCCCTCTATTGGCCAGCCAACTGGAATCGTTATAAATAGACCGGCCGTATCCTTATGTGTCGAGTTCGAGATCTTGCGAAACAAGTTTTTCCGCCTCTCTAAATAAGGAACCAGACACTGCATCTCTACCCAGAAGGGCAGAAGAATTCTGACCGGGCACAGAGCTTCGCCTCTGTAAATCTAGCATTTACAGTAGCAGTCACTGCTGCGTTCTTCCTGCACTCGCTTTCAGTACCGTTTCATTCGTCGGTGCAACAAGTCGACGCCACCTAGCTGCCGCCGCGGTTGCCGCCATGAGAAAGAGAGTGGAAAGCCAGCGACAGCAGCAACTACAAAAAGAAAGTGGAGTAAGTGCCCCCTATTGCTCCGCCAATCCACCCTCTGCAGCTACAGTGTCAGTGAGTGGTGCACTAACGCAGTTGCAAATCGTAGAGCTCGCCGGCTATATCTAACCGCGTTCGTTGAACCCGAACAACTAGGGAACAACTGAAAGAATGTGAGAGTGCTAGCATGAGTACGCACAAGAAAGATAGAAATTGTATACCTCCTAAATAGCAACAGCAAAGTCAATTATTTAATCGGCTTCTGGGTCAACTGCGGGAGTTGTTATCAGTACACATTCAGTACATGACTTAAAAACCTACAAACACATAAATATTTCAGAGTATACCGATAATTCTGTGAGATTAAGATACAAAGACCTTATACGCTTCTGCTTTATTGGCAGAAAAGCACATGCCCTGATAAATGCGCGAGCACTAGGGAATGTATAATTATATTTCTGAAATGAGGTGGTGCTTCTTAGATATACAAATACTTATATTTATTCGTACAATGTAGGATTGTTGATCATGTATCACCAGCCGAAACAAAGTTCAACATTCGCCGCTTCAATGCATTTACATGCGCCATTACTCACACAGCAACGGTCAAAAATGAAACAGACAAAGACTGTGCCGGCAAGTCGCCTTTCGAGTACCCTAGACACACTGGAGGTAACACCTATCTATGCGCAACTTGCAGCAGTATTCGTAGGTAGGCAAGCTTCGCTTCCCGAGTTCTTTTTAGACGGTTTAAAAAAGTGGGGCCAATGGTCACGCACCCGTTTAAGAGCGACTCACAATTAAATTTATATTCATACGCTGCCGCTAAATGCTTTCCGCAGATAAAGCGCTTCGCTCGCGAAAACATGGAGCCCGCATTCAGTGAGTGTCAAGAAAAGATAAAGAGTGAACAACAGCGTCCAGATTGCGCATCCGCACTGTCCGCCCGTCCATCAGCTGGTGTCTTAAATCTAGCACCGGACAAAACTTCCGCTATGGATTGGCCCACTAGCTGATAACACTTGGAATTCTCCGAAAGTTCTGTCTGTGGTGCAGTGACTGCATCGCGATAATCGCAAATCGAGTGCCCAGTCTCTGTTCACTGAGCCCTACTAAGGCTACTCATCAGCACTCCGTGACATTTGCTCTTGCCCCCACACCCAGATTCGGTCGGCAAATAGCCAGATCTCCAGACCGCCGCCGCTCAATCAGACAGCCAGTCATTCGGTCAGAACTCGAGCAGGCTGTCAGTCGTGTGTGTACTGTGTACTGCTTTCCATCAATTGAAAATCTGAGTTCGTTTTCGGGCTGCGCATAGACATCGATCGCTCATTCCTGGTTTAGTCGGGGAAATGAATTTCATTTAAAAAGTTCTTCGGTCAGTACGGAATTCGTTTTCAGAACAAAGGGAGGGCGCTATTCCTGGTCCCAGCTACGCGTAAGTAATTTTTAGAAATGCAAATACTCAGTTAAAGCAAAATGAAATTGCCGCTTTAATTCAACTCAACTCAAAGTAGCAGGTAAACGAAACAAACGGTGAAGATAAATTTGACAAACTGGTTTAAACCACGAAACTTATTAACTTTTTGTACGATGCTGTTTACTAATTGATTCTCATTGTACAAATGAATCTGCGCCATTAAATGACAGCAAGAGATTCCAGTATTACGACTAATACCCCATCGAAAGGTTATCACAAAAGCGAAACTCTGAGCGATCTATAAACTAAATCAATTTTCAATGGCGATTAATAAACAAAGTGAATCGTTAAGTTTGTTATCAAATGTTCCCAATATCTCTATTTCAGGAGCAATGACATCGGATAGCAGCAAAGACGCTGCCTAGAAATATCAAGATGCAAACTGCTAGCAGCCTTAAGGGCAGCACAAACTCCCAAAACAGTTCCCTTCAATACAGCAGCGACATCAACGCCATAAGCCTCGAGCCCGATCATTCGGAGGACTTTCAGTCAGTCAATGGACTCAAGTATTTGCCATCCTGGCCAGCGGTAAATTTGCAGTTTACGGAACTGAGCTATGACGTGCTCGACCAGAACAATGGTGAGTGAATATGATCTGCTCATGATCATTACGGTTGGGTAATTGGAAATGAATATATTCGTGTCTGATAATGGGTTATTAAGAATGATAATTGGACATAATTCCCAAAGTAATTGCTGTTTCCACAAACCGCTTGTTTTCTGATGTTGAAAATGCACATATTAAAGGGCAATTATTCCAGCTAATTCCACATTAGCTGCGGTGAAAGTCATGCCAATAGAAGCAAAGTAACCTTTTAATTAAAGATTAGTATTCAACTAAGATGTTTTTTTTTTTATTTTTGTCGCCCCCTGATGCAGCTTCAAAGACAAAGACGATTTTGCGGGGAGTCAACGGGATGTTTCACGCCCACGAACTTACGGCTATAATGGGACCTTCAGGAAGTGGTAAAACCACACTGCTGAACCTTTTGGCAGGTTTTGGGTAAAATGCAACACATCAAACCACTATTTAATAACTCATCAATATTCCACACCAGCGCCGTCAGCAGTTCCGGCGAGATTTTGGTCAACAACAGTCCACGGGATATGAGAGTCTTCCGCAAAATGTCCCGGTACATAATGCAGGTACGAGTGGATTTCTGAAATATGTTCGGTTAACAATTCCTTAAATTCACAGACAGATGTTCTGGATCCGCAGTTTTCGGTACACGAAATGATGCTTTTGGCGGCAAACCTGAAGTTGGGGAATGAACTCAATCTTAAGCAAAAACTCGAATTGGTGAGGTTGACTTTAAAACATTGGCCTTGTGTTCTTATCTCCAACCCTGAGTAGATTGACGAAATTTTGGGAATGCTGCGCCTAAAAGGATCCCAAAACACCATGGCCCCTAAGCTCTCGGGCGGTGAGCGAAAGCGTTTATGCATTGCCCTCGAGCTGGTCAACAACCCGCCTGTCATCTTTCTAGACGAACCCACGACGTGAGTTTATAAAATCAGTGAAAAATTATATTTATTCATACCCAAACCAACAGCGGCCTGGATGATTTGTCGAGCTCTCAGTGCATTGCCCTACTGAAAATGTTGGCCGCCGGAGGACGCACTGTGATCTGCTCAATCCACACGCCATCCGCTAAGATCTTTGAGATGCTCGACGCAGTCTACGTCCTCGCAGAGGGCCAGTGCATCTACCAAGGAAGAGGCTCCAATATTGTTCCCTACATGGAATACCTGGGGCTACGCTGTCCAATAACCTACAACCCGGCAGACTTCATCATCGAAGTGGCATGCCTCGAGTACGGAGATTCCTATCACGAGCCAATGGTAGAGGCCGTTGGGAACGGCAAGGTTGCGCGATGGACTCCTCCTTCAGAGGACGGAAAAGTGACACCCACCAAAACCGACACCACATCGGGAGCGTCGTCGTACTACGAAATGGACCAGTTTGAAGAGGAGATCAGCCCAAAGCTTTTGCAAGCCAAGTGTAGCTGGTGGATGCAGTACAAATTGCTATTAATACGAATGCTGATCCAAATGTGGAGGGACAAGGTAAGTGCACTAAGCGAAAGACGCCGAATGGCAATTTTAAAATTCCTTTAATCCCTTAGTCGTACATCAAGCTGAAGTTCTACATGAACATCGTTCTGGCGTTACTGGTGGGGTCACTCTACTTTGGAATGGGTACCTCGGCCTCTAAAGCGCTTTTCAATTTCGGTTTCATGTTCACTATTGTGATAGCATACCTGTACCTGCCTATGATGCCAGTGCTCCTCTACTGTAAGTATAAATATATATAAATACGTTTAGTTAAGAACACATATTTTGCAGTTCCCACGGAAATAAATCTGTTGAAGAGGGAGTATAACAACCAGTGGTACCGTCTAAGCTCCTATTACGCTGCAATGATTTCGTCGAAGCTGCCATCAATGTTCATTCTAGCAGTTATATACCTATCCATTGTGTACTTAATGTCCAGCCAACCTCTTGAATGGTTCCGCTTTGCAATGTTGTTTACAATAGCTTTTGTTACTGCCTTAACTTCGGACAGCTTTGGCTTGTTGATCTCCAGTAGATTAAGCTTGGTGGTAAGCAATTTTGTACCTACTCTTCTCGAGTATATTTTGATCAGAATTTCTTTCAGAATGCAATGTTCATGGGGCCAGTGCTAGCCGTGCCTCTGATTCTGCTTTCTATATACGGCATAGGGTACGGCGGAGGAACCTACATATCACCCCTTATGAGGTTTCTGATGCATCTTAGCTACCTTCGCCATGGTATGGAAGGCTTAGTCGCGTCCCTGTATGACTACGGGCGCGCCGACACAATTTGCGAGGACACGGAAATATTTTGTTCCTTCAAAAAGTCCAAGGTCCTTCTAGCCTTCCTTGGTTTTGAGCACATGCACTATTTGTGGTCTCTCACCTGCTTGATTGGCTTCTATTTGCTTTTCACTGTTGCAGCGTATATTATGATAAGACAACGGCTGAAAAAATCATCAGTCAACCCGATTTTCGCATACGTCCTACAGCTGTTAACTAAATATTTTAACTTTACTTCGTACAACTATTAAAAATAGAACCCGGAAAATGTAAAAATAGTTTTAAGCGGGATTTCAGTGGACATTCTAAACCTCCAAGTAACCCACGTTATATAAAGTCTAAGACAAGTATGGGCAAAGTGATATGTACAACTTAATCCTTGGATAAATATTATATTTTTGGGATAAAAAATAGTTTTAGGAAGCCATTATATTCATTTATCAATAGATAATATTTAAAACATAAAAATAAAGAAGAACAAAATAGTTTATTATATTTGTTCCTGCAGCCTAAAAATATGCTGCCAGAAAAGACGACAAGCCCAAAAAGATCACCACAATTAATAATAATACGACCAAAAGCTGACAAAATTAGATTGATTTTGGGAAAGTCCTTTCGAAATCGATTAGAATCTAGTGCTGGTCCAATGATATTTCATGAAATAAAGAATATAAACATTTACCTGGTGTTCTTGACTTCTGATACAGCTGAACATTTATTTGTCTCCATGTACGAGTACTACCACTGTTATTCCTTGTGATTGTGTAATTATAATGCCAAGTAGTCGATCACTAATGGGCATTTCCATATTCGTATGTATGTAGTAGTGGACTTACGTTTTTGTTGTGCCTGAGGCTTTTCGCAGCGACCCTTCTTCTGTCCTCACACAGAAATCTTCGACGAGCAAATATGTGGTTCTGATTGGGGCGGCTGGGATCTCACTGGCAAGCAATTGGGGCTCCGTCGCGGCAGAGACTCTTCTCTAGTGCTAATAGCTTATACAGAAACACTCGTCTTGCAAATATTCTGGTTAGGGCTTTGCTCTTGAAGGAGAACCAAAGGGAAGCGCAACAGGGGATCCTGGCAAAACTATTCTCCCCTTTGCTTTATCACAATTAGATGGGAAACTAGGCACACATAGTTATTTGATCCAGCTTTATTTCTGACTCGCGGATGAAAATGAAAAAAAAACAACAATGGGCGTGGCAGTCTACTGAAACAAACTTGCGCTGCGTAAGAAGCTCAGGAATCTGCACGCCAAATCTCAATAGCCTAGCTCTCATAGTTTCCAAGATCTCAGCGTTCATCCGGACAGACGGACATGGCTAGATCGACTCGGCTAGTGATCCTGATCAAGAATATATATACTTTATGGGGTCGGAAACGCTTCCTTCTGCCTGTTACATACTTTCCGACGAATCTACTATACCCTTTTACTCTACGAGTAACGGGTATAGAAACCAATTGGAATGTTTAGATACCTATACAATTTATTCGGACTTTAGGAAATTTTTCAGTTTTCAGCAAAAATTTGATTGACTTCAATTTTACATTTTACAAATTTACATCGATAGGTTCTGATGCATTAGGAAATTTTAGCTGTTTAGCTGGGATTTTGCAGTATTTTTAATACCAAATGGTATGCATCCAAATTTGGTGTTTTTAAGCACTGCAAATTCAATGGATAACGGCTATTTAAGACTTTAATTTGAATTCATGCCCTACTTGTACACTTATCAATAAAAAGTACAAAATAAGGTACGACTACTGGAAACAAAGCATTTTTAATTAAAACTGTCGATTAAGTTTATTGCAATGATCATTGTCATGTGAAAGTTTGCTTGACTTGTACATATTTTAAATATTACAATATTTCAGATTTAACTATTTTATGGGCGCCTCTTGCGGCCCTTGTGTAAAAACCGGGAGCAGTTTGAACTGGTTTACTGTTTATTTTGTCTGTTAATAAATTGCAACATTAGACTCGGCACCGATTCTGTTGTTTCAGCAACTAAAATGCCCCGGTCTGTGCATTCAGGTCTTTTATGCATTACAAAGAATTTATCTGTATTTTTAATATATTTTTGTAAAGGAAAATACATTATCTTATGGTTGGTTGATTACAGAAAATACAAAGACAGTGTGTAATTTACATACAATCGAGTTGCTTAAAAACTTTTGGTTAAACATATACAACGCATACGACAACATAAAGCAATATTAAAAGATACAAAAATATGTGTACAATTAGGGCATGAGAATGGTGCACAATTTCTAGGCAACGGATATTAGTTTTATACAATTTCAATAGATGCCAACTGAATTACATTTTAGGGTATTTGAAGGGCAGACTAACTACTTCTTCAATTTTTGTGATAACAAAACTGAGCGACTCTATACTATGTATATGTATAACTAAAGCTCATCAATTGTGTTGGAGCCCTCTATTAAGTATATATATGGGGGTAGTATGACGACTACAACTAGTGTTGTGTGAGAAGACTACACACATCAAATTGGTTTAAATTATATAGCGAAGAGCGCAGGTGCGGTAAGAAACGAAAGCCCAAAGCAGGACGATGGCCGATGTGGCTAGCTTCCCGACTTTTTACTTTAAAAACGAAACTAAAAATTACGTTGGTGTTGTGGTTTCTGTTGATGTTGACGCTGATGGCGATAACGATGTCTTCGACCTTTTAGCACATGGTGACTGCGGAAGCGGCGCGTCGGCGTCTAGTCAGTTGTCAGTCTCCAAAGGCTTTGCCTCCTCCCACGAGAAGCCGGCACGACCAAAGTGGCCATAAGTGCTGGTGCGCTGGTATATCGGCTGACGCAGGTTTAAGTCCCTGGGCACAAAATTATTGAAAATCAGTTATAGTTACTATATTGACGTATCTAGACTCTAGGGCTTTGCACTTACTTGACAATCTTGCCGGGCCTGAGGTCAAAGTTGCGCCGGATGATTTCCAGGAGTTCCTTTTGTGACTTGTGGGATGTGCCGTAGTCGAACACGGTTATGGAAAGAGGCTCGGCAAGACCGATGGCGTACGAGACTTGGACCAGGCAGCGCTTGCACAGACCAGCTTTAACCAGTGACTTGGCCACCCAGCGGGCTGCATATGCTGCAGATCTGTCGACTTTAGTAAAGTCCTTGCCAGAGAAGGCACCACCGCCGTGGGCGCCCCAACCTCCGTAGGTGTCCACAATGATTTTCCTGCCCGTTAGCCCGGCGTCACCCATTGGTCCACCGATGACAAAGAGACCGCAGGGATTGATGTGCACAATGGTATTGGCATCAATGTATTTGGCGGGAATGACAACTTTCACTACTTTCTCCATTACTTCCGAGCGCAGGGTCTCAAGCGAAATCTTCTCAGAGTGTTGCATGGACACTACGATGGTGTGGACCCGCTTGGGAACAGCTGATCCCTGATTAAAGAGGTACTCGCAGGTGACTTGTGTCTTAGAATCGGGGCGAGCCCACCAGAAGACGTCCGAGCGACGCAGCTCAGCAATCTTCTCGTTCAGTTTGTGGGCCAACACGACCGTGAGGGGCATGCACTCCTCGGTCTCATCTGTGGCATATCCAAACATAATGCCCTGCAAAAATTGCATTTAGCTTTAGTAATGATCTTTTCTCATAAGCTCCAAGCAAAAGTAACCAAAACCAAAAAGTCAGTAGAGTTAGTGAAATAAAATACATGTGGGTTAGAAAATTCAAGGGCGAATCATGCATTGGGTAGAGATTGAAAAAGCTTTTGGTTCAGAGAATGTAGAAATGCAACTAAACAGCCAAAATATTGTGTTTTGTGATGAATAAGCGGTGTGATGAATAGTGTGCTTTGGTTTTGTGCATTTGTTATTTGAAACAATTGTATACGCTGAAGAAATTAAAGGTAAATGAAATTTCCGTAATTTACTGATTGAACAACGAATAGATTTTTCAGCTTCAAATAACAATCAGGGCAACATAATGTTAGGTTGGAGGGGAGGTGAAATTGCTAGAACAATATTGCAGCGCTACATATGGTACTAAACTAAATATGAATTCGAAACTAAATAGTGGTACAGTCGTCATACACTCTTCCGATTAGTTACGAAAATATATTAAGGAAACAATAAACACAAATTTTACAAGTTGAGTAAAACCCCTTCCAAAGAGCCTATAAACGCCCAACCACCGTGAATATCTGATCCGTAACCAATTGGCGATCTATAGAAGAACATATGATGCGTCGCTCTTTGGAAAGGGTCTACGATCCCGGCCTGCCGAGACTGTCAGTGCGTTACTGCTTCTAATTCACACCTGATCTCCGGCACCGATTTCTTCCTCGGCGCGGTTGACATGCACTCCGGCAGCGATTTCGGGCGATTGTTGGTCCAATGCCAAGAGGACGTTGCACGTTTTAAAATCGAAACCTTTTGTGAGTTTCGAACCGCGATTGCGAATTGCACAATATCGTTTAAAATATGGTATTGGTTTGTATCGTGTTTTGTTAAATATGAAACGAGAGAGAAAGATAAAAGAAAAGAGCGCAGCAATGTTGCACACACACAGGAAAATGTCTGTAAGTAATGTTTATAATATGATTTGCATCACCCTATTATTCTAGATTATAAGTAAATGTTCATTTAAAAAATTAGCTCATGTTTTCTTGAATAGGACTCCTTTGCAATAAGCTGATGTCTGATGAAATTGGTTGTACCGTAGCCTAGGAAACCTTTCGGTCTTCTTTGATAGGGGAACACATGCCGCATGCAAGACTTCGTTTTCGCTGGGTACCTTTAAACGTCAACTAACAGACTCTTAATGATTACAAAAATCTTTCGATGGATTTGGTAGAATGCAATTTATGTGGTTAGAAAACCCGCAGTGTAATTGAAATGAGACGTGTGTTATGTATTTCAGCAGAAGCTGATTTGCTCAAGGTGCACCTTTTAACTTGTTATCTGCAGATTGCTATTGAATAATTAAATCTTTTTATAAATATGGGATCGATTCAATTTCCATATCAAATGGACGCTGTTAAACATTTTTGGTCTGTTGTGAAATAAATGAATTCTCCTAATATTCATCTGCTGGTAATGATAAAGGTGAAGCCCTCGTTGGCCTGTGAGCGAGCCAAGTTAATGTGGGAAAGATACGGTTTGAGGGGAACACTTAACAAAATGAAAACGAAACGAACGAACGCACACACACTCTCCGCATCACTTAGTGCTAGGCGGTAGAAGGAGAACGGATAAGCTTTGCTGTACCTGGTCACCAGCGCCGACGTCGTCTTCTTCGCGGTTGATGTGCACGCCGTTGGCAATGTTGGGCGACTGCTGCTCGATTGCGACAAGCAGATTTAGGGTCTTCCAATCGAAACCTTTTTGATTTTGATTTGATTTTATGGTGATTTAATATTGGTATACAAGTGTGTACGTATTTTCGACGTGAGGAACGAATCCTGGAACCCGCCCACAAATAATTGATATACTTAGTAGACACTTACCCTTGGAGGAGTCATCGTAGCCAATGTGCTGCACTGTCTCACGAACAACTTTCTGATAGTCGACCACGGCCTTTGATGTGATCTCGCCGCATAGCAGGATCATGCCAGTCTTCGCGACGGTTTCTGTATAAGACAAGAAGAATAGATTTAAGTCTTCCTTTAATGGCAAAGCCAGCCTCTCCAGTAAATCTGTAAAACCTTCCCATCGCCTTGCAGATCGGTTCGCCTTATTTATTTATGCTGGCCATCGTATAAGCTGACTTCCAAAAGCTTGGCACACGCGTCGATTGCTGCGCCAATGTTTACTTTACGGATGAGTTTATTTATGGATGGTCTGCCGCCCTCAAAGACAAATATGTTCTTTCGGCGCCTTTTTGTCGAGCTTCTATTAGAAACCGATTTCGGGAGACTCAAAGAGGTCAGTAGCCTTGGTGTTTGGGATTTCAGCTTACAGGTTTACCGGGCAGACATGGTTTCCTGGATTCTTTAAGACTTACCACACGCCACTTTTGCGTTGGGATCCTGCTTCAGATGGGCGTCCAAGATAGCGTCGCTGATTTGGTCGCACATTTTGTCTGCAAAAAGAGAGGAGGAGGTTAGTACAGATACGATAATGTGTACCGCCAAGCACGCGGGGCAGCAGAAGGAGCAGCGTTTGTGCCAAACACACGCGCTCCCCAACAATGGTCGCCGCCTAGGCGAGACAGAAAAAATTGCCAGGCCATGCGATTTATTTTAATTTTCAGTCTGCGATTGCCAGCGAAATTCAATGCCACTTCATGTCTATAACTCAGAACAAGAGCCTAAGGCAATGATGGCGTTTGCTCAAACAAAATATGATGGAATCCAATGCCGAATCGCGCTTGGAATCCTTTGACTGGAATTCATCCGACACCAGTCGCGTTGCCAGCGCTTTGTCCCGAAACATGTCGCGTAATCGGAGCCCTTCGACTTTCGGCAGCTTTCCGTGGAAACAGCGTTATTGAACTTAAACATTGCGTCAGCAATGGGCTCGTGAATTGGCAAAACCGTAAAAGTGTTGACTCATATAAATGGCGATGCGTCTCGATTTCGCCTGGGAAAATTATCGTTAATATGTAGGTAAGAGTGGTTTAATTTAACTTTGAGAAAGCAACTCCGGATAGATACGATCCCTATGTAACAAGCCCGTCACTCACTCGTTACAGGAAGACAGGTGAAATTAATGTCAACCCTTCGGGGTGTAGTCTTTTGGGTAGCTTTCGGCCCTTATCTACAAGCAGAGCTGTCGAGGCTGGCTTGCCAAGCCGACTTAATTAGCATTATAAAATATAGAATGGTAAAAGTAATCAATGCGTAGTATAAAAGGTCGCTCCCCTTATCGGCAGCTGTTGTCAAATACATTCGTTTGCTGCTCGGTCCCGCTGATATAAACAAACTCTGGCAGCGGCAAAAGCCCGAGCTCGAGCGGAACACGTGGTTGGCAATTTCGCCGGAAAGATAAGCTTTGAAAGCGGACTCGTGGAGCGCCACAAAGTCAACGTGGGTTTGTTTTAGTTTGGCCCTTGTTTTGATCTCCTTCTACGAACAAGTGTACGAGTGCACAAGCAGCGCTGAGGAGCGCAGAGAATGCTCCCAGTGGCCAGCTCCCAACGAGCCAGAAGCACATGGTGCGCATGACGCAGATTCAATGAAAGTGTGAGAGCCGCAAACGATAAAGAACCAGTCTATAAATTGCGTTGGACCCACAAGCACAAGGTTTGGCCCCGCTCTCAAGAGTGGCCAGCTGTTCTACGAGGGCCCAGGTTGCCGGCTGCGGCACCTGACGATGCAGCGAAGAATCCGAGCCCCAGGAATATACAATCCATGAGATGCGTAACAAATCGCCCTTACTCTTGATGGGTTCTTAGCGGTCCGGGGGAACACCACTCCATCATATCGCTGAGTAAACAAGCACGTTTTTTTGCCATTCGCTACCCTCTTTCCACTACTCAACCGCTACAAAAGAAGCGCAAATTGGGTAGCAATCCACAAAGGTATGCGGCATAGCACTCCGTCGCCATTTTGTTAGATCTCAGACAGTAGACGGTGGAGGTGTGGGAAAGGCAATGGCTGTAGAGGGGCTGAGGCTTCAACCAGCTGGGCCTCAGAGCCTGGAGAAACGGTTCGGTTAGGCTATGAGCACCGCCAGACGACGCAGACGTACATCCCTCAGTGCGACCGAGTGTGCATTTTGCCTGTATCTGTACACACGACGCACATGCAGAGGCACCAGCGGTATGATGCAATAGGAGGTGGCGCGGATGCAACGGAACACTTACCTGGATGGCCTTCGCCCACGGACTCGGAAGTGAACAGGAATGTGGCTCCGTCTTCCATGTCATAGGAGTTGCCATTGCTGCCGTTGCAGCCGTTGGCGCTGTGTCCGTTTGTCTTTTGCGGCATTTTGCTGGGGAGTTTGTAGTGTGTAGCTCGAAGCTTGTAGTTCTGACGGAGGAGAAGGGCTTTAACGCGAGTTCCGGTCGGTTAAGTTGTTGGTGGAGCTGTGGGAAGAGAGAGAGAACAGGCCACATTAGCGGGAGCTAAAAAACGCTTGACGAAATTGATTTTCCGAACTCTCACAAAACACAGCTATTTTCGCATTTGCGGATCTGCGCTGCCCGCTGCCCCAAGGCTGTTGGGACTTTCCGGTTTTCGCACGCTTTTCGTACTGTGTATAGTTTTTTATATAATCGCTTTTCTTTTATGTACATTATGCTGCGTGTTTACCACGCAGTCGGGGGCGCTACGCTCACGGCACGCACGTTGCGCGGGGTCAAAAGCAAACTAGTCGCTGGGCAAGTGGAGGCTGGTTTAAATGCGTGTTCGACTGGCTATTAGTTCAATAAATTATACACACTGATTCTGAGTTCTACTGGTTCAGCGACGGCAACCAAATCAGCGGCGCAGCCAACACACGTCCTATCTTGGCGACGGTTCTGTAGAAAAAGAGCGCACACTTTTCACGGCTTTCTGAATTTATACCTCTAACGAGAGAGCGGGCCTCTGCCTATCGTCGCGAACGGGAGGGGGCGTTCTCTTCGGCTGACTCAGTACGTATTTTGGGGCTTATTTTGGCGCTCTTCGTGGGGGCCGCAAAACTTTCCTGGCGTTCTCGGGACTCTCAGAAAAATTCACTTCATCAGCATCTCCACGTTTTTGCTATTGCATCAGCTGTTCCCCCGCCCAGCGTTGCCACCCCTCGCGGGAGTGAACTTGGTGGTTCCGATCTGGTTCCGGATCCTTCCTACTCACTTGGTTCTGATCAAAGGATTTCACGAGGTTCGGCTGAAGTCCGACTTGCTTCCTGCTCAACCTGAGCTCGACTGCGGTCGATTTTTAGAGGCGAGCCGTATTTATAAACTTGCGTAGCCAGCGTTTCGGAAGATGAGTCGGCAGGAAATAGGAGCTTATCAGACAAAACTATGTGCCACCACGCCAGGCACCTATGTGTATATACACTTTTCAGAATCTATTTAAATTTACTCTCTCTGCCCTGCCTATGTACAAAAGTTCGGTTTTACATATGCGGCGATATTCACAATCGCAATCCGAAGCGCTATGCAAGGCGCCTTGTTAAGTGATGACTATTTGCTGAAATCCTAGCTTCCCCACAACCTGGAGTGATTGACCCTTTCGGTTGGGTCATCCGACTCCCTCCGGTCAAGGGAAATCGTACACCAATTTAAGGGTTTCATACCATTCGTGCAATCTGTGCAATCGAAAAAGTGCTCACGTCATGGCACAAACAAGGTCTGCCAAGATCAAGGCGCTTGGTAATCAGCATGTAGATTTTAAAAATTCTAATACCCACTGAAAATAACCGAAAACAGCAGGCTGCATTATCTTTCAAATTAGGTGTGACCAGTGACCCCCCGGGGGCTCAAAGAAGATCGCGTGTGCCTGAAAAACAGTTGGGACAGATGTGCAAGCACAAATAGTACTTGCAGATGCTAGCTTGTGACACTGCATTTACTTGTCAATTTAAAGTAAGCCATTGGGGAATATTGTTTCTTTCAAGACAAGTACAATAATATTTTTTGTACTCTAATAGGTTATGCAAATAAGTGCTACTTACCTTTAAAATATGTATTTAGAAGAGGGTCTCAAACAATGTTTGCCTGATTATTTTTCCTGACTTCATTTTGCTCACTTCCAGTAAATCTGCACAAGAGCTATCAGCATCAGCCAGCTATGTGACCCCAACACCGCGTGACTCGGCACAAACAAAGTTGATGATTAATATTCTTGTTTGTGTAGTATAGTTCGCCTTAAAACAATTAAGCGCTATTACATGCACAATTTCCGTTTGAATATGAGGAAAGCACGCGCCAGTTGACCGAAACGATGTGGCAACTCTACCCGATAAACGTCAGATAGGCCGATAAACAGCTGTTTGTGAAGAAAAACAAATTTAACAAATTGTGAAAAGTTAAATGCGAACGTTATTTACGACCACGTCACATCCCGTCGGTCAAAATGAGGCTTTGGCTACTTTGGAGTGCGGCCGCTCTTTTCGTCGTCTTTCAAGCGGCGGCGGACATCAGTGGCCCGGTTCTGCCCAACAACATCACAACCATTAACTCCACCTCGGCAGAAAGTACCAACTCCACTCACGCTTCGCCTGAAGTTTCAGCCAGCAGTCCTCCGGGGAACATATCGCCCTCAACTGCTGCTCCTGGCAACGGAAGCATCACGAGGAAGGGTAACGCATCCTCAGTGGCCACGGAGCCACCGCTCATCGATTCCCATGCTGTCGAGCAGGAGCACAACTCCTCGCTGTCCTTGTTCTTCGTCATCTGCGTGATCATGCTGGGCATCCTGCTGATCCACTCCATGCTGCAGACCGGATTCCAGTACCTGCCGGAGAGCATAGTGGTGGTCTTCCTGGGGGCCTTCATTGGTCTGTCGCTGAACGTGATGTCCGGACAGAATGGCAGCTGGAAGCGCGAGGAGGTCTTTTCGCCCATGGGCTTCTTTCTGGTGCTTCTACCGCCAATTATATTCGAGTCCGGCTACAATCTGCACAAGGGAAACTTTTTTCAGAACATCGGATCGATACTGGTATTTGCTATATTCGGCACAACGATTTCTGCACTGGTCATCGGGGCGGGAATTTATCTGCTGGGACTGGCAGAGGTGGCGTTTCGGTATGTTAAATATTAATTACCAGCTATTACCATGCTAATGTCCGCCTATTTTAGACTCAGCTTTTCGGAGTCCTTTGCGTTTGGGTCGCTCATCTCCGCTGTGGATCCTGTCGCAACTGTGGCCATTTTCCATGCCTTGGACGTGGACCCCATTCTCAACATGTTGGTGTTCGGTGAGAGCATCTTGAACGATGCCATATCGATTGTCCTGACCGCCTCTATCACCCAATCGGCCAACGCAAATGCTGAGGCCAGCACTGGGGAGGCCATGTTTAGTGCATTGAAGACTTTCTGCGCCATGTTCTTTGCTTCGGCGGGAATTGGAGTCATATTCGCCCTAATATCGGCACTGCTCCTGAAGCACATCGATTTGCGAAAGCATCCGTCCCTGGAGTTTGCCATGATGCTTATGTTTACCTACGCCCCCTACGTCTTGGCCGAGGGAATACATCTAAGCGGTATAGTAGTGTTTCTGACTTAATCCCATCCCGATATAATAATTATTTTCCAACAGGTATCATGGCCATACTATTTTGTGGAATCGTCATGTCTCACTACACGCATTTTAACCTATCCACTGTAAGGCATTAGAATAATATTACTTTTACGTATATTGTTAACACGTTATCGTCGTAGGTTACTCAAATCACCATGCAACAGACGATGAGGACACTGGCTTTCATAGCTGAAACATGCGTTTTTGCTTATCTGGGCTTGGCAATTTTTTCGTTTAAGCACCAAGTAGAACTATCTTTTGTTATATGGGCCATAGTACTCTGCCTAATTGGACGCGCCTGCAACATTTTCCCGCTAGCGTTCTTGGTCAACAAATTCCGCGAGCATAAGATCAACAACAAGATGCAGTTCATCATGTGGTTTTCAGGCCTACGCGGGGCCATTTCATACGCACTGTCTCTGCACTTAAACCTCGACAGCCAGGAGAAGCGCCACGTCATCATAACAACTACGTAAGTCGGTCCGGCTTGCAAAAAATATCAAGTCATTTAAAAATTAATATTTCAGACTGATCATCGTGCTGTTTACCACGCTAGTATTGGGCGGCTCAACGATGCCGCTGCTGAAATATCTTAAGCCCGGCAAGAAACGCCGCACACGTGGCTCCGTGCGGAATACCCCTGAGGAGGGAGGCCGGCGCAGTGGCAGCGGCCGAAAGCGGTCGAAGTCTATTTCCCTGTCGAAGACCCGTGAATGGGGTCAGGCAATCGACTCGGAACACCTGTCGGAGCTCACTGAGGAGGAAGACGTCACCTTCACACAGGCCCGCGATCGCTTTGGGCGCATGGATCGCAAGTACTTCATTCCGTTCTTTACGCGACGGTTCAACAGTCAGGAACTGCACGAATGCAAGTCGCAAATGGCTGACCTGACTAACAAGTGGTACCAAGCCATTCGCGTGAGTCCATTGGATTCGGATGAATCTGATGAAGAGATCGGGTTGGCGGCCAGCACAAGTCAGAGTCATCTGACGCGATCGTAGAAATTCGAGGGCTGTTTTGGGGAACTCTGGCTGTGTTGGGAAACTTTGGTGGCCAAAGAAAAGGATCGTATTTATTACTTAAGTTGTTCTAGGTAAAATTTATCGTTTTTATTTATACAATGGTGGTGGTGATTGTTAACTTGTCTATATTATCCTTGTTCCAACATGTTTATTTGTTAGATCTACATGCACTGAATCATCCGTATCTTGCTAGTTCCTTTATTTATCCGCTTAAAACAGTATTTCGTTGCACACAAAATTTGGTCTTCAAAATAGCAATTTGGACGTCACAAAAACAGACTAGGTCAGAAACTTATGTTTAATCCATTTATTGATACTTGAATGTATGTTATGACTGCATTTGTGATTTTGTACATTGAAACCAAATATAAAATATATTTAAATGTGATACCAATAGCAAAATGTGGTTTTGACCGGCTTGGTGAATAAAATTTTTAGTGAAGGAAAACAATAACTTTTCTTAAATTCACTTTGGCAATAGAATTTATAATTACATATCAATGGTAATATTATTAACTATTAAACTAAAATTGACTACGAAAGGTGTGCGCTATGGAAACTGCTACAGTTCTTCGTGCGTGGACTCCTCACCGAGCTGATTCATCGTGGAATTTGAATCGCTGCTGACTGCAAACGAAGTACAAAAATCGTTAGAATGCTTAAGCAACTGCAACTGGTATTAATCAAGAATACTGATCATTAAGGCTCTCGTTCATCTTTTTCAAAAAATAAACCTAACACTACCGCTCGATTTGTGTCTTCTAACCCGGCAGAGTTTGGCTTATAATGACTTCATGATCAGTTCCTCCAACTGCTTAGTGTCAATTTCGGGCTGGTGGCCACCTTCTGCCTCCGAGTTCATCCAATACTCAGAAACGGCAATGTACACGGCCACCGCCGCCCCAACAATGCAACCCCAGGCAATGTGGGTGGAGCTCTGGAAGATGACGCAGGTGGCCACGCACATGCCGAAGTAAGTGAGCATTCGCGTATAGCTCACGTAGTTGCTACGTTGCTCAGCGGAAAGGTCTTTTGTGGGTCGGAGGTGCAAGACATATGGTGGTAAATGCGTTGTTAAGAAGCAAATTGGTGTAAATGTGTGTTACTTACCGTGGCACTTGCCGTCCCTCAGCTCAAAGCCATCCGCACACTTCTTGCACATGTCCGGGCCATCGCCGTCGCAGCCATCACAAGAGCGATCGCACTCCAGGCAGCTAAAGGAGCCCTCGTTGTTTACGCAGAACTGCTGCGGTCGGCAGGAATTCGGACGCTTTTGCTCCAGGCACTCGTTTATGTCCACACACCCCGCTTCCGAGTCCATGCTCCACCCGTCCTTACACTTGCGGCAGTTTTTCGGACCACCTCCAGTGCAACCGCCATCGCCGCAGGCCACGTGGCACTGTGTACACAGTAATTTCTTCTCGTCACGGAAGGACTCGTAGTGCATCGATCCACACTCATTGCAGTTGAGTCCCGCATAGCCAGGATCACACTTGCACTTTCCGTTGCCCTTCCGGGTTCCGGCTCCCTTGCATTTACCTGAAATATAAAATGGCACAGTTATAGCATTCAAACAGAAGGACTTAATTACATAGAAACAGCCAAACATTTAAATCTGGTTGTCAGAAATTAAAAAAATCTATTAATTATAAGTCTTGTAATGAAATAAATTGTGTACATCTGGGTATCAATTTCGTATACACTGGCTTTTTAAAACTTGGTTGTCTTTATCGACTGGAGAACTCGCTCCGTTGTGGACTAAATACCTTTAATTAGTCTATACCGGCTGGTCGGAAGATTTAGTTTTGGGTTGGGGCTAAATTGAAATACCCTTGGAAATTAAACCATACCGTTTCCGCTGCAGTCGGTGCAGGGCTGGCAATCTGCTCCGTAGGTGTTCGGCGGACAGCAGACAGCCAGCTGGTCGATGCAAAGCCACGATTGCAGGTCGGGGCTCTGCGCCTGATTGTGGGTGAACCAGTCCTCCAGAAGCGCCTCGTGCTCATTGGCCAGATTGTGGCAGTGGTCCTTGTTTACCACCTCTGGGTCCGAGCATAGCTTTTCCTGAATCTCCACCAGCCGCACTTCGCTGGTTTTGTAGGATCGCAGCTTCTCCTCTTCCCAAGCCGTGTCCCCGCCACCATGTCCTCTCTTCGTGCGCTCGAGTCCTGCCTTAAAGGATCCAACTAACTGGCTGCAGGCCCTGCAGGGCGGAGGAACTGGCTTCTCGGACGAAAAAGACGACGAGGCCATCGACAGGAACGCCAGGAATGCCAGCGTGGCGAGCCAACAGTCCTTGACTCTCATTATCTTTGAATTCTTGCGTTTTTTAGCCGGCGAATATTCTTAAGTTTACGTGTTATTTGAGCCGACACTATCGATTGGTCTGATAACATCGATAGGTACCTCACGCACACGTTGCAAATACCGATAACCCGCGGGCAATTCGGTAGAAGCCTGTTCAGACAGGCTCACTGAAAATTTAACCCTCGTCCTTAAACTCATAGAGGTACTCCACGTCTAAATAATTCAAGTTAAGAAATCTAGAAGTGGAGTTTTTGGGTTCCAATTTCGATAGTCATGGGAACTACGGAAAATTCCAACATGAAAATTTGTTCAAAACTTGCCCCTCGTCTTGAAGAAAAACTTGAATGCAGAACGTAAGAAAATTCAACCACAAACTTATTGAGGTATCCCACGTCCAACTCGGATTACAAAAACTGAAGTTATGGAATTTGGAAGTGACGTTTTGGGTTCCAATTTTGATAGTCATAGGAACTACGAAAAATTCCAACATGAAAATGGGTTAAAACTTGACCCCTGACTTGAAGAAAATCTTAAGTGCAGAACGTTTGAGAATTCAACCATAAACTCATAGAGGTATCCCACGTTCAAATCGAAGTCCAAAAACTAAAGTTATGGAATCTAGAAGTGGAGTTTTGGGCTCTAGTTTTGACAGTCATGGGAACTACGAAAAATTCCAACATGAAAATGGGTTCAAAACTTGACCCCCGACTTGAAGAAAATCTTGAATGCAGAACGTTTGAGAATTCAACCACAAACTCATTGAGGTATCCCACGTCCAAATCGGAATAGAAAAACTGAAGTTATGGAATTTGGAAGTGGAGTTTTGGGTTCCAATTTCGACAGTCATGGGAACTACGGAAAATTCCAACATGAACCTGGGTTAAAAACTTGACCCCCGACTTGAAGAAAATCTTGAATGCAGAACGTAAGAAAATTCAACCACAAACTCATAGAGGTATCCCACGTCCAAATCGGAGTCCAAAAACTGAAGTTATGGAATCTAGAAGTGGAGTTTTGGGCTCTAGTTTTGACAGTCATGGGAACTTCGAAAAATTCCAACATGAAAATGGGGTTAAAACTTGACCCCTGACTTGAAGAAAATCTTGAATGCAGAACGTTTGAGAATTCAACCATAAACTCATAGAGGTATCCCACGTCCAAATCGAAGTCCAAAAACTGAAGTTATGGAATCTAGAAGTGGAGTTTTGGGCTCTAGTTTTGACAGTCATGGGAACTACGAAAAATTTCAACATGAAAATGGGTTAAAAACTTGACCCCCGACTTGAAGAAAATCTTGAATGTAGAACGTTTGAGAATTCAACCACAAACTCATTGAGGTATCCCACGTCCAAATCGGAATAGAAAAACTGAAGTTATGGAATTTGGAAGTGGAGTTTTGGGTTCCAATTTCGATAGTCATGGGAACTACGGGAATTTCCAACATTAAAATGGGTTCAAAACTTGACCCCCGACTTGAAAAAAAATTTTGAATGCAGAACGTAAGAAAATTTAACCACAAACTCATAGAGGTATCCCACGTCCAAATCGGAGTCCAAAAACTGAAGTTATGGAATCTAGAAATGGAGTTTTTGGGTTCCAATTTCGATAGTCATGGGGACTACGGAAAATTCCAACATGAAACTGGGTTAAAAACTTGACCCGTGTCTTGAAGAAAATCTTGAATGCAGAACGTTTGAGAATTCAACCACAAACTCATAGAGGTATCCCACGTCCAAATCGGAGTCCAAAAACTGATGTTATGGAATCTAGAAGTGGAGTTTTTGGGTTCCAATTTCGATAGTCATGGGAACTTCGAAAAATTCCAACATGAAAATGGCTTCAAAACTTGACCCCCGACTTGAAGAAAATCTTGAATGCAGAACGTTTGAGAATTAAACCACAAACTCATTGAGGTATCCCACGTCCAAATCGGAATAGAAAAACTGAAGTTATGGAATTTGGAAGTGGAGTTTTGGGTTCCAATTTTGATAGTCATGGGAACTACGGAAAATTCCGACATGAAAATAGGTTCAAAACTTGACCCCCGACTTGAAGAAAATCTTGAATGCAGAACGTAAGAAAATTCAACCACAAACTGATAGAGGTATCCCACGTCCAAATCGGAGTCCAAAAACTGAAGTTATGGAATCTAGAAGTGGAGTTTTGGGCTCTAGCTTTGACAGTCATGGGAACTTCGAAAAATTCCAACATGAAAATGGGTTCAAAACTTGACCCCCGACTTGAAGAAAATCTTGAATGCAGAACGTTTGAGAATTCAACCACAAACTCATAGAGGTATCCCACGTCCAAATCGGAGTCCAAAAACTGAAGTTATGGAATCTAGAAGTGGAGTTTTGGGCTCTAGTTTTGACAGTCATGGGAACTTCGAAAAATTCCAACATGAAAATGGGTTCAAAACTTGACCCCCGACTTGAAGAAAATCTTGAATGCAGAACGTTTGAGAATTCAACCACAAACTCATTGAGGTATCCCACGTCCAAATCGGAATAGAAAAACTGAAGTTATGGAATTTGGAAGTGGAGTTTTGGGTTCCAATTTTGATAGTCATGGGAACTACGGAAAATTCCGACATGAAAATAGGTTCAAAACTTGACCCCCGACTTGAAGAAAATCTTGAATGCAGAACGTAAGAAAATTCAACCACAAACTCATAGAGGTATCCCACGTCCAAATCGGAGTCCAAAAACTGAAGTTATGGAATCTAGAAGTGGAGTTTTGGGCTCTAGTTTTGACAGTCATGGGAACTTCGAAAAATTCCAACATGAAAATGGGTTCAAAACTTGACCCCCGACTTGAAGAAAATCTTGAATGCAGAACGTAAGAAAATTCAACCACAAACTCATAGAGGTATCCCACGTCCAAATCGGAGTCCAAAAACTGAAGTTATGGAATCTAGAAGTGGAGTTTTGGGCTCTAGTTTTGACAGTCATGGGAACTTCGAAAAATTCCAACATGAAAATGGGTTCAAAACTTGACCCCCGACTTGAAGAAAATCTTGAATGCAGAACGTTTGAGAATTCAACCACAAACTTATTGAGGTATCCCACGTCCAAATCGGAATAGAAAAACTGAAGTTATGGAATTTGGAAGTGGAGTTTTGGGTTCCAATTTTGATAGTCATGGGAACTACGGAAAATTCCGACAAGAAAATAGGTTCAAAACTTGACCCCCGACTTGAAGAAAATCTTGAATGCAGAACGTAAGAAAATTCAACCACAAACTGATAGAGGTATCCCACGTCCAAATCGGAGTCCAAAAACTGAAGTTATGGAATCTAGAAGTGGAGTTTTGGGCTCTAGTTTTGACAGTCATGGGAACTTCGAAAAATTCCAACATGAAAATGGGTTCAAAACTTGACCCCCGACTTGAAGAAAACCTTGAATGCAGAACGTAAGAAAATTCAACCACAAACTCATAGAGGTATCCCACGTCCAAATCGGAGTCCAAAAACTGAAGTTATGGAATCTAGAAGTGGAGTTTTGGGCTCTAGTTTTGACAGTCATGGGAACTTCGAAAAATTCCAACATGAAAATGGGTTCAAAACTTGACCCCCGACTTGAAGAAAATCTTGAATGCAGAACGTTTGAGAATTCAACCACAAACTTATTGAGGTATCCCACGTCCAAATCGGAATAGAAAAACTGAAGTTATGGAATTTGGAAGTGGAGTTTTGGGTTCCAATTTTGATAGTCATGGGAACTACGGAAAATTCCGACAAGAAAATAGGTTCAAAACTTGACCCCCGACTTGAAGAAAATCTTGAATGCAGAACGTAAGAAAATTCAACCACAAACTCATAGAGGTATCCCACGTCCAAATCGGAGTCCAAAAACTGAAGTTATGGAATCTAGAAGTGGAGTTTTGGGCTCTAGTTTTGACAGTCATGGGAACTTCGAAAAATTCCAACATGAAAATGGGTTCAAAACTTGACCCCCGACTTGAAGAAAATCTTGAATGCAGAACGTTTGAGAATTCAACCACAAACTTATTGAGGTATCCCACGTCCAAATCGGAATAGAAAAACTGAAGTTATGGAATTTGGAAGTGGAGTTTTGGGTTCCAATTTTGATAGTCATGGGAACTACGGAAAATTCCGACAAGAAAATAGGTTCAAAACTTGACCCCCGACTTGAAGAAAATCTTGAATGCAGAACGTAAGAAAATTCAACCACAAACTGATAGAGGTATCCCACGTCCAAATCGGAGTCCAAAAACTGAAGTTATGGAATCTAGAAGTGGAGTTTTGGGCTCTAGTTTTGACAGTCATGGGAACTTCGAAAAATTCCAAAATGAAAATGGGTTAAAAACTTGACCCCCGACTTGAAGAAAATCTTGAATGCAGAACGTTTGAGAATTCAACCACAAACTCATAGAGGTATCCCACGTCCAAATCGGAGTCCAAAAACTGAAGTTATGGAATCTAGAAGTGGAGTTTTTGGGTTCCAATTTCGATAGTCATGGGAACTACGGAAAATTCCAACATGAAAATGGGTTCAAAACTTGACCCCTGACTTAAAGAAAATCTTGAATGCAAAACGTTTGAGAATTCAACCATAAACTCATAGAGATATCCCACGTCCAAATCGGAGTCCAAAAACTGAAGTTATGGAATCTAGAAGTGGAGTTTTTGGGTTCCAATTTCGATAGTCATGGGGACTACGGAAAATTCCAACATGAAAGTGGGTTAAAAACTTGACCCGTGTCTTGAAGAAAATCTTGAATGCAGAACGTTTGAGAATTCAACCATAAACTCATAGAGGTATCCCACTTCCAAATCGGAGTTCAAAAACTGAAGTTATGGAATCTAGAAGTGGAGTTTTTGGGTTCCAATTTCGATAGTCATGGGAACTACGGAAAATTCCAACATTAAACTGGGTTAAAAACTTGACCCCCGACTTGAAGAAAATCTTGAATGCAGAACGTAAGAAAATTTAACCACAAACTCATAGAGGTATCCCACGTCCAAATCGGAGTCCAAAAACTGAAGTTATGGAATCTAGAAGTGGAGTTTTTGGGCTCTAGTTTTGACAGTCATGGGAACTTCGAAAAATTCCAACATGAAAATGGGTTCAAAACTTGACCCCCGACTTGAAGAAAATCTTGAATGCAGAACGTTTGAGAATTCAACCACAAACTTATTGAGGTATCCCACGTCCAAATCGGAATAGAAAAACTGAAGTTATGGAATTTGGAAGTGGAGTTTTGGGTTCCAATTTTGATAGTCATGGGAACTACGGAAAATTCCGACAAGAAAATAGGTTCAAAACTTGACCCCCGACTTGAAGAAAATCTTGAATGCAGAACGTAAGAAAATTCAACCACAAACTGATAGAGGTATCCCACGTCCAAATCGGTGTCCAAAAACTGAAGTTATGGAATCTAGAAGTGGAGTTTTGGGCTCTAGTTTTGACAGTCATGGGAACTTCGAAAAATTCCAACATGAAAATGGGTTAAAAACTTGACCCCCGACTTGAAGAAAATCTTGAATGCAGAACGTTTGAGAATTCAACCACAAACTCATAGAGGTATCCCACGTCCAAATCGGAGTCCAAAAACTGAAGTTATGGAATCTAGAAGTGGAGTTTTTGGGTTCCAATTTCGATAGTCATGGGAACTACGGAAAATTCCAACATGAAAATGGGTTCAAAACTTGACCCCTGACTTAAAGAAAATCTTGAATGCAAAACGTTTGAGAATTCAACCATAAACTCATAGAGATATCCCACGTCCAAATCGGACTCCAAAAACTGAAGTTATGGAATCTAGAAGTGGAGTTTTTGGGTTCCAATTTCGATAGTCATGGGGACTACGGAAAATTCCAACATGAAACTGGGTTAAAAACTTGACCCGTGTCTTGAAGAAAATCTTGAATGCAGAACGTTTGAGAATTCAACCATAAACTCATAGAGGTATCCCACTTCCAAATCGGAGTTCAAAAACTGAAGTTATGGAATCTAGAAGTGGAGTTTTTGGGTTCCAATTTCGATAGTCATGGGAACTACGGAAAATTCCAACATTAAACTGGGTTAAAAACTTGACCCCCGACTTGAAGAAAATCTTGAATGCAGAACGTAAGAAAATTTAACCACAAACTCATAGAGGTATCCCACGTCCAAATCGGAGTCCAAAAACTGAAGTTATGGAATCTAGAAGTGGAGTTTTTGGGTTCCAATTTCGATAGTCATGGAAACTTCGAAAAATTCCAACATGAAAATGGCTTCAAAACTTGACCCCCGACTTGAAGAAAATCTTGAATGCAGAACGTTTGAGAATTAAACCACAAACTCATTGAGGTATCCCACGTCCAAATCGGAATAGAAAAACTGAAGTTATGGAATTTGGAAGTGGAGTTTTGGGTTCCAATTTTTATAGTCATGGGAACTACGGAAAATTCCGACATGAAAATAGGTTCAAAACTTGACCCCCGACTTGAAGAAAATCTTGAATGCACAACGTAAGAAAATTCAACCACAAACTCATAGAGGTATCCCACGTCCAAATCGGAGTCCAAAAACTGAAGTTATGGAATCTAGAAGTGGAGTTTTGGGCTCTAGTTTTGACAGTCATGGGAACTTCGAAAAATTCCAACATGAAAATGGGTTCAAAACTTGACCCCCGACTTGAAGAAAATCTTGAACGCAGAACGTTTGAGAATTCAACCACAAACTCATTGAGGTATCCCACGTCCAAATCGGAGTCCAAAAACTGAAGTTATGGAATCTAGAAGTGGAGTTTTTGGTTTCCAATTTCGATAGTCATGGGAACTACGGAAAATTCCAACATGAAACTGGGTTAAAAACTTGACCCCCGACTTGAAGAAAATCTTGAATGCAGGACGTAAGAAAATTCAACCACAAACTGATAGAGGTATCCCACGTCCAAATCGGAGTCCAAAAACTGAAGTTATGGAATCTAGAAGTAAAGTTTTGGGCTCTAGTTTTGACAGTCATGGGAACTTCGAAAAATTCCAACATGAAAATGGGTTCAAAACTTGACCCCCGACTTGAAGAAAATCTTGAATGCAGAACGTTTGAGAATTCAACCACAAACTCATAGAGGTATCCCACGTCCAAATCGGAGTCCAAAAACTGAAGTTATGGAATCTAGAAGTGGAGTTTTTGGGTTCCAATTTCGATAGTCATGGGAACTACGGAAAATTCCAACATGAAAATGGGTTCAAAACTTGACCCCTGACTTAAAGAAAATCTTGAATGCAAAACGTTTGAGAATTCAACCATAAACTCATAGAGATATCCCACGTCCAAATCGGACTCCAAAAACTGAAGTTATGGAATCTAGAAGTGGAGTTTTTGGGTTCCAATTTCGATAGTCATGGGGACTACGGAAAATTCCAACATGAAACTGGGTTAAAAACTTGACCCGTGTCTTGAAGAAAATCTTGAATGCAGAACGTTTGAGAATTCAACCATAAACTCATAGAGGTATCCCACTTCCAAATCGGAGTTCAAAAACTGAAGTTATGGAATCTAGAAGTGGAGTTTTTGGGTTCCAATTTCGATAGTCATGGGAACTACGGAAAATTCCAACATTAAACTGGGTTAAAAACTTGACCCCCGACTTGAAGAAAATCTTGAATGCAGAACGTAAGAAAATTTAACCACAAACTCATAGAGGTATCCCACGTCCAAATCGGAGTCCAAAAACTGAAGTTATGGAATCTAGAAGTGGAGTTTTTGGGTTCCAATTTCGATAGTCATGGAAACTTCGAAAAATTCCAACATGAAAATGGCTTCAAAACTTGACCCCCGACTTGAAGAAAATCTTGAATGCAGAACGTTTGAGAATTAAACCACAAACTCATTGAGGTATCCCACGTCCAAATCGGAATAGAAAAACTGAAGTTATGGAATTTGGAAGTGGAGTTTTGGGTTCCAATTTTTATAGTCATGGGAACTACGGAAAATTCCGACATGAAAATAGGTTCAAAACTTGACCCCCGACTTGAAGAAAATCTTGAATGCACAACGTAAGAAAATTCAACCACAAACTCATAGAGGTATCCCACGTCCAAATCGGAGTCCAAAAACTGAAGTTATGGAATCTAGAAGTGGAGTTTTGGGCTCTAGTTTTGACAGTCATGGGAACTTCGAAAAATTCCAACATGAAAATGGGTTCAAAACTTGACCCCCGACTTGAAGAAAATCTTGAACGCAGAACGTTTGAGAATTCAACCACAAACTCATTGAGGTATCCCACGTCCAAATCGGAGTCCAAAAACTGAAGTTATGGAATCTAGAAGTGGAGTTTTTGGTTTCCAATTTCGATAGTCATGGGAACTACGGAAAATTCCAACATGAAACTGGGTTAAAAACTTGACCCCCGACTTGAAGAAAATCTTGAATGCAGGACGTAAGAAAATTCAACCACAAACTGATAGAGGTATCCCACGTCCAAATCGGAGTCCAAAAACTGAAGTTATGGAATCTAGAAGTAAAGTTTTGGGCTCTAGTTTTGACAGTCATGGGAACTTCGAAAAATTCCAACATGAAAATGGGTTCAAAACTTGACCCCCGACTTAAAGAAAATCTTGAATGCAGAACGTTTGAGAATTCAACCACAAACTCATTGAGGTATCCCACGTCCAAATCGGAATAGAAAAACTGAAGTTATGGAATTTGGAAGTGGAGTTTTGGGTTCCAATTTTGATAGTCATGGGAACTACGGAAAATTCCAACATGAAACAAGGAAGAACGCTATAGTCGAGTACCTCGACTATCAGATACCCGTTACTCAGGTAAAGGGACCAATGGAGATATGCAAGCAGCAAATGCGCCACCTACCGGCGGTAGACAGATTTAAGCGTTGTGGGCGTTAGAGTGGGCGTGGCAAAGTTTTTTTTAAATCAATCGATAGGTATTGACGAGACCAATACACTTCAGTTAAAATTTTTTATCTAGCATGAAAATTGTGGGCGCCACAGATTTGGGCGGTTTGTGGGCGTTAGAGTGGGCGTTAGAGTGGGCGTGGCAAACTTTTTTTAGGTCAATCGGTAGGTATTGATGAGAACAACACATTTCAGTTAAAATTTTTGTTCTAGCATCAAAACTGTAGGAGCCACAGTTTTGGGCGGTTTGTGGGCGTTAGAGTGGGCGTGGCACTCTTCTGAAACAAACTTGCGCTGCGCAGGAATCTCAGGAATCTGCATGCCTAATCCCAGTATTGTAGCTCTTATAGTTTCCGAGATCTCAGCGTTCATACGGACAGACGGACAGACGGACAGACGGACATGGTTAGATCGACTCGGCTAGTGATCCTGATCAAGAATATATATACTTTATGGGGTCGGAAACGCTTCCTTCTGCCTGTTACATACCTTTCGACGAATCTAGTATACCCTTTTACTCTACGAGTAACGGGTATAAATAGGTTCAAAACTTGACCCCCGACTTGAAAAAAATCTTGAATGTAGAACGTAAGAAAATTCAACCACAAACTCATTGAGGTATCACACGTCCAAATGGGAGTCCAAAAACTGAAGTTATGGAATCTGGAAGTGGAGTTTTGGGTTCCAATTTTGATAGTCATGGGAACTACGGAAAATTCCAACATGAAAATGGGTTAAAAACTTGACCCCTGACTTAAAGAAAATCTTGAATGCAAAACGTCCAAATCGAAGTCCAAAAACTGAAGTTATGGAATCTAGAAATGGAGTTTTGGGCTCTAGTTTTGACTGTCATGGGAACTACGAAAAATTCCAACATGAAAGTGGGTTAAAAACTTGACCCCTGACTTGAAGAAAACCTTGAATGCAGATCGTTTGAGAACTCAACCACAAACTCATAGAGGTATCCCACGTCCAAATCGGAGTCCAAGAACTGAAGTTATGCAATCTAGAAGTGGAGTTTTTTGGTTCCAATTTCGATAGTCATGGGAACTACGGAAAATTCCAACATGAAAATGGTTTCAAAATCTGACCACCGACTTGAACAAAATCTTGAATGCAGAACGTTTGAGAATTCAACCACAAACTCATAGAGGTATCCCACGTCCAAATCGGAATCCAAAAACTGAAGTTATGGAATCTGGAAGTGGAGTTTTGGGCTCTAGTTTTGACAGTCATGGGAACTACGAAAAATTCCAACATGAAAATGGGTTAAAAACTTGACCCCTGACTTGAAGAAAATCTTGAATGCAGAACGTAAAAAAATTCAACCACAAACTCATAGAGGTATCCCACGTCCAAATCGGAGTCCAAAAACTGAAGTTATGGAATCTAGAATGGGAACTACGGAAAATTCCAACATGAAAATGGGTTCAAAACTTGACCCCCGACTTGAAGAAAATCTTGAATGCAGAACGTAAAAAAATTCAACTACAAACTCATAGAGGTATCCCACGTTCAAATCGGAGTCCAAAAACTGAAGTTATGGAATCTAGAAACGGAGTTTTTTGGTTCCAATTTCCATAGTCATGGGAACTACGGAAAATTCCAACATGAAAATGGGTTCAAAACTTGACCCCCGACTTGAAGAAATACTTGAATGCAGAACGTAAAAAAATTCAACCACAAACTCATTGAGGTATCCCACGTCCAAATCGGAATACAAAAACTGAAATTATGGAATTTGGAAGTGGAGTTTTTTTCCAGATTCCATAACATCAGTTTTTGGACTCCGATTTGGACGTGGGATACCTCTATGAGTTTGTGGTTGAATTCTCAAACGTTCTGCAATCAAGATCCAATTTTGATAGTCATGGGAACTACGGAAAATTCCAACATGAAAATGGGTTAAAAACTTGACCCCTGACTTGAAGAAAATCTTGAATGCAGAACGTTTGAGAATTCAACCACAATCTCATAGAGGTATCCCACGTCCAAATCGGAGTCCAAAAACTGAAGTTATGGAATCTAGAATGGGAACTACGGAAAATTCCAATATGAAAATGGATTCAAAATTTGACCCCCGACTTGAAGAAAATCTTGAATGCAGAACGTTTGAGAATTCAACCACAAACTCATAGAGGTATCCCACGTCCAAATCGGAGTCCAAAAACTGAAGTTATGGTATCTAGAAACGGAGTTTTTTGGTTCCAATTTCGATAGTCATGGGAACTACGGAAAATTCCAACATGAAAATGGGTTCAAAACTTGACCCCCGACTTGAAGAAAATCTTGAATGCAGAACGTAAGAAAATTCAACCACAAACTCATAGAGGTATCCCACGTCCAAATCGGAGTCCAAAAACTGAAGTTATGGAATCTAGAAGTGGAGTTTTGGGCTCTAGTTTTGACAGTCATGGGAACTACGGAAAATTCCAACATGAAAATGGGTTCAAAATTTGACCCCCGACTTGAAGAAAATCTTGAATGCAGAACGTTTGAGAATTCAACCACAAACTCATAGAGGTATCCCACGTCCAAATCGGAGTCCAAAAACTGAAGTTATGGAATCTGAAAGTGGAGTTTTGGGTTCCAATTTTGATAGTCATGGGAACTACGGAAAATTCCAACATGAAAATGGGTTCAAAACTTGACCCCCGACTTGAAAAAAATCTTGAATGCAGAACGTAAGAAAGTTCAACCGCAAACTCATTGAGGTATCCCACGTCCAAATCGGAATCCAAAAACTGAAGTTATGGAATTTGGAAGTGGAGTTTTGGGTTCCAATTTTGATAGTCATGGGAACTACGGAAAATTCCAACATGAAAATGGGTTCAAAACTTGACCCCCGAGTTGAAGAAAATCTTGAATGCAGAACGTAAGAAAGTTCAACCACAAATTCATAGAGGTAACCCACCTCCAAATCGGAATCCAAAAACTGAAGTTATGGAATCTGGAAGTGGAGTTTTGGGTTCCAATTTTGATAGTCATGGGAACTACGGAAAATTCCAACATGAAAATGGGTTCAAAACTTGACCCTCGTCGTAAAGAAAACTTTACATGTAGAGTGTTAGAGAATTCGACCACAAGGTCATAGAGGTGTCCCACGTCCAAATCGAAATCCAACAAGAAAGAAAGCTATAGTCGAGTACCTCTACTATCTACTATTACTCAGCTAAGTGGACCAAAGGGAAATGGAGATATGCAAGCAGCAAAGCGTGATTGAAATGCGCCACCTACCGGCGGTAGACAGATTTAAGCGTTATGGGCGTGGTACATTTTTTTTGGATCAATCGATAGGTATTGACGAGACCAATACATTTCAGTTAAAATTTTTTATCTAGCATGAAAATTGTGGGCGCCACAGGTTTAGGCGGTTTGTGGGCGTTGGAGTGGGCGTGGCATATTCGCGTAACAAACTTGCGCTGCGTACAAGGCTACGGAATCTAAATCTGAGATCCCAATTCTCTATCTTTAATAGTTTCCGAGATATCCACGTTCAGCTTACGATTTTTTGAAGTTTGGGGGCGGTTTGTGGGCGATCAAGTGGGCGTGACAAACTTTTTTGGGTCAATCGATAGGTGTTGATGAGAACAATACATTTCAGTTTACATTTTTATTCTAGCATCAAAACTGTAGGAGCCACAGTTTTGGGCGGTTTGTGGGCGTTAGAGTGGGCGTGACACTCTGCTGAAACAAACTTGCGCTGCGTATGAAGCTCAGGAATCTGCACTCCAAATCTCCATAGCCTAGCTCTTATAGTTTCCGAGATCTCAGCGTTCATCCGGACAGACAGACAGACGGACATGGCTAGATCGACTCGGCTAGTGATCCTGATCAAGAATATATATACTTTATGGGGTCGAAAACGCATCCTTCTGCCTGTTACATACTTTCCGACGAATCTAGTATACCCTTTTACTCTACGATTAACGGGTATAATAACTCAAGTTATGGAATCTGGAAGAGCAGTTTTGAGTTCCAATTTCGAAAGCCATTGGAAAAATCCTGGAAAATTGGAATCCTGATCAAGAATATATATACTTTATGGGGTCGGAAACGCATCCTTCTGCCTGTTACATACTTTCCGACGAATCTAGTATACCCTTTTACTCTACGATTAACGGGTATAATAACTCAAGTTATGGAATCTGGAAGAGCAGTTTTGAGTTCCAATTTCGAAAGCCATTGGAAAAATCGAACTAGAAAATGGGTTAAAATTTATGATATTTACAGGGGTGGTCAAAAGTATTTTCACAAAACAAAAGTTAAATATACTCATAATTTGAACTTACTTCTTGATAACTTTGGCATCAATGGAAAGGTAATTTAAATGCCGTTTGAATGATACAATACATTTCTTAACCCATTCAGTACTTATTGAAAAGGACGAATTTGTGTAAACATCTACTTTTTAAACTTTTTTCCTCGACTTGAAAACTTAAACTTTTTATACCCGTTACTCGTAGAGTAAAAGGGTATACTAGATTCGTCGGAAAGTATGTAATAGGCAGAAGGAAGCGTTTCCGACCGCATAAAGTATATATATTCTTGATCAGGATCACTAGCCGAGTCGATCTAGCCATGTCCGTCTGTCCGTCTGTCTGTCTGTCCGAATGAACGCTGAGATCTTGGAAACTATAAGAGCTAGGCTATTGAGATTTGGCGTGCAGATTCCTGAGCTTCTTACGCAGCGCAAGTTTGTTTCAGTAGAGTGCCACGCCCCCTCTAACGCCCACAAACCGCCCAAAACTGTGGCTCCTACAGTTTTAATGCTAGAGTAAAAATTTAAACTGAAATGAATTGTTCTCATCAATACCTATCGATTGACCCAAAAAAAGTTTGCCACGCCCACAAACTTCAAAAAATCGTTAGTATGAACGCGGATATCTCGGAAACTATCAAAGATAGAGTATTGGGATTTCATATTTAGACTCCGTAGCCTTGTACGCAGCGCAAGTTTGTTATGCGAATATGACCCGCCCACTCTAACGCCCACAAACCGTCCAAGCCTGTGGCACCCACAATTTTTATGCTAGATAAAAATTTTTAACTGAAATGTATTGGTCTCGTCAATACCTATCGATTGATCCAAAAAAAATGTTGCCACGCCCACTCTAACGCCCATCACGCTTAAATCTGTATACCGCCGGTAGGTGGCGCATTTCAATCTCGCTTTGCTGCTTGCATATCTCCATTTCCCTTTGGTCCCTTTAGCTGAGTAACGGGTATCTGATAGTCGAGGTACTCGACTATAGCGTTCTCCCTTGTTTTTTATATTTTTTATGATTTTTTGAAGGTGACAATGTCGGAAAAAATTTGTATGAAAACAAAGAAAAATATGGCTCAAATTCAATAATAATAAAAATATAAGCAAAATGATTTTTGAAAAATTATTTTTGCAGTTACAATTATTTTTGTTTCAAGAAACTTTTTGCATCAACAAATTTAAGTTTTCAAGTCGAGGAAAAAGGTTTAAAAAGTATATGTTTACACAAATTCGTCCTTTTTAATAAGTACTGCATGGGTTAAGAAATTTATTGTTCATTCAAACGGCATTTAAATTACCTTTCCATTGATGCTAAAGTTAACAAGTTAGGTTATGAGAATATTTAACTTTTATTTTGTGAAAATACTTTTGACC
Source organism: Drosophila subpulchrella (assembly GCF_014743375.2). Lineage (NCBI taxonomy): Eukaryota > Metazoa > Arthropoda > Insecta > Diptera > Drosophilidae > Drosophila > Drosophila subpulchrella. The sequence continues at coordinate 25,993,061 of NC_050610.1, forward strand.
ACCCCTGTATGTACAAAATATTAAAATTATTCTTGTAAATATAAAAAATCAATTCCATTGCATTCATTAAATTTTATAAAATACAACGTCTTAGCTTAAAATAAAAATGCAGAAAAAATTATGCTTACTACACCATATTTGATCCCAAATTTAATGGTGCTGATTTTTATTTTATATAAAATATTGAAAAAGTACAAAATACTAAAACTTATTTTTCATAAATATTTGTAAATAATATTTGGTGTTAGTCCATAAAAAGATTAAGAAGGTATTAGCTGATATACTAGCAAGTAAAGAGATCGATCAGTCAAACTCTAAATGTTACTTAAAATAATCCGATACGCTAGACATGAAATAGAGGCTTGTTATAATATAGTTGCAGACTGCGTCTTGCAAACATTTACCATTTCAGTGGAGTACTTTTGTTGGTGTATGCGTTGGCCCTAAAATTAAATATAATAATTATTAATGCAAAACAATTAAATATTAATCACAAAGGATTATAAAAGATAATTCCAGCACACAATGTAAACGAATTGTAGCTACGAATTGTAGCTAAAAATTGTAATAATTGTTAAATTTGTAAAATTGATTTTCATTGAATGCACATCTATGAAATATACATATTTACATATGTATGAAGTCAAACAGGTATTATGATAGATATATTAGAGTTAAATAGAGTTCGGATATAAATAAATGGGCGGACATATATGTATATATTTTAATATACAAATGTATTTAAAAAAAGTAGAAAGCCTTTGGAAGAAAAATAAAAATGAAGACTTACTTAACAACCCCATGGTTTTGAACTGTTGTTAGGGTAATGAAGGGAGTCAATCGCTCTATGAAACGATCGTTGTTACGCTCCAATTCCCGTTGGTAATCTTTTTGGTCTGAAAGAATTAGATTGCGATTCTTTTTCAAAGCATCAGCACAACGTTTTGAAAACTCGCGAAAGCAAAGACGAAGTTTGTTTTGGTGCTTCGTTGGGACTGTTGTTCCGTCGGATAAATTGGAAAGGAACACACTAGCCATTTCCATAGGGCCTTGGTTGACGGTGGTTCCAATACATCCCTGAAGAACCATTTGTAAAATTTTTGGGTCAGCAGGCTCCTGATTCGTAGCAGCCGCCAGCTCCAATGTTTTCTTTTGAATATCCTGTGCAAAATAATGTTTAATTACACCAGTTTACAAAAAAAAATTGATGAAATACGCACTTCAGGAAACCTTTGTTTTCCGGTAAGATACATCTCCCTGATTAAGAAAAGGGCATTTAAAATTTTTTCTATGGTACCAATTTTTTTTAAAGTGTAAAAAACGTTTTTCGCACTTTTTTATTTTTTAACTCGAGTTGTGATAAACCGAATTCGGTCATTAAAGACTCATTTTACAGGTAATGGAATGCCCTTTAACTTTCTTGTACACATCGTTGAGTTCCATTCATTAGTTTAGAAGCTACACTTCGTCAAAGTTGAAAAAGTTGGAAAAAATGCAAAAACGCTGGCATAAATTGCTTCTTTAAAAATACACGCCTAAAAACCGAAATTAGTTTTATGTTGTTTTCTTAAAGGCTGAACTTTAACGGAGAATATAAGCCATTGATCACGACAATCCGTTGGTAAATCGATTTTTTACAGATTTTTAAACGTATATACCCAAGTTCAGTGTTCGGGAGCAGCGGCCGTTAAACATTATTTTAAATTTTCAGTGTTGGGGAACGTAAGATTTTGGTGCAAGTAGTTATGCATAACGTCAGTTTCTTTGCTATTAGTGCTGGGCAAGCTAAAAAGGATGCGATTGCAGTTACAAGGAAATCATTTTCATATATTTTTAGCAAGAAATTAGCAAGGAAACTGACGTTATGCACTACAACTTGCACCAAAATCTTACGTTCCCCAACACTGAAAATTTAAAATAATGTTTAACGGCCGCTGCTCCCGAACACTGAACTTGGGTATATACGTTTAAAAATCTGTAAAAAATCGATTTACCAACGGATTGTCGTGATCAATGGCTTATATTCTCCGTTAAAGTTCAGCCTTTAAGAAAACAACATAAAACTAATTTCGGTTTTTAGGCGTGTATTTTTAAAGAAGCAATTTATGCCAGCGTTTTTGCATTTTTTCCAACTTTTTCAACTTTGACGAAGTGTAGCTTCTAAACTAATGAATGGAACTCAACGATGTGTACAAGAAAGTTAAAGGGCATTCCATTACCTGTAAAATGAGTCTTTAATGACCGAATTCGGTTTATCACAACTCGAGTTAAAAAATAAAAAAGTGCGAAAAACGTTTTTTACACTTTAAAAAAAATTGGTACCATAGAAAAAATTTTAAATGCCCTTTTCTTAATCAGGGAGATGTATCTTACCGGAAAACAAAGGTTTCCTGAAGTGCGTATTTCATCAATTTTTTTTTGTAAACTGGTGTTATTATACACAGTTTGGATTTTATCAACTTATGACTTACTTCAATTGCCACCTCAATAGGCTCCAGGACTATTTGCTGTCGGCTAATTACCATAATTCGTGTTTTTACATAGGGAAAGTGGTTCGCCGTGGTCAAAATAGTTTTTCGTTTACATTGTTCATGTAGTTCGCCGTGTGCCTTACCATTTTTCGTAAAAGGCGTTGCATATATAAATCGTTCTGAATTATAAAAAATACCTTGTGAAACTTAACACTTTAAAATAATATTCCAGTTCATACTTATATTGAAATTCCGCTCAAAGTATGTTTCACGATGTCGCATTTCATAGGTTTCAAAATAAGGTTCCACATAAGTAATTTGAATGTAAGCCTTATCGGGGTCTAAACTGTTTATGTCGACTGTATTGGAGTCTTTGATGATGTGCACTGAGTCCGGTCCAAATCGTTCAGTGTAAAAGTTCTGCCGTGCAAAGGAAAAAAAAAATTATCCACTTTTGTTTACCAAAATCATCATGGTATATTGTATACCTGGAGCCGACTGAATATTTCGGGCAATTTCGTTAAAGTTGGCTCTTTATAAATGAATTCCTGTTGGTCCAAGTCTCCGAATTTCCCGCCGTAAAACCCAACTCGAAAATATGTACCGAAAACTCTCTTTCCCTGTTGTAAATAAGAAGGTATACATTTCGTTTGGGAGAATAACAGCATTTGATTACCTGTAGCTGAGCTATTCGATTAAATGCCTCCTGCAACTTGCCATGCACTTTACTTAGTTTTTGAAAGTCTCTGTTGGCTTCGCAGATCGGAATCAAAATCTTGTACACCTCGTTCATTGCTTCATACATGCCAGCCACTTGAAAAGAATTGGAGGCTTCTTCCAGCAAAGCCTTCAATCCAGTTTCAGTAAAATGATTTCCCAAGCAAATACCATCCTCGCCGGGACTGAGGACGTCATCCGACACTGCCGACTCCATTAAAGTGTTGGGAGAAATGCGTTGAAAACTTACAGCTCCCACAGGTAAATGTGTTTGGGACTCCAACATGCTTAGATATTCCGATACCAAAGAAGCGGCGTGTACGTAGCACATGGCTGCTTCCGTGTGATTTGCACGCTCGCGGTGCTTTTTTGCCATGTTTTCCAGCCAAGTTAGCCGAAGATCAGGATTATTTTGGTAACCTTTGGCAATACGATTCATAAGATCAAGAAGCATTTCTGGGTCTTCTTGATACTCCTTCATTTTAACAGTATCCGACAATATCATATGCAGATTGAAAAGCAAGTCTTGTACTTGCTCGGGAAATGATGTATCCTGCAGATCGGAGTCGGATTCAGCATAAACTAGCACTGTTTTAAGCGCACGGCGTAGCGATTGCTCACTAAAAACCGAGCTAGTGCCAACTAAAGAGCTTAAAGACATCGTCACTTGCATCTTAACGCGCGCAAAGTTCTAAAAGTAAACATTCTCAATTAGTTATAAAAGGCTTTCTAAACAAATAAAACTTACATTTCCAATTTCAAAATTTTGTCTCATTAGTAAGTATAATGATGCAGCTGCCTGTGATCGTATCCCTGGCAAAAGAGATCCACAGTGCTTTAGTAAAATTAAACACAAATCTGCACATATGTCCGTCTCGTCGTCGAATAATAGGTTTGGAAATTTGAAAATAAGAGCGCGTTGAGATGCAAACAAGTTTTGCAGCGCCAGAGTAGATTGATTGCGGGACAGTGCATGGAGGAGCACCTTAAGCACTGTTCCAAGGAGATTATGGTATAAGTTGGCCGCAACATGAACAATAATTTCCAAAGTATCGAGAAGCACAAGGGCAACTTCAGTCGCCAAAGAGCCTTCGATGAAGTGACTTAATTCAAGTTCATGCTCACTTTTGCCCACACCGTCTACATATTGTGAACGATACGGCATCTGGTCCTTTCGCCAGCGGAATTTCTCTGTCGAATTGCGATCTTTTCGGCGATTAATTAAATCGTATCGAGCGGAATTTGTGCCTCTAATACATTCTTCTAGTTTTTCCTTAACATCAGTTGACCCGGTTTTTCTAAAACTTTGGGTATTGGTTCGTTTTAGAGTGGGGACGTGTTTTTGTCCTGTATACTCAAAAGTTTTTAGGCAAACATTAACAACTTGAAGCATTTGGTGCACTCTGTGTGGACTTAGATCCAAAAGCCACCGGTATAGAACGTTGCGCTCCAAATTCTTTAGAACCCACAGAAAACAAACCAACAAATGGCGGGTATTTTCCGAGCTAAGGGGCGATTTGTTTTTAACTTGTTCGTTCAAGTAGGAGTACGGTCGACTTCCTGAAATTGCGAATGCCACTTCCGGATTAATGGTTGATGCTGTAATTGTTTGATGTGGGCCTTGATAATCTTCAAGCTGGCCGATTTGCTGCAAACGGTCCTGATCAAGACCGTGTTGATGGAGCTGAGGAATGCTGTTCATCACTATGGACAATAGCGGTATGTATAAAGCGGCCACCCTTGCACGTGCTTCGGTGTCGCTGTATCGAGTGTCCAAGTCATGAGAAGTCATCAGGTTGCGAGTGCATCGTATCGCCTTTCCGTGTAACTGGGGATTGGGCACCTCCATTACTGCAGCCAAATCGCTGAGAACAAGTCCAACCAGAAAATGTTGCTGGAGGAAGTCCTGACTTAGGTCTGCATGAAGCGCCCGCTCAAGTGACCCCTAAGAAAAAAAGGACAAAACAAGAGAAAACGCTACAGTCGATGGCCTCGACTATTAGGTACTCAGCTTTTTTCACTAACACACCTATCCTATACCACCTATCTTCTGCTTATATATCGCCACTTGGACTATAGCGCCCCTACCGGCTTGGTGTCGTATTAGTGAAAACAGCTTATTTGCTGCAAGTGGTGTGCAATCTCCATTGAATTGCAAAATATTGATTATTATTTGTTTATAACTTTTTGATGAATGGTCCGATTTCAATAGTTTTTGGCATGTAGATAGGTATTGATAATAAGAACAAACCTAATTTAAATGTTTACAAAATATTAAAAAATGTGGGAGCTAGACGGGTTTGAGTCTTATAGTCGTTTTTGGGCGTTGGAGTGGGCGTGGCAACTTGCGCCGCGCGGGAAGCCCAAGAATATGCATGCCAGGTCTCAACACTCTAGGTCTTATAGTTTCCGAGATCTCAGCGTTACGGACAGACGGACATGGCTAGATCGACTCGGCTGGTGATCCTAATCAAGAATATATATACTTTATGCGGTCGGGTATAATATGAGTTTCTGTGTATTGTTCTTTGACTTACGCAAGATGTTTGACTGTTGCTCGATGTGGTGCTTGGCGTGGGGCTGCATGGTGCGCATACCATTGTGTAGGATGTCCCAAATGGCAAATTCAGAGCTACAAAGTGTTCATGGCTACACACAATTCTTAAGAAGTCTATTTTATAGTTCATTAGGTCCGGAATTGAGGAGTTTTTGGATATCAAAACCTTGGTATAAGTTTTAATAAGACCGAAAACAAATCCCCGATCCATGATGCTTAGTATGTCAAATATAAAGAAGCTTAGACTAGCATTTAAGGATTGCGCTAGCTTTGGCTCATTACTATGATAACCGACTACTTTTGTAGTAACTAAGTGCACTAGTGTGGACAGATCATCATTAAACTGATGAGGAAACCGATGCTTTCGGGGACCATTTAAAGTGTTCGAGCTATGCAAATGTTCAATCATAGATTTAACAATTAGCTCAAACAAGAACCACGAATTTGACATAGCTAAGTCTGCAGCTTTTCCACTAGCCACGACCCAATGTAGGGCTAATTCTTCGTGTAGCAGGCGTACTTGTACATCCCGTCCAGCCATTGAGTGAAGCATATCTATAGGTAGCTCTAAAAATGGATGAAATTTGTATTTGACCTTATAAAATTTGTATATGCATTTACCTTTGCGATCCAAACTTCTACCACTAGTTAATACATTATCATATAAGCTGTACGTTTCGGTTAGCGGCAAGTCATCCGTTGTGCTGCGGCTACATGTAAGTCGCTGCTTACTTTGAAATGGGTGCGGAATTTTACATTGAAATTGCACATATGTTGATAGCAAACTTTGCCGCCCGTATTGATCGTATTGGTCGTCGTTAAGTATTGACAACAGAGACGATACTAAGCAAAGAACTTCGAAAACCGTAGATCCTAGGGACATTGCCTGTCCTCCAACTTTGTGGGTTATTACCAACAATTCAATAAGCTTATCCAGGACTAAGGGTAGATGCCTCACTAATGGCTCGCGATTTGCGTGCTCTATATCTAGCAAGCATTTCTTTAACTCTGCCTCTATATTACTTTCGCCAATGTGTGAAGGTATATTTCGCGTGTCTAAATATTCGCAAATTAAGAAGAATCGATCAAGAAACGAGTCCAAAGTATGAACTGCAGTAACTGCTTCCACATTAATAGCAAACACGGCTCTATGATTGTCTAGCCATTTAATTCCAGGCAGATGGACATTCGGTGGAATAAATGAGTAGTTTTCCGGTGGTGATTCTACCATAACAGGGAGATTAAATTCTCCAAACTTAAGTTTCCCGTCTTCCAGTAATGGCAACCAGGTATATCCAATAGGAGTCTCTACGGACGGCTGCAAGTCCTGTGGTTTCTTTTGACAGGATACATGATAAATAGTAAAGAATAAATGGTGATGCTGTTTTATCGATGCAGGAAGTGCTATTTTTATCTCATCATAAAAAGATGGACATTTGTTGTGATAATTGACTGCCGTAAATGCCTCAGTGGAAAATTTAGGGCAAGATGACTTGCCATATATGGCATTAACCGCATCTTTTGGCGTTTCGCCCGCCATGAGTTGTACGCGCACAGCAATGTTACGAGCAGAGCCCGCACGGGAAGAAAAATTCAGCTCTTTTGGCGACACAAAAAGAAGATTGCGGTAGGTATAATGTGGATTGTAAATTGCTGATTGGGGAAACTCTAAGATTTCCTTAACCGGTCGAAAGTTTTCGGTACTTTGAGGGTTTATACTTGCAAGCTCTGGAGTTAGTGCGTTCTTGACTTCCTCGACACAAGGAGAGATTTCTAGTTTAATAGAGCCAGGTATGCATTTTAACTTCTTCATAACTGAGCTCGGTCTTTTCAACTCTGGTAAAATTTTGTACAAGTCCTCGTCTTTCATTTTATCTGCCTCTTGCTTAAAGAAGCTTGGCACCGTTATAGTGACAGGTCGAAAGTTTTCTACAACGTTCGCGAAATCATCAGGCGACCAGGACCGGCGCTTTTCCTTTCGTTCTAGAGAACCACGCCGGGTAAGGGTTCCGCTCATATCATTAGCCTTGCGCCTTAGTTGATCAAAGCTGCTTGTTGAGGACTTGCGGTCCAAACTGTTGGAGCTTGGGGCGGTGCCCAAACCACTACCTGTTCCATTTCCAAAAGAATCCTTTTCCGTCCCGCCAGCGTCCTTGCTTTCGAAATTGTCACCATTAAAAACATTTGATAGGTAGATGCCTGTCCATGCAAACGGCATTCGATATTTGCCTAAACGCTCACAATAGTCCGCCGCGTTGAATTTTACTTTCTCTCGGTATTTGTCTTTGTCTTCCTTTAGATACGGCTCGACAGAATTGTTTATGTCACCCTGCAGAACCTTCTCTAGACGAATCACCAGAAATAAATCATTGCTTGGGTATGAAATTTCAAATATGGCCGAATGACTCTGGGTACTGATATCGGCGCACTGGACGTGGCTTGACAACATCCGCTTGAGACTATCCGAGTTCATGTCGAAGTAGAAGTTTTCTGATATTTTTTGTCGTTCTTTGGCGTCATAAATGGCCATAGAGGCGAAAATTGGTTCCACTTCAAGCTCAAGCCGAAGCTGCAGGCATTTTACCTGAATGCGATGGCCCATATGCTCAACTGGAATCTCAGCGAGAAGCCGGCGTTCTATGCTTTCCTCCGCTTCAGATTCCGGATATAGCGAAAAAAGAGCCACTTGACGATCCTGCTGCCGGCGTGCCTCGTTGGTTTGGTCAATATGCTCAGGCGGTACATTGTCGAGCAAGTTTGGTATCAGTGGATCATTAACTGAGCGTCGAAGATCAAAGCTGGCCCAGGAACCTCGGGGTGTCAAAGTGTCCGTGCAAGAGCTAACTGAAGCCAAACTGGCAATCGATTGCCTGGAGCTTGGAGTGCAGCTTTCGCTTTTATAGGCAAACGTTTCTTCAAACGATGAGAAATCTTTGTCGATCTCAAACTCCTGCTGGTACGCGGATGGACTAATGGTTCCCCGGTCGATACGCTCGCGGATATAGCACGAGCTGGAGAGGTGCCGCTGCGCATACTCAACCACTTTCCATGGGCGTGTATAGCAGTTGACACATTCTTGTACGTGTTGGGGCAAATCAGATCTAAAAAGGACAAGTCAGTTAGTCGAGGTACAATCTGGATTAATACATACAAATTTTCGGTCGGGACGATGTGATCAACAGTTCGGATCTTCCGGGGAATGACTTTAACAGTTACATCTCCTTGAGGAAAGTCCAATATGTGTTTCAGGGGATCCCGGTTGATAATGTTCATGTGTTGGGAAAGAAATTCTTCATAGTCCAGCGGCTCCGTCGGGGAAACCTTTTGAGAAAATTTAAGCACTTCAAAACTTATACTCGGGAATCATGTTATTCTTACCGTGGAAGCGCACAGTGATGTGTCGATTGTCTTTGATAGATGACAGCTTGAAACATTTTTTCGTACATCTGCAGCCGACTGCCTAGGGTAGCACAAATTGGTATAGACACGAATAATTGTAGGGCGTTTCTTTGTTTTACAAGTATGTAATTGCCCCTAATGGTCAACTTACTTTGAAACTTTTTGCACAAACGAGCGTTGCGCACTCGACATTTTAATTTTTGCGAATTCCGAGTGCTTGTGTGTTTAATTATGTTATTAAATACAAAACAGAAATAATTGTTTACTTGCAGCGCCGTCGATACCCGTACTTATCGATCAATTTCGAACTCACAGAGATGAGCTATAAGTCCATTGACATGAACTAGTTCCGGAACCGCGATGATTTTTACCGATAGTGACCGGAACTAAACACGAAAAAGTGCATTGTTTTTTAAAAATTAAAATAAAATGTAAAATAAGAATTTCTGCATTTAGTTACTGAAAATAACATAGCTTGTTTCATACAAAAGTTTAGGAAATTAGGTGCAATATGCAACTGATATAAAGTCGAAATTGACTGAAAAAAATTGTTAGGATATATGTACATCCATATAAACTACGGCATGTCAGAACTGTTCCATTTTTATTTACGATATTCAATTATTATTTAAAAATAAATAGTGTTGTGCTTTTAATAAAAAATTCTCCATTTTGATGTGCCCCGTTTGTGGTCTATTTTTTAGGAAAACCAAATTGTTTCCCCCATGTCTCTGGCCGTTTTTTTATGGTTTTCTACCAACACTTTTTGTGTAGAAAAATAAAAATTTCAATATTTTTGTTGTACAGCTCTTTAAAGTAACGTAAGAAAACTGTACTTCCATGATAGCCTTTTAGTCTAGTTGAACTTAAACAAAATTATATGTAAAAACAGCTTCAATTTACTATTGGAAATGTAATTAGGGTATAATTTTTGCTGGCCAAATTTGAATGTTATGTTTTTGCATAAATGCTCCTGAGATCAAATAATTTAGGAACTCATAAAAAACGTAGATGGCATTTTATTTCGATTTTCATGCGCTTCCGGCCTAACGACATGTGCCTCAAGTTTTCACTTTCACCCACAAGCAACAGCTGCAGTGGCTTTGGCGGGACTTTTTTTTAGATTTAGAGCAAGCCGCACACATTCCGGCCCGCCTGAGGATGCGATGTTTTTAGGAGCTGCATACCACTATGCATGGAAGGGGGCTTGTTTGTCAGTGGGAGGCTGTTGAAATTTTGACGTCGGTAAAATTAGAGACGGCGATAAATAGCTCTTGATTGCAGTACTTTTGTGGAACACTCTTATCCAGTCAATCTGCAGGCCACCAGAGTGTGCAGACCAAGATTTTTTGATAAGATGCAATTCAAATTAAGGTATACCACAAATTAAGTAATACGTCTCATAAAATTGTCTCATTATTAATAAATATTGCAGTGGCGAAATTTTTAATGAATTTTTTAAGCACATATTAATGCGCCTTTATCCATATTTAAGCAAATAGCCCGGGCACTGAAAGAAAACTGTACGCAAGGGCATTCAAGTAATTTCCATACAAATATTATGAAAAGTGACAAAATAATTATAAACCTAAAACTGCTAACTAAATTATTTTGGTACATTTATTTGTACAAAAAAAAGGAAAAATAAAGATTATTTAATTACGAAGCTGTTGATATTTTCCTTAAGTGTCATGGTTGGGTATTGCTCCTCGCTTCTGGCCTCATCTGTTTCGGCGACAAATTATGACGAACTGTGTGCAATCATTTCCATACATCCTAATATATATGCATGTACGCAGAAGTGCTATCCCCATAATGGCCATCTGTGTTGCTGCCAGATTTGTTTATGTGCTTTTTACCCCAGGGTTGCGCCTTAATGTCTTGGGGCATTTAGAGCGATCACATAAATATGAGTTTCGTGTCTTCCAACGCTTTTGAGCATCTCATTTAACTTACTCATACAGTTGATAAAATAATAACATACCTTCGATTACAGAGCAAGTCCGTATAACTTGGTTAATAGTTTTTAAGAATTTTAGAATATGTTAAGAGTACCCTAATGGTAACGTACAATTTCGATACAATCATTCGCAGCTGTATCACAATGTTATGTCCACAGGCGACGCCGTCTGGGACGCCTCCGCTCTTTTCGTTTTGAACTTTTGTGCCAGAAACCAAAGACACTTGAGCGACAGATGCCACCATCACCATCCAAACGTTGCCAAAAAGAATCGGCCGCCGGGTACAAAGTCCAATTAGTGACATTCTGACAAGATGCATAGAGCCTCGCGCCGAGATCGCCACTCATGTTAGTATGTATATATTTTATCCGTACGTACCCGAACAACTTAATGAATCGGTCCGTAGAGCAACGCCAAAATGCTATTCTAATTGTCTACATATTTTTCATGGCTGGCGCCAACTTTCTTCATGTGCAGCGCGGTATTAGCTTGTTAGATCGTTAGAATTGGCGTTCTAGGCGGCAAAGTACCTGGTGTTGAAATTTCGTACAATCATTTTCTCTACTTGAAAAGAACAGTAAAGCAATAGTTCAATATTTAGCACTGATTATAGCTTTCTGAAAATCAAATTACTTCCCTAAATTCATAAAATTCATACATTAGTATGTGAACAGATATTATTAGCCCAAAACATTTTCACGCCTCGCTGTGTGTAATGGAGGTTTGATGGTCTTTATTACACGCACCCGATCAAGATAAAAAACCTCAATTTGATTTGGAACTATTTTCAGCACATTTAAGGCCAAGTAAAATGTATATTCGTAGTCCCGAGTAAACTCTGCACAAATGTGTTAATTTAATTATAAGTAACTATTTATATTCAACGCTTTGTACTATTTTTAGTATGCCTATACGAATAAAACCATATTAATTAACTGTCTAGCACCTTTCGAGGTGTAGAGTTTTTGATTATTTTGCACAGATCCAGACAGTGTGAAATAAGGTAACGAATGAGTACTAGTTCAATGCAACACCTCAACTTGTGTATACTAAACAAAATAAAATACATTGATACAGATATTCGTCGTACTTATGCTTCCGCCAGAAGTACCTTTAGAACATTATTATTATTAATAGTCGGTAAAGGAACACAAGCCTTAACGAACTCAATGGAGTTAATAACTTAACTACTCTTCCTATGGACCGACTGTCAAAAATTATTTGCGATGTATCAGCTGGGTCTTCGTCAATAATTTGTCCATTTAATTTTTGTAGAAATTTACATCCAATCGTCAGGGTCATTTTACCTGCTGCTGTTACTCCGCTCCGCTGAATGAACTTTCCAAAAGCACCTGAGAGGCCCGACCGCAAGTTGCAGTTATTAATTTAGGCAGGACAACGACGATCAACAGGCGATGCCCGCCAGCACATCATCAGCAGCAGTGGCAGTTGGCCTGCACCTTTCCATGACAAGGTGTCCTCAAAAGAACTTGGCCGGCTGTATACAGAGCACTGAAAATACCGACAGAACTGGACGTGCAAACACACATATCGATGGGGATACGAGAATAAAAGGTGCAGATACTCGTGTTGTGTTTATGCGGGAAATATCAAATAAAAAGCTGGCTTATAGGAACTCGAAATTTGATGAGATTTACTACTGTGGGCAAAAAGTGAAGTAAATTTGTATGTAGAATGAAGTCTTTATTTATTCTTCTAAATAAATTTAAATCCCCTTAAAAGTAGTCCCCTCCCTATGAAAGAAACTTATGCCAACGTTTTTTCCAATCCTCGACACATGCCAAATAGTTCCTTTCCAATATAGCCATCAACGCCTTTTTTTTTTATCTCCTTTATCGACTCGAAACGCGTACTCTTGAGTTTTGAAAATAGCCAGTGGTCACACGGAGCCAAATCAGGCCTCTGGGTGGTTGCGAAATGTTCACGAAGAACGAGTGAAATGTGAGCCGGTGCATTATCGTGATGTAAAAACCAAGAGCTCTTGTTCCCCATAATTTCTGGTTTTTTAGACGAATTGCTGTGGAAGACATTCATAGTACACCACACCACGAAAATCAAAAATCGACATTGAAACAAGCAACTCAAAGGCTTATTTTTGCATTTCAGATTCCGGGAGTCGGGCGCATAAACAGCGCAACAGATGCCTTCGGCACGCAAATGAAGAATTCAAACCAGTTGCTGCGCGGCGACATGTAGAAGTGGCGAATGCGCCAACATTGGCAAATGAGTGGCCAATAGCCCGTGACCATCGCCGTATGCTGTATGGCATGGCATGTGTCAGCATGGGCGTACTGGTGGGGAGCTTTCGGTGCGGGTGCGCCTTCTCCTCGGGAAATGTTTCCGGCTACGCTCATGCGTGTCAACGTCAAGGCGCGACAACTGCAAGCATCTGGTCGGTCAGAAACCAGACACGACCGATGGCACTGGACCTGTGCCGTGCCGTTGGTCGCTATACTTATTTGCATTGCGTTTATGACACTGCAATCGCACAGCCGAGGCCACGGCAACCAGCTGTGCATCTGGCGCCAGCCAAAAATTAACCAAATCGTCTTCTGTCTGGCTCTTTGTGTGTTGACTGCAAAAATGAAAATTTCTATATAACAAAAGGCAAGTGAACAAAGCAGTTTTATGACAAGGATATTCGACAGTGCCCACTTACAAATGGGCAATGGCAGAAAGCGCATTAAAGGGCCGACTCGGAGACAGGTACCGCAAAACCCTAAGATGTCAAAATGTTGTCCTTCCTGTGCCATTACGCTACTCAATTTCGCATGAGCCAACATATCTAAAAAAGTTGGAAGCGGATCTTTAATTTCGTGAATCCCATTTTTCCGATTTCTTGGAGGAAGCATGCGATTCTCCAACATATCCGCGGACCTATGCGGAACTCGGCGTGAGTGACACAGACCCCAAATCCAAGGGTGGTGCGAGTGCTATCGACGAACTCAAAGCGCACACATAGGTGGGTATAAATAGACACATTTTAGATGCACGACATACCAACATGCCCACATGCTAAGACATTCTATTAAGTAACTCACTCCCGTACCGTGATTTGGGGCTGCGGGCCACTGGCAACTTATGCTCAAAGCGATCTCGACTTTCTTATTAACAATTTTCTGCTGCTGCCGTATTGCTTCTGTGTAATTTGACGTGCACAGAAGTGTTCGTATTTTTGTGACTTGGGGGCGAACGGTGGCAATCGATGCAGATACGGTCAATGAGAGGCCAACGCTTTGCTTACATTTTTGCTGATGCGCTTGCGGGTGTTTCCCGCACCAAGAAGCGTGGGAATTGCTACGGTGGGGATGTCTGGACCCATTAAATGTTCTTTATCTCCTTTCCTTGCGTGCAAATGCTACACAAATTGCATTGTGGGGGTTGTCTGCGATGTGTCTGGCCAGAAATCCTGATTCTTAACTTTTTGACATTAATAACGTACTTTTCAGTATCTAATTGAGTTTCATGGGTATGATTTCTGGCACGCATGTTATTGATTGCCGATGCTGCCGTACATTTTCGCTTGCGGCTGTCACGTTTTCAACATATAAATGGTATGCTTTTGGTCCTTCTCGTGAACAAGCACCTTACCTTACATACATAGACCGAAATTAGCATTTTATAGTTTTAATTTTTTGATTGGGGTCTTTGCTCGGCTCTTTGCCTTTAAGCCACTGAGACGATATTTGCTCTCACAGGTTAACATACATCAGGGCTTGACCTTAAAACAGATGTCTTCGACTTCACTTAAGTATGTTTGCATGTTCATAAAATTTCCCAAATAAATTCCCACGCAACTGCTTTCACAGTCAAGAAAATGCAAAGACATGTTGTCGCCATTCTGAGCACAACTGGGTGCAAATTTCACACATTTTGAATTTAAGGATGCGCATGTTTTTCCTATCCTTCTGGTCAGCATATGTGCCATTAGCCGCTGACGGCGCCGCTTCCATGAAAAATTGCAGATCTGTCTGACGCCGCCAAAGGTCACAAGGCACAGAAAGCGAGAGCATGAGCGTAGCTAAATAAATTGCTGAAGGAAATGGCAAAGGCCCTTTTGGTTAAACAATAAATTCTGTCATACAAAAAAATAAGAGTCTGCCCCCCCCTGGATACGGCACTGCCCGAAAACACATGTGCTAGTATTGACTACCCAAGTGCCTTACCCGCCTTCGTGGGCCCATGGAGGTTCCCATGTGTTTCGTATTCGGATCAGAACTTTGTTCCTGCAAATACATTTTTTTATGTTGGCTGCTGTTGGTGTAATCCTTTCACCACCCGCACTTTACCAAATCTACAGCTGGTCGGCTCTGCTATCTGATGAAGGATCTGAAATAGGGATAAGCACTTCCGAAATGTGGTAAACAGATTTGCGGCAATTGATCCTAGCGACTTCCTGCTGCGAGGCTGTTTTAGTTTTAGTTTTAACATATACATACTTTCGCGGTAGTGCCTTTATTGTATCATTACAAGTTGGTGAGGTTCATCCGACGATTGATGTATAGACATTCCAACAGAATTTTAGTGTAATACAATGCCTTGAAATATTTAACAGAAATTTAAAATTGGAATAGCTTTCCCAACCTTGTTGGTCGAATGAGGAAGTTTAGAAAAAACAGGCTTTTAAGTACTGAGCAAGGACCACTTTTAAATGGTATCGAGTGGGTTTGTGCGAGTGAGTTACGCAAGTTCCGTAACCACGTGCCAAGGCCGGTGGTTGGTTGCATTTTACCCTTAATAATGAACGTAACAAGAATAAACGTGACGTCACATGCAGAGACATGTGCATATTACGGCAATGTTATGTTCGTACGGTAACAATTTGTATTGAGATGGGTGTCCGATTTGGTGATGCACCTGTGACATATGTAAGGGAAGTAAATAATTTCATCACCAGCTGAGTCTGGCTACATTTTAGTGTTACGTATCAGCGGCTTTTGCTTTCTAATAAAAAGTCCAACCAATAATTCTGCAATAGAAGAGATTTGAAACACCAATCCAACATCCTAAAAATAAAAACTCAGGTTCAGCAGAATAGAGGCATTAAGTGTGAGAATTCTTTGAAATCACCTCTACCTGACTTCGGTGGGTATTTCCAGAAACTTATCAATCGTCCATGCGTCTGGTCAAACTATTCGCAAGGGCCGAAATTAGTCTAAGCAGACTGAAAGCAATTAGCGATCGAGACGTCCTTTACTTTGCGCTGTAGCGCCATGACAAAACAGGCAGGTAGAAATATGTATATGCCATCCGTCATAAACATATGTATACATATATAAAATTAATTTTCCTATTACCGTTGCTTGTAAATACTTGTTTGATAGTCTATACCTCGATCCTCCTGTATATTTGCTGGAATACATACTAATGTAGAAGCCAAACTGATTTCGTTACCTCAGTGTAGCGAGCTTCGTACAGAAGCCAAATGAATAACTGCAACTTTAGCTAATTTTATAAAAAATCTGCGCAAATAATTCCGAAGTAATTCTAGCTGGGGCTTAAGGGAAAAATGGTTTATTTTTAAAGGGACAGATCAAATTTCGCCGACACGTACACGAACCATTTTTGGAAGTCCAGCTTCTTATCCTTGAACTTCCAGCTTGACAAAGGCTTGATCGCGACCTAAGCGACGGTAGCGGAGACTGTTCAGGTTGCTACACCGGGGATGTGAAGCCTGAGTCTGTCCAATCGAAGAAAACAGGTTAGCCTGCAGCCCGATCGCATTCTTATAAAGCAGAACAAGTCTCTAAAAAACGAAAGTCATCATTCAAAAAGTATTTCGCGCGACAGACACAAACTCGTGCCCAGCGTACATCTGCTGAGAATATCAGACAGACAGACAGACGGAAAGAACCCTAACGATATTAGTGGTACTGCCTCTTATATATCAGCGGCAAGGTTTTTGTTGTGCGGCAAACGAAAGAATGATCTGCAAAATATAAACTTTTTCCTAGAATTTATCCTTTATACTCAAAACGCATAAAGGTATTCATCCAGACATGAACACACATACAAATATAAGCGGAAAAGAACCAACTAAAAGTTTATATATTTTAGGATTGAAAATAATGAAACATTCTGCTGCAACTAGCGACTTATTTTACTTAAACAATTCTGTGATACGCATTCTTTTAAAATTGTAAGATATGTAAAAACATTTATGATCCTTAGCTTATGTCCAATACGTCATAGTAATCATAAGCCATGTCAGAAGCAGATGATAGACGTGTGCTCAAATCAAAATGACGCATAGACCACCAGCTGCGCAAAATCGGTTCTGTAAAGGATAAAGTAATGAAATCCTGATTCAACCAGCCATACCGTCTTCGACTGCCACCAAGTACGTTAGAAGGGAATTCGATAACATTTGAAATATTGTATCTTTGCGTAATATTCTCTGATCCAACATATATGCAACGCGAGTTTATCCAACTTCAAACGACATATTGAATAATAATTTGTTGGCCCGACATTGTTGATACGATGACAACATTATTGATTGCATTTCTATTAAAATTAGGTGTTTGTAACGAACCATAACTTTTCGCAAGGCGGTAACAAACCGCAGGAGACTGTAAGGAACGGTGCAAGAATAGGATACCAGCAGGAAGAGTTTCAAAAAGTGCATTATACGCGGTATTAAATGGCAATACCATCAGGTTCATATGTAAAATGAGAAATTCTTAAATCGCAACATTTTCATTCATAAAACTAATGATGCGGTAGTCAAACCTGCTCGACAGCGAACGGATTCAAACAACAACAGTGTTGCCAACACTTGCATCCAAAGTGTGTCTGTGGCCGATGTTGAACAAAACTAAAACTAGCTTCGTTTAATAAAATATACTCTAATTGAAAACAATTTTTTTGCTTTTTTTAGAGACTAATAAAAAATATAAAAAAAGCTTAGTCTGTTTTTCCACAACGTAAATTAAACATAAGGACGTCAAGTATAAATTATAATTGAAAATTCGCGTTAAAAACATGTCTCTCTTATGTTCAATTGCTTAGCTAAACACAAAGCACAACACCAAAAATGTTACACGCAGGGCAGGACAACCTACAATCTACAAGCGAACGAATGGCGATCTTTAAAATAGCTGAACTAGCATCACTGATGACCAAACGCAGTTCGACCGCGTGCTGCTTTAGCATGAAGCCGACGCCAGATACTTTCAATCCGTCAGATACTTTCGTCGTGAACGGTCGTTCTCCGGTCGGCCAAATTTACAAATAATTGTGAAAGTTAGAAAATTCTTACAAGTTAACGATTGTGTCTAAGTTGATGTACGTTTACGTCGATTTCTAACCCAAAATAAAAGTGCACATGATACGAAACCCCATAACTAATACGTGCGATATTAATAAGACTTTGCAAATAAATTTCTCAAACTTACGGCAAAGCATTGTTAAAACTCAATTTTGGATTACGCGTTCCCTTCTAAAGGACTTGGATTTCCGTCAATTCGATTATGGCGAATGCCACCCCAGAAAAACTTTACATGCAATTAAGCGCATCGGAATTAGCTGCAATTATTATGAAAGGTGAGTTTAATGCACGCACAAAAGACAGTGCCACCTGTTGCCTGCAAAATGTGTGGCGTTTTCCATTATTTACTATACAAATATTTACTTAAAATAGAGCGCCTTTGTTACTTTATCTGTCGTAGTCGTATTGTTATTAGCATTTTCCCCAAAATAAATTTTCCACCTGAACTAGCGGGGACAGGGACAAACTCTTCGTAAGGATAAGTTCTGAAAATTAAGCAAGGGAGCTTTGGATCAAGGCCATTAAGCAAAAAGGATTCGCTCAAAACAACTGAGGACAAATATTTTAAATAGGGGAGATGCCGTCCAGTGGATTCAAAGCTCGCACTGACTCAGACGATGCAGCATAATCATAAAAGTAGCATTCGTTTGAGGGTGGCAATTCAGATACAGACAGATACGTAAACAACGCCAACTATTTGTCGCCACCGTACTTCAGCTTTCGGCTTGGGGCGCATATGTCAGCCAGGCACTTTGCGCGCTATAGCGAATTTGGGACGGCGATGTCGCCAGACATATTGGCAATTTGTCTGTTTGTGAAGCTGGAGTTCCAGTTGGCCTCGGCAATGTGTATCCTTTTTCACCACCGCCTGCTTACTGTAATAGCGTTCGAAGAGGGGAGTTTGCCCCATCCCACATTTTTCTGCTGATACTGTCTTCACGACTTTCTTTTACGTATCGTCAATCGCTACCGTTTTAGAGTGGTTAGTCTAGAATGCCAAAATTAGGATATGATTATGTTGTAATTTTTTTTAAATCTTTTTATTTTCTTAGTTTTATAGCTGTATAAGACTATCTATCTTATGCAGAAATACTTGTAGCCGAGTGAGGAATGGGGTACAATATTAGTATTTTATTGGCCACGGACAAGGATCCTTGACCAAGTGTGCTACAATACTGCATCATCTGGTTCAGTTGTTGCGATTCATTCATAAAAGTGATGCGTCATTTTACTACAATATACACCATATAGTCGCTATAACATACTTACATTTATGTACGTACGAGTATATGCACATGCTTTGATAAGAATGAGGCTTCCCACACAGGGAACGCTTCCCAGTGGACCGACCGCCAGCCAAAAGCCGCCTATGATGATAACCTTTCGTTGACTTTTGGCGTGAATATGGGATTTTCTGATGCCTCTGACAGTTAATGTCTGCCGTTTTTAAGTAGGTTTTAGCTGATTTTCACAGGAGGGCATTCATTCTTGGAAAAAAAGGCAATTAACGGGAAAACGGTTGCCAATTTCAAAGCAGAAGTTTCGGGACTGGATTTAAGACCTGAAGACGGATCAGATGCATTAAATAAAAATGACTTTTGAGACTCATAAGAAGTAGAAAAGCAACATTTATAATAGAGACCAAAACCACAATGGACACCAATTTTCCGGGGAAAAAGTATGTGTATTAACTTGCAATTCTAACTTTTATCATTCCTACATGTAAGGCCTGGAACAAGAAAATATTGCTGGAAAAATGTATATGACAAATTTTAAAACGGTAACAATGTATCCGCCTTGCACAGGTGTTTTGGCCTAGACGATGCCAGTGACGACGGTTCAAAAATAAACATTTGTCTAAATATAAATTATATTGCTGAATATAAGAACCGTTCAAGACGGGAGATGGAGCTGGGGCTATAACACTGCTGTTATTTGTACAGCCTGATTTCGTGGCCGCAATGTCAGTCAGTTTGGTTAGAATTTCGTTTCGTTGTTTATCTGCCTAAAATTAGAAAAGATAGCAGAATACTGTGCCTTTAAATAGTTAAGTAAACATGCAAAAAGCATACCTTCCGTAAAATGTGTATTATTTGAATGTCCGCACCGGCTCAGAGGGCGGGAACAAATGTACTCATGCCATTTATGTATAAAGGTGCAAATAGGCTTCAGTACGTGTGCAGAAGCAAAGTGTGGTAATGATATTCAAACTCAATATTAAACAATTATTGTGTGCTTGTCGGCAAACGTAAACATATACAGACATATAAATGAAGTGACAGATGTTTCAGTCGAGCACTAGTACGGGTAAATTCTAAATTGCAAAGCGGAAAAGCACACAATTAAGTTGGATGAATTGACAGCTGCTACTGTAATTAGCTGTTGGAGACACTATTATTTTTCACTCTTTAAGTTATCGAAACTCGTGTGTACATATATCCTGGCACATTCGTTTGTATTTAGTTCGCGCACTGGAAGTTGTAATCGCGAAAAAAGACACGCATGTATGTGTGCATGCTCGCTTATTTGTTTTGTGATTTTATAAATTGCTAAGCGGGTTGTTGGCTCCTGGTGCAGTGGCTGCCTGATGCTGAACTTGAACTGACTTTATTCGCCAGACGCGAAATAAATTACTTTTAACAAGTAAGCTGCGTTTAAACACTTTAATACCTGTGAAGGTCAGTGGTAAACTGACGGGAAACAGGTTTCATTTTTTTGAACAATGCATAATTTCACTTTACATTATCGACTTCATACGCATCTACTGCTAGATTTCGGTGCATAAAATATATGTCATAGGGTAACAGGACAATGGGTATTATAAAAACTTTAGGCAAGGAAATAACAACATACGTCAATCCATTTTGGATTTCAGCAGCTTGTAATAAAAAATAATATTTTGCGATTTAGTAGTTATTGAAATTTGAAAAGCCGAAAGGGTGTCGCCAAAAGGCAGTCCAATCCCTATTCGGCGAGTCTGTTCCGCGAAAACGGGGGTTTTTTAATTTTGCTAATACATAATGCCAAACATTAGTAACCGGTTCGCCGTAATACGTCACAGATAGAAGACAACTAACTCTTTAATTTTTTTGTTATTTTTAGATTCACCCAATTCCAACGACCGTGATGCGGGTTTTTGTTCCGCGAGTTCGGAAAGCGAAGGCGGAGATGACCTGGCCGTCGAGCACGCGCGCAGTGGCAGTCCCAACATCGGGGCAAAAGGAACAGATTCGGCGGACTTCAAGCCAATAGCACTCATTCGCAACAAACGCAAGAGCACGGAACCCTCCAAGGTCGTAGGCTTATCGACCACCCCGTCTAGTTCCATGTCTGGCCCTCCGGTCAATGCCAGTATGAATGCAACAGGTCCGCTTAAAAAACGCATACGATACACCTCTTCGGCCGATTCGGCGGTAGTGCTAACACCTCCAGCCATAGAGTCTCCACCGCCCATCGGTTGTTTGCCTTCCACGTTGAGCTTGGAGCACGAAATTATGCCGAACCCGGCTCACATATTCGTCCGTCACCCGGGAGTTACTACCCTTCACCGACCGTTTGCCGCCGATCCCGAACAGCTAGAACCACTCGCATTAGTGACCAAGAAGAATAAATGTGCTGACAACGCGGCGCCACAAGCGGAAATGTACTCCACCCTTTTGAATGGGAAGCAGCCATCTGCCAAAAAGACGTTGCAGAAAAAGGCGCCAAAGATATCAAGCTCATCTACAATGCTGGACGCAAGTCTCAGCGATGAGGATCTGTGCAAGCCGGGAATAGCATCTGAGATGCCGCGACCGCACCAGCATCAGCGCAATTACAAGAACATGACGAGGGAGCGCCGCATCGAGGCAAACGCTCGGGAGCGGACCCGTGTCCACACCATATCCGCCGCCTACGAAACGCTTCGCCAAGCGGTTCCAGCCTATGCCAGCACTCAGAAACTATCCAAGCTCTCCGTGCTACGGGTGGCCTGTTCCTATATACTGACTTTGAGCAGAATGGCTGGCGAGGACTACAGCGCCGATCAATCGGAGCCGTCTATTGCCGAGTGCCTGGAAGCCGTGACATCTACCATTCAAACCGAAGGAAAGGTGAAGCGGAAGAAGGACGAGTAACCTTTTCAGTTTGGTCGATACACACTTTTTAAGACTTTTAACGCGACTGATACTGCTAATGTTACAAATAATCAAGTGTGCTTGAGCTTAGGCCGATCCTGCATACAGCATTCCTACCCACACGCTCTGAGTCTTAAGCATAGTTGAGGTCACAAGTGGCCAAATAGCTTTAAAAGTTTTCAAGGCTTTGTTTAGTTATACAAACCAGATAAGTTTTAAGTTGAGGGGAAATCGATAATGCGCGAAATGAACTTTTTGAGTATGCATGCATACATATTGTACAATATATTGATAATAGTAGATTTAAGTACCAGCGATGTGATCCTAATTTAAAATCGCTTTTTACTGGAACATGTTAGGGAGTACAAATAGTCAGCACCAATACATTGAAAAGACAATAATCGTTATCTTAAAACTTTAAGGGACAATAAGTAAACTTTTTAAATATAGCTTATAACGTTTCATTACCATTTTTGTTTCAAACACGGCTCTTATTTCAATATTCAAACACTCACGTAAACAAATATAAAATTATAAGAGAAACTTTGCCAAAATGGATTAATACATACTATACTTTGGGATAGAATATGAATAAATATATATATTTTTACATGTACCTTTAAATAAAGAACCCTCTGAAAACTAGTAAGTTTTTTATAAGCAATACAATAACAATTGGCTAAGTTTATAATGCTAGTGCATGTGAACGAGAACAAATTGTGGTGACAAAAATGTTTTTATTTTCTTATGCTGTCGATAAGAGAGTTCCATCTACCTACGGAACTAAATTGAAAACCTGAATTATTTCAGTCTGTGTAAATAATAGTCTTTTACCCTTGAATAGTAATCTCATGGTTTGTTATAAAAAGATATATGTATACATACGCGTAAGTGCCATAAAAGCAGAAAATATAAAAATCTGACTGTCCAGAAAATGTATTTTAATATCGAGTTGGGAACCAAGGTGATCGCAAAAGACAGGCGGTGTTTGGGGTTGACGTTTAGTCATTAGTCACCTGGGTGCTAGTGCACCGAACATTGCAAACAAGCACGAAAACCAAATAGAGGTGACGGCGTTAAGGGGTACTTTATGTCTGTACATTTAATAATCTTATCGTTCGCAACAAGCTATTTGGTGGTATTATAACTCAACAGGTGCGCACAGAACGGCAGGCGATCGATTCCAGTACACCTGAACGCATCCGCGTTATCATAAAAGCGTTTTGGCACACCAGAGTGCCCTTATCAATTGAGGTTCAGAAATATATTTGTCAGCTTATCTAGCAGGCACAAAGTTTACCGATATCACAGTTAACATAGTGCATGCGCACCCATGACGTATTGGAAACGACACAGCACAGTTAACTATGCAAATGACTACCAAAGTGCCTGCATCTAGTTGACCCAGTGCAATATCCAACACAAATTACATCAGCTTAGAATCCTATAGAAAACAGGTTAATAACAGCAATTTCTGATCAGCATATAATGACTTAAGCATAGGCGTTATTCAACAAAAACCAGGTGGTTGAGCTTGCACTTGTTTTTACACACCTACTGAATCGTACTTGCATATCCATATTTATATAGATCTGAAGCTGTTGCTTATTTTATATAAACGTTGATTAAAAAACAGCGTTAAAATAATACCAATACGCCTTATCAACTGTTTATTTTTGAAACTTAAGGTAATGAAACAACAGAAATTATGCGAATGATTTGAGAACATGATTCAGCAAATAAAAATGTATAAAGGCAATGCTTTTAACACATCTATATTTTTTTTATACATGCAGTGGTGCATCAAGATGCAAAGAATTTGTGATATGTATATCTATGCGAATAAAAACTTTCAGACTTATCTTGGAAACAAAAAAAGATAAATGAAACCCTAGTCGATTAATATCTTTTGTTATTTCTGTCTTGAGAACGATTTTTACAGAACCTGATTTAAGTAACCGTTAGTCCTTTGATCTGATAACAAATTGACTGTTCCCAAGACTGCACACTTATAGCTTTTTAATGAATGGTCCGATTTAAATAACTTTTGGCATGTAGATGGGTATTGATAATAAGAACAGTCCCAAAATTTTTATAAAATATTCAAAAATTTGGTCGCTGGACAGGTTTAAGCCCTATAGGCGTATGTGGGCACTTAAGTGGGCGTGGCACCACGCTGCGCAAGAAGCTCAAGAATCTTTTTGCAAATCCCAACTTTCTAGCTTTTTTAGTTTCCGAGATCTCATTGTTCATACGGACGGACAGACAGATGGACAGTCGGGCACGTCTAGATCGACTCGGCTAATGCTCCTGATGAAGAATATATAAAGTATATATGTATATAGGGTCGGAAACGCTTTATTATAATTTATTTATCATACCCTTTTACTGTACGAGTAAGGGGAATAAAAATATAAATAATGATTTGCGTTTACTTTCGATTTAGTTGAATTTTCACACAGAACTTTGATTAGGCTGACGTAAATACCGGTGTCTATTTCAATACCGACGTATAAGGTGATACATATGTATGCATTTTGTCTATGAACTATATATATTACTAAATACCTGAGTGTGCTATAAAGTGAAGTAAATCAATTTTTTTTTTAATATTTTTTTTACAATGTGCTAAACTGGGAAGTTTTCTAAAATCATATTCAGCTTGTTGCTCTGTAAAGTACTGCTTTTTAAATAACGTAAATAAATAATACAATTTATCCCCTTGAAATGGGTTTTCCAAATGTTTCAATATAAATTTATGTTTAGCCCAAAAACATAAACGGAAAAACGTTGAAAACGGTTGAAAGCAAAATAATGGCACACATCATCAAAAGATGCTCACAAAATAATGAAATAAAGTTTGGGACGCACATGATATAAGACGGGGCTTATTTATATTCTGCCAATGCACCGATTGCGGTCCGAGAGCAAAGACCTAAACTAAAAACGAAAAATATGTCTTTAGTTGTAAAGCCATGTTTGTATACCCTTTTTATAAATTCGCAGCCATATTATATAATTTTTTTTAACACATCCCCAACAGTTTCTAAGAAAAAATGTAATCATTTTTTCTGTTAGAATATTTAACGTTATCCTTTTGGACATGATTTTTTAACTGCGCAACAACCAACTAAGTAAAAATAAAATACCGTCAGAAAGCGTAGTAAATGCAGGACGCATCAAGGAACTGACTGAATGCGCGGCCCTGGCCAATTGATATTAATAAGACTTATTCTTACAGTCCTTTTTTGCAGGCACAGCGAACACAATGCCAACATTAAAAAGTTGCCACAGTATTTGAGCTCAAGTCGAGCTTTTACCTGTGGTTTTGGAGTCGTTTTGCCAGAGCATGTAAGGTTCAGCATCTTGGCAGCCGAGAAACATTAAAGACATGGCCTTCTGTTACCAGCTGGAACAGGAACAGGGGTGCTTAGTCTAATCTGACTTCTGGTGCCAAAGTAAAAATTAGCATTTGTTTAAACAATAAAAATGGAATAAACCATGGTACGCCGGTGCATCACATGTCGTGACGAGATGTTGTTTTAGTCGGAGCAAACTGAGAAATTGTTGCGCAAATATTGGCTTTAATATCGTCTAAAAATACCACATCCAATTGTAGTTGCAGCTTTAAGTTATAGCAGACTTCAAATATTGTCGCACCTGTCACAGGTGTGGGCAACGTCTATTTCGGGGCAGTTGCCAGTTGCGCGTGTGCCTCCCAACGTGTTGGTGCGAGGGTGAGCCGAACTACGTATCGTCTTGGCATCACATGCTGAGCGAACAAGCGTGATCTTTTCATTAAATATGCGTAAAAATTAGCACGACCGATGCTGCCTGGACTACTTTGATAATTAACCAAAAATTTACTACTCGTTATAAAGTTAAGGCTAAAAATAGAAGCCGGCTGGCTTTTGTTTACATGCTAAATCGCTTGGTGTTAGGTTTTGTGGAATGGGGCTATTTTAAGCGCTCGCATTTGGCAATTAAAGTGGTCCTTTCTAAGAAGATTAATGGCCTTGGTAGGACATTTTACATGGTTTTGGTAAATGGTAAAAAGGTATTTCGCATTTGTGATTAGTTATTGAGGCTATCGAACTAGTAAGTTCGTTTCGTTTTATTTCATTAATTTTATATATTTAAATGTTCAATACCCTAAAAGTAGAATCTTTTAAGGGGTTGATTTCTAAGATTTCTAAGAAAATTTGTATACAGCTGGCGACTTTCAGATAGAAATGCAAAGTACACTGCGCTGAGCTAAAAGTGTGAGGTTGAGAAAAAATGTGCGACTTTGTGTGTGTGTACATACGTCGGGCACACACGCGCACACGATTGGTTGGCGCCTAGATTGCAAGGCACAAGTGACAATTTTAAAATAAAACCAGACTGGCGGGCTTGTGGCAGTGCCATAGTTGACCAAGCAAAAACGCAAAAAAATAAAACAAAGGAAAGGAAGGAAAGCTATTAGGCGACACGGCGCGACAGACACTCTTTATTGCATGCCAAAAGTATGTCTAGCAATTGTCGAGTAAAATATTTAAAATTAACTTCTCACATGCATGTATGCGAAGAACTCGAATCGTAAATTCATAAGGACATATTAATGCATCTGATTGAACCAAGCGCGGTTGCACTTATAACAGATGATCGCCACGAGATGGAACTCACCTACACATGTTCGTGTATTTTGCTGAAATATGACCCAATTCGCGTTGACTAATCATTGCCCGCATGCTCCTCACGGCACATCGCTGACTGTGCGGCCAATTATCACGTAATTTGCTATAATAAAAGAACAGACGCCTGTCTGCGATTGTTTGTTGTTATTTTGAGTGCGTAATTGACGTGGTAGACAAGAATTTAAATTGACAGATAGGCGATGAGCAAGGCAAGGTGCGCAGACGCAGAAACAAAAGTACCACCCGAGTTGGTAGTGTTGCTGGCGTCAATCTTGCAGTGCGTAAATGTCACTTGGCGCCAGACTTCGAAATTATGCATTTGTTGATATCTTTTTATCATTGATTCGTTTAAGTTTCCAATCCATTTTTGATTACAGGCAGATGGCAAAGTTATTAATTATCAGCTTGATAATATCAAAAGGCACTCTTAAGAGTTACTAAAGCCGCTTTTCTTATAGATACGAACAGCTAAAATTAGATTTGTATCTTACTTTTGGCTTACTACGAACATGAGAAAAGAAACTTCAATGCTCATATCCTCTATGAATTGGATTTCCCCTGTTTCCTGCTTGCTTAAAAAAAAACATTACTTGCAATGGCATACAAATATTCGTTTGGACGCAAGTTAACCGAGGCTAAGAATTGCTTGTTTACTATTTAGTACCCCTTTTCGGCATTCATTGTCTAAACCGTTTTTGTCTTGACTTGTTTACTCGATTGCGTGAGAGAATTTTAAAGATATAGAACTTTTCTACAAAGGCATACATATTTCCAAGTTTGGGTTGATTCGATTTGAGCACGAAACTTAAAAAGATGATTTGCCCTGATTGGTTGGCATAATTAGATGTTAAGCATTTTACTTTAGGAACGCAAGGCGTAAGAAAAAAGAAGGTGACTCAAGAATGTATTGGAATTGGAAGTTTTAGTATGCACAATAAATTGTAAGGCTCTAAATTACCATTTCAGAAGCGAGTTTAGCCTTTAAAACAATGATTAGTTATTAGCCCTTTGAGCTTTTGATATCCAAAGATTTAAATCTCTTTTGAGTTAAGCCCTAACAGATAGTAGCTGAGGTCAACTTTTTCCTTAAAGCGTAGCAGCGACCACCGGGTGTTCTTTTAATTTTTACATTCATCTACGCACAGAAAAATACAGTTTTCCATTAAATCAGTCAGTACAGTGCAAATGACCCAATACCGTACTACCGTATAAGAATTGTGACGCCGCCTATTTGCACAACAAAATTAAATTGAACGTATTTCAACTTCTACCATCTGTGTCCACTTGCATTCGCAACCATCCCAAACCCATACCATCTCAGTTATCCAAGACATGCGCAATGAATTGGCGCCAGGATGTCCATATGTCTACACAATATGCCCTGCTGGACCCACTCATAATCTCACTCCCACTTGTCTGACTATTCCTGCCAAATGTGCCACACTAAAAACACAACGGGGCTTGAAGAGATTTAAGGGGTACCTATATACATATAAGTACTTATATAAGAGAGATCTTTAGGTCTGGCCACAATTTGTTTATTCCCTGTCCGTTAGACCTTAATTATGAAACTTGAAATGTAGTTTACTGTCAGATTCTTTTAACTAAGCTAAAAACAATTTTTTCATAAAAAAAAATTTTTAAGCCAGGTTGCTTAATATATTTTTTACCAGCTTAATTTTTGTTCACCCTTACATTTTAAAAGCTATGAGCAAAAGAAAATACTAGCATACAAAAATTCTTTACTTATTTGTCTTTCGAGATTATTCTTGAATCATATTAAAGGTAATTAATTGTAAGAACACCCTTTAGTTTTTGGACTGTTTACAAGTCCGCGTGTTTAATTAAAAATAGGTTTAAAACATATAACACGTATGAAAATTTAAACCATACTACTAGATTAACATATCGGCTTTAAAGTTAGATTACCTTATTTTTATTAGTCGCGGTTTTAAAAGGATATCACTACAAAAAATATTAGCATTGATAGTAACTCTAACTTGTATTCCTCACCATTAGCTGGCTGTTTAGTTCCAACTTTAAACAGTTTTTAATATTCAGTAGTATTGGCTGCCTGGCACCAATTAAATTACTGAAATTTTGGTATTTCAATGAGCTTCGAAAAGTTAAAGACGTTCTTTATAAAACAAAAAAGTAGCAAAGAACGAGACGCCGACGCCGCCGGCTGCTGGTGGATGGCATGGCAACGAACACCGAAAAAGGATGCGAACGAACGATGTGTCCAACTACCATATAAAAATATGCAATCAAACGAGTGTAAGATTGATCTCGGGCGATATTCTGAGAAATCGAGACCCGGTGCTCCAGTCTGATCGTGGGTCCCTTAGTTGGAGGAGCTCACATTCAAACATGCCGGTATAAATACAACATG
Source organism: Drosophila subpulchrella (assembly GCF_014743375.2). Classification (NCBI taxonomy): domain Eukaryota; kingdom Metazoa; phylum Arthropoda; class Insecta; order Diptera; family Drosophilidae; genus Drosophila; species Drosophila subpulchrella. The sequence goes on from NC_050610.1 coordinate 26,022,640, forward strand.
CTTAAAGCAGGAACGAGGGCTCTAAATGTCTGTTTGGAAAAATAACCTGCATCTTCCCATTTAGCGGATTTATCGCTGACAGCAATGGGCAAGGACAGTCTTAGTGATACTTGAATGTAAATGAATATTTTTATGCTTTTATGACTCCCTCGGCTTAGTAACTAAGCAATAAAATAGTTTAACGAAAAATATTGAAAAATTTACAATGCCGTACACTTTTTTTAAGTATTACTATAAATAAATTCTGTCCTCAAGACTGGAACTTGAGGTGTCCTCGTTAATCCGGACTCCACACAAATGGCTACCGTCTTTCCTTTGGTATGTAATTGATTTTGACAGTGCGAACTCGCATTGACACTGCCGTCCGATCAGTAAGTGTGAATCCACGGGATTAGCACATACACATGATAATAAACACAATGCACTGCAAACTGGGCAAAAAGTGATTGATTTCGCGGACTTTTTTCGAACGGCGTCGTCGGCAGTCCAAGTTCCATACAAATGTCCACGCACCAATTTTTCGATGACTTCGTTTTTGGACGGTTTGCAATTCGGCCTGCCGGGCAACGAGCATTCAGTTTCGCTGGATGCTTACGTCGAATACGAAACGGGTTGCATTCCGTTGACCATTTCAAACAATTGGCAGTGGCAGCTGCTGTGGCAAGCCAAAGACACAGGAGCACCGCGGAGAAGCAGGAGGAACAGAGGACAAAACCTCAATTGAGGTTTAATTTAGAATGTAGCCAGGCTACCGCACTGCGGAGCCATTGATTGCAGTGTTCTGTGTGACACGAGTACACATTCGGAATATTGATAAGCCTTACTCATTTTGCGCCTGCCTGGCTAATCGGCGCAGCCCGGCGAGGACAACATCTTGTTGTAAATTGGTGCGAATGCATTTGTTTCCATTTACTTCTCAGCTCAGTACTGACCGCCTGCCCAAATTTGTGTTATTTGATTGGTCTTGTTTGGTCGGAACTTTTCAATTATTAAGCCAAGAGCGTAGCCAGGATTTTTTTCAGAGGAGAAAGGGGGTGGGAGGTTTATCAAAAGTGGGAGATCAAAAGCGAATTATTAAAATTAAAAACCAACAAACAGGGAACCAAAATTAATATACAACTGTTGGTAAAGACATTTTTAAGTTTTAGGGGGTAACCTATATTTTATAAATTTAAGTCTTACAGTCACACCTAAGGTTAATCAACCAATTTAACAATCTGATTAAAGTTAATAACGTCATTTTGGCTTACAAATTAAAGCATTTTTGACAAAATGAAAAACATGTCAAACACGTTGAATGACGTGTTCAGATTTCCCAAACCACAAAAACCTGGTGGTTAATAAAATATTAAATTATTAAACGTAAGGCAGCTAGTTGACGATATTAAAGAGGAATGATTGCGACCAGACCGCCACTACGCTCAGGAATTAAAGAAGCTGCCTTTTTTATAACTCAAAATTATCGATTCCAAAGGACGACAGAGGCAAACGTTTTTTACGCAATTACAGGATCAGGGCGCATACCTAATTTTTATTTTAATTAAAGACCCACCCAGGGTTGAACAAATTTTTGCACGCAGCTTTCCGACAATTACTCGGGCATCCTTTAGTAAATTTTATGGATGTATCCATTTAAAAATCTTTTTTACTGATAAATTAAAATCAAGATTAAAATATAAAATAAATAATGTAATTATATTGTTCTTAAGTAATACATGAAAGGTTGATTTGGAATAATAGCAAAGTTATAGCACCTTATTCATATATGTACAATGTACGTTGTACATACACAAACAAATATAATATAATATTTGGTAGAAGTTCTACGGTTTAACCGTTTTTGGCCTTTTTTTAACTATTAGAAAATGTAAGTAAAGATCTTTTTTAAAAAAAATACAAATGCAAATAAAAAATGATTTCTTAACTTAAATGTGATTTGAAATAAAGTTTTCCTTTAACAAAGAAATAAATATTTGATGCAAGCTCCACATCATCTATCAGTAATCCACTTCATTAGCAAAATGGTCCAAGGCATGCGTGACACGTACAAACTTAAACAATAAATAATATTTTTTCTTTACAGACGCTTTTTAACATCCTTTGGCAAGCCTTGGGAAAAATAGCAGGCTTGACGTTTTCGACTTGACTTATTTTGCCGCTTTTTGCTGGCCATGACAAAACAATGTCAACTGTCTTAAGAAACACATGTAGACATAAACGTCAATTCAGGACAGCCTTTTCAGTGACGACTCTGGCAGTACGGCCATACAGTGTCCTTAATCGATTATCATTTTTAATAATCAATTTCAGAGGCCCTTCAAGAGGCCAGAGCCGGTGGACTGCAGTCTGCTTTTGGTAGCGGAGACTGCTTTTGCTATCCGAGCTGCTTATGGGCAGACGATCACTTGACGTCGACATCACATTGACATTTATGAGATGAAGCGCTGCGCGGAACCATAGGCCTGAACTCCAGGGCGCATAGTTATTTTAATTGCAGAAATACTGAGTGCATCCGTCTGTGTTTGGTAAAGATGAAATCAAAAATCTACGTTTAGATACAATACTGGCTCTAAAAAGGGAGGCTTTTGCCTCAGACTTATAAATTTGTAAAACAAGGGTTTCGACAGGTTTGATTTCCGAAGTGTCTTATTAATTAATCTACACAGAAATGATGACATAAATAACATTATATTTCAAGTTGCGGTATTTCAGTGCGCTTCCAGGCATTTATAGCACGATCCATAGCAGTACGTCCTGAAAAAATATGTAATTGTAAGTTGATGAATCAATTTCGCGAAATTTGTAATTACCTTTTGCCTTTTTAATAATGTTGCTTCCCTCGATGACTACTTCCCAAAGCTTAATATCTCCACGGATATTCACAATATCAACACGATCTGGCTTCATTTGATACTTGAAATGAAACAATGACCTGTTGTTTACAAACAGCTCGTAATAGGTATCTCGGCATACAACTACTATGACAAAGGCGCCGCCTGGTCTAAGACTTGTATTTAGGCGCGACACTGTACAGTTTACCCACTCACCATTTAAATACGCACGCCGAGTAATTATAGCCTTACCAACTTTGTCATGCCTACTTCGCAAGAAGCATGGGCTAAAATAGAACGAGACTGTGGGTTGGGGCCAAATTTCCTGTCCTTTCTGAAACGCAATACTGAATCTTTGGGGCATCAAACGTACGCGACCTTCAATTCGGAGCGCACGTCCTTCGACGAGGGCCACATCTTCAAAGAGCTTTCCATAGAAGGGAAGGGGTAGGCTCGGCTGGTACAGGTACTTCTTAGATGACATCTTTGCTAAAGAAGATAAGACTTTCCATTCGGTATCCAAGTTCTCTTCATCCCGGATTTTTGTTAAATGTGGAATGGGTTGTGCCAATGAGTGGGTTAGTCGTATAGGGTACTCGGACACATAGTATGTGTCAATAACAATATCAGAGACATCGCCAAGTACGTCGACAGCTTCCAACCAACGATAAGGCATTCGGTGAATATATTTCGCAAAGTGATATCCATTCACTGAAATTAAGAAGCTCTCCTCAGTAAGTAAAATTTGCATCCAAAAAGACTTTCCGCGGTTTAGTTGAAAGGTAAGATAGGATGAATTCTCCTCGGGTCCCCACTTTCCTTTTAGGCGTGAATTTCGCGTAATATAGTTTTGGGGAAGCCGTGATCCTATTTGAAGCAGCACATCGCAGTCTTCGCATGTTTCACTTCCCTGTTTTGTAAGAAAGTCTATGGCAAAATGCTCACATGCACTTAGAATCATTCCATGAAAGACAAAACAAAGCCCCGGCCTTGGACATTGGATCACTTTAAAGTGTTTGCGTCGATGTGCCGCTGAGCGCTCTTCATAGAACAAGGACATAGCATCCATGACCCGCCTGAGAGCTACGGTGCCAGCACCTGGGTAAACGCTCATAAACTTGCTCATTTTCGACGACTGTGTGTTATTGAGGAAGGCGAACTCGAAAACTTAGTGTTGTACAAGAGAGTAATAAAATAAAAAAAGAACAATACATTAGGCTAGATACGAAATTTGACGTTATAGTAAACGACAGTGCCCTTTTTATAATAAAAGTCAAACCAACTCTAGACTTAAATAAATACACACAGCTTACAATAATATAAACCGGGAAATATCGCCGGAACTTTAATTGATAAAAAACTAGTACATTGTTTAAAAATTATGAAAAACAGCAGCCTATCACTTAATTATTGTCGCTTAATTAATGAGAAAACAAGAACAAAGAAATAAAACCATTTACGTTGGCTGTTGATGCCTAGTCACAGATAACTAATACTCATCAGTGTACAAAGGGTTGTGATAAACGCGTACATTCTTGCCCTTAATCAGTGGATTTTGCTCCAGCGTTACATTCCACAGTTTCACATCTCCTTGTATATAGACGGTATCAACCAACGAAGGCCCGACCTTGTATTTAAAATCTGTCATAAATTGCCGATTGACATAAACCTCATAGGAGTCTTTGGTGCACACAATGACCAAACTGAAAGTTCGGCCGGGACGAAAGTTTGTGTCCAACTCCGAACGTTCCTCTTGTGCCCAACGTCCGTCAAACCAGGCATTACGACACACCACCGCCTTGCCTATGGCACCGCTGCTCGCTTTTGAAAAACGTGGATTGAGGTGGAATGCTACGACTGGATGTGGCCAAATGTCCTGCCCCTTCTGTAAGTTTATGTAGAAAGAGTGTGGAAGTAGGCGCACTCGTCCTTCAATTTTCAGACATCGACCTTCTACCAACGAATTTGGCGGCAGTGCTCCATAATAGGGCAAGGTTAGCCCAAAATCATTTGAACTGTGGGTACTCTTAGGCGAACTGTCCGACTGTGTGATCGGCGCGCTAATAAGGCACCACTCATGAGGTATTTTGACAGTCTCCTCGATGCTGGCGTCAATTTCATCAATCTCGTCATCTATATGGAGCTCAATGTTTTTCGCCCCCGACTCGGGTAACCGTTGAGGATAGTTTAAGACCAAAGTTCGCTGCATTTCCACGTTACCAACATCTCCTTTGACTTCCAGAATGCTGACATTCCTATAAGGAATGCGATGAGTATACGTTGCAAAATGCTGACCGTTTACCGAAATCATATAGCACGCCTCAGTAACAAGCACTTGAATAGAAAACTTATCGCCGCGACTTAGAAGGAAGGGCAATGCCGAGGAAACTTCCTCGCTGCCCCATATGTCCTGTACTTTGGTGTTACGAACAATATAGTTTTGTGGCAAACGCGGATTAATGTGAAGCGCCACATCTCGAGTCTCGTTGTTATGAACAAGATTAATGGAGAACCTAAGGGAATAGGTAAATGGTTTATAATAGATCACATAAACTTGTCCATTTATCTTACCTCTCACAGTTTACTGCTAGATTCCCAGTAACGGTAAAGCTGACCCCTTCGCTCAATTGGCCAATTTGATCGTTGAAGTACTTTGGCACTGGATCTGCGTAGTCGTAAAATGAGGCCTATAATGTGCAATTTGCATTAAAATAAAATACTATAAGCCCCAGTTTTCTCTTTTTACAGTAGTGAATGACTGCCTCGCCAGTTCATGGTTAATGTCAAGGAAAGACAACATTTTTAAAATTCCAAACAGTTTGAAATATAGCAAAGCAGGGGCCTACTGACATATTAAGCTAGCACCGTGTATGTCGCTATTTCAAGTACAACCTAAATTGATTATTACACGCACGTACAAGAATACTATTTTTGACTCCTTAAACAACACCAAAACCACCACTTATGTTTTCATTGCATGCTTACCTCATTCAAGCCACCATTTTTCGCCGTAGTACAACAGCAAAGCAATTTCTCGCACAAAACCCTAAGGCACATTTTATAACTTTAGTAGGATTTAAGAAATTTAAAAATATCCAAGAACTACGTAATGGAAATCCCGTCTTGTTTGAGGAAACGATATTCTATATTAAACAGCAAGTAATGATTCAACATCGTCCTTGCTCGTTACATGTCTCACCGCACATTGAACATTAAAATACACACTCAAGCTAAAGCACTGCGCAAGTAAATAATATACTTTCAGTGTCTTTGTTTTTCAGTTGTGAAACATACATGTTTGCGCTAATGGAATCCGGGGAAAAATCTTCAAAAACTGTTAAAAAGAAAAATGAATTGTTCTTAACAAATTAGTTTGGTTGAAGAGCCTGATATTTGGAGGTTGTTATTATTTTTCGATGTCTTTCGCGAATGACTCGTTCGAAGAGAATTGAAACTACACCGCTATGACAACGCCAAAAGCTCTTTGACTCGTACAACAAAAGTCGCTGTATACTATATCAAGTCTGAACAGATGTGCAAACAATTATATACCAGCACAATGCGTTTAAGCCGCTGATTCAGCTTGTGTCGGAGCTTATCGCTTAGGAAGAGTATGGCAATAACACTGGATAATTACGGAAAACTGCTTAAGTTCAGACACGCCTCGACCGAAAACCAAACAAACCGAACGAGCGCGCCACCTTTTTAAACGGCGACTGTGTCGAACAGCTGTTGAAAGCTCCCCAACAATGCGAAGCATTGGAATTACTGGGGAGCACGCTAAATGTCAAAACAAAGACGCAGAAAGAGAGAGGCATGTGTACGAACATGTGAATGTACTAGTGCCTCCCTTTTTGAAAACTAGACAATAATTGGATAGCCAAACCCCAGTTTTAAGACACTGCGAATAAACACTTGGCGATAGCGCTTAAGTTTTCCGATTACGTACTTTAAGCTCTTTTCCATCCACGACCTCGATGTCCCAGTCCAAAGGCGCTAGGTGCCGGCCCTCCGCCTGCTGAAATCTTGCGTGCAGCTCCCTCGTGGAGTCGTCGAAGGTATCCATGCACTCTGCACCCGCCTCAACGGCTGCAAAATCGATGTCCGTCCTCCGATGCATCGAGTCGGAGTTATTCAGGGCCTGACGCAACCAGAACTCGCGGCAATGAAATCGAAACAGCTGCAAGCGGCGCTTGATGCGGTAATAGTTTAAACTTCGCTCGATATTGAAGGCGTTCTGCCACAGCGCATCTGACAGATCGACGAGTTCGCGAACAGAGTGGCAGACCAGGAGTATTATTGCCGTCATGCTAGCGATTTACCCGATGCAGATGCGATTCTGGGCAAGCTTACGCTCTCTCTGGCTCTCTCGCTCTCTGCGTGGAACTCGGCGCGTATTTGATGAACGAGATGTGATGATACTGAATGTATGGTATTTCTGACGCCCAATTACGTGTGTCTATTGCGGGTGTTTGTGCCCGTACTGTTCTGAATTTGATTTATGCGGAGGCCACCGGCCCTATAGCTCAAATTTTTTTATCGACCCCAAAATAGCTTTTTCGATTTTGATAACGTGCGTTGTTTGCGCATACAAATGTAGGGGTGCGTGGGTGCCTGTATATATGGCACAAATACATAGCTACTTTACATATCTCTATATCAGTACAGGCGTTCGCCTGTCAGTTTCGATAACAGCCTTGGGCGATTTGTCACCAATAATGAACCATAAACTTGGCGAAGCACTAGAAAAAATGTCCAGAAACTTACATCCTCGTTCTTGAACCTCTGATAGGACTCTTGCTCGCTCCGTTTTCGTTTCCCACAGCAGCAACTCATCGTGACCTCTGGGGAAAGTGGTTTCGGCTGGGTGGAGCTGATCAGCTTAACAATAGTCTCGGCTCTTATCAGTTGATCCGATCACCGCAACAATTGTTCACCGATAAGCCTAATACACAATCACAAGATGGATGCTAGTACTTAAATTAAAACAATAATTTCTTGGAAATATCAGACTGGTAGAACATTTTCTTCTTTCTTAGACTCAGTGGGAACGTTAAAGCTAAAAATATTTAGCTTTGCTGAATTCTAACAACCGCTTGCCATCGCAAGGCTTTTTGAACTGATATTTTGCTTTGCACATTCTCATTAAACCAAATGACTCGGTTGACTCAGACAGCACGGTGTGAGTTGAGTATATTCGGTAACATACATTCATATGTACATCAGCATGAACATCACTATTTTGTGACGGAAATGTGGTAAACGTTCTGCCTATATTCCGAGTTAACTTGTTGCCACAGTTACAAAATGAATAATATTTATTTGTTTCAGCTCAAAGAAATAAAGGAAAGGTAACATTTTCTTATATAGAGCCAGTTCGTGAACTGAAGAATATCATACTATTTCTGTGTAATATGAAGAGAAGAAAATGGGTTCGAATTGTTCAATTTGCAGTACCATGGTAATCATTAAATATGTACATTATTGTGAAGCTCCGTTCGTATTTGAATTCAGTGCGAACGGCTTGAAAACAAAATTGTAATTTAAAATTAAACAGCTTATAAAATAACATTGCGTTTAACCGAAAAAACTCCACCTTTCAACTATTTTTCGATCTGCTTTCTGTAAAAGCATCTTCTAGCTTTTAAGTTTACAGAGTTTAGAAGGTACATTCTGTAAATACAAAAATTCAAGAAGTACGTTAGTGCAGGAAAATTTTCAGATTTACATATTTAGGTGTTAAGCCAACTTGGTAGTATCTCATAACTTTTTACGTTTTCGAATAGTTGTACTATTCTTAACTCAACACGGTTTGTGAACTCCATACACTGCTAATGTTCGTGATAATATAATTAAAATAGTTTTAAAATTTGCGTGTACATTGTACACAGTTAAACTTGTATCATAAAGAGACTTAAGCTATGTATTTTAAATTTTTCAAAAATAAGTCCACATATTTCATACGTGAAGTAAAATCCGATTTGCTTTTGGCAAAGAATATCTCAGCGCTGCCGTGTTGAGCGCGTCCCCATGGCATGCTGTGATTTAGGAGATGGTCCCTTATAATACTTCGACATCGTTTTACTAGTGCGCATCGGACGATTGCTGCTGCTGCTGCTACTCCGTTCCGAAGCTTTTTCTGCATCAGTCTTTAAAGGCAAGTCGTCATCTTCATCCCACCTATTAGTTTTTTTTTCTTCATCACCAGAATCTTCTACTGTAGCATCTGTCTTTGATTTACGGCTTCGGCGGTTTCGAGACGAGGATGAACTAACATCAGTCCGCTCCGACTTGTCACTGAAAATTTGATAAAGAATTGAAATGCAAGTCCATATAATAACATGTACAACTCACTCTTTAACGGAAATCTTGCTTTCTTCCCCAGCTTTTGACCCACGACTCAGTAAAGCAAGCTCCCGTTCAGCAATAGCTTTCTTATGCTCATCTGCTGATTCTGCCGCGCTTAGCTTAGTCGTAGAATCGGCTAGTTGCTTCACAGGTTCTTCATGCTTGCCACGCTTTAGTTGACGCTGTTGCTCCTGAGCCTGTTTTATAGAGCGTTTCAGCGCACTTCTGAGGGTATCCCGCGAGCTCTCTGGCGCTACGTCCTTTCCAAGCTGAGGGAGACCGATCGCCTCCAGAAGCTTCTGGCCTAGCACGGCCTTTACTTCCGACTTCCGATTGGTTACCGAGCCTGCTTTGCTCTCATCACTACCCTCACCGGCCCCATTATCTGGGGCGGACTCAGAAACTTTTGGTTGTTCTTCCTCATTTGTGGCATTAGCGTTGGGGTCGGATGTGGCTTCTGGAACAGTGCTTGTGGGTGCCTGGGAAGGCTCACTCGTAGATTCTTTAATTGACGATTTCTCCTCAGTTACAATTTTCTTTGATTGTCCTGATACAATTGCTTGTTTACTGGGACATATATCTTTTGGATTTTTCAAACTAGGAGCTTCACCCTTCTTAGGCACTGCAGATTCAGACTGCCTCGAGGAATTAATAACGGTCTTGCGCCTTTTAAAAATTTGTCGTGGTCCTGCAGTTATAGCTGATTGGGCTTGCGGGGAAAAGCAGTCGTTCTCGATGTACTCCGGAGTCTGTGGATCGGCTTCTAGTGGAGGTTGTGGTTCGACCAGTACAATATCTTCCAAATTAACTACGCTGGCAGAACCACTACGACGCCGATTCTGGTCTTTCGATTCTTGTTGTTTTTTCTTAAACAATGAGATAAGCGCCTCGTTCAGCGCGTCGGCCGGACTTGATCCGAATTGTGAAATGAGCATAGCATTGATATTCGATAATTCGTTACTAACACGAGCTGCATTTGAACTTGACACCGACGTAATCGGAACCGACTTATCCCCAGCGGGTAAGTCGCGAGCACGCATCTTTCGTTGGTGACGTTTTACTGTTGAAACGCTAACCGCCTTTTTGTGTCGCAGTGGCGGAGGCTCCTGCTCCGTGGGACTGGAAGGCACCAACTGAACCGACGTTTCTGGTGGCAGTTTGTAAGGCATTGCGCTGGACAAGTCACCAAGCTTTAATACGTCTTTTGCCGCCTGCGAGGAAGTGGTCGTGGACGTGGACGCGATAGGTAAAGAAAGTGAAGGCTGATCTTGTGGCTGAACCACCGGCAGCATGGGGGCCAAATACGGACCCAAAAGTTGTGTGAGATCCGTGTCCTGTAGGAGGTTGTTGTCAGACATAATAACAGCGAACTTTGAACTTTTCAAACGTGTCATTTGCTCTTCGCAATTTTCTGCTGTCACTGGCCACTTCAGTGCCTTGAGAATCAGCATCAATAAGTCTGGATCCCTTATAACGCTTCCAAGGGAAATTGCATCAGTGAGGCTTTTTACAATGGGCATTGACTTTGTCGGAGATGAAGCTTGCGAGTCAACAGATGAAGTTAAGTCAAGTGTCGCCGGAATTGTCTTACTTCCACTTGGTATAGTTTTCTTCAGCTTTGGCGGAACCGTTTGAACAATAAGTTCTTCATCCTCCCGTTTCTTTTTTGGCGCCGCAAAGATCATGTGCTCCGGCAGCGCTTCTTCTACCGATGGCTCTCCTACATATTGGGGCACCATGGTAGTTGTAACCAGTTGTGGCCTTATATCGTCCACAGGATTTCGATTCTGCGCCGACTTAAGCAAAGATACCTGTCCGCTACGCATAGCTTTAATGTTGTTCAGTGTATTTTTAAGATTTCTACTTCTCTGCTGAAACACATTACTGGCCAGATTGGGCATTCCTCCGATGCCGACGTTAGAAGTGGGAGAAACGGATGCTGTGGTCGCATTTCTGGTGTCCACTCGGTTACTGGTCCCGTTGTTGTCGTCCTTTCCAGCCACCGACACATTGCCTGTAATGCGCCCATGTGTCTGAATGAAGTTAATTACTCCTGCCGGCGATAGGTTTGTGTCTGGAGTCTTTTTCGTGACATTTGAATGTGATGCCTCAAAATTCAAGGGCACCAATGAGGGAATATGCTGCATAGAACGCTGTGCGATCGACATTGGAGCCGAGCAGTACCGAGTATCCAAAAAAACGCTGTTGCGTCGCGCCGGCACTATAGTACTCTTCACTGCTCCGGGGGCTTTGCCAATCCCAGAGGATGAAGATGCAGCTCCCAAGGGGTTTTCCCGGTGTGCCTCCCTGGCTTTACTGGCCACCACAAGCTCTGTGTTCGGGCGACCGCCCGCCTGGGGCTTGGACACTGTGATAGTGGTCTCCGGCACTCGGCTCAGCATTATGGGACGGAATTCATCAATTTGTGCTGGGTTTTCCTCGTTCAGGGATGGGATTTGGGGGGCTGGTGGTGGCACGCTGATCCGAGCGGCAGCTGCTTCCCGTGCATTCTTTGGCTAAAAATTATAATCGGTAGTGAGCTTAAGGGTTTCAAAGCGGAAGACAACAGTTCAGTTTACCAGTGTGCTTAGTAGAAAGTCACGGAACACGAGCTGAGTGTGTTTGGCTATATTCGAGAGCGATGCCGTGGCCTCCACCTGTCGGTAACAGGACTTGCAAAGCACCTTTGGAAGGGGATCTTCCTCAGCCACCTGAAATTGAGCGAACGGGAAGCTAGTAAGTCTCAGCCATCTGACGGGGTTTTACATTTCCTTGACTGAATCCGCATAACTCAATTGTTCAAGTTTTGCGCTCAGTAGTGACCTCCAGGGCTGGGGCGCAACGGTTTTGGTATTTTCCAGGGCCCGTACTAAACTAGTCGTAGCGCGATCAAACTGCCTTTCCATTTACTCACATTAAGGTAGAGATGTCTCGAGATTTTATCCTTCAGCCCCTGTGTCTTGAAGATAAACACACTCTCGACCACGGAATTGGTTTTGCTCTTCGTGTTGGCCGCGCAAATGCGGCACAAGTGCTCGAACTGAGCATCCATGCTCGGAGTCTCACGCTGCGCCTTGTGTTCCCCAACTCACAGCTCCACACGCAACATGGCGCTGCCAAAATACGAATTGCATTTGTTAAAATCTCCCACGGTTGCAGTGTAAATCGCGCACTTTGCGTTCACGCCGAATCCACACACACTGCCATCTGTAATGCGGCTTGCCTTGCACACTCTTCGCTTCACAAAATGTACACTTGCAGTGCGAATTTGAGAAAGTCGTCGGAGGCGCAAAACAAATGGCAGAGTGGGAAACAAATAATAACAAACTGTAACTGTAACTGTGTTGAACATTGAAGGCAAAGAGCGCAAGTCCGCAGCTGAGAGAGAGAGGGACAGAATTTGATCGTGCTCTCAAACTCACATTTTGCTTTCTTCTTTTCACGCTGTCCGCACTCACTATGCTACGTTTTTGAGGAAAATGTGTTTTCCCCTGAAACTCTTTGTTTCAATACTTTTCAGGCGTATTTCAGTAGCGCTGAAACGCCTCCAAAAGCTACCCGGGGCAATGCAGTAGTTTTGTTCACTTGAAATAGACTTTTGCCACACCGATTTCACCAGCACTTGCGTTGCGAACGAAAAAACGAAATAAACTGAGCGAAACAAACGTTGCTGCCGTTTGCCATACACTCACCACCCACCCATACTAGTGCATTCGCGCACGCACACAGTTGCGCGCCGACGGCTTACTGTACTCTTCCTCTTCTCTGCTCTCGCCTCACCTACGCTGTTCGTTGGCCGGCAACGGTGTGCGTGCTGCCTGATTGTTGCTTGTATTGCACACCTACACGCTTTTTGTTTCTGTTTTTCGAGCGCTGGTGCGTGTGTGTGAGCGCCTGGTGTCCGTCTGTTTCATGGCGCACAGCCAGTTTTCCGCTCTATCCATGTGGCCTCAATGGCGTATTTGTATTCGGTTGGTTTTTCTTTCTACCAGGTTTTTCTTGCGACCCCGGGTCTATGAAAATTGTTTCAGGCTTGGCCTTTGCAAGCTTTTAAAAACGGTGCACTCTGGCTGGATTTGTTCAAGCAGTTACACAAATGTGCACTACGTAAACTTAAGTACGGCTGACTGCTTATCAACAGGTGATGCGTCTCCAATCACAATACCCAGAACTAATGGGTACTGGGCAGTCGATTTGTCTGACTGCAGCACTCTTCTCACATACACCAAAACTAGTTGTCGCTCCGTTCGCGAGTGTTGGTGCTGGTGTGTGTGCGGTTCGCTTTTGTGCTTGTGCCTCTGATCTTTCTTCTCCTTATGTTTCTATTTCCTTGCTATCGCAATACACTTTTTCCGCATGTATGTATGTATGTATGTGCGTGTTCGAGTGTGCGGAGAAACGTTTTACGCCAAAGCGTGGGCATCTTAGACATGGTCCACTGTGCTTATCAATTTTTCTTGTGGATCAGCAATGTGGGAAAATCGGCCATTTTATGGCGTGGAAACTCAGTATCTCCATTTTGACATAAAACAAATAAGTAGGCAAACGTTTTGATTTTCCTTTATTATTGATTTGTCAATGTACGGAATTTTTTATTTCGAGTTCAGAATATGCGTCATGGATTTGTATCGTCTACAGAAACAACACTGTTTAGCTTGTAGATAGGCTTATTTTGAAAACTCTCTATTGTAACTTGCACTGAACACGTTTACCTTAAACAGCATACACAATTTGTTAGCTTAACTATACACACACTCTATACATACATTCTTATTTAACATGCTTTTTGGTACATGTATGTGTGTATGCACTATTCTTTTGTTTCATATGCATCCCTTCGCCCTAAGGTATGCAAGGAATTAGTGAACAAGATGCCTCATTACTAGTTGTTATAAAAAGGAAACAAAAACAAAGGCATTTCCCAAGTAACAAGAGCAGTTTATAGAAGTTCGAGATTATTTTTAAAATGCATTTCTATTTTTCCAGAATGTGCGGGGCAAATACCCTTAGATCGCTCGTGAACTGCACTCGAGGAAGGAGGGTGTTCAGGGCTGGGGCTCCTTTCTCCGCCTTATTTGCATTGTAAAAACGATAGCCTTAAAAAACCAACAGACAACCTTGTATGTAACTATGTATACTTGGTACATAGAAATAAAAATAATGTGCGCCCCTCAGCTTTTGGCTACGGATGTGTCTTGTCACGGGGTGCACATGTGTGGGTTCTTCGTTTTTAAAAAGGGAGTATTCTTGGCTGGAACCACAGAAGAGTTCGTGTTTTAATACTTTAAATCCTGGTTGAAAAACATTTGCTCATGTAAATGTGAGTTTCTACATCTATATTTAAAAAAATATTTTTTGACCAGTGCCTGTTCTGGCTTTGTTTACATCGGTGATGTCCGCACCACAAGGGCAGAGAGATGACGATGCTGGTGATGGTGATGAAGTTTACGCCGAAGATCTGGTGTATACATCCGTAGATGGACGGGACCATACGGATGATTAGTACATTTTGGGGGACAGAATTTTCTGAACTGATTATTTAGATACATTACAAGTACATTCTTTGTACTAGTTTCGTAAGGTTAAATAAAAGTTGACCCGATTGTAAGCTTTGGTAATTCTCAATCCGTCGGATGCAAATTTGAACCGGCAACCAACAAAACAATTTTAGCTATGAGAAACTTATAAGCATTTTTCCATTGTCTTTGATGGTTTTAACTATTTTCCTCTTTAAGCTTATTTAATTGGCAAATAAATTATGGTTTAAATATTGAAATACTTAATTAAATATTGCATTCATGAAAATATTGATAATAAGATTTGGTCATTGATCTTAATTCGTTTTTTAAAATCACTTTTTCAAATAAAATGCATTTCAGAATTTAAATTAGCAATTTTTTTATTTTTTAAATAACTTTGTTTTGTGTTCTTCTGTCCTTGCTCTTTGAAAAATCACGATTCCATACATATTTTTTGTCTCGCTCTACAAAAAGTTCAGGTTCCACACAAAGTTTTTCCTTTGTCCATATGTGGAAAGTGATTCGTTATGTCAGGGAGGGTAACTCGGCTTTGCCAGGTGTGTGTATCGGCTTTCTCATTGGATTACATTAAAGCATGGACCACAACCATATTTAAAATTCTCGGAATTTACGTTACATCTTAACATTTCTGTTAGAAAATCGGTGTTATCCAACATTTGATCGCGCCAATGTGGTGGAAAGGGGAAACTGGATTTGAAAGAGGAGCGCCCTCTAGGAAGTTGGGTTGGGAAACTGGAGCTGTGCATTCTGAATTTTTCGTACTCGGATTTCACATATTTTTTGAAGCAAAATTTTAGGCTGACAAATTAAAAAAAAAAACTGGAGCCTATCGAACTTAGTCTGGACCCAAACCATATTTTAAAATTTCTGTGAGAAAGATGTTACCAGATCAGGAAAAATATGACTCGTGTTCATGGAAGAGAAAGCACACATGGCGCCTTGATTCAAAAATATTGCAGTTTTTAGCTTTATAAAAGTGTAGGAAAAGAGACGAACGAGAATGGATAATATAAAAAAAGGGAGAAGAAAAGGCAGAGAAAGTCGCAACAATTTTTAAAAAATAAATGGAAAATTTGACTTCGCAAACAGGCCCCAATCATAGTTAAGGACATTAGTCGATACGCAATTAAGTTCTTCATCTAGTTCATCTAGCCCCTTGCCCTTCTTCCATTGCCCCACTTCACTTCAAAATCAGTCATGGAAGGAATGAGTCTTTTAAAGAAAACAAAATTATTCAGATTAAATTAGAAGAGGCGATTTTGGCAGTAAAAGCCTTAAAGTTAGAGCTTAGAAAAACAGATATGGAGATAGACAACATTATTTCAGAATAACGAATTTTTACAAAATTGATGATGAGTGTGATCGGATTAATTGTTTTATTTTATGAAAATGATTCAATAGGCTTGGAATTGCATATTGAACAAAACAGATTTTTTAGCTTTGCGCCTTAGTTTGGATGAACTGCGATTGAAAACCCGTTAAAAAAAAGTATTTCAAACTTAAATTTGAGTTTCATTTTTTCAACCTAAAAATCAATGTTTTGACTGCCATAATGCTACAAAACGTCCGAGTGAGGAATGTCATACCTCGTTGAGCTCGTACTTTAATTTGCAATCCACTGGCACTCAAACCTAGAATTTTTTATTTTTTCCATTTTTCGCAAAAAAAGTTGCGAAAATAAATATAAAAATGAGAAAATTGGTCAAAAAATAAATTTTATTTTAAGTGATGGCGATCTTTTGCATATATATATATACATATTTTATTTAACTAAATTAGACATTACTATTTTAGGCTCCAACAGACAATGGCAAAATATCTTACCCAAGTGTGTGTGAGATTGTAAAAAATGTATACATATTTTGACTTTCAGCCTTCAAGCTGTAGAGCCGAGTTCTCGCCAGCACTGAGCTGCAAACAACTCGAGTCATAATGTGCATTGAATGCTAGACCCCGATGCTGGGTGCGGATAGCACATTGTGAAAAATATTTTGCATAGGCCGGTGGCTGCAAATACTCCGAGCCAAACTATGAAGGGAATTGAAAATGGAATTGGTCGGGCAGAGCCGCGCCTTTAGTATGTCAAAGTTGGTCTGTCATAATGCATCATCAATTGAATCATACCCCCAAAATAATTGCACTCCATTTGATAGTATCGAACAATTTTTATTTGGCACATTGCGCGCACATTGGGTTGCTTGGGTTGGGCGTAGGATGGCTGGAATGTGCCTAAGTTAAGAAGAGTCATCAAAGAACACGCCTTTTTTGTTACGATTACTCTTCCACTGACGAAATGCCAAGTGTAAAATGTTAACTAAAATAAACACGCCTAATTAGGATCCAGTTTAAATGCAAGTCGATTACAGGACATAGGGAGATGTCAACACGATCAAGGGCTGTTTTTTAAATAAAGATATTTAAATGATTAATGTGTAATATAGTAATCTGTATTACTTAGCATGGTCGAAAAACGTAAGCATACCTAGCTTGGGTCGCATTTATGTTTTTTAGCCATTGTAAGGCCCGCCAGTAAATCAGTTAGCATGCCCAGCAGTAGGTAATTAAACTGCTTAAAAGCTGCACGCCCGAAATACATGACCAGCTTAGTGTGCGGCGATCTATGTGGCTGCTGTGGACCAAAGCCTGAGGTGCTGCTGGCCCAGTCTTGCCTTCCCAATTTTGGTTTGGGATCGTGTACTGCCTTTCGCGCCAGTTGTCGCCGTTTTCACGAATTTACTACAAATCCAGCGCATTGGTCGCACCAACGCATTAGCGTTTCAGTCTAACTGGCGGATTTGGATTGTTATGTAAATAAATTTGAACGATATTAGAAGCATATAATGAATGTAAGATTAGGAACTAGATATTACTACGATTAACTTTATTAAATTTGTAGCATATAATTACATTATTTTATATATATCAGAATTTGATTTTATTTACATAAAGAGAAAGGAGAGCAGCGGACTTTATGACAACCCGACCTCATAAAGTGCTGCCGGTTAAGTAAAAGCAATTGGGTATTACCTCACACAGAGGGCAACAAAACTCTCAAGCAATTTGATTTACAATTTGTTGCAGTTCCACTGGTAAAGTGAGTTCCAAACGAAGCTTACAGCACCAACCAACAATGAAAGCAAGAGTTGTGTCTTATACTTTACGGATTTAGTTGGGTCAGAATGTGGAGCAAGCATTTCACAATTGTGGGCGGGTCGATTTGATGGCGAAACAACAGACAGACTGTCCGTCTAATGCTCATTCGTTACAGTCAGAAGGTACCAGTTCGCCGATTTTGTAATGCATTGACAGTCAAGGTAGCCCTTGTATTGTGTGCATTTGGAAAGCAAGTCAAATTGGCCAGAGGCAGAAAAAACGCGGTGTCCGCATGACTTTCTTCTGGCAAGCTGCATTTGCACCCATCGAATTTAGGCATTTCACGCACTTGAACTTGTCTGACCACTGACTGTTCGAGACTGTGTAACGGCCCTTGTTTGAGGCGTTGGCTTTGACGTCGCCCATAGGAGGAAGTAAGTGCCACTGCAGGTCGTTGGAGGTTCTGCCAATAACCAGTAATTCATGTCTCTTCCGCATTGCAACGAATCGGGCGGAACTCTATCCTCACAAGCTGGGACAAAAAGAGGACTGCCGGTGCCCCGTTGGAGATTTCCAGGTTGGTAATAGTCTCGCTGGCAGAACGGCCTTGAGGTAATATACTTTTGCGTGTTGAAATTGAAAAGGCAGCGGAGCTGTGGCTGGGAGTTGTAGTTGAATACTGCTACAGTTTGTCATTTAAATCCGGTTTATTCAACCTACAGTACTGCTCGTTGTTTCTCAACTTCGAGCGACAAAGTGTGACAATACTATTAAATTGGCTGCGAGCCTGGCTTCGTACAGGGTGGCTGCATCACAACTAACGTCGACTCTGTCCTTAATATGTCTCCTAGCCTATTCAAATGGTGCTGCTATGTACAATTTTATTACCAGTAAAAAGCTAGCAAGACAACCATTAGCATATAAGCTATAAACTATTTTACAAACGTTAGAAAACTAGCAAGACATCAATTAATAAAAGACTAGTCTTGCCAAAGATAATTACAAGATAAAACAAGTTAATGTAAATTTTAATAAACAATTTCACGCTTTTGGACCGACAATATATACATATACAAGCCTCCGTAGAGATTGATTCCTTTCAAATTAATCAACTATTCCGATTTTCGAAAGTGCAAAACCATTTGTTCAATTTATTTGATCATTTCTGCACGTCAAACAGAAAAATTAAAAGTCGATCAGAGCAGAAAAACGAATTGAGGCTAGGCTGTTGATCATGCAAAAACCTTACCGTCGACATTCTGCGAACTAAGGCGTGTCCAGCGATTCCGGTAATACCAACTTGACGGTTGTTCTAGTCGCCAACCATTTACGTTGCGCTTGATCTGTACAATTCATTTGCTTATAGCTGCAGCCCCCTCCCCCTTTCCTTGGTCGACCCACCGTTTTCCCCTCCCCAGTCTTCTGTGCTCTTTTATCGCCTATGTGAAACCATTACGCCAAGCGTTGGAGAAGGGGAAGGTCAGCCAGTTACCAGTAGCTACTATTATTTGAGCACTCTACATTCGTCAAATCGCATTCACACAAAGTTCAGAACTCAGTTTTGTAATAAAGAGGGCACAATGAGATATATTTACAAAATTTATAATTTAATTATTTTACATCTGGACCGGATAAGAAAACCACTTGTCAAATAAATGTACAAATAAAATGTAAATAGGGATAAAAAAGTAACTTCGGAAACTGTCTTGCCTTAAACTAGACAAATATTTAGATACAAGTAAATTAACCTGTTTTAATAGACAGCTGAATATGGTTTGCTATGTTGGCTTGTACATACTTCTATACGATTGAAACATACTTCATTAATTTAATTTTAATTAGAAAGGCAAACTATGTGCGTGCCCGAATTGGAGTCATTTAACTGAAAATTACTTTCAAAATGCTTCACAAAACCTTTAAGTATAAAAAACTTGTATGTGAAGGAATTTCATGACAATCAAACTGATTTTGCGTATCATTGAGTTAACGGCTGCAATAAATTGAACTACAAGTAGTCGAAGTCGAATTGTATAGACAAGGGCAAGTCAATTTACTTTGACTAGCAGTGTTAAGCACCTAAGTCAGAGATAGAAAAGCATTAAAAGTCGCCAACTGACCAGCTATCAAAGTAATACAAATTAAGTGACGATCAGGCAATCCATGGAGTTTGAAGTGTTCAAGGCAAGCTAACTCCGTTATGACTTTGTGTATCGAAGTTTCTACTCTACTTAGTTTCATTAATAATTTTCTATCAACCATAATTGACTATTAAAATTTTTGATTTGTCACTCGCTTTATTTGTAAATGCATTGAATTTCGTATTAACCCTCACGAATATACAATTTAATTAAGCTTTTACCGGTCCATTCCACAATGATTTTTTCAATTAACGGGACCATTATTTTGTATTTTTCTGAAGTGCAACACTCCTATTTATTAATCGAGAGGCGGACACAATAGAAAAGTATTTTGAACAAACCCCAGTGAAGGCCCTAACAGATTCAGAGAGCATGTGTAAGTACAGGTATGTGTTTACTCGTAGGCTTACCAGGTTATAAGCTCTTTATAGGAGAAGTAATGGGGAAGTTTTCAAGGCCACCAATTTATCGGACATTTTACGGTTGGACTTACCCGTAAATGAATCAATTTGCAGTCCAAGGTGCACGAACATTTGTCTATATGCGTGCCAACCAATGGCAGCCTTTGGACGGGTTTCTTTTTAATAAAAGCGTTCAACTGATAGTATGAAAAAGCCAAAATAGTTCATAACGGAAACGGGATTATTACGCGTTGATAAATTTGCACCGCCTATTCACAAAGTGAGTGGCAAGCATTTTGCGCCGCTGGACGAATCACTGCAGAAAACCAAGGTATGAGGGACAACGAACGAGTAATTATAGGACATTTGTAAGCACTCATAAAGATTTCGGGTGTCGACCGTTGGCTCATTTTGTGTAATTAAGACATTAGCCCGCATTATAATAATTCGTTTGTGAAATTGTCTATTAAACCTAATAACTACCTGTCAAACCACGACAACGTCGCGGGTAGGGTAACCTAACTGTCAGTGGACTGTTGCAACGAACACCAATCCGTATGCATATTGCTCATACGCCACGTTGGCAAATAACAATTTATTCGAGAAACCAAGTCATTATTTATCATTTAAATTCATTACCGAGAATAAATACTTTTCTTTTTGGGAATAACGAATTGAAACCAACTTCCAAGTGACGAGAGTTTAGAAATACAATTATGAAGGCCCTTAGTTGGCCTCGTGGCGGCTCAACTGTGAAAATTATACAACTTCCTAAGCAATGTATAAATGTCCAGAGGCAGAATACGCTTCGCCCTCCATTCACAGAATAAATCGTGTGAAACACAATCCAGCAATAAATAAATTAATACAGAATTGTATTAATGCTCATGCCTTGCTCAAGCCACCAAGTTGGGGCAGCCGTTCACCAGAGCCCCTTTTACTTGGCTCGGACTGCTGCTTTGCAGCTTAGGCTTGGCTTTGGTTGGCTGCTTTGGCCCAGTTCTTGGTCGTTGGCGTGTTTCCAACTCGGTTTCACTTTCGATTCTATGGCTCGAAATTACCTAGGCTAGCGTTAAGCTATGCACGGGGTATGGCAGTTCGAATTCCCCAAGGACAATTGGCCTGGGTGTAACTTATTCATAGAACGATTAACTCCAGGCGAGTAGACGTACTCCAGCAGGTCTAGTCTGTGGCTGAACATAAGTGGATATGAAAACGAAATGGAAAAACTAAGCGTTCTTTAATCTCAACTCCCAAATCCGCTCCGCAAGCGAACAGCAAACCGGCAGCTAAAACTAAAATTGTAACAATATTTCACAATCGCCATGGTAAATAGTTGCCCAGCCAGGCCGACCCCCGCTGGCCAGAGAGGGAAGGCGCCGGCTGCAGCGGAGCTGGTGGTGTGCTGGTTTTCGTCAGTGTTCGAAAAAACCACCCAGGTAACCCGCCTTGTGGTAGTATCTGGTTTGCAAATGATCGAAACTGTGGGATCAGTTCTCAGCCGAGTGCTCGAACTCAGAAGGAAAACCGATCTGAGCTGCAGTTCCAAAGTAATTGGTGTAAAATAATTAGCCCAAGCAGCCCAGAAACAGTGGAAACAGTGAAGCGCCCACATGCTCAAAGCTAGTCTGGTTTGCAATGGCACAAGCTTTAGTTTTACTCTTACTTTCAAAAGCTTAAGAGACACAAGCGTGCCAGCGCGAGTGCAACATCAGCAATAACAGTCTGTTACTGCAGAGTAACAGACGGAGAACGGCTCAGACCGAACTTGGCTCAAAAGCCTGGCATCGAAACTTGGCACAGACTGGATGTTGGCTTGCCGAGTGTCTCAAGACGCTTACCTCGCACAGTCGCGCTGTATAGTTGCTCCGATTAAGACGTGTGGTTCGCTTAAGCGCACGGTAAGAAGAGACGCTCGAGGGTCACCCGGACTTGTCGACTGACTGAACGGATTGTATTGAGTCGCGGCTAGTTTCGAGGCGATTTTGCCAATTTCCTTCTCAAACGCGCCGAAATATAAGTAAAGCCCTCGAACTAAACATTGCACTCGGTCAAAAATCGTACATAGAAAGCAGAGTCAACTACATTTTGTAGTTCGGTCTTCGAGCCCGAGCGTGTGTGTCGGTAGGCTCGCCTTGCGTTGAAAAGAAAGTTTTTGCTAAATATACAAGCCTCAACAAACAAAATAAAAACGTGCAAGTTTTGTTTTATTTTGCTTCGCATTTTCCTCTCCACGCTCCAGACTAGCTTGCACATAGTTTTCCAATTTGGTAGTGCCCGCGAATACCGTATGGGAAATCTGAATCACAGCAAGCGGTCGATCTTCGTTTTGATCGTCTCTTTGCATTTCGCCAAGCCATATTTTCCATGGCAACTGGCAACCAAACTGGCGGTCATTGCAGCGGCTCAAGTGAAAAACTGAAAACTGAAAAACCGAACTGAAAAAGCGCTTACCAAAAGCAATGGGGAAAAACTAAGTGTTGTAATCTGTGAACGTGTGTGTGAACTATGCATCGTCGCGTTGTCTAAAGCCAAACGAAAGCTCAAATAATAGGGGCAGCAACTGAATCAACTTGCAACAACAATACAAACACGTCCAAACAAAGTGCAGTCCCAGCCACAAAGCCGCAGCCGCGGCAGAAACAAAACCCAGTCAAGAAAATTGTAACACAAGGCTCGAAAAAAATCTAAATTGAATCATTGCGACACTGCCTTCTTAGTTATTTAGCAATTGTATGCACCAAAACAAAGCTTTTCTCAACGGCAACGGCAACTGCAACTGCCACTGCTGCGGCTCAGCTGCCCCACGGCCCGCGCCCCCAGCTCTTTTCGACCTGAGCTTGCCTATTGGTATTTTAAATTCTGTGAACTAACCCCAAAACGCAACTGCACCAACCACATCAAGTAAATTTACAGTTACAGTTACGACGACGCGCAATACCTGCAACATGGAGTATTTAACAGGTCGACTAAGCATTCTGTGGCTGCTGGGACTGAGCCTACTGCTATTCAAAACAGGTGAGTAATGCCACTCGAATGAAGGACACTCTTAGGGAAACAGAAATGGAGGTAGAGGGCTTGCTAGTCCGAGCTGAGTCACGGTACCCACTAGACCTAGGGAAGATTCTAATGGGATAGCAGTCCCTAATCCACCCGAATCGAATCGAATAAGCACGTGAACAATTTTTGCAGTTTGCTGGTCAGTTTACTAAGGCAGATAAAAAACTGGTTGCCAAGTCAATGAACTCTCCTAATTAAATTCCACCTTGTTAATGATTCACTTTCCTTCGCATGGTACTTGCTTGAAGGATTGCCATCCACAAAACAGATAAGTTGAATAGAGGGGCACAACAGGAGATGTTACCTCATCTGAAGTCGCTCGTGTGAAAGTAAGAGTCGGAGAGAATTCGAGAGCTGTCCGCTCTTTTATGTATTGTGTCTTTGGTTGAATGGAATGCTGATATGTGCATGATTAACGCTTATTCTGCTTAACCTCAAACATATCGGGGACTTTGGTATGGAAATATTCTGTTCCGCAAAGAAGGCAAACTTGTTTTACCCTCTGTCCCAGCCGATTCCTCTGAACTCAAATAAAGTCTGATGTCAAATTCAATCATTTTGGAAGAAGTCAAACCACCAGCTGCCAGGCACTTGCTCCGAGCTCAAGCGCGAGCAACTCCGGCCACCAAGTTGTATGGTTAACGAGTATGTATCTTGCTCGCGACCAAAGTTTATATTTATTTGGGCGACTAATCGCTTGTCGACGGCGCGCGGCGAAGTGAAAATAGATATAAGAGTAAAAGTATTCACATAAGGGGATAGCTAATTAAGTATGTAGGTAAATATACGGTCTGATCACCTGCTCTATTTACCAGCAAACAATAGCATAATCGAACATTTCGAGCATAACAAAGCAAACCGTGTCAAGCTATTGGTCAGCCAGGGTTGTCCACTCAACGAACTGCTGGGTAATGGTAATGGAGTTATGTAAGTTATGCCAATCGGCCAGCAGCCAACCAACCAGCTTATGGCACAGATATTAATTGCATACAACACACTGACTCGAATGGCATGAATGGGTTGAATAAGTGTTTGGCTAAGTGAGTGAGTGTGTCGGTGTAACCGAGCAAATTGCGGTTATAATAACTGTTAATAATCTACAAAACAGTTGACTTAATTATTCGTCCACATTTAAATATGCAAAATTTGGAAAAAGAAAAAGAGGGGATAATGGAAAAAACAAATGTTTGTAGATTACGTGTGAGCGGTTACAAAGAACTCTCTAGCCAGCTGGCATTATTATTTCTTACAAAACGATATTCAAATCATATGGTGAAAACTTTGTTGTCAAATTAATTTATTTAAAATTTCATGCACGTATGTGCAGAGTATATAACCAATGTACATACTGGAAACTAAGCTCATGAACACCTACCCTGCGTAATGTTTCGACAGTGTTCCCTGCTGGATTGAACTTTCCACTTTCGCTTTACTTACACACAAATTCGACTTAATTTATTTTATACGAATTGAATTAGTTGAAAGTGTAAGAGGAAAACGCATTATAATTCATTGTCGCTTTAACAACACGTTACTTCAAAAATTAAACAATTACCATTGCGCCGCAAAAAATAAAATATCATGACTAAATCGTGAGTGGTAATATGGCAAGAAAGTTAATCAACCGAGCTGAGACAGCGGGTTGTCACTGATGACACAATAAAACAGAAACAACAAAGCATTATAAAATAAATAAAAAGCAAACGAATCCCATAAAAAACAAGCTAAGGAAAGGAACAGTGACAATACTTTCCATTTCGACGAACTAAGTCATTTCTTCAAACTTAGGAAAGGTCTTAGTCTTGTGTCTGGCCTACGTTGGCTGTTGAAAACCCTCAGAAATGCCCTAGCGGAAGTATTTACATGCGATTTTGCTGGAAAAATGTTCAGCGTAAATGTAAAAACACTTAATGGGCTGACGGTTTTAATGGGAAAGCCGATGCCCGAATAAAAGGGGATCGAGACGGAGCGGTAAAAGGCCATCGGCGAAAGTTGTTAGAACTTCCAAAGACATAAACAAATGCGTGTGCTTTGAGAAGAAGAGATCAGCCGATAATACAAACATCATTATCCAAGTGTCATTGCCAAATCGGAAATCAACATGGAGCCCACGCCTCCGCCTAACTATGTTTTACCGCAGGCGGTGTCAATGCTTACCGTGCGAAAGTCTTGCCGCATGCGGAAGATCGTCATTAAATTACTCGGCTAGGTCTTCGACTGTAATCTGAACGCTTTATACGAGCATGTACGAGCACTGACATGGCGCAACTTCGTTTTGCATGCACAGCGGTGCACTTTCGCTTTCGAGCAGTACTCCAGTGAGTCTGAGGCAAGCTTGAATAAATTTGCACACAGCCATGGTAATCCCTGCATTTCGAAAGGCTCCAGTTAATTTGCGTTGAATTGGAAGTTGAAACGGTTGTCGGCACAGTGCGAGGAGTACCAATAGACCACCAAACGCAAACACCCAACTTCCCGATATTTAACGATTGCCCTTACGAGCTCGGTGTTAATGGTGCTACTCACCTTGAAATGCACATGTTACCGTATATCAGCTGCAAATTATATTCGCTGCGCAATGAGCAATCTATTAAAGCATTGCCTCAGCCCGACGACGTTCATAACCGATGTGAATAGAGCTCTTGACGTCTCTATGCTCGCATCGTGGAATTAAATGGGGCCCGACGCCGCTGCTCCACTTAACACTCTCACACCTGCCCTGTTACGGCCAGATAGCTCTCTTTTTCTTTCACCGCACAAAGCCAGTCTGACAGTTGGATGTGTGTTTGGATTGCGTAAAATGTTTTAATATTTATGATTATTTTATGCGTGCTTCACAGTGCGGCAGGTTGCATTCAACGAACCGACACCCAAGCTGCGTGTCTTTGTAATTGATTAGGCAGACTGCGGTTCGTCGCTGTCCCATTCTACACGGTGCCCAACTGCATGCGCCACATAAAACCTGTCCCATACGTTCAGATTGCATCTGTGGCTAGTATTGATTCAAATGATTGCCAGTTTTAATCTCAAGTGATTCGTGCAACAATGATTTTTTGGAACTCGTACAAAATATCAATATCAATTACTCCAAAAAATGCAATAATATAAAGGCCCTTAGGCCTGTTTTAGTATCGCGATAACTTGAGCTTGTTCTCGAACTCAAGGTTATGGTAACGAGTAATTTAGAAAGGCCTCTTTTATATTTCATCGCTTTATATTTTGGCCGGACCCGCAAAGTAAAATGCGATTCCGTCAAGTTACGCCCTGCATACAGTGCTCAGTTTCTTATATCCAAGTAGTCTGCACCATAAATTACCGCATTCACATAGTTATTGATAAACATGGGCTGGCTCAGTCGAGAATGAAAGTAAAAACAGTGTCCCCTCAATCGATGACCGGACACAAGGTTCGCTTGTATCGGTTGCGGCTTTTATTGTCTCCTTTGTAGGTTGAGAAGTATATAAACTGGATTTTGCAGATGTTCAATGCAACGACCTTGGCAAGATTGCCGTTGGGGATGCCGTTTTTTTTCTGTGTTTTTGTTTTGATTCGAATACCGCTGCTTGGTGAGTTTAAGTCGGTATTAAGGCTACAGGCTCCCAAGGGCAAGCTGCAGCCAGTCAGATGATTTCATGCTCTGCATGAGCACTCTGAGGCGCAACATTTTTCATTTATCAAATATTTTGCGGCACCACATGTGCGGTTCACCTTTCACTTTCACTAGCCACAGCCTGGCTGCGATGCGTATTGGCGGTATTAGTGGGCCCGCTTAAATGAACGTTGACGGCCCCACAGTGACAAAATGTTGGCCGGTGTGAAAGTACGAGTGTGTGAGCTTATCGATTAGCGGGGCCCGTCGATTGCATAACCGCACTCATCTGCGTCGTTAGGAGCTTCATTAAGTGCTCGATGTCAAATGAAATGAGTTGCAGGACAGCTGAACCGATTACGCACAGCTCTGTGGGATTGGACTTTCAACGGCCACAGCATTGCTCTATTAATCATTGGACGAGATCTAGCTTTGGGGCGGCGACGGTGAGTCTGTTGGCCGATCGACTGTTGCAAGCATGAGTGCATTTTGAATTCGTCCAATTGTCCGTGTGCCTATACGTACATATGTGCATCGTGCGTAAGTAAACAACTCGCACTTCGAGTTGTTGTTTTGCCAAGTATTCATTTGTTGCTCACATTAATAGTGTGGATGATGTTTTTGTTACTGCTGCCTTTTCAACGAATTTCACTCGCCCGCAGCGGTCATTCGTGTTTCTGAATGTTACCGGCTCAATGCACCTACCGCTTTTAGCGGGATCCCAAAGTTGCCGCGCCACAAATTCAATTTTTCAATGCCACTTAGCTGGCGCAGGCGGAAAAGTAACAGCTAAACGCATAGTTTAATGACATTTCACTTACTGGAGTTTGCTTCTTGATTTCTTGTAATATTATATCACAGATGGAGTTTTCGTTTGTCAGGCTGTTGACGGCAAAGCTCTGCTTTAAAAAGTTTTATTAGAGTGTAAGCCTGGAGATAAACTGCCGGATAAAGTCAACGTACCTTATTCAACCCATTCGGCAAGCCCCATTACTAATCAGATATATAATAAGATGCCGGTCCTAAATTTCAGAGTTTTGTTTTATTGATTTATACCTATTTATAAACATATTTTTATATGTATCCCAATTTTTAGAGACCCCTTCAACTTAATTAACGGCATTGACGACGATGTTTGTTTTCATTAACTGGTTTGAATAGTAGCCATCGATTACTTTTTATAATTCATATACCCAGATACAGCCGGTGCATCTGAAATCTGCGATTTTTATATCTGGCAAAAAGTTTTCGTTACTCGTGACTTTAAGCAACAGCTATAATGCTGCGACCAACAAAAATCCTATTTCTAGCTTGGCGCTACCTTAGTTGTGGTAGCTCCAATTTCATTACAAAAAGTTGACATTTAAGCCGCAATTGAATAATTTGCATGGTCACGCTGCCGCCGTCACCCATGAGCAGCTGCATTCGAACTTGCGCAGGGTGTGGTCCAGGCAACCTCATTTAGCGTGGGAAAGCGGTTGTGTTGCACGGACCGCTGATAGCAAATGGGTTTATTAATTCACAGCTTGACGAACGGTTCAATGTCGTTTAATGGTTTGATAGATTCAGACCTGATGCTGGTTCCTGTTATTAGTTCACAAGCTATAATTAGCGCTGTAGATCAAATGAGAAAAGGTACCGTTTGTAGGTAAGTATTACAGCATCTTTCTATAAATATGCATGCAGCTCTTGGGAGCCGCTAAGGGTTTACAATTTAAAAGTTTTTCTTAGTGTGTTTCAGAAAAGATAAAGCGATCATCCTAAGCCACGCCAGTGCATAAAAATGCTTCAATTGTTACATACACCTAAAAATGCTATAAATTTGTTTTGACCCTTCCCGAAGGCGTCGCATAAATATTGAGGCGACATCGCGTAGGACTCGCTAACAATGTACTTCACACCCAGCTCTTTTTTGTGCAATGCAAGACGGGCGATGCGGATTGAAAACCTAGTGCTTCAGCCCCACCTTGTTCTTTATGAGATGCCTTTGGTCTGATTGCATGCCAACAATATTTCTTCGGTGTACGTAGTGCCAGCGTTATGTCCTGGTATTCCACAGTGAGCTTCGCGCCGCATAATTCATAGATGGGACATGGATAAGCCATCTATACACTCTGCGTATATTTGATATCTTATGACACTGACAAGCTTGGGCAGATGTGGGCTATATTTCACAGCAACATGTTTTTCAGAAAGATTTATTTTTAAGCAAGGGCCAAATTTCCTGTGGGCTTTTTCTTTGTTTATTTTCAATGGAAACGAGAGATTTCCTTTGCTAGGTTGCATGCTAGGTTTAAAATGGCTGAACAGGCCTTGAAATCTTTTGTATTTATCTGATTCTACCGGTATATCTTTGGGAACGCTTAAATCTTTTACAAAGAGGTATTGGCAGAAACAGCATTTTAAATACGCATAATTTATCTAAAGTTAAAGACCGAACCAATCAAGCGAACCGGATAGTAATCCACAGGCAGCTAGTAGCAAAGAAATAATATCCGCTTATGCGAAGAAGTATTAAATACCCATTAGTCATCACGTTATATAAAGATTTGGCTAAATAAACTAACGCTGAAACATCGAAAATTCCCAATAAAGGCAGGTGAAGTACACGTTCAAAAGGAAGAAAACGGTCCGTTAAACGCTTAAAGAAGCTAGCTTTTATGTGCGTGCTCTACGGAACACTCGACGTGTCGATCACGAGAAGAGCAAATAAGCTTAAGCCCCAGACTCAAGTTCACAGCTCCAAACATAGCCCACTTCTGTCAGCAGACATCAGATGCGTCCCTGACTTTGTATTTTTACACATAGTTTAAGTCGATGTGTCTGCAATCAATTTGCTTTACTAACATTATCTGCGTTCAGCTTCGTTTAGCGCAAATATCGTTTTATAGATGGCATAGCTACCAATCATTTTCATGATCTTTAGCCCATCTTGAAGTATTTTCGAAAACTTCGAATGTATCTGTAGCTGGCTCTCTTGAATTTATTTTTTGTTTTCTCCAACTTGTTTGTGTTTTTTATTTTATTTTGATTAGTGGTGGTTTGACTTTGCCTTTTCGTTAATAATAGTTGCCTTCGTCGTGTTTGTGTTGCCAATTAGACATCTTGATTAAAAGCTGTTAATAAAGCTTTGTCGTATCGAGCGCGACCGCACGCAGACTCAACTGCTTCAGCACACGCAGCCCCTGCAATTTATTAGGTTAATGTCTTAAGTGTAGAGCTCTTCCTCCACAGTGGAATGCATTTTCGTGCTCAATATATTGCCGCACTTAAACTAGGTTGTCCTGCTTCTCGTAGGGTTCGTAGGCTTTTAGGACTGCTCCTTGGTCAGGTATGCTTTTCTGGGAGTCCTACAAGAAGACAACATACTCTTAATTGCCACGCCTAAAAGCATTTTCTGATTTTTACTTACTTTTGACCGTAAAGTCTGTACCCTTCCAGTTAAGCATATAACACATCCCAACCTTCAATTGGGTTAAACAAAAAGCCTGACGTCTTTGGAGCCCCTTCAGTGTCATGGCCAACGAAAACAGGCTATCTTGTAATAGCTAACCAGTCACAAGCCAGGCCGCCGCTAGACGTAAGATGCCTCTTTGGCGCTCCGTCTGTTTTCGCTTTTCAATGTTCGTTCGTTTTCCAACGTTTTCCTGGCAGTGCCTTATTGTTGTTGGGATATGTAAGTGCGGTGATGCTGGTCTTACTGGTTACTTTTACCTGCCAAACGTGTGCCATCGGTTCAAGTTCAACGACAGGGTGGACAAGGTGCGGTTGTTGCTCTACGCTATCGCCGTGTTGACAATATCTTAAGCTTAACCATTTCCCTGCTGGCTGAGGAGTTGGGAAATGCCTGCAGCAGCATAGACGTTTCGGGATTCCCCGTCTTACCCCCTTTTCTCGTATTTATGTCTGCCTAAAAACAAGTCAAGTGGTGCTGACTGAGCATCACTTTGGAATTTGATTTGATGTAAATGATCTGCCGTCGTCTTTCATTTTCATGTTTACTCTTTGGCAGCGATGAGCAAAAGGTGAAGGTCGTCTCTGGCCGTTAGCGAAGGCATTTTGTGCTGACTTGCAACTATTTTTGTCTGTCGCTTGAATCCAAGCTCGTCGCTTAAGTCATCGGTTTTGCATCAGTTAACCATACTTGGCAAGTTGTTGTGATGCTTTTTGGTCTGATTAGCTTTTGTTTCTATGATCTGGTCGGTTTAATAAATTTAGTTTTCGTAAGGCAAGGCAGTTCACACCCAGCAGCACTAACGGCAGCACAAGCACTGACAAGCCAAGTGCTCCTCTCATTACCATATTCAGCAATTTAAGTAGAAGGCCCAACCTTGGCATCGTTTCGGCGCACAAAAAGAACTAAGTCTCATGCCCGGAGAAAAAAATAAACAGAAACGAGAACAATCCACAATGAATACATGTTCAGAAATCAGAACTTTACAATCACGACCTGCATAAGGCTGTTGTTACCACTTACCGACTCGAACACATGTTATTAATTTGACGCGCAGGGGTGCGTGCAGCAAAGGTGAGCTGGCTAAGACAAATGTTATGCTGCTGAAAAAGCTGATGGCATTAAGACAAAAGACAAGTTTGTTGCCTCAGTCTTTTGTTTTGTCTGCGAGTACTCAGGGGAAATCTTCTACGCGACTGCGGCTGGCTACAGTCTGTAAGTGAACGACATTGTGGGGACCTGGTTTTAATTGGTTCACATTATTTATAAGCAAGCAGCCAGATCTAATGAGTTCCGCAAGGTAGACACTCCCTCAAGCTACTTGCTTAAGCTTGTCTTGGGAACAGAAAAGCTCAGTTGTTACTGAGTGCACGGGTATACATCCAATCAACCATTGCCTATGGCCGACCCAAACCGAACTGTTACACTTAATTCAACAAATTAGTTTGCCAAAATGGAATCGAAATGCGCACGAAGCGGCGGGTTTTAGTGTTGCTCAACTGCTAAGCAAGATGCCGACTCAAATGGTAGCTCCATGGAGGCTGTGGGCGTTCACTCGATTTCAAAGTTCTTTTGGAGCACAGAAATGGCGACTGGAAATGAAATAATTATCAAACCACTTTTTACAATTGCCATTATATCAACCTTTCAGTTTCGTTTAGCGGCTGGGATTGGCATTCATGCGAACCGTTAAGGTTTGGGCGGCTTTAAGTTTTTAGTGTTTAGTGAGTCACTGCTCCCTGATACCAATCTCTTTTAACTGCCCATTGAAATATTACTTAAAGGAACTCGGTCGTTGTTTTGTCTTTGGCGCCTTGCTAGATATAAACAATTGAACTTTAATACAGCTTTAAGAGCCACTCAAATTAACAGTGTTAAAGTTTCACTCATAACATTCGAGGACAGACTAATAAATAAAACAAGAGCTAATTAAACTGGGTATAAGACCAAACCAAGTGGCTGGACCCAATTGGATTCAGATCCATTCGCTTTTATTAGCCACTTATAATTGTTTTCGCCATTGATTTTTTCTGCTGTAATTGTTTGGTTTGTCTAATAAGGCGCATTGTTGCTGTCTTGTTCGGCTTAGCTTAGATTTGCCGCCGACGCAGGCTGTCTTTGAAACCACAATGGTTATAGCTTCTTAGTTGCATATTGACGGCGGTGGCGTTCTGTTGCGCAACTGGCAGAGCCGAAGCCGACGCCTTTTATAGACCGCAGCTGTTGGCAGCCACGCCAAGGCGTTGAGTGACCCTGAATTGTTTTTGATTCGACTTTTGAACGGAACCGTGAAAGCCGTTGGTACAAAGTGAGTTCAATCATAAACCACTGGCAGTCAAGCAAAGGAAAAATGTCCATTGTATTTTCGGTTCTGGATTTAAATAATTTGAACTCAAAGGTATCGAATGCACAGAATCTGAACGTTTTGGCTTAATTATGTCGCGACCAAATTGGGACAGGGATCATTAAGATACTGTACCCCAAAACATGCAAGTCAGGCGAATTACAGCCCGGTTGTTATAGCACAAGCTTGAAACTATTTTGCATATTGTTTTACTCTGAGCTCGAACCGATCCTAGCTTTTGGGGCACACCCAAAATGTGCCATGGACCAGACCGAGCAGACAGTCCAGTCGTGAGGCCGACACGCCGCTCACTTTTGGATTCTAATGCCAAGTCGCCAGCTTACGAGCACTGCCTTTGCCTTTTTGTATATGGCATAAGCTGTTGATGCCGTTAGCAGGCGCCCACAACTATTACATTTACGGCGAGAAGATAAAGTGGGTTGGCTCTGACTTGGCTGCTCCATATTATTTCCAACGTATTTCAAAAAGCAGTATAAATAATTTGCAGTGCAAATGTCACAGGAAATAGACCAAAACTTTTACAGTACAGGATTTCTATAATACGACCAGATAAAACAAGGACTTAAGTCTATATACAAATCCCAGAAGAAAATGTTTGTTTTCTATTCCTGTTGCCAACGTCATGTACATAAGATTGGCTACTACATATAGAGATCTTTTCAGTTCTAAACTCAAGTTGAATCTTTCAGTGATTTTATAGGTAATTTGGCTGTCCACATTGAACATTAAACTTTATAAAACTTTATTCTTTACTTTATAAAACGATTGTAACTATTACTTTTCGACAACAGAGCGACTTGGCTCCACGTATCGAGCATGGGCTGGGCTGGACTGAGCTGGGCGGATTCGTTTGTTTTCCAAGCCCGAGCCAGAGGCTTTGTGGCCTTTGCTTTACTTTTGGCATTTTATATGTTTTGGCATTGAGTATATGTTTATATAGACTGAGAGGATAGAGAAAAATTAAAAGCTTGACTTACCCCGACTTTTTGACTTTCACATTGCACTCCTTATCATTTTTATATATACATATGTTTACCAAAACAGTTCGACATTTTCCAGTGTAAGGCGCTGTTCTGAAATAAACAATTGTATTACATTAAACAAAAGCTTAAAACTATCTCAAGAGTTAATAATTTCATTATTGTATTTTTGTTGGTCATATCCATAAATTAATGTATGTTGTTTCCATAAAACTTTTAAAAGTTTTTTCATCTATAACGCTAGATTTCGAGGTGTTTGAGGTTATCTGAATAAATATAAATCGTAATGTTTAAAAGCTCAAAAATCGATTTTCAAGTTTTCGCTCGATCAAAAAAAACACTCGGTGTTTTTACAGCGTTAAGTGGTGGCGACATTTGACTCGCTAGCCTTTCCCATGAGAAAAAGACCTGGAGCCTTGGCGAGCTAGCTCTTTTGCCTGGTCTCCCATTAAACGACTGCCCTGTACGCCCTAGACTGGCCCAGAGCCCAGAGTTCACTGCTTCAAACTTTGGGCTGCGGCCCGACGTTTGCTGCCGTGCGAAAATTTGAATTTCAAATGCATCTTTGCCCGTTTACACATACCCTGGAACTGCTGCTCGGGAATGTTAATTACAAGCTGCGTTTTAATATCGTGCGGTAGGTGTAATGCAAACGGCAACATCGGCAGTTAAAGTAAGAGCCACATCAACTGCCCTGGCCCCGTTATGATACTTGCCTCTTAGCTTACATCATAGGCATCGAATCGCAACGCAGCCATCGATTTATGCCTGGCTCTTGACTGCATTTATTGTAATTCCAAAGCCTTAAACGTGCTGGGAGCTTTTTCCTGCTGCAGGCTCACCGCCGAATGCACCGGCCTAGCCAACGACTTTACCCACGCATACGCAGCAGCAGCTCAGCTCAGTCCCGTCTTGGAGCAGTCAGTTAAGTGTAGCAGCAGTCACGACCAAGTCTCCCAGTGGGTCGCAGACACATGTGGCTTTTCAATAGCCCAATTTTCACTATTCATCTCGGGGTGAAAACGGACTGGCAAATCTTTAGCAGTGGGATTTCCAGTGCCCCAGCAGATGTGCGCAAAATTGTATTATTTATTGGGATTGTGATTGCGACAATTGAGCGCCATTTTTTTTAATGCGGAAGACTTCAATTTGCAGTACCTATCTGTAAGTCGATGCGATTATTTTCTTAACTTAAAAATTACGCATACGAAACCGTGCCGGGTGTATTTGCCTGACTGCGGGCTGATAAATGTGGATGGAGAAGAGGTCGAAGCTGATCTCACGCGAATCAAAGCTAAGTGTCAGTAGTGGGTGAGGTCCGGGTGCATGTGAAAGTAACTCCATCTGAATTCAAAAGCTTATGCCAGCAAGACCACTTCCTGCTGTTAAGCTTGTATGCCCAATTCGCCTCGGAGCAACTTTAAAAATATGGTATTCTGTATGAGATATTATTCAAGCCGTTCAGTCTGACCACTCCCAAGACGCGGCTACCAAAGAGCGATTGGGTGCCAAAACCATCACGGTAATGGCACCATGACAAACCATAAAGCTGCAGCGCTCGGAGTCACAACGTGTAATGCGGTACCAAACCGCAAGAGTGACTACCAATGTGAAATTCGAAATGCAGTGGCGTCGTCCTCTCGTTTTGATTGTCAGAAAACCAAAAATGCATATTAGCTAATTATTTGAGCTATTCCAAGCGCTTGTGAAAAGCGGAAGCGCCATATAGGCAAACAATGAGCGGAACTTGGTGCCGAGCTGAAAAGTTCAAACAAGGTCAAACAAGGTACAACCTGCCGAAGCGCTTCAGTCTAAATATTTGTCTAATATTATCAAATAACGCATAGCTTACAATATTAAACGTAAAATCTCTTTTAGCATTAACTGGCTGTGGTGGCCTTCGACTTGCAGTCTTAATATGTGAGGGTTGTTATTGTGGAAAGTACTTGAATTTTGTCTAGTAGTGGCAAAAACAAGTATGGGAATGTAAAACAGAAGGCACGTAAAAAGTGTACGACTGCCTGGCAACAATGATTTCCGGCACTACCAAGTTGTTGCGCCGTGGACGACCAGTCTCGTGCTGGAATTGGTGGCCTGGCCCGGTCTGGTCTGGTCATTGTTGCAGCGAGCCGTTGCTCTGGTGCTTATCAAACTCATTTAAATGAAAAGAGAAAGGAAAATGTATATTGCCACTACGCTCTTATGAATGCCTGTCTATGTCAGTCACAAATTTGTCGCTGTTTGTCCATCACAACTGCCTTCTACTCGATCATATAAAGCTTCCTAAAAGTAAGCTCGATCAATTCATGTTCATAGTAAGTGATTGCACAGCGATTTAAAAGGACTTAAACTGACCAATCCATTTTTGAGCCATCTACAGCCTTGATTAGCGGCTTTAATCAGAAATATGTGTTTATAAATGTACCCTTGATTTGAATAATAAAATTGTATTTTTAAATAACATACTTCAGTGTGGAAACCTTCTTAAATTTTGTTTACACGATCCGCTTGTTAGCAGAAACATTATGCGGCGTCGCCGCAGAAAACGAGAGCCCATCCGACATAAAGCAGTACCTTGACCTGTGGATATGAAGACTCTGGTGGGGCGTTTTCCTTTCAATTTAAACTGAACGGTAAACAGCAAACGGTGGGGTGAACCGCTATTCGCTGAACCATACATTTTTTACTGTACGTAAATTTTGGCTTTTGGCCATCCGCACGATGTAAGTGCTTCCTTCGTGTTGACTACTTCTCTGTTGGATGTTTTGCCAACTTTATGGTTTGGTGCCTTTGCAATTTGTTACAGCCATCGCCCACTCCTTCGTTTTTTTCTTGTTTTCATTTGTTGGAGGCGCGGGCTAGACCATGACCTTCACAGGCATGGATTGGAGGCGGGATTGGGTCCTAGCGCTAGACAAGATGCGCCGCGGTCAAGGTAAACTCGGAATCCGCCTTTTTTGAGAATTTTTCGGAACTCGAGTAGGCGTACAAGCCGTCCAGCACAAGTTGAAATAAAGAGCGTCAACTATGTCTGTGAAGAAAACAAACTGCCGTCATGTACCGCATAACGCAACGGAACAATGCAACCGCATCGGATCGCCCTCAAAGCGTTTTACAACATCAAAATCAGTCTCGTATTTGTGGAGCAAATCACGCCTTGCAGTTGCGGTCTCGCTAAGCGAGTTTTCATTCCCATTCCCAATCTCAGTTCGAGGTAGCACCCAAGACACGCTCTACCTAGACTGCAGATTGTCACCGCCAGGTCTTTTGGCCAAGTCCCCGTCTCCGATTTCGGATTCGACTTCGGTTAGCTTGCTAGTATGAAGCAGACTCGACTACTGCTGCCTTATTGCCAATGCGACACACGAACCACGGACGTTGCCCAGCACATAAATCGAGTGGTTGCAGTTGCAGCAAGCGAAAGTGATCGATTTTGAAGTAGGCGTGGCTCGGAGCGCGCCTTGCGCCACAATGTGGCGTAGTCACTGTCGTTGCAGTCGCGTGGACTAGTTGTTGCCACTAGCAATAAGATCTCAGATACTAACACACAGTGGAGTTAGCATGAATGGCGCGGTGGCGAGTGCCGTGTTGTGTGTCTGATGGTTATGCAACATTCTCGGTTTGACCCACTTTCGCGTCGATTTCTTGAGCTTTTTTGTCGCCAATGCTGGCTGGCATTCACTTTCGGGCAACTCAAATGCAAATGAAACTATGGCTAGGAATGTGGTCGAGTTAGAAATCCCTAGAACAGCCCACAATTGCCTCGATTGAGGAGTAGAGGGGGTCTGGCATGCTCTGTGGGCTCCCTCTGGACTTCAGAGCAGACCATATGGAATCGAACAGCACCAGACATCGGGAACAGCAGCCATATTTTGAAAATTATTTGAAAGTTTGCTGCCAATTAACATTTTGAAAAGTTGCCTGGTTGATAAAATCGTGTGCCACAAGTGTCATATTGCCAGTCATAACGAGTGCACAGGCTGGCCGGCCTGTTGCGCTCACTTTAAGCTTCGCTGCGTGCCCCGAAAGTCAAGTTGTTTGCGTGTATGCCCGTTGACATGGTACAGGTGGCCGTCCCATATGACTAAGCCAATCAAACAAAGCAGCTCAACAACAGTCAGTTGAATATGCTTATACTTGGACTTCAGTTAGCCATCGGACCGGACAACCTTTTAATTTTCTTTAATTTAACCTTAAGAATTGCATATCCCATATTAATGTAACTGAATTACCGAGCAACACGTTGGCTAACAGAGCAAGGAGTTCAAGCTAAACACACAGTGCCAGCCTTCACTACATTGACGTAATGATTAAATCTAACTGGCCAACTTTATATATATTTATATATATAGCTTCGCCGATAAAGCCGCTTGCTTGGCCAGCAAATTGGAGCATTCTCCCCAAAAAATAGTTGGGGGAAAATCAAGCCACTGCAGAGCCGCAGTCGAAAGTACATTGTCGATTGTACCAGTATGTGTGGCAACATAAAGCCAGTCGATAGGCTAGTTGCATAATAGCCGAAAAGCGCTTCAGGCCGGAGCTCCACTTAGTATTTGAATGTGGCCCATAGCTACGAAAAGGAAAGCAACCGGGCAAGAGGCATGAGGCAAAAGTAAGTGCTGCATATTTCCTGTTTTGTGGCACTCTCGAAAATAGTTACACTGCTGCCGAATGCTGCTCATGGCGATTATTTCATTTTTATTTCTAGCTATCTCTGACTACCCAGTCCCCTAAATCTGTCATGCTGCTGAACGCTGAAATCGAAATTGGTTAATTCCGATGGAATGGAAAGATTCGGTCTGCCTGATGAGCGATGGTTTCATCCCGAAATATTAAGTTGTATTCATTAAGTTGTAAGCTTCCTTGGCTTTCTGTGTCGGATTGTATGTATGATCAGATTGTATAAATCGTTACCAGAAGCATCGAAGATATTTATAGACCTTTCACCGATGAAAGCAGGGTTAATTTATGTTTCTTGGGCCTTGATCATGAGCACGTAACCTAATGGCTTACAACTTATGTACTTATGTAGTGCAGTAAGAATGTAGGCAAGGTACCCAACGCTTAAGCAGCCTAACAATTGCCTGAGCCCAAGTGAAAACTAACTCGGTAAATCGGTTCATGTGCACACTTCTGTAGTCTCTGAATCCCCCACAGTCCAGTGGCAGGATGTGCAGCGGAGACTTTTCCATTAGAAAGGAAAAGCTCGACTCAAATCGATAGTGAATTCTCTGCTGTTGTGTGCAAACTGCTTCCTGTGCGTATGCATGCAAAGCGAATGCTTGTATTTGTGGTCAGCTCGGCTACGTTTCGTAGTGGGAGAAATGTCGGAATGCAACAAACAATTGGGTCGGTCGCCTTTGCCATCGCTGCCTAGCGTTCCGCCCCTTCCATTGATTTGTGCAGTCGATTGAAAATGAAACAACTGAAAGCCCACCGGTCCGCCGGGCAGTCAATGATTAATATTTCCGTCTTGCGGGTGAGCTGAGCGTGCGTTTAATTGTGGACCGCACCCAGCGAATCGAATGACTTAGGCAACAAACTGGCCGGGTGCTCTCTGTTGGCCAGCTAAGTTTAATTAAAAGTTCAAACGCGAAACACGCGAAAAAGAAATTGAGCTATCAATTGAGGCAGTCAGGCAGCGACTTTATAATTGTGCATAGAAGAAGACAGTTTTCGAGTTAGACAACTTTCATGCTGGCTTAAAATAGTTAAATAATCCAGCAACTTGCCAGAAAGGCAAAAAGGAAAGGTACTCATTTGGGGTATTCCAAACCTATTAGAAGGAGACGTTCATGTTACGTTACGTAATTTAAAGACCCCATTATGTTTGTCCTAACAGCCCCTTTTTACCTAGTACAATGTGGTCAAATAGCTCATTATGGTCGACATAAATCAGATCTCGAGGCTGCATCCGACGCTGCCAAACGAGGTGGCAATTAGTGCAATGGATCGCGCCATTTGTCTAAATTTGGCCATGCTATTGGCGGTTGCCAATTTTATGGCCTCAAATAAGTCGGAGGCAGTGTTGAAATGCCGCCTAGCCAAGCCAACTTACGGCTTAACTGCTTTTGGTACAAGTAGCAGTGAAACATCGTAGACGCACCCTGTGTATCATCACCCATCTTTAAAAGTGGAGGCAACTGCTCAGTAAGACATTAAACAAATGGTGCTTTACATAAATTAACGCCTTGGGTACGGTAACGCTTAATCAATGGAACCAACCGTGTGACACATGGTTTTTTCTGGGCTTGAACCGAAGCCTAGCATCGCCTCACACCACCTATAAATTACCTATAAATATTCAAAGTTTAGAGATACGACACTTTTATTGATTTTTAATGCTCAACATCTCTCAAGCCGCAACATTCAAATAAAATGATAATAAAATGCCTCACGCTGATCTTAAGCGAGTTGTTTAAGTCCGATGCTTATTTGCTTACAATGTTTACCGCAGCCGGCAGTTTGGCAAAGTGCCGTGAGCGCCATGTTTTATTGCCGCTTCCGACTGACATGAAAGTCAAGTTGCTCATCAAACCAAGTTTAATAGCTGAGAAGTTGTTGGTCGAGTGCACTTTGAGCACACCACACGAAAAGGCCAAGCTGCACAGCGGATCGGAATTATAAGACTTTTTATTGTCTTGCTTGCGGTATCGTAAGGGGCAAAGTGTCATCGACCAAGATTCCGCTTTAGCTCGAGGCATGGATATCAAGCACAAGTGCATTCTTAGATTTTGAACATAGTATTGTTATTTACACTATCATAGGCCAACGAGTCGAGTAGTGAGAAACAAACCAAAGCAAACAACAACCGCCAAACAAAACCAATCAGACTTATGGTCGAATTACTGCGCGTTGCATAACAACAGAGCAGTAAAGCCAAGTCAAGCCTCAGTCCTTGCGTCGATTTTAACTTAAGCTTTAGCTCCGGCATCAGCCGAAGCGTTGTCGGCGCTTGTAACGTCAGAGCTTACATAGCCGTGTTGTTTAGTGGAGCAGAAAGTCCGATTGCATAGCACTGGCAGCGGCAGCGACACAAACGCAATAACAAGCAACGACCAGGCCAACAGCAAACAATCAGCGACGGGCCTGCCAAGTGTGGGCTGCCTAATACAAATGTCATCCAAGCTGATGGCAGGTCTAGGCTCTTGCATGGTCAATTGCCATTGGCACGTGATTGGCTTTCATTGTGCGCCTCCGCCGTATATCCGTCGCTTGAGTCGGTCAATGAAGCACACTGTCGCGAATATTCGCCATGGGGCTCTACCGGCGGAGTCTCCAAAACTCGACGTTTTTGCGCGTAAATTGCACAAGATGTGGAGCGTGCCATCGCCGTTCCGTGCGAACTAGATGCCCTCCCGGAGCCTTGACACTATTATGCGTATTGGATGAATCTTAATATTCTGTCTCCTACTTGCCATTCCATCTTGGAATTCCATTCACGGCATTAAATTGGGGCTTGAGCTTGAATCTAGTTCCTTTCTCTTTTATTTTGCCACTACTCGATCCCAGTGGGAGACAATTGACCATGCGCTACGAATTAGCAATTCATCTACGCCCAATTATTATAATGCCTGGGCACAAACGAGCGTTATTTTTGTGCTGTAAATATTTACTGGAATATTGTTAATGTGAATGGAATAGCGGGATTATACATAGGCTAAATACTGTATTTTACTCGTTCTAAATATTTTCATTGTCTTCAAGAGCTCGAGGTGAAAGGCTTATTAGAAAAACGCCTAATTTCAGCCAAATGTATGAATCACCAACTTGGAAAAAATAAGATACCAATTCAAAATACGTATACTATATAAAATCGTACCAGTGCGGTACAGTTCATAGTTTACTGAATGTTACGAAATAATTCTGAGTGAGGGGTTTGAACCAAACCAATAAATATTTTTGATTGGCTTGTTCTATAACGCAATATCCTACGGGTCTTACTTGTCATCAAGTAATAAAACAAAGAGATTTAAAAAAAATAGCCTTCTTTACCTGCAGCATTAAAATTGCAATTATTTTGATTGTAAGAAATTCAATTCAAATTAAGCCAATTGTTCGACTTAATCAGTTTTATTTTTAGTTTTCCTTTGTTCACGACAACGAAGCCAAATTCATTCTGTCTTGAGCAGCGCACTTTGGGTGCAGTTACTTATCTGAAGCATAACCCAAGCTTATAACGGCACGATTTATAATTAAAACTTTTTGGCCAACAAATTTTCACAATTTTATGGCCGACTCACCGTAAATCGGTTGTAAATAAGCAAAGGCTTCGGTCTTTAGGCTTTTGTATTTGGATGCTGGTGATGCAGATTGCAATAACGACCTTACATTTACTGTAATGTATTTTATTATTATATTATACAATCACATGTACCGTTCTCAATTAAAATTCCGGTATCGAGTGCTGAGAAGCCACAAATATCGCCATCAAGCGGTGATCGTTTGTATTTAACAGTTTGAGGGGAATAAACTTTTAGTGATCCGCTAGTGATAAGCAAGGGAGCACGCTATAGTCGAGTGCCTCGACTATCAGATACCCAATACTCAGCTAATCAACCTATAAATAAATATTCCTTGGAGTAGAGCAAAGAAAAAGTGATGTTTTCATTATTATCTACTTAAATGATTGCATTTTACACTTTTTACTTTAAACTACTTTACTAGATACTGTCATAAGGTCATCACTTATTAACTAGTGGTCCGATCCTAACAATTCTCGACTATCAGATTCCCACTACTCAGCTAACAAAAAAGCGCCACCTATCGTTCATTCCTATCGGCTGTTTACGATTGGGCTAGTAAAATTTCGTGAGAAACCGATTTACTGTATGAACATATCTCCATCCTTCTCCCACCTTTTTGAATTTGCTGACTATTTATAATTGTTTGGATATGATTTAATAAATGTAAATAAAAACAAGGAAGAACGCTATAGTCGAGTACCTCGACTATCAGATACCCG
Source organism: Drosophila subpulchrella (assembly GCF_014743375.2). NCBI lineage: Eukaryota > Metazoa > Arthropoda > Insecta > Diptera > Drosophilidae > Drosophila > Drosophila subpulchrella. The sequence continues at coordinate 26,065,404 of NC_050610.1, forward strand.
TTACTCAGCTCAAGGGACCAAAGGAAAATGGAGATATGCAAGCAGCAAAGCGAGATTGAAATGCGCCACCTACCGGCGGTAGACAGATTTAAGCGATGTGGGCGTTAGAGTGGGCGTGGCAAAGTTTTTTTTGGATCAATCGATAGGTATTGATGAGACCAATGCATTTCAGTTAAAATTTTTTATCTAGCATGAAAATTGTGGGCGCCACAGGCTTGGGCGGTTTGTGGGCGTTAGAGTGGGCGTGGCATATTCGCGTAACAAACATGCGCTGCGCTCAAGCCTACGGAATCTAAATCTGAAATCTCATTTCTCTATCTTCGATATTTTGCGAGATATCCGCGTTCATATTTACGATTTTTTGAAGTTAGTGGGCGGTTTGTGGGCGTTAAAGTGGGCGTGGCAAACTTTTTTTGGGTCCATCGATAGGTATTGATGAGAACAATACATTTCAGTTAAAATTTTTATTTTAGCATCAAAACTGTAGGAGCCACAGTTTTGGGCGGTTTGTGGGCGTTAGAGTGGGCGTGGCACTCTACTGAAACAAACTTGCGCTGCGTAAGAAGCTCAGGAATCTGCACACCAAGTCTCAATAGCCTAGCTCTCATAGTTTCCGAGATCTCAGCGTTCATCCGGACAGACAGACGGACAGACGGACAGACGGACATGGCTAGATCAACTCGGCTAGTGATCCTGATCAAGAATATATATACTTTATGGGGTCGGAAACGCTTCCTTCTGCCTGTTACATACTTTTCGGCGAATCTAGTATACCCTTTTACTCTACGAGTAACGGGTATAATAAAATCTCTTTTACATTTTTACAAAATATTAAGAAATGTGGGCAAGGGCGTAGCACCCTGCTGAAAAAAGATTGGGCGTGGCACCCTGCTTTTATAGGATGGGGTCGGAAACGCTCTTTTCTACGTATTACATTCCTTCCAGCAAATACTATATACCCTTTTACTCTGCGAATACGGGTTTAAAAATCTATTGTGAAGTTGTCCTAATATCCGTTTAAATATTCCGTTCGCTATCATTGCAACATCAAAAATGTTACAATCTGCTGATGCTGTCAGCAAATATATTCTAACTAACAGAAATATCCGTATATCGTTTTTCTTCCCAGGATCCACAGAGGCACAGAGCAAACGAGCCTCACGCGTCACCAGTTCCCGTAGCTTTGGCACGAACGTCAAGCCCACAAGCTCCAATGGCATTAGCTTCGACTGCCCCGAGGAGTTCGGATACTACCCGCACCCCTCGGACTGCACCCAATACTACGTGTGCGTCTTCGGAGGAGCGCTGCTTGAGAGCTGTACTGGCGGCCTCATGTACTCGCACGAGCTGCAGACCTGCGATTGGCCCCGGAACGTGGGCTGCGAGTTGGTGGACACATCATCGGAGCGCGGCCCCGCACGTAGCCAGGGCCAGAGCCAAACGCACACCCAGGCGCAGCATGTTCCCAGTAGAGTGCGCTTTGGAGCCGCTTTCAGCAGCCCTGGCGGCACGCAGAAGGCGCCCACTGTGGCCCCACAGTACCACCGCTCTCCGCCACAGGTCATCCAGGCGCAGGTGCAACACATACCTCCTCCGCCACCGGAGCTGCGAGTGCCACCCAACCCGGTTATCACGTCGCGGGGTCAACCAAAACCACTGATCGAGTCCCAGGAGGACATTGCGAAGGTAAGTTTGGGACAGACTTCAAACTTGACTTAGGGACGTACGATTTATTGGCAATTTAAATAATTGGTCGTCCGAGCTTCTATCGATTACTTCTGATCGAGAATATATATATATATTGGGTTGTTTCAATCAGCCACATAAATAGTAAGCTTCACTTTTGCAGCAAATAGTCGAACACAAGACTAATTTTACCACAGTCCATAACTACGTCCTGGCTCTTTCGAACAAAGCAATTATCCAAAAATATCATCTTTCGTTTAGCTGTATGCCGAAGCGCAAGAGACTTTGCCGCCTGTAGAAGAAGAGGAGTCCGATCGTCAGCAGAGAGTGTACCGCGGCCAACCCAGTACCGTCAGTCAAGTGCAGCGCGACCGCGATGGTATTATTCACCAGGCCAGTATCAATGCCATTCCTCAATCTGGAAAAATCGCATCGTACGCTTTTGGAACGGCCTACAGGTAAGCTGTCATCACCGCTGCAAGTAGCTCAGTTATCATCTAACGACGCTTTTCAATTGATGCCACTACTTTACTGATGCTAAATCAATTCAAAATTCTATGCAACTCATCGTATTACATGCTCTTTTCTCTCATACAACGCATACTGCACTATCCTTTTATCTTGCTCCAACCGACACCGACATATCTACCCTTCGACCTCATAAAAAACTGTACACGAACAGCGAAAGCTTGGACGACGACAAAAACGAACTGTCCCACAACCGACTAGATGGAGGTAGGCGACGAAAACGCCGCGATCTTACCGTGCAACTCACGGAAGTTGCGCTCACTAAGCCTGCAGGAATAGGTAATCCTAACGACTCTAATAGTTCGAGCGAAGTGATGGAGCCCGATACCACTAGCGCACTTCCAGATAGTAGTGAAATCTCAAATAGCTCAAACAATTCAAAAGAACGCTTCGAAGAGGCCGCTCCGGCTGTGGTTGAGCTACGTAAATACTCTTCAAAGATCAGTCAACCTAAAGGCGAGACCGCCATGGAGTTCGACTACGAGCAGATTGCTAATGAAGACGGAGAGTTGTTGGACGAAGGTGAAGGCGAGGATGATGTAGCCACGGGGGAGTCAAAAAGACGACCCCGTCAACTGCGACCCATTTCACATACCTCTTCCAAATGGCCGGGACAAAATTACCGTGCTATCGACGCACCCCCTCCCCCACAGTACTCGCAGCAAACAGGATACAGCTTTGGAACTTACAATCCGTACCTCACGCCTCCCAACCCTGCCAACACACAACCGTTATACGGCAACCACAATTACAATCAGTTAACTCCTGGCTACCAATCCTACCTGCACCAGCAACAGCAAGTTGCTCCCGCTGGTCCACACCCCCAGCAAAAGCCTAAAGTGGTGTACACTGGCTACAATCTGTCGTTGCCTCCGCCGCCGCTGGAGGACGACTTTCGGCCAATTTCTGGCAGCTACTACGGAGCGGCCGGCACAGGCCCAAGCAGTCCGCGGCCCCACAATATCCAGCAGCAGCACTCAAACGCGGGTGACCTCCTCCCCTACCTTATACAACAGCTGAAGGAGCTAAAAGAGCGGCGCAAGAATCTGCAGGCGGAAAACTTTGCTTACTTCCATCTGGACAATCAGCCGGTAAGCCCGGCCCCCGTTTCAGGAGCCACATCCGTGCCCACAGCCAGCACCGCCCACTATTCCTCAGTTGATCCATCAAAGCACGCACATCAGGTTACTCCAAATGGTCAGTACAGCACCATGGGCGGATTCTTTAACAACCAGAAACCGGACCAGGCCCCCTACACTGTTAACTATCCCGGCAAGTTGGTCTCCCACTACAGCATTGGTTCTGATGATGGACAGCGCAGCACGACGGAGAGCAACTACTTTCAGTATAACATCGTAGCCAATCAGAAGATGAAGGGTGTCCTTAGCACCGCCAAGCCGAGCCAGCTCGGGCTCGCTGCCTTCAAAGTTAGGCCTCCCGTTACGCCGCTGCATGTGACTCAGAGCATTAATGTAGTATCACCCCCAAATCTGGCGTACAACAGACCCAATAGTCTGCAGCAGGTTCCGTTTCGTGACTTCTCGCACCTTCCCGTGGGCATTAGTTACGCCACCAACAGCACTGTGCCAGAATCCTACCAGACCTTCACCAAGTCAATCAGCACCACAGAGGCTCCGAAGGGCGATCTTCCCAATAGCAAGTCGAAGCTGACCAACTTTCAGTTTAACATCCATGAGTTTATGGCTAACCTCAAGGCCAGCGATCTGTCTAGTGTCAACCCGGCCGTAAATCCGTTGATAAAATACTTCAAGCAAGTCAGTAGCGACGGAAATAAAAATAGCACCTTGCGCAATACGCTGGTGCCTCGACGTCCTGTACCAGGAAGTACAAGTTCAGTTAGCAGCACAGCCTCGACCACCCAGATTCCGACCACGCCAAGTTATTCGACGTCCAAAACTCGCTTCAGAGCCAAGCCGACAGTGCCTACGCCTACCACACCAACCACAACGAGGGCTCTGAAGGGGTACGAAAACTTCATCAAGGGCATACAGAACCAACTGAACAAGCAGACCTCTAGCCAAATTCCCGCCTCCAGCACTTCCACAAGCACTCTGCGAGTGCCGACCACGACGACTGTGAAAAGCGTCGACTATTATGACGAAGATTACGAAGAGGATGAGGACATACTGCCTCCGTCTCAAATGCCTCCTTACATGCCCATGTCCGAGACCATGGCCCCTCCCCGCCCCCAACTGCCTACAGCAGCACCCTTCACCGAGTCTCCAGGAAAAGCGAGACCAAACTTCCAGACAGGATTCCTGGAGGCTACGACAACACGCCGTCCGTTTCCCAACTTCTCGCAGCTGAACCAACCAGGTGCCGAGGCCGGCGTGCCCTCCTTTATTAGCTTTCCCAGCGACATCTTCCAAGAACTGAAGCAGCGGTTGCCTCATCTTCCCGAAACCAGCACCCCACAAACCAGTACCAAGATACCCACAACTCCACGCAGCATGCGTCCGTCTTCCAATCCGAGGCCAATCCCCTCCAGTACGGCGCCGCCAACGACTCGAGTGCGTTACACAGTGCGGCCGCATAAGCGAGGACAACAAAAGTGGATGACGATGGCACCGGTCCAGGGCCAAAAGGATGTAAAGAACCTTACCGAGAATGAACCCGAAATCTTAGGCTCTAGCAAGCAGAGTAACCTGGGCGGCCTGCAACTAAATTCCATACATGTGGGCTCAGGCGAAGAACGACACAGGTAGCTATATGAGCCGGGACAAATCCCTGATAGATGAATTACATTGTGCCGCTACACAGATACACAAGACAAAAATGAATACAAGAAAACAAGGGTTCTATGTACATAAACCATATACTCCTCGCTCGTCCGCGTTTAAACTGTTAATACGTCTACGTTTAGACCCACTACTAAGCGATCCCACGAATCGAACTGACCATTGCTGTACAGTTGACTAAACAAAAGTTCTGGACGGGGTACTATAACTTAAGCTGTAACACTAACGCTAATCCCTGCTTTTTTCCTGTGCTAATCCCTTCCATATCTTTGCTATCTGCCCATCTTTGGTACTCATTATATTGTTTAATCAAATTGAATTGTTTTTGATCTTGTTTTACATTTTTCTCTCCTGTTTACGAACATCACCATTGTCTCCCATATACAACCCATTAATTGCTGTGAATTTTTGCCAATGTAAATAATCTTCGCCACTTACTACTCTCACACCCAAATCATCTTCAAAAACCAAACGAACAACCTGTACAGAGTTGAGTCATCCTCCCCGTCATCGCTAGGGGCGCCGCCACCCGCTAATGTATTTGTACAGCCCACGCCACAAGCTCCATCGCCACAGTTAGAACCCAATCGTAACTACTACAATGCATCCATATTTAATCATGGGGGCGGCTACCAACCACCGCAGCAGCAACAGCAGCAGCAACAACAACAACTACAGCCAACACCATTTCAACAAGCGACACCGCAACAACAACATCAGCTGCAGCCACAAGCCTCACCACATCCCTATGATTCATCCTATTATTCTGTTTACGACGACGATATCGATTTGTATAGGGATATAGAGTACCAGCAGCAGCAGCAACAGGACCAGCAGCAGCCATCTGTCCCCCAGTACCAACCAACAGTGCGCCAACAGCAGCCGCACTCAACCTACCGCCCCTTAGAGCTCTCGGCTACACCGACACCCCCACAGAAGTCATCTTACAGCAACCAGCAGACTTTGGCCTACTCCTCAGACTACGATGAGGACATTAATGCGCAGGTAACATTAGCCATATATATTGTCATATTGCCGGCTTAATGACCCTTTCATACTAAATTTGACTGTCTTTTCAGATCGAACAGGAAAATTTGTACGATCAGCCCACACGTTCACCGCAAAGGTAAGTAATATTAATCACACAGCTTAACACCGCGTCACTGCTCAAGTTGGAAGCATATCAAAGGAAACCATTCCCGAAAACCTCACCCACACAGAAACAGTCAGCCTCGCAGATCATTTTAGGCCACCTGCACAGAGGAGTCCCTTTTAGAACTCGTCCCACAAAACTAGTTAGATCCCTGCCTAGTGTAAAACTTCACAATCACAAAACAGCCACACACTGCATCAAAATTAAGACACTACTGCCAACCCAATACGTATACACCCAACCACAATACATTTATCTATCAGGGTGGAACAGGTGGCCATACAAAGGCTGGATTCTCGACCCAGTCCTTCGACAGACCTATCCCCGACGACGCCCGCCACCCGTCCGGATGCTCTCACCTATTATGACACTGTGACCACCCCCAACCCTCCGCAACATGGGCCAGCCGACTACAGCTACTCCAGTTCCGCAGAGTATGCTTTCGGGTCGGCAGAGGACTACGACCTGAGAGAGCGCACACTGACTCGAGCCAAGTCCACTGCACGCACCTACACGGATGACTATGATCTGATCGCCAATGTTGTGGGTCCTACCAGCAAGAGCACAATGGCGCCACCAACACGAACCCAGAACACAAAATCAACTTCGGCACTTAGCATGAACCCGTCCAAGAGTTCCATCACCAACACACAAATTCTTGAGGTCACAAAGTCCACAACAACAACAACAACTACAACCACGACACCATTCCCATCGACAACAACAACAAAACTAGCAAGGTATTTTCACTAGCCATTGCGCGCTTGAAACAGCGTCTGAAGTAAAGCCTCACTGCCAGCCGCCATCTAAAGCAATTGCAATTCAGTCATTAGCTGGCTTTAATATTATTTGCATAGTTTGTAAGCTCTCATTCTCGAATACCACATGCAGCTTAAAAATTTGGCTCACATTATACAGAACACACAGTTACACTCGACCAGTATAGTTAGGCAGTTTTTTAAACAAGCTAATTGATATCTACAGCGTCACCGCCAACGAACTGTAACTCTGCTGACTGTTTGAACACATATGTATGCTATTTTCTGTCTTTCTGTTTTCCTGAAATGGGATTAAGTACTCATATCCATTGCATGACTACTCATAAGATAACCGTTAGGTGTCCCGAAATATAAGTACGCATGAGCATGTATCTATTCGTAAAATGCAGCTGTCTCAGTTGGCAGCCCACTCGAAAAAGATAACTACAAACTAAAAAGAATTTCAAAATCTGAGAACCAAAAGGCTAGGCAAATAGGATCCTTTATACACATAGCAATAAGTTACTAACTTTAATGAGATTACTTATTCAAATACACGTCTCTTCAACAGCTCGAAAGCGCATGCAATTAAGCCTTATAAACAACATGTTCCCAACAAATCAAAGACAACTACACAAGCTTCCAGTACCCCACCCACCACCACGTCCAGCTCCATACCTCCCCCGAATCCCACGACCTATAGTTCAAATCCCTTCCTTAAATCGAAACTTCAAAATCTGGCCAAGTCGCTGGTACACTTTGTCTCAAACAGCCAGACCAAAGGCAATACTACTGGCTTTCGTCAAGTTAAAAACCTGACAAGCTTTGATCACCAACCCACAATTCCGGAACCAGTCCCTGACCAAGTTCCCGCCCAAACATTATCCCCAGTCCCCGAGCCTTCGTCCACGCAATGGCCCCTAGTTGAGGATCACGTTGAGACTGTCTTTGATGAGAGTCAGAACGTTCATGTTCAGACGGCTGAACCGCCAAGGAGTCGCTCTTTCGAAACCAGCACCTCGGCCAAATTCCTGGACTTTATTAATGCCGCCGCTTATGGTACCAGTCCGCGTGGGAACCTGCTGAATGCTGTGCCAAATAAATTTGTGGGAAGGGATTTTCCCTATCGGGATAGAGATTATTCATTCGAGTCAAGCTCAAAGGACCCAGAACTGCAGCGCAAACGTATTCAGACCTATATCACTTCCGATGTGGCGCCTGAGAGTTTTAAAGTTCCGGCAAATGGTGAAGTGCGACCACAGCCGGAAGGAATGGAAAGCGCAAGTACATCGCGACCCAGTAAGCCAATAAAACACAGCCTTCAAAGTGGATCACATGGTTTTAGTTTGCGTGTGGAACAGAATGAAAGGGAAAGTAATGTGTCTGAGCCAATTTTTGCGGAGAAAAAGAGTCTGCCGTCCACCACAACAGCAAAGAGCCCAACAACACCGGCCGACTTATCTCAGGAATATGTGGACATCATACCCACAACATACGCCCCACCGCTTCGCATTTGGCGTAACGGAAGACCCACCATCCAACAGGCATATTATAGGCCAACCACCGCAAGTTCTAGCACAAGTTCTAGCACAACTACTAGTACCACTACAAGCACATCACCTCCTACCACCTCAAATGATAACGTTGAGTCGAGCAGTACCATTAGGACTACTACAACACCAAGGGCTCTGGCCCCTCCAAGCACCGAACGGTATGTTGTACCGGGACAAATTTACACGGCCCGAACCAATTACTTCAAAGATAACCTAAATCGCGTTACTGCTAACCCGGCAACGCGTTTTGTATCTCCGTACAAAAGTCTAGAGAACTTGCTCCAAGAAGATCGCCAGCACCAGTACCACCAACTGCGGACGACAGCTAGGCCGCGCTACACAAATGCACCTGCTTTTCCGCCCTTCCTCCAGACTACTTCAAAGCCGGCCAAAAACCTTTTCATGACCACATCTGTTAGAAACACCAGTCAAGATGTTTTGGCCACAATGGCGACAGGAAACGCACGTAACTTCAGCGTTAGCGACGCAATACTCAGTACATTTAGTCCTCAGCGACCAGCGCCGAGTATGCTGCGAACCACCACTATGGCAACAACAACAACATCTAGCACTGAACCACTTCCGCTAGAAATGACTACTACTGCTGCTCCGACGACCGTTTCAGCCGTGATCGCTTCTTCGCCCATCCGCGTATCCCAGTCCCCAATGCGTCCCCGTGGCCGCTCTCGCTATACGGCGGCCACTCTAAACAATGTCGGGGACAGCGTAGACGAGCCCACGACTTATGCACCCAAGCTTAGGTTGCCCGCCGGCTATGATACCAGCCAGTTTCCGAAACGCAAGCCTCAACGCGTTCGAGTGATTGGTAATCAGCGGACTTCCTTTGGGGAGCCAACAGCTAAGCCCCACGAAAAGTATGAAGTCTACAAGGCTGCATTGCAGGCCAAGGATTCCGCTTATAGCTCCCACAGTGCTTTGAGCAAGTCCCTAAAGCACAAGTCAATCGAGAATGAAGCCAGCGTTGCAGACGAGCCACGGGCCGAGGCTTTGATCAGCCAGCCGTTAGAGGCCAGGCAACAAAACAGCTTAGAGCAGGGTGGAACTGCGATAGCCTTCAGCTCCACCGAACATGTGGTGGCGATAACAGACCGTCCAACTGTCAAGTTTCTTTACTCTAACAAATACCGCCAGCAAACGGCGGAACGCACGTTGGCAGAAAGTCTTCAGAACGCTGGGTACATAGCATCAGCTAACGGGCCAGCACAGAAGTTCCGATCCGCCAACGTCCTTGAGCAGCTGAGGCAGTTCCTTGCTGGCAGTGATAGTAACAGCAACAGCGATGAGAGCGGCACCTCCCAATTTGTTGACGAGTATTCATTGCCCGAGATAAAGGCCGCAGTCGATGAGATCAAGCAACTTTACATGGTCACTGACCGACCTGCAACGAGCACTTTAAAAACTAGCACGACGACGCTGCGTCCTACCACTACGCCGATTGTCCCGCCATCTGCACTCCGATCCACCTTAGCAACCGTTACCTCGTCAGTGCGTCAAGAAGCAAACCAATCCAAAGCATACTCCTTTCCCTCCACTTTAAAAGTCTTAAGCACCGACTCCACTCTTACTGCAAGAGCCACCCAGAGTACCCCCGACGTTAGTACCACTAGATCGCCGAAAGACCCTCCTGTTTACCCGACCCCCGCCCCCAACATTTCCACCGCTACAGCAACACCCTCTCCATTTGCACCGCACACTGCGCGCGCTTCGAGGGTTAACAATGTCATAAAGTCGTCGATTGCTGCCGCTGCCCTAGGCCCTAGCACCTCAACCTATCAGCCACCAGTGTCAGCGGGTAAAGCCCAAAAGCTCCAATTCGGCTTCGCCCCCAACAATAAAAACCACCAAATAAGCAGCATCCATAAAGGCGCAGCAGCTTCAGCCTCTGTGAAGTGCTCCGACAGCACACCAAACGCCAAATGCAACGAGATTCCTTTAAGGTATAGATACCCATTCAGATTGCTTCTAAGTTCAGTCGATCCCAGCCATCACTCTACTCTCCTTATCGCTCTCTTTATTATTCCTCTATTAGAATCACCGTAATTTTGTTCTTGAACACAACCAACCAACTATAGCCCCCCACTCAACACTGTACTGTATTCTACTGTACTGTTCTCAAGCTTTCTCTAGTCTCTCATTACCACCCACATTCACCCACCTCTAATCTACGTATTTATAGACAATTCCATATGGTTGGCGTTGATTGTTGGCTTCCTAGTGCCCACAGTATTGTATGCTAAAGAACCAATGCCTCTTGAATAATTTTCGATTTTATGTTCTTCTATGTCAAAGTTATGTTCAATTTCACTGAATCCTCTCGGTGACATAATACGAAGATACATAAGAACTTACTAAATTGTAGCTGCTGGGTAAAATGTTGCAAAAAATTTTGTATACAAATTGTAGAAGGTTAAATTTTGGCAATTTCGTTAACCGATCACTGGATATCCATGTATAAGTACCGGTGGTGGCCTGTAAAAATAAATTCCCTTAAAATTGTCTTCATTACCAATTATAGTTATTGTACTGTCAAATCAATTGGCTGAAAATCTGAAATGGTATATTATTACGCAGATGTGAGAACTAAGAAGTTAAAAAACAGATAGGTTAAACCATTTTAATTTAAAAAGCGTGCACTAAATAATTAAAAGCAAACAAAACTTTAAAAACTAAACACACACAATGTAAACAACAAATTTTTCGCACATTTTACCAAGCAAAAATTTAGTAAATGCTGTGTTTTTCCCTGACAGCAAGAAATTAGTTATGCCTCAATGTAGTTAAAGCCTTTAGTAGTAAAAAGTAAGGGAAACATAGGTTCGTACTTTTGGACTTCTCTTATTAAAATCATGACTTCATAAAAGTATGTGTACTTTATATTGTGCATATTCTCCCACTTCTGCGGCCCTTACCTAAATTAAACATATTTGTCTATTCTCAGCCTTTTCTTACCTTCAAAACCCAACACGTGACACATAAGTATGCATTACAACTTTTTGGTTCTCGCTTAAAAATATTTACAAAAAATTGGACGGTAAAACTATGTCTGCTCCATCGGTGGAGGTATGTTTGGTTTAAGATAAGATAATGGGAATATCTCGTAATGGGCATTAACCAATATCACCCAATGTGTATAGAACTAATCTTGCATTCATATGTATCCCTCGTATATTTGTGTAGCACCGAAATTTTATTGGAATAGGGCAGCTCGATCTTCTTATGCCATATTTTGCTAAATCAATATTTCACAAAATTCTATTTAGAAACAACAATAGAAACCGGGGAAATGCAATGTACGCCAATCAGGATCGAGACGTACTTTCTACGCCGAATCGTGGAACTCACCCACCGTAAGTAAATTTAATTTAATATAAGCTAAGTTCCGTTGTGAGTTTAAATCGTTTTAAATTTTTAAAGACGAACACGACCCACACTCAAGCCATCGGGCACGATCGTGTCAAAGGCCCAAGAGTTTGTCGATATATACCGGTACCCACCGACTCGCCCCGACCCAATATACCCACAGCCCACGCCCGATAAAACGGCAGCCAAGTGCCGGAAGGACGTATGCCTGTTACCAGACTGTTATTGCGGAGGCAAGGATATACCTGGTAAGTGCAGGTATAATTAAGTAGATCCCGTCTATGTAAAATGCAGGAAACTTTGATCGACAATTGCCCATAAAATGAAATAATAACTTTAACGTTGACGAATGTGTAGGCGGCTTGAGCGCCTCGGAGACCCCGCAAATTGTACTTATGACGTTTGACGATGCCGTCAACACAATAAATATCGATCTATACGAAGAACTCTTTAGTAATGAGTCGCGAAAAAATCCCAATGGTTGTCCATGGCGCGGAACCTTCTATCTGTCGCACGAGTGGACGGACTACGGAATGGTACAAGATCTGTATTCACAAGGACATGAAATGGCATCTCACACCGTTTCGTAAGTTGACGACAAAACAGCGTCCCCATCAGCAAAGGTCATATTCTCTCTAAGCGCTCCTCGTTCATAGTTTGCATCGGTTTCTTGCTCGCTTTTACTTAAAATGGTTACACCTTCTAAGCCCCTCAACTTTTTCCTCTACATATATTCATCCACATTCCATCCGCATTGCTAGGCGATCTACCCGTTGAAAGCATACCTCAGATCGTTCTATTGACTTTCGATGATTCGGTGAATGACCTAAACAAGCAGTTGTACACGGACCTCTTCGAGAAAGGTCGCGTCAATCCCAACGGCTGCCCGATAACAGCCACTTTTTACGTCTCCCACGAATGGACTGACTACAGTCAGGTTCAGAATCTTTACGCCGATGGACACGAAATGGCCTCGCATACAGTTTCGTAAGTAGATGAAGCTCGATTATTGAACCCGACACAGAATTACACAGCAATGAAAGCAAGTAGAAGCAGCACAGATTCACAGTAGTTATGTTGTTAGTGAAATCAATCACAATGCACCGATATACCAACTCAAAACTTTTAAAAACCCCACCGCTTTACTAACAAAGAAATACCCTGATCTGTAAGTAATAATCACAAACTCATTAATCTACAGCCACAGCTTTGGCGAGCAGTTCTCGCAGAAAAAGTGGACTCGTGAAATTTCCGGGCAGCGGGAGATCCTTGCTGCTTACGGCGGTGTCAAGCTATCTGATGTACGAGGCATGCGCGCACCGTTCCTCTCGGTCGGTGGTAACAAAATGTACAAAATGCTATACGACTCAAACTTCACCTACGACTCCTCCATGCCTGTCTACGAGAACCGACCACCATCCTGGCCCTACACCCTGGATTACAAGATATTCCACGACTGTATGATTCCGCCCTGCCCAACCCGCTCTTACCCCGGAGTATGGCAAGTACCTATGGTCATGTGGCAGGATCTAAACGGAGGCCGCTGCTCGATGGGCGATGCATGTTCGAACCCGAGCGATGCAGATGGAGTAACCAAGATGATTATGAAAAATTTTGAACGTCATTACACCACGAACAGGTACATTCCAAAATGGAAAAATATTTATCTTTACAAATTAAACAATTAAACGCAAATTCGTATACCCGCTACCAGTAGCGTAGAAGGGTATATGTATTCGTTCAAAAGTATGTAACTCTCCGAACCCTAAGAGCTTTAAACGTCATTACGCCACGAACAGGTACAATTTGTGCATAACTTATCAAGCTTAAGTAGAATGAAGCGTTTCTGCATAGGTACTTAGATATATGTTCTCTACTGGAACGCTTATGGTCGTATAATTTTCGCTTAAACTCTAAGAATATTTCTATTTACAGAGCACCTTTCGGCCTGTTTTATCACGCTGCGTGGTTTACCCAGCCCCACCACAAGGAAGGATTCATTAAATTCCTGGACGCCATCAATGCCATGCAGGACGTGTGGATCATAACCAACTGGCAGGCACTGCAATGGGTCAGAGACCCCACACCAACATCTCGCATTAATTCATTCCAGCCGTTCCAGTGCGACTATTCGGTAAGTATACGCAGTTTTTTAACTTAATTCAGATAATTATTTTACATCGACATGCAACTAGGATCGGCCCAAACGCTGCAACAACCCGAAAGTATGTAACCTGTGGCACAAGTCTGGCGTCCGTTACATGAAAACATGTCAGCCATGCCCTGACATTTACCCCTGGACTGGAAAATCCGGAATCCGATCTTCCCGCATCGATAATGAAGTTGAAGAACCGGCGGCGTAAGACTCAGGATCGCCAGTCTCGCATGGACCTTTTGGGGATTAAGATCATAGGCTAGCAGTAGGCAAAAAGAGACACTCAGCAATCTAAGATGCCGAAATGTTTAAGCCACTATTCATTCGAGCTCAAAATACGGAATTCACTCGTAATACGTTTTCATTTAATTAATACTTTTAGCTAATTTTTTAAACGACCATAGGCAATTTTTCGGAGCATGTTACTACAAATTATTTATTCCCTCTTACATACTTAATACCTGTCTGTATATTCCTATAGATTTTTACGTGTACGGTTATTCTTAAAGTTGCACACGCAATCGAAGCCGGATCCCTGTAAACGTAAATCAATTAGGTATAGGACCGTAGACTTATAAGTACTAATAAACTGCGTGTTTGGTGCACCAAGAACTTCGATGAAATAATACAATACTCAGTAGGATTTGGATGCACCAAGTCCATGGTTTCAACCACTGAAACCGCATTTAAAAATTAAGCTAATACACTTTTTCGTTTAATGTGTGATAAAGAGTTACAGCTAACTGTATGTATTATTAGATGTGCACAAGTCTTTATTCACGCCTTCCCTTTTTCCATTTTATTTGCGTTGCTTTTCCTTCAATTAAAAAGTTGTCAAACGCAAGTTTGTATTGGAATTGAGTGCATTGAAATAGATAGGTTCTTATAACCATAAACTGGTCTAATGTTATCAAAAAAGATTTTTACATTATTTTAATTGACCATTCACAGCCACCAACAAAGTGTCAGTTTAATAAAACTATTTTTGAACTTTACAAGTCGGTACGCACATTTGATACCCAACGGCAGTCAATGAGTGAATTAACAAAAGGATTTAGATCAAGAAATAGAAAATAAGTCGAAGCGATTGCCAATATTTGCCGTTTATCAAAAAAATGTACCACATTGAATTCAGTTTAAATAAACGACGTGCAAGCCTGTCAACTGTAGTTTACCATGTAAGGTATAAATAAAGTATTAAGGGATTCAACATGCAATAATTAGAGATGATAATCAAATAGGTCAAGTTGCATATATTATAAGGGCATATATAAATAGTGAGGTAAAATATTTAAAACAGGGCGCATTATAAAGCAATGTTCGGAGAAACGAGTGAATTAAGTATTTTGTGCTAATGTTTGTAAAAAACGATATACCTATGTATGTATGAATGTACTCACGTATGCTTGCAATAAAATGTAATATTTAAATTGTAATCACTTTTTATAATCAGAGTGACAAATTGTAAGTATACCAATAAAAGTTTAAGATAGGCCGCACGAAACATTTGCTGCAGGTGTTACAAATAACACAGTCGTGTTTAGAGCAATATTGAGCACTATATAATTTGATGAGGTGATGAACCCTAGCGTGCAAGCCGTCGAGTTCTAAAATGGTATAAAAAGAGCCATAGCTTCACAACAGCAAACACATCGAACTCAAGACTTGTACTCGTTATGTCGAGGACTTGGATAATTTGGGTCTTGCTGACGACCCAATGGATTGCTAGTGGAGGGGCCTACGAATCTGATTATCAAGAAAAGTGTATTAGCAGACGGCTCATCAACCGTTATCAGTTGAACGAAGAAATATACGGACGAAGAAGCTGCGATCTTAAAAATCAAAAGCGTCAAAAACGACGTGTTGACCCCACATTTCATGGAAATCCTAAGCCACGAAGAGAGCTTTTGGCCAGTAAGTTCCATGTTAATTCGTACAACTTCGGTCAGACTAACTCTTTAGTGGGGCTGGTTAACAAAATTGCTCAAGAGTATCTAAATAAATGTCCACCGGTCATATATTATGATAGTTTTGTGGAAAAATCCGATGGACTGATTCTCGAGAATTTGTTTAAGGTAAGTTCAATAGATCAAATCCGAATGGATTGATAAGCATTAACATTTAAAATATGTCCTGCCAAAGTGCTACTTTAAGTAACGTCAACAAGTAGACTTCATTTTATATCCTGTCAGAACAGATTAAAGGCTTCATAATAATCTCATTTTTTTTGTAGACTATCCCTATTACTTTCTACCATGGCGAAATTAACGCAGGCTACGAAGCAAAAAATGCTCGTTTTACAAGCCACATCGATAGCAATTGCAAAAGTTACATTTTGTTTCTTTCGGACCCACTTATGACGCGGAAGATTCTAGGTGCCCAAACGGAAAGTCGTGTGGTGCTTGTCTCAAGGTCGACACAATGGAGGCTTCGTGATTTTTTGTCATCAGAACTATCTTCAAACATAGTAAATTTATTAGTAATTGGAGAATCACTGATGGCTGACCCAATGCGCGTGAGTATAAATATTAAATTTATGTATGATATTGGACTAACCTTTATGACAGGAGCGCCCTTACGTTTTGTACACCCACAAACTTTACGCAGATGGTCTTGGCTCAAATACTCCCGTGGTGCTCACCAGCTGGATAAAGGGAGCTCTTTCGCGACCGCACATTAATCTTTTTCCACCGAAGTTCCAATTTGGTTTTGCCGGCCACAGGTTTCAAATTTCGGCCGCTAATCAGCCGCCTTTCATCTTTCGCATCCGCACTTTAGATTCCTCAGGAATGGGCCAGTTACGCTGGGACGGAGTAGAATTTCGACTACTGAGCATGATATCAAAACGTTTGAACTTTTCAGTAGATATCACTGAGACACCAACCCGGGCCTTTACGCGGGGAGTAGTGAACGCCATCCAGGAACAGATTGTTGAAAGGGCAGTAGACATTGGGATGTCCGGTATTTACATAACTGAGGAGAGACTCCGGGACTCCGACATGTCGGTAGGACACTCACGCGATTGTGCAGCCTTTATAACACTCGCCTCAAAGGCACTGCCCAAATACAGAGCCATCATGGGCCCGTTCCAGTGGCCCGTCTGGGTCGCTCTAATTTGTGTCTATCTTGGAGGAATATTTCCAATCGTCTTCACCAACCGTTTGACACTTAGCCATTTAATGGGTAACTGGGGTGAGGTAGAAAACATGTTTTGGTATGTGTTTGGTATGTTCACAAACGCTTTCACATTCACTGGAAAATACTCGTGGAGCAATACCCAGAAAAACTCCACACGAATCCTGATTGGAGCCTATTGGCTATTTACAATTATCATTACGTCCTGCTACACTGGTTCCATCATTGCATTCGTAACGTTGCCAGCGTTTCCCGACACCGTTGACTCTGTGCTGGACCTGCTGGGCTTGTTTTTTCGCGTGGGAACCCTGGGTAAGAAAACGTCGGAAAATGCCGGATTAATGTCATTAATTACATTTGGTGTATTTACGAAAAGATAATGGCGGCTGGGAGACCTGGTTCCAAAACTCCACCCACATTCCTACGTCTAGGCTGTACAAGAAAATGGAGTTTGTCGGTACCCTAGAGGAGGGCATCGGCAACGTTACACAGAGCTTCTTTTGGAACTATGCCTTTTTGGGCTCAAAGTCTCAACTTGAATACCTGGTGCAGTCAAATTTTTCAGATGAGTAAGAGCGATTAATTATTGGTTTTTTCTGCTTACCAACAAATACGATTTTACAGAAATATATCGCGCAGATCGGCGCTCCATTTGAGTGAGGAGTGCTTTGCCCTCTTCCAAATAGGCTTTCTCTTTCCGCGAGAGTCCGTGTATAAGCGCAAGATCGACTCGATGATCCTGCTGGCCCAGCAAAGCGGTCTCATTGACAAAATCAATAACGAGGTAAGCTGGGTTATGCAGCGATCGTCGTCAGGACGCCTGTTGCAAGCCAGTTCATCAAATTCGCTGCGTGAAATAATCCAGGAGGAGCGCCAACTGACCACGGCGGACACAGAGGGCATGTTTTTGCTGATGGCGCTTGGATACTTCCTAGGTGCGTCGGCCCTGGTGTCCGAAATCGTGGGTGGCATAACCAACAAGTGTCGTCAAATAATCAAGCGATCTCGCAAGTCGGCCTCCAGCTCTTGGTCCTCCCGCCACAGCTCGGCGACATGTGGGGCGGAAAAACGCACGGAGGCCGAGCAATTGGCGCACGATGAACGAAAAGCCACCAGGCGCGACGCCGCTGAGGATTGCCAGAAGATGAGTTTCGGAATGCGAGAGTTTAATCTTACCCGCACAACCCTGCGTGAGCTGTACGGAAGCTATGGTAGACCAGATCAGAGCAATGGGCAGCGAGCCGTCGATAACCCGAAATTGCCTTCCAGCCCCGAAAACTTAATTTACTTGGAAGACGAAGAGTCCCGTGAAGCTATCGCATCTCTGGATCGTTTAGACGACTTCATGACCCAGATGGTTGGCGAAAGTGATCCTCAGCCACATGAATTCAGACCCGACGAATTATTTGGACCCAATACAGAACATGGGGAAGTCCCTGAAAATCGATAAGCACTCAAATAAAAAAATGTTTCAAATTTTACACACACATTAGTTTAACATACACCTTACAGTTACAGTCATAAGATTTCGTTACAAAGCAATTGTTCGTACCCAAAGGTACTCAACATGACCACACCCAACAAATCAAGCAGTAGCCAAATTGGGAACAGTACCAGGCGCTCAGTAGCACTCACTGCAGATGAGAATTGCTGGTCAGCATATTATATCATATGTCTCACTAACTCACCATCTCACCATCTCACCGTCACAACGATACGCTGACCCGCCAATGCAGTCAGCACATTTGCGGTGTCAGCCGAGCCAACTACGCAACTGCTACCGTAATCATAATTCCCTGACCTACTTTAGAATATAGCTTCTTTCACTAACCATTACACTAAGCTTCCGTGTTCTAAGTAGAATATAAGCAGGTATCAAATGAAGAATAAATCAGTTATCAACACACCTCATAACTCCGCGGTTCTACTTCCTACCTCTAGGAATAGGGCTCGTAATACACTATCTCAACTAGCAGCTAACCACGTTAGCTCAACCTCAGCGCAGTTCAGCATCGCCTGTGGTCCGGCATTGCAGTAACCATCGTTACCATTGCCGCGACGCGATCGTCCTGCAGGTGTCTACTTCGGTTAGGCACAAACATTGGTGACCCCGACGTGATCCTTTAACAACAAAGGATCACACTCAAGCAACCCCCTTCCCACTAAAGGAACTTCAGCTTCATCCAGCTTCACAGGATACGCTTCGTCTTCCAGCGTCACAGGAACTTCAGCTTAATCCAGCTTCACAGGATTCGCTTCTTCTTCCAGCGTCACAGGAACTTCAGCTTAATCCAGCTTCACAGGATACGCTTCTTCTTCCAGCGTCACAGGAACTTCAGCTTAATCCAGCTTCACAGGATTCGCTTCTTCTTCCAGCGTCACAGGAACTTCAGCTTAATCCAGCTTCACAGGATACGCTTCTTCTTCCAGCGTCACAGGAACTTCAGCTTAATCCAGCTTCACAGGATACGCTTCGTCTTCCAGCGTCACAGGAACTTCAGCTTCATCCAGCTTCACAGGATACGCTTCTTCTTCCAGCGTCACAGGAACTTCAGCTTCATCCAGCTTCACAGGATACGCTTCTTCTTCCAGCGTCACAGGAACTTCAGCTTAATCCAGCTTCACAGGATTCGCTTCTTCTTCCAGCGTCACAGGAACTTCAGCTTCATCCAGCTTCACAGGATACGCTTCTTCTTCCAGCGTCACAGGAACTTCAGCTTCATCCAGCTTAACAGGATACTCAGCTTCATCCAGCTTCACAGGATACTCAGCTTTATCCAGCTTCACAAGATTCTTTGTTTCCAAGACACACAATATGTCTACTTCATTCATTGAGGAAACAAGTCACACAAGAATCGATTTACACAATCGATTACTAGACACCCAAAACGAGCTGCAAGGGAAAATCCAACAGCTCATTAAGAATTATGGCAAGGATTCTGCCGACCGACGCCACCGAGACGGCTACTATTCCGGTAAGCTAACTCAGTTAAACGATCTCTGGCAGCAGTTTTGCGACCTAGATGAAGAAGTCCAACAAGCGGCACTACCCACTGGAAGTGAGTACTCTTCACGACTAGTAGCACTTAAAGAGCTGGTCGAAAAATATCAGAATATCTTTCTGGACAACATGCCGACTGGAAGCGAGCTTCCGAAGGCCCCCAGACGAACTTCGACCAACATCAAGCTCGCAACAAGAGATCAAGTCAAAGGAGATTCCACAATTGACACGGTGATCCGACAGTTGCAGAGAAGATGCAACGAATTGGAGTCATCATTAACATTAGCCTCGAACGCCCCAACTGTCACCCCAGCCCTACAAAGGCACCTGGATCTCCATTGGGCGTTACACTGGCAGAAGCAGAGCTAGCCCAATTCCACACATTATACGAGGAATACGAAATGAACCTGCTACGAGAAAACGACGCGCCAATGAGCCTAAACTTGGCACTTCCGCCAATTAGCATTCCGGAGTTCAACGGCGAGTATCTAGACTGGCCACGGTTCCATGATCTCTTTGTGGAATTGGTACATAACAAACCATATTCGGCCAGTCAAAAACTACATATTCTACAGAGTTCGCTTCGTGGTGAAGCGAGAAACGTCTTGACAGACACAGCCTTCTCACAGGGTGGCTATGACGACACCTGGTTGCGTTTAAAGGCCAGGTACCAGAACGGAAAAATACTAGTATTCGCCGCCATTGCAAAAATTATTGACCATAAGCCTATAGACGGCTCCTCGCGCCAACTAAGGGCCTTGCATGACACTATAAAAAATTCAATGAGTACTCTTAAAAACCTTGATATCAGCACAAAATCCTGGGTTCCAATCCTATGTTTTCTTATCAGAAGAAAACTAGACCAGCAGTCTCTAGCTGCTCTTGAAAATTCAGCGGATGCACCAACGGAAATTCCAACGTTATGGAGTGTACTGACGTTTATTGAGCGGCGCGCTTGCATGCTGGAGACGATAAGCGCTCAACCCACAGCAACACTCCGCTATCAGTCAGTTCACAACGAAGAGAGCTGTAAGATTTGTCATCTAGGACCACATCATATTAGAGCATGCAGCCGTTTCCAGGAAATGGACCCCAAAACACGGCGTCAAGCCATTATTCAAGTAGGAGCATGCACAAATTGTTTGTCTACAGCTCATAAGGTTGAAAACTGTGGATCACCGACCACTTGTCGAGTCTGCCAGCAACGGCATCATTCACTGTTACACCAAGGACCGACTAGCAATCCAGTGGCCGGCGCAGTAACCGTTGCAGGCTACGACCACGAAGGAGGATATACTTTGCTCGCGACCGCCAAGGTCTCATTACAAGGGCCAAACGGTCAATTACAAACATGTCGCGCTGTAATAGATGGTGGATCACAGGTGAATCTTATTTCAAGGAGAATGGCAGATCTGCTATCTCTTAAACAAAGGTCACCGATTGAAATATCTGGAATCGGAGGAAAGATATCAACAGCAATTAGATCAACACTAAAGCTCTCATCCTGTACATCAGGGTTTGAAAAACTATTAGAGGTATTTATTATGCCCACAGTCATTACAGACCAACCGTCAGTACCGATTACAACCGATCTTAATATTCCCGAGGGACTGCCGTTAGCAGATCCTGACTTTCGGCAACCAGGACCCATTGACCTAACTTTAGGGGCTGAAGTATTTTCTCGTGTAATTACCGGTGAATGTCTTGAACTAGGACCTAATAAACCTTTGGCACAAGGCACAAGGCTTGGTTATGTAATCACAGGTTATCTCAATAAAGAAACCTCATCTGATACGGAAATCAACCCCAATCTAATAGAAAACAGAGATGACTTTGCAGGACCGAACGCTGCTTATGAGCCTACGAAAGATAAAAATCCGATGAATATAGAACCGAAGTCTCATCAATTCAAAACCTACAAGAAGGCTGACTTTGGTTCAACATTTCTAAACTTAACCAAGAAAGATCTTAGTTTTGTTGCAGAACGTCCACATACCATAGACGTGCCAAATGATCAAATTCTACGAGGGCACAATTTCAGTCCCCACGGTAATGTAAATTTTATCGCAAAGGGGAGTGTTCAGCAGCATCAAGAAGATGTGAAGGACCTGAATCACAAACAGGAACCGCCGCAATTGAAGATCCCCCGTGGTCAATGATTTGTTAGGTGCTTTCTATACAATTCGGCCAAGGGCTGACCGACATCACGCCTTTAATTGAGGGTACCCCTCAATGGGGGGGAGAATGTTCGTACCCAAAGGTACTCAACATGACCACACCCAACAAATCAAGCAGTAGCCAAATTGGGAACAGTACCAGGCGCTCAGTAGCACTCACTGCAGATGAGAATTGCTGGTCAGCATATTATATCATATGTCTCACTAACTCACCATCTCACCATCTCACCGTCACAACGATACGCTGACCCGCCAATGCAGTCAGCACATTTGCGGTGTCAGCCGAGCCAACTACGCAACTGCTACCGTAATCATAATTCCCTGACCTACTTTAGAATATAGCTTCTTTCACTAACCATTACACTAAGCTTCCGTGTTCTAAGTAGAATATAAGCAGGTATCAAATGAAGAATAAATCAGTTATCAACACACCTCATAACTCCGCGGTTCTACTTCCTACCTCTAGGAATAGGGCTCGTAATACACTATCTCAACTAGCAGCTAACCACGTTAGCTCAACCTCAGCGCAGTTCAGCATCGCCTGTGGTCCGGCATTGCAGTAACCATCGTTACCATTGCCGCGACGCGATCGTCCTGCAGGTGTCTACTTCGGTTAGGCACAAACAGCAATTATGTACATATATTAAAAAGGGTTAGCACACTGAATAATTATACTGGCGATTTACTTACATATTAATAAAGGCAGAATATAGGCATGGTAAATGGTAAATCGAAACAATACTAAATGTAAGATATGTGTACAATGTACATTGTACATATGTATGTACTATGTGAAGTGTACAATATTTTCCCGTTATGGACAACGATAAACAGAGTCGAATGAATAACGGGGAAAGGAGCCAAAATATACATACATATTTATGTAGTTTTAGATCCGCGGAGAAAATCTTTTGTCCATTTTTTTTTTTTGTAACAATTCTACATTTTCAAATAATTTTATGGAGACAAAATGGAGTATGTGGATTACCTTGGCGGACGCGTCGAAAGCTTGGAGTTACCGTTGGTTTTCTGCGGCAGCTTATAAGTATTCTATTTGAGCAGGACGTCAAACAAAAATATATTGCAGACTTTCTGGATGTAAAACAATCGACGCGATACTGTTTTGTCCATGTCCACGTCCACTTTTATCTCGTTTTAATAAACGTTTATAAAACAACAATACGAATGCGTCAGTCGCGGCTTTTGTCGCGGTCGTTGTGCTTTTTAATTCATTTAGGGTATTCGATTTCATGATCGATAAATGTTGAATATCGTTGTGCTTTTTAATTCATATAGGGTATTCTTTTGTTAACGCAATTATTAACACTTATTCAACATCTTTCTTCGAACTTCAAGGTTGTAACTTCTAGTCGCAATTTGGAAAGTAAATCCAAATAATCCTTAAAAATATTTATGTATAACAATGTTTCTTATGAAATTTCTCCAAAAATTAAAAGACGTAGCTCCAAAAGCTGTAAAAATGTCGTTAAATATCCCTATACACATTATTTCATTAATTTTCTAATTTAATTTACATTAATTTACAGGTTCTCTGTAGCACTAGAACTAAAAAGTTGAGTTCTTTTTCGCGCGTGCAACTTCGAAAATCGTGGCGAAAATACTAAAATATCGATAGAAAAGGTAGGTGTACTCGCTAACTACCTAAACGCTTCCAGCGATTAATATCGCCAAATAAAACCATCGATGCGCGACGCTACACTTTTCACATCACTAACCACCGATCGCGACTTTGTTGTGTTATGTTAAAAATGACGCGCATTTTGCGCTGAAAATTGTTCCAGTCTAATTAATAAGAGCCCAGCTCCGCGCTCGATACAAACTCTGTGTTCTCTATTATCAATGTTCGTCGTACCTGCTTAACTTTTGAAGCGACGGGGAATGTGATTAGTGCGGCGTCCCTCAAAGTACATATACATATACATGTGGGTGTGTCAGACAAGACAGTTCCAGCACTCACTCGGAAGCCACCGCCTTAACTGCGTAAGGAAAGATAAATAGGTAAGTGTCCAAACACTGCTTTTGGCTAAAAATGTTCATTATTGTCAACTTATCGAAGTGCACACACAAGTATGGGTTTCATGGCGTACAGGCGTAGGCGGTGAGTCAGCCACGCAAACAGTCTGCAGTCGTCATTTTATAAACACGCACATTTTGGGTGTGTGTGTGTGTATCTGATGAACGGCTGCCGGCGTTAAATTGCAACGCCTGGTCAACTACTTCGATCGGGAATGTGCCTGAAATTAGGTCATCACCTTGCGCCATAAAAAATTTGGCTCCACCTAACTTGTATTGGTTATCAGTTAAAACTATCGCGACAGAAATGGTAAAACGCTGATATGCCGTTTATTATTCAGGTGCCTTTTTCTTTGCTTACTCACGAATACATACAGTATATGAATTTCATGTGCAACGCAGCATAGCGAGTTCATTAACATGAAATACATACATACACATTAGCAAGAGCGCGGATCGAGCGGGCACATCTATCTTGCATCTCACTTTTCTGAGTATATTGCTGAATAGAAAATAAATCAAATTTTGGTTATTACTGTACGCCTAAATGGAGTTCCGCCTCTGTATCTAGTTACCTGAAAATTTACATGCTTACATACAAAGCGGTTCAACGATTCAGCCGCCTACAAACGATTTCCTGACGTTCGGTGAAAATAACCACACAACTTGTTTGGCAAGTCTTGCAAGCCAAGTTCTAGCTGACTTGTTTGCATTTTTCTGGTAGAAAATAGTTTATTTTTCAAAACACACTGGATAGTCGGTCCTAGCAATACTTAAATAATACCAAAAATATAATTTGTTTATATCTAATCAAATTCACTGGGATTTATTCAAAATCGAACTCAATTGCTGACTGATAAAATATCCAGAATTTATATATCACAACTATTCTCTTATATTTTATTTCCAGTTTTATTAAAAAAAAAAGCCGCGATTAAGTGTACACCCCTTCTACGAATCCAACCCACCATAGAAGTCTTGTAAATTATGTTGAAGTTTATACGAGGAAAGGGTCAACAGCCCAGCGTGGAAAGACAACGCCTACAGAAGGACCTCTTTGCTTATCGAAAGGTATGTATTAATCGACTAATGCTTTAATCAGCCGCACCTAGTTTTTTTTATATATTTTCTTTAGGACGTTATGAGTTTCCTATGTCGAACGCCAGAGATTAGTTTCAAGGTAAATTTAAGGCCTGGCACATTAGTTAGCCATTTACGTTTAGGGAGTTTCAAGAAAAAGTTTAATACGAAACAAGAATGTTAGCTTTGGCAAGCCGAAGCTAATATACCCTTGCAGTTATAAGGAAAAGTCTATGTTAGTCACACCATTTTTTAGTGATATTAAAAAATGGCTATATAAAAGGAATTCCGTAATTATTACAGAAAAATTTTATCTCGAGTTATACCAGGATTTCAGTGGCGGATCCTGGACTCGATTGTGGTGTGGAGAGGGATTTTCAGAACATCCGATCCTTCCTATGGCAGCGATATGATATAGTTGTCCTATTTTTTTAATTCTGGAATTTTAAAAAAAGCCGAGATCTCGGAAACTATAAGGTCTATAATGTTGGCACTTGTCATGCAGATTCTTGGGCATTCTGCGCAGCGCAAGTTTGTGTCACTCTAACCCACTCTAACGCCCACAATCGACAATAACACTAAAACCCGTCTACCGCCCACATTTTAAAATATTTTTTAAGATATTAAGTGAGACTTTGTTCTTATTATCAATACCCTTCCACATGCAAAAAAATAAAAAGTTATAGCCAAATAATAATAAAAATTTTGCAAATCAATCGAGATTGCACATCACATGTAGGAAATTAGCTGTTTTCACTAATACGCCACCGAACCGCTAGGGGCGCAATAGGCTAGATAGGCGCTATAGAAGAAGAAGATAGGTGGTGACTTATGTATATACTACCTGCATAGAAAAGACGTTTGGAAAGCGGTAAGGTATCTAAATGCCAAAAAATTAAAATGTGAACAATTATTGTAACCGCCGCAAAGTGTGCAATCTTGGAAACAGACTCTTGCTTCTTGCAATATTTGCCATCCTTGCACTCTTTTTAGCTGAATAATGAACATCTGATAATCAAGGCACTCTACTAAAGCGTTCTCTCTCTCTCTCTCTCTCTCTCTTTTGGTTTCCATTTAAATTAAATACAAATTTTAAAAAATTTGGTTAAACTCGATTTTGGACAAATACAATTTTTATACAAAAAATTAAAAAATTATGATTATTGTATCTAACCGAATCTGGTTATTTAAGTCTTTGTTTAGTGCTAATTTCAAAAATCGATCAGAAATTTTGAAACAAAGGCATACATTCTTAACTACCCTAAGGAACAGTTTATGTTGTGTAATTATATAGAACTTCAAAGTTAGTCATCAATGTATCATTAAGCAAAAGTACCGAGTGCAATCAGGCCAAACTAAGTCGCCAGTACCATGAAGGGAGTATAGTTGATAAGATTAGCTTTATTTGTTTAATGGGCTGGGTAAATGGTTCGGCCTCACAAGCACCTCCATATCATACGAAACAAAATATGTTGATTGTTTAAGTAGATAGGAGCAGTAAAAAATGATAAGATTTCAAAACACCACAAAGTACACCGAACGGGAATTTATGCACCTGTAACTAGGTTAAAAATTCACAGATACATGCAATATGTTCAGTTTTGATTGCCCTCTGTTTTACTAAAATGCTTTTTATTTCAAAATTGGGCCAAAAAAAAAACATTTGAACATTTGTGAAACAGAGTAGGAGAATAATACCAAAGGCAATCCAAAAATGTAATGCTAAATGTGAGATATGAAAATGAATTATTAAAGATAAAAATATACTAAGTTAATATATTTATTTTAGACCGCACAGCATGGCTTCCCTCACAAGCCTTCGGCGGTGGCATATGATCCTGTCTCAAAACTCATGGCAATTGGAACGCAAACAGGGGCCATAAAGGTTTTTGGTCAACCCGGAGTTGAATTGTATGGGCAGCATACATTAGTGAACAATTCCGCATCGGAGCTAAACGTTCAACTACTTGAATGGGTTTATGGAACTGGTCGCATACTTTCGTTAACAGCAGCCAATCAATTAATTTTGTGGGAGCCTGTTGGCACGACTTTGCTCCCAATCAAAACACTTCCCTTCGACGGCAAACTGAAAAAAGTTTCATCGCTATGCTGTTCCTTAAGCAAAGATCTGCTTTGGATTGGGACCGAAGGTGGAAATATCTATCAACTCGATTTACACACATTTACAATAAAAGAACCTGTAATCTACCATGATGTGGTGTTAGAGCAGGTTCCACCAGCGTACAAGCTGAATCCTGGAGCAATTGAGTCTATCCGCCAGCTTCCAAACGCTCTTAACAAGCTGCTAGTTGCTTACAACCGAGGTCTATGTGTCTTATGGGATTTCGAAACAACTTCCGTGGAACGAGCATACATAGCCCCCGGACATGGGCAAAGTGTTGGTCTCTCAGTGAACTTCGGAGGATCGGAATTCAGCTGGTATCACGCTGATGGCTCCTATGCAACATGGAGCATAGATAACGAGAAACCGCCGTCCAACGTAAACTATGTTCCCTATGGCCCTGATCCGTGCAAGAGCATAAATCGTCTATACAAAGGCAAGAGAGGGTAAATATAAATGATAAATGAAAGTAATTGGATGTTTGCTAGTTTTGCATTTTTTTTTTTAGATCTAACGATGTGATTGTTTTTTCGGGCGGTATGCCACGCTCAGCATATGGTGACCATAACTGCGTTTCCGTACACGCCAGCGATGGACACAAAGTGTGTCTTGATTTTACATCCAAAGTTATTGACTTCTTTGTGACTTACAAAAATAATAGTGATGTCGCTGAAGTGCTTGTTGTACTTCTTGAAGAAGAACTCTGCGCGTACGACCTCACTGACTCTAATATTTCTGCTGTCAAAGCCCCTTATCTTCACTCTGTGCATGCATCAGCCGTTACCTGCAATTATCTGGCTTCTCAAGTCATACAGTCCGTATATGAGAGCATTATACGAGCAGGCGATGAGCAAGACATTGACTACAGCAATATTGACTGGCCCATTACTGGCGGTGCTCTTCCAGATTTGGGAGAATCTGATGAAGAGGATACGGCTAAATTGTATGAGATAATGTTAACGGGGCACGAAGATGGCTCTGTTAAGTTTTGGGATTGTACTGGAGTGTTGCTTAAACCAATTTATAATTTTAAAACGGGCAGTATTTTTGGAAGTGAACATGACTTTCGGGACGATGCAGTAGGTGACATAAGTGCGGAACAACTTGATGAAGGAGAACCGCCATTTCGAAAGGCGGGTCTTTTTGATCCTTACTCCGATGATCCTCGATTGGCAGTAAAGAAAATAGCATTTTGTCCCAAAACCGGACAGCTTATTGTTGGAGGCACTGCGGGTCAAATTGTTATAGCCAACTTTGATGACGCCTACGAAAAGGTATCTTTGAAGTACAGTTCAATGAATTTGGTAAGCGACCGTGATGGGTTTGTCTGGAAAGGTCACGATCAGCTCAACGTGCGACCCAACCTATTGGACGGTGATGCGATCCCTGTAACTGAAAACGGCGTAAATATATCAGGAGTGCTGCAAGTTTTGCCTCCTGCCAGCATTACATGCATGGCACTTGAAGCAAATTGGGGCCTCGTTTCCGGTGGAACTGCGCACGGGTTAGTGCTCTTTGACTTCAAGAACTTCGTTCCAGTATTTCATCGCTGCACATTAAATCCAAATGATCTCACTGGAGCAGGTGAGCAGCTGTCTCGTCGCAAGTCATTTAAAAAATCATTGCGGGAGTCATTTAGAAAGCTTCGCAAGGGTCGATCGACAAGAAACAACCCCAGCAATCAGGTGCCAACAACAGTGAGTAGCATACTTGATAAATATTTATTTTCTTATTATAAAAAAGTATCTTTCTAGCTGGAGGCACGGCCCGTTGAGCGGCAAATAGAAGCACGCTGTGCTGACGACGGACTGGGATCTATGGTGCGTTGTTTACTGTTTGCCAAAACTTATGTTACCAATGGTGAGTTTATTTTTCTACTATTTGATTTTTGAATATATTGTATATCCTTATTTTTATTATTTTTAACGAGTTAATATGTTTAAGCTGTAGTCTGAATTACGCGAAGCGCGAAACTTGCAAAAATCTTTATTGTCATTAATGTTGATTCTGGGCATATTAGGCTAAATAAATAATATATTGTAAAAGATAAGCCTTATTTAAGACTTCAGGCAAAACATTCAAAAAGGATATTGATAGAATAAATATCTATATTTCGTATCTCAATTACTTAAACATAATAAGAATGTTTAGGAAGCCATATTTTCTTCAGTCAGGTTAAGATCTTGCAAATTATCAGTAACCGTTGATTAGTTTTAGTTACAGTTGTTTTTTTTTTTTTTTTTATACAATTTCTGTCCTAATTTGTTGTATTTTCAGTGAACATAACATCGCCAACTTTATGGTCAGCTACAAATGCTAGTACCGTCTCGGTTTTCCTTTTGCATCTGCCCCCAGCGCAGACCGCTGCAACAACAGTACCATCGGCAAGTGGCAATGTACCACCGCCCACTCCGCGTCGCATTTCCGCGCAGCTCGCCAAAGAAATTCAATTAAAACATCGTGCTCCAGTGGTGGGTATATCCATCTTTGACCAGGCGGGTAGCCCGGTCGATCAACTGAACGCCGGAGAAAACGGTAGTCCACCGCATCGTCTACTTATCGCTTCCGAAGAACAATTTAAAGTGTTTTCACTTCCACAACTGAAGCCGATAAACAAATATAAGCTTACCGCTAACGAGGGTGCTCGGATTCGTCGCATCCACTTTGGCTCGTTTAGTTGTCGCATATCGCCTGAGTTACTTCAGAACATGCACGGGAGCAGCCCAACCAAATCCACACGCTCACATGGTGATGGAGAGGGGTCTGCAAATATTAGTGCAAACCTGTCTGCTGGTCGTGGAGATGTGTATCACGAAACTGCACTGATCTGTTTAACCAATATGGGCGATATTATGGTTTTATCAGTTCCTGAACTAAAAAGACAGCTAAACGCCGCTGCAGTACGTCGGGAAGACATTAAGTAAGCCCCAAGTACTAATAATATTTTAACATATATGACTAAAGTCGTATCTTCATTTTGCAGCGGAATTTCCTCGCTCTGTTTTACAAACTCTGGCGAGGCCCTGTACATGATGTCTTCGTCCGAGTTGCAGCGCATTGCGTTAGCCACATCCACAGTCGTGCAACCCACAGGCAGTGTTGAAGTAGAACCTTTGGGAACTGAAGAGTCGGCCTTGGAAGATAAGGATCCAGAAAGCGATAAAGAAACATATGCAAATTCTGAAGTTGACAATACACTAGACCCACCAGTCGCTACTATTCGTGCTAAACCTATAGAGGGAAATATTGATAGAAGTAGTCTTCATCTAACCAATGGAATCTGCAACACTAATTCACCCAATCAAGCCAACGAGACTATCAGCAGCTCAATTGGTGATATTACCGTTGACTCGGTGCGTGACCATTTAAATCTTACAACAACCACGTTGTGTTCCACGACTACAGAGGAGACTCTTGGTGAGTGATACCGTTTTGTTAGACCAATTTCATTTGCTTTTGTTTGACTGTCTTTTTCTATATATGTTTCGTTCTGCAATGTTTGCCATCAAATCAGTTTTTATTTCAATTCAATTTAAATTATTTAATTTTTGATTTTAGATATGCGTACGAAACGACAATAAATGCAGATTATCTTTTGTTTTTCTATAAGCACGGCTCCACCTTATATTTAGAAATTAACATGACTTTTATAACACTAATTATACTGACATCTCTACATAAATGTAGGTCGCCTATCAGTGCTTAGCACACAAACAAGCAAAGCTACTACCACCGTAAACGTGAACGACATTCCGGATATTAACATTTCCAATTTAGGGGACTTGTCATCTAAAAGGTGTGTTTTTACAAGAAACTTTGAAACTCTATTAATTATCCTAATTACTTAACAGCAACACAACGGAAACGAGTACTAGTTCTGTAATAATAAAATCTGTTATTACGAGCATATCTCACGAAAAGACGAACGGTGAAAGCGATATAGGAACAACAAAAAATACTGCGCCTGAAGAAAGTCAATTCTAATAATTACAAACAGGTGCGGTCAAGTCTTAGCACACATGACAAAATACAACAATTAAAACAAATATGTAAACTGTTTTGACGATATAATATAAAAATGCGAACAATGTATTTATAGTGTTTCGCGCACTCGCAGTGTAAAAACAAAATCATAAGATGAATTCACAGAATTATACTTGTGCTATTATCCTGACCGCAACTGTTTATTTTACTTATAAATATGTATGTTTACGTATTTTCACACAGTGACTTTACACATGATTATTGTGGCGACAAAACAAGAAACAATTGCATTTTTTAAAACATTTTTACCCAGGGACCGAAAACAATCAATACTTGTCAGATTTCATTTTAAAAGACTACAGTGATTTTTAAATGTAGGAAATAACACTATTTTAACTCTAGACCACAAAGTGTAAAAATTAGCCAAATTGAATAGCAAACCAAAACAATATACACCTACCACAATGTATCTAAAACTCGAGAAAATTGGCATTAGCAAATAAAAATTACAAGTAATGAATTTTGTCGGTCCCTGTTTCTATCTTCAAAATAACGTTAAGTATACATTATTTTCCATATTTTTATGTTTACAAGAATTTAGTGGAATTTACACATTTTATACTTATTCTTTTAATGTTGATAAATGTGTGCGCAGCTTGTTACATTACCATGTAAAAACTATGAAGATATCCGTTTCCCTGTTTAATTCAATTATATTTTTTGTAAATATGAGAATTTGATTCTATAAGGTGCGTACTTTTAACGCTTTTGAATGCACAAATTGACCAATCGTCAATTTTGTTTCTTTAACCTTATATTCTAACGAATTGGGGAACAGGTTTTAAAGAGTACAAAATGAAACAAATGCCTTATCAACACTGACTAAATTTATATTGGATTTTAAAAAGTATTAAAAAACATGTACATCTATAGATTAAAACTGTTTACTATGCATTTAACAAATAAACAAATATATTAAAGCATTTTTATAAATGAGTTTCTGAAGGTTAGAAAAATTTGAACATATATTAAAAAATTAATTTTATAAACAATTGCAGCGGACTTAGCTGATATTAAAAACAACATTTATTTAAAAAAAAAACCTTGTCATCTAGTAGAGAATTTCAATACATTTAAATTGGAGCATTAGGTTATCGATAGCGATAAGAACGATCCGCCAGGTAATGCCTTATTTAAATAGACCTGCAAGCAGTACCGGAGACCTGCCAACTCATCTGTGGGGCAGGAAATCATGGTCACCCTAGAACGTTCTTGTCGTCGACCCGGTTCTTTGAACCTGAAACAACGGAGATCCGAATCCATGACTAAGCGAAGAGATAGAGACGGACAGAAGTTCGATGTATTCGAAAGTCGAGAAGGCAACCGCCAATCAATTTTCGGGAAATCACCAAATTATTGCTACACTTGTGGATCTATATCGTTAATCAAATACTTATAAATTAGTTTCATAAATTGTTTTAGTACCATAAATTAAAGCTTAAAATGGTTATATTTAAAAACAAAAGAAAATACCCATATCTGTAAAAAATATTTTTCATTAGCAAAAACAGAGTATATTGCATAGTAACAAATCAAAGTTTTGAATAGGAAGGACAAGGCAAAGGTATTCACCATATACAGCTGCGGCAAAAAAAATAGCACCAATGTGTAGGCAATTCTTCTTTGTGCTACAAAATGGTAATTTTTTGCAATATTTTTATCCTGCTTGTAAGGGTAAGTAGGGTTACATATCTACTAACTAAAATAAAAGTGATTGCGCACACAATGCGGATGGTTTTTAAAATTTCGATACACTTATCAAAAAAGTAGCAAAGTTATGCGGCAAGAAAAATAGCACCACTTAAAGAAAAGGCTTAAAAAACTTAAAAATAACGCGATTTGAACATTTGTTTTGATTGAAATGTATGTTTTTATACGTCTTAAGGGGGTATTCTAGTCTAGAGGCTCTAGTTTCGAGCCTTTTTTAACAATTAATTAAAACTAAACAATTGATATTTTTAGTGTCGGGTTTTTTATCATTTGTTTATTTAACTTAGAAGAGTACATAAAATAAAATTAAAAAAAAAAAATTTTTTTTTCATCGAGTTATGCGTCCTTGAAGTAGAGGGGAAACAAAAAGGCCGTGTCCTCGTCGCCATGATTTCTACCCTTGTGGTCATCTTAAAAATAAAAAAAAAAGATTCTTAATCAGTACGAATGTTGCTATGTCATCAACCAGCAAAACTAAAAAAAAATTTTTTTTCATAAAATGGCGGCCACTCAAAAAAAGGTCGATTTTTTTTACTAATTTTTTAATTTTATCAATTTTGTTAAAAATATTACAAATTTTAAATTCTTAATTTTTGTTGGATCATGCGATAAAGAGATATTGAAAGAATATTCATGCCAAATTTTAAGTAAATCGGCTGACTAGAACTTGAAATATTATGGCTACCGTATCAGAAAAAGTAGTTTGGAGAAAAACGCGTTTAAAGTTTTACGTTAAATTTCAGGCAGTGTAACTGATAGAATAGCACGTATAACTTACATTCTCTTAGTCAGCCATAATTTTAAAAATAATTTGAATTTTGAAAAATCCGTTTAGGGAGATATTTTTGAATATCTAAACTATCGAATTATGAAAAAAAAATTTTCGGTTTGTGGGCGTTAGAGTGGGCGTGGCAAACTTTTTTTAGATCAATCGATAGGTATTGACGAGACCAATACATTTCAGTTAACATTTTTTATCTAGCATACAAATTGTGGGCGCCACAGATTTGGGCGGTTTGTGGGCGTTAGAGTGGGCGTGGCATATTCGCGTAACAAACTTGCGCTGCGCTTAAGCCTACGGAATCTAAATCTTAAATCCCGTTTCTCTATCTTTGATATTTTCCGAGATATCCGCGTTCATATTTACGATTTTTTGAAGTTTGTGGGCGTTATAGTGGGCGTGGGAAACTTTTTTTTCGGTCAATCGGTAGGTATTGATGAGAACAATACATTTCAGTTAAAATTTTTATTCTAGCATCAAAACTGTAGGATCCACAGTTTTGGGCGGTTTGTGGGCGTTAGAGTGGGCGTGGCACTCTTTTGAAATAAACTTGCGCTGCGCAGGAATCTCAGGAATCTGCATGCCAAATCCCAGTATTGTAGCTCTTATAGTTTTCGAGATCTCAGCGTTCATACGGACAGACGGACAGACGGACATGGCTAGATCGACTCGGCTAGTGATCCTGATCAAGAATATATGTATATACTTTATGGGGTCGGAAACGCTTCCTTCTGCCTGTTACATACTTTCTGACGAATCTAGTATACCCTTTTACTCTACGAGTAACGGGTATAAATACCCCCTTAAGGTAAAAAAATATTGTTCTAAGGCTTGGGCTGCAACAACAACAACGACCGACCTTGACGTCACTGTACACCTGTAAAATTGTTGTGTGACTCTTTCAAAATAGCTCAAAGGCAGTTTTTTTTCTTCGGTTTTGCAATAAAAACATAGTTTTTAACATTTCTGCAAAGATTTTCGATGTGTTTTAGTTCTGGGGCTTGAAAGGTCCCCATTATACCATTAAGCTTAAGGGTTTTTATACTTTAGACGACTCTCTATCAGATTTTTTTGGTTTATAATCGTGGTAAAGCTTCCAAAATAAACTAATTTTGTATTACGAATAAAATTGCATCATAATTTCTGAGCTATCGAAGTTTACATGTTCATCCTGTATGGGTTTACATTATGACATGGTACCATTATTATAGTACGAGAATATGCCCATACCATGATACTTGCTTCACCATTATTGTTCTTTGCAAATGTGAATTGGGGACTCAATTTTGAATTTGTAGGTTATCTGAAGTGAATTTTAAGCCTTTTTCATCTAAACATAAGCAAGTTTCAGCCTCCAGGCCATAAAAGAGTTTCCCTTTAACTGTGGGCCTTATTTAAGACTCGCCTTTCGAATTCACCCATGCTCTGCAGTATAGGGAGATTTTTTTTTTGGACGTCAAGCGCATAATTTTTGTATATGGTCATTATATCCAACTTTTTATGTACTTACAAATATTAAAAAAAAAATGTAACTTGATAGGCGGCTTAAACGGGACCTACTTGCATTCATGCACATGACTTTTTAACAGTTATAGAGTCATTGCGGCTTTCGCACTGCGTGCTATTTTTTTTGTGTTCTTGTTTTAAGTAACTACTAATCATTATTATAAAGAATTCGACGATTCAACTTAACTTATCTTTTTTATTGCCTTCATAAAATGGTTTTGTGAATGTCCTTCTATTTTTACCATTACAGTGCGCTTAATGACCCATTGGGAACACTATTTTATCAAATCTGAGCAAATGAAGTTTTAAGCCGAAAACCGTTAATAGTGCTATTTTTGTTGCCGCATAATTTTGCTCCTTTTATGATAAATGTATCGAAGTTTTAAAAACCATCCGCATTGTGGGCGCAACCACTTTTATTTTAGTTAAAAGACAACTGATACTATTTAGTGCAATATTTGGATTCATAACTTATGGCAAACACAGGAATTTTTCAAAAATCATTTTGCTTATATTTTTTATGATTTTTTGAAAATTCTTAGAAACATGCATTTGAGCCATATTTTTCCGTCATTGTCACCTTCAAAAAATCATAAAAAATATAAGCAAAATTATTTTTTAAAAATTCTTTTTGTAGTTACAATTATTTTTCTTTGAAGAAACTTTTTTCATCAAAAAATTTAAGTTTTCACGTCGAGGAAAAAAGTTCAAAAAGTAGATTTTCACACAAATTCGTCCTTTTCAATAAGTACTGAATGGGTTAAGAAATGTATTGTATCATTCAAACGGCATTTAAATTACCTTTCCATTGATGCCAAAGTTAACAAGATGTAAGTTCAAATTATATTTAACTTTTGTTTTGTGAAAATACTTTTGACCACCCTTGTATATAGCCGCAGAATTGAAAATCTGCCATTGTGGTCCAATCGTAACGAGTGATACACCAATCGAAAGGTATCGCAAAAACTAAGAAAATTGCATACCAAGACTTTCGAAATATAGATTTGTTTGGGAGAAGAGACGGTGAAAGTGTAAAAGTAAAAATTTAGAAAATTGGAGCTGCTGGATACGGTGGGGATAAAAGCCCCCGGCTGTTAATATTAAGTTTAGTTTTATTCTTACTGAGAATACGCGTCGAATGACACCTCATTTGTTGAAATCCGATGTCCCGTTCAAAAGTAATTCAAAAAACAAGATTTTCTTCTTCCCAAAATGAAAACGTTTGTCCCTTTGTTTGTGGGTTTGTATGCATCCCATCTTAGTTTTAGGGTTTTGAAAACCCTATGGGTGTATAAAGTAGCTTGAAGTAGAAAACGTTTGTTTTACGACTTTTGGAAAAACCCGCTAGTTTAGCGGAAAATCAAAAAAAAGCCAGATTTAAAATGCTTATAGTATCTAAACAATTAATGCTACAGAAACGTGCTGTATATCTCTAAAAAGATAATTTAATTTTAAATTTAAATACTCTTCATATAGTAAAATTGTCTGAATATAATAAATTTAGAGTTATGACAAAAAGTTATTTTTTAAAACCACTTTTTGACTATTTTCTCAAAATTGAGTCGAACGATTTCTTTTTAAATTTCAAATCATATAGCCCTTGAGATTCCTCAACTTTTGATATTTAACCCTTTTTCCCCTAAAAATTACCGTTTGGAAGATATTAAGCGATTAAAAGTGCAACTCGTTTCAGCTCCGTATACGAAATATTTCATACTTATTGGAATAAACAAGAAAAAAACAATTTGATGAAAAATTTTCTTATTCGATTTTTTCAAACGGAAATAGGAAACTTGATCAATTTGTTCTACCACTTTGGAAAACCCCGCTAGTTCGGCGGGAAATGTAAGAACGACAGATTTCTCTTAGAATCTGAATCTATACAGCCCTTGAGATTCCAAACTTGTGCTATTAAAATAGGTAATTGAAGCGATAAAACTTGTTGTGCCTAATTTAAGGTGGCGTTCAGCTAAAATTAGGGGTCGAAGCTGTGTGTTTGGTTTTTCAATAGTCAAGCCATATGGGGACGACTCCTAGTCATGGTATTGGGGTACTTAAACTCTTGAGCAAAAAAAAACTTCTGATATCAAACAAAAACACCTCTTAACGAGGTAGAAAGTAGTGGCGAACGCGCCTTTAACATAAATTTCTGATATCAACAATTGTGTCGAAAAATGATATTACATTCGTTAAAATAAATAAACTAAATTAAATTTATGTATGTACTCGGCACGCTACAACAGAAAATGTACATGTAGGTAAATAAATATTTACTGTTGCGGGCCGAAATCACAAATTTAATATAGTTTATTTATTTTATCGAATGTAATATCATTTTTCGTCACAATTGTTGATATCAGAAATTTTTGTTAAAGGCGCGTTCGCCACTAGTTTCTACCTAGTTTTGTCGGAAGTTGGCTAAATTGGGTCCCAACTAAAAGAATTACTGTTTTTACCAGCTAGTAACCTCGGCTAACGGTCTAAATAATTTTCGGTTAGATCTAGGGACACTTAAATAATTAGCCGGTTTTTACATTTTACATAGTGGGTTCGTTATTTTTTGTGTGCCAAAAATAACGTTTTGATTCCAATCTATTGGAAATTTTATTACGAACTCAACGCGGTGTGACACTCCTCATTTGGACCATTTGTTAAGTTGCCTCGGACAACATACTGATATTATTTAGTGCAAAACTCGGATTCATAACGTATGGATCAGTAACTTTTCTGTTGATTTTTTTTGTCGAAAGTTGGCTAAATTATGTCTCAGCATAAAAAAAAATGAAAATAATTTTTATCAGCTTACATCCTCAGCTGAGGCTTCAAATCAACTTCTGGTAGATTTAGGGGACTTTAATAATTGGCCAATTTTAACATATTTCATATCACGTTTTTTTGGTCAAAAATCGTCAAATACTAAAATTTATGACTGTTTTTTGGTCGTAATTAATTTAAAAAGTGTCTCCGCACAAATATTAAATGCATTGATCAGCTTACGACCTAAGCTAACATGATGTCGGTCGTTTCAGGTAGATTTAAGAAATTCAGTAATTACTGTGGACGGCAATCCACGTAGTGACGAAGCGCACCAGGAGTATAGACAAACGGCCAGGTTCTTACATACAATAAACTTGCGCTACGGCGTTGCAAACATATATGTACATATGTAGATATGTAGGTACATATCTTCAAATGAAATTTAAATTCAGACAAAGACAAATCACAAATACAAATATTCCCCAGCAAATGTAAACGCAATTTCGCCCATTTAGTTACATATGTATGTATGTACGTTCCTATCATTATTTCATCACATTTATATTCCATACAATACATACATACAACAACCATAACGGGTCGTTTGGATTGGTTATCTGGCCTTTGATTGGCGGCATTTTAAAACCTCAACCCCCACTAGCAACAAAACGTAAAAAAACCCAAAAACCACCATCAAATTAGACAGCGCACAAACGCACACAACCACGAAGGCACGGCCAGAAAATCAAATCGGCACGTACATATGTATATACATATGCGTACTTATCCATTCTTTTTGCGGGCCGTTATTCAGATGCTTTACATATGTACACATATTCTTGCGCCGTATTCAATGTAACATATTTTTTCTTCACTTTGTGTTTATTTCACTCTTTGACTTTAAATTCCACTCTAACTCCCTCTGTGTCTGTGGGAGCTCACTTGAAGAAAAAATGGAATTGTTAAATTAAATAAAATGAAAAAGTAATAATGCAACTCGAAGAAAAACTTTTTTAAATACCATGCAATGCTAATTATTTTATTATATTTTTAATTAAGTATTAATTATTATTTATTTACAATATAAAATGATTTATTTGATATTTTGAAACATTAATTTTAATTATTAATAATGCGCAGTATTCAACGGAAATGTAACGTGTTCTTTCCTTTCTCTCTGTGTGCCTACTTCACTCTCTGACTTTAAACTCCTCACTCCACTCTCGCGGTCGGAGCGGACGGCTCGGTCACTTGGAGAAAAATAGGGAATGTTTAATTTAAAGAAAATAAAATAATCTAAATCTAAGAAATACATTATGTTTAAATGTCATGCGTTTTCCAAATGTTTCCTCTTTTTTAATATTAAATATTAATTTTTGTTCATGTACAATACAAAACTATTTATTACTAACTTGGTATTAGTTTGTTATATTTATTTTTCATTAATGAATTAATCATTATATATTGCCTATTTACTAAATATATGTTTATATATATATATCTACCCAAAAGCAATAATCATCAAATTATAATACAACATTCATACAAGGTATTTTTGGTTACAGTGCACTTGTAAGCATTCAATGTGCTCTCTCTCTTTCTCTCTTATTCTCTTATTGACCACTGTGTGAGTAGTGCTCAATCGAAGCGGACTACTCAAAGAGAACGGATGCGTGGACGAGTGATTTATTCAAAAATGTAAGTTGGACAATATTTTTACATATAGCATTCAGCATGTATATCTTATTTATTGTATTATATGTACTTATATTTAATTTACTAAATCTATTTCTTTACAGCTGACCGAAGTAAACACGAATTGAGACCAAAACACAAGGATTTACATTAAAATCAGGTGAGTGGACAAATATGTAAAAGTGCATACGTATTTAAACCAAATAAACGGATGGTTTACATTAAAATTAAACACAATCCATAAAATAGTGCAATATTTTGGTTCATAACTTATGGCAAGAGAAATTTTTCCGTTGATTTTTTGGTCGTAACTTGGCTAAATTGGGTCTCAGCTAAAATAACGACTGCTTGAACCTCAGCTTACGATCCAAATCATTTGCGGGTAGATCTAGGAGACTAAAATAATTGGCAGAATAGTTAACAATTAATTAATTGGCGCCATTCCGACAAGTTACCTGTGCTTTGTCGCGCATCAGTACCATTACTTTTATTTTTTTTCTTGTCTGTTCTTTTTGCGGTCCGTTATTCAGCTGCCATTCATATGTATGTATGTATGTACGCAGTATTCAACGAAAATGTAACGTTTTTTCCCTATATTCTCTCTTCTTTCTCTCTCATCCTTTTGCGGGGCGTTAAGCTGCACATATTTACATATGTAAAATGCACATTGTACGTACATACATATTCAACAAAAGTGTAACGCATTTTTCCTCTCTGACTTGAAATTGCTCACTCCTCTCTCTCTCTCTCTCTCACTCTCTCCCCTCTCTGTATCAGCCGAAGCGAACGGCTCGCTCACTTGGCGAAAAAAGGGAATGTTTTATTTAAAGAAAATAACGTAACCTAAATCGAACAAATACTGTTTAAATACCATGCACTTACTAATAATCTTTTTTTTTATTCCAAACTAACAATTAATAAATGCAATTGCACAATACAATATTATTTATTTACTTCCCATTACTTTTAACTTATTTATTTATAATTACTTATATATATATTATTTAGTACTATTCGTATTTCATTATTAATAAATTAATAAATTTGTATTCGCTTTTTTACTAAATGTTCAAACATATATATGCAAAAATACATATATGCACAAAACTCATTCTAGTTATTTTTGGCGCAGTGAATTTAGAAGCATTCCGTAAGGGCGTCGCGGCCATCATTTTTTCGCTCTCTAATTCTCTTATTGAGCAAACTCTGCTTGAGCAGAGCTCATTAGAAGCGGACTGCTTGATGGAGACGAACGTAGCGGACGAATAATTTATACTATAAGGTAAGTTGGCCAATTTTTTTTTACATACAACACATAACATGTACAACTTATTGTAATTATATCTAACTTATATATGTATATGTATTTATTTCCAGCTTAACGAAACACAAAAGGATTACAACACAAACACAGAAGGATTAAAATTAACTCCGGTGAGTGCACAGCAAATTAAAAATTCATTAATATTTAAGTGAAAAAAACAAAAACAGTTTAAAACTACAAATCAACACACAAACAAATGAAACAAACAATAATTGTTTTAATAAATAAATACATACATACGCACCGGCCTCACAGGCACACTAGCCAAAAGTTTGCAATTAAAAACAATTAAAAAACTAAGTGACCTAAAAAAAAGAGAAGTGTACCTGTATAATTCAAAGAAACAGGCAATTTTGTCAAAAGACAATTCGTTTTTTATAAATAGACAAACATCCATATACATTTGGCCGGTGACACCGGCTTTAATTACATACCTATTTACAAAAGCCAAAAACAAAAGCGACAGGAAAAAAATACAGCAATTTTTTCCAAATGAATTTTTTTTTTTTAAGTGCTGACAATATAAAAGGATGTCGTCGCAATATACTTATATAC
Source organism: Drosophila subpulchrella (assembly GCF_014743375.2). Lineage (NCBI taxonomy): Eukaryota > Metazoa > Arthropoda > Insecta > Diptera > Drosophilidae > Drosophila > Drosophila subpulchrella. Next base: position 26,107,298 of record NC_050610.1, read on the forward strand.
ATATATCCTAGCCCCCCACCAAACCAACATGGCTTCATGTACAAATAAATAATTTCTAACCAAATTCGTATTCAGCTGTCTAGCTGCCTGCCACCATATGGCCTAAAATAACCAACTATCAAGTTAAGCTACAGATATTGCTGATCCAATTTATAATTACAAACAATTCTCATGCTGGGTTTTTCGCATCGGGTTTACAACAAAAATATAAAACAATAGGGTAAAACAATTGAGGGACTCAGCTAAAGAATGACCGTTTTAACAGGCTAACAACCTGAGCTACCGATCCACTTAATTTTCGGGTACATTTAGTACACATAAATTTATGGGCATTTTTTGCATTTCTATAAGGGGTTAAATCATTTTTTTTTGTTTGCCAAAAATTGTCAAAAACTCAATTTTTTTCTTTTGAATGCCAATCTATTTGAAATTTTGGTTTCAAACTTAACGCGGCGTGTCAGTATTCGTTTGGACTACTTGTTGCAGTTTTTTTTTTTTGACAAAATACTGATTATTTGGCGCAAAATTAGAATTCTTAGCTAATGACAAAAACATAAATATTTCGGTGATTTATTTGTCGCTGCTACGCCTAATTGAGGGTCTTAGCTAAAATAATGACTGCCTCAACTGGCTAACGATCCACTTCATTTTCGGGTGCATTTTGGAGACTTACATTTATGGGCATTTTTTAAAGGGGTTATATCCCCTTTTTTTGTTTTTTTGCTAAAAATTGTCAAAAACTAAATTATCGAAATTTTGTTCCGAACTCAACGCAGCGTGACACTTCTTGCTTGGACTATTTGTTGCGGTATTACTGATATTATTTGGTGCAAAATTAGGATTCTTAGCTAATAGCAAAAAATAAATATTTCGTTGATTATTTTGGTCGCTGCTACCTAATTGAGGGTCTCAGCTAAAAGAATGACTGTTTCAACTGGCTAACAACCTGAGCTAACGATCTACTTCATTTTCGGGCACATTTAGGAGACTTACATTTATGGGCATTTTTTATGAGGGGTTACATCATGTTTTTTTTTTTTTTTCTAAAAATTGTCGAAAACTAAATTACCTAGTTTTGAATGCCAATCGAGTCGAAATTTTGTTTCGAACTCAACGCGGCGTGACACTCCTTGTTTGGACTATTTGTTGAGTTGTTTCTGAGAATATACTGATATTATTTGGTACAAAATTAGGATTCCTATCTAATGGCCAAAAATAAATATTTCGGCGATTTTTTTGTAGGTGCTACGCCTAATTGAGGGTCTCAGCTAAAAACTAAAGTTTTCAGTTTTGAATGCCAATTGATTGGAAATTTTATGTCAAACTCAACGCAGTATGACACTCTTTATTTGGATCATTTCTTGCGTTGCTTCGGAAAAATACTGATATTTGGTGCAAAACTAGAATTCATAACTAAAGGCAAAAACAGGAATTTTTCGGTTTTTTTTTTTGGGGTTTATTGGTCTTAATTGAGATACTCAGTTAAAAGAGTGTCTGTTTTGACTAGTTAACAACATTAGCATACGACCGACATAATTTTCCGGTTCATTTAGGAGGCCTAAATAATTTGGTAAAATTTGTAAGTTTAAATAATGTATTTAAATATTGTCTTTTTCTCGAGTGGTACTAATTGTTAACTAATATTTCCCCACCTCTCTCTCTCTCTCTGTTTTTCGAGTAGTAATAAATGTAAACAAACATTTCCTTCTCTGTCCCTCTGCTTTACATTAGGCTCTTCTCCCTTTAAGAGATTATATGATTGACATTTTTTCTTTGAAATACCATTGGTGTAACTACGTTCCCGCAAACTAAACAAAAACAAGTAAACACAAAAAAATTAAATATATGTATGCAAGCACACAAAATGTATTTAATCAGTCATAAACAGAGCGTGTGCAAGGGGAGTGATGACGATGATGATGGGTAGGACAAATTAAAATCCAGCGATAAAAACTAAAAAAATACCGATTAACCCATTAACAAATGTTAACGCAATTTAGCTTATTTAGTTACACAAGTATGTATGTACGTGTGTAAGTTCCTATCATAATATCACATTACTATTCGGTACAATACTTATGTACAATGTACATTTTACATACAACATCAATAAAGGGTCGTTTGGATAGGCTTTCGGCATTTTATACTCTGACAAACAACACCAGCAACAAAACGTAAACAAAGACCAAAAAACAACCACCAAATTAGACCTAGCGTGCAAACACACACACACACACACACACACACCACGAAGGCATGGCCAGAGAGTCAAATTGACCCATGCATGCATGTGAACATATGTATATGTACACATTCAAAGCAGAGCAGTAGACAAATTACCCGCAACCATTTTTGGCGCCATCCCGACAAGTTACCCGTGCTTTTTCGCGCATCTGTACCATTACTTTTCTTTTTTTCGCCTCCACTCTTTTTGCGGTCCGTTATTCAGCTGCCCTTTATATCTACGCTGTATTCAACGAAAATGTAACGTAATTTCCGCCTATTCTCTCTTCTATCATTTTTTTGCGGGGCGTTGTTAAGCTGCTTTACATATATACAATGTACATTGTACATACATACATATTAATGCAAAGTATTCAACGAAAGTGTAACGTATTTTTCCCCTCTGTCTGTGCTCACACCACTCTCTGACTTGAAATCGCTCACTCCTCTCTCTCTCCCTCCCCGTCCCACACCATCATCACCATACTCTCTCACTCCCTCCCCCTCTCTCTCTTTCTCACTCACTCTGCCTCCCCCTCTCTCTCTCTCGACGCTCTCTTGGCGAAAAAAGGGAATGTTTTATTTAAAGAAAATAACGTAACCTAAATCGAACAAATACTGTTTAAATACCATGCACTTACTAATAATCTTTTTTTTTATTCCAAACTAACAATTAATAAATTTTCATGCACAATACAATATTATTTATTTACTTCCCATTACTTTTAACTTATTTATTTATAATTACTTATATATATATTATTTAGTACTATTCGTATTTCCTAATTAATAAATTAATAAATTTGTATTCGCTTTTTTACTAAATGTTCAAACATATATATGCAAAAATACATATATGCACAAAACTCATTCTAGTTATTTGCAGTGCATTTAGAAGCATTCCGTAAGGGCGTCGCGGCCATCATTTTTTCGCTCTCTAATTCTCTTATTGAGCAAACTCTGCTTGAGCAGAGCTCATTAGAAGCGGACTGCTTGGTGGAGACGAACGTAGCGGACGAATAATTTATACTATAAGGTAAGTTGGCCAATTTTTTTTTACATACAACACGTAACATGTACAACTTATTGTAATTATATCTAACTTATATATGTATATGTATTTATTTCCAGCTTAACGAAACACAAAAGGATTACAACACAAACACAGAAGGATTAAAATTAACTCCGGTGAGTGCACAGCAAATTAAAAATTCATTTATATTTAAGTGAAAAAAACAAAAACAGTTTAAAACTACAAATCAACACACAAACAAATGAAACAAACGGACAAACAATAATTGTTTTAATAAATAAATACATACATACGCACCGGCCTCACAGGCACACTAGCCAAAAGTTTGCAATTAAAAACAATTAAAAAACTAAGTGACCTAAAAAAAAAGAGAAGTGTACCTGTATAATTCAAAGAAACAGGCAATTTTGTCAAAAGACAATTCGTTTTTTATAAATAGACAAACATCCATATACATTTGGCCGGTGACACCGGCTTTAATTACATACCTATTTACAAAAGCCAAAAACAAAAGCGACAGGAAAAAAATACAGCAATTTTTTCCAAATGAATTTTTTTTTTTTAAGTGCTGACAATATAAAAGGATGTCGTCGCAATATACTTATATACATATATCCTAGCCCCCCACCAAACCAACATGGCTTCATGTACAAATAAATAATTTCTAACCAAATTCGTATTCAGCTGTCTAGCTGCCTGCCACCATATGGCCTAAAATAACCAACTATCAAGTTAAGCTACAGATATTGCTGATCCAATTTATAATTACAAACAATTCTCATGCTGGGTTTTTCGCATCGGGTTTACAACAAAAATATAAAACAATAGGGTAAAACAATTGAAGGACTCAGCTAAAGAATGACCGTTTTAACAGGCTAACAACCTGAGCTACCGATCCACTTAATTTTCGGGTACATTTAGTACACATAAATTTATGGGCATTTTTTGCATTTCTATAAGGGGTTAAATCATTTTTTTTTGTTTGCCAAAAATTGTCAAAAACTCAATTTTTTTCTTTTGAATGCCAATCTATTTGAAATTTTGGTTTCAAACTTAACGCGGCGTGTCAGTATTCGTTTGGACTACTTTTTGCAGTTTTTTTTTTGACAAAATACTGATTATTTGGCGCAAAATTAGAATTCTTAGCTAATGACAAAAACATAAATATTTCGGTGATTTATTTGTCGCTGCTACGCCTAATTGAGGGTCTTAGCTAAAATAATGACTGCCTCAACTGGCTAACGATCCACTTCATTTTCGGGTGCATTTTGGAGACTTACATTTATGGGCATTTTTTAAAGGGGTTATATCCCCTTTTTTTGTTTTTTTGCTAAAAAATTGTCAAAAACTAAATTATCGAAATTTTGTTCCGAACTCAACGCAGCGTGACACTTCTTGCTTGGACTATTTGTTGCGGTATTACTGATATTATTTGGTGCAAAATTAGGATTCTTAGCTAATAGCAAAAAATAAATATTTCGTTGATTATTTTGGTCGCTGCTACCTAATTGAGGGTCTCAGCTAAAAGAATGACTGTTTCAACTGGCTAACAACCTGAGCTAACGATCTACTTCATTTTCGGGCACATTTAGGAGACTTACATTTATGGGCATTTTTTATGAGGGGTTAAATCATGTTTTTTTTTTTTTTTTCTAAAAATTGTCGAAAACTAAATTACCTAGTTTTGAATGCCAATCGAGTCGAAATTTTGTTTCGAACTCAACGCGGCGTGACACTCCTTGTTTGGACTATTTGTTGAGTTGTTTCTGAGAATATACTGATATTATTTGGTACAAAATTAGGATTCCTATCTAATGGCCAAAAATAAATATTTCGGCGATTTTTTTGTAGGTGCTACGCCTAATTGAGGGTCTCAGCTAAAAACTAAAGTTTTCAGTTTTGAATGCCAATTGATTGGAAATTTTATGTCAAACTCAACGCAGTATGACACTCTTTATTTGGATCATTTCTTGCGTTGCTTCGGAAAAATACTGATATTTGGTGCAAAACTAGAATTCATAACTAAAGGCAAAAACAGGAATTTTTCGGTTTTTTTTTTTGGGGTTTATTGGTCTTAATTGAGATACTCAGTTAAAAGAGTGTCTGTTTTGACTAGTTAACAACATTAGCATACGACCGACATAATTTTCCGGTTCATTTAGGAGGCCTAAATAATTTGGTAAAATTTGTAAGTTTAAATAATGTATTTAAATATTGTCTTTTTCTCGAGTGGTACTAATTGTTAACTAATATTTCCCCACCTCTCTCTCTCTCTCTGTTTTTCGAGTAGTAATAAATGTAAACAAACATTTCCTTCTCTGTCCCTCTGCTTTACATTAGGCTCTTCTCCCTTTAAGAGATTATATGATTGACATTTTTTCTTTGAAATACCATTGGTGTAACTACGTTCCCGCAAACTAAACAAAAACAAGTAAACACAAAAAAATTAAATATATGTATGCAAGCACACAAAATGTATTTAATCAGTCATAAACAGAGCGTGTGCAAGGGGAGTGATGACGATGATGATGGGTAGGACAAATTAAAATCCAGCGATAAAAACTAAAAAAATACCGATTAACCCATTAACAAATGTTAACGCAATTTAGCTTATTTAGTTACACAAGTATGTATGTACGTGTGTAAGTACCTATCATAATATCACATTACTATTCGGTACAATACTTATGTACAATGTACATTTTACATACAACATCAATAAAGGGTCGTTTGGATAGGCTTTCGGCATTTTATACTCTGACAAACAACACCAGCAACAAAACGTAAACAAAGACCAAAAAACAACCACCAAATTAGACCTAGCGTGCAAACACACACACACACACACACACACACCACGAAGGCATGGCCAGAGAGTCAAATTGACCCATGCATGCATGTGAACATATGTATATGTACACATTCAAAGCAGAGCAGTAGACAAATTACCCGCAACCATTTTTGGCGCCATCCCGACAAGTTACGAGTGCTTTTTCGCGCATCTGTACCATTACTTTTCATTTTTTCGCCTCCACTCTTTTTGCGGTCCGTTATTCAGCTGCCCTTTATATCTACGCTGTATTCAACGAAAATGTAACGTAATTTCCGCCTATTCTCTCTTCTATCATTTTTTTGCGGGGCGTTGTTAAGCTGCTTTACATATATACAATGTACATTGTACATACATACATATTAATGCAAAGTATTCAACGAAAGTGTAACGTATTTTTCCCCTCTGTCTGTGCTCACACCACTCTCTGACTTGAAATCGCTCACTCCTCTCTCTCTCCCTCCCCGTCCCACACCATCATCACCATACTCTCTCACTCCCTCCCCCTCTCTCTCTTTCTCACTCACTCTGCCTCCCCCTCTCTCTCTCTCGACGCTCTCTTGGCGAAAAAAGGGAATGTTTTATTTAAAGAAAATAACGTAACCTAAATCGAACAAATACTGTTTAAATACCATGCACTTACTAATAATCTTTTTTTTTATTCCAAACTAACAATTAATAAATTTTCATGCACAATACAATATTATTTATTTACTTCCCATTACTTTTAACTTATTTATTTATAATTACTTATATATATATTATTTAGTACTATTCGTATTTCCTAATTAATAAATTAATAAATTTGTATTCGCTTTTTTACTAAATGTTCAAACATATATATGCAAAAATACATATATGCACAAAACTCATTCTAGTTATTTGCAGTGCATTTAGAAGCATTCCGTAAGGGCGTCGCGGCCATCATTTTTTCGCTCTCTAATTCTCTTATTGAGCAAACTCTGCTTGAGCAGAGCTCATTAGAAGCGGACTGCTTGGTGGAGACGAACGTAGCGGACGAATAATTTATACTATAAGGTAAGTTGGCCAATTTTTTTTTACATACAACACGTAACATGTACAACTTATTGTAATTATATCTAACTTATATATGTATATGTATTTATTTCCAGCTTAACGAAACACAAAAGGATTACAACACAAACACAGAAGGATTAAAATTAACTCCGGTGAGTGCACAGCAAATTAAAAATTCATTTATATTTAAGTGAAAAAAACAAAAACAGTTTAAAACTACAAATCAACACACAAACAAATGAAACAATCGGACAAACAATAATTGTTTTAATAAATAAATACATACATACGCACCGGCCTCACAGGCACACTAGCCAAAAGTTTGCAATTAAAAACAATTAAAAAACTAAGTGACCTAAAAAAAAAGAGAAGTGTACCTGTATAATTCAAAGAAACAGGCAATTTTGTCAAAAGACAATTCGTTTTTTATAAATAGACAAACATCCATATACATTTGGCCGGTGACACCGGCTTTAATTACATACCTATTTACAAAAGCCAAAAACAAAAGCGACAGGAAAAAAATACAGCAATTTTTTCCAAATGAATTTTTTTTTTTAAAGTGCTGACAATATAAAAGGATGTCGTCGCAATATACTTATATACATATATCCAAGCCCCCCACCAAACCAACATGGCTTCATGTACAAATAAATAATTTCTAACCAAATTCGTATTCAGCTGTCTAGCTGCCTGCCACCATATGGCCTAAAATAACCAACTATCAAGTTAAGCTACAGATATTGCTGATCCAATTTATAATTACAAACAATTCTCATGCTGGGTTTTTCGCATCGGGTTTACAACAAAAATATAAAACAATAGGGTAAAACAATTGAAGGACTCAGCTAAAGAATGACCGTTTTAACAGGCTAACAACCTGAGCTACCGATCCACTTAATTTTCGGGTACATTTAGTACACATAAATTTATGGGCATTTTTTGCATTTCTATAAGGGGTTAAATCATTTTTTTTTGTTTGCCAAAAATTGTCAAAAACTCAATTTTTTTCTTTTGAATGCCAATCTATTTGAAATTTTGGTTTCAAACTTAACGCGGCGTGTCAGTATTCGTTTGGACTACTTTTTGCAGTTTTTTTTTTGACAAAATACTGATTATTTGGCGCAAAATTAGAATTCTTAGCTAATGACAAAAACATAAATATTTCGGTGATTTATTTGTCGCTGCTACGCCTAATTGAGGGTCTTAGCTAAAATAATGACTGCCTCAACTGGCTAACGATCCACTTCATTTTCGGGTGCATTTTGGAGACTTACATTTATGGGCATTTTTTAAAGGGGTTATATCCCCTTTTTTTGTTTTTTTGCTAAAAAATTGTCAAAAACTAAATTATCGAAATTTTGTTCCGAACTCAACGCAGCGTGACACTTCTTGCTTGGACTATTTGTTGCGGTATTACTGATATTATTTGGTGCAAAATTAGGATTCTTAGCTAATAGCAAAAAATAAATATTTCGTTGATTATTTTGGTCGCTGCTACCTAATTGAGGGTCTCAGCTAAAAGAATGACTGTTTCAACTGGCTAACAACCTGAGCTAACGATCTACTTCATTTTCGGGCACATTTAGGAGACTTACATTTATGGGCATTTTTTATGAGGGGTTAAATCATGTTTTTTTTTTTTTTTTCTAAAAATTGTCGAAAACTAAATTACCTAGTTTTGAATGCCAATCGAGTCGAAATTTTGTTTCGAACTCAACGCGGCGTGACACTCCTTGTTTGGACTATTTGTTGAGTTGTTTCTGAGAATATACTGATATTATTTGGTACAAAATTAGGATTCCTATCTAATGGCCAAAAATAAATATTTCGGCGATTTTTTTGTAGGTGCTACGCCTAATTGAGGGTCTCAGCTAAAAACTAAAGTTTTCAGTTTTGAATGCCAATTGATTGGAAATTTTATGTCAAACTCAACGCAGTATGACACTCTTTATTTGGATCATTTCTTGCGTTGCTTCGGAAAAATACTGATATTTGGTGCAAAACTAGAATTCATAACTAAAGGCAAAAACAGGAATTTTTCGGTTTTTTTTTTTGGGGTTTATTGGTCTTAATTGAGATACTCAGTTAAAAGAGTGTCTGTTTTGACTAGTTAACAACATTAGCATACGACCGACATAATTTTCCGGTTCATTTAGGAGGCCTAAATAATTTGGTAAAATTTGTAAGTTTAAATAATGTATTTAAATATTGTCTTTTTCTCGAGTGGTACTAATTGTTAACTAATATTTCCCCACCTCTCTCTCTCTCTCTGTTTTTCGAGTAGTAATAAATGTAAACAAACATTTCCTTCTCTGTCCCTCTGCTTTACATTAGGCTCTTCTCCCTTTAAGAGATTATATGATTGACATTTTTTCTTTGAAATACCATTGGTGTAACTACGTTCCCGCAAACTAAACAAAAACAAGTAAACACAAAAAAATTAAATATATGTATGCAAGCACACAAAATGTATTTAATCAGTCATAAACAGAGCGTGTGCAAGGGGAGTGATGACGATGATGATGGGTAGGACAAATTAAAATCCAGCGATAAAAACTAAAAAAAAACCGATTAACCCATTAACAAATGTTAACGCAATTTAGCTTATTTAGTTACACAAGTATGTATGTACGTGTGTAAGTTCCTATCATAATATCACATTACTATTCGGTACAATACTTATGTACAATGTACATTTTACATACAACATCAATAAAGGGTCGTTTGGATAGGCTTTCGGCATTTTATACTCTGACAAACAACACCAGCAACAAAACGTAAACAAAGACCAAAAAACAACCACCAAATTAGACCTAGCGTGCAAACACACACACACACACACACACACACACCACGAAGGCATGGCCAGAGAGTCAAATTGACCCATGCATGCATGTGAACATATGTATATGTACACATTCAAAGCAGAGCAGTAGACAAATTACCCGCAACCATTTTTGGCGCCATCCCGACAAGTTACCCGTGCTTTTTCGCGCATCTGTACCATTACTTTTCATTTTTTCGCCTCCACTCTTTTTGCGGTCCGTTATTCAGCTGCCCTTTATATCTACGCTGTATTCAACGAAAATGTAACGTAATTTCCGCCTATTCTCTCTTCTATCATTTTTTTGCGGGGCGTTGTTAAGCTGCTTTACATATATACAATGTACATTGTACATACATACATATTAATGCAAAGTATTCAACGAAAGTGTAACGTATTTTTCCCCTCTGTCTGTGCTCACACCACTCTCTGACTTGAAATCGCTCACTCCTCTCTCTCTCCCTCCCCGTCCCACACCATCATCACCATACTCTCTCACTCCCTCCCCCTCTCCCTCTTTCTCACTCACTCTGCCTCCCCCTCTCTCTCTTTCTCACTCACTCTGCCTCCCCCTCTCTCTCTCTCGACGCTCTCTTGGCGAAAAAAGGGAATGTTTTATTTAAAGAAAATAACGTAACCTAAATCGAACAAATACTGTTTAAATACCATGCACTTACTAATAATCTTTTTTTTTATTCCAAACTAACAATTAATAAATTTTCATGCACAATACAATATTATTTATTTACTTCCCATTACTTTTAACTTATTTATTTATAATTACTTATATATATATTATTTAGTACTATTCGTATTTCATTATTAATAAATTAATAAATTTGTATTCGCTTTTTTATTAAATGTTCAAACATATATATGCAAAAATACATATATGCACAAAACTCATTCTAGTTATTTTTGGCGCAGTGCATTTAGAAGCATTCCGTAAGGGCGTCGCGGCCATCATTTTTTCGCTCTCTAATTCTCTTATTGAGCAAACTCTGCTTGAGCAGAGCTCATTAGAAGCGGACTGCTTGGTGGAGACGAACGTAGCGGACGAATAATTTATACTATAAGGTAAGTTGGCCAATTTTTTTTTACATACAACACGTAACATGTACAACTTATTGTAATTATATCTAACTTATATATGTATATGTATTTATTTCCAGCTTAACGAAACACAAAAGGATTACAACACAAACACAGAAGGATTAAAATTAACTCCGGTGAGTGCACAGCAAATTAAAAATTCATTTATATTTAAGTGAAAAAAACAAACACAGTTTAAAACTACAAATCAACACACAAACAAATGAAACAAACGGACAAACAATAATTGTTTTAATAAATAAATACATACATACGCACCGGCCTCACAGGCACACTAGCCAAAAGTTTGCAATTAAAAACAATTAAAAAACTAAGTGACCTAAAAAAAAAGAGAAGTGTACCTGTATAATTCAAAGAAACAGGCAATTTTGTCAAAAGACAATTCGTTTTTTATAAATAGACAAACATCCATATACATTTGGCCGGTGACACCGGCTTTAATTACATACCTATTTACAAAAGCCAAAAACAAAAGCGACATGAAAAAAATACAGCAATTTTTTCCAAATGAATTTTTTTTTTTAAAGTGCTGACAATATAAAAGGATGTCGTCGCAATATACTTATATACATATATCCTAGCCCCCCACCAAACCAACATGGCTTCATGTACAAATAAATAATTTCTAACCAAATTCGTATTCAGCTGTCTAGCTGCCTGCCACCATATGGCCTAAAATAACCAACTATCAAGTTAAGCTACAGATATTGCTGATCCAATTTATAATTACAAACAATTCTCATGCTGGGTTTTTCGCATCGGGTTTACAACAAAAATATAAAACAATAGGGTAAAACAATTAAGGGACTCAGCTAAAGAATGACCGTTTTAACAGGCTAACAACCTGAGCTACCGATCCACTTAATTTTCGGGTACATTTAGTACACATAAATTTATGGGCATTTTTTGCATTTCTATAAGGGGTTAAATCATTTTTTTTTTTTGCCAAAAATTGTCAAAAACTCAATTTTTTTCTTTTGAATGCCAATCTATTTGAAATTTTGGTTTCAAACTTAACGCGGCGTGTCAGTATTCGTTTGGACTACTTGTTGCAGTTTTTTTTTTTGACAAAATACTGATTATTTGGCGCAAAATTAGAATTCTTAGCTAATGACAAAAACATAAATATTTCGGTGATTTATTTGTCGCTGCTACGCCTAATTGAGGGTCTTAGCTAAAATAATGACTGCCTCAACTGGCTAACGATCCACTTCATTTTCGGGTGCATTTTGGAGACTTACATTTATGGGCATTTTTTAAAGGGGTTATATCCCCTTTTTTTGTTTTTTTGCTAAAAATTGTCAAAAACTAAATTATCGAAATTTTGTTCCGAACTCAACGCAGCGTGACACTTCTTGCTTGGACTATTTGTTGCGGTATTACTGATATTATTTGGTGCAAAATTAGGATTCTTAGCTAATAGCAAAAAATAAATATTTCGTTGATTATTTTGGTCGCTGCTACCTAATTGAGGGTCTCAGCTAAAAGAATGACTGTTTCAACTGGCTAACAACCTGAGCTAACGATCTACTTCATTTTCGGGCACATTTAGGAGACTTACATTTATGGGCATTTTTTATGAGGGGTTGCATCATGTTTTTTTTTTTTTTTCTAAAAATTGTCGAAAACTAAATTACCTAGTTTTGAATGCCAATCGAGTCGAAATTTTGTTTCGAACTCAACGCGGCGTGACACTCCTTGTTTGGACTATTTGTTGAGTTGTTTCTGAGAATATACTGATATTATTTGGTACAAAATTAGGATTCCTATCTAATGGCCAAAAATAAATATTTCGGCGATTTTTTTGTCGGTGCTACGCCTAATTGAGGGTCTCAGCTAAAAACTAAAGTTTTCAGTTTTGAATGCCAATTGATTGGAAATTTTATGTCAAACTCAACGCAGTATGACACTCTTTATTTGGATCATTTCTTGCGTTGCTTCGGAAAAATACTGATATTTGGTGCAAAACTAGAATTCATAACTAAAGGCAAAAACAGGAATTTTTCGGTTTTTTTTTTGGGGTTTATTGGTCTTAATTGAGATACTCAGTTAAAAGAGTGTCTGTTTTGACTAGTTAACAACATTAGCATACGACCGACATAATTTTCCGGTTCATTTAGGAGGCCTAAATAATTTGGTAAAATTTGTAAGTTTAAATAATGTATTTAAATATTGTCTTTTTCTCGAGTGGTACTAATTGTTAACTAATATTTCCCCACCTCTCTCTCTCTCTCTGTTTTTCGAGTAGTAATAAATGTAAACAAACATTTCCTTCTCTGTCCCTCTGCTTTACATTAGGCTCTTCTCCCTTTAAGAGATTATATGATTGACATTTTTTCTTTGAAATACCATTGGTGTAACTACGTTCCCGCAAACTAAACAAAAACAAGTAAACACAAAAAAATTAAATATATGTATGCAAGCACACAAAATGTATTTAATCAGTCATAAACAGAGCGTGTGCAAGGGGAGTGATGACGATGATGATGGGTAGGACAAATTAAAATCCAGCGATAAAAACCAAAAAAATACCGATTAACCCATTAACAAATGTTAACGCAATTTAGCTTATTTAGTTACACAAGTATGTATGTACGTGTGTAAGTTCCTATCATAATATCACATTACTATTCGGTACAATACTTATGTACAATGTACATTTTACATACAACATCAATAAAGGGTCGTTTGGATAGGCTTTCGGCATTTTATACTCTGACAAACAACACCAGCAACAAAACGTAAACAAAGACCAAAAAACAACCACCAAATTAGACCTAGCGTGCAAACACACACACACACACACACACACACCACGAAGGCATGGCCAGAGAGTCAAATTGACCCATGCATGCATGTGAACATATGTATATGTACACATTCAAAGCAGAGCAGTAGACAAATTACCCGCAACCATTTTTGGCGCCATCCCGACAAGTTACCCGTGCTTTTTCGCGCATCTGTACCATTACTTTTCTTTTTTTCGCCTCCACTCTTTTTGCGGTCCGTTATTCAGCTGCCCTTTATATCTACGCTGTATTCAACGAAAATGTAACGTAATTTCCGCCTATTCTCTCTTCTATCATTTTTTTGCGGGGCGTTGTTAAGCTGCTTTACATATATACAATGTACATTGTACATACATACATATTAATGCAAAGTATTCAACGAAAGTGTAACGTATTTTTCCCCTCTGTCTGTGCTCACACCACTCTCTGACTTGAAATCGCTCACTCCTCTCTCTCCCTCCCCGTCCCACACCATCATCACCATACTCTCTCACTCCCTCCCCCTCTCTCTCTTTCTCACTCACTCTGCCTCCCCCTCTCTCTCTCTCGACGCTCTCTTGGCGAAAAAAGGGAATGTTTTATTTAAAGAAAATAACGTAACCTAAATCGAACAAATACTGTTTAAATACCATGCACTTACTAATAATCTTTTTTTTTATTCCAAACTAACAATTAATAAATTTTCATGCACAATACAATATTATTTATTTACTTCTCATTACTTTTAACTTATTTATTTATAATTACTTATATATATATTATTTAGTACTATTCGTATTTCATTATTAATAAATTAATAAATTTGTATTCGCTTTTTTACTAAATGTTCAAACATATATATGCAAAAATACATATATGCACAAAACTCATTCTAGTTATTTTTGGCGCAGTGCATTTAGAAGCATTCCGTAAGGGCGTCGCGGCCATCATTTTTTCGCTCTCTAATTCTCTTATTGAGCAAACTCTGCTTGAGCAGAGCTCATTAGAAGCGGACTGCTTGATGGAGACGAACGTAGCGGACGAATAATTTATACTATAAGGTAAGTTGGCCAATTTTTTTTTACATACAACACATAACATGTACAACTTATTGTAATTATATCTAACTTATATATGTATATGTATTTATTTCCAGCTTAACGAAACACAAAAGGATTACAACACAAACACAGAAGGATTAAAATTAACTCCGGTGAGTGCACAGCAAATTAAAAATTCATTAATATTTAAGTGAAAAAAACAAAAACAGTTTAAAACTACAAATCAACACACAAACAAATGAAACAAACGGACAAACAATAATTGTTTTAATAAATAAATACATACATACGCACCGGCCTCACAGGCACACTAGCCAAAAGTTTGCAATTAAAAACAATAAAAAAACTAAGTGACCTAAAAAAAAAGAGAAGTGTACCTGTATAATTCAAAGAAACAGGCAATTTTGTCAAAAGACAATTCGTTTTTTATAAATAGACAAACATCCATATACATTTGGCCGGTCACACCGGCTTTAATTACATACCTATTTACAAAAGCCAAAAACAAAAGCGACAGGAAAAAAATACAGCAATTTTTTCCAAATGAATTTTTTTTTTTAAGTGCTGACAATATAAAAGGATGTCGCAATATACTTATATACATATATCCTAGCCCCCCACCAAACCAACATGGCTTCATGTACAAATAAATAATTTCTAACCAAATTCGTATTCAGCTGTCTAGCTGCCTGCCACCATATGGCCTAAAATAACCAACTATCAAGTTAAGCTACAGATATTGCTGATCCAATTTATAATTACAAACAATTCTCATGCTGGGTTTTTCGCATCGGGTTTACAACAAAAATATAAAACAATAGGGTAAAACAATTGAGGGACTCAGCTAAGGAATGACCGTTTTAACAGGCTAACAACCTGAGCTACCGATCCACTTCATTTTCGGGTATATTTAGTACACATAAAATTATGGGCATTTTTTGCATTTCTATAAGGGGTTAAATTATTTTTTTTTTTTGCCAAAAATTGTCAAAAACTAAAATTTTTTGTTTTGAATGCCAATCTATTTGAAATTTTGGTTTCAAACTTAACGCGGCGTGTCAGTATTCGTTTGGACTACTTGTTGCAGTTTTTTTTTGACAAAATTCTGATTATTTGGCGCAAAATTAGAATTCTTAGCTAATGACAAAAACATAAATATTTCGGTGATTTCTTTGTCGCTTCTACGCCTAATTGAGGGTCTTAGCTAAAATAATGACTGCCTCAACTGGCTAACGATCCACTTCATTTTCGGGTGCATTTTGGAGACTTACATTTATGGGCATTTTTTAAAGGGGTTATATCCCTTTTTTTGTTTTTTTGCTAAAAATTGTCAAAAATTAAATTACCCAGTTTTGAATGCCAATCGAGTCGAAATTTTGTTCCGAACTCAACGCGGCGTAACACTTCCTGATTGGACTGCTTGTTGCGGTTTTTCGGACAAAATACTGATATTATTTGGTGCAAAATTAGGATTCTTAGCTAATGGCAAAAAATAAACATTTCGGTGATTTTTTTTGTCGCTTCTACGCCTAATTGAGGGTCTCAGCTAAAAGAATGACTGTTTCAACTGGCTAACAACCTGAGCTCACGATCCACTTCATTTTCGGGTGCATTTTGAAGACCTACATTTATGGGCATTTTTTATAAGGGGTTACATTAATTTTTTTTTTTTTTTGCTAAAAATTGTCAAAATGTTTTACCCAGTTTTGAATGCCAATCGAGTCGAAATTTTGTTCCGAATCCAACGCGGCGTGACACTTCTTGTTTGAGCTATTTGTTGCGGTGTTTCGGACAAAATACTGATATTATTTGGTGCAAAATTTGGATTCTTAGCTAATGGCAAAAAATAAATATTTTGGTGATTTTTTTGTCGTACATACATTTATGGGCATTTTTTATAAGGGGTTACATTAATTTTTTTTTTTGCTAAAAATTGTCAAAAACTTAATTACCCAGTTTTGAATGCCAATCGAGTCGAAATTTTGTTCCGAACTCAACGCGGCGTGACACTTTCTGTTTGGACTATTTGTTGCGGTTTTTCGGACAAAATACTGATATTATTTGGTGCAAAATTTGAATTCTTAGCTAATGGCAAAAAATAAATATTTCGGTGATTTTTTTTGTCGCTGCTAGGCCTAATTGAGGGTCTCAGCTAAAAGAATGACTGTTTCAACTGGCTAACAACCTGAGCTAACGATTCACTTCATTTTCGGGTGCATTTTGGAGACATACATTTATGGGCATTTTTTATAAGGGGATAAATAAATATTTTTTTTTGCTAAAATTTGTCAAAAACTAAATTACCCAGTTTTGAATGCCAATCGAGTCGAAATTTTGTTTCGAACTCAACGCGGCGTGACACTTCCTGTTTGGACTATTTGTTACGGTGTTTCGGACAAAATACTGATATTATTTGGTGCAAAATTAGGATTCTTAGCTAAAGCCTAGTACTCAGATCGGCTAAGAGTTTCACTAGTCGAAAAATCTTATTCTTTGTAGTGTGACCGAAGTTTTAAAAGTTCACCCGCCATGCATGTGGCATGGTCTTACTGTCAAGCAGCTGGGCTTGTTGTCAAACGGAAAACAAATCAATTGGAGCAATTTAAAAAAGGAGAGTCTGCTGGTGCATAAAGAAATGAAAATAAAAATAAATGGAATGTTCAACGAATGTTTTTATTTATGTAAATTAGAAGTTAAAGGCTTCCTTCTCGTCCCACAGATGCTCCGCCATCTTTCCCGCGCCATCTGTGGTCCAGCTCCGAGCTGGCCAATAATGGCTGGTGATAGCTCCTCCAGCTGTCCCTTAGCGGGCGACCTTATTTCCTCCTCCCCATAGAAGCCGGCGCATCCTCTATCTCCGCTCCATCACCAGCTGCCAAGTAGATGGTGAAGGAGGAGTCCCTAATGGAGCTCGTCGGAGATCGAGCGATGTCCCATGTTCCTTCCCACTGGGATTCTCTAGTGGATCTCCTCCAGCGCTTCAACTATTCTGCGGATTTGACCTGTTGTGGTACTGCTTCCTGTCGGTCCAGTCCCACAATAATGGGCAACAGCTTGGATTAGGCATCCTTTTTCATCTGCACTGACCTTTAGCCGTTTTGGGTGTTTTTCTTCCATTTTTATACCCTTGCAGAGGGTATATTGATTTCAGTCAGAAGTTTGCAACGCAGTGAAGGAGACGTTTCCGACCCCATAAAGTATATATATTCTTGATCAGCATGACTAGACGAGTCGATCTAGCCATGTCCGTCTGTCCGTCTGTCCGTCTGTCCGTCTGTCCGTCTGTCCGTCTGTCCGTCTGTCCGTCTGTCCGTCCGTTTCTACGCAAACTAGTCTCTCAGTTTTAAAGCTATCGGGCTGAAACTTTCCCAAAAGTCTTATATCTTTTGCAGGTAGTATATAAGTCGGAACCAGCCGGATCGGACAACTATATCTTATAGCTCCCATAGGAATAATCGGACAAATAAATGAAAAAAAATTATAACTTTGGTGTTTTTTAGCATATAACCTCCTAAGCTTGGAAATAACAATTTTTAAATAATTTTGAATTTTGAATTAAATTTTATCGAAATCGGACGACTATATCATATAGCTGCCATAGGAACAATCGGAAAATTTGTGGAAAAATAATATGAAAAAAATTATAGCTTCGGTGTTTTTCAACATATAACCTCTAACGCTTGGAAATAACATTTTTTATTAAGTTCTGAGTTTCGAATTAAATTTTATCAAAATCGGACGACTATTTCATATAGCTGCCATAGGAACGATCGGAAAATTGGTAGGAAAATAATATGAAACAAATTATAGCTTCGGTGTTTTTTGACATATTATCTTATACTATTGGGAATATCATTTTTTAGTGTTTTTAAATTTAATAATTATAGCTGCAAGGGTATATAAGCTTCGGCTTGCCGAAGCTAACTTCCTTTCTTGTTAATTTTTAAATTCCCCACCGCTTCTGCACGAACACCGCCAAAGATTAAATTTCTTATTCTTTGGGCCGCGGCTAACGGCGTTCATCGAAAATTCACTCTCGAAATCTGGTATTTTTTCTGGTATTTCCTTAGCTCATCTGAGTACCGCGCTGAAAAACAGACCCGACGAAAACCTTTAGCCGCCTGTTTGCCTCTCGCTCACTCCTATGGTTAGCTCGCGGTTTTCGTCGATGTGAGTACTAGGCTTAATGGCAAAAAATAAATATTTTGGTGATTTTTTTGTCGTGCATACATTTATGGGCATTTTTTATAAGGGGTTACATTAACTTTTTTTTTTGCTAAAAATTGTCAAAAACTTAATTACCCAGTTTTGAATGCCAATCGAGTCGAAATTTTGTTCCGAACTCAACGCGGCGTGACACTTCCTGTTTGGACTATTTGTTGCGGTTTTTCGGACAAAATACTGATATTATTTGGTGCAAAATTTGAATTCTTAGCTAATGGCAAAAAATAAATATTTCGGTGATTTTTTTTGTCGCTGCTAGGCCTAATTGAGGGTCTCAGCTAAAAGAATGACTGTTTCAACTGGCTAACAACCTGAGCTAAGATCCACTTCATTTTCGGGTGCATTTTGGAGACATACATTTATGGGCATTTTTTATAAGGGGATAAATAAATATTTTTTTTTTGCTAAAAATTGTCAAAAACTAAATTACTCAGTTTTGAATGCCAATCGAGTCGAAATTTTGTTTCGAACTCAACGCGGCGTGACACTTCCTGTTTGGACTATTTGTTGCGGTGTTTCGGACAAAATACTGATATTATTTGGTGCAAAATTAGGATTCTTAGCTAATGGCAAAAAATAAATATTTCGGTGATTTTTTTGTCGCTGCTACGCCTAATTGAGGGTCTCAACTTAAAGAATGACTGTTTCAACTGGCTAACAACTTGAGCTAACGATCCACTTCATTTTCGGGTGCATTTTGGAGACATACATTTATGGGCATTTTTTATAAGGGGATAAATAAATATTTTTTTTTTTGCTAAAAATTGTCAAAAACTATAAATTACCCAGTTTTGAATGCCAATCGAGTCGAAATTTTGTTCCGAACTCAACGCGGCGTGACACTTCCTGTTTGGACTATTTGTTGCGGTGTTTCGGAAAAAATACTGATATTAATTGGTGCAAAATTAGGATTCTTAGCTAATGCCAAAAAATAAATATTTCTGTGATTTTTTTTTGTCGCTGCTAGGCCTAATTGAGGGTCTCAGCTAAAAGAATGACTGTTTCAACTGGCTAACAACCTGAGCTAGCGATACACGTCATTTTCGGGTGCATTTTGGAGACATACATTTATGGGCATTTTCTATAAGGGGATACATAAAAATTTTTTTTTTTTGCTAAAAATTGTCAAAAACTAAATTACCCAGTTTTGAATGCCATTCGAGTCGAAATTTTGTTCCGAACTCAACGCGGCGTGACTTTTCTTGTTTGGAATACTTGTTGCGGTGTTTCGGACAAAATACTGATATTATTTGGTGCAAAATTAGGATTCTTAGCTAATGGCAAAAAATAAATATTTCGGTGATTTTTTTGTCGCTGCTAAGCCTAATTGAGGGTCTCAACTTAAAGAATGACTGTTTCAACTGGCTAACAACCTGAGCTAAGATCCACTTCATTTTCGGGTGCATTTTGGAGACATACATTTATGGGCATTTTTTATAAGGGGATAAATAAATATTTTTTTTTTTGCTAAAAATTGTCAAAAACTAAATTACTCAGTTTTGAATGCCAATCGAGTCGAAATTTTGTTTCGAACTCAACGCGGCGTGACACTTCCTGTTTGGACTATTTGTTGCGGTGTTTCGGACAAAATACTGATATTATTTGGTGCAAAATTAGGATTCTTAGCTAATGGCAAAAAATAAATATTTCGGTGATTTTTTTGTCGCTGCTACGCCTAATTGAGGGTCTCAACTTAAAGAATGACTGTTTCAACTGGCTAACAACTTGAGCTAACGATCCACTTCATTTTCGGGTGCATTTTGGAGACATACATTTATGGGCATTTTTTATAAGGGGATAAATAAATATTTTTTTTTTTGCTAAAAATTGTCAAAAACTATAAATTACCCAGTTTTGAATGCCAATCGAGTCGAAATTTTGTTCCGAACTCAACGCGGCGTGACACTTCCTGTTTGGACTATTTGTTGCGGTGTTTCGGAAAAAATACTGATATTAATTGGTGCAAAATTAGGATTCTTAGCTAATGCCAAAAAATAAATATTTCTGTGATTTTTTTTTGTCGCTGCTAGGCCTAATTGAGGGTCTCAGCTAAAAGAATGACTGTTTCAACTGGCTAACAACCTGAGCTAGCGATACACGTCATTTTCGGGTGCATTTTGGAGACATACATTTATGGGCATTTTCTATAAGGGGATACATAAAAATTTTTTTTTTTTGTTAAAAATTGTCAAAAACTAAATTACCCAGTTTTGAATGCCATTCGAGTCGAAATTTTGTTCCGAACTCAACGCGGCGTGACTTTTCTTGTTTGGAATACTTGTTGCGGTGTTTCGGACAAAATACTGATATTATTTGGTGCAAAATTAGGATTCTTAGCTAATGGCAAAAAATAAATATTTCGGTGATTTTTTTGTCGCTGCTAAGCCTAATTGAGGGTCTCAACTTAAAGAATGACTGTTTCAACTGGCTAACAACCTGAGCTAACGATTCACTTCATTTTCGGGTGGATTTTGGAGACATACATTTATGGGCATTTTTTCTAAGGGGATAAATAAATATTTTTTTTTTTTGCTAAAAATTGTCAAAAACTAAATTACTCAGTTTTGAATGCCAATCGAGTCGAAATTTTGTTCCCAACTCAACGCGGCGTGACACTTCCTGTTTGGACTACTTGTTGCGGTTTTTCGGACAAAATACTGATATTATTTGGTGCAAAATTAGGATTCTTAGCTAATGGCAAAAAATAAATATTTCGGTAATTTTTTTGTCGCTGCTAGGCCTAATTGAGGGTCTCAGCTAAAAGAATGACTGTTTCAACTGGCTAACAACCTGAGCTAACGATCCACTTCATTTTCGGGTGCATTTTTGAGACATACATTTAGGGGCATTTTTTGCATTTTTTAAAGGGGTTACATTAATTTTTTTTTTTGCTAAAAATTGTCAAAAACTTAATTACCCAGTTTTGAATGCAAATCGAGTCGAAATTTTGTTCCGAACTCAACGCGGCGTGACACTTCCTGTTTGGACTATTTGTTGCGGTTTTTCGGACAAAATACTGATATTATTTGGTGCAAAATTTGAATTCTTAGCTAATGGCAAAAAATAAATATTTCGGTGATTTTTTTTGTCGCTGCTAGGCCTAATTGAGGGTCTCAGCTAAAAGAATGACTGTTTCAACTGGCTAACAACCTGAGCTAACGATCCACTTCATTTTCGGGTGCATTTTGGAGACATACATTTATGGGCATTTTTTATAAGGGGTTACATTAATTTTTTTTTTTGCTTAAAGTTGTCAAAAACTTAATTACCCAGTTTTGAATGCAAATCGAGTCGAAATTTTGTTCCGAACTCAACCCGGCGTGACACTTCCTGTTTGAACAAAATACTGTTAATTTTTGGTACAAAATTAGGATTCTTAGCTAATGGCAAAAAATAAATATTTCGGTGATTTTTTTGTCGCTGCTAGGCCTAGTTGAGGGTCTCAGCTAAAAGAATGACTGTTTCAACCGACTAACAACCTGAGCTAACGATCCACTTTATTCTCGGGTGCATTTTGGAGACATACATTTATGAGCATTTTTTATAAGGGGATAAATAAATATTTTTTTTTTTTCTAAAAATTGTCAAAAACTAAATTACCCAGTTTTGAATGCCAATCGAGTCGAAATTTTGTTCCGAACTCAACGCGGTGTGACACTTCCTGTTTGGACTACTTGTTGCGGTGTTTCGGACCAAATACTGATATTATTTGGTGCAAAATTAGGATTCTTAGCTAATGGCAAAAAATAAACATTTCGGTGATTTTTTTGTCGCTGCTACGCCTATTTGAGGGTCTCAACTTAAAGAATGACTGTTTCAACTGGCTAACAACCTGAGCTAACGATTCACTTCATTTTCGGGTGGATTTTGGAGACATACATATATGGGCATTTTTTCTAAGGGGTTACATCACTTTTTTTTTTGCTAAAAATTGTCAAAAACTAAATTACTCAGTTTTGAATGCCAATCGAGTCGAAATTTTGTTCCCAACTCAACGCGGCGTGACACTTCCTGTTTGGACTACTTGTTGCGGTTTTTCGGACAAAATACTGATATTATTTGGTGCAAAATTAGGATTCTTAGCTAATGGCAAAATATAAATATTTCGGTGATTTTTTTGTCGCTGCTAGGCCTAATTGAGGGTCTCAGCTAAAAGAATGACTGTTTCAACTGGCTAACAACCTGAGCTAACGATCCACTTCATTTTCGGGTGCATTTTTGAGACATACATTTAGGGGCATTTTTTGCATTTTTTAAAGGGGTTACGTTAATTTTTTTTTTTGCTAAAAATTGTCAAAAACTTAATTACCCAGTTTTGAATGCAAATCGAGTCGAAATTTTGTTCCGAACTCAACGCGGCGTGACACTTCCTGTTTGGACTATTTGTTGCGGTTTTTCGGACAAAATACTGATATTATTTGGTGCGGTTTTTCGGACAAAATACTGATATTATTTGGTGCAAAATTTGAATTCTTAGCTAATGGCAAAAAATAAATATTTCGGTGATTTTTTTTGTCGCTGCTAGGCCTAATTGAGGGTCTCAGCTAAAAGAATGACTGTTTCAACTGGCTAACAACCTGAGCTAGCGATACACGTCATTTTCGGGTGCATTTTGGAGACATACATTTATGGGCATTTTCTATAAGGGGATACATAAAAATTTTTTTTTTTTGCTAAAAATTGTCAAAAACTAAATTACCCAGTTTTGAATGCCAATCGAGTCGAAATTTTGTTCCGAACTCAACGCGGCGTGACTTTTCTTGTTTGGACTACTTGTTGCGGTGTTTCGGACAAAATACTGATATTATTTGGTGCAAAATTAGGATTCTTAGCTAATGGCAAAAAATAAATATTTCGGTGATTTTTTTGTCGGTGCTACGCCTAATTGAGGGTCTCAGCTAAAAACTAAAGTTTTCAGTTTTGAATGCCAATTGATTGGAAATTTTATGTCAAACTCAACGCAGTATGACACTCTTTATTTGGATCATTTCTTGCGTTGCTTCGGAAGAAATACTGATATTTGGTGCAAAACTAGAATTCATAACTAAAGGCAAAAACAGGAATTTTTCGGGTTTTTTTTTTGGGGTTTATTGGTCTTAATTGAGATACTCAGTTAAAAGAGTGTCTGTTTTGACTAGTTAGTTAACAACATTAGCATACGACCGCCATAATTTTCCGGTTCATTTAGGAGGCCTAAATAATTTGGTAAAATTTGTAAGTTTAAATAATGTATTTAAATATTGTCTTTTTCTCGAGTGGTACTAATTGTTAACTAATATTTCCCCACCTCTCTCTCTCTCTCTGTTTTTCGAGTAGTAATAAATGTAAACAAACATTTCCTTCTCTGTCCCTCTGCTTTACATTAGGCTCTTCTCCCTTTAAGAGATTATATGATTGACATTTTTTCTTTGAAATACCATTGGTGTAACTACGTTCCCGCAAACTAAACAAAAACAAGTAAACACAAAAAAATTAAATATATGTATGCAAGCACACAAAATGTATTTAATCAGTCATAAACAGAGCGTGTGCAAGGGGAGTGATGACGATGATGATGGGTGGGACAAATTAAAATCCAGCGATAAAAACTAAAAAAATACCGATTAACCCATTAACAAATGTTAACGCAATTTAGCTTATTTAGTTACACAAGTATGTATGTACGTGTGTAAGTTCCTATCATAATATCACATTACTATTCGGTACAATACTTATGTACAATGTACATTTTACATACAACATCAATAAAGGGTCGTTTGGATAGGCTTTCGGCATTTTATACTCTGACAAACAACACCAGCAACAAAACGTAAACAAAGACCAAAAAACAACCACCAAATTAGACCTAGCGTGCAAACACACACACACACACACACACACACCACGAAGGCATGGCCAGAGAGTCAAATTGACCCATGCATGCATGTGAACATATGTATATGTACACATTCAAAGCAGAGCAGTAGACAAATTACCCGCAACCATTTTTGGCGCCATCCCGACAAGTTACCCGTGCTTTTTCGCGCATCTGTACCATTACTTTTCTTTTTTTCGCCTCCACTCTTTTTGCGGTCCGTTATTCAGCTGCCCTTTATATCTACGCTGTATTCAACGAAAATGTAACGTAATTTCCGCCTATTCTCTCTTCTATCATTTTTTTTGCGGGGCGTTGTTAAGCTGCTTTACATATATACAATGTACATTGTACATACATACATATTAATGCAAAGTATTCAACGAAAGTGTAACGTATTTTTCCCCTCTGTCTGTGCTCACACCACTCTCTGACTTGAAATCGCTCACTCCTCTCTCTCTCCCTCCCCGTCCCACACCATCATCACCATACTCTCTCACTCCCTCCCCCTCTCTCTCTTTCTCACTCACTCTGCCTCCCCCTCTCTCTCTTTCTCACTCACTCTGCCTCCCCCTCTCTCTCTATCTCACTCACTCTCCCACCCCCTCTCTCTCTTTCTCACTCACTCTCCCTCCCCCTCTCTCTCTCTCGACGCTCTCTTGGCGAAAAAAGGGAATGTTTAATTTAAAGAAAATAACGTAATCTAAATCGAACAAATACTGTTTAAATACCATGCACTTACTAATAATCTTTTTTTTTATTCCAAACTAACAATTAATAAATTTTCATGCACAATACAATATTATTTATTTACTTCTCATTACTTTTAACTTATTTATTTATAATTACTTATATATATATTATTTAGTACTATTCGTATTTCATTATTAATAAATTAATAAATTTGTATTCGCTTTTTTACTAAATGTTCAAACATATATATGCAAAAATACATATATGCACAAAACTCATTCTAGTTATTTTTGGCGCAGTGCATTTAGAAGCATTCCGTAAGGGCGTCGCGGCCATCATTTTTTCGCTCTCTAATTCTCTTATTGAGCAAACTCTGCTTGAGCAGAGCTCATTAGAAGCGGACTGCTTGATGGAGACGAACGTAGCGGACGAATAATTTATACTATAAGGTAAGTTGGCCAATTTTTTTTACATACAACACGTAACATGTACAACTTATTGTAATTATATCTAACTTATATATGTATATGTATTTATTTCCAGCTTAACGAAACACAAAAGGATTACAACACAAACACAGAAGGATTAAAATTAACTCCGGTGAGTGCACAGCAAATTAAAAATTCATTAATATTTAAGTGAAAAAAACAAAAACAGTTTAAAACTACAAATCAACACACAAACAAATGAAACAAACGGACAAACAATAATTGTTTTAATAAATAAATACATACATACGCACCGGCCTCACAGGCACACTAGCCAAAAGTTTGCAATTAAAAACAATTAAAAAACTAAGTGACCTAAAAAAAAAGAGAAGTGTACCTGTATAATTCAAAGAAACAGGCAATTTTGTCAAAAGACAATTCGTTTTTTATAAATAGACAAACATCCATATACATTTGGCCGGTCACACCGGCTTTAATTACATACCTATTTACAAAAGCCAAAAACAAAAGCGACAGGAAAAAAATACAGCAATTTTTTCCAAATGAATTTTTTTTTTTAAGTGCTGACAATATAAAAGGATGTCGCAATATACTTATATACATATATCCTAGCCCCCCACCAAACCAACATGGCTTCATGTACAAATAAATAATTTCTAACCAAATTCGTATTCAGCTGTCTAGCTGCCTGCCACCATATGGCCTAAAATAACCAACTATCAAGTTAAGCTACAGATATTGCTGATCCAATTTATAATTACAAACAATTCTCATGCTGGGTTTTTCGCATCGGGTTTACAACAAAAATATAAAACAATAGGGTAAAACAATTGAGGGACTCAGCTAAAGAATGACCGTTTTAACAGGCTAACAACCTGAGCTACCGATCCACTTAATTTTCGGGTACATTTAGTACACATAAATTTATGGGCATTTTTTGCATTTCTATAAGGGGTTAAATCATTTTTTTTTGTTTGCCAAAAATTGTCAAAAACTCAATTTTTTTCTTTTGAATGCCAATCTATTTGAAATTTTGGTTTCAAACTTAACGCGGCGTGTCAGTATTCGTTTGGACTACTTGTTGCAGTTTTTTTTTTTGACAAAATACTGATTATTTGGCGCAAAATTAGAATTCTTAGCTAATGACAAAAACATAAATATTTCGGTGATTTATTTGTCGCTGCTACGCCTAATTGAGGGTCTTAGCTAAAATAATGACTGCCTCAACTGGCTAACGATCCACTTCATTTTCGGGTGCATTTTGGAGACTTACATTTATGGGCATTTTTTAAAGGGGTTATATCCCCTTTTTTTGTTTTTTTGCTAAAAATTGTCAAAAACTAAATTATCGAAATTTTGTTCCGAACTCAACGCAGCGTGACACTTCTTGCTTGGACTATTTGTTGCGGTATTACTGATATTATTTGGTGCAAAATTAGGATTCTTAGCTAATAGCAAAAAATAAATATTTCGTTGATTATTTTGGTCGCTGCTACCTAATTGAGGGTCTCAGCTAAAAGAATGACTGTTTCAACTGGCTAACAACCTGAGCTAACGATCTACTTCATTTTCGGGCACATTTAGGAGACTTACATTTATGGGCATTTTTTATGAGGGGTTACATCATGTTTTTTTTTTTTTTTCTAAAAATTGTCGAAAACTAAATTACCTAGTTTTGAATGCCAATCGAGTCGAAATTTTGTTTCGAACTCAACGCGGCGTGACACTCCTTGTTTGGACTATTTGTTGAGTTGTTTCTGAGAATATACTGATATTATTTGGTACAAAATTAGGATTCCTATCTAATGGCCAAAAATAAATATTTCGGCGATTTTTTTGTAGGTGCTACGCCTAATTGAGGGTCTCAGCTAAAAACTAAAGTTTTCAGTTTTGAATGCCAATTGATTGGAAATTTTATGTCAAACTCAACGCAGTATGACACTCTTTATTTGGATCATTTCTTGCGTTGCTTCGGAAAAATACTGATATTTGGTGCAAAACTAGAATTCATAACTAAAGGCAAAAACAGGAATTTTTCGGTTTTTTTTTTTTTGGGGTTTATTGGTCTTAATTGAGATACTCAGTTAAAAGAGTGTCTGTTTTGACTAGTTAACAACATTAGCATACGACCGACATAATTTTCCGGTTCATTTAGGAGGCCTAAATAATTTGGTAAAATTTGTAAGTTTAAATAATGTATTTAAATATTGTCTTTTTCTCGAGTGGTACTAATTGTTAACTAATATTTCCCCACCTCTCTCTCTCTCTCTGTTTTTCGAGTAGTAATAAATGTAAACAAACATTTCCTTCTCTGTCCCTCTGCTTTACATTAGGCTCTTCTCCCTTTAAGAGATTATATGATTGACATTTTTTCTTTGAAATACCATTGGTGTAACTACGTTCCCGCAAACTAAACAAAAACAAGTAAACACAAAAAAATTAAATATATGTATGCAAGCACACAAAATGTATTTAATCAGTCATAAACAGAGCGTGTGCAAGGGGAGTGATGACGATGATGATGGGTGGGACAAATTAAAATCCAGCGATAAAAACTAAAAAAATACCGATTAACCCATTAACAAATGTTAACGCAATTTAGCTTATTTAGTTACACAAGTATGTATGTACGTGTGTAAGTTCCTATCATAATATCACATTACTATTCGGTACAATACTTATGTACAATGTACATTTTACATACAACATCAATAAAGGGTCGTTTGGATAGGCTTTCGGCATTTTATACTCTGACAAACAACACCAGCAACAAAACGTAAACAAAGACCAAAAAACAACCACCAAATTAGACCTAGCGTGCAAACACACACACACACACACACACACACCACGAAGGCATGGCCAGAGAGTCAAATTGACCCATGCATGCATGTGAACATATGTATATGTACACATTCAAAGCAGAGCAGTAGACAAATTACCCGCAACCATTTTTGGCGCCATCCCGACAAGTTACCCGTGCTTTTTCGCGCATCTGTACCATTACTTTTCTTTTTTTCGCCTCCACTCTTTTTGCGGTCCGTTATTCAGCTGCCCTTTATATCTACGCTGTATTCAACGAAAATGTAACGTAATTTCCGCCTATTCTCTCTTCTATCATTTTTTTGCGGGGCGTTGTTAAGCTGCTTTACATATATACAATGTACATTGTACATACATACATATTAATGCAAAGTATTCAACGAAAGTGTAACGTATTTTTCCCCTCTGTCTGTGCTCACACCACTCTCTGACTTGAAATCGCTCACTCCTCTCTCTCTCCCTCCCCGTCCCACACCATCATCACCATACTCTCTCACTCCCTCCCCCTCTCTCTCTTTCTCACTCACTCTGCCTCCCCCTCTCTCTCTCTCGACGCTCTCTTGGCGAAAAAAGGGAATGTTTTATTTAAAGAAAATAACGTAACCTAAATCGAACAAATACTGTTTAAATACCATGCACTTACTAATAATCTTTTTTTTTATTCCAAACTAACAATTAATAAATTTTCATGCACAATACAATATTATTTATTTACTTCCCATTACTTTTAACTTATTTATTTATAATTACTTATATATATATTATTTAGTACTATTCGTATTTCATAATTAATAAATTAATAAATTTGTATTCGCTTTTTTACTAAATGTTCAAACATATATATGCAAAAATACATATATGCACAAAACTCATTCTAGTTATTTTTGGCGCAGTGCATTTAGAAGCATTCCGTAAGGGCGTCGCGGCCATCATTTTTTCGCTCTCTAATTCTCTTATTGAGCAAACTCTGCTTGAGCAGAGCTCATTAGAAGCGGACTGCTTGATGGAGACGAACGTAGCGGACGAATAATTTATACTATAAGGTAAGTTGGCCAATTTTTTTTTTACATACAACACATAACATGTACAACTTATTGTAATTATATCTAACTTATATATGTATATGTATTTATTTCCAGCTTAACGAAACACAAAAGGATTACAACACAAACACAGAAGGATTAAAATTAACTCCGGTGAGTGCACAGCAAATTAAAAATTCATTAATATTTAAGTGAAAAAAACAAAAACAGTTTAAAACTACAAATCAACACACAAACAAATGAAACAAACGGACAAACAATAATTGTTTTAATAAATAAATACATACATACGCACCGGCCTCACAGGCACACTAGCCAAAAGTTTGCAATTAAAAACAATAAAAAAACTAAGTGACCTAAAAAAAAAGAGAAGTGTACCTGTATAATTCAAAGAAACAGGCAATTTTGTCAAAAGACAATTCGTTTTTTATAAATAGACAAACATCCATATACATTTGGCCGGTCACACCGGCTTTAATTACATACCTATTTACAAAAGCCAAAAACAAAAGCGACAGGAAAAAAATACAGCAATTTTTTCCAAATGAATTTTTTTTTTTAAGTGCTGACAATATAAAAGGATGTCGCAATATACTTATATACATATATCCTAGCCCCCCACCAAACCAACATGGCTTCATGTACAAATAAATAATTTCTAACCAAATTCGTATTCAGCTGTCTAGCTGCCTGCCACCATATGGCCTAAAATAACCAACTATCAAGTTAAGCTACAGATATTGCTGATCCAATTTATAATTACAAACAATTCTCATGCTGGGTTTTTCGCATCGGGTTTACAACAAAAATATAAAACAATAGGGTAAAACAATTGAGGGACTCAGCTAAGGAATGACCGTTTTAACAGGCTAACAACCTGAGCTACCGATCCACTTCATTTTCGGGTATATTTAGTACACATAAAATTATGGGCATTTTTTGCATTTCTATAAGGGGTTAAATCATTTTTTTTTTTTGCCAAAAATTGTCAAAAATTAAAATTTTTTGTTTTGAATGCCAATCTATTTGAAATTTTGGTTTCAAACTTAACGCGGCGTGTCAGTATTCGTTTGGACTACTTGTTGCAGTTTTTTTTTGACAAAATTCTGATTATTTGGCGCAAAATTAGAATTCTTAGCTAATGACAAAAACATAAATATTTCGGTGATTTCTTTGTCGCTTCTACGCCTAATTGAGGGTCTTAGCTAAAATAATGACTGCCTCAACTGGCTAACGATCCACTTCATTTTCGGGTGCATTTTGGAGACTTACATTTATGGGCATTTTTTAAAGGGGTTATATCCCTTTTTTTGTTTTTTTGCTAAAAATTGTCAAAAACTAAATTACCCAGTTTTGAATGCCAATCGAGTCGAAATTTTGTTCCGAACTCAACGCGGCGTAACACTTCCTGATTGGACTGCTTGTTGCGGTTTTTCGGACAAACTACTGATATTATTTGGTGCAAAATTAGGATTCTTAGCTAATGGCAAAAAATAAACATTTCGGTGATTTTTTTTGTCGCTTCTACGCCTAATTGAGGGTCTCAGCTAAAAGAATGACTGTTTCAACTGGCTAACAACCTGAGCTCACGATCCACTTCATTTTCGGGTGCATTTTGGAGACCTACATTTATGGGCATTTTTTATAAGGGGTTACATTAATTTTTTTTTTTTTTTGCTAAAAATTGTCAAAATGTTTTACCCAGTTTTGAATGCCAATCGAGTCGAAATTTTG
Source organism: Drosophila subpulchrella (assembly GCF_014743375.2). Taxonomy (NCBI): domain Eukaryota; kingdom Metazoa; phylum Arthropoda; class Insecta; order Diptera; family Drosophilidae; genus Drosophila; species Drosophila subpulchrella. The sequence goes on from NC_050610.1 coordinate 26,139,011, forward strand.
TTCCGAACTCAACGCGGTGTGACACTTCCTGTTTGGACTACTTGTTGCGGTGTTTCGGACAAAATACTGATATTATTTGGTGCAAAATTAGGATTCTTAGCTAATGGCAAAAAATAAATATTTCGGCGATTTTTTTGTCGCTGCTACGCCTAATTGAGGGTCTCAGCTAAAAGAATGACTGTTTCAACTGGCTAACAACCTGAGCTAACGATCCACATCATTTTCGGGTGCATTTTTGAGACTTACATTTAGGAGAATTTTTTGCATTTTTTAAAGGGGTTACATAAATTTTTTTTTTTTTGCTAAAAATTGTCAAAAATTTAATTACCCAGTTTTGAATGCCAATCGAGTCGAAATTTTGTTCCGAACTCAACGCGGCGTGACACTTCCTGTTTGGACTATTTGTTGCGGTGTTTCGGACAAAATACTGATATTATTTGGTGCAAAATTAGGATTCTTAGCTAATGGCAAAACATAAATATTTTGGTGATTTTTTTGTCGCTGCTACCTAACTGAGGGTCTCAGCTAAAAGAATGACTGTTTCAACTGGCTAACAACCTGAGCTAACGATCCACTTCATTTTCGGGTGCATTTTTGAGACATACATTTAGGGGCATTTTTTGCATTTTTTAAAGGGGTTACATAAATTTTTTTTTTTTTGCTAAAAATTGTCAAAAATTTAATTACCCAGTTTTGAATGCCAATCGAGTCGAAATTTTGTTCCGAACTCAACGCGGCGTGACACTTCCTGTTTGGACTACTTGTTGCGGTGTTTCGGACAAAATACTGATATTATTTGGTGCAAAATTAGGATTCTTAGCTAATGGCAAAAAATAAATATTTCGGCGATTTTTTTGTCGCTGCTACGCCTAATTGAGGGTCTCAGCTAAAAGAATGACTGTTTCAACTGGCTAACAACCTGAGCTAACGATCCACTTCATTTTCGGGTGCATTTTGGAGACGTACATTTATGGTCATTTTTATAAGGGGTTAGTTACATAATTTTTTTTTTTTGCTAAAAGTTGTCAAAAACTAAATCACCCAGTTTTTAATGCCAATCGAGTAGAAAGTTTGTTCCGAACTCAACGCGGCGTGACACTTCCTGTTTGAACTACTTGCTGCGGTATTTCGGACAAAATACTGATATTATTCGGTACAAAATTAGGATTCTTAGCTAATGGCAAAAAATAAATATTTTGGTGATTTTTTTGTCGTACATACATTTATGGGCATTTTTTATAAGGGGTTACATTAATTTTTTTTTTTTTGCTAAAAATTGTCAAAAACTAAATTACCCAGTTTTGAATGCCAATCGAGTCGAAATTTTGTTCCGAACTCAACGCGGCGTGACACTTCCTGTTTGGACTACTTGTTGCGGTGTTTCGGACAAAATACTGATATTATTTGGTGCAAAATTTGAATTCTTAGCTAATGGCAAAAAATAAATATTTCGGTGATTTTTTTTGTCGCTGCTAGGCCTAATTGAGGGTCTCAGCTAAAAGAATGACTGTTTCAACTGGCTAACAACCTGAGCTAACGATCCACTTCTTTTTCGGGTGCATTTTGGAGACATACATTTATGGGCATTTTTTATAAGGGGTTAGATACATAAATTTTATTTTTGCTAAAAATTGTCAAAAACTAAGTTACCCAGTTTTACCTTCTTGTTTGGACTACTTGTTGAGGTGTTTTGGACAAAATACTGATATTAATTGGTGCAAAATTAGGATTCTTAGCTAATGGCAAAAAATAAAAATTTCTGTAATTTTTTTTTGTCGCTGCTAGGCCTAATTGAGGGTCTCAGCTAAAAGAATGACTGTTTCAACTGGCTAACAACCTGAGCTAACGATCCACTTCATTTTCGGGTGCATTTTTGAGACATACATTTAGGGGCATTTTTTGCATTTTTTAAAGGGGTTACATTAATTTTTTTTGTTTGCTAAAAATTGTCAAAAACCTAACTACCCAGTTTTGAATGCCAATCGAGTCGAAATTTTGTTCCGAACTCAACGCGGCGTGACTTTTCTTGTTTGGACTACTTGTTGCGGTGTTTCGGACAAAATACTGATATTATTTGGTGCAAAATTAGGATTCTTAGCTAATGGCAAAAAATAAAAATTTCTGTAATTTTTTTTTGTCGCTGCTAGGCCTAATTGAGGGTCTCAGCTAAAAGAATGACTGTTTCAACTGGCTAACAACCTGAGCTAACGATCCACTTCATTTTCGGGTGCATTTTTGAGACATACATTTAGGGGCATTTTTTGCATTTTTTAAAGGGGTTACATTAATTTTTTTTTTTGCTAAAAATTGTCAAAAACCTAACTACCCAGTTTTGAATGCCAATCGAGTCGAAATTTTGTTCCGAACTCAACGCGGCGTGACTTTTCTTGTTTGGACTACTTGTTGCGGTGTTTCGGACAAAATACTGATATTATTTGGTGCAAAATTAGGATTCTTAGCTAATGGCAAAAGATAAATATTTCGGTGATTTTTTTTGTCGCTGCTAGGCCTAATTGGGGGTCTCAGCTAAAAGAATGACTGTTTCAACTGGCTAACAACCTGTGCTAACGATCCACATCATTTTCGGGTGCATTTTTGAGACTTACATTTAGGAGAATTTTTTGCATTTTTTAAAGAGGTGTTACATTAATTTTTTTTTTGCTAAAAATTGTCAAAAACTGAATTACCCAGTTTTGAATGCCAATCGAGTCGAAATTTTGTTCCGAACTCAACGCGGCGTGACACTTCCTGTTTGGACTATTTGTTGCGGTGTTTCGGACAAAATACTGATATTATTTGGTGCAAAATTAGGATTCTTAGCTAATGGCAAAACATAAATATTTTGGTGATTTTTTTGTCGCTGCTACCTAACTGAGGGTCTCAGCTAAAAGAATGACTGTTTCAACTGGCTAACAACCTGAGCTAACGATCCACTTCATTTTCGGGTGCATTTTTGAGACATACATTTAGGGGCATTTTTTGCATTTTTTAAAGGGGTTACATAAATTTTTTTTTTTTTGCTAAAAATTGTCAAATTTAATTACCCAGTTTTGAATGCCAATCGAGTCGAAATTTTGTTCCGAACTCAACGCGGCGTGGCACTTCCTGTTTGGACTACTTGTTGCGGTGTTTCGGACAAAATACTGATATTATTTGGTGCAAAATTAGGATTCTTAGCTAATGGCAAAAAATAAATATTTCGGCGATTTTTTTGTCGCTGCTACGCCTAATTGAGGGTCTCAGCTAAAAGAATGACTGTTTCAACTGGCTAACAACCTGAGCTAACGATCCACTTCATTTTCGGGTGCATTTTGGAGACGTACATTTATGGGCATTTTTATAAGGGGTTAGTTACATAATTTTTTTTTTTTGCTAAAAGTTGTCAAAAACTAAATCACCCAGTTTTTAATGCCAATCGAGTAGAAAGTTTGTTCCGAACTCAACGCGGCGTGACACTTCCTGTTTGAACTACTTGCTGCGGTATTTCGGACAAAATACTGATATTATTCGGTACAAAATTAGGATTCTTAGCTAATGGCAAAAAATAAATATTTTGGTGATTTTTTTGTCGTACATACATTTATGGGCATTTTTTATAAGGGGTTACATTAATTTTTTTTTTTTTGCTAAAAATTGTCAAAAACTTAATTACCCAGTTTTGAATGCCAATCGAGTCGAAATTTTGTTCCGAACTCAACGCGGCGTGACACTTCCTGTTTGGACTATTTGTTGCGGTTTTTCGGACAAAATACTGATATTATTTGGTGCAAAATTTGAATTCTTAGCTAATGGCAAAAAATAAATATTTCGGTGATTTTTTTTGTCGCTGCTAGGCCTAATTGAGGGTCTCAGCTAAAAGAATGACTGTTTCAACTGGCTAACAACCTGAGCTAACGATCCACTTCTTTTTCGGGTGCATTTTGGAGACATACATTTATGGGCATTTTTTATAAGGGGTTAGATACATAAATTTTATTTTTGCTAAAAATTGTCAAAAACTAAGTTACCCAGTTTTACCTTCTTGTTTGGACTACTTGTTGAGGTGTTTTGGACAAAATACTGATATTAATTGGTGCAAAATTAGGATTCTTAGCTAATGGCAAAAAATAAAAATTTCTGTAATTTTTTTTTGTCGCTGCTAGGCCTAATTGAGGGTCTCAGCTAAAAGAATGACTGTTTCAACTGGCTAACAACCTGAGCTAACGATCCACTTCATTTTCGGGTGCATTTTTGAGACATACATTTAGTGGCATTTTTTGCATTTTTTAAAGGGTTACATTAATTTTTTTTTTTTTGCTAAAAATTGTCAAAAACCTAACTACCCAGTTTTGAATGCCAATCGAGTCGAAATTTTGTTCCGAACTCAACGCGGCGTGACTTTTCTTGTTTGGACTACTTGTTGCGGTGTTTCGGACAAAATACTGATATTATTTGGTGCAAAATTAGGATTCTTAGCTAATGGCAAAAAATACAAATTTCTGTAATTTTTTTTTGTCGCTGCTAGGCCTAATTGAGGGTCTCAGCTAAAAGAATGACTGTTTCAACTGGCTAACAACCTGAGCTAACGATCCACTTCATTTTCGGGTGCATTTTTGAGACATACATTTAGGGGCATTTTTTGCATTTTTTAAAGGGGTTACATTAATTTTTTTTTTTGCTAAAAATTGTCAAAAACCTAACTACCCAGTTTTGAATGCCAATCGAGTCGAAATTTTGTTCCGAACTCAACGCGGCGTGACTTTTCTTGTTTGGACTACTTGTTGCGGTGTTTCGGACAAAATACTGATATTATTTGGTGCAAAATTAGGATTCTTAGCTAATGGCAAAAAATAAAAATTTCTGTAATTTTTTTTTGTCGCTGCTAGGCCTAATTGAGGGTCTCAGCTAAAAGAATGACTGTTTCAACTGGCTAACAACCTGAGCTAACGATCCACTTCATTTTCGGGTGCATTTTTGAGACATACATTTAGGGGCATTTTTTGCATTTTTTAAAGGGGTTACATTAATTTTTTTTTTTGCTAAAAATTGTCAAAAACCTAACTACCCAGTTTTGAATGCCAATCGAGTCGAAATTTTGTTCCGAACTCAACGCGGCGTGACTTTTCTTGTTTGGACTACTTGTTGCGGTGTTTCGGACAAAATACTGATATTATTTGGTGCAAAATTAGGATTCTTAGCTAATGGCAAAAGATAAATATTTCGGTGACTTTTTTTGTCGCTGCTAGGCCTAATTGGGGGTCTCAGCTAAAAGAATGACTGTTTCAACTGGCTAACAACCTGAGCTAACGATCCACATCATTTTCGGGTGCATTTTTTAGACTTACATTTAGGAGAATTTTTTGCATTTTTTAAAGAGGTGTTACATTAATTTTTTTTTTTGCTAAAAATTGTCAAAAACTGAATTACCCAGTTTTGAATGCCAATCGGGTCGAAATTTTGTTCCGAACTCAACGCGGCGTGACACTTCCTGTTTGGACTATTTGTTGCGGTGTTTCGGACAAAATACTGATATTATTTGGTGCAAAATTAGGATTCTTAGCTAATGGCAAAACATAAATATTTTGGTGATTTTTTTGTCGCTGCTACCTAACTGAGGGTCTCAGCTAAAAGAATGACTGTTTCAACTGGCTAACAACCTGAGCTAACGATCCACTTCATTTTCGGGTGCATTTTTGAGACATACATTTAGGGGCATTTTTTGCATTTTTTAAAGGGGTTACATAAATTTTTTTTTTTTTGCTAAAAATTGTCAAATTTAATTACCCAGTTTTGAATGCCAATCGAGTCGAAATTTTGTTCCGAACTCAACGCGGCGTGGCACTTCCTGTTTGGACTACTTGTTGCGGTGTTTCGGACAAAATACTGATATTATTTGGTGCAAAATTAGGATTCTTAGCTAATGGCAAAAAATAAATATTTCGGCGATTTTTTTGTCGCTGCTACGCCTAATTGAGGGTCTCAGCTAAAAGAATGACTGTTTCAACTGGCTAACAACCTGAGCTAACGATCCACTTCATTTTCGGGTGCATTTTGGAGACGTACATTTATGGGCATTTTTATAAGGGGTTAGTTACATAATTTTTTTTTTTTGTCAAAGTTGTCAAAAACTAAATCACCCAGTTTTTAATGCCAATCGAGTAGAAAGTTTGTTCCGAACTCAACGCGGCGTGACACTTCCTGTTTGAACTACTTGCTGCGGTATTTCGGACAAAATACTGATATTATTCGGTACAAAATTAGGATTCTTAGCTAATGGCAAAAAATAAATATTTTGGTGATTTTTTTGTCGTACATACATTTATGGGCATTTTTTATAAGGGGTTACATTAATTTTTTTTTTTTTGCTAAAAATTGTCAAAAACTTAATTACCCAGTTTTGAATGCCAATCGAGTCGAAATTTTGTTCCGAACTCAACGCGGCGTGACACTTCCTGTTTGGACTATTTGTTGCGGTTTTTCGGACAAAATACTGATATTATTTGGTGCAAAATTTGAATTCTTAGCTAATGGCAAAAAATAAATATTTCGGTGATTTTTTTTGTCGCTGCTAGGCCTAATTGAGGGTCTCAGCTAAAAGAATGACTGTTTCAACTGGCTAACAACCTGAGCTAACGATCCACTTCTTTTTCGGGTGCATTTTGGAGACATACATTTATGGGCATTTTTTATAAGGGGTTAGATACATAAATTTTATTTTTGCTAAAAATTGTCAAAAACTAAATTACCCAGTTTTGAATGCCAATCGAGTCGAAATTTTGTTTCGAACTCAACGCGGCGTGACACTTCCTGTTTGGACTATTTGTTACGGTGTTTCGGACAAAATACTGATATTATTTGGTGCAAAATTAGGATTCTTAGCTAAAGCCTAGTACTCAGATCGGCTAAGAGTTTCACTAGTCGAAAAATCTTATTCTTTGTAGTGTGACCGAAGTTTTAAAAGTTCACCCGCCATGCATGTGGCATGGTCTTACTGTCAAGCAGCTGGGCTTGTTGTCAAACGGAAAACAAATCAATTGGAGCAATTTAAAAAAGGAGAGTCTGCTGGTGCATAAAGAAATGAAAATAAAAATAAATGGAATGTTCAACGAATGTTTTTATTTATGTAAATTAGAAGTTAAAGGCTTCCTTCTCGTCCCACAGATGCTCCGCCATCTTTCCCGCGCCATCTGTGGTCCAGCTCCGAGCTGGCCAATAATGGCTGGTGATAGCTCCTCCAGCTGTCCCTTAGCGGGCGACCTTATTTCCTCCTCCCCATAGAAGCCGGCGCATCCTCTATCTCCGCTCCATCACCAGCTGCCAAGTAGATGGTGAAGGAGGAGTCCCTAATGGAGCTCGTCGGAGATCGAGCGATGTCCCATGTTCCTTCCCACTGGGATTCTCTAGTGGATCTCCTCCAGCGCTTCAACTATTCTGCGGATTTGACCTGTTGTGGTACTGCTTCCTGTCGGTCCAGTCCCACAATAATGGGCAACAGCTTGGATTAGGCATCCTTTTTCATCCGCACTGACCTTTAGCCGTTTTGGGTGTTTTTCTTCCATTTTTAATTTTTAAATTCCCCACCGCTTCTGCACGAACACCGCCAAAGATTAAATTTCTTATTCTTTGGGCCGCGGCTAACGGCGTTCATCGAAAATTCACTCTCGAAATCTGGTATTTTTTCTGGTATTTCCTTAGCTCATCTGAGTACCGCGCTGAAAAACAGACCCGACGAAAACCTTTAGCCGCCTGTTTGCCTCTCGCTCACTCCTATGGTTAGCTCGCGGTTTTCGTCGATGTGAGTACTAGGCTTAATGGCAAAAAATAAATATTTTGGTGATTTTTTTGTCGTGCATACATTTATGGGCATTTTTTATAAGGGGTTACATTAACTTTTTTTTTTGCTAAAAATTGTCAAAAACTTAATTACCCAGTTTTGAATGCCAATCGAGTCGAAATTTTGTTCCGAACTCAACGCGGCGTGACACTTCCTGTTTGGACTATTTGTTGCGGTTTTTCGGACAAAATACTGATATTATTTGGTGCAAAATTTGAATTCTTAGCTAATGGCAAAAAATAAATATTTCGGTGATTTTTTTTGTCGCTGCTAGGCCTAATTGAGGGTCTCAGCTAAAAGAATGACTGTTTCAACTGGCTAACAACCTGAGCTAAGATCCACTTCATTTTCGGGTGCATTTTGGAGACATACATTTATGGGCATTTTTTATAAGGGGATAAATAAATATTTTTTTTTTGCTAAAAATTGTCAAAAACTAAATTACTCAGTTTTGAATGCCAATCGAGTCGAAATTTTGTTTCGAACTCAACGCGGCGTGACACTTCCTGTTTGGACTATTTGTTGCGGTGTTTCGGACAAAATACTGATATTATTTGGTGCAAAATTAGGATTCTTAGCTAATGGCAAAAAATAAATATTTCGGTGATTTTTTTGTCGCTGCTACGCCTAATTGAGGGTCTCAACTTAAAGAATGACTGTTTCAACTGGCTAACAACTTGAGCTAACGATCCACTTCATTTTCGGGTGCATTTTGGAGACATACATTTATGGGCATTTTTTATAAGGGGATAAATAAATATTTTTTTTTTTGCTAAAAATTGTCAAAAACTATAAATTACCCAGTTTTGAATGCCAATCGAGTCGAAATTTTGTTCCGAACTCAACGCGGCGTGACACTTCCTGTTTGGACTATTTGTTGCGGTGTTTCGGAAAAAATACTGATATTAATTGGTGCAAAATTAGGATTCTTAGCTAATGCCAAAAAATAAATATTTCTGTGATTTTTTTTTGTCGCTGCTAGGCCTAATTGAGGGTCTCAGCTAAAAGAATGACTGTTTCAACTGGCTAACAACCTGAGCTAGCGATACACGTCATTTTCGGGTGCATTTTGGAGACATACATTTATGGGCATTTTCTATAAGGGGATACATAAAAATTTTTTTTTTTTGCTAAAAATTGTCAAAAACTAAATTACCCAGTTTTGAATGCCATTCGAGTCGAAATTTTGTTCCGAACTCAACGCGGCGTGACTTTTCTTGTTTGGAATACTTGTTGCGGTGTTTCGGACAAAATACTGATATTATTTGGTGCAAAATTAGGATTCTTAGCTAATGGCAAAAAATAAATATTTCGGTGATTTTTTTGTCGCTGCTAAGCCTAATTGAGGGTCTCAACTTAAAGAATGACTGTTTCAACTGGCTAACAACCTGAGCTAAGATCCACTTCATTTTCGGGTGCATTTTGGAGACATACATTTATGGGCATTTTTTATAAGGGGATAAATAAATATTTTTTTTTTTGCTAAAAATTGTCAAAAACTAAATTACTCAGTTTTGAATGCCAATCGAGTCGAAATTTTGTTTCGAACTCAACGCGGCGTGACACTTCCTGTTTGGACTATTTGTTGCGGTGTTTCGGACAAAATACTGATATTATTTGGTGCAAAATTAGGATTCTTAGCTAATGGCAAAAAATAAATATTTCGGTGATTTTTTTGTCGCTGCTACGCCTAATTGAGGGTCTCAACTTAAAGAATGACTGTTTCAACTGGCTAACAACTTGAGCTAACGATCCACTTCATTTTCGGGTGCATTTTGGAGACATACATTTATGGGCATTTTTTATAAGGGGATAAATAAATATTTTTTTTTTTGCTAAAAATTGTCAAAAACTATAAATTACCCAGTTTTGAATGCCAATCGAGTCGAAATTTTGTTCCGAACTCAACGCGGCGTGACACTTCCTGTTTGGACTATTTGTTGCGGTGTTTCGGAAAAAATACTGATATTAATTGGTGCAAAATTAGGATTCTTAGCTAATGCCAAAAAATAAATATTTCTGTGATTTTTTTTTGTCGCTGCTAGGCCTAATTGAGGGTCTCAACTTAAAGAATGACTGTTTCAACTGGCTAACAACCTGAGCTAAGATCCACTTCATTTTCGGGTGCATTTTGGAGACATACATTTATGGGCATTTTTTATAAGGGGTTAGATACATAAATTTTATTTTTGCTAAAAATTGTCAAAAACTAAATTACCCAGTTTTGAATGCCAATCGAGTCGAAATTTTGTTTCGAACTCAACGCGGCGTGACACTTCCTGTTTGGACTATTTGTTACGGTGTTTCGGACAAAATACTGATATTATTTGGTGCAAAATTAGGATTCTTAGCTAAAGCCTAGTACTCAGATCGGCTAAGAGTTTCACTAGTCGAAAAATCTTATTCTTTGTAGTGTGACCGAAGTTTTAAAAGTTCACCCGCCATGCATGTGGCATGGTCTTACTGTCAAGCAGCTGGGCTTGTTGTCAAACGGAAAACAAATCAATTGGAGCAATTTAAAAAAGGAGAGTCTGCTGGTGCATAAAGAAATGAAAATAAAAATAAATGGAATGTTCAACGAATGTTTTTATTTATGTAAATTAGAAGTTAAAGGCTTCCTTCTCGTCCCACAGATGCTCCGCCATCTTTCCCGCGCCATCTGTGGTCCAGCTCCGAGCTGGCCAATAATGGCTGGTGATAGCTCCTCCAGCTGTCCCTTAGCGGGCGACCTTATTTCCTCCTCCCCATAGAAGCCGGCGCATCCTCTATCTCCGCTCCATCACCAGCTGCCAAGTAGATGGTGAAGGAGGAGTCCCTAATGGAGCTCGTCGGAGATCGAGCGATGTCCCATGTTCCTTCCCACTGGGATTCTCTAGTGGATCTCCTCCAGCGCTTCAACTATTCTGCGGATTTGACCTGTTGTGGTACTGCTTCCTGTCGGTCCAGTCCCACAATAATGGGCAACAGCTTGGATTAGGCATCCTTTTTCATCTGCACTGACCTTTAGCCGTTTTGGGTGTTTTTCTTCCATTTTTAATTTTTAAATTCCCCACCGCTTCTGCACGAACACCGCCAAAGATTAAATTTCTTATTCTTTGGGCCGCGGCTAACGGCGTTCATCGAAAATTCACTCTCGAAATCTGGTATTTTTTCTGGTATTTCCTTAGCTCATCTGAGTACCGCGCTGAAAAACAGACCCGACGAAAACCTTTAGCCGCCTGTTTGCCTCTCGCTCACTCCTATGGTTAGCTCGCGGTTTTCGTCGATGTGAGTACTAGGCTTAATGGCAAAAAATAAATATTTTGGTGATTTTTTTGTCGTGCATACATTTATGGGCATTTTTTATAAGGGGTTACATTAACTTTTTTTTTTTGCTAAAAATTGTCAAAAACTTAATTACCCAGTTTTGAATGCCAATCGAGTCGAAATTTTGTTCCGAACTCAACGCGGCGTGACACTTCCTGTTTGGACTATTTGTTGCGGTTTTTCGGACAAAATACTGATATTATTTGGTGCAAAATTTGAATTCTTAGCTAATGGCAAAAAATAAATATTTCGGTGATTTTTTTTGTCGCTGCTAGGCCTAATTGAGGGTCTCAGCTAAAAGAATGACTGTTTCAACTGGCTAACAACCTGAGCTAAGATCCACTTCATTTTCGGGTGCATTTTGGAGACATACATTTATGGGCATTTTTTATAAGGGGATAAATAAATATTTTTTTTTTGCTAAAAATTGTCAAAAACTAAATTACTCAGTTTTGAATGCCAATCGAGTCGAAATTTTGTTTCGAACTCAACGCGGCGTGACACTTCCTGTTTGGACTATTTGTTGCGGTGTTTCGGACAAAATACTGATATTATTTGGTGCAAAATTAGGATTCTTAGCTAATGGCAAAAAATAAATATTTCGGTGATTTTTTTGTCGCTGCTACGCCTAATTGAGGGTCTCAACTTAAAGAATGACTGTTTCAACTGGCTAACAACTTGAGCTAACGATCCACTTCATTTTCGGGTGCATTTTGGAGACATACATTTATGGGCATTTTTTATAAGGGGATAAATAAATATTTTTTTTTTTGCTAAAAATTGTCAAAAACTATAAATTACCCAGTTTTGAATGCCAATCGAGTCGAAATTTTGTTCCGAACTCAACGCGGCGTGACACTTCCTGTTTGGACTATTTGTTGCGGTGTTTCGGAAAAAATACTGATATTAATTGGTGCAAAATTAGGATTCTTAGCTAATGCCAAAAAATAAATATTTCTGTGATTTTTTTTTGTCGCTGCTAGGCCTAATTGAGGGTCTCAGCTAAAAGAATGACTGTTTCAACTGGCTAACAACCTGAGCTAGCGATACACGTCATTTTCGGGTGCATTTTGGAGACATACATTTATGGGCATTTTCTATAAGGGGATACATAAAAATTTTTTTTTTTTGCTAAAAATTGTCAAAAACTAAATTACCCAGTTTTGAATGCCATTCGAGTCGAAATTTTGTTCCGAACTCAACGCGGCGTGACTTTTCTTGTTTGGAATACTTGTTGCGGTGTTTCGGACAAAATACTGATATTATTTGGTGCAAAATTAGGATTCTTAGCTAATGGCAAAAAATAAATATTTCGGTGATTTTTTTGTCGCTGCTAAGCCTAATTGAGGGTCTCAACTTAAAGAATGACTGTTTCAACTGGCTAACAACCTGAGCTAAGATCCACTTCATTTTCGGGTGCATTTTGGAGACATACATTTATGGGCATTTTTTATAAGGGGATAAATAAATATTTTTTTTTTTGCTAAAAATTGTCAAAAACTAAATTACTCAGTTTTGAATGCCAATCGAGTCGAAATTTTGTTTCGAACTCAACGCGGCGTGACACTTCCTGTTTGGACTATTTGTTGCGGTGTTTCGGACAAAATACTGATATTATTTGGTGCAAAATTAGGATTCTTAGCTAATGGCAAAAAATAAATATTTCGGTGATTTTTTTGTCGCTGCTACGCCTAATTGAGGGTCTCAACTTAAAGAATGACTGTTTCAACTGGCTAACAACTTGAGCTAACGATCCACTTCATTTTCGGGTGCATTTTGGAGACATACATTTATGGGCATTTTTTATAAGGGGATAAATAAATATTTTTTTTTTTGCTAAAAATTGTCAAAAACTATAAATTACCCAGTTTTGAATGCCAATCGAGTCGAAATTTTGTTCCGAACTCAACGCGGCGTGACACTTCCTGTTTGGACTATTTGTTGCGGTGTTTCGGAAAAAATACTGATATTAATTGGTGCAAAATTAGGATTCTTAGCTAATGCCAAAAAATAAATATTTCTGTGATTTTTTTTTGTCGCTGCTAGGCCTAATTGAGGGTCTCAGCTAAAAGAATGACTGTTTCAACTGGCTAACAACCTGAGCTAGCGATACACGTCATTTTCGGGTGCATTTTGGAGACATACATTTATGGGCATTTTCTATAAGGGGATACATAAAAATTTTTTTTTTTTGTTAAAAATTGTCAAAAACTAAATTACCCAGTTTTGAATGCCATTCGAGTCGAAATTTTGTTCCGAACTCAACGCGGCGTGACTTTTCTTGTTTGGAATACTTGTTGCGGTGTTTCGGACAAAATACTGATATTATTTGGTGCAAAATTAGGATTCTTAGCTAATGGCAAAAAATAAATATTTCGGTGATTTTTTTGTCGCTGCTAAGCCTAATTGAGGGTCTCAACTTAAAGAATGACTGTTTCAACTGGCTAACAACCTGAGCTAACGATTCACTTCATTTTCGGGTGGATTTTGGAGACATACATTTATGGGCATTTTTTCTAAGGGGATAAATAAATATTTTTTTTTTTTGCTAAAAATTGTCAAAAACTAAATTACTCAGTTTTGAATGCCAATCGAGTCGAAATTTTGTTCCCAACTCAACGCGGCGTGACACTTCCTGTTTGGACTACTTGTTGCGGTTTTTCGGACAAAATACTGATATTATTTGGTGCAAAATTAGGATTCTTAGCTAATGGCAAAAAATAAATATTTCGGTAATTTTTTTGTCGCTGCTAGGCCTAATTGAGGGTCTCAGCTAAAAGAATGACTGTTTCAACTGGCTAACAACCTGAGCTAACGATCCACTTCATTTTCGGGTGCATTTTTGAGACATACATTTAGGGGCATTTTTTGCATTTTTTAAAGGGGTTACATTAATTTTTTTTTTTGCTAAAAATTGTCAAAAACTTAATTACCCAGTTTTGAATGCAAATCGAGTCGAAATTTTGTTCCGAACTCAACGCGGCGTGACACTTCCTGTTTGGACTATTTGTTGCGGTTTTTCGGACAAAATACTGATATTATTTGGTGCAAAATTTGAATTCTTAGCTAATGGCAAAAAATAAATATTTCGGTGATTTTTTTTGTCGCTGCTAGGCCTAATTGAGGGTCTCAGCTAAAAGAATGACTGTTTCAACTGGCTAACAACCTGAGCTAACGATCCACTTCATTTTCGGGTGCATTTTGGAGACATACATTTATGGGCATTTTTTATAAGGGGTTACATTAATTTTTTTTTTTGCTTAAAGTTGTCAAAAACTTAATTACCCAGTTTTGAATGCAAATCGAGTCGAAATTTTGTTCCGAACTCAACCCGGCGTGACACTTCCTGTTTGAACAAAATACTGTTAATTTTTGGTACAAAATTAGGATTCTTAGCTAATGGCAAAAAATAAATATTTCGGTGATTTTTTTGTCGCTGCTAGGCCTAGTTGAGGGTCTCAGCTAAAAGAATGACTGTTTCAACCGACTAACAACCTGAGCTAACGATCCACTTTATTCTCGGGTGCATTTTGGAGACATACATTTATGAGCATTTTTTATAAGGGGATAAATAAATATTTTTTTTTTTTCTAAAAATTGTCAAAAACTAAATTACCCAGTTTTGAATGCCAATCGAGTCGAAATTTTGTTCCGAACTCAACGCGGTGTGACACTTCCTGTTTGGACTACTTGTTGAGGTGTTTCGGACCAAATACTGATATTATTTGGTGCAAAATTAGGATTCTTAGCTAATGGCAAAAAATAAACATTTCGGTGATTTTTTTGTCGCTGCTACGCCTATTTGAGGGTCTCAACTTAAAGAATGACTGTTTCAACTGGCTAACAACCTGAGCTAACGATTCACTTCATTTTCGGGTGGATTTTGGAGACATACATATATGGGCATTTTTTCTAAGGGGTTACATCACTTTTTTTTTTGCTAAAAATTGTCAAAAACTAAATTACTCAGTTTTGAATGCCAATCGAGTCGAAATTTTGTTCCCAACTCAACGCGGCGTGACACTTCCTGTTTGGACTACTTGTTGCGGTTTTTCGGACAAAATACTGATATTATTTGGTGCAAAATTAGGATTCTTAGCTAATGGCAAAATATAAATATTTCGGTGATTTTTTTGTCGCTGCTAGGCCTAATTGAGGGTCTCAGCTAAAAGAATGACTGTTTCAACTGGCTAACAACCTGAGCTAACGATCCACTTCATTTTCGGGTGCATTTTTGAGACATACATTTAGGGGCATTTTTTGCATTTTTTAAAGGGGTTACGTTAATTTTTTTTTTTGCTAAAAATTGTCAAAAACTTAATTACCCAGTTTTGAATGCAAATCGAGTCGAAATTTTGTTCCGAACTCAACGCGGCGTGACACTTCCTGTTTGGACTATTTGTTGCGGTTTTTCGGACAAAATACTGATATTATTTGGTGCGGTTTTTCGGACAAAATACTGATATTATTTGGTGCAAAATTTGAATTCTTAGCTAATGGCAAAAAATAAATATTTCGGTGATTTTTTTTGTCGCTGCTAGGCCTAATTGAGGGTCTCAGCTAAAAGAATGACTGTTTCAACTGGCTAACAACCTGAGCTAGCGATACACGTCATTTTCGGGTGCATTTTGCAGACATACATTTATGGGCATTTTCTATAAGGGGATACATAAAAATTTTTTTTTTTTGCTAAAAATTGTCAAAAACTAAATTACCCAGTTTTGAATGCCAATCGAGTCGAAATTTTGTTCCGAACTCAACGCGGCGTGACTTTTCTTGTTTGGACTACTTGTTGCGGTGTTTCGGACAAAATACTGATATTATTTGGTGCAAAATTAGGATTCTTAGCTAATGGCAAAAAATAAATATTTCGGTGATTTTTTTGTCGGTGCTACGCCTAATTGAGGGTCTCAGCTAAAAACTAAAGTTTTCAGTTTTGAATGCCAATTGATTGGAAATTTTATGTCAAACTCAACGCAGTATGACACTCTTTATTTGGATCATTTCTTGCGTTGCTTCGGAAAAAATACTGATATTTGGTGCAAAACTAGAATTCATAACTAAAGGCAAAAACAGGAATTTTTCGGGTTTTTTTTTTGGGGTTTATTGGTCTTAATTGAGATACTCAGTTAAAAGAGTGTCTGTTTTGACTAGTTAGTTAACAACATTAGCATACGACCGACATAATTTTCCGGTTCATTTAGGAGGCCTAAATAATTTGGTAAAATTTGTAAGTTTAAATAATGTATTTAAATATTGTCTTTTTCTCGAGTGGTACTAATTGTTAACTAATATTTCCCCACCTCTCTCTCTCTCTCTGTTTTTCGAGTAGTAATAAATGTAAACAAACATTTCCTTCTCTGTCCCTCTGCTTTACATTAGGCTCTTCTCCCTTTAAGAGATTATATGATTGACATTTTTTCTTTGAAATACCATTGGTGTAACTACGTTCCCGCAAACTAAACAAAAACAAGTAAACACAAAAAAATTAAATATATGTATGCAAGAACACAAAATGTATTTAATCAGTCATAAACAGAGCGTGTGCAAGGGGAGTGATGACGATGATGATGGGTGGGACAAATTAAAATCCAGCGATAAAAACTAAAAAAATACCGATTAACCCATTAACAAATGTTAACGCAATTTAGCTTATTTAGTTACACAAGTATGTATGTACGTGTGTAAGTTCCTATCATAATATCACATTACTATTCGGTACAATACTTATGTACAATGTACATTTTACATACAACATCAATAAAGGGTCGTTTGGATAGGCTTTCGGCATTTTATACTCTGACAAACAACACCAGCAACAAAACGTAAACAAAGACCAAAAAACAACCACCAAATTAGACCTAGCGTGCAAACACACACACACACACACACACACACCACGAAGGCATGGCCAGAGAGTCAAATTGACCCATGCATGCATGTGAACATATGTATATGTACACATTCAAAGCAGAGCAGTAGACAAATTACCCGCAACCATTTTTGGCGCCATCCCGACAAGTTACCCGTGCTTTTTCGCGCATCTGTACCATTACTTTTCTTTTTTTCGCCTCCACTCTTTTTGCGGTCCGTTATTCAGCTGCCCTTTATATCTACGCTGTATTCAACGAAAATGTAACGTAATTTCCGCCTATTCTCTCTTCTATCATTTTTTTTGCGGGGCGTTGTTAAGCTGCTTTACATATATACAATGTACATTGTACATACATACATATTAATGCAAAGTATTCAACGAAAGTGTAACGTATTTTTCCCCTCTGTCTGTGCTCACACCACTCTCTGACTTGAAATCGCTCACTCCTCTCTCTCTCCCTCCCCGTCCCACACCATCATCACCATACTCTCTCACTCCCTCCCCCTCTCTCTCTTTCTCACTCACTCTGCCTCCCCCTCTCTCTCTTTCTCACTCACTCTGCCTCCCCCTCTCTATCTATCTCACTCACTCTCCCACCCCCTCTCTCTCTTTCTCACTCACTCTCCCTCCCCCTCTCTCTCTCTCGACGCTCTCTTGGCGAAAAAAGGGAATGTTTAATTTAAAGAAAATAACGTAATCTAAATCGAACAAATACTGTTTAAATACCATGCACTTACTAATAATCTTTTTTTTTATTCCAAACTAACAATTAATAAATTTTCATGCACAATACAATATTATTTATTTACTTCTCATTACTTTTAACTTATTTATTTATAATTACTTATATATATATTATTTAGTACTATTCGTATTTCATTATTAATAAATTAATAAATTTGTATTCGCTTTTTTACTAAATGTTCAAACATATATATGCAAAAATACATATATGCACAAAACTCATTCTAGTTATTTTTGGCGCAGTGCATTTAGAAGCATTCCGTAAGGGCGTCGCGGCCATCATTTTTTCGCTCTCTAATTCTCTTATTGAGCAAACTCTGCTTGAGCAGAGCTCATTAGAAGCGGACTGCTTGATGGAGACGAACGTAGCGGACGAATAATTTATACTATAAGGTAAGTTGGCCAATTTTTTTTACATACAACACGTAACATGTACAACTTATTGTAATTATATCTAACTTATATATGTATATGTATTTATTTCCAGCTTAACGAAACACAAAAGGATTACAACACAAACACAGAAGGATTAAAATTAACTCCGGTGAGTGCACAGCAAATTAAAAATTCATTAATATTTAAGTGAAAAAAACAAAAACAGTTTAAAACTACAAATCAACACACAAACAAATGAAACAAACGGACAAACAATAATTGTTTTAATAAATAAATACATACATACGCACCGGCCTCACAGGCACACTAGCCAAAAGTTTGCAATTAAAAACAATTAAAAAACTAAGTGACCTAAAAAAAAAGAGAAGTGTACCTGTATAATTCAAAGAAACAGGCAATTTTGTCAAAAGACAATTCGTTTTTTATAAATAGACAAACATCCATATACATTTGGCCGGTCACACCGGCTTTAATTACATACCTATTTACAAAAGCCAAAAACAAAAGCGACAGGAAAAAAATACAGCAATTTTTTCCAAATGAATTTTTTTTTTTAAGTGCTGACAATATAAAAGGATGTCGCAATATACTTATATACATATATCCTAGCCCCCCACCAAACCAACATGGCTTCATGTACAAATAAATAATTTCTAACCAAATTCGTATTCAGCTGTCTAGCTGCCTGCCACCATATGGCCTAAAATAACCAACTATCAAGTTAAGCTACAGATATTGCTGATCCAATTTATAATTACAAACAATTCTCATGCTGGGTTTTTCGCATCGGGTTTACAACAAAAATATAAAACAATAGGGTAAAACAATTGAGGGACTCAGCTAAAGAATGACCGTTTTAACAGGCTAACAACCTGAGCTACCGATCCACTTAATTTTCGGGTACATTTAGTACACATAAATTTATGGGCATTTTTTGCATTTCTATAAGGGGTTAAATCATTTTTTTTTGTTTGCAAAAAATTGTCAAAAACTCAATTTTTTTCTTTTGAATGCCAATCTATTTGAAATTTTGGTTTCAAACTTAACGCGGCGTGTCAGTATTCGTTTGGACTACTTGTTGCAGTTTTTTTTTTTGACAAAATACTGATTATTTGGCGCAAAATTAGAATTCTTAGCTAATGACAAAAACATAAATATTTCGGTGATTTATTTGTCGCTGCTACGCCTAATTGAGGGTCTTAGCTAAAATAATGACTGCCTCAACTGGCTAACGATCCACTTCATTTTCGGGTGCATTTTGGAGACTTACATTTATGGGCATTTTTTAAAGGGGTTATATCCCCTTTTTTTGTTTTTTTTCTAAAAATTGTCAAAAACTAAATTATCGAAATTTTGTTCCGAACTCAACGCAGCGTGACACTTCTTGCTTGGACTATTTGTTGCGGTATTACTGATATTATTTGGTGCAAAATTAGGATTCTTAGCTAATAGCAAAAAATAAATATTTCGTTGATTATTTTGGTCGCTGCTACCTAATTGAGGGTCTCAGCTAAAAGAATGACTGTTTCAACTGGCTAACAACCTGAGCTAACGATCTACTTCATTTTCGGGCACATTTAGGAGACTTACATTTATGGGCATTTTTTATGAGGGGTTACATCATGTTTTTTTTTTTTTTTCTAAAAATTGTCGAAAACTAAATTACCTAGTTTTGAATGCCAATCGAGTCGAAATTTTGTTTCGAACTCAACGCGGCGTGACACTCCTTGTTTGGACTATTTGTTGAGTTGTTTCTGAGAATATACTGATATTATTTGGTACAAAATTAGGATTCCTATCTAATGGCCAAAAATAAATATTTCGGCGATTTTTTTGTAGGTGCTACGCCTAATTGAGGGTCTCAGCTAAAAACTAAAGTTTTCAGTTTTGAATGCCAATTGATTGGAAATTTTATGTCAAACTCAACGCAGTATGACACTCTTTATTTGGATCATTTCTTGCGTTGCTTCGGAAAAATACTGATATTTGGTGCAAAACTAGAATTCATAACTAAAGGCAAAAACAGGAATTTTTCGGTTTTTTTTTTTTGGGGTTTATTGGTCTTAATTGAGATACTCAGTTAAAAGAGTGTCTGTTTTGACTAGTTAACAACATTAGCATACGACCGACATAATTTTCCGGTTCATTTAGGAGGCCTAAATAATTTGGTAAAATTTGTAAGTTTAAATAATGTATTTAAATATTGTCTTTTTCTCGAGTGGTACTAATTGTTAACTAATATTTCCCCACCTCTCTCTCTCTCTCTGTTTTTCGAGTAGTAATAAATGTAAACAAACATTTCCTTCTCTGTCCCTCTGCTTTACATTAGGCTCTTCTCCCTTTAAGAGATTATATGATTGACATTTTTTCTTTGAAATACCATTGGTGTAACTACGTTCCCGCAAACTAAACAAAAACAAGTAAACACAAAAAAATTAAATATATGTATGCAAGCACACAAAATGTATTTAATCAGTCATAAACAGAGCGTGTGCAAGGGGAGTGATGACGATGATGATGGGTGGGACAAATTAAAATCCAGCGATAAAAACTAAAAAAATACCGATTAACCCATTAACAAATGTTAACGCAATTTAGCTTATTTAGTTACACAAGTATGTATGTACGTGTGTAAGTTCCTATCATAATATCACATTACTATTCGGTACAATACTTATGTACAATGTACATTTTACATACAACATCAATAAAGGGTCGTTTGGATAGGCTTTCGGCATTTTATACTCTGACAAACAACACCAGCAACAAAACGTAAACAAAGACCAAAAAACAACCACCAAATTAGACCTAGCGTGCAAACACACACACACACACACACACACACCACGAAGGCATGGCCAGAGAGTCAAATTGACCCATGCATGCATGTGAACATATGTATATGTACACATTCAAAGCAGAGCAGTAGACAAATTACCCGCAACCATTTTTGGCGCCATCCCGACAAGTTACCCGTGCTTTTTCGCGCATCTGTACCATTACTTTTCTTTTTTTCGCCTCCACTCTTTTTGCGGTCCGTTATTCAGCTGCCCTTTATATCTACGCTGTATTCAACGAAAATGTAACGTAATTTCCGCCTATTCTCTCTTCTATCATTTTTTTTGCGGGGCGTTGTTAAGCTGCTTTACATATATACAATGTACATTGTACATACATACATATTAATGCAAAGTATTCAACGAAAGTGTAACGTATTTTTCCCCTCTGTCTGTGCTCACACCACTCTCTGACTTGAAATCGCTCACTCCTCTCTCTCTCCCTCCCCGTCCCACACCATCATCACCATACTCTCTCACTCCCTCCCCCTCTCTCTCTTTCTCACTCACTCTGCCTCCCCCTCTCTCTCTTTCTCACTCACTCTGCCTCCCCCTCTCTCTCTATCTCACTCACTCTCCCTCCCCCTCTCTCTCTTTCTCACTCACTCTGCCTCCCCCTCTCTCTCTCTCGACGCTCTCTTGGCGAAAAAAGGGAATGTTTTATTTAAAGAAAATAACGTAACCTAAATCGAACAAATACTGTTTAAATACCATGCACTTACTAATAATCTTTTTTTTTATTCCAAACTAACAATTAATAAATTTTCATGCACAATACAATATTATTTATTTACTTCCCATTACTTTTAACTTATTTATTTATAATTACTTATATATATATTATTTAGTACTATTCGTATTTCATAATTAATAAATTAATAAATTTGTATTCGCTTTTTTACTAAATGTTCAAACATATATATGCAAAAATACATATATGCACAAAACTCATTCTAGTTATTTTTGGCGCAGTGCATTTAGAAGCATTCCGTAAGGGCGTCGCGGCCATCATTTTTTCGCTCTCTAATTCTCTTATTGAGCAAACTCTGCTTGAGCAGAGCTCATTAGAAGCGGACTGCTTGATGGAGACGAACGTAGCGGACGAATAATTTATACTATAAGGTAAGTTGGCCAATTTTTTTTTACATACAACACATAACATGTACAACTTATTGTAATTATATCTAACTTATATATGTATATGTATTTATTTCCAGCTTAACGAAACACAAAAGGATTACAACACAAACACAGAAGGATTAAAATTAACTCCGGTGAGTGCACAGCAAATTAAAAATTCATTAATATTTAAGTGAAAAAAAACAAAAACAGTTTAAAACTACAAATCAACACACAAACAAATGAAACAAACGGACAAACAATAATTGTTTTAATAAATAAATACATACATACGCACCGGCCTCACAGGCACACTAGCCAAAAGTTTGCAATTAAAAACAATAAAAAAACTAAGTGACCTAAAAAAAAAGAGAAGTGTACCTGTATAATTCAAAGAAACAGGCAATTTTGTCAAAAGACAATTCGTTTTTTATAAATAGACAAACATCCATATACATTTGGCCGGTCACACCGGCTTTAATTACATACCTATTTACAAAAGCCAAAAACAAAAGCGACAGGAAAAAAATACAGCAATTTTTTCCAAATGAATTTTTTTTTTTAAGTGCTGACAATATAAAAGGATGTCGCAATATACTTATATACATATATCCTAGCCCCCCACCAAACCAACATGGCTTCATGTACAAATAAATAATTTCTAACCAAATTCGTATTCAGCTGTCTAGCTGCCTGCCACCATATGGCCTAAAATAACCAACTATCAAGTTAAGCTACAGATATTGCTGATCCAATTTATAATTACAAACAATTCTCATGCTGGGTTTTTCGCATCGGGTTTACAACAAAAATATAAAACAATAGGGTAAAACAATTGAGGGACTCAGCTAAGGAATGACCGTTTTAACAGGCTAACAACCTGAGCTACCGATCCACTTCATTTTCGGGTATATTTAGTACACATAAAATTATGGGCATTTTTTGCATTTCTATAAGGGGTTAAATCATTTTTTTTTTTTGCCAAAAATTGTCAAAAATTAAAATTTTTTGTTTTGAATGCCAATCTATTTGAAATTTTGGTTTCAAACTTAACGCGGCGTGTCAGTATTCGTTTGGACTACTTGTTGCAGTTTTTTTTGACAAAATTCTGATTATTTGGCGCAAAATTAGAATTCTTAGCTAATGACAAAAACATAAATATTTCGGTGATTTCTTTGTCGCTTCTACGCCTAATTGAGGGTCTTAGCTAAAATAATGACTGCCTCAACTGGCTAACGATCCACTTCATTTTCGGGTGCATTTTGGAGACTTACATTTATGGGCATTTTTTAAAGGGGTTATATCCCTTTTTTTGTTTTTTTGCTAAAAATTGTCAAAAACTAAATTACCCAGTTTTGAATGCCAATCGAGTCGAAATTTTGTTCCGAACTCAACGCGGCGTAACACTTCCTGATTGGACTGCTTGTTGCGGTTTTTCGGACAAACTACTGATATTATTTGGTGCAAAATTAGGATTCTTAGCTAATGGCAAAAAATAAACATTTCGGTGATTTTTTTTGTCGCTTCTACGCCTAATTGAGGGTCTCAGCTAAAAGAATGACTGTTTCAACTGGCTAACAACCTGAGCTCACGATCCACTTCATTTTCGGGTGCATTTTGGAGACCTACATTTATGGGCATTTTTTATAAGGGGTTACATTAATTTTTTTTTTTTTTTGCTAAAAATTGTCAAAATGTTTTACCCAGTTTTGAATGCCAATCGAGTCGAAATTTTGTTCCGAACTCAACGCGGTGTGACACTTCCTGTTTGGACTACTTGTTGCGGTGTTTCGGACAAAATACTGATATTATTTGGTGCAAAATTAGGATTCTTAGCTAATGGCAAAAAATAAATATTTCGGCGATTTTTTTGTCGCTGCTACGCCTAATTGAGGGTCTCAGCTAAAAGAATGACTGTTTCAACTGGCTAACAACCTGAGCTAACGATCCACATCATTTTCGGGTGCATTTTTGAGACTTACATTTAGGAGAATTTTTTGCATTTTTTAAAGGGGTTACATAAATTTTTTTTTTTTTGCTAAAAATTGTCAAAAATTTAATTACCCAGTTTTGAATGCCAATCGAGTCGAAATTTTGTTCCGAACTCAACGCGGCGTGACACTTCCTGTTTGGACTATTTGTTGCGGTGTTTCGGACAAAATACTGATATTATTTGGTGCAAAATTAGGATTCTTAGCTAATGGCAAAACATAAATGTTTTGGTGATTTTTTTGTCGCTGCTACCTAACTGAGGGTCTCAGCTAAAAGAATGACTGTTTCAACTGGCTAACAACCTGAGCTAACGATCCACTTCATTTTCGGGTGCATTTTTGAGACATACATTTAGGGGCATTTTTTGCATTTTTTAAAGGGGTTACATAAATTTTTTTTTTTTTGCTAAAAATTGTCAAAAATTTAATTACCCAGTTTTGAATGCCAATCGAGTCGAAATTTTGTTCCGAACTCAACGCGGCGTGACACTTCCTGTTTGGACTACTTGTTGCGGTGTTTCGGACAAAATACTGATATTATTTGGTGCAAAATTAGGATTCTTAGCTAATGGCAAAAAATAAATATTTCGGCGATTTTTTTGTCGCTGCTACGCCTAATTGAGGGTCTCAGCTAAAAGAATGACTGTTTCAACTGGCTAACAACCTGAGCTAACGATCCACTTCATTTTCGGGTGCATTTTGGAGACGTACATTTATGGGCATTTTTATAAGGGGTTAGTTACATAATTTTTTTTTTTTGCTAAAAGTTGTCAAAAACTAAATCACCCAGTTTTTAATGCCAATCGAGTAGAAAGTTTGTTCCGAACTCAACGCGGCGTGACACTTCCTGTTTGAACTACTTGCTGCGGTATTTCGGACAAAATACTGATATTATTCGGTACAAAATTAGGATTCTTAGCTAATGGCAAAAAATAAATATTTTGGTGATTTTTTTGTCGTACATACATTTATGGGCATTTTTTATAAGGGGTTACATTAATTTTTTTTTTTTTGCTAAAAATTGTCAAAAACTAAATTACCCAGTTTTGAATGCCAATCGAGTCGAAATTTTGTTCCGAACTCAACGCGGCGTGACACTTCCTGTTTGGACTACTTGTTGCGGTGTTTCGGACAAAATACTGATATTATTTGGTGCAAAATTTGAATTCTTAGCTAATGGCAAAAAATAAATATTTCGGTGATTTTTTTTGTCGCTGCTAGGCCTAATTGAGGGTCTCAGCTAAAAGAATGACTGTTTCAACTGGCTAACAACCTGAGCTAACGATCCACTTCTTTTTCGGGTGCATTTTGGAGACATACATTTATGGGCATTTTTTATAAGGGGTTAGATACATAAATTTTATTTTTGCTAAAAATTGTCAAAAACTAAGTTACCCAGTTTTACCTTCTTGTTTGGACTACTTGTTGAGGTGTTTTGGACAAAATACTGATATTAATTGGTGCAAAATTAGGATTCTTAGCTAATGGCAAAAAATAAAAATTTCTGTAATTTTTTTTTGTCGCTGCTAGGCCTAATTGAGGGTCTCAGCTAAAAGAATGACTGTTTCAACTGGCTAACAACCTGAGCTAACGATCCACTTCATTTTCGGGTGCATTTTTGAGACATACATTTAGGGGCATTTTTTGCATTTTTTAAAGGGGTTACATTAATTTTTTTTGTTTGCTAAAAATTGTCAAAAACCTAACTACCCAGTTTTGAATGCCAATCGAGTCGAAATTTTGTTCCGAACTCAACGCGGCGTGACTTTTCTTGTTTGGACTACTTGTTGCGGTGTTTCGGACAAAATACTGATATTATTTGGTGCAAAATTAGGATTCTTAGCTAATGGCAAAAAATAAAAATTTCTGTAATTTTTTTTTGTCGCTGCTAGGCCTAATTGAGGGTCTCAGCTAAAAGAATGACTGTTTCAACTGGCTAACAACCTGAGCTAACGATCCACTTCATTTTCGGGTGCATTTTTGAGACATACATTTAGGGGCATTTTTTGCATTTTTTAAAGGGGTTACATTAATTTTTTTTTTTGCTAAAAATTGTCAAAAACCTAACTACCCAGTTTTGAATGCCAATCGAGTCGAAATTTTGTTCCGAACTCAACGCGGCGTGACTTTTCTTGTTTGGACTACTTGTTGCGGTGTTTCGGACAAAATACTGATATTATTTGGTGCAAAATTAGGATTCTTAGCTAATGGCAAAAGATAAATATTTCGGTGATTTTTTTTGTCGCTGCTAGGCCTAATTGGGGGTCTCAGCTAAAAGAATGACTGTTTCAACTGGCTAACAACCTGTGCTAACGATCCACATCATTTTCGGGTGCATTTTTGAGACTTACATTTAGGAGAATTTTTTGCATTTTTTAAAGAGGTGTTACATTAATTTTTTTTTTGCTAAAAATTGTCAAAAACTGAATTACCCAGTTTTGAATGCCAATCGAGTCGAAATTTTGTTCCGAACTCAACGCGGCGTGACACTTCCTGTTTGGACTATTTGTTGCGGTGTTTCGGACAAAATACTGATATTATTTGGTGCAAAATTAGGATTCTTAGCTAATGGCAAAACATAAATATTTTGGTGATTTTTTTGTCGCTGCTACCTAACTGAGGGTCTCAGCTAAAAGAATGACTGTTTCAACTGGCTAAAAACCTGAGCTAACGATCCACTTCATTTTCGGGTGCATTTTTGAGACATACATTTAGGGGCATTTTTTGCATTTTTTAAAGGGGTTACATAAATTTTTTTTTTTTTGCTAAAAATTGTCAAATTTAATTACCCAGTTTTGAATGCCAATCGAGTCGAAATTTTGTTCCGAACTCAACGCGGCGTGGCACTTCCTGTTTGGACTACTTGTTGCGGTGTTTCGGACAAAATACTGATATTATTTGGTGCAAAATTAGGATTCTTAGCTAATGGCAAAAAATAAATATTTCGGCGATTTTTTTGTCGCTGCTACGCCTAATTGAGGGTCTCAGCTAAAAGAATGACTGTTTCAACTGGCTAACAACCTGAGCTAACGATCCACTTCATTTTCGGGTGCATTTTGGAGACGTACATTTATGGGCATTTTTATAAGGGGTTAGTTACATAATTTTTTTTTTTTGCTAAAAGTTGTCAAAAACTAAATCACCCAGTTTTTAATGCCAATCGAGTAGAAAGTTTGTTCCGAACTCAACGCGGCGTGACACTTCCTGTTTGAACTACTTGCTGCGGTATTTCGGACAAAATACTGATATTATTCGGTACAAAATTAGGATTCTTAGCTAATGGCAAAAAATAAATATTTTGGTGATTTTTTTGTCGTACATACATTTATGGGCATTTTTTATAAGGGGTTACATTAATTTTTTTTTTTTTGCTAAAAATTGTCAAAAACTTAATTACCCAGTTTTGAATGCCAATCGAGTCGAAATTTTGTTCCGAACTCAACGCGGCGTGACACTTCCTGTTTGGACTATTTGTTGCGGTTTTTCGGACAAAATACTGATATTATTTGGTGCAAAATTTGAATTCTTAGCTAATGGCAAAAAATAAATATTTCGGTGATTTTTTTTGTCGCTGCTAGGCCTAATTGAGGGTCTCAGCTAAAAGAATGACTGTTTCAACTGGCTAACAACCTGAGCTAACGATCCACTTCTTTTTCGGGTGCATTTTGGAGACATACATTTATGGGCATTTTTTATAAGGGGTTAGATACATAAATTTTATTTTTGCTAAAAATTGTCAAAAACTAAGTTACCCAGTTTTACCTTCTTGTTTGGACTACTTGTTGAGGTGTTTTGGACAAAATACTGATATTAATTGGTGCAAAATTAGGATTCTTAGCTAATGGCAAAAAATAAAAATTTCTGTAATTTTTTTTTGTCGCTGCTAGGCCTAATTGAGGGTCTCAGCTAAAAGAATGACTGTTTCAACTGGCTAACAACCTGAGCTAACGATCCACTTCATTTTCGGGTGCATTTTTGAGACATACATTTAGGGGCATTTTTTGCATTTTTTAAAGGGGTTACATTAATTTTTTTTGGTTGCTAAAAATTGTCAAAAACCTAACTACCCAGTTTTGAATGCCAATCGAGTCGAAATTTTGTTCCGAACTCAACGCGGCGTGACTTTTCTTGTTTGGACTACTTGTTGCGGTGTTTCGGACAAAATACTGATATTATTTGGTGCAAAATTAGGATTCTTAGCTAATGGCAAAAGATAAATATTTCGGTGATTTTTTTTGTCGCTGCTAGGCCTAATTGGGGGTCTCAGCTAAAAGAATGACTGTTTCAACTGGCTAACAACCTGAGCTAACGATCCACTTCTTTTTCGGGTGCATTTTGGAGACATACATTTATGGGCATTTTTTATAAGGGGTTAGATACATAAATTTTATTTTTGCTAAAAATTGTCAAAAACTGAATTACCCAGTTTTGAATGCCAATCGAGTCGAAATTTTGTTCCGAACTCAACGCGGCGTGACACTTCCTGTTTGGACTATTTGTTGCGGTGTTTCGGACAAAATACTGATATTATTTGGTGCAAAATTAGGATTCTTAGCTAATGGCAAAACATAAATATTTTGGTGATTTTTTTGTCGCTGCTACCTAACTGAGGGTCTCAGCTAAAAGAATGACTGTTTCAACTGGCTAACAACCTGAGCTAACGATCCACTTCATTTTCGGGTGCATTTTTGAGACATACATTTAGGGGCATTTTTTGCATTTTTTAAAGGGGTTACATAAATTTTTTTTTTTTTGCTAAAAATTGTCAAATTTAATTACCCAGTTTTGAATGCCAATCGAGTCGAAATTTTGTTCCGAACTCAACGCGGCGTGGCACTTCCTGTTTGGACTACTTGTTGCGGTGTTTCGGACAAAATACTGATATTATTTGGTGCAAAATTAGGATTCTTAGCTAATGGCAAAAAATAAATATTTCGGCGATTTTTTTGTCGCTGCTACGCCTAATTGAGGGTCTCAGCTAAAAGAATGACTGTTTCAACTGGCTAACAACCTGAGCTAACGATCCACTTCATTTTCGGGTGCATTTTGGAGACGTACATTTATGGGCATTTTTATAAGGGGTTAGTTACATAATTTTTTTTTTTTGCTAAAAGTTGTCAAAAACTAAATCACCCAGTTTTTAATGCCAATCGAGTAGAAAGTTTGTTCCGAACTCAACGCGGCGTGACACTTCCTGTTTGAACTACTTGCTGCGGTATTTCGGACAAAATACTGATATTATTCGGTACAAAATTAGGATTCTTAGCTAATGGCAAAAAATAAATATTTTGGTGATTTTTTTGTCGTACATACATTTATGGGCATTTTTTATAAGGGGTTACATTAATTTTTTTTTTTTTGCTAAAAATTGTCAAAAACTTAATTACCCAGTTTTGAATGCCAATCGAGTCGAAATTTTGTTCCGAACTCAACGCGGCGTGACACTTCCTGTTTGGACTATTTGTTGCGGTTTTTCGGACAAAATACTGATATTATTTGGTGCAAAATTTGAATTCTTAGCTAATGGCAAAAAATAAATATTTCGGTGATTTTTTTTGTCGCTGCTAGGCCTAATTGAGGGTCTCAGCTAAAAGAATGACTGTTTCAACTGGCTAACAACCTGAGCTAACGATCCACTTCTTTTTCGGGTGCATTTTGGAGACATACATTTATGGGCATTTTTTATAAGGGGTTAGATACATAAATTTTATTTTTGCTAAAAATTGTCAAAAACTAAGTTACCCAGTTTTACCTTCTTGTTTGGACTACTTGTTGAGGTGTTTTGGACAAAATACTGATATTAATTGGTGCAAAATTAGGATTCTTAGCTAATGGCAAAAAATAAAAATTTCTGTAATTTTTTTTTGTCGCTGCTAGGCCTAATTGAGGGTCTCAGCTAAAAGAATGACTGTTTCAACTGGCTAACAACCTGAGCTAACGATCCACTTCATTTTCGGGTGCATTTTTGAGACATACATTTAGTGGCATTTTTTGCATTTTTTAAAGGGTTACATTAATTTTTTTTTTTTTGCTAAAAATTGTCAAAAACCTAACTACCCAGTTTTGAATGCCAATCGAGTCGAAATTTTGTTCCGAACTCAACGCGGCGTGACTTTTCTTGTTTGGACTACTTGTTGCGGTGTTTCGGACAAAATACTGATATTATTTGGTGCAAAATTAGGATTCTTAGCTAATGGCAAAAAATACAAATTTCTGTAATTTTTTTTTGTCGCTGCTAGGCCTAATTGAGGGTCTCAGCTAAAAGAATGACTGTTTCAACTGGCTAACAACCTGAGCTAACGATCCACTTCATTTTCGGGTGCATTTTTGAGACATACATTTAGGGGCATTTTTTGCATTTTTTAAAGGGGTTACATTAATTTTTTTTTTTGCTAAAAATTGTCAAAAACCTAACTACCCAGTTTTGAATGCCAATCGAGTCGAAATTTTGTTCCGAACTCAACGCGGCGTGACTTTTCTTGTTTGGACTACTTGTTGCGGTGTTTCGGACAAAATACTGATATTATTTGGTGCAAAATTAGGATTCTTAGCTAATGGCAAAAAATAAAAATTTCTGTAATTTTTTTTTGTCGCTGCTAGGCCTAATTGAGGGTCTCAGCTAAAAGAATGACTGTTTCAACTGGCTAACAACCTGAGCTAACGATCCACTTCATTTTCGGGTGCATTTTTGAGACATACATTTAGGGGCATTTTTTGCATTTTTTAAAGGGGTTACATTAATTTTTTTTTTTGCTAAAAATTGTCAAAAACCTAACTACCCAGTTTTGAATGCCAATCGAGTCGAAATTTTGTTCCGAACTCAACGCGGCGTGACTTTTCTTGTTTGGACTACTTGTTGCGGTGTTTCGGACAAAATACTGATATTATTTGGTGCAAAATTAGGATTCTTAGCTAATGGCAAAAGATAAATATTTCGGTGACTTTTTTTGTCGCTGCTAGGCCTAATTGGGGGTCTCAGCTAAAAGAATGACTGTTTCAACTGGCTAACAACCTGAGCTAACGATCCACATCATTTTCGGGTGCATTTTTTAGACTTACATTTAGGAGAATTTTTTGCATTTTTTAAAGAGGTGTTACATTAATTTTTTTTTTTGCTAAAAATTGTCAAAAACTGAATTACCCAGTTTTGAATGCCAATCGGGTCGAAATTTTGTTCCGAACTCAACGCGGCGTGACACTTCCTGTTTGGACTATTTGTTGCGGTGTTTCGGACAAAATACTGATATTATTTGGTGCAAAATTAGGATTCTTAGCTAATGGCAAAACATAAATATTTTGGTGATTTTTTTGTCGCTGCTACCTAACTGAGGGTCTCAGCTAAAAGAATGACTGTTTCAACTGGCTAACAACCTGAGCTAACGATCCACTTCATTTTCGGGTGCATTTTTGAGACATACATTTAGGGGCATTTTTTGCATTTTTTAAAGGGGTTACATAAATTTTTTTTTTTTTGCTAAAAATTGTCAAATTTAATTACCCAGTTTTGAATGCCAATCGAGTCGAAATTTTGTTCCGAACTCAACGCGGCGTGGCACTTCCTGTTTGGACTACTTGTTGCGGTGTTTCGGACAAAATACTGATATTATTTGGTGCAAAATTAGGATTCTTAGCTAATGGCAAAAAATAAATATTTCGGCGATTTTTTTGTCGCTGCTACGCCTAATTGAGGGTCTCAGCTAAAAGAATGACTGTTTCAACTGGCTAACAACCTGAGCTAACGATCCACTTCATTTTCGGGTGCATTTTGGAGACGTACATTTATGGGCATTTTTATAAGGGGTTAGTTACATAATTTTTTTTTTTTGCTAAAAGTTGTCAAAAACTAAATCACCCAGTTTTTAATGCCAATCGAGTAGAAAGTTTGTTCCGAACTCAACGCGGCGTGACACTTCCTGTTTGAACTACTTGCTGCGGTATTTCGGACAAAATACTGATATTATTCGGTACAAAATTAGGATTCTTAGCTAATGGCAAAAAATAAATATTTTGGTGATTTTTTTGTCGTACATACATTTATGGGCATTTTTTATAAGGGGTTACATTAATTTTTTTTTTTTTGCTAAAAATTGTCAAAAACTTAATTACCCAGTTTTGAATGCCAATCGAGTCGAAATTTTGTTCCGAACTCAACGCGGCGTGACACTTCCTGTTTGGACTATTTGTTGCGGTTTTTCGGACAAAATACTGATATTATTTGGTGCAAAATTTGAATTCTTAGCTAATGGCAAAAAATAAATATTTCGGTGATTTTTTTTGTCGCTGCTAGGCCTAATTGAGGGTCTCAGCTAAAAGAATGACTGTTTCAACTGGCTAACAACCTGAGCTAACGATCCACTTCTTTTTCGGGTGCATTTTGGAGACATACATTTATGGGCATTTTTTATAAGGGGTTAGATACATAAATTTTATTTTTGCTAAAAATTGTCAAAAACTAAGTTACCCAGTTTTACCTTCTTGTTTGGACTACTTGTTGAGGTGTTTTGGACAAAATACTGATATTAATTGGTGCAAAATTAGGATTCTTAGCTAATGGCAAAAAATAAAAATTTCTGTAATTTTTTTTTGTCGCTGCTAGGCCTAATTGAGGGTCTCAGCTAAAAGAATGACTGTTTCAACTGGCTAACAACCTGAGCTAACGATCCACTTCATTTTCGGGTGCATTTTTGAGACATACATTTAGT
This sequence comes from Drosophila subpulchrella, assembly GCF_014743375.2. Classification (NCBI taxonomy): domain Eukaryota; kingdom Metazoa; phylum Arthropoda; class Insecta; order Diptera; family Drosophilidae; genus Drosophila; species Drosophila subpulchrella. The sequence continues at coordinate 26,171,794 of NC_050610.1, forward strand.
GGCATTTTTTGCATTTTTTAAAGGGTTACATTAATTTTTTTTTTTTTGCTAAAAATTGTCAAAAACCTAACTACCCAGTTTTGAATGCCAATCGAGTCGAAATTTTGTTCCGAACTCAACGCGGCGTGACTTTTCTTGTTTGGACTACTTGTTGCGGTGTTTCGGACAAAATACTGATATTATTTGGTGCAAAATTAGGATTCTTAGCTAATGGCAAAAAATAAAAATTTCTGTAATTTTTTTTTGTCGCTGCTAGGCCTAATTGAGGGTCTCAGCTAAAAGAATGACTGTTTCAACTGGCTAACAACCTGAGCTAACGATCCACTTCATTTTCGGGTGCATTTTTGAGACATGCATTTAGGGGCATTTTTTGCATTTTTTAAAGGGGTTACATTAATTTTTTTTTTTGCTAAAAATTGTCAAAAACCTAACTACCCAGTTTTGAATGCCAATCGAGTCGAAATTTTGTTCCGAACTCAACGCGGCGTGACTTTTCTTGTTTGGACTACTTGTTGCGGTGTTTCGGACAAAATACTGATATTATTTGGTGCAAAATTAGGATTCTTAGCTAATGGCAAAAGATAAATATTTCGGTGATTTTTTTTGTCGCTGCTAGGCCTAATTGGGGGTCTCAGCTAAAAGAATGACTGTTTCAACTGGCTAACAACCTGAGCTAACGATCCACATCATTTTCGGGTGCATTTTTGAGACTTACATTTAGGAGAATTTTTTGCATTTTTTAAAGAGGTGTTACATTAATTTTTTTTTTTGCTAAAAATTGTCAAAAACTGAATTACCCAGTTTTGAATGCCAATCGAGTCGAAATTTTGTTCCGAACTCAACGCGGCGTGACACTTCCTGTTTGGACTATTTGTTGCGGTGTTTCGGACAAAATACTGATATTATTTGGTGCAAAATTAGGATTCTTAGCTAATGGCAAAACATAAATATTTTGGTGATTTTTTTGTCGCTGCTACCTAACTGAGGGTCTCAGCTAAAAGAATGACTGTTTCAACTGGCTAACAACCTGAGCTAACGATCCACTTCATTTTCGGGTGCATTTTTGAGACATACATTTAGGGGCATTTTTTGCATTTTTTAAAGGGGTTACATAAATTTTTTTTTTTGCTAAAAATTGTCAAATTTAATTACCCAGTTTTGAATGCCAATCGAGTCGAAATTTTGTTCCGAACTCAACGCGGCGTGGCACTTCCTGTTTGGACTACTTGTTGCGGTGTTTCGGACAAAATACTGATATTATTTGGTGCAAAATTAGGATTCTTAGCTAATGGCAAAAAATAAATATTTCGGCGATTTTTTTGTCGCTGCTACGTCTAATTGAGGGTCTCAGCTAAAAGAATGACTGTTTCAACTGGCTAACAACCTGAGCTAACGATACACTTCATTTTCGGGTGCATTTTGGAGACGTACATTTATGGGCATTTTTATAAGGGGTTAGTTACATAATTTTTTTTTTTTGCTAAAAGTTGTCAAAAACTAAATCACCCAGTTTTTAATGCCAATCGAGTAGAAAGTTTGTTCCGAACTCAACGCGGCGTGACACTTCCTGTTTGAACTACTTGCTGCGGTATTTCGGACAAAATACTGATATTATTCGGTACAAAATTAGGATTCTTAGCTAATGGCAAAAAATAAATATTTTGGTGATTTTTTTGTCGTACATACATTTATGGGCATTTTTTATAAGGGGTTACATTAATTTTTTTTTTTTTGCTAAAAATTGTCAAAAACTTAATTACCCAGTTTTGAATGCCAATCGAGTCGAAATTTTGTTCCGAACTCAACGCGGCGTGACACTTCCTGTTTGGACTATTTGTTGCGGTTTTTCGGACAAAATACTGATATTATTTGGTGCAAAATTTGAATTCTTAGCTAATGGCAAAAAATAAATATTTCGGTGATTTTTTTTGTCGCTGCTAGGCCTAATTGAGGGTCTCAGCTAAGAGAATGACTGTTTCAACTGGCTAACAACCTGAGCTAACGATCCACTTCTTTTTCGGGTGCATTTTGGAGACATACATTTATGGGCATTTTTTATAAGGGGTTAGATACATAAATTTTATTTTTGCTAAAAATTGTCAAAAACTAAGTTACCCAGTTTTACCTTCTTGTTTGGACTACTTGTTGAGGTGTTTTGGACAAAATACTGATGTTAATTGGTGCAAAATTAGGATTCTTAGCTAATGGCAAAAAATAAAAATTTCTGTAATTTTTTTTTGTCGCTGCTAGGCCTAATTGAGGGTCTCAGCTAAAAGAATGACTGTTTCAACTGGCTAACAACCTGAGCTAACGATCCACTTCATTTTCGGGTGCATTTTTGAGACATACATTTGGGGGCATTTTTTGCATTTTTTAAAGGGGTTACATTAATTTTTTTTGGTTGCTAAAAATTGTCAAAAACCTAACTACCCAGTTTTGAATGCCAATCGAGTCGAAATTTTGTTCCGAACTCAACGCGGCGTGACTTTTCTTGTTTGGACTACTTGTTGCGGTGTTTCGGACAAAATACTGATATTATTTGGTGCAAAATTAGGATTCTTAGCTAATGGCAAAAAATAAAAATTTCTGTAATTTTTTTTTGTCGCTGCTAGGCCTAATTGAGGGTCTCAGCTAAAAGAATGACTGTTTCAACTGGCTAACAACCTGAGCTAACGATCCACTTCATTTTCGGGTGCATTTTTGAGACATACATTTAGGGGCATTTTTTGCATTTTTTAAAGGGGTTACATTAATTTTTTTTTTTGCTAAAAATTGTCAAAAACCTAACTACCCAGTTTTGAATGCCAATCGAGTCGAAATTTTGTTCCGAACTCAACGCGGCGTGACTTTTCTTGTTTGGACTACTTGTTGCGGTGTTTCGGACAAAATACTGATATTATTTGGTGCAAAATTAGGATTCTTAGCTAATGGCAAAAGATAAATATTTCGGTGATTTTTTTTGTCGCTGCTAGGCCTAATTGGGGGTCTCAGCTAAAAGAATGACTGTTTCAACTGGCTAACAACCTGAGCTAACGATCCACATCATTTTCGGGTGCATTTTTGAGACTTACATTTAGGAGAATTTTTTGCATTTTTTAAAGAGGTGTTACATTAATTTTTTTTTTTGCTAAAAATTGTCAAAAACTGAATTACCCAGTTTTGAATGCCAATCGAGTCGAAATTTTGTTCCGAACTCAACGCGGCGTGACACTTCCTGTTTGGACTATTTGTTGCGGTGTTTCGGACAAAATACTGATATTATTTGGTGCAAAATTAGGATTCTTAGCTAATGGCAAAACATAAATATTTTGGTGATTTTTTTGTCGCTGCTACCTAACTGAGGGTCTCAGCTAAAAGAATGACTGTTTCAACTGGCTAACAACCTGAGCTAACGATCCACTTCATTTTCGGGTGCATTTTTGAGACATACATTTAGGGGCATTTTTTGCATTTTTTAAAGGGGTTACATAAATTTTTTTTTTTTTGCTAAAAATTGTCAAATTTAATTACCCAGTTTTGAATGCCAATCGAGTCGAAATTTTGTTCCGAACTCAACGCGGCGTGGCACTTCCTGTTTGGACTACTTGTTGCGGTGTTTCGGACAAAATACTGATATTATTTGGTGCAAAATTAGGATTCTTAGCTAATGGCAAAAAATAAATATTTCGGCGATTTTTTTGTCGCTGCTACGCCTAATTGAGGGTCTCAGCTAAAAGAATGACTGTTTCAACTGGCTAACAACCTGAGCTAACGATCCACTTCATTTTCGGGTGCATTTTGGAGACGTACATTTATGGGCATTTTTATAAGGGGTTAGTTACATAATTTTTTTTTTTTTGCTAAAAGTTGTCAAAAACTAAATCACCCAGTTTTTAATGCCAATCGAGTAGAAAGTTTGTTCCGAACTCAACGCGGCGTGACACTTCCTGTTTGAACTACTTGCTGCGGTATTTCGGACAAAATACTGATATTATTCGGTACAAAATTAGGATTCTTAGCTAATGGCAAAAAATAAATATTTTGGTGATTTTTTTGTCGTACATACATTTATGGGCATTTTTTATAAGGGGTTACATTAATTTTTTTTTTTTTGCTAAAAATTGTCAAAAACTAAATTACCCAGTTTTGAATGCCAATCGAGTCGAAATTTTGTTCCGAACTCAACGCGGCGTGACACTTCCTGTTTGGACTACTTGTTGCGGTGTTTCGGACAAAATACTGATATTATTTGGTGCAAAATTAGGATTCTTAGCTAATGGCAAAAAATAAACATTTCGGTGATTTTTTGGTCGCTGCTACGCCTATTTGAGGGTCTCAACTTAAAGAATGACTGTTTCAACTGGCTAACAACCTGAGCTAACGATTCACTTCATTTTCGGGTGGATTTTGGAGACATACATTTATGGGCATTTTTTCTAAGGGGTTACATCACTTTTTTTTTTGCTAAAAATTGTCAAAAACTAAATTACTCAGTTTTGAATGCCAATCGAGTCGAAATTTTGTTCCCAACTCAACGCGGCGTGACACTTCCTGTTTGGACTACTTGTTGCGGTTTTTCGGACAAAATACTGATATTATTTGGTGCAAAATTAGGATTCTTAGCTAATGGCAAAAAATAAATATTTCGGTAATTTTTTTGTCGCTGCTAGGCCTAATTGAGGGTCTCAGCTAAAAGAATGACTGTTTCAACTGGCTAACAACCTGAGCTCACGATCCACTTCATTTTCGGGTGCATTTTGGAGACCTACATTTATGGGCATTTTTTATAAGGGGTTACATTAATTTTTTTTTTTTTTTTTGCTAAAAATTGTCAAAATGTTTTACCCAGTTTTGAATGCCAATCGAGTCGAAATTTTGTTCCGAACTCAACGCGGCGTGACACTTCCTGTTTGGACTATTTGTTGCGGTGTTTCGGACAAAATACTGATATTATTTGGTGCAAAATTAGGATTCTTAGCTAATGGCAAAACATAAATATTTCGGTGATTTTTTTGTCGCTGCTACCTAACTGAGGGTCTCAGCTAAAAGAATGACTGTTTCAACTAGCTAACAACCTGAGCTAACGATCCACTTCTTTTTCGGGTGCATTTTGGAGACATACATTTATGGGCATTTTTATAAGGGGTTAGTTACATAATTTTTTTTTTTGCTAAAAGTTGTCAAAAACTAAATCACCCAGTTTTTAATGCCAATCGAGTAGAAAGTTTGTTCCGAACTCAACGCGGCGTGACACTTCCTGTTTGAACTACTTGCTGCGGTATTTCGGACAAAATACTGATATTATTCGGTACAAAATTAGGATTCTTAGCTAATGGCAAAAAATAAATATTTTGGTGATTTTTTTGTCGTACATACATTTATGGGCATTTTTTATAAGGGGTTACATTAATTTTTTTTTTTTTGCTAAAAATTGTCAAAAACTTAATTACCCAGTTTTGAATGCCAATCGAGTCGAAATTTTGTTCCGAACTCAACGCGGCGTGACACTTCCTGTTTGGACTACTTGTTGCGGTGTTTCGGACAAAATACTGATATTATTTGGTGCAAAATTAGGATTCTTAGCTAATGGCAAAAAATAAATATTTCGGTGATTTTTTTTGTCGCTGCTAGGCCTAATTGGGGGTCTCAGCTAAAAGAATGACTGTTTCAACTGGCTAACAACCTGAGCTAACGATCCACATCATTTTCGGGTGCATTTTTGAGACTTACATTTAGGAGAATTTTTTGCATTTTTTAAAGAGGTGTTACATTAATTTTTTTTTTTTGCTAAAAATTGTCAAAAACTGAATTACCCAGTTTTGAATGCCAATCGAGTCGAAATTTTGTTCCGAACTCAACGCGGCGTGACACTTCCTGTTTGGACTATTTGTTGCGGTGTTTCGGACAAAATACTGATATTATTTGGTGCAAAATTAGGATTCTTAGCTAATGGCAAAACATAAATATGTTGGTGATTTTTTTGTCGCTGCTACCTAACTGAGGGTCTCAGCTAAAAGAATGACTGTTTCAACTGGCTAACAACCTGAGCTAACGATCCACTTCATTTTCGGGTGCATTTTTGAGACATACATTTAGGGGCATTTTTTGCATTTTTTAAAGGGGTTACATAAATTTTTTTTTTTTTGCTAAAAATTGTCAAAAATTTAATTACCCAGTTTTGAATGCCAATCGAGTCGAAATTTTGTTCCGAACTCAACGCGGCGTGGCACTTCCTGTTTGGACTACTTGTTGCGGTGTTTCGGACAAAATACTGATATTATTTGGTGCAAAATTAGGATTCTTAGCTAATGGCAAAAAATAAATATTTCGGCGATTTTTTTGTCGCTGCTACGCCTAATTGAGGGTCTCAGCTAAAAGAATGACTGTTTCAACTGGCTAACAACCTGAGCTAACGATCCACTTCATTTTCGGGTGCATTTTTGAGACATACATTTAGTGGCATTTTTTGCATTTTTTAAAGGGTTACATTAATTTTTTTTTTTTTGCTAAAAATTGTCAAAAATTTAATTACCCAGTTTTGAATGCCAATCGAGTCGAAATTTTGTTCCGAACTCAACGCGGTGTGACACTTCCTGTTTGGACTACTTGTTGCGGCGTTTCGGACAAAATACTGATATTATTTGGTGCAAAATTAGGATTCTTAGCTAATGGCAAAAAATAAATATTTCGGCGATTTTTTTGTCGCTGCTACGCCTAATTGAGTGTCTCAGCTAAAAGAATGACTGTTTCAACTGGCTAACAACCTGAGCTAGCGATACACGTCATTTTCGGGTGCATTTTGGAGACATACATTTATGGGCATTTTCTATAAGGGGATACATAAAAATTTTTTTTTTTTGCTAAAAATTGTCAAAAACTAAATTACCCAGTTTTGAATGCCAATCGAGTCGAAATTTTGTTCCGAACTCAACGCGGCGTGACTTTTCTTGTTTGGACTACTTGTTGCGGTGTTTCGGACAAAATACTGATATTATTTGGTGCAAAATTAGGATTCTTAGCTAATGGCAAAAAATAAATATTTCGGTGATTTTTTTTGTCGCTGCTACGCCTAATTGAGGGTCTCAACTTAAAGAATGACTGTTTCAACTGGCTAACAACCTGAGCTAAGATCCACTTCATTTTCGGGTGCATTTTGGAGACATACATTTATGTGCATTTTTTATAAGGGGATAAATAAATATTTTTTTTTTTGCTAAAAATTGTCAAAAACTAAATTACCCAGTTTTGAATGCCAATCGAGTCAAAATTTTGTTTCGAACTCAACGCGGCGTGACACTTCCTGTTTGGACTATTTGTTACGGTGTTTCGGACAAAATACTGATATTATTTGGTGCAAAATTAGGATTCTTAGCTAATGGCAAAAAATAAATATTTCGGTGATTTTTTTGTCGCTGCTACGCCTAATTGAGGGTCTCAGCTAAAAGAATGACTGTTTCAACTGGCTAACAACTTGAGCTAACGATCCACTTCATTTTCGGGTGCATTTTGGAGACATACATTTATGGGCATTTTTTATAAGGGGATAAATAAATATTTTTTTTTTTTGCTAAAAATTGTCAAAAACTAAATTACCCAGTTTTGAATGCCAATCGAGTCGAAATTTTGTTCCGAGCTCAACGCGGCGTGACACTTCCTGTTTGGACTATTTGTTGCGGTGTTTCGGAAAAAATACTGATATTAATTGGTGCAAAATTAGGATTCTTAGCTAATGGCAAAAAATAAACATTTCGGTGATTTTTTGGTCGCTGCTACGCCTATTTGAGGGTCTCAACTTAAAGAATGACTGTTTCAACTGGCTAACAACCTGAGCTAACGATTCACTTCATTTTCGGGTGGATTTTGGAGACATACATTTATGGGCATTTTTTCTAAGGGGTTACATCACTTTTTTTTTTGCTAAAAATTGTCAAAAACTAAATTACTCAGTTTTGAATGCCAATCGAGTCGAAATTTTGTTCCCAACTCAACGCGGCGTGACACTTCCTGTTTGGACTACTTGTTGCGGTTTTTCGGACAAAATACTGATATTATTTGGTGCAAAATTAGGATTCTTAGCTAATGGCAAAAAATAAATATTTTGGTGATTTTTTTGTCGCTGCTAGGCCTAGTTGAGGGTCTCAGCTAAAAGAATGACTGTTTCAACCGGCTAACAACCTGAGCTAACGATCCACTTTATTCTCGGGTGCATTTTGGAGACATACATTTATGAGCATTTTTTATAAGGGGATAAATAAATATTTTTTTTTTTGCTAAAAATTGTCAAAAACTAAATTACCCAGTTTTGAATGCCAATCGAGTCGAAATTTTGTTCCGAACTCAACGCGGTGTGACACTTCCTGTTTGGACTACTTGTTGCGGTGTTTCGGACGAAATACTTTATTATTTGGTGCAAAATTAGGATTCTTAGCTAATGGCAAAATATAAATATTTCGGTGATTTTTTTGTCGCTGCTAGGCCTAATTGAGGGTCTCAGCTAAAAGAATGACTGTTTCAACTGGCTAACAACCTGAGCTAACGATCCACTTCATTTTCGGGTGCATTTTTGAGACATACATTTAGGGGCATTTTTTGCATTTTTTAAAGGGGTTACATTAATTTTTTTTTTTGCTAAAAATTGTCAAAAACTTAATTACCCAGTTTTGAATGCAAATCGAGTCGAAATTTTGTTCCCAACTCAACGCGGGGTGACACTTCCTGTTTGGACTACTTGTTGCGGTTTTTCGGACAAAATACTGATATTATTTGGTGCAAAATTAGGATTCTTAGCTAATGGCAAAAAATAAATATTTCGGTAATTTTTTTGTCGCTGCTAGGCCTAATTGAGGGTCTCAGCTAAAAGAATGACTGTTTCAACTGGCTAACAACCTGAGCTAACGATCCACTTCATTTTCGGGTGCATTTTTGAGACATACATTTAGGGGCATTTTTTGCATTTTTTAAAGGGGTTACATTAATTTTTTTTTTTGCTAAAAATTGTCAAAAACTTAATTACCCAGTTTTGAATGCAAATCGAGTCGAAATTTTGTTCCGAACTCAACGCGGCGTGACACTTCCTGTTTGGACTATTTGTTGCGGTTTTTCGGACAAAATACTGATATTATTTGGTGCAAAATTTGAATTCTTAGCTAATGGCAAAAAATAAATATTTCGGTGATTTTTTTTGTCGCTGCTAGGCCTAATTGAGGGTCTCAGCTAAAAGAATGACTGTTTCAACTGGCTAACAACCTGAGCTAACGATCCACTTCATTTTCGGGTGCATTTTGGAGACATACATTTATGGGCATTTTTTATAAGGGGTTACATTAATTTTTTTTTTTGCTTAAAGTTGTCAAAAACTTAATTACCCAGTTTTGAATGCAAATCGAGTCGAAATTTTGTTCCGAACTCAACCCGGCGTGACACTTCCTGTTTGAACAAAATACTGTTAATTTTTGGTACAAAATTAGGATTCTTAGCTAATGGCAAAAAATAAATATTTCGGTGATTTTTTTGTCGCTGCTAGGCCTAGTTGAGGGTCTCAGCTAAAAGAATGACTGTTTCAACTGGCTAACAACCTGAGCTAACGATCCACTTTATTCTCGGGTGCATTTTGGAGACATACATTTATGGGCATTTTTTATAAGGGGATAAATAAATATTTTTTTTTTTGCTAAAAATTGTCAAAAACTAAATTACCCAGTTTTGAATGCCAATCGAGTCGAAATTTTGTTCCGAACTCAACGAGGTGTGACACTTCCTGTTTGGACTACTTGTTGCGGTGTTTCGGACAAAATACTGATATTATTTGGTGCAAAATTAGGATTCTTAGCTAATGGCAAAAAATAAATATTTCGGTGATTTTTTTGTCGCTGCTAGGCCTAATTGAGGGTCTCAGCTAAAAGAATGACTGTTTCAACTGGCTAACAACCTGAGCTAACGATCCACTTCATTTTCGGGTGCATTTTGGAGACGTACATTTATGGGCATTTTTATAAGGGGTTAGTTACATAATTTTTTTTTTTTGCTAAAAGTTGTCAAAAACTAAATCACCCAGTTTTTAATGCCAATCGAGTAGAAAGTTTGTTCCGAACTCAACGCGGTGTGACACTTCCTGTTTGGACTACTTGTTGCGGTGTTTCGGACGAAATACTTTATTATTTGGTGCAAAATTAGGATTCTTAGCTAATGGCGAAAATAAATATTTCGGCGATTTTTTTGTCGCTGCTAGGCCTAATTGAGGGTCTCAGCTAAAAGAATGACTGTTTCGACTGGCTAACAACCTGAGCTAACGATTCACTTCATTTTCGGGTGCATTTTGGAGACGTACATTTATGGGCATTTTTATAAGGGGTTAGTTACATAATTTTTTTTTTTGCTAAAAGTTGTCAAAAACTAAATCACCCAGTTTTTAATGCCAATCGAGTAGAAAGTTTGTTCCGAACTCAACGCGGTGTGACACTTCCTGTTTGGACTACTTGTTGCGGTGTTTCGGACGAAATACTTTATTATTTGGTGCAAAATTAGGATTCTTAGCTAATGGCAAAATATAAATATTTCGGTGATTTTTTTGTCGCTGCTAGGCCTAATTGAGGGTCTCAGCTAAAAGAATGACTGTTTCAACTGGCTAACAACCTGAGCTAACGATCCACTTCATTTTCGGGTGCATTTTGGAGACGTACATTTATGGGCATTTTTATAAGGGGTTAGTTACATAATTTTTTTTTTTTTGCTAAAAGTTGTCAAAAACTAAATCACCCAGTTTTTAATGCCAATCGAGTAGAAAGTTTGTTCCGAACTCAACGCGGTGTGACACTTCCTGTTTGGACTACTTGTTGCGGTGTTTCGGACGAAATACTTTATTATTTGGTGCAAAATTAGGATTCTTAGCTAATGGCGAAAATAAATATTTCGGGGATTTTTTTGTCGCTGCTACGCCTAATTGAGGGTCTCAGCTAAAAGAATGACTGTTTCAACTGACTAACAACCTGAGCTAACGATACACGTCATTTTCGGGTGCATTTTGGAGACATACATTTATGGGCATTTTTTAAGGGGTAACATTATTTTTTTTTTTTGCTAAAAATTGTCAAAATGTTAATTACCCAGTTTTGAATGCCAATCGTGTCGAAATTTTGTTCCGAACTCAACGCGGCGTAACACTTTCTAATTGGACTACTTGTTGCGGTTTTTCGGACAAAATACTGATATTATTTGGTGCAAAATTATGATTCTTAGCTAATGGCAAAAAATAAATATTTCGGTGATTTTTTTGTCGCTGCTAGGCCTAATTGAGGGTCTCAGCTAAAAGAATGACTGTTTCAACTGGCTAACAACCTGAGCTAACGATCCACTTCATTTTCGGGTGCATTTTGGAGACATACATTTATGGGCATTTTTTTATAAGGGGTTAGTTACATAAATTTTATTTTTGCTAAAAATTGTCAAAAACTAAATTACCCAGTTTTGAATGCCAATCGAGTCGAAATTTTGTTCCGAACTCAACGAGGTGTGACACTTCCTGTTTGGACTACTTGTTGCGGTGTTTCGGACAAAATACTGATATTATTTGGTGCAAAATTAGGATTCTTAGCTAATGGCAAAAAATAAATATTTCGGTGATTTTTTTGTCGCTGCTAGGCCTAATTGAGGGTCTCAGCTAAAAGAATGACTGTTTCAACTGGCTAACAACCTGAGCTAACGATCCACTTCATTTTCGGGTGCATTTTGGAGACGTACATTTATGGGCATTTTTATAAGGGGTTAGTTACATAATTTTTTTTTTTTGCTAAAAGTTGTCAAAAACTAAATCACCCAGTTTTTAATGCCAATCGAGTAGAAAGTTTGTTCCGAACTCAACGCGGTGTGACAATTCCTGTTTGGACTACTTGTTGCGGTGTTTCGGACGAAATACTTTATTATTTGGTGCAAAATTAGGATTCTTAGCTAATGGCGAAAATAAATATTTCGGGGATTTTTTTGTCGCTGCTACGCCTAATTGAGGGTCTCAGCTAAAAGAATGACTGTTTCAACTGGCTAACAACCTGAGCTAACGATCCACTTCATTTTCGGGTGCATTTTGGAGACATACATTTATGGGCATTTTTATAAGGGGTTAGTTACATAATATTTTTTTTTGCTAAAAGTTGTCAAAAACTAAATCACCCAGTTTTTAATGCCAATCGAGTCGAAATTTTGTTCCGAACTCAACGCGGTGTGATCCTTCCTGTTTGGACTACTTGTTGCGGTGTTTCGGACAAAATACTGATATTATTTGGTGCAAAATTAGGATTCTTAGCTAATGGCAAAAAAAAAATATTTCGGTGATTTTTTTGTCGCTGCTAGGCCTAATTGAGGGTCTCAGCTAAAAGAATGACTGTTTCAACTGGCTAACAACCTGAGCTAACGATACACGTCAATTTCGGGTGCATTTTGGAGACATACATTTATGGGCATTTTTTATAAGGGGATACATAATTTTTTTTTTTTGCTAAAAATTGTCAAATACTAAATTACCCAGTTTTGAATGCCAATCGAGTCGAAATTTTGTTCCGAACTCAACGCGGTGTGATCCTTCCTGTTTGGACTACTTGTTGCGGTGTTTCGGACAAAATACTGATATTATTTGGTGCAAAATTAGGATTCTTAGCTAATGGCAAAAAATAAATATTTCGGTGATTTTTTTGTCGCTGCTAGGCCTAATTGAGGGTCTCAGCTAAAAGAATGACTGTTTCAACTGGCTAACAACCTGAGCTCTAACGATCCACTTCATTTTCGTGTGCATTTTGGAGACATACATTTATGGGCATTTTTTATAAGGGGTTAGTTACATAAATTTTATTTTTGCTAAAAATTGTCAAAAACTAAATTACCCAGTTTTGAATGCCAATCGAGTCGAAATTTTGTTCCGAACTCAACGCGGCGTAACACTTCCTGTTTGGACTACTTGTTGCGGTGTTTCGGACAAAATACTGATATTATTTGGTGCAAAATTAGGATTCTTAGCTAATGGCAAAAAATAAATATTTCGGTGATTTTTTTGTCACTGCTAGGCCTAATTGAGGGTCTCAGCTAAAAGAATGACTGTTTCAACTGGCTAACAACCTGAGCTAACGATACACGTCATTTTCGGGTGCATTTTGGAGACATACATTTATGGGCATTTTTTATAAGGGGATACATAATTTTTTTTTTTTTTGCTAAAAATTGTCAAATACTAAATTACCCAGTTTTGAATGCCAATCGAGTCGAAATTTTGTTCCGAACTCAACGCGGTGTGACACTTCCTGTTTGGACTACTTGTTGCGGTGTTTCGGACAAAATACTGATATTATTTGGTGCAAAATTAGGATTCTTAGCTAATGGCAAAAAATAAATATTTCGGTGATTTTTTTGTCGCTGCTAGGCCTAATTGAGGGTCTCAGCTAAAAGAATGACTGTTTCAACTGGCTAACAACCTGAGCTCACGATCCACTTCATTTTCGGGTGCATTTTGGAGACCTACATTTATGGGCATTTTTTATAAGGGGTTGCATTAATTTTTTTTTTTGCTAAAAATTGTCAAAATGTTAATTACCCAGTTTTGAATGCCAATCGAGTCCAAATTTTGTTCCGAACTCAACGCGGTGTGACTCTTCCTGTTTGGACTACTTGTTGCGGTGTTTCGGACAAAATACTGATATTATTTGGTGCAAAATTAGGATTCTTAGCTAATGGCAAAAAATAAATATTTCGGTGATTTTTTTGTCGCTGCTAGGCCTAATTGAGGGTCTCAGCTAAAAGAATGACTGTTTCAACTGGCTAACAACCTGAGCTAACGATACACGTCATTTTCGGGTGCATTTTGGAGACACACATTTATGGGCATTTTTTATAAGGGGATACATAATTTTTTTTTTTTTTTGCTAAAAATTGTCAAAAACTAAATTACCCAGTTTTGAATGCCAATCGAGTCGAAATTTTGTTCCGAACTCAACGCGGTGTGACACTTCCTGTTTGGACTACTTGTTGCGGTATTTCGGACAAAATACTGATATTATTTGGTGCAAAATTAGGATTCTTAGCTAATGGCGAAAATAAATATTTCGGGGATTTTTTTGTCGCTGCTAGGCCTAATTGAGGGTCTCAGCTAAAAGAATGACTGTTTCAACTGACTAACAACCTGAGCTAACGATACACGTCATTTTCGGGTGCATTTCGGAGACATACATTTATGGGCATTTTTTTAAGGGGTAACTTTATTTTTTTTTTTTTGCTAAAAATTGTCAAAATGTTAATTACCCAGTTTTGAATGCCAATCGTGTCGAAATTTTGTTCCGAACTCAACGCGGCGTAACACTTTCTGATTGGACTACTTGTTGCGGTTTTTCAAACAAAATACTGATATTATTTGGTGCAAAATTAGGATTCTTAGCTAATGGCAAAAAATAAACATTTCGGTGATTTTTTTTTGTCGCTTCTACGCCTAATTGAGGGTCTCAGCTAAAAGAATGACTGTTTCAACTGGCTAACAACCTGAGCTCACGATCCACTTCATTTTCGGGTGCATTTTGGAGACCTACATATATGGGCATTTTTTATAAGGGGTTGCATTAATTTTTTTTTTTGCTAAAAATTGTCAAAATGTTAATTACCCAGTTTAGAATGCCAATCGTGTCGAAATTTTGTTCCGAACTCAACGCGGCGTAACACTTCCTGTTTGGACTTCTTGTTGCGGTTTTTCGGACAAAATACTGATATTATTTGGTGCAAAATTAGGGTTCTTAGCTAATGGCAAAAAATAAATATTTCGGTGATTTTTTTTGTCGCTGCTACGCCTAATTGAGGGTCTCAGCTAAAAGAATGACTGTTTCAACTGGCTAACAACCTGAGCTAACGATCCACTTCATTTTCGGGTGCATTTTGGAGACACATTTATGGGCATTTTTTATAAGGGGATACATAAATTTTTTTTTTTTTTGCTAAAAATTGTCAAAATGTTAATTACCCAGTTTTGAATGCCAATCGTGTCGAAATTTTGTTCCGAACTCAACGCGGTGTGACACTTCCTGTTTGGACTACTTGTTGCGGTGTTTCGGACAAAATACTGATATTATTTGGTGCAAAATTAGGATTCTTAGCTAATGGCAAAAAATAAACATTTCGGTGATTTTTTTGTCGCTGCTACGCCTATTTGAGGGTCTCAACTTAAAGAATGACTGTTTCAACTGGCTAACAACTTGAGCTAACGATCCGCTTCATTTTCGGGTGCATTTTGTAGACATACATTTATGGGCATTTTTTATAAGGGGTTACATCACTTTTTTTTTTTTGCCAAAAATTGTCAACTAAATTACCCAGATTTGAATGCCAATCGAGTAGAAATTTTGTTCCGAACTCAACGCGTCGTGACACTTCTTGTTTGGACCATTTGTTGCGTTGCTTTGGACAAAATACTGATATTATCTAGTGCCCAATTAGCATTCTTAGCTAATAACAATAACATAAATATTTCGGTGATTTTTTGTTTCTGCTGCGCCTAATTGAGGGTCTCAGCTGAAAGAATGGCTGTTTCAACTGGCTAACAGCCTGAGCTAACGACCCACATCATTTTCGGGTGCATATAGGAGACATACATTTTTAAGCATATTTTGCATTTTTTATAAGGGGTTACATTATTATTTTTTTTTTTCTAAAAATTGTCAAAATGTTTTACCCAGTTTTGAATGCCAATCGAGTCGAAATTTTGTTCCGAACTCAACGCAGCGTAACACTTCCTGTTTGGACTACTTGTTGCGGTTTTTCGGACAAAATACTGATATTATTTGGTGCAAAATTAAAATTCTTAGCTAATGGCAAAAAATAAATATTTCGGTGATTTTTTTGTCGCTGCTACGCCTAATTGAGGGTCTCAGCTAAAAGAATGACTTTTTCAACTGGCTAACAACTTAAGCTAACGATCCACTTCATTTTTGGGGTGCATTTTGGAGACATACATTTATGTGCATTTTTTATAAGGGGTTACATTATTTTTTTTTTTTTGCTAAAAATTGTCAAAAACTAAATTACCCAGTTTTGAATGCCAGTCGAGTCGAAATTTTGTTCCGAACTCAACGTGGCGCGACACTTCTTGTTTGGACTATTTGCTGCGGTGTTTTGGACAAAATACTGATATTATTTCGAGCAAAATTAGCATTCTTAACTAATGGCATCAACAGGAATTCATCGGGCATTTTTTTGTCGCTACTACGCCCAATTGAGGGTCGCACCTATAATAATGACTGTTTTGACTGGCTAACGAACTGAGCTAGGGATCTACTTTATTTTCGGGTACATTTAAGAGGCTTAACTTTATGTGCATTTCTGAGCAAACGATCTTAATCATTATCGTGTTGATTAAGGAGATTTACATTTTTTGCATTTTTCAAATGGTAACACATCACTTCGGACCAAATACTGGTATTAATTGGTGCAAAATTAGAAGGGGTCTCAGCCAAAGGAATGACGGATTTTTGAACAAATATCAATCAATACTTAGCTTACACATAATTTTCGTGTAGACTTAGTATTTTTACAAAGGTTGCATCACGTTTTTTTGTTTTCCGAATGTTGTAAGAAACGGAACGTTTTGGGTTGACAAGCCAGTCAATTAGAAGTTTGATTTCGAACTCAACGCCGTATGACACGCCAAATTTGAACCTCTTGTTGCGTTGTTTCTAACGAAATATTGGCGGCGTGCGTGTTGTTACTTTCACTGCGTGGCGATATTATTTTAACGGTGTTTAAAGTTACTTGCTTTAAATTCGTTTAATATGGTGTTGGAGAATATGAATTTAAATTTCAATTTTAGGTAAAACAAATTTTGTCAGCATATTAAAAAATAAATAATTTCCAAACCTTAATCTCAGTTTTAATAATTTGCATTCCTATATTTTTTTATTAAAGATATTTTAATTCATCAAATTTTTTTATTTGTGCTGCCATTAGTTTTTACCCTTTTCCATAGCAATTAATTCTTAGTTAGTGTTAGTTCATCTGCCGGAAAAAATTAAATTATATAATTTGTTACAGGACCAACCTAATATAAGTTGATAAAAATGTATAAATTGGCGGCGTGGGTATTGTTGTCGTCTACTAAAGAATTGTTCTAACAATGCTCCAATCACAGCTTCCAAGTTCTGTTAAAATGGCGGCGGTCGTATTGTTGTCCTCTTCTAACGAACTGTGCTAGCAATACGCCAATCGCTGCGTCCGAGTTCTGTTTAAAAGGCGTCGGGCGTATTGTTGTCCTCTTCTTACGAATTGTCCTAGCAATACGCCAATCGCAGCGTCTGAGTTCTGTTAAAATGGCGGCGGGCATATTGTTGTCCTTCTCTAACGAATTGTGCCAAGAATACTCTAATCACAGCTTCCAAGTTCTGTTAAAATGGCGGCGGTCGTATTGTTGTCCTCTTCTAACGTACTGTGCTAGCGATGAAGCAATCGCAGCGTCCGAGTTCTGTTAAAATGGCGGCGGGCATATTGCTGTCCTTCTCCAACGAATTGTGCCAAAAATACACCAATCGCAGCGTATGAGTTCTGGTAAAATGGCGGCTGTTGTGTTGTTGTCCTTCTAACGAGTTCTAGCAATACGCCAATCGCTGCGTCCGTGTTGTTGTCCTTCTAACGAGTTCTAGCAATACGTCAATCGCTGCGTCCGAGTTCTGTTTAAACGGCGTCGGGCGTATTGTTGTCTTCTTCTTACGAATTGTGCTAGCAATACGCCAATCGCAGCGTCCGAGTTCTGTTAAAATGGCGGCGGGCGTATTGTTCTTTTCTAACGAATTGTGCTAACGATTCTGCAATCGCAGCGTTCGAGATACGATAAAATGGCGGCGGTCGTGTTGTCCTCTTCTAACGAATTGTGCCAGCAATACACCAATCGCAGTGTCAGAGTTCTGTTAAAATGGCGGCGGTCGTGTTGTTGTCCTCTTCTAACGAATTGTGCCAGCAATACACCAATCGCAGCGTCAGAGTTCTGTCAAAATGGCGACGGTCGTATTGTTGTCTTACGAATTGTGCTAGCAATGCGCCAATCGCAGCGTCCGAGTTCTGTTAAAATGGCGGCGGGCGTATTGTTATTTTCTAACGAATTGTGCTAACGATTCTGCAATCGCAGCGTTCGAGTTACGATAAAATGGCGGCGGTCGTGTTGTTGTCCTCTTCTAACGAATTGTGCCAGCAATACACCAATCGCAGCGTCAGAGTTCTGTCAAAATGGCGACGGTCGTGTTGTTGTCCTCTTCTAACGAATTGTGCTAGCAATACGCCAATCGCAGCGTCCGAGTTCTGTTAAATTAGCGGCGGGCGTATTGTTCCTTTTCTAACGAATTGTGCTAACGATTCTGCATTCGCAGCGTTCGAGTTACGATAAAATGGCGGCGGTCGTGTTGTTGTCCTCTTCTAACGAACTTTGCTATCAATACACCAATCGCATCGTCCGAGATCTGTTAAAATGGGGGCGAGCGTATTGTTCTTTTCTAACGAATTGTGCTAACGATTCTGCAATCGCAGCGTTCGAGCTACGATAAAATGGCGGCGGTCGTGTTGTTGTCCTCTTCTAACGAATTGTGCCAGCAATACACCAATCGCAGCGTCAGAGTTCTGTCAAAATGGCGACGGTCGTATTGTTGTCTTCTTACGAATTGTGCTAGCAATGCGCCAATCGCAGCGTCCGAGTTCTGTTAAAATGGCGGCGGGCGTATTGTTATTTTCTAACGAATTGTGCTAACGATTCTGCAATCGCAGCGTTCGAGTTACGATAAAATGGCGGCGGTCGTGTTGTTGTCCTCTTCTAACGAATTGTGCCAGCAATACAACAATCGCAGCGTCAGAATTCTGTCAAAATGGCGACGGTCGTATTGTTGTCTTCTTACGAATTGTGCTAGCAATACGCCAATCGCAGCGTCCGAGTTCTGTTAAAATGGCGGCGGTTGTATTGTTGTCTTCTTACGAATTGTGCTAGCAATACGCCAATCGCAGCGTCCGAGTTCTGTTAAAATGGCGGCGGGCGTATTGTTGTCCTTTTCTAACGAATTGTGCCAGCAATACACCAAACGCAGCGTCAGAGTTCTGTCAAAATAGCGACGGTCGTATTGTTGTCCTCTTCTAACGAACTTTGCTATCAATACACCAATCGCATCGTCCGAGTTCTGTTAAAATGGGGGCGAGCGTATTGTCCTTTTCTAACGAATTGTGCTAACGATTCTGCAATCGCTGTGTTCGAGTTACGTTAAAATGGCGGCGGGAGTGTTATTGTCCTCTTCCAACGAGTTGTTCTAGGGTGGTTCGACATTGCCATTTTATGAAGACAAATGAAATATTAACAAAATAGACCAAGTATAAAAATAAATTTTGAAAATATAAATAAAAATAAAGGTTTTTTTTATAAATTTAACCGAGCCCAAAAATCAAATTAAATTGTTTCTTATAGAGCACCTAAAATAATAAAGATGCATTTGTGTATTATTTTAACCATGTGGATATATTCTTTTAGCGGTGTCCAAAATTACTTGTTTTTTTTATTCGTATAGCGTTGGCTGCAAGAGAAGGATTTTCAATATCAATTCAAAACATAACATTTTGTCAGCATATTAAAATATAATTGCTTTCTTTACCTAACTGATATATAAAAATGTGCATTTCTATATATTTCATTACAATTTTTTTTCTAATTCATCGGACTTCTTTATTTTGAAAAGTGTTTAGCCTTGCCCATAGCTTTTAATTGTTAGTTGGTGATAGTTCATCAGTCGGGAAAAATTAATATATTATAATATGTTAGGGGACCACTCTAATTTAGGATTCTATTTATGTTAAGATAGCGGCGAGCGTATTGCTATCTTCTAACGCATTACAGCAAAACGACCGTCTACGACGTATAAGCCTGAATAAAATGGCGGCATGGGCATTGTTGTCCTTCTAACGATTTGTGCCAGCACTACGCAAATCGCAACGTCCGAGTCCTATGAAAATGGCGGCGTGCATATTGCTGTTCCTGTCTAACGAACTTATAGAGGTGGCACGGTACTGTTCTTTTATTCAGACTTTTTAAACATTTCAAAAATATAATTTTAGTTTTAGTACAGAAGATAGCGGCGAGCGTATTGCTATCTTCTAACGCATTACAGCAAAACGCCCGTTTACGACGTATAAGCCTGAATAAAATGGCGGCATGGGCATTGTTGTCCTAACGATTTGTGCCAGCACTACGCAAATCGCAACGTCCGAGTCCTATGAAAATGGCGGCGTGCATATTGCTGTTCCTGTCTAACGAACTCTTAGAGGTGGCACGATATTGTTCTTTTATTCAGACTTTTTAAACATTTTAAAAATATAATTTTAGTTTTAGTACAGAAATATTATTTAAAAAAAATTTTTTTTAACCTGCGATTATTTTTTAGCCTTGTGCAAAGAAATTAATCGTTAGTTGTCGCTAGTACAGCTGTCGCACAAGTTGAAATTATAAAAATGTAGTGGACTATCTTAAAATAAGATGCTATTTATGCTAAAATGGCATGTAGCGTATTGTATTACTAAATTAAATGTTTTTATGGTTTTTACAAACGTAAGTACAATGTTGATACATTTAATGTAAAAATTACATCCACTTAACACAAAATGAGTAAGACATTTTTTAATTGTTATGAATTGTTTTTAAATTGTACATGACATTCAAGAAATTGACACAAAGTTTTCAATTCTTAGTAAATTTTACGAAGGCTGTCTGTATTCAACTAAAAGTATACATGCCCTATGCATACATTCTTGTAGTATTTTACATGCTACCTACATGAAATCTTCTTGTTTCTACATGATATCTACAAAAATGTTACATGCATTTTTCATGAATTAACTTAAACTTAAAGCTCATCAATTTTATATTCAAATTAATGATATCTTTTTGAGAGAAAGATTGTAGTTTAAATAAAACATTTTGTATATGAAATGTACATGAATACTAAGAAATTTAAAAAAATATTTAAAGGTGT
The DNA here is from genome assembly GCF_014743375.2 of Drosophila subpulchrella. Classification (NCBI taxonomy): domain Eukaryota; kingdom Metazoa; phylum Arthropoda; class Insecta; order Diptera; family Drosophilidae; genus Drosophila; species Drosophila subpulchrella. The sequence continues at coordinate 26,192,778 of NC_050610.1, forward strand.
TATCTTAATTCGTGGGATGAATTTGGTAAAAATTTAAAGTTAAACTTTTAGACATCTGATATAAATCTATATTGCCTGAATATAGAAAAAATTGAATAAATTTTAGACAAAGTTTGTATAAATACTATATTAGGTGTACATGAATAATACATAAACAAAAGAATTTCACATTAGTTTAACCAAAAGTTAACATAACTTATAACTTTTCGCAGATTTTAGAAAAATTTCTATTAAACTTGTTATTTTTAATTGGGGTCTATGTAGGTAATTAACATGCCTTCTAAAAATGCACAAATATCTTTTTGAAATAAATATCTTAAAAATTGTAAATATTCCATTTACTGTACATTAATCGTACAAAACTAGTATTATTTCAAACAAATTTTACATTAAGTTTATTAAATTTTGCTTAAAGCTAACATAAAGTTTTTATAAATTCTACATTAAAAACCATCTTTTTTAAGCAGGACGGAAATAATTTTTCTTTTTTTATATTTTTTTCTGAATAAAGTCTCTCGGTATTTAACATGCACTTTAAAAAACCAATTAATACATTCTTTGAAAAAAAATGTTATTTTATTAATTGTACATTAATCCTTTTAGTATAAAATATTCATTTATTTAACGTTGATCAGTCAACCTAATGGCTATAAAACGTTGTATACGAAGATAAATAATAACGTGAATACATAACAGAAAAGGTGATTAACAATATTTACAATAGTTGAACAAAAAACAATTTTACTGCTTTAGGACTCGAGAGACATGACGTTCTCTTGTCCAGAGATCGCCGGGGCGCCTTCGCTTTAGTCTTCTTTTAGTCCTTGGATGGGCCAAGGAAGCTGCTATGTGGTTTGTGTGTGCAGTTAAACGTTCATTGTACCGACTGGAGTGCCGGTTTATCTGCTCCCTGACTGAGGGAACATGAAGGTCAATTGTTAGGGCGTCACTCCTGATGTACCACGGCGCGTTTGCAATCATACGCAGCGTACGGCTTTGGACCCTTTGGACTTTCATGACGTTCGAGTCTGAAGCCATGCCCCATAGTTGGATACAATACGTCATCCTACAAAACAAATACATTCCACATAAATTCGACATACAGTTTATCCATATATGCATGGAGCCTATATATTATTTTTACAGTTCTACACGAGATCTCCATGCGTTCTACAGGAACTCTACATAAATTATACAAGAATTCTAGATTAATTATACATGAATTCTAAATAAGTTATACATAAATACTACATAAATTCTACAGTAATTCCACATAAATTCTAAATTCTAAACGAATTTTATACAAATTCTACAAAAATCCTACATGATGCCTACGTGTTAAACAATCATTCTACATTAATTATACGTTAATTCTACATGAAGCTTACTGAAAGCTTTTTAGCTGTCATAGGTCTTTTAAGCTTTCGTAAGGCTTCTAAGCTTTCATAAAGCTTTTGAGCTTTCACAAAGCTTTTGAGCTTTCAAAGCTTTTGAGCTTTTATAAAGCTTTTGAGCTTTCATAAAGCTTTTTAGCTTTCATAAAGCTTTTGAGCTTTCCTAAAGCTTTTGAGCTTTCCTAAAGCTTTTGAGCTTCCATAAAGCTTTTGAGCTTTCATAAAGCTTTTGAGCTTTCATAAAGCTTTTGAGCTTTCATAAAGCTTTTGAGCTTTCATAAATCTTTTGAGCTTTCATAAAGCTTACATCAAGCTAACATCAAGCTAACATCAATCTTACATCAAGTTTACATCAATTTTACATCATTTCTACATCATTTCTACATCAATTTTACATCATTTCTACATTAATTTTACATCATTTCTACATCAATTTTACATCAATTTTACATCAATTCTTTATCAATTCTTTATCAATTCTACATCAATTTTACATCAATTGTACATCAATTGTACATCAATTGTACATCAATTGAAAATCAATTTTACATCAATTTTACATCAGTCTTACATCATTTCTACATCAATTTTACATCAATTCTACATCAATTCTACATCAATTCTACATCAATTCTTTATCAATTCTTTATCAATTCTACATCAATTCTACATCAATTCTACATCAATTCTACATCAATTCTACATCAATTCTACATCAATTCTACATCAATTCTACATTAATTTTACATTAATTTTACATTAATTTTACATCAATTTTACATCAATTGTACATCATTTGTACATCATAAAGCTTTTGAGCTTTCATAAATCTTTTGAGCTTTCATAAAGCTTACATCAAGCTAACATCAAGCTAACATCAATCTTACATCAAGTTTACATCAATTTTACATCATTTCTACATCATTTCTACATCAATTTTACATCATTTCTACATTAATTTTACATCATTTCTACATCAATTTTACATCAATTTTACATCAATTCTTTATCAATTCTTTATCAATTCTACATCAATTTTACATCAATTGTACATCAATTGTACATCAATTGTACATCAATTGAAAATCAATTTTACATCAATTTTACATCAGTCTTACATCATTTCTACATCAATTTTACATCAATTCTACATCAATTCTACATCAATTCTACATCAATTCTTTATCAATTCTTTATCAATTCTACATCAATTCTACATCAATTCTACATCAATTCTACATCAATTCTACATCAATTCTACATCAATTCTACATCAATTCTACATTAATTTTACATTAATTTTACATTAATTTTACATCAATTTTACATCAATTGTACATCATTTGTACATCAATTGTACATCAATTTTACATCAATTTTACATGAGTTTTACATTAGTTTTACATTAGTTTACATCAACTTTACATCTATTATACATTCAATTTGCATCAAATTTACTTCCAGTTTGCCTTATTTTGACAAATTTTTGCACTGGTCTTTGTAGTTGTATTACATGACATATGTTTCACAAGTTTTTTTAACAAACTGTTCTTGTTATTTGTTTAGTTAACTGTAGGTACATAATATATATCGTTATTAAAGGAGGGCTTTTTACCATAGAGATGTGTCAAACATTTGCTGAGTTTTTAAAAGGTGATATATGTGTGTTCATAAAATTGTTTATCAAATTCTATTTTTCCCAATTGTTTTCAGGACTCTGTTCTTTTAAAATATTCGCTCGACGCATACAAAACTTGTAAGTATTAGGTTAAAGTAGTTTAGCATCTGTTATTATTTTCATTTGTTCCATATGTTTATACATTTTTTTCATGAATTGTACCACTGTAACTTCCTAAAACTCTTATTGTTTTACATTCTTAAACGTTTTAGTTACTTAACTTTTTTAAATTCACAAACTATTTGTCCCACGTGTTTCCTGTGTTCTAACAATTACATTTGTATACTGTAGCACATCATTATCAAATTTATATTATTTCATCTGTTCCATATGGTTAGCTAACTCTACGTGTTCAATATATTTTACTTGTTTTAAATGTTATACTTATTTCTTATGTTGCAATATCTAAACTTGTGTCATCCTTCTCACTAGTTTTCTTTGTTCCAAGTGTTTCATCTGTTCCAAATGTTTCATTATCTACACTTGTTCTACTAATTTCCTTAGTTCAACATGTTTCTACTGTTCCAAATGTTACACAGATTTTATTCCTTTCATAAATCTTTTAAGCTTACATAAAGCTTACATCAAGTTTACATAAAGCTTACATCAAGTTTACATCAAACTTACATCAAGTTTACATCAAGTTTACATCAAGCTTACATCAATTTTACATCATTTTTACATCATTTGTACATCATTTGTTCATCATTTGTAAATCATTTGTACATCATTTGTACATCATTTGTACATGAGTTTATACAAATACTATTATACATTCAATTTGCATCAAATTTAATTCAAGTTTGCATTATTTTGACAATTTTTGCACTGGGTATTTGTAGTTGTATTACATGACATCTTATTCAGAAGTTTTTTTTAACAAACTGTTATTGTTATTTCTTTACTAAATTGTAGGTACATAATATATATCGTAATTAAAGGAAGGCTTTTTACCATAGAGATGTGTCAAACATTTGCTGAGTTTTTAAAAGGTGACATGTGTGTTCATAAAATTGTTTATCAAATTCCATCTTTCTAACTGTTTTCAGAATTATGTTCTTTTGAAATATTTGCTCGACGTATACAAGACTTGTAAGTACTAGATTAAAGTAGTTTAGCATTGTCATTTTTTTTTATTTGTTCTATGTATTTAGATTCATTTGTTTTGATAATTATACCTTTATTACTTGCTACAACTGTTACTTTTTTAACTTAAACGTTTAGTAATTTGACTTTTTGAAAGTCACTATATACTTGTTTCACGTGTTTTCTGTGTTCTAACAATTACATTTGAATACTGTAGCACATCATTATCTAATTTAAATTATTTCATCTGTTTACATCAAGTTTACATCCAGTTTACATCAAGTTTACATAAATGTTACATCAACTTAACATCAATTTTACACCAAATTTACATCAATTTTACATCAATTTTACATCAATTCTACATCAATTCTACATCAATTCTACATCAATTCTACATCAATTTTACATCATTTTTACATCATTTTTACATCATTTTTACATGAGTTCACATGAGTTTTACATCTATTATACATTCAATTTGCATCAAATTTAATTCAAGTTTGCATTATTTTGAAAAATTTTTCCACTGGGTATTTGTAGTTGTATTACATGACATCTTATTCACAAGTTTTTTTTAACAAACTGTTATTGTTATTTGTTTACTGAATTGTAGGTACATAATTTATATCGTTATTAAAGGAAGGCTTTTTACCATAAAGAAGTGTCAAACATTTGCTGAGTTTTTAAAAGGTGATATATGTGTGTTCATAAAATTGTTTATCAAATTCCATCTTTCTAACTGTTTTCAGAATTATGTTCTTTTGAAATATTTGCTCGACGTATACAAGACTTGTAAGTACTAGATTAAAGTAGTTTAGCATTGTCATTTTTTTTTATTTGTTCTATATATTTAGATTCATTCGTTTTGATAATTATACCTTTATTACTTGCTACAACTGTTACTTTTTTAACTTAAACGTTTAGTAATTTAACTTTTTGAAATTCACTATATAATTGTTTCACGTGTTTTCTGTGTTCTAACAATTACATTTGAATACTGTAGCACATCATTATCTAATTTAAATTATTTCATCTGTTTACATCAAGTTTACATCCAGTTTACACCAAGTTTACATAAATGTTACATCAACTTTACATCAAATTTACATCAATTTTACATCAATTTTACATCAATTCTACATCAATTTTACATCAATTTTACATCAATTTTACATCAATTTTACATCAATTCTACATCAATTCTACATCAATTCTATATCAATTCTACATCAATTCTACATTAATTCTACATCAATTTTACATCATTTTTTACATCATTTTTAGATGAGTTCACATGAGTTTTACATCTATTATACATTCAATTTGCATCAAATTTAATTCAAGTTTGCATTATTTTGAAAAATTTTTCCACTGGGTATTTGTAGTTGTATTACATGACATCTTATTCACAAGTTTTTTTTAACAAACTGTTATTGTTATTTGTTTACTGAATTGTAGGTACATAATTTATATCGTTATTAAAGGAAGGCTTTTAACCATAGAGATGAGTCAAACATTTGCTGAGTTTTTAAAAGGTGATATATGTGTGTTCATAAAATTGTTTATCAAATTCCATCTTTCTAACTGTTTTCAGAATTATGTTCTTTTGAAATATTTGCTCGACGTATACAAGACTTGTAAGTACTAGATTAAAGTAGTTTAGCATTGTCATTTTTTTTTATTTGTTCTATATATTTAGATTCATTCGTTTTAATAATTATACCTTTATTACTTGCTACAACTGTTACTTTTTTAACTTAAACCTTTAGTAATTTAACTTTTTGAAATTCACTATATAATTGTTTCACGTGTTTTCTGTGTTCTAACAATTACATTTGTATACTGTAGCACATCATTATCTAATTTATATTATTTCATGTGTTCCATATGGTTAGTTAACTCTACCTGTTAAATATACTTCACTTGCTTTAAATGTTATACTTATTTCTTATGTTGCAATATCTAAACTTGTGTCATCCTTTTCACTAATTATCTTTGTTCCAAGTGTTTCACCTGTTCCAAATGTTTTATTATCTACACTTGTTCTACTAATTTCCTTTGTTCGACATGTTTTAACTATTCCAAATGTTACACAGATTTTATTCCTTTCATAAATTTTTTAAGCTTACATAAAGCTTACATCAAGTTTACATCAATCTTACAAAAAACTTACATCAAGTTTACATCAAGTTTACATCATTTTTACATCAAATTTACATCAATTTTACATCATTTTTACATCATTTGTACATCATTTGTTCATCATTTGTAAATCATTTGTACATCATTTGTACATCATTTGTACATGAGTTTATACAAATACTATTATACATTCAATTTGCATCAAATTTAATTCAAGTTTGCATTATTTTGACAATTTTTGCACTGGGTATTTGTAGTTGTATTACATGACATCTTATTCAGAAGTTTTTTTTAACAAACTGTTATTGTTATTTCTTTACTAAATTGTAGGTACATAATATATATCGTAATTAAAGGAAGGCTTTTTACCATAGAGATGTGTCAAACATTTGCTGAGTTTTTAAAAGGTGACATGTGTGTTCATAAAATTGTTTATCAAATTCCATCTTTCTAACTGTTTTCAGAATTATGTTCTTTTGAAATATTTGCTCGACGTATACAAGACTTGTAAGTACTAGATTAAAGTAGTTTAGCATTGTCATTTTTTTTTATTTGTTCTATGTATTTAGATTCATTTGTTTTGATAATTATACCTTTATTACTTGCTACAACTGTTACTTTTTTAACTTAAACGTTTAGTAATTTGACTTTTTGAAAGTCACTATATACTTGTTTCACGTGTTTTCTGTGTTCTAACAATTACATTTGAATACTGTAGCACATCATTATCTAATTTAAATTATTTCATCTGTTTACATCAAGTTTACATCCAGTTTACATCAAGTTTACATAAATGTTACATCAACTTAACATCAATTTTACACCAAATTTACATCAATTTTACATCAATTTTACATCAATTCTACATCAATTCTACATCAATTCTACATCAATTCTACATCAATTTTACATCATTTTTACATCATTTTTACATCATTTTTACATGAGTTCACATGAGTTTTACATCTATTATACATTCAATTTGCATCAAATTTAATTCAAGTTTGCATTATTTTGAAAAATTTTTCCACTGGGTATTTGTAGTTGTATTACATGACATCTTATTCACAAGTTTTTTTTAACAAACTGTTATTGTTATTTGTTTACTGAATTGTAGGTACATAATTTATATCGTTATTAAAGGAAGGCTTTTTACCATAAAGAAGTGTCAAACATTTGCTGAGTTTTTAAAAGGTGATATATGTGTGTTCATAAAATTGTTTATCAAATTCCATCTTTCTAACTGTTTTCAGAATTATGTTCTTTTGAAATATTTGCTCGACGTATACAAGACTTGTAAGTACTAGATTAAAGTAGTTTAGCATTGTCATTTTTTTTTATTTGTTCTATATATTTAGATTCATTCGTTTTGATAATTATACCTTTATTACTTGCTACAACTGTTACTTTTTTAACTTAAACGTTTAGTAATTTAACTTTTTGAAATTCACTATATAATTGTTTCACGTGTTTTCTGTGTTCTAACAATTACATTTGAATACTGTAGCACATCATTATCTAATTTAAATTATTTCATCTGTTTACATCAAGTTTACATCCAGTTTACACCAAGTTTACATAAATGTTACATCAACTTTACATCAAATTTACATCAATTTTACATCAATTTTACATCAATTCTACATCAATTTTACATCAATTTTACATCAATTTTACATCAATTTTACATCAATTCTACATCAATTCTACATCAATTCTATATCAATTCTACATCAATTCTACATTAATTCTACATCAATTTTACATCATTTTTTACATCATTTTTAGATGAGTTCACATGAGTTTTACATCTATTATACATTCAATTTGCATCAAATTTAATTCAAGTTTGCATTATTTTGAAAAATTTTTCCACTGGGTATTTGTAGTTGTATTACATGACATCTTATTCACAAGTTTTTTTTAACAAACTGTTATTGTTATTTGTTTACTGAATTGTAGGTACATAATTTATATCGTTATTAAAGGAAGGCTTTTAACCATAGAGATGAGTCAAACATTTGCTGAGTTTTTAAAAGGTGATATATGTGTGTTCATAAAATTGTTTATCAAATTCCATCTTTCTAACTGTTTTCAGAATTATGTTCTTTTGAAATATTTGCTCGACGTATACAAGACTTGTAAGTACTAGATTAAAGTAGTTTAGCATTGTCATTTTTTTTTATTTGTTCTATATATTTAGATTCATTCGTTTTGATAATTATACCTTTATTACTTGCTACAACTGTTACTTTTTTAACTTAAACGTTTAGTAATTTAACTTTTTGAAATTCACTATATAATTGTTTCACGTGTTTTCTGTGTTCTAACAATTACATTTGAATACTGTAGCACATCATTATCTAATTTAAATTATTTCATCTGTTTACATCAAGTTTACATCCAGTTTACACCAAGTTTACATAAATGTTACATCAACTTTACATCAAATTTACATCAATTTTACATCAATTTTACATCAATTCTACATCAATTTTACATCAATTTTACATCAATTTTACATCAATTTTACATCAATTCTACATCAATTCTACATCAATTCTATATCAATTCTACATCAATTCTACATTAATTCTACATCAATTTTACATCATTTTTTACATCATTTTTAGATGAGTTCACATGAGTTTTACATCTATTATACATTCAATTTGCATCAAATTTAATTCAAGTTTGCATTATTTTGAAAAATTTTTCCACTGGGTATTTGTAGTTGTATTACATGACATCTTATTCACAAGTTTTTTTTAACAAACTGTTATTGTTATTTGTTTACTGAATTGTAGGTACATAATTTATATCGTTATTAAAGGAAGGCTTTTAACCATAGAGATGAGTCAAACATTTGCTGAGTTTTTAAAAGGTGATATATGTGTGTTCATAAAATTGTTTATCAAATTCCATCTTTCTAACTGTTTTCAGAATTATGTTCTTTTGAAATATTTGCTCGACGTATACAAGACTTGTAAGTACTAGATTAAAGTAGTTTAGCATTGTCATTTTTTTTTATTTGTTCTATATATTTAGATTCATTCGTTTTGATAATTATACCTTTATTACTTGCTACAACTGTTACTTTTTTAACTTAAACGTTTAGTAATTTAACTTTTTGAAATTCACTATATAATTGTTTCACGTGTTTTCTGTGTTCTAACAATTACATTTGAATACTGTAGCACATCATTATCTAATTTAAATTATTTCATCTGTTTACATCAAGTTTACATCCAGTTTACACCAAGTTTACATAAATGTTACATCAACTTTACATCAAATTTACATCAATTTTACATCAATTTTACATCAATTCTACATCAATTTTACATCAATTTTACATCAATTTTACATCAATTTTACATCAATTCTACATCAATTCTACATCAATTCTATATCAATTCTACATCAATTCTACATTAATTCTACATCAATTTTACATCATTTTTTACATCATTTTTAGATGAGTTCACATGAGTTTTACATCTATTATACATTCAATTTGCATCAAATTTAATTCAAGTTTGCATTATTTTGAAAAATTTTTCCACTGGGTATTTGTAGTTGTATTACATGACATCTTATTCACAAGTTTTTTTTAACAAACTGTTATTGTTATTTGTTTACTGAATTGTAGGTACATAATTTATATCGTTATTAAAGGAAGGCTTTTAACCATAGAGATGAGTCAAACATTTGCTGAGTTTTTAAAAGGTGATATATGTGTGTTCATAAAATTGTTTATCAAATTCCATCTTTCTAACTGTTTTCAGAATTATGTTCTTTTGAAATATTTGCTCGACGTATACAAGACTTGTAAGTACTAGATTAAAGTAGTTTAGCATTGTCATTTTTTTTTATTTGTTCTATATATTTAGATTCATTCGTTTTAATAATTATACCTTTATTACTTGCTACAACTGTTACTTTTTTAACTTAAACCTTTAGTAATTTAACTTTTTGAAATTCACTATATAATTGTTTCACGTGTTTTCTGTGTTCTAACAATTACATTTGTATACTGTAGCACATCATTATCTAATTTATATTATTTCATGTGTTCCATATGGTTAGTTAACTCTACCTGTTAAATATACTTCACTTGCTTTAAATGTTATACTTATTTCTTATGTTGCAATATCTAAACTTGTGTCATCCTTTTCACTAATTATCTTTGTTCCAAGTGTTTCACCTGTTCCAAATGTTTTATTATCTACACTTGTTCTACTAATTTCCTTTGTTCGACATGTTTTAACTATTCCAAATGTTACACAGATTTTATTCCTTTCATAAATTTTTTAAGCTTACATAAAGCTTACATCAAGTTTACATCAATCTTACAAAAAACTTACATCAAGTTTACATCAAGTTTACATCATTTTTACATCAAATTTACATCAATTTTACATCATTTTTACATCATTTGTACATCATTTGTTCATCATTTGTAAATCATTTGTACATCATTTGTACATCATTTGTACATGAGTTTATACAAATACTATTATACATTCAATTTGCATCAAATTTAATTCAAGTTTGCATTATTTTGACAATTTTTGCACTGGGTATTTGTAGTTGTATTACATGACATCTTATTCAGAAGTTTTTTTTAACAAACTGTTATTGTTATTTCTTTACTAAATTGTAGGTACATAATATATATCGTAATTAAAGGAAGGCTTTTTACCATAGAGATGTGTCAAACATTTGCTGAGTTTTTAAAAGGTGACATGTGTGTTCATAAAATTGTTTATCAAATTCCATCTTTCTAACTGTTTTCAGAATTATGTTCTTTTGAAATATTTGCTCGACGTATACAAGACTTGTAAGTACTAGATTAAAGTAGTTTAGCATTGTCATTTTTTTTTATTTGTTCTATGTATTTAGATTCATTTGTTTTGATAATTATACCTTTATTACTTGCTACAACTGTTACTTTTTTAACTTAAACGTTTAGTAATTTGACTTTTTGAAAGTCACTATATACTTGTTTCACGTGTTTTCTGTGTTCTAACAATTACATTTGAATACTGTAGCACATCATTATCTAATTTAAATTATTTCATCTGTTTACATCAAGTTTACATCCAGTTTACATCAAGTTTACATAAATGTTACATCAACTTAACATCAATTTTACACCAAATTTACATCAATTTTACATCAATTTTACATCAATTCTACATCAATTCTACATCAATTCTACATCAATTCTACATCAATTTTACATCATTTTTACATCATTTTTACATCATTTTTACATGAGTTCACATGAGTTTTACATCTATTATACATTCAATTTGCATCAAATTTAATTCAAGTTTGCATTATTTTGAAAAATTTTTCCACTGGGTATTTGTAGTTGTATTACATGACATCTTATTCACAAGTTTTTTTTAACAAACTGTTATTGTTATTTGTTTACTGAATTGTAGGTACATAATTTATATCGTTATTAAAGGAAGGCTTTTTACCATAAAGAAGTGTCAAACATTTGCTGAGTTTTTAAAAGGTGATATATGTGTGTTCATAAAATTGTTTATCAAATTCCATCTTTCTAACTGTTTTCAGAATTATGTTCTTTTGAAATATTTGCTCGACGTATACAAGACTTGTAAGTACTAGATTAAAGTAGTTTAGCATTGTCATTTTTTTTTATTTGTTCTATATATTTAGATTCATTCGTTTTGATAATTATACCTTTATTACTTGCTACAACTGTTACTTTTTTAACTTAAACGTTTAGTAATTTAACTTTTTGAAATTCACTATATAATTGTTTCACGTGTTTTCTGTGTTCTAACAATTACATTTGAATACTGTAGCACATCATTATCTAATTTAAATTATTTCATCTGTTTACATCAAGTTTACATCCAGTTTACACCAAGTTTACATAAATGTTACATCAACTTTACATCAAATTTACATCAATTTTACATCAATTTTACATCAATTCTACATCAATTTTACATCAATTTTACATCAATTTTACATCAATTTTACATCAATTCTACATCAATTCTACATCAATTCTATATCAATTCTACATCAATTCTACATTAATTCTACATCAATTTTACATCATTTTTTACATCATTTTTAGATGAGTTCACATGAGTTTTACATCTATTATACATTCAATTTGCATCAAATTTAATTCAAGTTTGCATTATTTTGAAAAATTTTTCCACTGGGTATTTGTAGTTGTATTACATGACATCTTATTCACAAGTTTTTTTTAACAAACTGTTATTGTTATTTGTTTACTGAATTGTAGGTACATAATTTATATCGTTATTAAAGGAAGGCTTTTAACCATAGAGATGAGTCAAACATTTGCTGAGTTTTTAAAAGGTGATATATGTGTGTTCATAAAATTGTTTATCAAATTCCATCTTTCTAACTGTTTTCAGAATTATGTTCTTTTGAAATATTTGCTCGACGTATACAAGACTTGTAAGTACTAGATTAAAGTAGTTTAGCATTGTCATTTTTTTTTATTTGTTCTATATATTTAGATTCATTCGTTTTAATAATTATACCTTTATTACTTGCTACAACTGTTACTTTTTTAACTTAAACCTTTAGTAATTTAACTTTTTGAAATTCACTATATAATTGTTTCACGTGTTTTCTGTGTTCTAACAATTACATTTGTATACTGTAGCACATCATTATCTAATTTATATTATTTCATGTGTTCCATATGGTTAGTTAACTCTACCTGTTAAATATACTTCACTTGCTTTAAATGTTATACTTATTTCTTATGTTGCAATATCTAAACTTGTGTCATCCTTTTCACTAATTATCTTTGTTCCAAGTGTTTCACCTGTTCCAAATGTTTTATTATCTACACTTGTTCTACTAATTTCCTTTGTTCGACATGTTTTAACTATTCCAAATGTTACACAGATTTTATTCCTTTCATAAATTTTTTAAGCTTACATAAAGCTTACATCAAGTTTACATCAATCTTACAAAAAACTTACATCAAGTTTACATCAAGTTTACATCATTTTTACATCAAATTTACATCAATTTTACATCATTTTTACATCATTTGTACATCATTTGTTCATCATTTGTAAATCATTTGTACATCATTTGTACATCATTTGTACATGAGTTTATACAAATACTATTATACATTCAATTTGCATCAAATTTAATTCAAGTTTGCATTATTTTGACAATTTTTGCACTGGGTATTTGTAGTTGTATTACATGACATCTTATTCACAAGTTTTTTTTAACAAACTGTTATTGTTATTTGTTTACTGAATTGTAGGTACATAATTTATATCGTTATTAAAGGAAGGCTTTTAACCATAGAGATGAGTCAAACATTTGCTGAGTTTTTAAAAGGTGATATATGTGTGTTCATAAAATTGTTTATCAAATTCCATCTTTCTAACTGTTTTCAGAATTATGTTCTTTTGAAATATTTGCTCGACGTATACAAGACTTGTAAGTACTAGATTAAAGTAGTTTAGCATTGTCATTTTTTTTTATTTGTTCTATATATTTAGATTCATTCGTTTTAATAATTATACCTTTATTACTTGCTACAACTGTTACTTTTTTAACTTAAACCTTTAGTAATTTAACTTTTTGAAATTCACTATATAATTGTTTCACGTGTTTTCTGTGTTCTAACAATTACATTTGTATACTGTAGCACATCATTATCTAATTTATATTATTTCATGTGTTCCATATGGTTAGTTAACTCTACCTGTTAAATATACTTCACTTGCTTTAAATGTTATACTTATTTCTTATGTTGCAATATCTAAACTTGTGTCATCCTTTTCACTAATTATCTTTGTTCCAAGTGTTTCACCTGTTCCAAATGTTTTATTATCTACACTTGTTCTACTAATTTCCTTTGTTCGACATGTTTTAACTATTCCAAATGTTACACAGATTTTATTCCTTTCATAAATTTTTTAAGCTTACATAAAGCTTACATCAAGTTTACATCAATCTTACAAAAAACTTACATCAAGTTTACATCAAGTTTACATCATTTTTACATCAAATTTACATCAATTTTACATCATTTTTACATCATTTGTACATCATTTGTTCATCATTTGTAAATCATTTGTACATCATTTGTACATCATTTGTACATGAGTTTATACAAATACTATTATACATTCAATTTGCATCAAATTTAATTCAAGTTTGCATTATTTTGACAATTTTTGCACTGGGTATTTGTAGTTGTATTACATGACATCTTATTCAGAAGTTTTTTTTAACAAACTGTTATTGTTATTTCTTTACTAAATTGTAGGTACATAATATATATCGTAATTAAAGGAAGGCTTTTTACCATAGAGATGTGTCAAACATTTGCTGAGTTTTTAAAAGGTGACATGTGTGTTCATAAAATTGTTTATCAAATTCCATCTTTCTAACTGTTTTCAGAATTATGTTCTTTTGAAATATTTGCTCGACGTATACAAGACTTGTAAGTACTAGATTAAAGTAGTTTAGCATTGTCATTTTTTTTTATTTGTTCTATGTATTTAGATTCATTTGTTTTGATAATTATACCTTTATTACTTGCTACAACTGTTACTTTTTTAACTTAAACGTTTAGTAATTTGACTTTTTGAAAGTCACTATATACTTGTTTCACGTGTTTTCTGTGTTCTAACAATTACATTTGAATACTGTAGCACATCATTATCTAATTTAAATTATTTCATCTGTTTACATCAAGTTTACATCCAGTTTACATCAAGTTTACATAAATGTTACATCAACTTAACATCAATTTTACACCAAATTTACATCAATTTTACATCAATTCTACATCAATTCTACATCAATTCTATATCAATTCTACATCAATTCTACATTAATTCTACATCAATTTTACATCATTTTTTACATCATTTTTAGATGAGTTCACATGAGTTTTACATCTATTATACATTCAATTTGCATCAAATTTAATTCAAGTTTGCATTATTTTGAAAAATTTTTCCACTGGGTATTTGTAGTTGTATTACATGACATCTTATTCACAAGTTTTTTTTAACAAACTGTTATTGTTATTTGTTTACTGAATTGTAGGTACATAATTTATATCGTTATTAAAGGAAGGCTTTTAACCATAGAGATGAGTCAAACATTTGCTGAGTTTTTAAAAGGTGATATATGTGTGTTCATAAAATTGTTTATCAAATTCCATCTTTCTAACTGTTTTCAGAATTATGTTCTTTTGAAATATTTGCTCGACGTATACAAGACTTGTAAGTACTAGATTAAAGTAGTTTAGCATTGTCATTTTTTTTTATTTGTTCTATATATTTAGATTCATTCGTTTTAATAATTATACCTTTATTACTTGCTACAACTGTTACTTTTTTAACTTAAACCTTTAGTAATTTAACTTTTTGAAATTCACTATATAATTGTTTCACGTGTTTTCTGTGTTCTAACAATTACATTTGTATACTGTAGCACATCATTATCTAATTTATATTATTTCATGTGTTCCATATGGTTAGTTAACTCTACCTGTTAAATATACTTCACTTGCTTTAAATGTTATACTTATTTCTTATGTTGCAATATCTAAACTTGTGTCATCCTTTTCACTAATTATCTTTGTTCCAAGTGTTTCACCTGTTCCAAATGTTTTATTATCTACACTTGTTCTACTAATTTCCTTTGTTCGACATGTTTTAACTATTCCAAATGTTACACAGATTTTATTCCTTTCATAAATTTTTTAAGCTTACATAAAGCTTACATCAAGTTTACATCAATCTTACAAAAAACTTACATCAAGTTTACATCAAGTTTACATCATTTTTACATCAAATTTACATCAATTTTACATCAACTTTACATCAATTTTACATCATTTTTACATCAATTGTACATCATTTGTACATTATTTGTACATCATTTGTACATCATTTGTAAATTATTTGTACATCATTTGTACATCATTTGTACATGAGTTTTACATCAGTTTACATCAACCTTACATGCTATATTTAAATGTTATATTTATTTCTTATGTTGCAATATCTAAACTTGTGTCATCCTTTTCACAAATTATCTTTGTTCCAAGTGTTTCACCTGTTCCAAATGTTTCACCTGTTCCAAATGTTTCATTATCTACACTTGTTCTACTAATTTTCTTTGTTCGACATGTTTTAATTATTCCAAATGTTTCACAGATTTTATTCCTTTAAAATTATCCATTTATTTCATTTGTTCCAAGGTTTTTACATTTTCTAATTGTTCCAATTGTTTTATCAATTCCATTTGTTCCAATGTCCCGAACCCATTCGTTTCATATGATCCACTGATTCCATTCATTTAAAATGTTTTATCAATTCCATTTGTTTCAAATGTTTCTCCGATTTCAGCCGTTCCTTTTGTTTCGATTCCACTTGGTCATTGTGTTCCACTGATTCCATCAGTCCCAAATGTTTCACTAATTCCAATCTTTCCAAATGTTCCGACAATTTCACATACCAACGATTTCCTAAGTTCCTAAAGTTCCACCTATTCCATTTGTTTCAAATGTTTCACTGATTTTATTTGTTCCAAATGTTCCACTGATTCCATTCGTTCCAAATGTTACGATTCCACTTGTTCCACTGGTTTCATTCGTTCCAATTGTTTCACCGATTCCACTTGTTCAAAATGTTCCACTGATTCCACTTGTTCCAAATGTTCCACTGATTCCAAATGTTCCACTGATTCCATTCGTTCCAAATGTTCCACTGATTCCACTTGTTCCAAATGTTTCACCGATTTCATTCGTTCCAAATGTTCTACTGATTCCACTTGTTCCAATTGTTCCGATTTCACTTGTTCCCCTGATTTCATTCGTTCCAATTGTTTCACCGATTCCACTTGTTCCAAATGTTCCCCTGATTTCATTCGTTCCAATTGTTTCACCGATTCCACTTGTTCCAAATGTTCCACTGATTCCACTTGTTCCAAATGTTCCGATTCCATCTGTTCCAAGTGTTCCACCGATTTCATTTGTTCCAAATGTTCCACTGATTCCACTTGTTCCAAATGTTCCCATTCCACTTGTTCCAAAGGTTCCACCCATTCCATTTGTTCCAAATGTTTCACTGATTCCATTCGTTCCAAATGTTTCACTGATTCCATTCGTTCCATTTGTTTCACCGATTCCATTCGTTCCAAATGTTTCACCGTTTCCACTTGTTCCACCTATTCCACTTGTTCCAAATGTTCCACCTATTCCACTTGTTCCAAATGTTCCACCTATTCCACTTGTTCCAAATGTTCAGATTCTATTCGTTCCAAATGTTTCGATTCCACTTGTTTCATGTGTTTCATTGATTCCATTCGTTCCAAATGTTCCACTGATTCCACTTGTTCCAAATGTTCCTCTGATTCCATTCGTTCCAAATGTTCCACTGATTCCACTTGTTCCAAATGTTTCACCGATCTTATTCGTTCCAAGTGTTCCACTTATTTCATTCGTTCCAAATGTTCCACTGATTCCACTTGTTTCAAATGTTCCACTGATTCCATTCGTTCCAAATGTTCCGATTCCATCTGTTCCAAGTGTTCCACCAATTCCATTCGTTCCAAATGTTTCACCGATTCCATTCGTTCCACATATTCCGATTTCATCTGTTCCAAGTGTTCCACCGATTCCATTCGTTCCAAATGTTCCACTGATTCCGCTAGTTTTATATGTTCCACTGATTCCATTCGTTCTAAATGTTTCACTGATTCCATTCGTTCCAAAAGTTCCACTTGTTCCATATGTTCCACTGATTCCACTTGTTTCAAATGTTACGATTCCACTTGTTTCACTGATTTCATTCGTTCCAATTGTTTCACCGATTTCACTTGTTCCACTGATTCCACTTGTTCCAAATGTTCCACTTATTCCAAATGTTCCACTTATTCCACATGTTCCACTAATTCCACTTATTCCAAATGTTCCGATTCCACTTGTTCCAAATCTTCCGATTTCATCTGTTCCAAGTGTTCCACCGATTCCATTCGTTCCAAATGTTTCACTGATTCCACACGTTCCAAATGTTTCACCGATTCCATTCGTTCCAAATGTTCCGATTCCATCTGTTCCAAGTGTTCCACCGATTCCATTCGTTCCAAATGTTCCACTGATTCCACTTGTTCCAAATGTTTCACCGATTCCATTCGTTCCAAATGTTCCACTGATTCCACTTGTTCCAAATGTTCCGTTTCCACTTGTTCCACTGGTTTTATTCGTTCCAATTGTTTCACCGATTCCACTTGTTCAAAATGTTCCCCTGATTTCATTCGTTACAATTGTTTCACCGATTCCACATGTTCCACCTATTCCACTTGTTCCAAATGTTCCACCTATTCCACTTGTTCCAAATGTTCCACCTATTCCACTTGTTCCAAATGTTCAGATTCTATTCGTTCCAAATGTTTCGATTCCACTTGTTTCATGTGTTTCATTGATTCCATTCGTTCCAAATGTTCCACTGATTCCACTTGTTCCAAATGTTCCTCTGATTCCATTCGTTCCAAATGTTCCACTGATTCCACTTGTTCCAAATGTTTCACCGATCTTATTCGTTCCAAGTGTTCCACTTATTTCATTCGTTCCAAATGTTCCACTGATTCCACTTGTTTCAAATGTTCCACTGATTCCATTCGTTCCAAATGTTCCAATGATTTCACTTGTTCCCCTGTTGCATATTATAGGCATGTTTAAGGGTATGTTAAGGCCACTGTTAGGGCTATGTTAAGGCCACTGTTAGGGCTATGTTAAGGCCACTGTTAGGGCTATGTTAAGGCCACTGTTAGGGCTATGTTAAGGCCACTGTTAGGGCTATGTTAAGGCCACTGTTAGGGCTATGTTAAGGCCACTGTTAGGGCTATGTTAAGGCCACTGTTAGGGCTATGTTAAGGCCACTGTTAGGGCTATGTTAAGGCCACTGTTAGGGCTATGTTAAGGCCACTGTTAGGGCTATGTTAAGGCCACTGTTAGGGCTATGTTAAGGCCACTGTTAGGGCTATGTTAAGGCCACTGTTAGGGCTATGTTAAGGCCACTGTTAGGGCTATGTTAAGGCCACTGTTAGGGCTATGTTAAGGCCACTGTTAGGGCTATGTTAAGGCCACTGTTAGGGCTATGTTAAGGCCACTGTTAGGGCTATGTTAAGGCCACTGTTAGGGCTATGTTAAGGCCACTGTTAGGGCTATGTTAAGGCCACTGTTAGGGCTATGTTAAGGCCACTGTTAGGGCTATGTTAAGGCCACTGTTAGGGCTATGTTAAGGCCACTGTTAGGGCTATGTTAAGGCCACTGTTAGGGCTATGTTAAGGCCACTGTTAGGGCTATGTTAAGGCCACTGTTAGGGCTATGTTAAGGCCACTGTTAGGGCTATGTTAAGGCCACTGTTAGGGCTAT
The DNA here is from genome assembly GCF_014743375.2 of Drosophila subpulchrella. NCBI lineage: Eukaryota > Metazoa > Arthropoda > Insecta > Diptera > Drosophilidae > Drosophila > Drosophila subpulchrella. The sequence continues at coordinate 26,212,534 of NC_050610.1, forward strand.
GTTAAGGCCACTGTTAGGGCTATGTTAAGGCCACTGTTAGGGCTATGTTAAGGCCACTGTTAGGGCTATGTTAAGGCCACTGTTAGGGCTATGTTAAGGCCACTGTTAGGGCTATGTTAAGGCCACTGTTAGGGCTATGTTAAGGCCACTGTTAGGGCTATGTTAAGGCCACTGTTAGGGCTATGTTAAGGCCACTGTTAGGGCTATGTTAAGGCCACTGTTAGGGCTATGTTAAGGCCACTGTTAGGGCTATGTTAAGGCCACTGTTAGGGCTATGTTAAGGCCACTGTTAGGGCTATGTTAAGGCCACTGTTAGGGCTATGTTAAGGCCACTGTTAGGGCTATGTTAAGGCCACTGTTAGGGCTATGTTAAGGCCACTGTTAGGGCTATGTTAAGGCCACTGTTAGGGCTATGTTAAGGCCACTGTTAGGGCTATGTTAAGGCCACTGTTAGGGCTATGTTAAGGCCACTGTTAGGGCTATGTTAAGGCCACTGTTAGGGCTATGTTAAGGCCACTGTTAGGGCTATGTTAAGGCCACTGTTAGGGCTATGTTAAGGCCACTGTTAGGGCTATGTTAAGGCCACTGTTAGGGCTATGTTAAGGCCACTGTTAGGGCTATGTTAAGGCCACTGTTAGGGCTATGTTAAGGCCACTGTTAGGGCTATGTTAAGGCCACTGTTAGGGCTATGTTAAGGCCACTGTTAGGGCTATGTTAAGGCCACTGTTAGGGCTATGTTAAGGCCACTGTTAGGGCTATGTTAAGGCCACTGTTAGGGCTATGTTAAGGCCACTGTTAGGGCTATGTTAAGGCCACTGTTAGGGCTATGTTAAGGCCACTGTTAGGGCTATGTTAAGGCCACTGTTAGGGCTATGTTAAGGCCACTGTTAGGGCTATGTTAAGGCCACTGTTAGGGCTATGTTAAGGCCACTGTTAGGGCTATGTTAAGGCCACTGTTAGGGCTATGTTAAGGCCACTGTTAGGGCTATGTTAAGGCCACTGTTAGGGCTATGTTAAGGCCACTGTTAGGGCTATGTTAAGGCCACTGTTAGGGCTATGTTAAGGCCACTGTTAGGGCTATGTTAAGGCCACTGTTAGGGCTATGTTAAGGCCACTGTTAGGGCTATGTTAAGGCCACTGTTAGGGCTATGTTAAGGCCACTGTTAGGGCTATGTTAAGGCCACTGTTAGGGCTATGTTAAGGCCACTGTTAGGGCTATGTTAAGGCCACTGTTAGGGCTATGTTAAGGCCACTGTTAGGGCTATGTTAAGGCCACTGTTAGGGCTATGTTAAGGCCACTGTTAGGGCTATGTTAAGGCCACTGTTAGGGCTATGTTAAGGCCACTGTTAGGGCTATGTTAAGGCCACTGTTAGGGCTATGTTAAGGCCACTGTTAGGGCTATGTTAAGGCCACTGTTAGGGCTATGTTAAGGCCACTGTTAGGGCTATGTTAAGGCCACTGTTAGGGCTATGTTAAGGCCACTGTTAGGGCTATGTTAAGGCCACTGTTAGGGCTATGTTAAGGCCACTGTTAGGGCTATGTTAAGGCCACTGTTAGGGCTATGTTAAGGCCACTGTTAGGGCTATGTTAAGGCCACTGTTAGGGCTATGTTAAGGCCACTGTTAGGGCTATGTTAAGGCCACTGTTAGGGCTATATGT